>NC_136870.1:16420255-17779755 GCF_951799975.1 Gobius niger | reverse complement strand
CACACGCCTATACAGGGCTCTATTTTAAATGTCACTGTACTTCCACACAGCAAGAAAAATCCCTCGAAGAAAAGCCAGCGGCAAAGTTGACATTACTCGGTTATGGCCTGAATGGCAACACACCGTTTTTCACATCTTACTGGTCCAAATATAGGGATCCGTCAGACCTCAGGTTAGGAGTTAGCTACCATGGCTCACCGACTAACACAATGATTCATTCTGCTATCAGGTAAAGTGCTATTATACTATTACGGGAAAAAGGCCATGAGAGGGTGAGAGCAGAAGTGATGATTGCGGCGATGGGGCAAAAGACACAATGTACAGCTGAGTGCCAATACAGGCAGTAAAGTACTATTACACAGAAGGGGTCCTTCACTGTACTGGGCTATTTATTGACTGGTTGGTCATAGAGTGGACCTTAAATTGTTACTTAAAAGGCAGACTGCATAACATTTTCAATTCTACTGTTGCTGGCAATACATAACATGCTCCTAATGACCAGCCAGACACCGAAAATGAAAGGCTATAATCAAAGAATGGATTTGGATAAAGATCTAACTGATGTAAATCTCATATTCGGCTGCCTTTGGTCAACATCTCCATGGAAACGAGCCGGAGTCAGGTTTTTGTGTTTTATTCCATTAAGCGAGAGCCCTACTTAAAGTGACTAGATGCAAGTTGGTCATTTTCATACTCACTACTGCCACCTCTGGTCTTACACGTAACTGCAGGTTCTATATTAAGCTTGTGCATGACACCTTTTTGAGTGACAGTGCAGGATTTTAGAGGCATTTGTGGTGAATTTGTCTGAGCTCATTCTACACATTAGGACGGGGAGATAAATACTTAATTTTAACATTTTTAAACTCCGTATAGTCCCTTTTACTGTAGCTAGAACCACAATCATTAACATCACAATCAAATTTACTTGGCAATTTGTATGGTTGCTCCTCTATTTTAGGTATAAAACCCACTAACCATGTAGTTTAGTTCTCTAAAAACATCTTCTGAAATGCATATGATTCTTGTATTAGTTTAGGAGCTCATGTTTCACCTTCACTCAAATATGAATGCTCCTGGATGTGTTTGAACTGTGAACTGAATCCTGATTGTGAGGCATTCATTGGAAATGTAATCACAATCTCAGTACTTATCTGGAAGAAAAATAGCAAACTGTTTTTTTGTTTTTCCAAATCGTGCAGCCCAATAGCTGTGCCAGTCATTTTTAATAGTAGTGGAGGTAAAATGAATAAATGACACGGATTTGTAGTTGTAACAGGTGAAGTATGTTACAAATATCTTTTACTATACTGTATGTAATATTCTGTAGTAGTAGTAGTAGTCATAGTATTTTTTTCCTCTCTCTCTTAAAAACTTAATATATAAAGCGTATATAAAAGGCATCACTAAAAGCTTGAACAAAAAGGGACATTTTTGCGATAATCAAAGTTTAACTCTTAAACAAACATACGCAGTAAGTAAATGATCTCACATGCTGTTCTCAGTCTGCTGCGGTCTGTGTTTAGGAGGTCGGTGATTGTGCGGGGGCTCGCGGCTGCATTGCGTCTGCATCAAGCGCTTCTCCTCCACAAACTATAGCGATGTAGCTCTAAGTGCCACCCACACACCATCACAGACAAGTGGCACTGCCTTCAGCCTCTTCAGTCTATGTGTCTGGATTGTCTTTGACCTTCTTCGGACTTGTGTTTTGCCGCCGCTTTGTTGCTCTCCGTCCCCGTCGCCGCAGATGCCCGCTGACGGGGGGTTGGCAGCTCCCGCGGGACAGAGTCACGTACGGGGGCATCGATGGGTATATTGTTTTTGACCTGTCAGGGCAAAGAGCAACTGCTTGTGGTCGTCTTGTGTTATTTAAGGAGTGAGGGGAGAAGGTGACGACAAAGGAAGTGATGAGGTCGCAACGGCAAGGCCACGTCTTGTCATGACTATTTAAGGCCAATGCCCAACTGAGTTACTGCTGTTTTTCTAAACACATCCCAATGTTTAGGAAATGACGTGTTTTTATCAATTTTGCTACTTGTGCTGATAGTTGAAGTTTCTTTTCTTTTCCATTTCTTTAACGCTGTTTGGAATCATTTGACCTTGGACATTTCTTGTTCAAATGTGAAGGCAATTCCCTTGTTTTGAAGATGTTGGAAGTCTTCTCCACATTTCTAAAGCTCATAAATCATCACTGAGCAGTTGTGTATGCATGAATGCTTTAGCATGCCACTAGCAAACTGACTGAATAATCTTTCAAATATTGATCATTTCCAGTGGGGCCTACAGACGGCACTGAATTCACAGTGAGACAGCGACCAACACAGTCCTTACTATAAAGTGTCTTATACAGACATAAGTTTAAAGGGACTGGATGCAAGTTGGCCATTTTTCTAGTCACTACTGCCACCTCAGGTCTTAAGCGTAACTGCAGGCTCTATATTAAGCCCGTGCATGACGACACTTCGGACCCGAAGTAACAACTTTTTGAGTGACAGTGCAGGATTTTAGAGGCAGTTGTGGTGAACAGGTCTGAGCTCATTCTACACATAGGGAAATTGCTGGAACATGTAGGGGGGGAACTGTTTTACATTTTTAAACTCCGTATAGTCCCTTTAAGTTGAGGTGCACTGATGCACAGCTCGATGCGTGTGAAGACATTGTTACAGCAAACCTAATTGAAAGAAAATTATTATTATTTCAACAGCACGTCCAGTTGTTAATATTTCCACAGACCTCTTTTGGCTGGAGTTGTATCTGAAGTTACTTAAAGGGACTATATGGAGTTGTTAAAATGATGTATTTTCCTCCCCCTACATGTTCCAGCCATGTCCTAATGTGTAGAATGAGCTCAGACCTATTCACCACAACTGCCTCTAAAATCCTGCACTCAAAAAGTTGTTAATTCGGGTCCAAAGTGCCGTCATGCATGAGCTTAATATAGACGGTGCAGTTACATGTATGACCAGAGGTGGCAGTATGAGCATAAAATGGCCAACTTGCATCTAGCCCCTATAAAGGTGCATTGTGCAACTTTTTATGTGGGAAAAAAGTTGTTATTTGTGCGTATTTGACCTTTGCTGTATGAGTCAGCACCTAGTACTACCTAGGCACCTTTTACTTTCCATCTCAGTAGTCTCAAGGACGTTCCAGGATCAATTTTTTTGGAAGGATTTCATTGCTGACGGACTGTCTCACCAGAAAACCTACAAAACAATGTATCCTGGAGTGTTGTAGAGACCACTGTGATGGACAGTAAAGGTGCTATACTGACCACTCATACATAAACATCAACTTTTTTTCCTGCATAAAAAGTTGCATAATGCACCTTTAATGTTAAACTGCAGATATCAAATAGAGGCCAAAAAAAGGGGGCAAAGGCAACTAAATAAAAACTGAAGGCCTATGAATTTGGTTTCATATAATAGTGCAACACTATAAAGTATGTGCAGAGTTTGTTATTTTTGCTAATCCTATTAATCTAAGCCATGGAGAATACAAGTAATGCAGCCGTAAAAGAGAGGTCAGAAACCATTGTAACTTTTGTGCTGGCACTAAGCTTATACAAATGGAGAGGAGGTCATGAAGGGCATCTGGCTCAAACAGCATGTCCAGAGATTGACGGTTTGCTGTTACATAAAAGGGCAAAAGGGTGGAGATCTGGGTGAAATTGTTTTACTTCACAAATATCAAGGCAGAGATTTCGTGCAAACGCAACTAAAATCTTTGAGATGTTACTGAAAAGCTCTTGACAGACTTGAGCGCATATAAGTTAAATGTCAACAGCTGAGTAGCAGACGAGGCGACACGCTGAGTGAGGCTTAAGGAGGCAGACCCAGACTGTTGTCCTGAAGAGGCAAAGGTCAGAGCTCCTCTCCACAGCTGCTCCGAATCGATCCACACAAACTCACGAGTCACTGCCCAGTTCTGCGGCCGTCTGCCTCCGGACTGCATTTGGAAAGGTAATTAAGACAAAGAGATTAATGTGGATTCTAAGTGGATTTGGAGCTGAAATCAACAAAGCCACTTTTGAAAAAGTTGGTGCGATGTAATTGCATGGATCAAAATTATTTTTAATTACGATAGCTTTTTAAGATTTGGGTTGGAAAGTTTTGCCATTGCTTTAGGGATAAAGATAATCCTCAAATTAATAGTTGCATCAGATTTTTAAAAAGTTGTCAATGCTCTGTGTACAATATTATTAGCCTTTACTGTGACAAATTTTTTATCTCGCTTTATGCTTTCTGACTACAACTACTATTACTACAACCATCAAATTCTGAGGTGAGACTGTTCACTATGGCGCCACTGGGATGCCCAAAAAATTCTCTTACTGCTAATACTCTTATTATCGAGAGATTCAAGCCCAGATAATCCCAGATAGAAAAAAGCTGAGTCTCACAGTTGACCCCGGCAGGATGTTGTTTGCTAGAGGATCCAGCCTCACTTATCTGGGCCTAATCAGGTGGTGGGCCAGAAGGAGAGGAGCAACCCGACTGAGGAGCAATAATCAGATGCTGCAGTGACGTTACAGTGGCCTCACCTGCTAAACAAAAACTCGATGGGGCTCTTTGTAACAGGTCTAGTGTCATTATTGTCATATTTCTCAGGATGTTCAGTGATGCATTTTTGCCTTTGATCCACTGCTTTCATTGCCAACCTTGCAGTTTTGTTCCTTTTGGTTCCATCAGACCAATCCCTCTCCAATACTTTCATGTTCTTTATTTGCTTATGATTTTGTAATGCAGTGTTTAAGATTTCAGTAGGTTGGTGCTTTATCCAAATCCATTCTTTGATTACCCACTGCAGAAATAGCATTTTCTGAGTCGAGCTGCTCTTTAGCTGCATGTTTTGCATTGATGACAACAGTATAGTCCAAAATGTTAAGCAGTGTGCCTTTAAATACTTACTTTATGTCCCACTCAGTATCACATTTACAGCAGATAATGAAGAGGAATATTTAATAATTGCCCAATCCCCATCATGTCTGCAGTTTTAGTATTTTTTTAAACCATAAGCACATATGATAATATTGTTAATCACAATTATTTTGGCTAAGATTATCGTGACCCCAAATTTCATTATCGTCCCTAACTACAACTAAAAATCCAACACTGCTGCCACAAATGCAAATACTGCTACTACTACGGTTTACTACTTTCAAAAACTAATAACTAGGCCTGTCACGATATTTACTATTATCGACTCATCGTTCAATAGATAACACAAACTATACATTTTTGGGCTCGATATTTATCGTCTGTACATTTATTAGCATTTTCCCCATATTTTTCCTTGTAAAACTTTGATTTCTAACTGAAATTGAGTTACATTATATTTCAAGTTTACTGCAGCTTGTGTGGTATTTTAGGATATGATTATGCACTTCTAGAACAAAGGTTTACTGCCATTTATAGTTGACAGTATCGTTAGAGTCAATATTGTTTATCGCGATATTTTCCTGCCTCAATATATCGAACTTCAAATTTGTTATCGTGACAGGCCCATTAACAACAGCTAAAAATCATCTTTTCCCTGACCTTGCAGTCCTCAATGATAATGCGCTACTACTACAAAAACACAAGGGCATTTGAAAAGCTTTACCTGAACCTGCTAAAAGGGCAGTACCAGCGGGAGAGCGGTGGCATCCAGCTCTATATAGTGCTCTCCATTCATTCATGTTTCCAGCTCTCATTAATACAGGAAGGAAGAGGACAGTCTGCGGAGCCAGTGGGGGCCAAGCTGTCGCTCTGTGGAGGTGGGCCAGAGCCGCGGTTCTGCCTACTTCACTCTCTCCTAGGTGCAGGAATATCATTTACATGGCGTTCACTGGATATTCAATGCATGAGTAGCAATATATATGCAAATGTGCTGCCATCAACAGTTTTTATTACATTTCGAAATTCTAAGAAAGCTTCCACATATGTATTTCACGCTAAAGACCCATCAGAAATTTCTTACACATATATGGACATAAATTATAGAGACAGGAAAAGATATGTCTGCACGTACAGGCCCTGCAGCAGGATTTTATGCATGTGTTTGTGTTTGTAGTGATTATGCAGAAGGGCTTCCAAAAGGGCTGTGCTCTGAATGTTAATACATATATACAGTAAATCTAATAAGAATCTATCAAGGAAAGTAAAGGTTAAGCTTTATGGGGGCGTAATTAAAGGTGCATTATGTAACTTTTTATGTGGAAAAAAAAGGTTGATATTTGTGTGTATTTGACCTTGTAGAGACCCAGCGGCTGCATGAGCGGACAGTATGACACCTCTACTTTCTATCACAGTGCTTTGTAGGATTTTTTAGCATCAATTGTTTTGTAGGTTTTCTGGTGAGAGTCAGTAGGGAAAACCTTCCAAACAATTGATCCAGGAGTGTCCTACAGACCACAGTGATGGAAAATGAAAGTGCCATGCTGACCACTTAAACAGCTACCGGGCCACCAAAAGGTCAAATACGCACAATATCAACTTTTTTTTGCCACATAGAAAGTTGCACAATGCACCTTTAAAGCAACAGGCCACCGTTTTTCCATACTGAGATATGTTCATACCTGAGCTTAGACGAGTTGATGCGTAACTTTGTACTCTTCGTACGCTTTGTGCGTGCGCTCAGTCACGCAAAGATGTCGTTAGCATTTAGCCTCTCATCCTCTTCTCTATGTGGCCAAATGGAGGTAAAGTTAGAAGCGACCAAGCTCTTCCACGTTTTCCCTATTTAAATACAGTTACATGATCCATGTATAGTTACACAAAATGAAACATGTTGATTTTCTACGCAGACAAAAAGGGGTACTATAATGTAAGGCGCTTCAATGTCCGCTCAGTAAAGTGGATATTACTGAAAATCGACATTTTAATTTTGTGTGACTATACTTGGATCGTGTAACTGCTCATGTAACCGTATTTAAGCTTGGTTGCTTCTAACTTCACCCCCGTTTGGCCCCATAGAGGAGAGGAGGAGAGGCTAAATGCTAACAACATCTTTGGTCTACCAGACAAGTACGCATCAACTCGTCAAAGCTCAGGTAAGAACATATCTCAGCATGGAAAAACAGTGTCCTGTTCCTTTTAACGTTCCTTTAGGGATTAATGATGTGAAGAAAATATTTCATAACTAAAGAGGGGTTATTATGCTTTTTGCAGGTATTTGGTAATAATTTCAAACACATCTTCATCACCATCTTACATTTTGTTAGAAAATGCTATTGATAAATGCTATTCTCTACCTTTTCTATTTATTGTTGCCATCTGTCCTGTAGTGATTTGCTGTGACTTGCTGTGATGGTAGGCAGTGAAGTGGACAATAAAGTCAATCCGAATCCGGAACGTTTTGAGAAATTGGAAGGTAAGAAGAGTGCTTCCTTGTTATGTAGGACCGCAGGAGGAGCTTGGGGTAAACAGGAGACGCATCGTATAAGCAGGCGCCACTGTAACAATTGCCACTGGGGACAATTCAAAGATCAGTCAAACATGCGCAAATGGCTCAAACCACTCCAATTACGTTTTTGATCACGGAACAACATTGCAACATGGGAAAAAGCTCTAAAAAAGTTACTATTGCATAACCCCTCTCACCCCCCCTCCAGTGTTGTCAACAAGTCTTTTAATCTTCATTCATTCACTGCCGAATGCAACATTTCATTGCTTTCCCAGAAGTGATCAGCTTAAGTGCCGTTTTTCTGGTGGCCGTAATCACATCGACACTACATTAAGTCCACAGTGGCAGTTGTGACACTGCTCCTGCCTCAGAGCTGTTGTGTGTTTGCTGGTCTGAAGCTGTCTAATTCGATTTCTCCAGCACTGTGGAAAATGAGCCATCAATTAGAGAGCACTGATGAGCGAGAGCCAGTGGATTCTGTCAAGCACCTGCTGCCTTCACACGGAACAGACCCGTCCACGCCTCGCTGAGGGCCGTTTCATGTGTGGATATTATTAGATTAAAGGCATTCACAGTTTGCCATCAGCACTGAGAAAATACTACAGATACTCCTGCCATAGCTGCTTTTACTACAATGTTGGATGTTGTTCAAGGCATTTCAAAAGTGTTGCTAATTCACTGCTTCAACTAGTAATATCACCTGCTACTGTCTGCTACTACTCCTACGAAAAGGTGCCAGTAGCTTCCACCACCAGGGGAAAATGATGTTGTAATCTTGGGCAGGACACTTTGTTTTATGATCCAGGTGCAAGAGTAAGTGAGGAAAAAAAAAAGCGTTGACATGAGCTGGCTGTTGTTGCGGGAGTCCCACCTTGCTAACCTATTGTATAATTATGGTGGCACAATGTAGCCCAGAAGGAAGGGAGCGACCCGATCAAAAAGCAATTGCTGTGCTGTTGAAGTTCTCACTGGAGTTCTATGGAATAGGGGTATGCCTACAGAGGCCAACCAAGGGTAGTTAGCCCCAGGGCAGTTCTAACATGTCGGCATTTTCAGGCAGAAGTCACCAGCTCCTACAGCTACAGAAGTTTACATTATGAAACATATAAGTAACTGTAATCTTGTGATATAAACTGATTCCTGGTGAAGGTGCCAACGCAATGGATGACATAGCCAGCATTTTAGGTGTAAAGGTGATTTTATTGAGGCGGAGTTGTAGTGGTGGTTATTGGCTTGGGGTGGAGGTATGGTGGGCCATGAGGGAGAACAGTGGTTTGTCTAGGGAAGAACACAGGGAGAATAAATCAGCGAATGTGACAGGTGAATGCACACTATAGCGTTAAAGGTAGCAATAAAGCAAAGAGTTCTGGGGTTATCGGACTCACTGTCATTCACACACTGTCTCCTGGAAGTTGGATGGCTCCACCATGCGGCTTGAGCAGGACAAAATGGTGGGCTGCTCCCCTAATTATAGACTCTGGGTGGAGCCAGGTAGAGGCTAAAGGAGGGCCAAAGCAGGAGTAAAGGGGAGGGTCCACAGGAGGAGGGGAATTTTCCACACATTATGTTGACAAAATTACAAAAAACATGTGGTCACTATTGCAATATTAATGACTATCACCAGTGCCAAGAAGACAACCAAAAGACTACTCCCTTTACTAATCTGGCATTTTCAATTCAGTTTTACAGCTTTACAATAATTTACTGCTTGCATTCAGCATTTTAGTGTATTGCTAGTTAAGGTACCAGTGTGGCATTCCAAAAAAAAGTTTGGGTACTACTGGTATTGTCGTCTATTGGGTCTAGGAACACTAAAGAAAGTTACTTTGTTGTTTCAGCTCAAACAAATAATACAAACTTAAAATAAATGTCTTTTATGGAATAAATTAACATTATTATTCTGTTGAAAGCAGTACTTAGTAACTTGTTTATCTTCATAAATCCTTTTGTTGATGGGATGATTGTGGGGTCTTTCATCTCCCCCTGGTGTTTCTGGCCAGAAAACCACACTTGCAGCTTTTCTGCACCGGGTCGGAGACACACAGTTTGAGTGTAAAAATGATCTCCATTGTGTAATTGGATGTACAATATCCCTCTCTCCCTTTGTCGTTTCTGTCAGTGTAGAATTTACTCTCACGGACACTTTAATGGTTCTAGATGGCAATTATTTTAGTATAGGTATCGAAAAAAGTAATGCTTAGGAATCGGAAACCAAATACAGTTAAAGTAATGGGTTTCTTTCCGGCAATGTATAATCTCTCCATACTAGAACTGCACTGATAAATCTCATCTTGTGTGTCACGCACCGGCCTTGATCTCGTCTATGACTCATGCTCGGTCTCAAGGTTCTTACGACTGTCACTCGTCAGTAATACTGATAATGAATCCATCTAACATAGTGCTTTTCTCTGTACTGAACTTTGCGTATACCGTACATTTGCATTCACACTCGGCATACATTGCATACACACCACTTGACCACCAGTATGCAAGACAATGAACAATCCTCATCCAGAGACAGGGAAAGGAAGAGAATGGCAGGAGGGCTGGATCCCGTGGAGTAACCATGTGTTTCTGATGTGGGTGACGTGCGCTAACCCCAGTCAAGTCAATCTCACTCCGAGCTAATTAGTCTTGCAGCAGCCTCCTGTCCACACAAACCGACCCTTCAACCCAATTTCTCATTTTCCAATCAACGCCTGCCACAGAGTAATCGCACTGTCAGGCAGATTTCAACTATCAAGACCCACGTTACTAAGTTCTATCTAAACCACAAGAGTTGCACAAATGGAGCGAGGTGAATCAGGTTATCTTTTCATCATGGCGCATTTGCAAAAAAAAATATGGGAAGATTGAGTTTCACAAGGGTTGAACTGTTGATGGTAGATGACTGGGGGGGAAATATTTAATTGCAATATTTCTGGCAAGACGAGTCATTGGCCAATTGATTGGATTGCAGAATTATGTTTTATGCATTTGAGAACTTGTTTATAGAGATCTAAACTACAGCATTATCAGGTTTTATTCAGTTCAGACATAGCGTACTGACAAAATAAGTGCAGTCCTTGCAATTTATTATTTGTTACATTTTGAATTGCAATTTTGATTGGATTCCCATCAATTGCGGCGTTTGAGGTCACAGCATCACACACTGCAGCATATTTCTGTTTAGTAAACATTTTGACAACCTATAAAATACATTTGGCCATAATGTTATTCCCTGACAGTAGTACATTTCTATTTGCTTTGACACAAGCGCATAAAGACCTTTCACTGATTTGTTTATTTGGCCGAAGGACAACTTTGCACCGAAGATTGAAATACGTGCGACTATTATACTGTTTGTTTGAGTATGCATGACAGGTCTATTTCACACGAGGCCGCGGTCAGTGACAGTAGCGGAGGGGCTGACGAGCTGGGATTTGTGTAAACAACCTGCGCTGGTCTGCTCTGCATCTCAATGAAACATTCAGAGGATAATTGATCCCCAAACACTTCGGCAGCATTTACAGACCCGTTCCACGAAATGGCCTCCAGCTCGAATCATCTCACCAATGGGATTTACTATAACGACTCCATAATGACATAACAAGGAGGCGACCAATGCTGCCAATGGCTCCTTTTGTCACATATTTATCAGCACCTGCAGTCACAACAAGAAAATACCTCTACATGTATGGTTTTGTGGTAGTGACCTTTATGGTTCACTTAAATTTTGTGAATGTGGCATGAGTGAGTGGCGGATGGTGGTCACTGGTCAAAAGGGTTTGGGTCAAAAACTAGTAGCTTATAATATTTTAAATACCACATTTACAGGCCATCAGCGCGAAAGAACATTACTTAGTTGCCACAACACAAATGAATATAACTACTGGTTTTACTCAAAGTCTTTATTGAAATAACCATGATCAATTGGGTTTCAAGTCCTAAATAGTAATTGATGTAGGGCTGCTCGATTATAGAAAAGATTATAATCCCGATTATTTTAGTAATAATTGAAATCACGGTTATTCAAATGATTATATGTTTCCTTTAAAATAATCTTTAATTTATTTATTTACTATGCAAAACATTTTCTTCTGACAATTAAAAATGCTCACGTTTCTAAACTAATCCTCTATTGAGAGATACCTGCCCCCTGCTGGCCAGCTCTCACACCTGTCCAAGCAAACGGAACCGCACGGCCTGATGACATCATCACACAGCGCTATTGTTTTTATGTTGGACCAAAGCATGAGCCTTTAGCTCGTGAAATGCAAAGGGAACAGAAACAATCATCACAGCAGCATCAAAGCTTGCTTTGAGCTCCGTTGAGATCTGCTCCTGAAGACGTGTTTTAGACTCTTCTACTACACAAAAACAGTGCCTGGGCAAAGGAAATTGAGGCTTCTAAACAGCTGTTCTCCTTTCAGCACAAGGTGAGCATTTAACAGTGCGTTCTCTCAAGAGTTAGGTATATTTGTATATATATATATATGATATTATGAACAGTTCTATCACGCTGCGCTGGCATTTCAGCTGATCCGATGCGCTCACACAAAACGCACAGAACGGACTTTTTGCACTTTGGATGGACAAGTGGGAGAGCACCCTTAATAATATTTTTTTCTCGATCATGCTATTTTTGTGATCGTGTAGTGTAAGAATCGAAATTGTAATTGAATTTTGAGTAAAAAGCGGTAGTCTATGCAATACAATGCGAAGTAGCCCAAACATTGCTATCACAGTATTCATTTACGTAGCTAGCCGGTAACAGCATGCTGGCCATCTTTGATTCTGTGGGCTTTATCTGCACCTGGTCAGAGCCTGAATACCTGTCTGAAGTAATGCGTCGTGACACAAACAGACAGCGAGTGAACCAGAGATGATAGTGTCTGGCCACAAAACAGGCGCTGTAGTGTCCCGCGAGATAACACCCAATTTCCTGACCGTGTTGCATCGAGATCTGTTCAATTCACTTCAGTCGGGGCTGAGCTTATCTGTGTTATTCAATTTTGAAAATGCCATTCAAAAGCTTAGCAACTTGGGACCTGCACTCGTCCACTGCAGATCAAGGCACTGCTGGCTCATCTGAAGCCTGCAGATTAGGAGTCGTATTCCCATCAGAACTATAAACGGCTGTGGCCAAGTCGTAACATCATGGAGGGGAATCAGACATCATGAGTGTGCAAAGTGTCAAAGACAGTAGAAGTAGATATTATATTATAAACTACAACACTTCACTTCAATGGATTAACTTAAAGGTGCATTATGTAACTTTTTACGCGATTTTTTTTTTATATCAGTGTGTATTTGCGTTCCAGGATCAACTGTTTATAAGGTTTTCACAGCTGACGGACCTTCTCATGAGAAAACCGACAAAACAGTTTATCCGAGCGTTGTAGAGACCACTGTGATCGAAAGTAAAGGCGGCATGCTAACCACTCATACAGCTGCTGGGTCACTACAAGGTAAAATACGCACAAATATCAACGTATCTTTGTGTAAAAAGTTGCATAATGCACCTTTAAGCTAAACCAGTCTCTGTTTCTACACAAAGCCACGTGAATTACACCGTGTGAGGCCTTTGACTTACAAAGTTTGGGGGTTTTGGGTCCGCACTCCAGCATGAAGAGCTATGTGGACCAATGATCAATCGAACTCTGAAGCAACGAACAGCTTAAAAAAGTGATTTACCCCAGAATTTGTAGCAGTTATGAAATTATCTGAATTTGTCTCTTTTTAGATGTGTAGCTAGTGTGGATAATCATTTGGCTTTGAATTTTTTATTTGAAAGTGACCCATTTTTATCTAATTTGCAGTTTATTCAACCATGTTATTAGTTATTGTCATGGAATTATCATCATTTAAATATTTGCTTGCTTACTGATATACTTTTTCGCACTTTTGCCCTCCATACGTGAAAGACATGGCCTGCAATCATCTAATCACGCAATCCAACATTTGTGGCGAGAACGTATACGATTTTTTTTTGAGTCCACACCTATCAATCTTGAGCCTCCCCTCCACTGTCTGCTAAGCACTGATAAAACGCCGCTGCGCCTAGTCCTTCACTCGCCCTTGGATTTAACGCAGTTGGTCGTCTTTGTATATCCATCTTCTTCAAACAAACTCGTAATAAGCGTAGATAAAGTGGTTTGCATGTGTCTTACAGCTCAAAAGCAGATACCGATGTCTCCGCGGAAAGGACACGAGTGCGGCTCTAGTCGGAGGCGAGTAGGGAGAAGGCTGGCTGCCAAATGACATTAAGAGAAAAACACCAGAGGCTCGGCCAGCAACATCCAGCTTAGACAAGTCCCTGACATTCACAAGTGAGGTTCAAGAGCTTTTTTCCAGTACTTTTGGAAAACAGTTGTAAAATAAGAAAAATATTTCCAAAACTGGAAAATCGGGAAGAAATTGGGGGGAAATGTGGAAAGTGTTGTTCTTTTTTTGTCCTTTTGTTGTCTGGTTTGTTGCTCAAAAACACAATGTAAATTAAGATGTTTGCCAGCACATCCCCCCCACACAGTCCCCAAAAATATTGAGATATAATATTCATTTTTGTCCTAGCCCTAGATGGAAGAGTTCTCAGTGGCTTTAGAAAAGTGCAAAAATAAAACTGAGCATTTATTTCAGTGCCACATTTCATAATAATAAACTAAATAGAGAATTCAAAATGAAAAATACCAGCATTTCAAGCCTTTGGACACATTTTAACAGTAATGACCCTTCAAAGCTGCTCCACTCCTTTTTTCTTTCTCTACTTTTAATATTTTTGATCTAGCTAACATTGAGTCTAAGGACAATGTTTGCCAGTGCCCCTTGAAGATTTCTATGGCTACAACTACTTCACCACAACTGTATCTAAATAGGTTCAGCAGTGCCTTGATTTTCGTATACTTTAAAATTGTACAATCTTGCAACAACTAGCACTCACAACAACAATGTTTAATTCAGAAATAAATACCAAAAAGTAGTTAAGACAGTAACTGAGGGCTGTGGCCTTGCTTAGTGACAGAATTCCATTAAAGCTTTAATTGCAATCCTCGGCGTGAAACAGTTTCTTATTTAAAGACCACAATAGGTCTGCAAACACAACAGAGGTGCATAGTGCATCTTGCTTCACACAACACTGCTACGTTTTATCCAAACTCGAGCCAAAAACATTCAAGGAAACTCCACTAATTATAATGGCGTCTGCTTCAATGAGGTCCACCGAGGTTAGATCTTCCTGTTTCCCAAACACAGCCTTGCTAAAATTAAATACAAGAAAAACCTTTAGAAGTGGCATTTTAAACCATAATTAAGACCAGTTGCAAAGAGCACAGAGTTCATTACACTGCCCTCCCAGTAACCCCCCAAAAACTTATAACGGTTTAATACACGTTCGAGCTGCAAAATCAAAGAAGAGCTGCTCATGGCTGGGATTATCTACCACAACAAATCCTCAGCCCCATGAGCACTTCATAAAGGCTTTATGGACTGCAAAAACAGTATTTCAAGTTGTTTCTTGGAAGTCTGTGGTGTACTGCTCAGACCTGAATTATTTAGGCGAAGATGAGACAAATATCCAGTAGTAGTAGTAGTAGTAGTAGTAGTAGCAGTCGTAGTGGTAGAAGCTATATCAATGGATGGTGATGTGCACTAACACTTGTATTACCCCCAGAGGGACTACAAAAAGGATTTATTAAGGTAAACAAGTTACTTAGTTCTGCTTTAA
Source organism: Gobius niger (assembly GCF_951799975.1). NCBI lineage: Eukaryota > Metazoa > Chordata > Actinopteri > Gobiiformes > Gobiidae > Gobius > Gobius niger. Next base: position 17,764,670 of record NC_136870.1, on the reverse strand, counting down.
GTTCTACATATTAATTTTCCATTTATTTACAATGCTCTTCCTTTATACAACAACTTCAGAGTACATTACAACTGTGACAAAAAAGTGCTTCGAATGATCACGGATAATGCTGCTTTTGCAACGGGTAAACAAACAACAACAAAAAGTGTTTGGAAGAAGACCTCCAAGGACGAGCAGAAGACAGCTTTTTTTTTTCTATTTATTTGTTATGCAGTGTGACTTCAATATCCTGGTGATGACTAAGTCTAAAAGACAAGCTTGAATACAAGAAACTTACACAGCTTAATAATTTAATTATTCAAGATCAACAAAGGATACTATTAGCAATCTCTGATTTTGCATTTATCTACTTTTGTTTACCGTTATTATGTGATCGGAAGACAATAAGACTTAGGTAATCGTCACCACAGACCAAGACGAAGCCATTAAGGACGCCCCATCTGTGATCGTGTAATGAAACAATAAGTACAGTATGTCAGTGAGGAGCGTGACCAGAGCTAATCACCAAAACAAAACTGACAGAGATTTTCTCAGCAGGAGGTACAGCCAGCGAAGCATTTTATCAGCGCAAGATTTTATGCCTTGTGTCTGAATTGTGTCCCTGATTTCTTATGACAGTCATTTATTTTTCCCTTGTTCGGTAATGGGGGGTCGCAGATGGCAAATGGCAGTGTCCTCAATCTGGTATCCAAGACCATCTTTACAAGCTTACATTTTCAAAACATTTAGAACTATCTGTGGTCAAGCACTCCCACAACAATTTTATAGCTATACTTATGGGTTTTATTATTCTTTATTTATCAAAACTACAGTAGGCACTAAGGGCCATGAGGTGTACTTGAAAGCTGGACACAAAGATAAGACACGGATTTGGAACATAATCCTTGTAAATACTAAAAACAACACCATACTGTACAGCCTTAAAAGATGCCATTTTACTTTAAAATGAGGCTCTTAGTACGTAAACATTCTTATGCATCCTCCCATTTTCAGAAAATGTCCAAGTTCGCTACAATAAACTGTAATTATCCAGGGTTTTGAGGACACGTGGGAACCCTTCCATAAACAAGGCAAGGCGTTTGCACCAATAGAAAGATCATTTGTTTGCCAACTCACCGCTGCTGCGACTTTTGCGGTTGGCCTTCCCTCCAGTCAACAGCATCTTCAGACTGTTCCTAAACATGGCTGCAGACGACGCCCCGGACTACACTAGAGAGAAACCTGTGGGAAGAAAAAAGGATAATGTTACGATTTTGCACAAATTGCTTGCAGAGAGTTGACATTTCAAAGCACACTCATTGGGTGCATAAAGAAAATGTGTCAATTGAAAACTAGTCTAACACCTGGATATCATAAAGAACTGTATTCTATTGTAGAAATGGTTGGCCTTCTCCGACTTCAGAGAGATTTGTATTGGCTGGCTTCAAATGGAGCCATTATACTATAACTACAGGTATTCACTTTGATTCATTTTGTGTCTTGCTTCTTGGCATAACTTACAAACCGGTACCGACAAATAATGATCGTATTCTGATTATTTGCTCTAAAATAGTGCTACAAAAAGCAATTTGGCTGAATACCCAAATACAGTATATAGTGTTTTGTTCCATTTTATGTTTCTAGATCACAAAACTAGATCATGATTGAAGCATCATTTCAAAAAGTATTGTTCAGATGCTAGTATTCTAAAAGAGGTATTATTTGTAATGATCAAATAAAACTCTAAAGAAGTAGTAGTTTCAAGTGAGACATAGTTCAGGAGTTTGATAACAACGCCCACAACTCCATTTTGCCCCTCTCCTTTCAACAAACAGTTGGTGGCAGCAGATGTTGCCCATTAGACCAGAGTGAATCAGCAAAGCCACACAGACAGACTCCAGCTGAGAGAGGCCCAGACAATAAAACACAAGGCTGGACATGGAAAAGCTTTCAATAGGCCACTCTTCACACCCATCACAGCTTATATAATGTTTTAATCAAACAATTTACTATCAACTGATGTTCAGTCACCCAATACATAATCACAAAGGTGTTCCAAAGTGCCTCGATGTCAGTGCCGTTAAAGGAACAGGCCACCGTTTTTCCATACTGAGATATGTTCTTACCAGAGCTTAGACGAGTTGATGCGTAGCTGTCTGGTCTTTACGCGTGCGCTCAGTCATGCAAAAAGATGTTGTTAGCATTTAGCCTCTCCTCCGCTCCTCTACGGGGCTAAACGGGGGTAAAGCTAGAAGCAACCAAGCTCTTCCGCCTTTCCACTAATAAAAAGGGGTTATTACGCCTCACAATGTAGTACCCCTTTTAATCTGCTGTTTAGTTTTGTGTAACTATACTTGGATCGTGTAACTAGGGTTGGGACAATAATGAAATTTGGGGTCAGGATTATCTTGGCCAAAATAATTGCGAAAACAACGATATTGTCGCGATATTTGCCTATGGTTTAAAAAAATCACTGAAACTGCAGACATGATGGGGATTGGGAAATATTCCTCTTCATTGTCTGCTGTGAATGTCATATTGAGTGAGACATAAAGTAAGTATTTAAAGGGACTATACAGAGTTTAAAAATGTTAAAATTAAATATTTTGGACTATACTGTTGTCATCAATATACTCAATAAGCTCATGAGCAGCTTGACATAGAAAATGCTATTTCTGCAGGGGGTAATCAAAGAATGGATTTGGATAAGGCACTAACCTACTGAAATCTTAAATACTGCTGTCTTTAGTCACATCTCCATGGAGACGAACCCACTCCCGATAAAGTTACTGGCACTGGTTGTCTGATGGATTTAGCGATTATCTTCTAGCACGTTCATCAAAAAATGTGGCGATCGATTAATTGCCGCATTTTTTATCTTGATTAACGATATTATTGTTTATCGTCCCACCCCTACGTGTAACTACTCACGTAACCGTATTGAAATAAACGTGGAAGTACTTGGTCGCTTCTAACTTCACCCCCATTTGGCCCCATAGAGGAGAGGAGGAGAGGCTAAATGCTACAACATCTTTGGTCTTTTTGCGTGTCTCAGTATGGAAAAACGGTGATCTATTCCTTTAAGCGCTCCCGCTTCACAGCAAGAAAGGTCCCTGGTTCAACTCCAGGGCAATGTGCGGCCTTTTGTGTGCATGTTCATTTGTCAAGTGCAAGGCTTTAGGACATACATTTACTGTTTATTCAGCAAAGCTACTCAAAACTTATTGCTTTCTATTTTGACAAATAATCCCACATCTCGACCAATAAAAGTTTCATGCTAAGCCTTTTGCTCGCCTAAGAACAGCGCCGTGACTCTCCATGAAACCAATGCAAAACTTTCTGAGCACTGACTGAGCGAGTTTGGCCGATCATAAATATTTTTGACCTTATCTGTGAGCAGCACACTGGGACAGCGGCGGTTCCTCTAAATTATAAATGAGGTCAAACGGAGCTCTGCAAAGTGAGTCTGGAACATTTCTTATTTCGGGCTTTTTAGACTGGACTCCATTTAGTTTATTACTGTATCCACTGTAGAGGGGCGGGATAAGGAGACAGCACAATTTACAACAGGGGTAGACAAGTTTGCGTCGTGGAGGCCGATTTTCATCATTGCCAAAACACCCAAGGGCCGAACCTCTACATTGTAGCCTAAAGTAAAGAACTATTTTACATCAGTGGTTCCCAAGTGACAGGGCTATGGGACCCACCATTGTCGGTGGCACTGTTTAACAATATATATGACCAAGCAGGATGGAATTTTTTTAAAACACTGACACTGTTTTCCGCATTTTTAGACTACTAACAGGTATTTGATCTCTTATTTGCATTATAATATTTCACATAATCATCTTGGGGGCCACAGGTTCTGTGCTGGAGGGCCGGATTTGGCCCCCGGGCCTGACGTTGCCTACCCCTGATTCAGTAACAAACTTAGAGCCAACAACCAAAAGTAAAAGCTACTTGCGAGAAACTGAAAGAGTTGGAATTCGATTTGGCTGTATTATTTCAAACACTGGATGAAAAAACAACATATAACAATCTAATCCAAGTATATATTTCAGTCTTGGTGAACAGGGGCATAAAAGGCAAAGCTAGTCACAAGTGCATAACAGAAACATTGCAACTAGATATGTTTCCCTAATTGTGCAGCCCTAACTTTCAGAAGAATATGCATTCCTCGCATGTGTCCCAATAAAATGTGAAATGGTATTCTTGGGTCCAAAGTCAGTCTGAAATGGCCCTTTTAGCTGCATGTAAGAGTTGCTTAAAAGCTTAATCACAGCAATCAGTGCGGCCGCCTGATGATCCGGCGGACACGGGCGAACTCTGTACCTGACAGGGAAGCCAATAAAACACATTCATCTCAGGAAATGCGGCAGGTTCTGCAGGCTGAACTGTGCAGCGTTAACCTCTTTTTTTCTCTACAGATAGTGATGTATGGTTGACACAGTAAATATGAAAAGATATGGTTGGTCAATAAGGATAGTTTTACACTGAAGCCGTTAAAAACAGACCAAATATAGGAAGAAAACAGTTTGCAAAGAAATAGTTTTTAGGTTTGATTCCTGCAGGACTTTTTAGCTCCCCCGTGTCTTCTGGGTGTCTTCCGACTCCATTAAAGGGGCTCATCCCATTTTGTCACTTGCAGTGTGTTGTCTTTGCAGGCATTTGAGACAGCAGGGCTTTTGCACCGTTTTGCGATCGTAACAGACGTAGCACTGATGCTAAAACAATTAGCCTGGAGGTAAAGGCTAATTATATTACCGGTTTACTCGGCTCCCTGAAAGCTACGGAACAGACTTATAACATAAACTCATCCTTGCGAAGAAATGGGATCTTCGGAAAGCTAGGACTAAGGGCATGGCTTGGTAAGCGTTTGCACATGTGCAAACATGATAGTGTGCACTAAAGCAGAGGAAAAAGCCAGCGCAGTTGATATTTGGGGTGCATACCTATGTTTCCCAGGTGCAGTTCCTTTTTTTCGTAGGTGAGTTGGTACATCACCCAATCGTAATTTATTTTGTGGGTGAGTTGGTACATCAACCAATCACAAGTCATGAGAGTGAAGCGTCATATATATCAATCAGCTTAACCCTGAACCTGCCCTAATCTTAAGGAGAGTAATTAATGATAGTGATTAACCTTAATACATCTATGGTACCCCTTCTGTTGACGGGGGAACATAGGTACTGGGAAACATAGGGTCACAGCATATGCTAAACAGAGCATTAGGGTTTGCCTCCTGTCCAAGTTATTGTACAGATAAGGGCGGTACATCTGAAAGGAACCATGTGACACCTGCAGCTCTCCATCACCTCCACAACTTGTTTGTTTGAAATTGGAGTTGTAATTACATCATTCTCATGTCGGAGTACTTTCATTAGAAATAGCCAAGTGTTTAGGTTCAGGTATATTTTATTGCACCAGTAGGGAAATTTGTTCTCTGCATTTGACCAATCCAGTGGGTGCAGTGGGTGACGGTGGTGCAGCACCTGGGGACTCATCTCCAGATTAGGAGCCGGGCTGATGGTCAGTGTCACCTGGCTGAAGGATTCACCTATTGTGCATGTTTTCAGTGGTAGGGGAAACCGGAGTACCCGGAGGAAACCTACACAGACACAGAGAGAACACGCAAACTCCACACAGAAAGGCCCAGTCCAGGAATCAAACCCGGGACTTTCTTGCTATGAAGCACAAGCGCTAACCCCTGCACTACTGTGTCGCTTAAAGCACTTTCTATAAAAATAACCAACCAATGAATCAAGCATTGTCCTCATCGTGTGGTTGAACTCTTTAAACTTTCAGCGCGCTCAGAATAACTACGTCTTTGTGATATGAAGGATTTTGTTCTCCTGTTCTCACAGCTAAAGGTGGTTTCATTGGTATAAATCTCATGGCACGGCACAGACAGGGGTTTCAGGAGGATGAGGTGATCTTTGGGTCAAATACAGTGCCATCCAGGTCTCGCCCCAGAGAGTGAAAGAGAGAGGCTGAGAGGAGTTATCTGGGCTGAACACAACGCAGATATAAATGAGAACTGCTACTTCTATCTGCACTGGGTATAAGCCTGTAGTCTAAATCTACCATTTAAAAACCAGACGTCAAGAGACACATGTTATAGGCCAATGTCTGTCAAAAAATATAACATCAAATATCACGCTGACAATATAATCACAATGTTTACTACGTTTTGTTGTTTTTTTAAAAATCATAATACGTCTCTAAAAAACAGAAATTGTGTGATGACTACCGAGCTGAAGCATATGAGGGAGGTGTACACATCTCATTCCCACTCTCCTGACCCTGTGTACCGGCTTTTGTGAAGGGAAGCCAAGAAGCAGCAGGCTCTCTCTGATAATGTGCGTAAGCGGATGTACAGCCCATCTCTGTCTCCTCCACACCACCACACACAAGACTAAAGCTCCATCACGGCTCAAAAAACACTCACTGCTATTGGTCAGAACAAGCAACAGCAGTAGGCACAAGCCGGGTACAAACATTCGCTGCAGAAATGAAGGCACAGGTTTCAGAGAATCAAGACTTAAATTAGCCAAATTATCAGCATTTTATTTGAATACAACAATAAATAAAACACAACAACGTGACATTTTGGAAATTTAACGGGCTTCGTAGTTGTAGTGGCAAAGTGAGTGTTAGTAATACTGTATATTGTTGTAGTAGCAGGAGTAGCAGCAGTAAAAGTGGTAGAAGTAGCCACTAGCCAACCCCACCTCAACAGCCACAGGGGCAGACGAGGTACACCAACCTGAAAATGCCTACTTGGTATAGCTGCCCAAGGGGTAAGTACCGGTAGCCCTTCGTTGAACCGCTGTCGATGTTTCCAAAGAGCCTGCAGTACCTGGTCATGATCGGGTCACCCTTCTGGGGGTGACCTAAAAACATCACTTTGGGTGCCTCAGCATGGGTAGTTTAGATTTAGTAAATTGAAATTATGTCTCTGTAAGAATCGTAAAAATGAAACACATGCTAGAGCTTATGAAGACTTTAACTGTGCCCCCCCCTACTGGCAGCTGGAGGAACTTATTAAAAAACAAACTTTTAGTTACGATTTATGGCATGGTTCAAAGCTTCAACATGGCGTGAGAAACACACTAACTGCTCAGGACCGATATAACAATAATAATGCATTGGTTTTATATAAGGCTTTTCCGGACACTCAAAACGCATTACGTTGCATTATTCATTCACTCCATACTTGGTGATGGTAAGCTATTGTAGCCAAAGCTGCCCTGGGGTAGACTGACGGAAGCGAGGCAACTCGTCTGAACAAAGCGCTGACACCGTGGAGGGGGGAACAGCTTAATTAAACAGGATTATCTGAGGAATACTACTCCAGGTCTGTCTTCACCAAGTCAACAACATTACAACATGGTTTAAAGCTCAAAAAATATGTCACTTAATTCATCTTGTGCTTTAATAAAGAAAAAATACTCCAAGGCTACAATAAAATAAACACATTTTAGCTCACAGCAAGAGTCTCCAGAGTTTCCTTGTTAATTACAAACTGTTATTTACAATCAATAAAGTTCCTCTAATGGGGCAAATGTCACGGTAAAAGCCACAGTTATAGGGCAAGCAACAGGATTAATCTCATTCTACCCCTGGCCTCAAATTAACAGCGCACAGACGAGAGGGAGAAGGCTACTGCTACACATATTAGTTCGGCCGCTAGAATTAGCAAGAACACAGACTTCCCATTAGAGTGTTGTGGTCTAACAATCATTTGTGCCAATGTCGGAGAGGGAAAGCGATGAGGATATAAAAGTGATTTTCAAAAGCTCTGACAGCACAATTAAAGAATAAAGTCAGCCCCCGTGCAGCTATGGACATGTAAAGTAGAATACCTGCAGAGTGGAAAGCAATGTAAAGCCACTTCCTGGAATGAGAATAGCACATAAAGCATTTGCATATTATTGGACTGTGAACTCTCTTGCCAGGATTATTACATAGTGAATGCTCGTATTTATGTCTCTTTATTTGCAGCTGATGATGCATTGATCCTATTTGTTTTCCGCTGCCTGTGAAATGCGTGGCTCTGATGAAGTGAGAAGCACGCAGCATGTCCATTAAGACTATTTTCTCCTCACAAGTTTGTTTCTAAATAGAGCCGTGTGAATATTCATAGACAAACATAAAAAGCCCTCACCGGGAGCTACAGACTTATCGCAGTCTGATCCTGCTCCCTCGTCTCAGCGCCGCACTTCAAAAAATAAATATCCAATGATGAAGGAAAACTATACTGGATGGAATGACTTGAAGTTAGAACATCTGGATTTCAGTAAATGTTTCAAAATATCTCGTACTGTATGGGAATGAGGTGAGAAAGATTTAGCAGAGTTCTATAATTCTATATGTCGGCATCAACATGTTAACGTTTCAGCTAATCGTCATTCATGATATTCACTTTTTTTGGCGCAGCAGTGGCAGACAGACACCCCTGCAGCACCAGACGGGGATAAATCATGGCTGTATCCACAGTTCGAGGATGGCCCGCGAGCACAAATCCATAAATCAAACTGATATCAATAAAAGGGAAGTGTCGGGGCGGCGTCAGGAGGTGGGAACAGCACGGCCCGATGCAGAAATCGCTTCTGGATGCAACCAACAAAGTTTCATTCCGCCAGAGCACAATGGATTATTTATTCATATCAATGCTCCAGCAGTTGGCAGCCTGTAGGAAGGTGATGATCTCTGTGTCTGAATAAACCATGTAAGTCTGAATGCCTGTCTGCAACATAACACTTAATCAGTGTATAATGTTACACAGCAGTCACAGTTGACCTTATAGTCCTGACAAAAATACATAGGAAAATATATGTGTAGGGATGTGTTTAGAAATGCTTCAGCAGGAGTCAACACAGAGGGTAGGGCACGTTAACATCTGCAGCTGCAAATATAGACATTACATTTGCTTGGGCGTTACATTGGTTATTTGTTTTAATGTTTAATGCTTGGTGCAGCTCTGTGAGATAACTCCTATATAAAACAATTTGATCTGATTTGATCAAGCTGAACTCACTTAAAATAGTTATTAGCCCAAAGTTTCAAATATATAATTCAGGAATAAATATAATAAATAACAAGTCGCAATAGATCATACAGACAGCATCTCTGGAATAGCCCATATATGGTCATGTTTGAAAACAGTTAAGGGGGAAAACAATTTGGAGAAAAATCTAAACTTTCTTTAATTATTAAAACTCTACTCTAAAGATACAAAGACACGGAGAGGAGCAAAGTGGTTCAACAGCCCATAAATACATAAATAACGGAGAATATAACATGATGCTCCATGCTAGCATCGGGCTAATGCTAACGGTTAGCTAGCGCTAGCTACAACTGCCGTTTTTTCACTTCTACTGAACAATCTTCTCAGAAGACCCCAATGGACGTACGACATTCAAGGACCGTGACGTCGCCCGGCATGGCGCAGCCGGGGCCCCACCCTGGAGCCAGACCTGGGGTTGGGGCCCGAACGCGAGCGTCTGGTGGCCGGGTCTCTGCCCACGGGGCCCGGCCGGGCCCAGCCCGAAGGGACGACGTGGGCCCGCCCTCCTGTGGACCCACCACCCGCAGAGGGATCCGTAGGGGTCGGGTGCGGAGAGGACTGGGTGGCAGTCAGAGGCAGGTGCCTCGACGACCTGGTCCGCATGCACAGCTTCTGGCGTTCGGGACATGGAACGTCACCTCGCTGGGGGGGAAGGAGCCTGAGCTTGTGCGGGAGGTTGAGAGATACCGACTAGATATAGTCGGGCTCACCTCCACGCACAGCTTGGGTTCCGGATCCCAACTCCTGGAGAGAGGCTGGACTCTCCATTTTTCTGGAGTTGCCCGCGGGGAGAGGCGGCGGGCTGGGGTGGGTTTGCTCATATCCCCCCAGCTCAGCCGCCACGTGTTGGAGTTCACCCCGGTGGACGAGAGGGTCGCGTCCCTACGCCTTCGGGTCGGGGACAGGTCTCTCACCGTTGTTTCGGCCTACGGGCCCAACATCGGTGCAGAGTACCCGGCCTTCTTGGAGTCCCTGGGAGGGGTACTAGATAGTGCTCCGACTGGGGACTCCATTGTTCTGCTGGGGGACTTCAACGCCCACGTGGGTAACGACAGTGAGACCTGGGAGGGGGTGATTGGGAAGAACGGCCTCCCCGATCTGAACCCGAGTGGTGTTCTGTTATTGGACTTCTGTGCTAGTCACAGTTTGTCCATAACGAACACCATGTTCGAGCACAAGGGTGTCCATAAGTGCACGTGGCACCAGGACACCCTAGGCAGGAGGTCGATGATCGACTTTGTAGTTGTGTCGTCTGACCTCCGGCCGCGTGTCTCGGACACTCGGGTGAAGAGAGGGGCTGAGCTGTCAACTGATCACCACCTGGTGGTGAGCTGGATCCGCTGGCAGGGGAGGAAGCCGGTCAGACCTGGCAGGCCCAAGCGTGTTGTGAGGGTCTGCTGGGAACGTCTGGCGGATCCCTCTGTCAGTGGGGTCTTCAACTCCCACCTCCGGAAGAGCTTCTCCCAGATTCCGGGGGAGGCGGGGGACATGGAGTCAGAGTGGACTCTGTTCTCCTCCTCCATTGTCGATGCGGCTGCTCGTAGTTGTGGCCGTAAGGTCTCTGGTGCCTGTCGCGGCGGCAATCCCCGAACCCGGTGGTGGCGCCCGGAAGTAAGGGATGCCGTCAAGCTGAAGAAGGAGTCCTACCTGGCCTTGTTGGCTTGTGGGACTCCTAGGGCAGCTGAGAGGTACCGGCAGGCCAAGCGTGCTGCAGCTCGTGCGGTCGCGGAGGCTAAAACTCGGGTCTGGGAGGAGTTCGGGGAGGCCATGGAGGAAGACTATCGGTCGGCCTCGAAGAGATTCTGGCAAACCATCCGGCGCCTCAGGAGGGGGAAGCAGTGCTTCACCAACACTGTTTACAGTGCGGGTGGGGAGCTGCTGACCTCGACTGGGGATGTCGTCGGGCGGTGGAAGGAGTACTTCGAGGACCTCCTCAACCCCGTCGTCACGTCTTCCAATGAGGAAGCAGAGGCTGGGGACTCGGAGGTGGGCTCGCCCATCACCGGGGCTGAAGTCACCAAGGTGGTGAGAAAGCTCCTCGGTGGCAAGGCTCCGGGGGTGGATGAGATTCGCCCTGAGTACCTTAAGTCTCTGGATGTTGTAGGACTGTCTTGGCTGACACGTCTCTGCAACATCGCGTGGCGGTCGGGGACAGTGCCCCTGGATTGGCAGACCGGGGTGGTGGTCCCTCTCTTTAAAAAGGGGGATCGGAGGGTGTGTTCCAATTACAGAGGAATCACCCTCCTTAGCCTCCCCGGTAAGGTCTATTCCGGGGTGCTGGAGAGGAGGATCCGGCCGATGGTTGAACCTCGGATCCAGGAGGAACAATGCGGTTTTCGTCCTGGTCGTGGCACACTGGACCAACTCTATACCCTTCATCGGGTACTCGAGGGTTCGTGGGAGTTCGCCCAACCAGTCCACATGTGTTTTGTGGATCTGGAGAAAGCGTTCGACCGCGTCCCTCGTGGTGCCCTGTGGGAGGTGCTCCGGGAGTATGGGGTCCGGGGCCCTCTGCTAAGGGCTGTCCGTTCCCTGTATGACCGCAGCAGGAGCTTGGTTCGCATTGCCGGCAGTAAGTCAAACCTGTTCCCGGTGCGTGTTGGTCTCCGCCAGGGCTGCCCTTTGTCACCGGTTCTGTTCATTACTTTTATGGACAGAATTTCTAGGCGCAGCCAGGGGCCGGAGGGTGTCCGGTTTGGGAGCCTCAGAGTCTCATCTCTGCTGTTTGCGGACGATGTTGTTCTGATGGCTTCAACGAACCAGGACCTTCAGCACGCACTGGGGCGGTTTGCAGCCGAGTGTGTAGCGGCCGGGATGAGGATCAGCACCTCCAAATCCGAGGCCATGGTTCTCCACCGGAAAAAGGTGGTTTCCCCTCTTCGGGTCGGTGGGGAGTCCTTGCCTCAAGTGGAGGAGTTCAAGTATCTCGGGGTCTTGTTCACGAGTGAGGGACGGATGGAGCGTGAGATCGATAGACGGATCGGTGCGGCGTCAGCAGTGATGCGGTCGCTGTATCGGTCTGTCGTGGTGAAGAGGGAGCTGAGTCGGAGGGCAAAGCTCTCGATTTACCGATCGATCTACGTTCCCACCCTCACCTATGGTCATGAGATTTGGGTAATGACCGAAAGGACAAGATCGCGAATACAAGCGGCCGAAATGAGTTTCCTTCGCAGGGTGGCTGGGCGCACCCTCCGAGATCGGGTGAGGAGCTCAGTTACCCGGGAGGAGCTCGGAGTAGAGTCGCTGCTCCTTCACGTCGAAAGGAGCCAGCTGAGGTGGCTCGGGCATCTGTTTCGGATGCCTCCTGGTCGCCTCCCGCGGGAGGTGTTCCAGGCATGTCCTAGTGGGACAAGGCCTCGTGGAAGGCCCAGGACACGGTGGTGGGACTATGTCTCCGAGCTGGCCTGGTGTCGCCTCGGGGTCCCCCCAGAACAGCTGGAGGAGGTGTGTGAGGATCGGGAAGTTTGGGCATCTCTGCTGAGACTGCTGCCCCCGCGACCCGGCCCCGGATAAAGCGGAAGAAAATGGATGGATGGATGAACAATCTTCTGTAAGAAAATATCCATATGGGCCCAATTTATACTTGACTTTAATTATGTGTGAGAAATAAGTTCGGATTCCACCAGAAAATGGCTAAAAAGAGTGAAAACTTGTGTTTCTCTAAAGATTCTATTTCCCCCCTCGGCGAAGCCACGCCCCTTCTATGACAAGATGCCGTCTGTATAGTCACAATACCAGTCCAGTAATTGTTTGGCTTTATTCTATCAAGACTACACAAATATAGGGCAATTTGGGACTGATGGCAAAATGCTAGTTGTTAACTAATCCTGATTTTTTTTTTTAACTCAAGTGGTGGGGTAAGATTTCCGTGCCCTGCAGTCTGGATTGTCGCAAGATTTGTGAGGTCAAAAAGTTACTCGTTCGAACCAATCGAGTGGCAGCTTTGTCACCTGTGGGCGGGTGTTACATTTGCCGCCAACAACAAGCACTTTTATCTATACTAATAAAGAACAGGATGACACCAGAAAAGGCGAGGTGCTGCTACACACTTACAAAATGTTAATGTTATTCATACGGTCTCTTTCCAGGTTACGGGTAAGATTGTGATGCTTTTTTTTTCAGTAGGATTGTTGTTGTGCACCTTGAAATGACAAGAATTAGGTCCCACAATAAAAAAAGTTATGGGCTAAATCTGGTGTCAGAGTAAAACCAAAATCCCTTACTGTAAAAGGATTGCAATGCTAAAGACAAATGCATTACATCTGTAAAGTCTCCAGGTATGGACTTTTTATTACATCCCTCAAAGCCAGTGTTTCTTTAGCGGCCCACATACACCTAGCCAAATGAGTAACTCTATGATTGAGCTGCATCATCTCCCAGTGGAAAAACAGAAGTCCGCCTACACAGGAAACTGGCATGAAGTTTCAATACCAAATCTGTGCCCAGTTTGAACTACCTTAGATTGCTCTGACGCCAGCATCTATTCAAAGAGACGACTGGAATAGTCACCCTAAGTTTCACTCAGATAAATGTTAGCATGATTCAACGTCTTTTACTTCCTTTTGTTTCAGAGGATGTCTGCACAGGAACAAAGTAATAGGATGAAATACGGAGGGCCCTGAAGGGAAGGTAGACATAACTCGATTTGCGTACAGCAAACAAAACAAAAAAATCTGTGTAGTGCTTGGAAATTGTGTTATGTTTCCGTCTAAAGGGACTTTTGAGAAAGAATGGCTCGAATCAAGGCAATTTATGTTCATAATAAATGCGATGTCAGTTTTAACACCCTTGAAGTATGTGACAAACATTTTCAAACAAAGCAATCAATGAAGGTCACATTATGCACAATGGACCTTAAAAAAGAAAGTAAACACTAAATCTTTTATTCACCATGTGAGTAAAAGACACTTACCCTTGGCAACTCCTAATGAGGATGGTTACGACAGGGAAGGGCATCTGGGGAAAATTATCTGCCAAATCACTGTTTGGTAGATTTCACTGCAGCAAATCATGATACGGTGCAGCCTTGTGAGGATAGAAACACAAACCTACACAATTTTCGAAATGTAACTGTGTTCAAGCTTTCTCCTTATGAATTAAAAGTTCCTTAAAAAGTGCCACCTAAAAGCACGATAGTTACTCCCCATTCCTTTAAATAATAGAAATAAAACCAGCAAAGGGATAAGTCTAGACACATGAGTGGACATTGTGCTGGAACAGAGCTTGCAGAATCCACTTGTCTGCACACCCAGCATCCCCTCCTCTATGAGCCTGTTCATTTGAGACCTCACTGCTACCCCTGCTGGCCATCCAGAAAACTACACCCACCCTGTATTCACAAACACAGTCAACGCGGCACAGATTTTCTCTAATAAAACTATAAATCATTCAGCTAATCCAAATAACTGCCTCTCATCTGTTTACTGACAAACCGCATCGGCACGTCCATCATCTCCCTCGCTGCATTGCACACAAAATCAAGCCTGGATTAAAAATGGCCCCCCTGTTTGGTATGCGCCTCATTCGCACAAACAGATGAGAGCGAGAGCGCCGCGATGTTTGACAGGCGGCTTAAAGGGGCAAATAAAGTCGTGACATGAGGAGCGGAAGGTCATTGGGAAGATGACGCCGAGCGGCAGGTAATCAACACTGGCAGGAGCGGCGCATTTGCATGGAGATGGCGGCATTATGAAACCAGGCAGTGCAGCTCTGGTCAGGGCATGGACTGAAATTAAAATCTCTCGCATATGACTAGGACCTTCGGGTATTTGATAAATGCACACACGGATATTAATAATTGCTTCAGTACATTTTTGAAGGTTTAATAGTGTCGGAAAATGTCGATTATGTTTGGCACAAAACTGTCCGTAATAGGATGCATCAATCACACTGTTAATCACTTTTCCCTCAGCTTTACCTTGAGGGCTCATGAGTCACAAGAGAAAATGATTCACTTCTGCAAAGGCAGTTGTTCATTTTGGTCTGCAAAAGATGCCCTTCCTAACACTGAGGACTCCCTAAATAGTGGGCATTTCGTCCAGGTGAGGATGGATTCTTTGGTTTACCTTGGCGTTTGTAAGATTATAATTATTGTGTTCAACTGGATAAGTGGTTTATGAAGAAGTTTTAAGTAACACAGGGAAAAGCAAATACAAATATTTATTACACTTCTATAGCGCTTTCATATTTAAGGGGCTCAAAGACGGTTTAAAATGGTTATCTCCACCAAAACATCTTGGTCGATTATTGTTCAAGTAACATTGAGGGTCATTCCAGGTTATATGTTGATATGTTGATATGTTAAAAGAGCAAAATGTAAAAAGAACACATGCCAGCGATAACAAACATGTTTCTAATTCTCACTTAGACATCAATAGGGCTGGGTGCTGTTAAATGTTTTTGATAACAATACTTGGTTTTCGACACCGATACCTGAACGATACTTTTTTCAATACCTATATGAATAATGTTAATTAATTCCTTTTCCTCACATTTAATTTATTTTGCATTTGTATCATTTGTTTGAGGTCAAAAAACCAAGAAACTTACTTAAAGGGCCCGAAGAGGCACCTTTTTAAGTGACAGTGCAGGATTTTAGAGGCAGTTGTGGTGAACAGGTCTGGTCTCATTCTACACATTAGGACATGGCTGGAACATGTAGGGGGAGGAAAATACTTTTTTTTTTTTTTTTTTTAACTCCCTATCGTCCCTTTAACACCAACACTTATTTTTTTTTCCAATTTTCCATATATTTTTTCCAATCTTCCCTAAATTTCCCTAAATTTTTACTTTTTTTTTTTATTTGTTTACATGTTTTTCCCCAACTTTCCCAATTGCTTCCCCAATTTTGTCATATTTTTTTCCATATTTTTTTTTCCCAATTTTGCTCCAAATTTTCCACCTTTTTCATTCCACATTTCTTTCCAAATAATAATAAAAAAAATCCCCAAAATGTTCCCAATTTTTTTCACTTTTAATTTTTTTTTTTTTAATGCATCAACTGCTTCACCCTTAGCTCCATCCATCTAACAGAAACAGTCCTCAGACTCAGGACAAATGGGTTGATTTAGCCAGTTAAGGGATGCACAGAAGGGCCAGTGAACGAAGACCCTCCCGTCTCCTGTTGGTGAGTGCATGTGAGTTTAACTGATGCATTAAAATGCCAGACCAGACTCGGCTGAAGGCCTGTTGTAAACGTGTTTCTCAGAGCAGCAGAGGCAGATAGAGCAGCAGACGGCTTTGCCTTGGGCGACTCTGCAGAGAGGCTGAAATTTTTCCAAGTAAAAGGAGGAAGAAAAAAAATCTAGGGACAAGCTTTGTTTCCAAGGCTGCAATATTGGAGAAAAATTAAATAATGCGCTAACAATATTACTGCCATATTTTACTAACTAATTTCAACACAGCATGTCCCAGGATTAAAGAACGGAAATAAATGAGGAGAATCATGAATAAAACTGAACTGTTGCATATTTTTAAGTTTTTGTTCTAGGCTGACTTTGGCAAAAAGGTGTGAATCTCAGCCGGATGAAAGAGGTATTTGTAAAATCCACTGTGGCTTCTTTCAAGAAGAATATTACAGCCCTGTTATCTCTTTCCAGCTAAAAATCATGTTTATCTCTACAGCCTCTCTAAAATGTAAAAAATACCCAAATGTAGCAAAGTCAGATCACTACTTGTTTTTATACTTTCCCGAGTCAGTATACTGTGACCATGTGCTGTACATTGCATGGTAAAATTATAATTATATCTTACAGCTTACACGAATTGCCCTCAACGGTCTCTCATCTGTGCCAAGTCGTGACATTTCTAATAATTCCAGCTACAAATAGCAGCCGGGACGAACAGAATTCCCACCAGGAGCCCCCAGGCCGACAGTAAAGGCGTAGAGTCATTAGAAACATAGGGGCTGGCTACGGTTTCAAAACCACAAGAACATTACAAATCGATAAACGTATTTGTGTATCACCACAGACCAGGAGATGGATGAAAAAGACGATAATAAGTACGTCAAAAGGTAATCCATAATGAGATGCTTTTAGCACTGGAGTAAAATCAGGTCTAACTGTACTAGTATTAGTTCCATCCCTGTTTAGATATAAATATACTATCTTATCGAGAGTAGAGATGCACCGATTCAGCTTTTTTGCTACCAATACCGACACTGGGGTTTGATTATCTGCCGATATCCGATATTTACCGATACCAAGAGACTTTCTTAAAAGTGGAAGTGAAATTGAATAGGGCTGAAACAACTAATCGATTAATCGCCGACTAATCGATTATTGAAATATTTTAGTAATCTATTAATCGTTTTCTGGTTCACACAGACTCAAATAGAGAGAAAATGACATGAAAGTGTAGTATTTTTTATGAAAACCTACTTTGTTTTTCATAGTAAGGGTTTGTAGTGTTTTGTACATTGTAAATTTCATAAATATCCGTCTGTGTCTCATCCAATCAGAAGCAGAATTAGTGCCAAGAGCCTCCAACAAACATTTACTTTAAGTTTCCTCCATCAACATGTCCTCAAGCAGCGCCACTTTAGCTTTATGTGATTTTTTTTTTTTTTAATTATCCAATTTTCCTACACCATTCACAGCCAAGCGATTAATCGATTAATCGTAAAAATATTCAATAGATTAATCGATGACAAAATAATCGTTTGTTGCAGCCCTAAAATTGAATGGACTCTTCTATATTGGAAGATCAATAAATCAATATTTTATTGTCATGTTGCAGATCAGTTATCAAGTATATCTATTGATAAACTCTTGGGCAAACATTCAACAAAGATGACTTTTCTACACTCCTTGGGTAGATGACTTTAGGTTACATTATTATAAACAACTTACATGAAGTGATCATTACAAATAGCCTATGCTACATTAGTTATTCCTTAAACTAAAATACAAATACTTGGCTTCAGCAGTGGCTATTTTATTTTATTAGGCTACTTTAGGTATTTCTATCATTGTTGATTACCCAGACTTGATTAGTTTTCACTAGCATTAGCATGCTCCCGCTAGCTTTAGCATACTATTGCTAACCGCACTATTTTGCAGCGATCTAAAATAGGTAAATACTAACTTAGCGATTGAATTCCCCTGGTTCTTAGCTTTACAATGATATTCAGCATGTCCATATACACTTAGATTTAGGTGGTAAAAGTTGGGTTTTTAAGGCGTCGAGAGCCAAAACTAGTATTGGTTCAGTATCATATATTTGTAGCCTATACCCGATATCAGATTCTTTCCAATATCGGCTCCAATATCCAATACCAGCATCAGATCAGTGCATCCCTCCCTAATCAAGAGTGTCAAGTTGAGTTATGAATTTTATTTCCTAATACAACTTTTTCCTTTATTCATTTTTTCTATTATGTTTGTCGGCCTGTTGTTCAGTAACAGTCTTAGCTTTCACTGAAGAGACTGATGAATCTAAATAATGCATATTTTAGTCTCCCAACACTCCATGATGGAAAGCTTTGTCCACAGCGAATTAGCTACGTCTCGCTAATCTTTCATCTTCTTCACTTTGTAGACAGTTGCTACTGGAAGCCCGCACGCCTTTAGCATGCAAATGATTTACTACAGTACTTAAATGCATGTTTTGTTCAGTCGTGCCGTCTGAAAAAGAGATATTTAACTGCTTAATCATTGCAGGAAAGCTCGCATGCCTTTTAATCTTCGCTTTTTACTTTCCCTGACAAATGCTCTTTATTTAGCAGCAGTCGTAGTCTCCCACTATCTTTAACAATGAAAAGACCACATTAGACGCGGTTCACAGGGGCAATGATACCTCCAGGCTTGCTATTTACGGCTACACCAATCGGGTTCTTGGAAGACGATCTAAGACTTGCAGGCAATGTGGGCGGAAAGAAAGAACGACGGAGAGAAAAAAAAAAAACATCTTAAATTACTCGCTTTTTTACTGATCTAGCCCACAACCAGATTGCTGTCAAAGGAGACGTATTGTTTGATTGAAAGACCCTAGGAAGAGCTGAGACAATTATCACACCAGCAAACCACTAACTTGTGATGGCCCTTTGGCAACCACAAAGAACTTTTTTCCCAAATCCAGCTACTAACACATCAGTCAACACCAATTTGCACTTAAAAAGTTTCAAATTGGAAAGACGAAAAATTCAAAGCAATCAATTATCAACAAAAACATAAATTTCGCTCTGGCAAAAATTGCTTTTCTGTGGCTTGAAAGCTGATTTGATTTAATGAGTTTGATTTTTTTTGCTGTCATTACAATTGCAATAATTGGTCTTGTGTTGTTAGGACTAAAGCAGAAGTCTAATCGCAGCTTCTGTTGAGAAAATTAACGAGGATTACTCTGCGCCGCACATATTTATTCAGTCTGTGTTTACGTCTCCCCGACAAAAACGATGCATTTTTAATGGGATTGCCGCTGATCGCTATGTGCCAAACCCAACACTTTGCTCGAATACATACATTTATTACATTTCTATAGCGCTTTCATATTGAAGGGGCTCAAAGACGGTTTAAAATTGTTATCTCCACCAAAACATCTTTGTCGATTATTGTTCAAGTAACATTGAGGGTCATTCCAGGTTAGACGTTGATGTGTTAAAAGAGCAAAATTGAAAAAGAACACATGCCAGTGATAAACAAACATATTTCTAATTCTCACTAGACATCAATAGGGCTGGGTACTATTAAATGTTTTCCATAACGATACTTGGTTATCCAAACCGATACCTGAACGATACTTTTGTTGATACCTATACGAAATTATTTGTCATATAGAATCATGAAACAGATTAATAATGTCAATTTATTCCTTTTCCTTACATTTCATTTCTTTTGCATTTGTTTGAGGTGAAACAACCAAGAAACTTCCTTAACAACAAAATGGCAGGGGAAAAAAACACTTTCCAAGTGTTTCTTATTTTTCCCCTGCCATTTTTAACATTTTTTTTATTAAAAAATGTTTTTTTTCAATCTTTTTCCCTAAATTTCCCAATAAAAAAAAAAAAGTTGTGTTTTTCCCCAATTTTTTTCTCAATTTTGTCATATTTTTCCCCAAATTTTCCCCAATTTTTTTCCTAGATTAAAAAAAAAAAAAATCCCAAAAATGTTCCCACATTTTCCACACTTGTTTTTCCCCAATTTTTTCTAACATTTAACATTTTTTTTCAACTTGTGTTTCACTTCTTTTGTCTTTTCAATTTTTATGACCAACAGCATCAAAACGTGAATACGTATATAAACATCCTAAATTTCTTTTCGGTTTCCTGCTTTCAATACTTTTATTTTTTTCGATACCAGTAGAACCTAAACCGTTTTTTTTTTTTTTTCAATACCAGACTGGTATCGTATATAAGGTTCCCAGCCTTAGACACCAAAAGACTAACTAAAATAAAGGATGAACTATATGCGGTGTCACCGTCCATCATCCAATCATCACCTCATCTACAGCCGAACCTTCTCCAGCCACAACCAATGATCGCCTTGGACCTTAAGCCTCCTCCTCTACTACCCAGCACCCAGGCTGCGAACCATCTCCACCTGGCCTGATCTCATCTTCACGTCAGGCCTCATTATCTACCATCACCAGTTTCCAGCCCCTGGAGGAAAGACATCTACAATGCCCATTCATCGTGCCTGTGCATATATATCTTCCAATCAATATCTTCTGCCGGAGTCTGAGCACTAAATAAGACACATACAGCTTCCCTTATGCAGTTTTTGTCCGTCCAAGGCTGTCCAGGCTGAAATGAATGTAAATCTCATCTTTGGCTACTCAGATAAGCAGAAACTTCCCATGTTAACAAACTGGTGCAAAGCTTGTAATGGGTGGAATACACAAGAACATACATAGAACATATTAAGTAGCAGATAATCTGTAGAAAAAAAACCTAACCCTGGCCTAACAAATATATAAGCCAATGCCTTAGCCGAGGTTGAAATCCCAACCTGCATCAGATCATCACTGACCCCTCTGCCACATTCACACACGCAGCCCCCGCACAGATTCACAGTGATGTATAACGCCCATTTAGCTGTGTCACAGTGCACTGTAGAGCCAAGGGCAGGTCCATGTGCCGAGGTTCTCCACCTGAAGGTCATGCGCCGTCAGATGAGTGCGCTGTTCGTCAGGCCACATTAACAACCTCCGCCACGCCTCGCACCGCATCAGCAAAACACAAAGGTGAGACTCTATTGCCCTCTGGAGATGGAATATATCAGCTTAACACACACCGGCTACTGTGAATATAAACTATGCATAAGAGAAGTGAGAAGGAGAGGGAGACGGGGCTCAAAAGGACACGCTGAAAAGGATGTGGCCTATGTGGAATACAAATGTAAAACTAAATTCCTACAGATTCTTTGCAATTCTGACATTTGTTAGAAGCGAATGTTATTAAAGTGGACATGACCAGCATCTATGTGGCTTATGGACGTTATTTCGGGCGTTGATATTACACGCTTTACAACTCGAAATAATGTAATGAAAAGGCAGTTCAGGAGAAAGGTTGGGATTTTGACTTGGCCTGGAGCGCCCTCAGCTGGCAGCAGTGGGCATGAGAAACAGGCAAACAGGGAATGCAAGGTTTCATTGCAACTGCATGCTAATGTTGAGCTAAACGCACTGTAATGAAGACACTGAGAGCTGCTCAGAATGGGACAATTGATGATTCATGGAGACTGTCTGTGTAAACCATAGATATAATAATTAGAGATAGATTAATACCTATTCAGCCCCATTCATAGAAAAGGTCATGAGTCCTGTGTGAACTTTAATGGCCGCTCTGTCTCTTCCTACCCCAGCCTGTTCCTTAAAAGGGCAAAAAGGCGGGAGACCCTGTGCCCTGAGCTCCCCGCCAAAAGGACCATAGAGAAGCACGTTCCTCGCCCATTGGTGTAAACGTGATTACCCAAAAGTATGTGAAGAAGTGAAATGTTGTACTACTCCAGATACATTTTGATGAGGGAACAACATTACATTTTTCATTACATGATATGTCCCCTTTAAATCGGCCCACATTTTTGCTAAATTGGGTTTTAAAAGCTTTCAACCGTGTCTTTATATAATTCCATTCTAAACAACACGACTCGAGTTATTGCTAATTGGTAGCAAGTTTTTTAACCTTTTATCTCGGCTTCACCCAACAAGGGAAGGGTCAAGGCAATTTGTATGCACTGACATTAAGTTATAAAACATCAAATTCCAATAATGAAAATGTGAGCAAAAGTATTTTCTAAAGCCTGAATAATGCACAATATCTAACAAAATATTGAATACGCATAACAATAACGCTACATTGCAGCATAGTCAAGGCTGAATTAACAACAAAGGTGCAAATGCTGGCTCCAGCACCATCGATGCCATTTACTTTAGTGCTTTGTTGGAGCGTGGATTGATTTAAGGTAATGCCTGACCAATTATACACTCAAGAAAGAATGCCTGTTGACAATATTGCAGTACAAGTGCTTATAGAATTGTATATTGTATTGTTGACACTAATAACCATTACAGTGAGGGAATCAAATACATTTATCTTATTACAAAGCTACAGAATGGTCCTGCCATTTGGCTGCGCACGTCCTATTCCAAATCTCTTCAATCAATTTGCCATCAGAGTCACATAATGTTTATAGATTTTAAGATGCAAGTCCTAATTGATGCAGCCAAGGATGAAAACGCATTTTGTAGAGTTTTCATCCTTGTTTTCATCGCTATTTTAAAGCAGAACTAAGCAACTCATGCCCCTAGAGGCCATAAGCTCCACTGCAGGTGTCGTAGCATATTGCAGTTTTTTACTTCTTAATTGTCCATGAGAGTAAATACTACGCTGTCAGAAAAGACAAAGGGAGAGAGGGATATTGTACATCCAATTACATAATGGAGATCATTTTTTTCACTGAAACTTGGCTGTAAATTCTGTTTAAGTGGCGCTCGTCTGTAATTAGCTTTGCACGTTAGCCTGTTAGCTTCTACTTCGTGATTCCATTAGTGTGTATTGGGGCCTTCGACCCGGTGGCAGTCAGGTTGCAAGCATGGTTTTCTGGCCAGAGACATCAGGGGGAGATGAAAGACATCAATCATCCCATTAACACTTGTATTACCTCCAGAGGGACTACGGAAAGGATTTATTAAGGTAAACAAGTTATTTAGTATTGCTTCAATAATTTTTTTTTAAGCTTTTAGATTTGGGTAAAGCCAAACTGGAGAAAATGCACTTGGTTATGGCAGGAGTGAAGAGGTTAATAGTAAATAGTAATTAATTAATAGTAAAAAGTAAATAGTAAATAGTAATAGTTAAATGCAATATAAATTCATTATTACTGCGACTGTTACTTTCACTACTTTATTATACACAAATGTCCTACTTTGATGCCTATGCTTTGTTTTGAGGTTCGCTGCATGGTCCATACTATATGTTTAAGCTGTTATATACAAGAAAAACAACTCATTTACTGTTAAATAAAGTCGATGTTTAAGTATCTTTGCTCTTTACAAACTAACTTGTTCTATTCATGCAAGCCTTCCAAAGATAGACCTCGCCATTAATCAGAGGCTTGGAATTAGTACAACGGGAAAGTCACCCTGTCCAGTCGTCTCCAGAGATGAAGAATTAGGACCATCGCCATAGCAATAAACAACTCAAAACAAAACGTCCTATTGTTTGAAAGGTCAAAAGTCCAACAAATGGTGGCCATAAAAGGACAAAGTCATGTGACTGAAACCCATGAATAGCTGATCATCGTAAAATCTGTTGCCCACTTGGAGAAGGCAAACAAACACAAGAGTTCGCACCGCTAGCGCTAGCATGCTCAGTGGCAGCTCATTTTCAGTTTTAAACGCACTGATTAACGGAGGAGGGCCATGCAGCTGTTCAGGGCCCAGCTGTCGACAGGAGCTGGCGGAGATCAGAGGGGAGGGGCTCAGTTTGAACAAACCTGTGCATGCACCGTCCCACAGGAAAATACTTGAAAGAATCCCCTTAAAAGGCTGCGGATTAGAAGTGGATCACACAGCATATGATCGGAAATGTGGCCACGTGTGACATGCACAAGCCAAAATAAATGAATGTTATATTGGCTTAACCTCGTAGCCCCCCAACTGAACATTTTCTCCAGTTCGGCATTACCCAAATCTAATAGCTTCTCGACTGGAGAGCAACAGGGTAACGCCTCACTTGAAAGCTATGACCTACAAATGTGATAGTAACTGTCACGCTGTCGCCACGTCTTTGTCACATTTTTGTTGCTTTTCAGGCACGTTTTTTTTTGTGTGTTTTCGCCACATTTTTGTTGCTTTTTTGTTGCTTTTCTGGCACTTTTTCGTTGCTTTTCTGGCACTTTTTTGTTGCGTTATTGCCGCGTTTTTGTTGCTTTTCCAGCACGTTTTTTTCTTGTGTTTTCGCCACATTTGTGTCAGGCTTTTTCAAATTATCAATTGTTTCTTATGTTTTTGGCACATTTTTTGTTGTGTTTTCACCACGTTTTTGTTTGTTTTTTTTTTCGCATTTTTGGTTGCTTTTCTGTCACGTTTTTTGTCACTCTTTTGTTGCTGTTTGGCCACGTGTCTGATGTGTTTTTTTGTTTTTTTTCCGGCATCTTTTTGTCACATTTTTGCATTTTCATCCTTGTTTTCATCGCTATTTGAATGCTTTTTTTTTTAGCTTTTAGATTTGGGTAAAGCCAAACTGGAGAAAATGCACACAGTTAAGGCGGGGGTTAAGAGGACATAATAACATAATATATTAATTATTACTGTAACTGTTACTGTCACTACTTTATTGTACACAAATGTCCTACTTTGATGCCTGCTTTGTTTGGCGTTAGCTACATGGTCCGTACTATATGTTTAAGCTGTTATAAAAACAAGAAAAACAACTTATTTACTGTACATGAAGAGATCTTACACAACCGCCTCATGCTTGTTGAAGGGCCTCAGTGCACTCGTGCGCTCTGTGCCGTCACTGTGAAGTGGTTTTCATCAGCCCCTCGTCAGCGTGAGCGTGAGCAAGCGGCTGTGGGTTTTCTCTGTGTTGGTTTTGACACAGCTCGTCTCCAGTCGCTCGGGGCAGCGGCGAACCTCCCACACGCCCCACTCCGGGACTCACCCTCTGCTACGGATCCACTCGAGCAGCGTGACAAGCCTCATCACCGTCATCATCACCGCTTCAAACATGCGATCGGTCAAAGCAGTGAGAAATCTCCAGGGAAAAGGAGACTATAGAAACGCAGTGGACGTATAAAGTGCGAAGTAAGACATGGAGGGTTTACGTAATACAATGGATGGAGGAGCAAGTCGAAGCCTATTTAGATATGTGGGGCAAGCTTACCAAGCATGAGACAGTAATTCATACAGCAATCTGTCGCATAATTTCATATACTAAACAGAAAAAGCAAGCAGTACCAAAAACCACATCACCTGCAGTGTTCGTCCTGGGAAACTGACCAGGAAATGACCAAGACAGTTCTGCAGTATCTCTTAGGGCTGGGCAATTAATCGAAATTTAATCGGAATCGCAATCTCTACTTTGGACAATCTCAATAATCATCATGGGACTTTATAATCGACAGCCATTTCTTTGGCACAAACAGTACTTATAGTTTGGGAGTTTGGATGAGACAATGGAGGACTTTTGTGAGTTAAATGAGACTTGATGAAAGCATTTGTTTTTGTTTGAGCTGAGATTTGAATAAAAGATGGATCTAATTTCATGAATCAGCAAAATGTACTTAATTTATTATGGGAAAAATTAAATCGAATCGAAAATCAATATCGATCAATACGGGGAAATAATCGTGATTATTTTTTTTCCAAAATCGTCCAGCTCTAGTGTCTCCCAATTGTTGCAGTGCTGTATTAGGTGATGCAATATATTGCAACAAACCAGTCACAATGTTTAAAAAATTCGATTACTAACTTCACCCATCTTACTGAGATAAACAAATCCTAAAATTCAACGTCTGGCATTTAAAAATGTGCAAATGCCATTTCACTGACAAAATACAATATTTTTTAAGGGCAGAAATGCAACAACAACAAAAGAAATCTGTACATATTTTTAAACAGACAAGAGTGGAAATTTTCAAATAAAAGCAAATTGGACAAAACAAGCAAAAAATGTGGTAAATTTCAGCCAAAACTGCAACTGAATATGTTTTAGATCATAATGTTGGTATTTTCGATGAACCTTTACAGTAAAAATGGTTGAGCAATGTCGTGATAATTTCCAAGGAATTTCAATTCAATGCTAGTTTGAATACAGTTTAGTGCTTTTTTATGACATTTAAGGCACTGATTTTGACACAATTCCTTTAGTTTAGTAAATATTGTTATCGCAACATTCAAAACAGATCAAATTTTCTTCTCATATATCGAGCAGCCATTTCCTACTGACCACAAGAGTTGGTTGGTATAACATTTGTGTCTCACTGTTTGCAATTAAAGAAAAAAATGTTTTGTAAATATAATAATAAGGTTTGCACATAAAATTAGCTAAATAAATGTATAAGAAGAATTAGGATCACTGGTATAGAGTGGTCTTGTTCCTAAAAAAAAAAAAAAAGCAACACTGGTGCAGTTTGCGTTATTGCAACACCTTGTCAAATTCAGATTTTCTTTTTAATGGAAGGCAGAAGTAATATGTTGAAGCCAATCCCCGTGCCGCATAACCTTTTAAACCCAAGTTTGCTATCTCAAAGTCTATTTACACATGAATAGTGCCCATAAAAGCACAAAAGCATCCCAGTGGAAACCATTTTTAAAAGTTAGCAGCGTAGTTCTTCAGTCCACTGCTCTTTACAGTCGAAGGCACTGAACCAAGACAGACACACAATGAAAAAAAGTATTGTACAAGCGCAGAATGTCTATAGTAAGCTGAAAAACATTATTTCCAGAGGTTTGCTGGCACACATCACTTTTAATAGCATGCACAGGGGAAGAGGTTTTCAAGCCCAGAGACATGTCGTGTTTCTACATCTTTGCACCAGTGACCAACACAGGAGTCAGTGTGTGTCAATCACAAGCTGGCAGATCCTCACCGCGGGGCAGAAGGCTACTGTGTTGTTTTGGACTCTCTCGTGCATCGAACAAAATCAGAGTGACTGCATAGAATGTAACACAACCGAGGACGGAAATGTCGAGAAATACTGACTTGTGGCGTTGAAGCAATGATTCATGTTTGGGAGCAAGTGTCTGGCTTTAGGCAGGGAACGCCGTTCACTTTGACCAATCTGTGTTGCTAAATTATTATTCCGATTCAAATGTCTTTGGAAGGAAACAGCTGGAGAGGAGACATTTTTTTCAGCGTCTGAATAATGTAAAAGTATTGGGGCATATCGTTGAGTCCAGTGTTGCCAAAATTGTCCTTTTTTTGACCCAGTTGAGCTACTTTTGTTAAAGCAGGATTATACAACTTTTTATGTGGAAAAATAAAGTTGATATTTGTGTGTATTTGACCTTGTAGTGACCCAGCGGCTGTATGAGTGGTCAGCATGGCGCCTTTACTTTCCATCACAGTGGTCTCAAGGACGTTCCAGGATCAATTGTTTTTCGAGTTTTCACTGCTGACGGACCCTCTCCCCAGAAAACCTACAAAACAATTGATCCTGGAGCATTGTAGAGGCCACCGTGCTCGAAAGTAAAGGTGCCATGCCTACCACTCATACAAGCGCTTGGTCACTACAAGGTCAAATAAACACAAATATAAACTTGTTTTTTTGCATAATAAGTTGCATAATGCAGCTTTAACCTCTAAGTGTTAAATCATGTGGCCAAGTTGGTTCTACTCTTTGCCACATTGGTTGGAATTTTGAAAATGTGAAAAAAAAAACATATTTTTTTTTACTTTTAGAAGTAATAAAGGCATTATCAGTGGTTATGATTGTATTTGGCTAAATAAATCTCCTCGTAAAACACTATTCTCTGTGTGGTTATGGTGCACGCCCGATCAGGGCTGTTTGGCTAAAATCTCATTCAAATCGCCATGACTGTGAATAACTTTGCTCAATTGTTCAGTTTGGCTCGAGTTGTCGCCGCCACACTGTTAAAGTGTCATCCCCTGCTCCTCTCACTCGCCCCCTGCTCTGGCTACAGCAAACAAATACGCACCTTATATGCAAAACACCAAAGTACCACTTAGATCAGGAGAATAGCGGTCTACAAAAGCCACAGATAGGCAATGTGCACTGTTTGTAAAAGACCATAGCATCTTCTCCCTCTCTTTCTCCTTTCTCTCCCAGAAAAGGTTTTTACAATTTATGCCCTTTCTTCCTTACCCATCTTTTGTCCAGGCTTGGTAGTAGTGCAAAAGGCACACTGGCTTGGAACCCTTGTTTATAGTGCAAAATTACAATTACTTACAGTTGATTAACATTTGAAACAAGCAAGCGCCACACATATCCCTCTTTCAAAGTGCGCCTCTGCCTCACAGCACAATTATAATTCCTCTCAGTCTCCCGGCAGCAGGCAGAGTGTGTGGCTTTTGTGTAGCCAAGGCTTTACGACCGGTGAGTCTCTGAGGAAGAAAAGCCCTGGTGTCAAGCGGTCAGAAGTCATTTGAGTGGGGCAAAAAAAAAAAAAATGTGTGTCAGCAGTTTGTTGGCAGGAGCGCGGGGCCGGCGTTCAGAGCTCTTAGCCCCTTCTCTCACAGGACAGCCAAGGGTTTAATGGGACCGCTCTTCCACTCCATTTGCCAAACAGCGTCTTACAGGCCACAGCCGGGCAATGTCACTGTCCTCCCTGTACCAGCGCGCAAAATTAGTCCTTTATTCAGGTAGTCTGTAGTGTATAATCCATGCGTGAAAATGATGTGTCGCGTGCCATCGGGGAAGAAGAAATCCATTGATGGAGTAACCTGGTCATTCAGGATGTTCAGGTCGTCAGCTGATCTCATTCTTTGGGCTCATGGTGTTGCTGAACCAAGACCTAGCCAACTGCAGCGACTCCAGATCATAACAGTTAGTGAAATCCCGGTGGCTACTTTTTTTGGGGGGGGTCGGACAGTGTAGCGTAATAGCTATGCTGTACTGTAAACATCCATCCTGTTGCTATATGCGTTCTATTCAGGCTCTAACAAGTAGCTAATTGGCTGTCAGTTGCTGAAATCTCATTAATTTCTTTTCCTTGCTGCTGCATTCTCCACAAAAGAAAGCATCATGGTCCGTTCCTCCACCAGCACCACTCTCAACCCGATAAGGCTGTATATCGCGCTACTAGAAACATCACTTGTGGATAGCACAGTAATAGAGAACCTGTGAACTGTTTTATTGGCCTATTTTCTTCCACCGCTCATATTCACTGTGATCATGGCGGCAACAGAAAGGCCTCTCTCTGAAAACAGATCTCTCTCAAAACAGTATTGGATCCATTTCAGAGCCAAACAACAATTTCACGGGTGGCCAGTCGCAAAGTAATTACATATGGCCCAGAGACGACACATTGATCAAGACACAGTTCACTCTTTTTTTTTTGGCGAGAGAAGACAAGACAAATCACAGAAAAGGGTGATTTTTTAATAAGCATTGAAAAAGTTTTTTTTTTTTAAATGCAGAGAGAACTTCAGCCGTCACATGGAAACTGTAATTATACCTTTTGCTCAGGATCACCACATAAAACTTTAGAGTAGAGCATCTTCAAAAGAGGTTCTACATCATTGCAAGTTTGACAATGACAAATGCACATCCATTTTGAGAATATTATGCAGTTTGAGAAGCCACTTGCTCTATACAAAAGTGGACGCGATATTAATGCATGAAGCCACAATATATCACAAAATTCCTTTTTTGTATCTGAAACTTGCACCTTTTTAGAAGCACAGTCTAAAACAAAATTGCTTGGTAACTTAAAAATGTTGTTTAGTTTTGATCCAGTATTACAATATTTTTGGTAAGTCTATAAAGCAGTACTAAGTTTACCTTCATATATCCCTTTCGTAGTCCCTTTGGGGGTAATACAACTGTTGATGGGATGATTGGGGGTCTTGGTGTCTCTGGTCTGAAAACCACCCTTGCAGCTTTCTCTTCTCCGACCCGAATCACAAGGAAGAACCGAACAGGCTAACGGGCAAAGCTAACTGTGGGCTAGCACCACTTAAAAAGTATTTACAGCCAAGTTTGAGTGAAAAAGATTATCTCCATTGTGTAGTTGGATGTACAATATCCCTCTCTCCCTTCGTCTTTTCTGTCAGTGTAGTATTTACTCTCACGGTCAATTAATGAGTAAAAAATGTGACATGCTGCGACACCTACAGTGGCGCTTACGGCCTCTAGGGCCATGAGTTACTTAGCACTGCTTTAAGACTTGTTAATATTGCAATAACGTTGTCATGTGGCAAGATAGTTAGTGAGTATCGGCAATTATTTCTCACATTGTGCTTCCCTGTTTGGCATGTTTTGTTAAATTTATAACTGGTGGCTTGGGATTAACAGCATGTAGAAAACTGAGTAATACAGCATAGCTTTGGTCTAATTGGAGGCCGAATGAAATGATGACTGAACTTTACATTTCTATTGCATTATCTTGTTTTCATGCACAGCCTTGTACTTCAGTCTGCTTTATTTAACCTCAACACAAGCCCTTCCCAATATAAAAAGCAACAGTGTGGGAGGAGCATGATGTAATTGTTTACATAAGTAACCTTAATACTCAGCACGTACATCTTCTGTCATGACCAAACTGTAGTAGGACGCAAGCCATTTCGAGCACCAAGAGAGCATAACCTTTTCCACCATCTGACAAATATTAGGGGCCGTCCCCGTAATGTTGTTATCAGAGATATTTGTGGTATGCACTTCAACCTTACAGCGGTCACGTTATGGCTGAGTGTTGTGACAAATCCTTGTAAAACAGACAAAGCAAAACAATAAAAGCACAAACTTACCATTTGTAGAAAGCAGAAAGTACACAAATCCAACTTCGAGGGCACGAGGGGCTACATGTTGTATCGATCCAAAATCCAGACCAAGTCCAAAAGCGACTCACAGCAGAAGTCTAGAAATACAACCACAATATGCCGATTTTAGCACAAATCGTTAATAGGAAAAACTCATGCATTGCAAACACACTGCTTGAGGGTACGTCAAACTATTACTGAGGTGAAGAGCCAAGAGTGGACGATGCTTGATGATGCAAAACAAGTTGATACAAAGTCACACAGAGGACTGAACAGTGGCACATTGTCGGGCTCAAAGGAGGGGGCGGATTGGACATAGAGAACTGCATTCATTTCGAGACATAATATGTTACCATTTACCCACTGCACCAAATATGTCATTGTGTTTTTAATTAGTCACGAAAATGTATAAGTCGGGTGATGGAATAAAAAGTGAAAATTGGTGTTTAACATTCTAAATCATATACAGTAATTAAGCCCTTTCATTTTTCTCCTAATTCAATGCATCACAAACACAATATACCACATTAAATAGCTTCAACTAATTTCTGGGCACTGTTTCTCATATATAGATTTGACCAACAGGCCAGCTGAGGCGTGAGGCTAATGGATTGGGGTTAAGTTAAACTGGCAGAGGGCAGACGCAGACACTCAAGACATTTATGAAGACCGTCCAGATGTCTCTTGAAGCAACTGGGGTCACCGTGACACACCAGATGTCTCCTCAGCCAATGATTATTACAGAAGACAACTGCAACCTTTGCTATTCATATAATCGCTGGTGGAGAGAACAGCATTTTGTATACAATGGACAGAGCTTTTTATGCTTAAATGTTGTAATTACATTTTGTAAAGGGGGCCAGTCAAAAGACAAAAATGGCGATATTATAGAGGTGATCCAGATTAAGGAGTATTATTAGTTATAGGATTAGCTGCAATCATCTGCAACTTCACACTTACTTTATCGATGTAAGAAACCACTGTATTGAGGCCAAATGTAATGGGTATCCTCCAATGAACTAGAAAATAACAGCATTAGAGACTAGGCCTGAGAACTATGTTTTTAGCCGCTTCACATACTCCATATACAGTCTTCAAGAAAGAGTGAGACAATCTGATATTGGTCTGTAGGGATTTTGATTTCCCTCCGGTGCATTCTGGTTGGACCAATCACAGTGCAGCCTGAAGAGATGCAGCAGCAAACCCTTCATCTGATTTAAGTCACTAAACTAAAACATTCAAAATAGTGACCACAATACTTTTTAGCTTCTATGCAACTGTATAAAAGACAAGAGGAACAAGCTGCTTTTTGTCAAAATGAAAACATTTACTAAAGGATTAGGAAGTAATGCTGAAGGAAACAAATACACAAGCTTCTCTCACTGGTTTACTCTGTTCCTGTTAATCCCACCAAGAAATCCAAGCTCTACGGAGCAGTATCAGACTGTCTTACTCTGTAGAAGGTACTGCAGTACATCTTTACCATTGCAAGAGAGAGAAGTATACATGCTTTTCAGTCATGTGACTTTTGTTGTTATGGACATTTGAATACTGAAGTAGAATTATGCAGTACTACAATATGTAACAATATCTCTACTCTGGATGAAAATGAAAGACAACTGATTGACAGTGGCATTTTTATTTACTCGTAATCATTGCTCAAGAAACCAGTGTTTAAGCTACTCAAGATGTTAGCGTGCTACCGGTTAGCATTTAGTTTCAACAGCTCAGCTCTGACCTCCCCAAGAGAAAGCCCTGAACCACACTCCAAACATCTAGCCTTGGATACAACATGTGACAGAGGTCAGAGCTCAGCTGTTACTGTAGTATTTCCTCAGTGTTCATATTGTGTTGAAGCCATTGATAGTTGATTGATGTCAGTTGCTAACTGGTAGCATGCAAAGTCTTGAGCAGCTTGAACACTGACTCAGACTGAGACTATGTTAACATGACAAACTGTAAAAATCACAGAGAAAGGTTTTCTGTCTCCTCTTTGATGTGTTAATTTAGTCTGAGGAGTGAAGCAGATCTTTAGTAAATCCTGCTGTAGCTCGACAGACAGAGCTGCTACATCTGTGCCACATTTGCTGGTTATATCACACAAACGTGCACTCTCTGGGGCCGTTTTTTAAATGTTTTCTTCTTGAGCAATGATTACAATAACATAAACATACCACTGTCAATCAGTTGTCTTTCATTTTCATCCTGAGAAGAGATATTGTTACATGTTGTAGTACTGCATAATTCTACTTCGGCATTCAAAATGGCCGCCGGAACTATGTGTGATGTCATTGGAAACGCATTCATGCAATTATGAGTATTCTTTTTGCACACACCTTACTGTCATCATAGTCTTTTAAACATGCTTTCTATGTGCTGCATAAACCGAATCTCAATGCATTTCATCTTTGTCCACAGGGACTTTCTGTTATTAATAGAAAATGCCAAAAATAAGATGAAAACAAAATCATGCTCTGTGCTTAGATATGTGGTATTTCAGCTCCGTCTCCTTCTCAGAGGACATTGGTATAAGCTTTCGCAGAACACAAATGACCCTATGTTGGACCTACTTTCACTTCACCTTTGGCTACACCTTGAAATTTAAATACATTGACTGGGAGACAAGGTGGCCTGGATAAGACTCGCACACAAAAACACTTATCCATTGACTTTGTATTTTATCTTGAGCTGCTTTCAACAATCCAGATTTTATTTACAGTCGCCTCATCTTTTCGTGTCTATTTTTAAACTCAGGAGACAAAAATGTGACTTTCATTTGAGTCGCATTGTAGTTTCACCTCTTGAGTTACAAGCTTCTGCGTGTAATGCCCGCTTTAGCCTATTTGTCCATGTCAGGGGAAAGTGGATTAATAAAGATTGACTTTAAACAATGCTTCCTCCAGAATCACTCGCCATCTGCCAGTCTACACCACGCAGCATGACTAAAAAGGACCCAAATCCCTTTTAGGGCCACAGCTATTTCTGGCACAAGCTTGATCTTTATTCTCCGCTGATCAAGATGAATGAAATACATAGAGCCATGGAGCAGAGCAG
The DNA here is from genome assembly GCF_951799975.1 of Gobius niger. Taxonomy (NCBI): domain Eukaryota; kingdom Metazoa; phylum Chordata; class Actinopteri; order Gobiiformes; family Gobiidae; genus Gobius; species Gobius niger. The sequence goes on along the minus strand of NC_136870.1, from coordinate 17,730,684 downwards.
GAGAATGTGGAGAGGAGAGGTATGAAAGCTCTGCCCTGGATTACCCCGCATCCCAAATTCTTCCTCATTATAACAGTTACATCATTTGCAAGAGTGGGAACTGATAAAAAGCATTACTGGGGCCCATGCGAACACAGCCCTGGGCAAAATACAAAGACCAACTCAGCTGGGGTTTGAGCTGTACAGAGCAAATACGAAGGTCCAATTAGTATCACAGTATACAGGCATTTTAGTAAAGCACACAATATATTATACTGTTGTTTTTTTTACTGTTGACAAAGATTCTGACATGTATTCAATTGTTTCAGAAACTTTGTAGGCTGGATGACATTGTTGCCACAGTTAGGAGCTCATGAGTTTGTTTCCCAGGTTAAGGTGGATGTGTTTCCTCTAGATGATCCAGTTTCCCCTGAAACTAAACAAACGTACAATAGGGGTTAAGATCTCCCCTGTAAACGAGATTCTGAGTCTCAATGTCAAAGTCTTTCCAGGTTGCAAAATGACGTCACAAGCATGGCCATACAAGGTTACCCTAGTGGAAAAGCAAACATGGGGTACCTACATATTGATTCTTTAAAAAAGGCCAGGTTGAATGAGAGTGTGTTTGAGAGTGTGTTTGAGAGTGCGCATGGGGGACGATGGATGGAAATTGGCCTAAGGCTACAATCCGGTGTGGCTTGTTCATTAACTTGCACTGTCCCTACCAAATAAATCAAATAAACAACCCACAATCCACTGGATTTAAAGCAGAACTAAGTAACTCCTGCCCCTAGAGGCCATAAGAGACACTACAGGCGTTGTAACATGTTGCGGTTTATTACTCATTAATTGTCCGTGAGAGTAAATACTACGCTGACAGAAAAGACAAAGGGAGAGAGGGATATTGTACATCCAATTACACAATGGAGATCATTTTTTTCCCCTCAAACATGCCTGGAAATACTGTGTAAGTAGCGCTAGCCCGCAGTTAGCTTTGTCGTTAGCCTGTTAGCTTCTTCTTCGTGATTGTATTACTGCGCATTGTGCCTCCGACCCGGAGACAGGGAAGTTGCAATTGTGGTTTTCTGGCCAGACACCAGGGGGAGATGAAAGCCCCCCCAATCATCCCATTAACACTTGCATTACCCCCAGAGGGACAACGAAAAGAATTCATTAAGGTAAACAATTCACTTAGTTCTTCTTGCCACTCTGAGAATGTTTGACCAATCAAACAATTAAACAATGTATGTTTGGAATTGCTTCTCACATGAAACGCATGTCTTAACCTTATTAAGGTTTGCCTCCCTTCAGATATGTTGGATTTTAAATATAGAGAGTCCGGTCAATGGTCTTTCTACCTGTCAAATGCTAGAACAATGTTTTCACACCACAGGTATAAGTGACACCTAAAAAAATATATTTAGCTTTCCAGTACCACCTTCTCTAAATTACACAAGGTCCAAAAGAAAAAAGGACTAAACCGTAAAACGTACCACAGCTAATATTGTGAGTCTTGCCTACCTGTCTAAGTGTCTGTACAACTCGGCTAGCACATCATATTTGAGTGCTTACACAAGACAAGCCTCGTCAAAACCAATTAGCGCACTGTATGTCATTACCTCCGTAGTTAAAAATGTATGCCCGGGGCCCTCCTGTGTACTGCTGACTGCATCAAGTGGCCATAGTGTAGTTTCCATAGACTTGCACTATCACTCCTGCGCTTCCTGCTGGATATCAATTAGAGGCTCATTAAGCATTAGGAGGTCACACAGTCCCACCAGTTTCCTGTCTCCTACGGTGAACAGGTTGACCCCAGACTTAAGGCAACACCGGCCGCTGTGTTTTATAGGCTTTCGAAGTGCCTTTTAAGCGGTTCTATTAAACTGTGGGTTGAGTATGTGTCATTTTATTGTTTGCAATGGAGATTTTATATTGATAGATGCAAAAGAGATATTGTAAATTACTATGAGAAGTGTAAATGCTGTTAACATAAGAGGTAGTACAAGATGTAAAAGTATAGTAAGAGCACAACTACTTCAATAACATGTACAATAACAACTTTGATGAAAACAACTTTCATTGACAATTACATACATAAAATATTTAGTTTTAACTTCACACCTTAAACCTTAAAGCACATATTCTCCAGTTTGGCTTTACCCAAATCTAAAAACTCCTTGAATGGAGAGCAACAGTGTTAACGTCTCATTTGAAAACTAAGGTCTACAAAACTGATCTAACTTTTTTGTTGCGTTGTTGTCAGGTTTTTTGTTGTTCTTGTCACTCTTTTCTCACTTTTTTGTTGTGTTATTGTTGCTTTACTGGCACACTTTTGTCACTCTTTGGTTGCTTTATTGGTCACTTTTTGGTTGCTCCTATGTGGCTTTTTTGTAGCTTTTTCGTTGTTTTTCTGTCGAGTTTTCATCACTTTTTTGTTGCTCTTTTGTCTCTTTTTTGTGGCTTTCAGCACTTTTTTCATCACGCTTGCTTTTCTGTCGGGTTTTTGTCACATTTGTCACTTTTTTGTAGCTTTTTTGTCACTTTTTTGTTGTGTCTTCGTCACTTTTTTCGTTGCTTTTCTGTCGTGTCTTCTTCACTTTTTTCGTCACTTTTTTGTGAGCCTTTTTGTCACTTTTTACTTGCGTTTTCATCCTTGTTATTTTGACACTTTTTTCCAGACGCTTTTAGATGTGCGTAAAGCCAAACTGAAGAAAATGTCCTCGGTTCACGTGGGGGTTAAGAGGTTAACTGAATAAGTAATATTAAGCACAAAAAACCTGATCAGATAAAACTACTACTCAAAACTTCATAAATGACCTTTTCACATTTAGGCGGCCATGTTGACCTCCTGACTCCACGTGAGGGGAGGGGGTAACATGTTTACTTATTCTCCTCTTTATCCCTGCCCCTTGGTGTGTAGTCCAGGGCAGGGGTGAGTATTTTTAGACAGCCTCAGTCAAAAAGGTTGTGTGTGCAGACTACTAACACAATGGGCCCTCATGCCTGAACAAGGATGGAGTTCGAACAGCGGAGGTCAGGCACTTTTACCGCTCCTCTGCCATCAAAAGAAGCCCACAGCTGTTTAAAACCACCAAGTAACACACAACGTTGAGCGCTAAGTTTCAGACTTGACGCACGCCATTTCCTAGTACAATTATCTCAAATGGAGAACATATGAGCAACAAATATTTCCTTTAAAGGGAGAAAGCTGTAACAAGAATGAGTATGTGGGCTAAATGAAAAAGCTTCTGAAGAATGCACAACACTAGTTTTTGGTCTGTTACCTTTGTGTCAACCCCCAAACCTGGAAATAACATAGATCCAAGACACTAAACAAAAATGCAATATTGTCTGTCTTTTTCAGAAGTGCAGGAGTAGTGGCTTCATTTATGATATGCAAGAATAGTAGTTTTTCCAGCTCCAAGTTTACATGTGCATATGTGACCGGCTGCATGTCTGGCTACACTCTTAAAATAGCCGACATGTATAACCTAGTTCCACTGTGACGGGCAACAGAGCAAAGAGCATTTCTATTAGATTTTCTTCATTACATTTCTAGTGCACGTTGAGAGAGTTGGCAGATATCAGAATTACGTAGCAAATAAAAAGCTGAGTATAACAGAATAAGAAAAGCCGAATCTTACAATTCTATGTTGCAGTGACTCATAAGTACAACCATAATAAACTGCTGCATGTTGTCGTTTATGGCACAAAGACCATCATTGATAAGAGTCCAGCACAGATTAAACAGTATTACTTCTCTTTTCTCCACACTCCTACTCTCTTAGTCACACCCTTTGATCACACAAAGCCAATGTAGGCGACTCGCTTGACAACATGTCCACTGTGTTCCAACTGCACAGAAAAGTCCCACATTTATAATGACGTGAAGCCATTAGAGCGCTTACATGACGGAGGCCCATCTCCCACTGCCGTCTGAATACCACATGGAGACACAGGATCTGTTTAGATATGACAGAGCACTAGTGTTTGTGCCTATGTTCACGCCTGCACTGGGATCACATTACAAAGCCTGGCAGCAGCAGTGTCACAGTGAAAGCATTAGGGCTGACACAGAGCTAACCCTATTTGTCTCGAGCTGAACCTATTACTGCACACAGTTAAAATGCACAGCTCATGATTGATGGCAAAGTCTTTGCTAATCTGCTAATAGTGACAACAGATGTTATGGCAGAAGAGAGGGAGATGGCTCAACACATTTGAGACCCTCTGTAACAGAGAAGCTCTAATGCACTGAATCAAGCTGCAGTATGACACAAGTCACTCCCTGAAGTTTGTTGTTGTGACCAATTTATTTCCAAACTCCAGAGCCTTCAAGGCTGATTCTGCCATTCATCTGCAGCAGCAGCCGGTACTGGCTGCAGCAGCTGCCTAATAGGCTAACGGGGATCTGCGGTTTCCCAGGAGGACACTTTTACCACCGAGTGAAGGAAACACAAGCAAAGCCAATCTGTGTCACGGTGGAGCTGAGCGGTTCTGGCAGATCAGCCTACAGGTAAAGTCCTGTAACACAAGACACAAGCAACATAAAAGGAGCTGTACCAACACAACGTGTACTTTGTAAAGTGCCAAAATCAGGTGACACTCAAGAGCACACATGTGAACCTAAAATGATGTTTTCTGCTCATGATGCAGCTTATACTGAGACTGACTCTCAATCATGAGAAAACACTTTCCTCAGCTGCAGGCAGCTGGTGCATTTGCACCGAGAGCTTTCCACCATTTTTAAAGCTTTCAGACTAAACGCTGTGAACCAAGAGTGCCAGCAAATCAATTACAATTAGATTAATGATTATCATTAGGCTGCCAGAGTCAATAAGGGATCGATGTTGTATTCTTCTGTTATCTTTTGTGAGTGGCAGACTTTGAGTCAACATAATGGTCTTGTGTATTGATGTGGTGCATATGTTTTGTCATAGAACAAAAGTGGGCTCAGCTACATCTAATAACACCCCCTTGTTTCCAGCAGCCAAACAGTGCTTTGATCTATCGCTATGTTTCTGTGTGATTTTCTGTATCCGGCTCTTTTAAATTCAGACAGGCGACAACATGTACAAGTTACAAAACCACTTCAGTTCCAGCTTTTGTCTGTTTTGTTTAGGCTTCCAAAATATCATAGATTTTTCTGTGCGCAAACAGCAAATGTCTGAAATGGTGCTGCATTGTTATTGTTGAAGGCTGTGACAAAGAGGCAGATGGTTACATGCGGAGCTTTTTATACTAAACCCAGAAACCGTCAGTGCTAACCAACAGAGTGAGGTAGGCTGTCGTGTACAGTCAAAATAACCCCAAACTAAGTGAAAGTCCCCACTTCTACAACAGCTTGACGAGTCAAAAGCCACACTGTTCTTCCTGACAGCAGCACTGAAAGCCCAGATGAAACGGCCGGCTTACCTCAGAGTCGCTTCACTAACAAGGAAGAATGGACCGCAAAAAGGCAGCCTATTCGCCACCATCATTGCATAATCAAAGGGGCACATGAGATTCAGGGACAAGCCGAGGGAGAGCTCATTATAGAGTTCGGGTTTGGCTTCCTTTCTTCTATGTCCGCCCAAGTTAATATAAGCAATAGCAACACATTATGACCGCTGGAAGGTGAAGTGAATAACATGGATTATCTTTTTATTGTTGCTCCCTGGGCAGCAAGCCATTGTGGATTATAGGTGAATATTTTACTCTCAGTACGTCGGAATCACAACAGATCGGCGAGTGTAAGGCTTTGAAAGATCTCGGAAAGACAGTTCAAATATGTTCACTGCACTCTAACAAAGCCTCTCCAGAGCTATTGTTCAGTGTCATATCTATCAAAAGTGGTCCAGGGAAGGGACGGTGTCAGAGGTTATGGAACACTTTATCCTCTTCACTTGACCCATCCTACAATACAGTAAAGGGATACATCTCCAGATCTTGAGTGAGGCATGGTTAAGACTACGCAGCTTAAAGATTTATTAGCCTATTAGGTATGGCTGAGAAAACCAGAGTATAGGAATCATACCAAGAAACACTGGCCAAACAAATAGACCTGAATGGCTACTGTAGCTCAGATTACTTAAGTCGCTGGAGTGCTGGTTGTGATGGAATGGTGTCAGAATACAAAGTTAGTTTCTTATGGGCCACTGAACAGAAAACCTGATCTCTGTGTTTGCCAACGCAGAGAAAATCCCGAGCTCATTCCGAGTGCCAAAGCCGCAGTTATTCCTCTATAAAGTGGATTAATTTCTATTGACATTAAGCGCACTAATAATGCCAGGATTCTACTTGCATTGCATTTCTCAAATTACTGCCTTGCCTATACTTGGACTTCCTAGCGGCCCATATGGAGTAAAAAAAAGGTGGATAGAATATCAATTGTAAATCCCTTAAGGCAGCATTTTTATTAAACTAATGATCAGGCGTTTGAAGCGGCAGTATATAAACATTACTGCAGCATAAGACCAGTCGGACGGGCTTTTCCCGGGTCCCTCCGTGCCTGTTTTAAATTAAACTGTATTGAGTGCCACTTGCCTCGCTGCGCTAGGAAATAATTCAAGACTTCCCCAAGGATGACACCTTTACTCACTGGAAACAATCACACATTTTGAGAGCTGTGAAGATTCAGGCTGTTTGGTTTGAAAGCGGATATAAATAGCCCACGCATAGCACGCCTTTTTTTAAGCTCTGCCATGAAAGCTTTCACGGTATTGTTTGGTTTGTTAGCATAATATAGCTTGAGAAAATTAGACTTTGAATGGTTAATACATTTTCTTCATGGTATTTGTTTTGTTGTTTGTTTTCTTAATGATTGTATGCCTTGATGTGGGATAGCTAAAGGTGAAAGGGAGTGAAGAGTGGGGAGAGACATTCAACAAACAGTAAGAACAATGTGTTCTGCCATATGACGCCTTAACTAAACTATCGACTGCACAGGATCTTTTAACCCTGTAGTTAGTTTAGACCACAACAGAGCTTTTCTGAACTCTGACTGATCGTTCATATTTCAGTCTTCTCTCAAATGTTGGTGTGTTTGGATGTGTTTAAAAATCTGAATTGAATCTTGGGTTTAACTAACTAGTCGCAATCACAATACTGACAGAAAAATTGCAATTAGGCCTTAGGTGCTATGACAACAGTGTTGGGCAAGTTACTTTAAAATTGTAATATATTTTATATTAATTACAGCTTTAAAAATGTAATATGTTTGTATTACACACTGTTTCAAAAATATAGCAGAGTTACACTACTTTGAGTTACTTCTGAGTTACTTTCATAAACTGAAAATAGCAATAATGCCCCCGAGCAAAAGTGCAGTCAAAGATTTCCTTTTCCTTTGCCATCCCCATTCTCTTGTGTTTTGTTTTGACGACATTAGCTACACGCAACTTCAGATCTGATACACCAGTACTCGAGTTACTTGAATTGTAATGACTAATATATTCCAATATTTTGTGTAAGTGATAATATTAGTTTCTGAAGTATTTTTTTGTAACATTACTTTTGTGACACATTACCCACAACATTGTATGGCAAGATACTGTATGTAACGACGCATTGACTTTTTCAGTGTTGTGAGTTTTGGTCCTGACGATTTGCTGAATGTCTCTCCCAGTTCTGTCTCAAAAGAGGGGTCACAAAATCTTTCAGATAATAGTAATAACTATCGTACTTTTTTTACGTGTGTGATTTAAATCAACAGTCTTACTGGGCAATAGCACAGGTACACAAGTCATTTTGACTGATCCCACAAATACGAGTAATACAAAGACCACAAACAATAAACACCTTAAAGATGCAATAACTGATCAATAAACAGTTAGGGGAAGTATTTTAACAGGAGCTAAACTGAACTGTGTCATATTAAAATACAATCATGTTTGTAATGTCTATGTTTCTTATTCTGCTTTAAATAAAGTACAGATTAGATACATGGCACTGACACTCTAAGAAGCGAGGCTTGTACATGGTTTTATTCATGTGCAATGTTCTGTGCCCAAAACTCCTTAGTCTGACTATCTCAAGCATTTTTCAGCTGAATTGAATTTACTCTTTGACCTTTCTGTGAGTGTGACAGGAGGGACTGCGTCGGCTCAGGCAGTGGAAAACCATGTCACTACTTCCAGATAAGATTCCTATACAAGAATGTAGAGAGAGGGCCAGCTATAGGAAAGTATATCAACGTAAATGGAATAAGAGCATCTTCAGAAGTCGCCTATATGAATGAGGTTTAGGAGAAACATCAGTGCATGTCAGTCATGTGAAAAGGAAAAGCTTTGAGGAAGACTGGCTTTTATCTATGAGCCGACAGCCAAGAACTTGAATTAGGCAAGACAGCACTGTCATCTTCATAAAAAATATCATAGAAGTCTAAATATACCATCTGCAGACTGAGTTTTCTAACAAATGCCTTATCATACTTGCCTGTGCTGTGAATACAGGACGCTCTTGCATATAAAAGAGTTGTACAAGGTAGCCAAATACCAAACAAGTACCTACAATGAGTTCTCAAGTGGCATTGTCAGGGGTTATTGGTAGAATTGGTAAATAGGGATTTTTGGAATTCGCAGTACACAATATATAAGGTGCTCTCAGAATAGATGATCCCTCGGTGCGAATTTTGAGTGGTAGAATGTACTTTGCAATAGGTCAGCCCAAAATATTGTATTGCGATATTGAGTGATGCAATACCCGTATCACAAGAAGCCACAATATATCGTGACATCACTAAAGCCTTCATCTGTCTGCATTGCATTTATAAATGTGCAAAAGTTCAGCCTTACACATTTACTAACTTAGTTCAATTATATATTCTATTCTATTCTATTCTATTCTATTCTATAGTCATGTTTTGGTCCTGATCTAGCTACATTTTCATTAGAAAACATGTCGTGTTGAAATGGTTTATTGAAATATTGCAATTAAATCGTTATTGCAATATCGCATATCGCAAGTTACTTCAATATCGTTCAGTCCTACTTTGCAAACAACAAAATGTCCTGTCTTCATGAAGCACCAACACCACAGTAGACAACACAAGCATGCTTTATGGAGGTGGCAATTATGAATAGTTTGAACCATTGTAATTTTGTCACAGCTGAAAGCCTAGATCCCAAATCAGTTTACAAAAGTCTGTACAATGTAAGTAAAGGATCAGTTGCGGTGACTTAAACACAGACTGTGAAAAAAGTTCAGATTGCAAAAGTATTGTCTGGGCATGAGAATAGAAAATCTACACATCACAAACGCTCAACAGTGACATCCTCGATGCCGTCTAAACTTCACTTTTAAATCAACACCACTTTACGCTTTTCTTTCAGGTATTTTTTTTTTTTTTATAGCACCTGAAAGGTTTCATGGTTGAGATGTGATCACAGGGAAATAAGTGTTTTCTCCCTCCAAACAGCAGCCATTACTTGGATTAACAGCCGTTGTTGAAACATACTATTAGCACAGAAGTCTCTGTCGAAAAAGACCAGATGTCAGATAATAGGCTGCGCAGAGTGAGGTAGGTGCTGGCCCGGAGCCATTGAACAAGTGAGAACAGATACTTTGAATAAACCTTTTCACTTTATGGACATGACGTTGTCTGGGGCTGCCAACTTCACTCTGATGAATGCGGAGAAGGTCCCCTATAATCAGAAGATGACTTGGCAAAATATTTATATAAGAAGACAGTTTATATACGGTCATTAATCACTGTACGGCTGGATGAAATTTGGTAATACGCCAAAACTCAACATCTAAAATTGCACTAAAATCATATGGGTGTTAGACAACCAGTAAACCACAGCTCAAGATCTGGAGATAGGGTCTCCAGTCACTGCATTGCACCCACTCCTTGACCAGGTTGCCTAAGCAGCAATGAAGGATTCCTCAAATGCAAAAGGACAAAAGGCAGTAAACAGTAGAAGTAGCAGGAAGCTCAAAGACACTAGGGAAACCCCTTGCACAACATACCAAGAGTTGACTCAAAATTCTCAATCAAAATTGCAAAAACACTCATACAATTTCAGGCACCATAAAAAAAAAACTAAAACATTAGTCTCTTGCAGGCAGTGCCACTTCCTTTATCAACTCAACCAATTATGCAGCATTGTTTTATTATCTATCCATTACATGTAAAAGCATTTGTTACACGTACCACTGCAGCAGCCTTCCTTAAAATCACTTTGCGTAATACAAAAGACTCCATTCATTGCTAGTGCCCCAGCATCTAATATAACACTGCTGGGGGATTTTATTGCCCTGGCTCTGTCATTGCCCGCTGCTTATATTACACAGCTACCGGCTATTGGCACTGCACAGGCTGACTACTGCAGGGCGCAACGGTGTGACAACTTTACGCACGTTTTAGTGGCGCCACAATCAAGCCAAACTCTGATCCGCGCTATCAGCACCGCAAAGACAAGAGAGGCAATGTGCAGAAAATGTTTACCTTTTTTTTTTTTGTTAACTTGAACCCAGGTTATTGGGCTCAGCTCGTGCATCACATCCGCGTCTCCCGCCGCTGTTGCTATCCGCTCCTCTCTGCGGCAGGCAGGCGCTCCGTGCGACAGCTCCAATCCCCCCCCCCAGAAAAAAACCAAGCTGGACAGCACGTTTCCCCCAAAGGTCCCCGAATGCCTTGACAGTCTGAAAATAACTGCGGCGATTACAGGGACTTGTGCGCGCGTGTGTGTGTGCCCCGGGAGGCGAGGCAACATAAGCGGACGGAGTAGACAGCAGTTGGGGTTTAGAGGGTTAAGCTATTGGCGCCGTGCTGACCGCGTCTTTTCGCCCCGGTCTCAATGTGCTCCTCCAACTACAATGTGCTAGGAAAGTCATGTGCGCGGTGCAGCCCAGCCAACCCCGTCCCGGTGCCCACACACACTTGCCACGCAGCGCTGCAACATGAGGAGAAATTGCGCGGTGAAGCTGGTGGAAATGTCCGAGCAGTGATGCCGGCACAGACTTCAAAATAAAAGCGCGCGGTTTACGAGGACGCGCGATTTCCTGAACGGCAAGTCAACTGAGAGGTAACAAGGCAAGGAGCGAGTGTAAGCAACAGACTCAACTTGACTAAACTTTTCTAATCCAAACAATATTTATGATGCTTCATTTCTTTATTTAGATTTGTTTTATACTTTTTTTTTTACTAAACGACGTGGAACTTCTTGCTGTGAGGCGAGATTTGTGCCAGATATTGAACAATTTTGAATGCATTTTCTCCAGTTCGGCTTTACCCAAATCTAAAAGCTTCTGCACTGAAGATTACTACAGGCTAGAGTAATACCTCATTTGAAAGCTAAGACCTACAATAATGCATAACCTGTTGTTTGACATGTTAGACGACTGCGGTCTCTCCTGTATTTGGAGACCTCAGGAAATCACCGACGTTAACTGGTTGAAACTCACAGTGGAACAGCCCCTAAAGGACCAGTTCATACAGACATGGAGAGGGGAATGTGGAACTATGTCGTCCTGTGATGTTTATGTGGAATTTAAGACCATATTTAAACTAGAAAAGTATCTTTTGTGTGAGAATGCCTCCCACAGACATGCCCGTTGTAATTTAAGAACTGGAAATAATCGACCTGCAAAAATAGTGGGCCGATATAAAGGTATTGACAGAAAAAAATTTGGTACTGTAATCTCTGCAGTGATAATGAGTTAATAATGTAATAATGAGTTTCATTTAATGTTTGAATGTTCGAATGCGGAAGTTTATAGAGAAAGACATTTGCCAAAATGTTATGCAAGACACAAGACAATTTATGCTATTAATGCAAAATGAAAGTGATCATTTGTAAACATGGTGCCTTTTTGAAAACGGTTCCTCTGTAGAAATGATATTTGTGAAAATTTGCTTTGGTCTGTTCTGTTTTGCAAACATGTGCTCCATACCATGGACATGGTCGTGAGCATTGAAATAAACGTGAATAAAACTCATCTAAGATTTTCCTTGCATTGTCTACTTTTTTGTGCTATTTTTGTTATCTTTTTGTCACTTTTTGATGCCTTTTTGTTAGTTTTTTTGGTACATTTTTGTTGCTTTTCCATCCTCATTTACGTCTAGTTTTTGTCGCTATTTTGACACTTTCTTTTTTCAAAGCTTTTAGGTTTGGGTAAAGCCGAGCTGGAGAAAATGTGCTTGGTTCAGGTGGGGGTTGAGAGGTTAAGCACCCCGTACATCGAGGATAATACCGGCCTATTACAAAGTGACCAACTAAACTAAGATGATTTAGTATTTAATTGTGTCTTGTGTTCAAAATAAAGCTAAAATACTCTCACATTCATATTTTTTAATCTGAAATGATTCCAAGTTAAGTGCTAAGTGCCCCTGTACCCCTGCTATAGTGTATTGATGTTGAAAAAGCCTATAAATAAATGAGGATTAAATGTAGCTGCTTTTTAACTTTTCAGGAGACTTACAGGCTATTATTATTCTACTAATAACTGCAGTAAAACCACTATGTTTCTTTGGAAGGAAGAGACTTAATTTGATTGTTCTCACAGTCAATAATGCGAGATTGAAGGAGGCACTAGTCTACCTAAATGATATGGGTACTCAACAGCAGCGAGATCGATGCCAATCAAACTCATCTCCCACCGGTCCGCGGCATCTGACATTTGAAGCGGCAAAGAGTAACCGGGTCTCAAATCCCAAACATTATCCTGACACTCAAGGGCAATAATTCAATAAAGTCAGAGGCCCGAGACAGGAATACAATAAGGCATCATGATCACAGGGGAGTGCCTCACGGGCCCCTAAAATTAAACGGCCTGTTTAAATATGCATTAATTACTCCGCGCATTGATTCCAGAGCAGAGTCAAGACAGTATCTGCTGCTGCTTGTTAGAATAAAAAAAACATCCTGACTACCTGCACGTCTTTCTACAAGATTATTCAAGACTTAGAACAATAGAAAAGTAGCCATTCTTGTGTTGGCTTCCTACTGTTTCAGGGTTTCATGCAGACAAGGAACATTCTACAGAATCTGCCATTGTTTAGTTTTTGTTGAGACCCGACATCAAAATTAGCATAAAGCATAATGTGCATTGTCAAACTCACACAAAAGCTTATTTTTTTCATAAAATGTTCCCATTATTGGATATTAGCGCTTGAAAGCCACATCATAATAAGGCTGAGTTGTGTTCTAAAGAATGTATTCAGGAAAACTGTCACTGCTTTTTTCTTTTTTGCTTCCCTCTTTTTTTTTTTTTAATTTAAAGGGTCGTGAAAGTGCAAAGTAGTAATGGGAAATACTTTTGGTCGTCCCCGGATACACAGGCAAGATGAAGGACCTTGGTCACCGCTGCCCTCCCATTTTAAAGGTCACCTTCTTCTCTCACTACAGCATTGTGTTTACTTCCCAAATGCGGTTTTCAACATAAAGGGGAAAGCTTTTTTGAGGCAGTCTCAAAACCTGGATAATTGGAGAAGTTTGAGGTCAACTGATAATAATGTACAGGATTTCTCATTCATAACAGTAAGATTACAACACTCACTCAATTGTAAGTTAAATATTGTTAATGGTCAAAGCAGCTACACTTTCTCTGTTCCTTTAATAGCCTGGTTCTGTTAATAGATCAGCCACCTCTCTGTGGGAAGCAAAGGTGAGATGAAGGAGATTAAACGGCAACATGAGGCCAACACCAGATTGAGCAGCTCTGTAGAAAGCTGAACTTGGTGAAGCCTGGCAGCACTGTATCTTGTGAAAAATCCACTTCTGAGCTCTTGTGCCAGTCTTAAACTTTGAGATAGACGTAAGGGAGAGATGAATTTTTATGCAGCTGCCTGGCGCTTATATAGTATTTTACATTTCTGAGTTGTTTTGATCCACTTTAGTACTAGGCTGCTATGCATTGGTCAATATTCATTATTTGAATCTTTGAGTGTTTTTTTGAACACATCCTGCAATATTGGCTCAAAATATAATTAATTTCAAGTGCCAAAATATAAAAAATCTAATAGTACACAGTCTCTAGACACTGTGACCCCCTTGCCCTCCCCATCTCAACAATGGAATGGGTCACACATTGTTGCTCACTGTCCATTTGCCCAAAATGTCAAATCAGGAAGAACAAAAATGTATTGCAGAATGTTACATATAATTATGTTTGGTCAATTATATTGTCTAACATGTCGTATTTAAATGGCAGTATCTGCATATCTGATGGTTCAAGGAACAGGCCATCATTTTTCCATACTGAGATATGTTCTTGCCTGAGCTTAGACGAGTTGATGCGTACCTGTCTGGTCTTTGTGCTCTCAGTCACACAAAATGACCAAAGATGTTGTTAGCATTTGGCCTCTCCCAATGTATTCCTATAGCTCCAAATGGGGGTGAAGTTGGAAGCTACCACACTCTTCCACGGGCACCAGACAGGTACGTATCAACTCAGATAAGAACATATCACAGTATGGAATAACTGTGTGCCGTCAGTCACGCAAAAAGACCAAAGATGTTGTTAGCAGTTGGTCTCTCCCGGTATATTTCTATAGCTCCAAACGGAGGGGGGAACATATCTCAGTATGGAAGAACTGTGGCCTGTTGCTTTAACTCCTTCTTCAGTTTTATGTTTTAGCATTGACAGTGTCAGTTGCCAAATCATCATGACAATTCATATTTTGCTTGATGACAATGGTTATTTTGTGTATTGTGGTCTGTTTTCTTTTTTTTTTAAAAATGTAGCACAACATTTACAACACACTTTTCAAGAATAACTCTCAAAACCAGGACTATGTAAGAAACAACAATAGTAATTCTCAGCACAGAAAAAGGCAGCAGCTGAGCATAGTCACAGCGAGATGAGAGGCACATCCCTAAAGAGTAGATTTGGAGCCTAACCTGTCAACCATATAAAAGACAGTCCCCGAGGACTTCATTTCCCAGAATATCAATAAGAAGAGAGAAAAATACAGAGACAGTATCAGCTCTGCTCTTTTGGAGCTGGCAAATCCCATATTCATGAACACAGTGTTGTGGCACTATGTAAATGTGCTCCATTGTAACTTCTGGTTTAAGCTCATTTCCATATTAACATGTTGTGGTTAATAATCCATTGGCACATTTTTGTTTTGTTTAGAGCAATATCTTTAATTTATTATTTTATTATACTGTTATAGGTCTATATTTTATTTACATCCTGTGATGTGACTCATGGTGTTAATATTATGCACAATACTAGGTCGGGAAAAACAACAACAGTATGAACCAGTTGAGGTTTTGCTAACAAGCACAACATGGTAGGCTTTTTGTGTTACAGCCAACCTAACGGGACATTGATCAAGATGTGACCCACCTAAGGCTCACAGTTGAAGCAATG
This sequence comes from Gobius niger, assembly GCF_951799975.1. Taxonomy (NCBI): domain Eukaryota; kingdom Metazoa; phylum Chordata; class Actinopteri; order Gobiiformes; family Gobiidae; genus Gobius; species Gobius niger. Next base: position 17,715,402 of record NC_136870.1, on the reverse strand, counting down.
GATCAACATTGTGGGTTTCATTGGCATCGGATTTAATTTTTTTCTTTTCTCTCCACTTTAGTGAATACTCAGTACCTCATACTGGATTTGATTATCAGTCTCACAAACACAACTGCATATTTGTGTTTCCCTAAACACCTCTCTTTGACATGATCAGACTCAAAGCATATATTATGACACAATACGTACCACAATATCATCGTGCTTTTGACCAAAACCTCAGACGCTCCTCGCACAATGACCATTTTTGGAGGAAATGAAGGCAGTGCAGAAAGAGCATATCAGTCCTTCGGCTTTTTCCTTCCGGCAAATCTTCAGCCTAGTGTTCAGGGGTTTGCATACTGATTTTTTATTTTACCCATCCAAATTCAAGAAATATTGACCAAAACTGAGAGGCAAACCGAGATCCAAGCTTACACTGTGAAGGATAAAATGGAGAGGACAGACTTCTATAAGAGGACTCTAAAGTCTGAACACCATTAATTCAGCTGCTCTGGAAACATCTGCCTGACATCAATGTTTTGCTGTTAAATTATACTTCAGTAACACTTCAAGCCGACTCCAAGTGTTTAAGTGTGCAAATGTTTATACTTACAACAGTTTAATTTCTGTACCACTTATCCAGTATCCGTCCCACATTTGACATCTCTCCAAGGCAAGTGTGGCGTTTAAAGTCTGGAGCGTGCCACCTGCAGGAGTGCCCCTGCCGTTGAGAGAGGAGTGTTTCATCTAAACCACATAGTTACAGAAAGCCTGAGTGCCTTGCCTCCCAGCTATATCTGTAAAGGATCCCAGGGCAGCGCTGGAGAACTGGCACTGACTTCAAAGATACCCCGCAGTGAATACCCCCGCTGCCCCCTACTGGCTTCTAAGAGCAACTTTTAACAATACACTTAAGTGGAAAATGCAGACAGCTATAGCTTCTTGGCCGGTATTTCGGGTCTCCCAAGCCTACTTTCTGAGCAGAAAGTCGAGTTATGTGATATCGTCCATGTTATTAGAGACACTGGATATGTTTGACTGGGTTCAGCTCCTAAGGCTAAAAGTATAGGACTACACCCTGCGCAGTATCCCAACAACCGCACACTGGAGGAAGGTTATTAAGTGAAATTGGAGCCGGAAAAACAGAAAGTGCCGGGAGAAGTTCAATAAAACTAGTGCAACACCTTATAAAAAAAAAATAAAAAAAAAATAAAGGAAACCACTGAAAGACCTAGTGGATTTATATCTTCTCACACTTTAAAAATGATGCAACCCTTAATCAACACAACATGAATAACACTGACTACATATTTGCTGACCAATGAAGACCTGAAGACGATCATAATTCAAGGGTGAATGGAGAAGTGTTGTGGTTAAAATAATTTAAGAAATGTACGATGCAACCAGCAGTTACATTCAATATTGATTAGGCTTACAACGGCGCCTTTTCTGATCCAACATTCTTCTTTAATCCAGGATTAGGACAAGCAGTACACTGTGTCTCCCTTTGACTGGATAAGTCATGCTCACACTAGTATTGGAAGAAACTTGATAATAATATGTTGTTTTTTTAATATAACTGGTAATTTAAAAGATTATTCAGTAAATTCAATCTGCTAAACTCCCCTGTATAGAATATTGCAAGATTAATTGCAATCAAATTAAAGGGACACTGCGTAACATTTTGGACCATACTGTTGCCATCAGCATAAAAGATACTCGTTATGAGCAGCTCGACACAAACAATTCTATTACTGCAGTGGGTAATCAGAAAATGGATTGGGATGAGAACCTAACCTGTTTAAATCTATATTCTTCTGACTTTGGAGACCTACCCACTCCCGCTAAAGTTACAGTCATGTCTTAGAGGAGCTCAGCTGTTTGTTTGTACATTTATGAGGTATTTGTCAATGATGAAAATATCTGTCATAAAATAAATGCTTGTATTTTATTTTGGGGGCAAAATTCTACACGGTGTGACTTTAAAATATCAATTAAATGGTTAAAATGAGCAAATCACTAAGGTTGGCATTACTGGGAATACAACGTCCCCTGCAAACAACACAATATTGTGTTTCCATGGGGTCTTCATATAAAACGTAATTTGGAGTTTAGAGTTTTCAGTCTTCTCTTGAATTTCAGCACTATGGCCTGAATCTTGACTGTAAAACGCAAATCAATAATCCAATCTCAATACTTGTCAGAAACATTACAAATAAATATTTTCCCTGAATCATTCAGCCCCAGAGTCTAGTACCTCAATTCTCTCCTGGCTTCATACCTTAGCTTTTTTCATTTATTGTGAGCAGACAATTCCCACAGGCATTAAATGAATTTCAATAGACAACCCCAGAAGCAGTCGGCTCTGTGCGACTGGGGGAGGAAGATGCAGTCAATCAGAAAAATACATCAATGCTGCAGACACTAGCGGTCTCCTATATAATGATCCATCAGGTGTCGGGGGCTGCGGCTAAAGCTAATCAAAGGCTTCTGTGAGCCCTAATCACACTGAGAGGAGAAAAGACTGATCCAGCTTCACAGACAGCCTCCAGGGGTCTGCTGCAGCCCGGTGAGAGAGGTTGTCTAAGGTAAGGGGAACACGTGAGGAGCACAAAAGTAAAGGTAGTTGTAGTTCAGGTGTTTAACATATCATAGGATCATTACAGACCGTCAATGACCTCCCCTGTCAGCAGATAGCCTGGGGGTAGTAGTCTAATTTGGAATAAAATGATGCTAAAATGCAGAAACAATGACATTTAGTAAAATAAAACCTATTTAGCTGCATCACACGCTATCTGATGTTTAAATAATGTTTAATTCAAGCTTGTTAAAACAAGAACAAAAACATACAAAGGTTAAATGCGATTTTCTGAGGATGCACACTCGGTCGATTTTACGTTTTCTATCACTGGGTTAAGAAGAATAACTTGAAGACAAACTTTCTGGGGACTAGAAGTTATGAAGGCTTAGATGACTGTCACAGATGAGATGAGTCAACTATGTGCAACAGCGTAACATGAGCGAAATCGATAATGCTCCTCCTTGAAATCCCAGTGATGTTGCTAAGCTCTTCGACCACCTGCAATACATCAAACACAAAACCTACATTGATTTATGTATTTAGAAAGTTAGACGCCTGTTTAAATATTTATAAAACGGCTTCACACCTTCTCCCACTGGCTGATATGAAATATGTATAGCGCCACGGCAACAACAGCTACACCGAGAAGCATGCAGTCCTCCGTCACGGTGGAAAACCTCTCCCTGTTTCAAAAGAGTTCAGTCACGTAAAAACAAATCAGAATATCTGCACTGTGGAGATTTTTTTTCTTACTTTTTTTTTTTTCTACATTTCGACTGGACTGACTTGATCACAGACTAAAGATTATTTATAATTTATTTTTCTCTTTATTTTTTGGTGTTGAGAGGAGGTGGATGTGGGTGAGTTTCTTCTTTTGCTCACATTTTTCTGTTTGTTTTTGTATGGCAAAATAGTAATGGATCAAATATTTAGTGGTGTAGCATATACCAACATATAACATCAAGTGGCATCATTTCACACTGATATTCAATTAACATAATAACAAAAATAAAAACATGAACAGTTAGCAGGCTCACCTCTTCTCTGACCCAACTCGCAAATTCCTAGAGGCGGGACATTCCCGGCTTGTCTCCATAGAAATATTGCTGCTTTGCTATTTCTTTAATGATAGTGGAGTGTACAAAAAAGTGGAGCTGACGTGATTTCCTCTGAGGTCTGGAGCTCCACTAATCACATGACTCTCCATCGGCTGCGTTTAGACCCTCTTGAATCAAACTGCTCTGGAACTCTACCTTTATCTATGTCACTTCCTGTCAGCAGCTTAAACATTCAAATAAAGATAACTTTTCTGCCCAACATTTCTTTAAGAGAAATTGCTGCTTCACTGAAATAAGTTAAGTTCAGTTAAGTTATACTGTATTAATCTCTCTAGATAAATCTCTGTAGAGAAATTAGTTCTCTGCATTTGACCCATCCTCAGTGTCGCATGGGGCGACCTGTAGGAGCAGTGGCTGGCGCTCGGGGACCCATCTCCATGATGTGGAGCCAGGTTGGTGGTAAGAAACACCTGGCTGGAGGATTAACCTATTGCACATGTTTTTATAACCTACCACTAACCAACGCAGACACGGGGAGAACATGCAAACTCCACACAGAAAGGCCCCTTCCAGGTGGGAATCGAACCCGGGACCTTCGAGCTGTGAGGCACGAGCGCTAACCGCTGTGCCACCGTGTCCACGATGAAAATGATGCAACTGATGTTATTCTTCTAAATAAGTAATATTTTCAAAAGCATTAAAGCCTGTCATATGCATTTTACGTACGAATTCACTGCATATCCGCCCTATAAGAAATCTACAGTGTTGGTATTATATTAAATTCTTATGTTGAGTGAGCAACTGCATAGTGGAATACACTGACCTCTGCTCCAAGGATGGGTTCTGGCACTGTGTCGTCACAATCAATAAGGAATCATAGATGGCCGTCTTCTCCAAAACAACAAACTGCAGAACCTGCTGACACAGCTCATAGGTCCGCTCAATCGGGATGGCGGGCTCATTGTATCCTGAAAACAATTACAATTATAATTTTACCGGATTTGAGATTACTTGTGGTTATGCAGTATATAAAAAAATGCACCAAGAACTTCCAGGATTGTTTCAACATAAGTGAGAGGGTTACAGACGTCTAATTTGAAGTCCAGCCCCTTTAAGACCATGAGCTCTGAGTCCACGAGAGCTTTCTTTGAAGCATTGTAGCCCACTGACTGGAGAAAACGCAGCGCAACGTTGTTGTCGATGATCTAAAAATAATAAATGATTTAATGATCAACACAAAAGAACGCTGACATTTACAATCGGCTTGACTTACATTAGTGTGCAAGGACATTTTGCTTGCAAGTTGTACACAGGTAAAGATGATGAAAGGAAACTTCTTTTGGAGCTCGTCTAAAACGGCATCTTCATAACTTATGGGCTGGGCAGCAGCTGCGCCCTGAGGTGTAGGCGTGGTGAGCAGCTTTATCAGGTGTGTGGTCATGAACCTGGAGAGAAAAGTTTGAAATAGAGTCCGGGAATGTGATATCATGTCGCTAAGCATTATGGGATTAGCAGCAATTGTAAACTAATGGAGATTTTAAAAGTTAAAATACTGGAGTTATTGTTCACAATAAAACACTTAGATATATTTACCAGCAGTAACTCAGCAGCTAACTGAGTTGTTCCACTGCCTTTTTCTCCACTTTTTAAGCTGTTTTTTAGCTAAATGAATGCTAACAGCTGCAAAGATGGCGGATCTCCATGGTAACTGAGCTAAAGTTAATTCAACTACACACTGTACCTTTCGAGTAATTCCAAGGCATGGTATCCAACTTGTGGGTCAAGAGTCAGGGCATTGGTCATGAGGAAGATGTATTCTGGAGAAGGAATAATCTAATAATTTAATTTAACAATGCAATATGGTTATACGTTTGTAAGAGATTGAAATATGTTGTGTCACTTTTATATAGAAAGAGTGCGAAATAACTGGAAAACCTGTCATGCTACAAATTTAGCAAACCACAACCAAAGCTAGTCAAAACCAATAAATATATATAATTAAATGCTGAGACTTACCAATCACATTCTCATCCTTAAAGGCCCCGCTGCATTTTGATAAACAGTCGAGTTTATTTTTGTTTTCCGTGTTGATATTCACTAAGAAATCGGTCAGTAGGTCAAACGAGGCTTGTCCAAACTTACAAACAGTAACTTTACTGTTTTGGCGTTGATTGAAGCGGATCCTTTTCGCCATTGATAAACGTTATATTGTCCAAATATAGCAAAACTTTAACTTTTCTATGACACAAATAGCGAGAAATGAAAAGTCGTCAAAAGATGGCGCTGTTCGGTTAGTCAGAACGCCGTGTCAATAGCGGAACCAATGACTGGGAAGACATGTACCGGGGGGGGACTCTTTTTGCGTTGCACATACGTGGTACATCGTTTACTGAAGGTGGTATATTATTTTTGCTCAACTATTTTTTTTATCACCTGGATCGATTCACTTATTAACTGCGGAAAAAAATCCTGTAGGTTTGCGCTAACTTTTTCCGGTTATAAAATTACCGGGAATACTCGCCTCTGTCCCACAGCTCGCGGACATGGCTGACAAGAAGCCGAGCGCGTCCGAAGCTCCATTCGCCAAAAGGATAGACCCAGCTAAAGAGGCACTTTCGCCAGAGCAATTGCAGTTTATGCGACAGGTTGAGCTGGAGCATTGGAGGAAGACGTCACAGAAACTCAAGACACGAAATGTTCTGACGGGACTCGCCATTGGAGCTGTGGTCGTCGGGATCTGTATCCTTTCTTACCAAACATGCTGTCGGTAGAGCCAAGGTTAACTATGTAACACTAGCATAGCCTGCTACACTGCTGCTTATCTTGATGCAATTTGTCCCTTTTTATAGCTATCTTCTCTTGAACATGTTTTGCTCTTTTGATTCACTAACAACCATTTGCATTATACTAATACGACCTTTGGTGTATTCTGATGAACAATGAGTGACATTCAATGTTAACACTGTGTCGTTTACACAATGAAAATGTGCAATGCGATATTGTTGGGAGTAGGCGACAACTTCTGGCAGTTACTTTATAACCTGAAAGGACCCGTAGGACTCTTTTATCTTGCGTTTACTATTGGGAGTTATCGTTTATGGTGACTCTTTAAGCAATGAGTGCTTTTCGCAAGAGATGGAGAATATTCCAGATATATTTTTATTACATCCAGAAATGCACAGATAATTTCACTTTAATGTGATTCCTGATTTGCTTGCACCATGTCTAATATGTGAAGAGAGGCATTGAAATGATCTCCTGGGACTTTGCTATTACACAAAGTCATTGCTGCTTAATTGTCTTTGTCATTCCTCAATGCTGTTTTGAACTTAACCCAGTCACCCTCTCCAGATGGATACACATTTTGGTCAGTATCCCAGGAGAAGATCTTGGACGAAATTGATGAGGAGGCAAAACGGAGGAGTCAGACTCCAAAAACTGGTGCCAATTGAGACAAGTGTGGCCTATTGCTGATGGACTGGGATAGCCCTAAAACATTACTGCATTTAAAACAGAGAGGAGCACTGCTTTGTTTCCTGCAGGCATTTTTTGTGATGGAGCGGCTCGGACTTTAGCCTTTTGATTCTAAGGTTGACTTTATCAAATTATGGTTTTACACAAATTTATGATTTCCGATATTTTCTTGTTTTCACAAGTGACAAATAACACCAGTGTATACGAATGCAATATTCTATTCAAATATGAATGAATATACCTCATGCAGCAGTCAGCTAAGGTTAAATGTGTGAGGCCTTTGTCATGCCACCGAGTGACACTGTAATTGTGGCATTTAAATAAGTCTGTTGAAGTGCTAACTTATGCGTGTTTGAAAAACTAAATGTGTATGCATTGAAAATATATCTTGTACAGGACAAATGATGACCATAAACAGTAAAAGAAAAACTGCAAATGCTTGTGTTTACAGTTGCATTTATTTATTTCATTTTCAAATTTGACAAGAGTCTGATCTGCTACCAATCATTAGAGTAAAAATATAAAATAAGACCTTATTAGGGAAAGGCACAGATTCAGCATGGCAGGACAGCAGCTTCATAAAGCAGGACATTTGTATATTTACATTCATCTGTTCAACTGTAATCACTTTCACTGAATATATTATGATCTTTGGAAATAAGAAGCTCAACTGAAACATTCAGTGTTTGTTGTTTCTAAGGCAATGGCTAAACATTCACAGTTTGAACTGTGGCAGGGCAACATCATCACTTTGATCCAAAAAAGAATAAGAAAGTAGTATTTCTTCTCTTATGGAAAGAACCAGTGATACGTCTGCACAGGAAAAAGTATTTGAATTTTGAGTGTTGTACAATCAACTAAAGTGCACAAGGTGCTTTATCTAAGAAAATTTATGTTTTGCAAAAAAGTTTTTTTCTTTTCAATATCGGGTTTACTCTGTAAACATGAATGCACTCTTCTATTTACAGCTGTACAAGTAACAGGAGCCCAGTAGTCTAAAAGTCTAAATAAGGCTATGTATTTACACACAAAAAACAATTGTATTCTTCGAACATTTAAGTGTACCATTTACTAGAGCTGTTACGTTTGTCCTCTGCCTAAAGCAGCTCCCAGTCGACAAAAAGGCTTCGCGATTTACATTTTTTTTGTTCCATGCACAGGAAAAAAACTGCACTGATATCCTACAGGTCAAAGCATCATTATTCAAAGTAGGAGACCAAAGTATGTCAATATAACAGTTCACTTAAAATATGATTTGTTCAAAATATAATACAATAAAATACATCTTTCATTGCAGCTTGACCACAACCCACATACAAATACTTTATTTGAGACACTCTTGTCCACTGCATGTGTTTTTTTTTTTCATGGTTTGGATTAAATCACAACCAAATTGTTCCATTGGTTTTATACAGTTCCTTTTTAAAATTAAAATGCCAGGGTAGTGAAAGTACCTTGATTTTGACTTTGAGGAAATCTACAATGTGAAATCTACAACGCTATGGTGAAAACTTTTACCCTTAAGTTTACGTTTTCCACTGATAGTACTGACAAAACTGTGCTTTCCAGATGAAAACTTGAGGTAAGAGAAGACAGGTCGATGATTGGGAACTCTGGCTGAAGCAGGACAAGGGAATGCTGCAGTGACAGTTCATGTGAGGTAGTTGAGATAACCAGCTTGCGTGGTTGCATTTCTTACTGTAAACAAAAAAACATAAGGTTGACTATTTAGAAACTGCATGCAAACAACATGTCTGAAATCCAAGGATGGTAATCACTTAAATGCTTCATGTGATCGGCCATGCCTACAGTATCTAATAAAGAAATGGCAACTCACCATTCTATTTAGTTCTGAAGCAAAAGTGACCCCTTTGCCGGGTTTATCCGGCTGTGAGCCGCTGCTGCTGCCTCCCAGTGAGTTCCTTCTTATGATTCCTGAACAACCAAAGAAATTCAAAAATATGTATAAATGCCACACCTTTTTTTAACAATTTAGCTTCTGTAAAATACAAATATTTTACCTTGAAGTGGCAGCACCTCTAGTCTCTGCAGGCTGTTCCGTCTTGATGAGGAGTAACCATTGCCTTTGGACAGTCGGCGCTGTCGGCTGGAGAGCATGGCAGCAGGGGACACGATGCCCGGAGGAGGGACTTTGCCCATTTTCTCGTACAGCTCCTCGATCTCTCTCTTCTGGGCGGCTTGTAGGGCCTGCACCTCCGTAAGATGTCTGAAAATAAAATATCAAAATTACAGTATTAACATTACATTACTTATAGCTTGAAATGCCACAAAATATACACACACACACACAATGTCTACGAGCGGTAACAGGGCAGTCAACTCAAATGGGAAGCTTCATTTGGCAAGACACATAAGCTGTACCCACCTTGCCTGTGTGAATGCGATGTGTGAGAGATTGGTTGCGATGCAGTCTACCCTAGGGCAGCTGTGGCTGTAGTTTAGCCCCACCAGCTGTGGAGACTGAATATATATTGCTATGTGAAGGGCCTCAGGTATCATGCAAGGCACTGTGTAAGTGTAAAGCGTGTTTGAGTACGCTCTCAGTTGTCCAAGAACTAGTTTTCCATTAGTTTTCAGTCCAGTTGACACTTTGTATAAACAACAATATGACTCTTGGGGTCCAAATGTATTACAAAAGTTTGTATAGGTGCACTTGGGAAAGGGAGCCAAATTGCAAAAAAAGTAGCAAATATGTATAGCACGAGGAAATACGTAAAAGGCCTTTATTTAGATGGCCAAGCTAAAATGTTTTGACCACCAGGTCTTCACCAGGGCTTAATATAAAAGTCCAGTTAACAATGTTGAAAACATATCAAAGTAAAAAAAAAAAGGCACATTTCATGAACTGCTACTAAATATTCCTAACAAAGGGTATGCAAGCTAATGAAAACTAAGATTTCTTGCACAAGCAGCTCTTTTGGAGGTCAACTCACAGATTATCATTGACGTGAAGGAGACTGTCACAGATGGTGTTATGTTTTCCTCCTGAATTTGTAGGAAATGTATTTAATCCATTCACATTCTACCCATGAAGTGCCACTGGCTGCAATACAACACCAAATGATGATGGATCCCCAGGCTTAACAGTTTCTTTTTATGAAATTCTGTGCCTCTTTTTTCCCAAACGGACCTTTGCTCATTGTGGCCAAAAATGCTTCATTGTTCACGTTTGTATAAATGTATAATGTGTACCTTTTCTTTTTCCTGCCTTGTTCTTTCTAAATCCTCCACTCACCTCTCTCTGAGCTCCTGCAGCTCCTCCAGCATGTCCTCATCCTCGCTGTCCGAGTCGTCGCTGCTCAGGTAGGGCGTGTTTCTGTTGTACGTCATCATCCACAAATGATGGAGGGCGTTACTGTACTGAGGGCTGCCCGCCGCCCCGTCCCAGAACCTCCCCTCCATCTCGGCGGCGGTCACCGAAAGCCCGCTGTCTGCCGATGTCCCCAGCAGACTCAAGCTGTAGGCTCTCCTCCTGTTCCTCTTCCTAACCCTTTGTCTATCTTCAACTTCACACTCTTCATCTTCCTCCTCCTCGTCCTCCACCTGCTGGGCCTGACTCACGGACCATGCGTTTTGAGCCTCTTGGGACGACCCGGTTGGAACGGGGTGAGGGGGGGAAATGGTAAGGGAAGTGCCCAGGCTTGTTTCGGATTCGGTCTGGTCTTCGGTGCTGGTCTCCGAGGTGGTGTTGTGGGAGATATCCGTAGGTGGGGTAGCCGTGGGTGGGACAGGGCAAACTGGGAGAGTGGGGGGAGAGGGGGGAGTGTGGGGCGCAGGGATGTCGATGCTGGGGGTCACCTGGAAGCGGCCAATGGTCTGGGGTGAGGTTGGAACTGGAAGAGAAAATCGTACAATCAATTAGAATAAACATACAGTATGTGTTATGCAAATGGATTAACACGGATTCAAGAGTCCAAATGAATGTGTAGTTTCCAGAAGATATTATGCTATTAATGTGTTGACTTTTGATCTTATGACTTTTCTTCCTAGTTCCTACAGCTGAACGTGAGGAACAAATTTAAAACGCAGCTGCCCTTTTGTCCACTAGATGTCCCTCACACGTCTCCCTGTGCTGTAAATGCTTGAGTGCGCTGCCTTGGCCCCTGAAACAGAGGGGCTCTGTTAAACGCAGCTTTTAAAAATGGGAGAAATAAATACTGTCAGGTGTGGGTCCAGGAGGAGAGGCCCGTAAATTAGCCTGGCTGCTCCCTGATTGGCCGGTTCGAGTGGGGAGTGCCTCTATCACACCTCCGTTTGTTTTCATTTTGAATGGAACATTACATTTGTCATGGCACAGTTATTAAAAGATACATCGAGCAGAGATGTCCCAAATGTCAAATAGGCTGTGACAAATATCGCGGTCTGTGTTTTGACCTGATACATTGGTTAAAGCCAAGGTGAGATGATGTTGTAATATTGACAATTGGCAGCAGCGCACAGTTAAGAAAGATAATGATAGTGACATTACTTTACATTACAATACATTCACTTAACATTACAATACATTCACTTCTCAAATGGAGGTGGTTAAGCTACTCTTAATGTGCATCAATGGCCTCTCTGACCACTACTCCCTCACTCACCACATTCACATTGCCCAAGGACACAACAACAGTCTTCACTTGAGGGACCCAGGAGTTCATTTCTGTTTATAAGACGACCCGCTCACCCACTTGAGCCACTTTGGCCCCAGATTTTATGAATGTTAATAACAGCACAAGTATGATTGAGAGGTTTGCAGTTGTGTAGGCTCTTTCTTTTTACTGTTATTCTCCTTCATAATAAACGTCTGTCTATGTTTGAACCACTTTAAATGGACTGTAATAAGTACAGTGTGTGTTTTGACCCAATGCTTCATTTAAAGTCAAGGAGAAAGACTATGTTGTAGCGCAGTGTTTAGTAGAGGCTGCAGTTGCGTACACACAGACTGGTATGTGTGGGTTGTTTAAAGGCACAACAGAAACATAGGCGCATGTAGCAATGGGACTCACGGGGAGTCACATCTTTGGGATCTTGTCATTTCAAAGAGCTGTTCAAAATTGCATATTAATAAATGTCACATCACCTGTCAGACACCTCCAGTTATTATATACCTCACCATGTGTTTATGATGTAAAGATGGAGGGTAAACAGAGCTATAAATGTAAGTCTTACCAGAGTTGGAAGGAGACGGTGTTGGTTTAGGGCTACTGCAGCTCATTTCGCTCACAGCGGGGTTTATTGGAGAGCTCAGGGAGGATAACTAGAAAGCAGACAAGAAAATGTTTTAGGCTAAGATGCCATGTTGGTTGTTCACTTCCACCAAAGTCTATAGGCATGGTATAAATCAGTCTGTGGACATTAAAATCAACAAAGCAGACATCCACCAAGTCGACGTTTCTATTTCTTATTATGCTTAAATATATTGGGCTCAGCTATTTAAGTAGTTCTTCAGTAAATGTTCTTTAGATTATAGGTCTATGAGCTTTTTCTTTTAAAGGGTGAGGCCAATACCAAAATCTAGATCAGCCAATGAGGTTTGCCAGGCTGATAATTAAGACCTATTCAAGTAACGATTCTACCGCTTACCATCTTTAAAGATACAAACTTTGTCATACAATACATTTTTTTAGTTGACCTTGACCGTACATATATTAGAGGTTGATATTAGAATGCTATATTTGGTCAATTTCTCATAATGGTAAATAAAAAAAAGAGAACTCCCGAATTTTGTCCTTGAACCATTAGTCACCAATGTTGAAGTTTCCTGGCAATTAACTCCATTTTGTCAAACCTGGACTTTTGCACAGTGTTTTTGTGCATTGTACTGTGTCTGCTATGACTAAGAGCTTTGAAATATCCGTATAGTTTTGATTGCTATAATGGATTTGTATTAAAAAAAAAAAAGCAGAGAGCACAAACTGATTGCGTTGTTTAAAAAATTGCACAAAACTGACTTGTACTAATTAACGCTTTGTGCTGATTGAAAAGCGCTACTTGAGAGTTTGACGAATTATCTCTAATTAGCAGAAGACAAAGTAAAAACTATGACTCACAGTGCTTTCCGGGCTCTCGGATGGCGAAGACGACAGATCGGATGAGGACACATCTGGGCTAGACTTTGGTGCAAACACGGCGTCGTAATTGTGGTTGTTGTCCAGTTGTGTCCCGATTGGCGGCACCTGGATATCGATTTGTTGCAGGGGGTCGTGTCGCGCCAGCGGGGGCGTGGAGGGATGGGACGGGTGTGCCATAGGATGCTGCCATGGCATCTGTAGCGTGGACTCTTGATTGTGATAGTTTGGTGGGACAGTGGGAGCGGGATAGGGGGATTCCATCGGCGAGGTTTGGGGGTACTGGGGGGGATAGGCGTACCCGGGTTGCGGCTGCATGTGAGGGGGGAGATGAGGATGGTACCCGGGATATGAGTGCATTCCATGAGCGGAGATGCTGGCGGGCGGTATGAACGACTGTGCCATGCTCATCGCCATCGAAATAACATTCGCCAGCGAGAACAAAGGCTGCTGCGTGTGTGGTGGCCAGAGATTTGTGTGGGACAAGCTGAGGTTCTCGTTGCTGCCGGAAATCGGGCTGGTCTCGGCTTGAGCGTGATTGGGGGAGCCCGGGGCGGGAGACGGGACTGACGGGAAGTTGGGGTTACTGGCGACGCGCGTGAGAGGGGCGTGGGGAGGTGCGCCCGGCGGTTTGGGGGAGGAGGAGCCTGGAGAGCCAGGATAGGGGAATGGGAAGTGTGTGTGTCCCAGGAAGGGGTGATGGTAGTGCTGCTGGGGGTGATGGGGGAAGGGAGAGGCGGGGGGCTGGTGATTCTGGTAATGGTGCAGAGGAGATCCTGGAAAAACAAGAAGAGAAAAGATGATGGGTATACACAAAATCAAACTTATTTCGCCTTGTACCACCTCAGCTATTGACTTTTTATAATCTGTTTTCATCCCATAGGCTTTACGGGACAGGACAAAGTTAAACCAGGCTCCATGTAGTTTGAAAGATGATATTGACTTTTTCAGGATTGCATAATCTTGCCACAAGCAGCATTATTGACCTTTAAATTCAGGATGAGATCAATAGTGTCTGTGTCCCTAAAGGTTTCCCGGGCTTGTTATAGACTGACTCCTTCTTTGTAAGCATAATTTAATGAGGTCCTGCTTTAAATTTAGAGCAGCCGCAGAAAATCATCTTGCTTTTAAGAGTGATGTACTTTCTGAATCGGCGGTGGGAGGTTGTTGTTAGCTGCTGTGATCCAGGAGTGAAAAACATCTCTCTTATGAAATATAAAATCATTTTGGTGACATTTTGGAGGTCAAGATGTATTGGTTTGTAGCCAGTCCATTTAATTACAAGCTCGGGTTGGCACTTGTCATTTACTCACACTCGCTTTTCATGTCAACAAAGAGGACGGGGAGCCTTGTATCGAACAAAATCTGTACTTCACTCCAAAACTAATCTGTTAGCTGTCGGTATAGTCGTCTATTTAGCTTTGTAAGTAAATTTACAGTGGAATATTAGGCTCAATGTGGCCATTTTATTTGCTCCATCGGTCTTTGTGGGTTTTGTGACTCCGATCCTTCCTGTGACCCCCTGCCAAGACGCCTGTTACATCATCCGTAAGTCTTTCCTGCCTCTCTTCCCAAACCAAATAATGGTTTCCATGGTGAACAAAGCCATTTTGTTTCCAGACAGTTTCCAGCTTTAATCAACTTCATGAGCCGGAGTGCAACCCGGGGCTCTTACGGCTGTGGGGGAATCATTGTGAATGGGCAGAGTGTGGCTTTCGCATAATGAAGAGGTTTTTAATGGGATACACGTGCGCACTACACAGTTTGAATGCAATTATCATAGGAGGAAGATTAGTTTGGGGATGCTGTAGCCACTAATTTGACATTTACTGCAACAATGGAGGCACAGTTCGAAACCACACCTCCTGTTGCTGATGAAGTCAATGTTCTTTTTTCCACTATGATGGAAACACAAGTGAGGCCAGGCCGGATAGTGGCGGCAGGTGGCCAGGAGGCATTGCGAAAGCCACGAGGCAAACATGTGAAGGAGAGCGACAGGATATGAAGAAGTGGTGGTAAAAAGTTACAATAAACTGAGCAGAATGCGTTTTTGAATACATTATCTTTACTTGCAACATGTTTTTATTTCTACTTTCTTGATACAATGCTCTTAGGGTGGTCTAGTGGTTGGGTTGGGAAATACAGGCATTGGAAGAACATTATAAAATATCCACATCATATCTCGTTTCCTATTCTAAATACCAAAAACTCTCCAACTCGGGTGCCATTTTCGCCTGCTCTGCCCATCATGTGGTCCCTAATCGACTTCAGATGCCTCCCCTCCAGCGAGACTCTTTAAATGCAGAGGAGGTTTTCTTGGAAATCGGGCAGGACTTTGCGCTGGTAAACAGATGTTCCCGAGCCGAGCAGCGTGCTACAGAAAAGCTCCTCTTTTACAGCGAAAGCATTCACAACTCCCTCGAAAAAAGAAAAAAAAAACTAGAAAGCAGCCTTCAGGTGAGGTAATTACCCGAGAGGCCCGGCGACGGGGCAGGCACAGATGAAGGCATTGACGGGCAGAGATGTCAAGTGGCGCCACACAAAAATTTAACAATAACGCAGAGAGGATAGGAGGGCGCCTGAGTGGTGGCCAGGCTTCATTTACGTAGCCAAATGCGCAAAAACAGTGAACAGTGGCGGCGTCTTTTCACCGGGGATTTTACCTGGAGTGTTGTGGAAAGACTGTGAGCGTATGAGGGGCCGCGCAGGTGGAGCAATGTCTGCACTCGAAGTCTCTCCGTTCAGGCAAAGGGGTGAGTCATGTGCCCCTGTGCTTTGGTTGTCGTTAGCCGCACTAAAATCTAAAAGACACATGCATCAGGGCAGGCAACAAACTCCTAAGTTTAAAACTACACATGCACAGAGGAAAAAAACTAAGCTTTGTTAGTCAAGCTGATGTTGGCCGGAAGAAAGGATCATGAACTACATTCTGTAACTGTATCTCCAGGGTCTTAGGAGGATATTTTTAGAGGGATTCAAATGTATCAGTGTAGGATCAGTGTTTCGCAGCAGGAAGGCAACAGGGTATGAAGGGACAATGTATGGGCTATATGCAATAAATAGAAAATTACAGGGTTTATACAGGCCGAAGCAAGTCAAATTTAATGCTTTTTAACCTCTTAAACCAGCTTTAACCAAATCTGAAAGCTTCTTGAGTGGAGCTTACCGGTTAAAGGCCAGTGTAACTCCTCAATTGAAAGCTAAGACCTACGAAACTGTGCATGATGGCACTTCGGTCTCGAATTAACACCTTTTTGAGTGACAGTGCAGGACTTTAGAGGCAGTTGTGGTGAACGTCTGGGCTCATTCTACACATTAGGACATTGTTGGAACATGTAGGGGGAGGAAAATACTTAATTTTAACTCTGTATAGTCCCTTTAAGGTTTGCAAACATTGGACAAAACTTTTTGGCAAAATATATATGGTAAATTTCAGCCAAAACTGCAACTGATAATGTTTTAGGCAATCATTTTGTTATTTTTGATGAACTTGTACAGTAAAAGTTTTAGGACAATGTCATAATTTAATTTAAATTTAATGCCAGTTTGAATCCAACTTAATATATATATATATTTGTTATGTGTTAAATAGTAGTCATTGTATTACACTTTTAGATACCATCTTATTACAATGTGTGCTACCAATTTGCATTAAAGGTTTCATTAAAGTTGTGAATTTACATAAAAACCCTGGAGATACTTACTCATAACTACATTAGGGAAATGAGAAGAAGTCCTATCATTTGGATGACAGTTCATTGACACGAGACACTTACCAGGCAGCGAGGAGGAGTGTGTTCGAGAAATGCTGTGGCTGTGCAGGTTCGGCTGCAAAACACACAAAAAACACAACATAATTCATTAGTCCCATGTGCCTCTGAAGACCTCTGTGTAATCTATTCATCAGCAATTTCTTTGGATGATTAAATGTGATTGAAAGACAGCATCAAAAAAAGAAAGTTGATATTTGTTTTGATTTATTGCTGCTGTGCCCTCAAGCAACAATGGCACAGACATTTCGTAATGCATGGGAAGGCATTTCTTTCATGGGAACATATTTTGTGTGTGGGATAATTATTGTTGGGATAAATTAAATGTCCTTCGAGTAAACAAGCCAGGGCCATTACCACACATGAACTGAAGATTTAAAATATGGCTTTCAAAACTACTTATATTGTCTTCACTGTTGAAATGCAGTATTCTAACTACACAACAGCCACAGTCTAAGGCAAGGATATATTTTAGGCTTCCTCCTGCCTTAACTAAACAAACGGTCTTTATGGCCTGGACAGTGCAAACAGCCTGAGAGAGCTGCCACAGAGGATCATGGGAAACGTGGTCCGTGACTCGTTTTAATCACGTGCTGGACAGAAGCCAAGGGGGCTCGTCGGCTCTGGTTTGGAGTAATTTAGTCGAGCCCAGGAGGTCGGAAATATCTTTATGTGCTGATAAAGGTGGCCCATTGGGAAAAGAGATTATATTGCGTCTGCCTCTGTCTCTTGTGCTTTCCTGAACAACAAATTATTCTGTTTTCTGACTTAAGCAAACATTTCATACTTTCTAGGCACGATCTTTCGCCTGGCGCAACAACAGCAGTGCTCAAGACGAGGTTGGTATCTTGCATACAAACAGCTGGGCACCAATGCTTTCACCAGTAGCCTGAGGGTGTTGCTTAGAGAGAGAAAAAAAAGTGTGCTACAAGCAGCACTGACCACAACAAGCTCTCGCTGCTTCATCATCGCACTCCTCTCACATTCACATTGCGCGTATCTTATTAAGGTAGGAAAAACTACAAACAATTTAGAAAGTGGAACACTGTCCATGTCCCAAGGGAGACAGAGAACATATCAATGGGTCACACTTAAGTGCCAGTATTAAAGCAACACTAAGTAACTTGTTTACTTTAATAAATCCTTTCTGTAGTAATACAAGTGTCAATGGGATGATTGGAGGGTCTTTCATCTCTCCCTGGTGTCTCTGGCCAGAAAACCACAATTGCAACTTGACTGCCACTGGACCGGAGCAACCAATACACACTAATAGAATCACAAAGAAGAAGCTAACAGGCTAACGGGCAAAGCTAACTGCGGGCTAGCGCCACTTTAAACAGTATTTACAGCCAAGTTTGAGTGAAAACAAGTATTTCCATTGTGTAATTGTATGTACAATATTCCTCTCTCCCTTTGTCTTTTCTGTCAGCTCTCTCACAGACAATTAATAAGCTCAAAAACTTGCTATGACACCTGCAATTGCGCTTATGGCCACTAGGGGCAAGAATTACTGAGTACTTCTTTAAAGAATGTGCCAAACTCCACGCCACAGAAATGTGATCAAAATACTAGCACATGCATCCCCTGCATCCTCGCAACACATAGTAGCGGAAAATAGTCCAGTCTGGTATGGTCTGTATGCGGAAACATTAGGTGAAGGAGTTTTCGAAACATCGCCATTAATGTCTGTTCAGTCCCTGTCCGGCCTACTTACTGCGCCAGGTCTGAAGCTGAAGATTCCACATAGTTCCCCTGTCATTGCAAATATCTGGTCTACTGTCTGCGTTTAGAAACACACGATCAGGCCCTCTAAGTTACTCTCACAAGAGGGGGCAAACAAATCTCTACTTCGAGTCGTAGCCTTGGCTTTGTTTCTCATAAATCTGAGTCACTTTCTAAATGATTGTCCTGACCCCCAAAGTAGTGGGGAATGAATGAAAAGCCCAAAGAGTACGCCGCGCCGTTGGGAACCATTGCACTAGATCATTGCAAAAACAATCTTGCTCATGTCCAGGAAATGTCCAGGAAATGTCATATTAACAAATTGACTATCATAACAGATGGTCCTTGGAAACTTAATAACGAAAATACTGGAGATGTTTTAGTGATTAAAATTCTTGCGGGGACAAATAAAGTTTTTGCAACACACAGAGTTTTGTTACATGAGCGGTGTCCGTAATATCCCTTTTCTGTGTATAGGCACAAACTGTGAAGGGCAATGAGAACACTTAACCTTCTGTGTTTGGAGCCAAGTCCCCGGAGACACAGTGGACCGCGAACAAAACGCTTTAGCTCAGTTTTATTTCCTGTGGAGAACGCATTACAAGGCGTCCCTCTGCATGCGTCATATTTATTGGTCTGCATTAAGTAAGCCTGGCCAGAGTCACTATAGTTGATCGTCGTGACAACCAGCGGTGTCATAAAATACAGGTTGGAGGATGTTACTTCCTGTGGTGAAACTAAACAGGCGCTAGCATAAGAGCAAGAAGTACTGAAAGTCAAGCGTGTTATTGAATCTTTCATTTGTGTCATCACAGCAACTGCTTCCTTTTATTCAGTGGTTTTCCCAAAAAATGTTTTTTTTCCCCCCTCATATGTGCGTAATGGCAGATGCCCTTCTTGACCAGTCTGATTATAGATACAGACGGCATCGCGTCATAGAAGGGGGCGTGGCTTCGCCAAGGGAAAAAAAAAGAATCTTCAAAACCAAAAAATATTTTTAGCCATTTTCCAGTGGAACATGAACTTATTGATCACAGATAAATAAAGTCAAGTCTAAATTGAGTCCATATGGATATTTTTTCACAGCAGATTGTTCAGTAGAAGCGAAAAACGGCAGTCGTAGCTAGCGCCAACTGGTGTTTGCATTAGCACGACACTAACATGTAGCATCGTGTTTGCATTCTCCGTTTTTTATGTATTTATGGGCTGTTGCCACTTTGCTCCTCCCCATGTCTTTGTATCTTTACTGTGTAGAAAACTATATCAATAATTCAGCGTTTGTTAAAGTAGATTTTGAATAATTAGAGTGTAGATTTTTCTCCAAATTGTTTTCCCCCTTGTTCTCAAACATGACCATATATGGGTGATTCCAGAGATGCCGTCTGTATCTATCCAGGCTTGGGACTGGTACTAGCTTCACAACACAACCCAATACAATACACATTCTGTTATCTATACCCAGGTATCACCGCATACTACAACAACTACCATTTGTATTCGAGCTAGCACGGCTACAGTATTATGTCTACAATAAAGAATGTAAACTTTATTCCACCCAGGTGAG
This sequence comes from Gobius niger, assembly GCF_951799975.1. Lineage (NCBI taxonomy): Eukaryota > Metazoa > Chordata > Actinopteri > Gobiiformes > Gobiidae > Gobius > Gobius niger. The sequence goes on along the minus strand of NC_136870.1, from coordinate 17,695,177 downwards.
GTAATCTCAGGACTTGGAATGTCTAAACTTGAGTCTCCGCAGCACTTTCTTTCACTGAAAACATACTGAATATGCTTGTCAACGATATGGTAGGTATCTCAAAACTAATAAACAGTAGTTATGTCCATCCGGCTGACCTGAGAGGCGGACAGAGAGTTGACCCCATTGTGGAAACCAGGCTGCGGAAGTATGAGTCCACTCGGATGCACCGGCTGCTCTTTGGCCATGAGAGCTTCGGCCCGTTTGATGATGTCCCCCATTCGGTAGATAAAGCCCTCCTTCTCAGACGGCAGGATGAACTCATTGTGGACCTGGAAAACATACAGCAGGTGTCCAGATCAATCACAAAGCAACAATAGGTCAATCATTTACAATTACCAATACACGATATGCGCTACATGTTCATTACTCCAGTTCGAGATTTATTAAGTTAAACCTTTTCGCTCAAATGCTTTTATAATGAGCTGGTATAGGAAATCAGATCACCCTAAGGAAACACACTATATCTAATACTTGTATGTCTTGTATCAGAAATTGTTCCACAGCAAACCATCATCCAGACAAATTGATTTGATCTTTTATGTCTGCCCCGAGTACAACAAGTTCACTGCCTTGTGACATCTTGAGGCAAATTGCAAGATCTTTTACATAATGACTTTGCATATCCATTGCCTGTGAGTTGTGTTTGGGGCGTGGTAACGTTCTTCTGTCAGCGTGCCATAATTAACCTCAGTAAATGCTTCACATTGAACAAACAGCGGCAATGGCTTGGATGCCCGCGCGTCCCGCTGTGCCAAGACTTTGTAAACAAAAGAGCAGTGTGCTTGAGTGAGGGGAAAACAGCACAGAGAGGGAACAAAAAGTGCTTCATCACGTCGTCCTCGTACTCTCGTGGGTACATAGACCGGCGCTGTAATGAGCGTTAAAAGCCTTGGGAGAGAGAAGCTTTACCTGCGTCATGCAACCCACTTCCCGGTAAATGCAATACACTGTACTGTGCAAAAGGCCCAGACAGGTTTATAAGACACACAGCAGGCAAATAAAGTGCATCAAAGTACTGGAGGTACAGAGAACACAAAACTGCAGAACAAAACGTTCTTAGGAGATGTGGACCTCTGCCAAGACACTGATCCTATCTCGCAATTGTGAGCAAATCCAGAATATGTCCTTGTTAATGCTTACAATCGAGCCTTATGACACTTATGTCTTACAGTAAGTGTATTATAAGGAATCATTTGCTCTCTTATTAAGTGACGTTATAATATGCATTCCATATCTCAACATGGTACAAAACACTATATTTTTGAAGCTTTGCATAAATCTAGCATATGAGCCAGAACTGATCAAGTCAAGGTCAATGAGAAGCATTCACCAGACACTGAGCTCAGCTGACATTATCATTAATGCCTGATGCCACTGAAGCAAATGTTGTACCAGAGCAAATATTGAATGCAATATTACACATACAGTAACGGATCTCATTACACACACATTGAAAGTGTGCAAACATTTTGTACAATAGATAGATAGATAGATAGATAGATAGATAGATAGATAGATAGATAGATAGATAGATAGATAGATAGATAGATAGATAGATAGATAGATAGATAGATAGATAGATAGATAGATAGTATTCATATGTAAAACATTATTTCGATTGACCTGTTACGCAGAAATACTGAGCTCTTTTGCTCCTCTGGGGAAAAAGGTTTGGCCACCGCTGCACCACAGCATCAGAAAATGTCGATGAATTAATTGATTAATTGATGATTAAATTCTTTAAAGGCTTACAACTACAAAACAAGAATTGGATATCATTCCTGGGCTCTATACAACTATAATTATACCTAGAGTTGTAACATAGACAAAAAAAGTTGCAAATAAAGATTGGGTAAAGAGTAGCCTAACATATGAAAGTGTGTTGGATGCTCGTGATCTTTGGACATGTTGGCAGCCCTTCCAGGCTCAGAGCTTTACTCAGATAAACTTTAATTCCGTCTCACCATGACAGCAGCGATGTCCTCAGGGCTGTCTCCGTCCAGGTCGAATTTGAACGTGACCATTTTGTCGTTGTGCGTCTGGAGCTGACACTCCACCACTCGGTCCACTTTATCTGAGAGCTGCAGACAGCAAACATCAATGTTAAGACACCAGCCTGTTTATCACCACGAAACACGGAGAAATCTATTCATCCTATTTTATCTGTTTCTGAATTGGATTAACACAAATTTTCTATGGATTTTAGTTAGGAAAGTGCAAGCAATGCTCAGTATTTTCTGAGATGGTACTGAATGCAGTTGACACTTGTTTGTCCCAGAGCAAACACACCCAATTAAGAGACCACAATGCGTCCCTATCAGCAGAGAAATGTTATACGGTTGTCAAGAGCAGGGCAGTGTTGCCTAACTGATGCAGAGCTGCAATCGTCAATAACCATCGTAAATAAAACACTTCTGCTAATTTGAAAGGCCCTTGATTTATTTTGTTTGTGGCTGCCATAAAAACATCCTTTGTGATGTCGACATGAGACTTTGTGAAAGCTTCCACACAAAGCCCCCATACAAAACAACTCCATACAGTAAAGATTTTTTTTAAAATCTTAGATCCGTGGAGCTGAGCTTTCCTATAATAGTAAAGTAAAGTAGCTGAAGCTTAGAGAGATAGGGGTTTGTTTGAGCATCTGCCGATATCCGATATTAACCAATACCAAGACGACTTTCTTAAAAGTAGTTGCTGCTGTGAGTGAAAAATTGGTCCTCTTTTCTCCAGGCTGAGATCAATAAAGTGTCTTTTTTTTTCTTGCAAACAAAATGTTATAGTAACTGGATTTTTCTACACTAAATATGTAACCGGCTATTTAGGTTACATTAATATGAACAACTCACATAAATCGATATATATGTTAGATCACTTATCCTTTAACAGTATTTCATAAACTAAAATACAAACTTTAGGTGATCCAATCACAGTTTCTGTCCCAGCCTTGATTAGTTGACGTTAGCATTAGCATGTTGCTGCTAGCTTGAGCATGCTGTTACTAGCCGCAAAATGCAGAGGCGATAAAAAATGCATTTGTGGAGGTTAAAACCAACTCAGCACCTGAATCTGACTCTGCCCTTCTAAATGAGGTACAGCTCATTTTCACTTAGATTTAGTCGGTGAAAGCTGTGTTTTTAAAGCGGTGGGAGCCAAAAATGGTGTTCGTTCAGAATTGGATATCTGTAGCCAATACCCGATATCGTGTTTTTTCTGGTATCTGCTCCAATATCCGATATCAGTATGGGATCGGTGCATCCCTACTGAAGCTGAATGGGCTTGATTTCTATATATTGTTCAGTGCAGGCCTGTACCGTAGCTTGAACTTCTCCTTTCTTCATTGATTTCTCTGCCGTTATTTACATGTTTTTCTGTATGGATGTATAGTACATGTGGTAGAATAGACAGCAACTGAAGAGAAGTAGAACTACAGTGTATAAAAAGTAAGGCAGTGTCTGGGGCAGACAATGTGTTCTTGCAAGTTTACCTTTACAGTCAATACAATCTCTTAAATCTATTCAAATTCAAATAAACCTGCCCCTGATAAAAAGCGATAAGTGGTCGTACCCCGGTGATGCGGAGTCGTGACCGTGCTCGTCTCCTGAACAGTTTGGCGGCGGTGCGTCTGACAGCAGGTTTCTCATTCTTCTCCGTCAGACCCTCGTATCCATCGCTCAGACCTGACATCACGTCGGAGCCATAGCTGCAAACACATTCAGAGCATATTATACGGGCTACCGGTTTGTACAAAAAAGTGTCCACAGAAACCACCGAAGCAATTCTTTCGTGTCAGAGGTCGTTTGTCAAAAAAGCCCACAGCCGTCAAGAGTGATTATTTGAGTCTGGCAAACAATAATAAACGCTGTGCTGTGTGTTGACAAAGTGTGAAGACTTCCAGAGGTGGAAATTGCAATCAAAAGTCAGAGAAACTACATTTTCCCTTTTAGCCTTTTCCAATCAGCAAACCAACTGCCATGTTCAACAGAGTAAAGTACATGCGGAATTGATTGGGTACATTGTTCTCCACTTGGAACAGCATAAAGAAGAGTGCATTAACTTATGACTGTGGCAAGATGATCTAATATGGCCACTTAAGAGGTAAAGAGGAGTGAAACATGTGGATAAGTTAACTATGGCAGGCCACCATAGTCTTGACTGATATTTTACTGAAACATTACGACACAGTATTTATTCTCCAACAAATTTAAGCAAAAGTCATAAGAAATTTGTCTTTTAACCTCTTAACCGAGTGCATTATCTCCAGTTCAGCTTTACCCAAATCCATAAGGACACAGCCTATAGGCCAGTGTAACTCCTCATTTGAAAGACCTACGTAACTCATCTAAATGGGGCTTTTTCCTCGTGTTGTTGCCGTGTTTTTGTCACATTTCATTGCTTTTGTTTGTTGGTTTTTCATCCTTGTTTTCGTTTCATCTTTGTCGTTATTTTAAAGCAGTGCTAAGTAACTTGTTTACCTTAATAAATCCTTTTCGTTGTCCCTCTGGGAGTAATACAAGTGTTAATGGGATGATTGGGGGGTCTTTCATCTCCCCCTGGTGTCTCTGGCCAGAAAACCACAATTGCAACTTCACTACCTACAGGTCGGAGGCCCCAATACACACTAATAGAATCACGACGAATAAGCTAACAGGCTAACGGGCAAAGCTAACTGCGGGCTAGCACCACTTAAACAGTATTTACAGCCAAGTTTGAGTGAAAAAAAATATCTCCATTGTGTAATTGGATGTACAATATCCCTCTCTCCCTTTTTCTTTTCTGTTGACTGTTATTTACTCTCACGGACAATTAATGAGTAAAAAAAATAACGCAACATGCTATGACGCCTGCAGTGGCACTTACGGCCTCTCAGGGCAGCACATTTGGGTAAAGCCAAACTGGAGAAAATGTGCTCGGTTCAAGTGGGGGTTAAGCGGTTAATCAAATCGTGTGAAATATGACGATAATGACGATAATTTGGCAATATAATGTGCAGGACCAATGATTGAGGTCCTTGTTATTAATTTCTTTTAAATGTGAAAAGTGTATCTGTATTTCCCACCTCCATCACTCCCAAGCTTATCAACCAAGTATTTCAAACGTTATTATTCAGTGTAATGTTAAAAAGTGGAGGTCGAATGCTTTTCACAGAATTGGAGAACATTTGCAATATTTTCTATCTAGTTCATGAAAAGCATTGATTGTGCTAATTGCGCCTCCAGGGCTTTTTGGACCGCAGTGATTACTTGTATCCAGCCTCTACAGTGGCAACAAGCATTTATTAGGGCCCACTTCTGGCAGCACCCAGACCCCTCTATTTAAAAACCAGCAGTGGGTAACCTCAGTTCAGCGAGTTTCTCTTGGTCGCGGTGCTACTTGGAAATAGAGACACGCACAGTAGATGGACAGTCTACTCAACGATGCTTTTGTTGGCTGACCCAGAAATACGCGGCTTTACCTAGAGCCCAGGCTAAGAACATGTTTTGTATTCACTTGATTCGCTCATAAGCTGCGCCTTAAATACGACGGCTTTTGTGGGGACGCTAAACACCTCCAATCTTCTCAGTAATTTCAGCGTGAATGCCAGTTCAATGCCAAATAATTTCGGCCATTCGGAGCTATTTTTGTAATGCACGGGCAAACTAAATATAAACATTGTATTTGCATGGGAATACAGGTCAGACAGAGCATAGTAGTCTTGTGATTTGACCCATTTAAGGCTCTGTCAATTTTTAACACACGTTTTCACATGTAACGAGTCTATTAGCTGGGAAAATTCACTACAGTATATACAGGCTGCAAGTCATTAAAGGCCCTGCAGCTGAACAATAAAAGAGAGGGCGCGTTTAAAGGGATATTTCAGCATTTTTGACATAGGGCCTCATTTCCTAGTCGTGTTGTTGATTTCTGGAGATGTATAGTTTTTTTTAAATTCATGCAGTCCTTAAAGAGTTTAGTGGTGCTAGGCTAGTGCTAGGCTAGAGCATCTCTATGGTATCAGCTAGCCTGCATTAAAAACAGTCTGACCCACTCCACAGAGCACCTGAGGCAAATCACTTATAACACCAGACTACCGATATAAATGTCTGTGTTGATAGAATATTTTTTGAAATATAACTGACCTGCATCACATGAATTACCGCATTTTGAGGGACTATTTTCAAGCAGATCACTCCGCCGCTGCTTAGCTTACAACCACAAAGCTGATGCTGCTCAAATATAAGTTATTTTAAATGCTAAATGGTTATAACTATTCTATCGACACAGACATTTATATCAGTGGTCTGGTGTTGTAAGTGATTTGCCTCAGGTGCACTGTGCAGTGGGTCAGACTGTTTTTAATGCAGGCTACTAGCTACCATAGATTTGCACTAGCCTAGCATCACTAAACTCTTGAAATATAAAGATAAATGCATAAATAAAACTAAAAAAACATCTCCAGAAATCAACAACACTCTGGGAAAACTCGGAACAAGGAAATGAGGCTATGTCAAAAATCCTGAAATATCGCTTTAAACTGTTAGCTGTGGTCCAAACTCTTTCCTAATTTTCCTAACATATTTCAAATATCCCAATTCTTCACAGGAATGAGATTATAAGTACATTTCACAACGTTCATGGAGCAAATCGGAGCTTTACTGTCATAATCACATCGATAAAAAGTCTTTATAATTACAATGCTTTTACAATACACTGAAGGACAAAACACATCTAATTCCACTGCTAGAGTAAATGTGTCATCTCATTCTCAATGCCTGATGTGTTCCAGATGATAAACTCCGGCAAACACAAAATAAACCGTCGTCTATTTCCTGGTGCTATTCGGGGCTCAAACACGCGGTGAATAAAGTCAGCCCACTCAAACACTTATCCCACCTACAGTGAGCGGGGCCTCCCGAGCATCACACTGTAACGGCATGGGTCCAAGGCAGTGAAAACATCATGCTGCCCCACACTGGACCACAGATGTGCAGTTATATAGGCAAAGATATGGCTGCACTACAAAAAAGAAAAAAAAAAAAAAAAGAGGAAAGCACTAATAGCCATGTCCAAATCTAAAAGCAAGAAAATAGCGATGAAAACGAGGATGAAAACGGAACAAAAATGTGATGAAAAAGGGACAAAAGAGACGAAAACACAACAAAGCAATAAAAAAAGAAGAAAGGCACAAAAATGTGACAAAAACGAAACAAAAAAAAAGTGACAAAACTATGACGAAAACATGACAAAGAAATGAATAAAAAAAGATGACAAAGCAACAAAAAATCCACCAAAAAAAGACAAAGAAATGTGAAAAAGCAACAAAAAATGAATGAAAAACCAACAAACACATGACAAAAATGTAGGTCTTCGCTTTCAAATCAGGCGTCACACTGTTGGTCTCCAGCTGAGAAGCTTTTAGATTTGGGTAAAGCCGAACTGGAGAAAATGCACTCGGTTAAAGTGGGGGTTAAGAGGTTAACAGCAAATGACTTTAGCCTTTTTAAACTATTCCCTGTGTATGTGCCAACAAAAGGTAAAAAATAAATCCTAAACTTAGTCAAAACTACTCAAGATAAATCCACTGAATTCACTTTATTATCACTGAATGTGCTTTTTGCTGTGTAGAGATGTGACTTTTGAAGCCATGCCTTTAAGCAATAGTGAATTCCTGCTGAATAGGCTTTACCTGTCGACAGGGGAGTTGAGGCCGCTTGAGGGACCAGAGTTGCCGTGTTCAGTGTTGTTGGATACAGCGATGCTCTGGAAAAACAAAAGCCCAAAGCATTAATCATTTTTCTCATGAGCTGAAGCTGTACTGAATAAAAGTTACATGGAACCTATTGGGATTTGTTTTTCTGAGGCTTTCATATGAAAACCGGTCTCATCATCTCAGTTTGATTTGATTACGTGTGGTCGTCCCGTCTTTGACACCTTTGATAACAAGTTCTGTATCGGGGCCACCACTCACCGAGGGGAACCGCAGCGCCGGGATGGCCAGTCCGTTAGCGTTCGCGTGTGGGTTTGAGCGCGCCGTGGGAGGGGTCTGGGGGGCCTCCGGGGGGTCCTGGAGCCCGGAGGAGCTCTGATAGCCGTCCGTCTCACAGTCAGCTGCAAAAACAAAGAGCATAAAGAGTTGAGCATGTGACTAGCGCTCCGCTATACAGCTAATGATGACTTTAAGCTACAGCACATTGTTGTAATGCATGTGTATTGTTTCTGAACCTTATTATGTAACGACGCAGACAATAATGAATTATTTTCATTGTTAGGGCTAAATAATTTAACATCTGACAGTATCACATTGCACTGTAAGTTAACAAAGCATGTCAGTCTGTGGAGCAATACAACACAAGCTATTAGGCTGTAGGACAAATTGACCAGACTAGGTGTTTATAAATGGGATTCAAGAACATTTCGAAAGAGCTTTAGCCGGCACCAGAGTCTAACATTAAAGTCAACATATTGTTTAGTTTGTAGACAATTTATTATGTGTCTTATTCTACTTTTTGATAATTGTTTAGTCCTGGTTGAGGCAAACTTAAATCCTAGTTCAGTCCTAGTGTTACCCCTGGAACAGACTAATTGCATGTTTTATTTTCCTCTTTGACAACTATTGATTTTGTAACATTACACATAACAAATTGTCATTATATTCCCTTTTTTCTTGCTTGATTTACACATGAGTTTTTGAGCAGTAGTAAACAGCGCTGGTCTGTGCTTTATTCTGATATTTGAGCTTACTACTTTTGAAAACTTTTGCTCCAAGGGAAAACTCCTAGACGACTGAAAGTTTACATAAAAAACGTTCTTTCTAAAAGCTTTGAACTTGTCCTAACCCTAAAATCCTGCCTTGGGACATTGTAAAACATGAGTGAACTCTGACATTTCTTCCTTATCCTCTTACAATTAGCGGAGGACAGGCTGTTGTGCCGAATGTGGAAGTGCTGGTCCGCCTCGGGCTCCTCCGGCTCTTGGGGGAAAGAGGAGCTCACGCCCGAGTCCGCCGAGCTGGTGACGGGGGACTGGACCGGGGCGGGGGGGCTCTGCACGGGCGGAGGGGGGGAGTCCGCTGCCGGGACACCATTGACTTTAGGTGAGAGACATTGGGGTATTTCTGGCTCCTCTTCGATGGCTTCCTGCTCTTGTTTCCTCTTGCGCTCCTCGGCCACACGTCTCAGCTTCTCTCTCTGGCGTTTGATGGCGTTTACTCTGTCCCGAATGGCCTTGGCCACAATTTTGAAGTCCGCCTCGCACACAAAACCAAGCACCACCTGTGTCAAAAACATCACAATAAACGGTCAGGGTAAGCTGGATGACATTGACAAGTCCCACACAAAGAGGTGAGATGGAAAACTGCTATTACTTTCACCTCTTTCCCCCCCGCCTTTACCGAGTGCCTTTTCTCCAGTTTTGCTTTATCCACATCTTTAAACTTCTGGACTGGAGAGCAACAGTATAATGCCTAATTTGAAAGCTGAGACCTACAAAACTGATCCTAGCTTTTTTGTCATCACCTTTTTGTCCCTTTTTTTAAGCATCTTTCTCATGCCTTTGCCACTTTTTTGTCATGTTTTCGTAGGTTGTTTTGCAGTGGTTTCATAATTTTTGTCGTTACTCTTTTGTCTTGGTTTCGCCACATTTTTGTCACGTTTTTGTCGCTATTTGTTGCTTCTTTGTTGCGTTTTCATTGGTATATTGACGCTTTTTTTTCAAGAAGCTTTTAGATTTGGGTAAAGCCCAACTGGACAAAATGTGCTTGGTTTGAGAGGTTAAGCCAAATAGTTTATTCATCATTTATACTGCAATTATGAGGTATTTTTTTTATTTATCATTTAAATAAGCATCTAAAACAGATGGTGTATGTGTTGTTGCTATAGTAACCCTGTGCACGATCCCTGTGTTTAGTTTGTCAGGAATGATTAAGGTCATGAAAAGAGTTTGGTAAAGTCTTAACACAAATGCTTTACAACTACATGTGTAGTTATTGTAAAGTGCTACTGCAATTTTACCCCTCTTTTGTGTAATATTTTGTCAAATTAATACCTAGTACTTCAACTTTGGCTCACTGATTCCACATCACGGGGTTTTGCTTTATGTTTGTGGGTTTCTTGTGCTGATTTGTATTGAAATAGTTGAACATGTGGAGAGAAGCTTTTAACAATAAAGATGGGCGGAACCAATGACAAGGTAAACCCCTCTCTTCTAGATTCAATATGTATTCAGCCTACTGCTAGAAGATGAGTAGTTGCTGAAAAAGCCTCTTGAGGTGGGAGGCACTATCAGTCCAACACAAAAGCAACCCAGAATAGATGACGGCTAAAGACCCTATAACAATACAAATTAATAGAACAGAATTTTCCTTAAGGAAATCATACAAACAAGAGAGATATTCACAAAGTAAATCATTCTACTACTTCCTTCCTCACCCCTTGACACGGCCCATTTTCTGTACAATATGTGGACACTCACCACTGACCGACCAGAGCTCCCCAGTCGTGACATAAACAAGCTTTGATGTCAGCTTTTGCTCTGAGGGCGCACAAACATCGACGGCATTTTGCGCCTGTTAACGCGACTGACACTTCAAAGCACAAACCTGGTCGTACGTGTCCTCCACTGTTTGTTTTCAGCGGCATGAAAAGTCTTGCCGCCGAGCTATTTGTTTGGTAAATAAAGGCTGTCAACATAGAGCAGAGCAGTGCAGTCCCCCAGCCCTGTTATTAGCAAACTTGTTTCACTTGTTCAGAAAAAAATATGGCCTTTTTAACATTAAAAAAACTACCTTAGGAATTCGCAAGAGGGCGAGCGGGCCGTTGTCTTTACTCTGTGATGCCATGAATGTAGAGACTCAAAACATTTCAGTTTCTGATCAGATCATGCTTAAAATTATGTATTTTCCTCCTCCTTCTCCCCCTACACGGACCTATTCACCACAACTGCCTCAAAATCCTACACTGTCAATCAAAAAGTTGTTAGTTCGGGTCCGACTTGCCGTCATGCACAAGCTTAATATAGAAGGTGCAGTTACACGTATGGCCTGAGGTGGCAGTAGTGAGTATAAAATGCATCTAGCCCCTTTAACCTTTACCGAGCTCACTTTCTACAGTTCAGCATTACCCAAATCTAAAAACTTCTTGACTGCAGCTTACAGCCTATGGGCCAGAAATTTAAGAGCCAAATAAACTGTCTTATTTTTTATTGCTTTTTTGTCACGCTTATGTTGCCGTTTGGTCACTTTTTTTGTTGATTATTTGTCACAGTTTTGTTGCTTTTTCATAACTTTTTTGTCGCCTGTTTTGCCTCGCTTTTGTCGCTCTACTGATGCTTTATCATCACTTTTTTGTTGCTTTTTTGTAACCGTTTTGCTACTTTTTCATCTCTTTTTGTCACCTGTTTTTTCATTTAGTTTTTTCAATAAGCTTTTAGATTTTTTTAGAGTACAGTCAAACTGGAGGGGGTTAGAAGACATTTTATTTAGGTAATGTTTGTAGGATGTCTTAGTGGTTCTAAAGTGTTGTTGTCTAAAACCATTTACTGCACAGGGTCCAAAAGTGCGGCAGTGGGTCCGTGCTGCCTCTCAACACCTGGTCCGATTACAGCCCATGGCCGGAACGAACTGTCCCCAGCGCCGATACAAAATTTGATTGTGATGAAAACCAACACAAAAGTGCAAAACCGGTAGGGACAGTGTCTTGGGTTTTCATTAAAAGTGACCTCTACGGGGCAGGCGCTGGAGGACATAGGGGCCTGTTTCACAACTTATGAAACAGGCCGCATGAAGGCCATTATATTATTAAAGACATGACCTAAGCTTCTTCCTGGTGTCATTTTTCGTTCCACTGATTATTAAAGACACGGTTGCCCTTGACATAGTTCCTAATAGTGCGCTCCACTTTATGTATTCCAGTGCATATGTTTCAATGCATTTTCAGTGAGGTCATGGTAAAGTCAGAATCATAATGCAGGGGCACGTTTGCACAGTTTGAGAAATGTGAGAAATGACTTCCAAAGTAAAAAGAAACATTATACATACAAACGTCATAGTTTTAAAAATCGAAAAAAGGGAGTCAAGCTAAATAGATTAAGTACACAATCCTCCAAAAACACACCAATTAAAACAGTACTAAGTACTTGCGTTTTTTTACTCATTAATTGTCCGTCAGAGCAAATACTACGCTGATAGAAAAGACAAAGGGAGAGAGGGATATTGTACATCCAATTACACAATGGATATAACTTTTTTCACTCAAACTTGGCTGTAAATACTGTTTAAGTGGCGCTAGCCTGTGGTTAGCTTTGCCCGTTAGCCTGTTAGCTTCTTCTTCGTGAATCAATTAGTGTGTATTGGTGACTCCGACCCAATGCAGGAAAGCTGCAAGTGTTGTTTTCTGATCAGAGACACCAGGGGAAGATGAAAGACCCCCTAATCAACCCATTAACACTTGTATTACCCCCAGAGGGACTACGAAAAGGATTTATTAAGGTAAACAAGTAACTTAGTACTTAGAACTTAGCTTTAAGAAGTACCCAAGTGTAGATTGTCAAATGTCCTATACTGTATCGAGAAGACGTTGGAAATTATGCTTTTCTATAATGAGCTTAAAAGGGGTCACCGTGACTAGATCAATATTAGCCGTCTCTTGGGAACATGTTACACCCAATCACCATAAATCAAGTCTGGGACACCATGCAGCCGAAGTTCCCTTTATCTGTTAATCTGTAGACCATTAGCTTATTTCCTCCCTAACGGCTATCGCAAACTGGGTCAGAGAAAGCGGTAAAACTGGACAGTTAAGACTTGGTTTCACTTGTTAAACGTGCTTAAGTATATCATGTATAAATAAACTTGTACTTCAGTGCTTTTGCTTCTCGGACAAGACTTTATGTTCTTGCCTGTTGAACACTGTGGATAGTCTTGTTTTGTTAAATGTTGCAAATAACATTTTCAAATTTGCAACAATGTTATTTGATAAAGCTAGAACATGTTTTGCCTATTACTTGATATTTTGCCGGATAACATCAACACTAAATGTCTCAAATGTTATTCTTTCATGTGCCAAATACATTCAACTTGATTGAAAACAACATTTACAGTAGCTCTTTTGCAGTTATATGACATTTTGGCAGTCCTTTACTTTGCAGTACAGTAGCAAGGTAGGCTAGTAGGATAGAAATAGCATAGTATCTAAAAGTAATTATGTTTATTACATGACACACATCATATCTATGTCATGGTGATGTGAATAACCTTTATCTTAATCCAGTAGAAAGACTGTAAACTACCAGGTAACATGGTTAGCATTTTCTTGGGAATAACAAGAAACCCTCATTATCCCAATTAACCATGCAATTTCCATCCTATTATCATGTTATTACTGTGCGGTCAAGAAAAGCGCAACTTAAACAGCTAGTACAGACAGACTCTTACCATCTCCTGAGCCACCTCCTCTGGCACATCCTTGTACAGCTCGAACAGAAACTCGATGGCGTTGTTGTCTTTGTACTTCCCGTGGAGTTTCTTCGTGTCGTCCATTCGCAGCCACAGTTTGAGATCCGGCTTCACCGTGTCGTCCTCTTCGGCCAGCTCAACATGGACGCCGTTGTTCTCCTGGAAGAACGGGTGATCCAACAGGTCCGGAATGGTGTACCTAAGTAACAGGGACAGGAATTAGTAAACTGCAAACGTGAGGTTACATTTTGGCAATGCACAGTATTATTATTTGAGGCAATAGCTGTACCTTTCATCTTTGTTCATTCGAATGCAGCCTTCAATGATTTCCTTCAGCTCTGGGACGATCACTTTGTAGAAACTGTCAGGCTTAATACCCTGCAAGAGACAGAAATAAAAATGCACTGTAACAACTGCAAGGATTAACAAATACAAATCCTGGAAACTGGCAGGACTAGAGCAACAGGCGGCCCCCGATGTTGGTTGATGAGGTGAAATAATTGTGTGTAATTTGTGTTTATCCCACATTTCCTAAGTTTGAAGCAGTAACAGAAGCAGCCCCGCCCACTGAATGCTAACGCAAGCCTTCGCCTGCATAACATTACCCACTGCCATCATGTCAACACCGGACTGGAAAGTGGAAAAAAACACAAAGGCCTCACTGATTGTACCCAGGGATTTTCGACAAAGAGCAGAATAACATCAGAAACGCTCCGACACGTTTTTCAGACGAGCAGTTTGGTTTTCCTCATGTAATCACAAATGTGCATAGATTACAGCAGTGCCCCATTCCTGGAATAACAGAGATAAGAGAGCAAGGTTAAAAGACTTTTGGTGTGGATTCCCAAGTAACTGGTTTGTGTTTGAAAAATGTATGTGCTCTCGACACCAGAAAGATTGAAGTATTTGAAAAGCTCAAAAGCCTGAATTCATAAATTATGACTTTGAAATGGGCAGCTTTTTGGAAGAGGCCTTAGGGATGGAAATAGTGAGTTCTATCTGGCAAAACTGATTATAGACTTGATGCGTACTTACAGTGGGAGGAAAATGTATGTGCACGCTTTGGAATTTCTCACATTTCTGCCTAAATTGCTCATAAAATGTTGTCTGGTCTTCATCAGAATCATAAGAATGAACAAACAGTGTCTGCTTAAACTAATACCACCCAAACAATTACATGTTATCATATCTTTAATGGCTATAACATGTAAACATTCACAGGACAGGGAGGAATAAGTAAGTGAAACTAGGAATCTCGCTGAACTGCAACAGTTTTGTAAAAGGGAATAGTCCAAGATTCATCCTGATCGTTGTGCACGTCTTATCTGCAACTACAGGAAAGCAGCTCATTCTTATGAATTTGATGAAGATCAGACCACATTTTATGACCAATTTAGGCAGAAATGTGAGAAATTCCAAAGCGTTCACATACATTTCCCCCCCACTGTAATATGTACTAGTTGTAAGTCCTAACTATATAGGACGCTAGTATATCAGGCCTACTGTATTTACCTTCTTCAAGACCAACTGTGGTAATCTTTAGCTGAAAAAGTTGGTGCCAGATGCCCATCCAAGTCAATTTATATGGGTTTGGGAATGACCTACTTTGAATGGATCAAAGCTTGTTCTTGTCCGCTTAAAATGAAATTAACTCTTGGTTGAGTAATCAGGCAATTAAAGATTGTTACTGGAAGAAAGGAGGTTTTAAATCATATTCCATTGGCCATTTATGATTATGGAACACGCGGGTCACGTCGTAAAGACCATTTTCACAAACAAGTGGCTGTAAAAAGAGCTTTATAAGCTTTATAAGAGCCGTGTTGGAGACTTGTCACATTTGGAGGTGTCGGCCAGAGCCAAGCAAAGCCATGATGACGCCACAGTGGGAGTCAGTGCGGGCCGATGTAGGATTTTAATGTTTTGGAAAATATGCCTCAAGTTAAAATCCACAAAGACTGCTGTTGCTCATGTGTGGAGTGAACAGGCAGCAAACAGGAGCTGACAGAGGCTGGAAAAGTGTGACATTGCCAATATAGTGTGGAGTGGCTATGGCTACTGCACAAATGAGCAGAGTGGCCAAGAATAGTTATTTCAAGTACTTTCAAGCGTCTGTACCTTTACTTTAGTACAAATGTCTTCATAAGACAACACAAGGCCAACCCAATTTCCATTTTAGAGGAGCTTACGCATACAGAAACATTTGATAACATTATTGTGGGGTTTTGGCTCTCGTTTTTATGCTCCATGTTACAGCTATTTACTCAGGCAGTTAAACATCATTAACACTGCCTCATAAACCCCGTTCACAATGACTGATTTATGCTTTGTTTAGAGATCACAGGTTCAGATAGACTCGCATTATTAAACTGGCCACTTTAGGAGACGCTTTGTGGGCCATACTGGTAAGATAATTAAATTCATATCTGGATTGCACATTGTGAAAAATAGGAAAAAATAAAGCTGTCTGTTTCAACTTTAAAAAGACAAAGGGAGGCAATACCACACCACAGATGTTATCAGGGGCATCCGTCATTGCAGGAAATACTAAGAGAAAATTGGATTTGGCCGAATTCATTGAGAACGCAGCTCCTGTGTCTGTGCTGCTGTACACTCCACAGACACAATAGAGAACTGTGTTACTGTGGAACATGGTTCTAACATAAATGTAATTACTGTAATGATCTAAACTAGAGAGTCTCAAACAGTAACATGCAAACCACTGGTCTTACTTTGGCGTCTTCAGGTCTTCTACAAGTTTACACTTTATCATTTCTAACTCGATATTTATAGCTTTTACTCAAGATGTTCTGGCTGACATGATTTAGACCCAGTTTTACCATAATTTAGTTAATTTAGAAGGCAATTTGCACATCAGAAGTGATAAGCTAAAAGCAAAAATGGCTTGATTTTCAGCCTATTTAATGTTGAAGCGTTATGTAAAAGCTTTTAGTCGTAATTGCATGTGTTAGTTGACTCCAGTAGTTACTTCAGTCTCTCGAGATGGCTAGACTTACAAAGGAGAACTCAAACATGGGCGAATCTGCGTCATGATTGGCTCTTTTACAACACGGATATTCACTCTGAGCTTGTAATGGACAACTGTAATCCTTTATTAGACAACAGTGATCCTCTTTCCAAACGCATGCAGGGGTTTTGCAAGCTTGAGGAAATCCATAAAAACGCACTGGATACTCCTCTTCCTATCCGGCTCCAGATGCTAACCATTACCCAACGCGCTGGGTGCTTTTCTCCACTTACACTGGTGACTTTGCGGTAGATCTGCGCCGCGTTTTGGCACTCGGAGTACGGGTATTCGGAGGTGGCCATTTCCAGGATGCACATTCCCAAGGCATAAACGTCTACAGCTTCATCATACTTCTCCTCGTACATCTCGGGGGCCATGAATTCAGGGGTTCCTAAATGGGAGAGCAAACGTTATTGCTATTGAGTGCAAATATAAGTTAAGTCTAAGGCTTGGTCAAGAATTGTACTATCTGGACTCTGAGCACGGTTTGATTGGACAGTCAGCTCAAGATCCAAAAATGAATGCATAATCTTTATGCAACTGTGAATAAATCAACATCACAATTGTTATGAGTACAACCAATATGATATGAACAAAAACAGATGAAAATTATTTCATTGTTTATTAAAAAACTACAATTTCCATAGATTATACCTTTGAGGAGTCTGTTGTTTAATTGGTACAACCTTGTATTCTTTCTTAAAGAGGAAACAGTAGCAGTACCTCTAAAAACATGTACAATAGGCCAGGATGAATGAGAGTGTGTTTGAGAGTGGGGGACGACGGATGGAAACTAGCTCATGGCTACAATCCGGTGTGGCGTGTTTACATGCATGAGACCCATGTATGTTCATTAACATGCAATGCAAAATAGTAAAGTTGGCCCTAGTAATCTGATTGTTTACCTTTATACTGCGACCTATAATCCGCCTTCAATAAGTATGGCAGAGTTTCCTTTTTTATTTGTTCATTTGTTTGGGACAGTGCATGTCCCACACTTTCATTCACCCTGGCCTATTGTACATGTTTTTAGTGGTCGGGGAAACCGGAGTACCTGGAGGAAACTATGCAGACACAGGGAGAACATGCAAACTCCACACAGGGATCAAACCCGGGACCTTCTTTTCTGTGAAGCACGAGCGCTAACTACTGCGCTACCATGCCGTTAGTGCATGATGATCATAATGATGTATGATCATCTATGTGTGAGGAATGCAGTTATCAATGCATCTACTGTATGTACTCACCAATGACACTTTTAGCAAATGAGGCACTTTTGAGCGTGGCTAGCCCCAGGTCTCCGATCTTGACGGATCCCGTGGGGCCGGTGATGAAGATGTTGTCACACTTGAGGTCGCGGTGGATGATGGGAGGAGTGCGCGTGTGCAGGAAGTGAAGGCCTTTGAGGATCTGTCTGCTCCAGCGCTGCAGCAACTTCAGCTTCATCTCCTTGAACCTCTTCAGGTACCTTAAACAAAAGATTATAATAAATAACAGCTTCATGTAAACATAGAGAAGAGGGAAGTACGATTAGGATAAGTTCTGTTTTATATTAAAAATCAAGAGGACGTAAGTACAGCTTCAACCCCAGGACGATCCGTCAACTTTTGTTTGGTTTAACACAGAAACAGAGAGGGTCTATAATAAAAGGATTTCAAGTAGCATTTTGTAATAAGGGGTTACACAGTCACAATTTATTAATTAAATCAAGTTAACAATGATTTTACTTTGTTCAAAAGGCTGCACACATCAAGTCATAACAGTCTCAAGTATCCATTGATTAAAATGGAGGTGGTATGGATTGTATGGTGCAATTTGTTATTAAAAACTGTTATTGTTAGGCATGAAGTCCACTGCCTTTTGTGATTGAAGAGGCTAATGCTACCACTTCACGTGGTACTTCACGTCAATGCTATAGTGAAAAAATAATAAACCATAAACCAGATCAAAATTCAACCTTTGAATTCTTAATATCTGTGCTTCCTGTTTAAGTACAGGTTTCCAGTTCTACCTACGTTTTGAGTGTGCCCGACGTCATGAGCTCAGTCACCAGGATGATGCACTTCTGGCCCTTCATGGTGGACTTCCACGAGTCGTGGAATCGGACGATATTCGGATGCTGCAGGCCTTTGAGCATCTCCACCTCCTCGCTGAAACGCTGGCGCTCGGCTTTGGTCAACTTCCGAGTCTGACAACAAAAGAAAGAAAAATAAACTTTATCAAGCCATATTGAATTGACAGAAACAAATTGTTATCATGGCACCTATTGGTCAGTGGGTAAAAGTTTAAGATATCAAATTTTAATGCCTAGAAAGTTACAATAAAATAATTTGCAATTAACACTGCATAGAAACTGATAAAGTTATCCGCTTGGTAAACAAGGCTCCATTTGTGCACTGGCCCAAAACCACAATGAGGTTCAGGTGGTCATAATGTAAAGCCTGACTGGTGTGAACATATGGAAATGTTTTAAGAAGCTGCTGACAGATATCACATTTTGAGAACATAAATGGGCCTATAGACATCGATGATTATATAAGATGATAGGCATATTTGAAAAATTGCTGTTTCTTTACTCAATGACACCGACTGTGCAGATGGAAACCACATGTTGGGGGACCCTCTGGTTACATAACCACAATTTTCCAACATAGGGCTCTCGACTATGCCATGAAAGAGGATGTTTCCAAGAGTCGTGTAAAAATGGACGAGGCACAAGACATTATTGTGCTTCCTCTTGCGTGAAAGGCTCGATTTATGTTAAGTCTGCCTTCGGTGGGTGGCTAGAGGAAAACTCAGCTGAGACCAAAGAGCCATGAATCCTGCATTGAGGTAGAATTCTGGGAAAAGATGGTTTGTATATGTTTTCATGCACAATCAACTTGACCACCACTCTTTCCTTCGAGAGACCTCTTTCCAAGTAACCGAGAAGCTGCTACTGTTACCAGCAGTGTCACTTACAGGGAAGGACATACCTCTGCATTCATTCCTGTGGAATTACGTTAAAGTCTGACACCGGAAAAGTGCAAATTATTACACTACTATAATCCTTTTAAAAATGAAGTTACCGTTACAAAAGAAGTCTCTTTTTTTAAATTTTCTATTTTTTCAAAACCTTTTAAAAATGTGTTATCGCCACATTCAAACATATAGGTAATAAAGGTCAGAAAACTTTGGGAAACCGCCAAATTATAGAGTCCAAAGTCAAACTTAAAAGTCTCCTTTCACCTACTGCATCAGTCACTTGTCAAAGCCTGTCATGTTACATCATGAGGGCCCATGCTTTAAAGACAAGGGCTGCTTTGAGGTCAGTAATGATCAGGTTATGGTGGTGACACAAGCAGTCACTTAAACATCACACACAAGAACACTGTCAAAAACAGCGGCCCTCACGCTTCTGTCGATGAGATTACGTGTTAACATCGTCATCAGCAGAGCTTTGAGTAAATGTTTTTGAAGTGTCCGCCAGCTAGTCTTGCATAAGGGAGACGACCAGCTTTCTTGTTGGTTTTAAGTTAAGAGTGGTACATAGCAATGAACAATGAACAATGCAACAAGGAATCTTATGTACAAACTAAAATGTG
Source organism: Gobius niger (assembly GCF_951799975.1). Classification (NCBI taxonomy): domain Eukaryota; kingdom Metazoa; phylum Chordata; class Actinopteri; order Gobiiformes; family Gobiidae; genus Gobius; species Gobius niger. Next base: position 17,675,100 of record NC_136870.1, on the reverse strand, counting down.
AAATAGAAATTACTGACCAAAAATAAAGTAAAGGAAACTCTTTTTTCCCCCTTTAGATTTGATTTTTGCACACATTCACTGCAGTATTGTTTCAATAAGCTTCTGCAAAGTGAAAAGATCCCAAAGATTCTCAATGGGGTTAAGATCTGGACTATTGCGGGAAATCCATGTGTGAAAATGATGTCTTATGCTGCATGCTGAACCACTGATGAATCCCGGCTTTGTCATCTTGGAATATGAAATCCATTGAAGGAACACCCTGGTCATTCAGGATGCTCTGATAGTCAGCTGATCTCATTCTTCAGGCAAAGGGTAAGGAAATAAATCAGTGCCTCTTATTAAGGCTATGACATGAAACACAAATACTAATAAGTGGGAGAGGTTTCAAAATGCAAACTCATTATCGCTTTGAATTGATAATACCAATAATCTATATGTGCATCCAACTTACTGTCCACGAGCCTGTCATTGATTGTGACACCTCGAGACGGCAGTGAATTACGTGTATTATAAAAGCTGTCAATACATTGGTCTAATTTGCATCTACGCACGTCAGGATGTTAGCCACGCCGCTGCAGCTTTATGGACTTTGAACATGCCATGGAAACAGACAATGAGATTTATGGCTGTACAGATCAGAAAGTCCCTGGAAAAGAAAAACAGCTCTAGATTTACATTGTGAAACTGGAGTCAAAGAATATGTATCTGTGCGTGCATATCTAGCTCCATATTGGCTTAACGAAGGTGTACAAGCCACTCCCCTTACTGCAAGAATCAGAAGTACTTTTACCCCTTACTTACAACCAGATACACTGCCATTGTAGATATAGTATGTTCATGATAATGCCCTTTAAAGCTATGGTGTGAACTTATTGCCTTAACTTATATCCTGCCATAGAAAAAAGAATCTTGTTGCACTCATTACTTAGATTTGTGCGTCTTCTTTTGACAACTGCCCATACAAAAAGCCTATGTTTGTACTGTAAACTGTCAGGCAACAGTGTTTACCAGAGCAGTCCATGTGCTTCTTTAGATTTCTGCAACTATAAATTCTCAGTAAAAACACTGGAGACCTGGGGGCACAATTTAGGGCGACAATATGCATGCAGTAAAATATGTTCTGCTAGACAAATTGGTACAAGATCATTATTTCACACAGCAAAATCAAATCTGCCTCTTTTTAACATGGAAAATTGTCCATCATCATGGTAAATGTGGAAGATTATGTTCAGCTGCCAACGACAAAAGCTAATTGTGTGTGTTTTCATTTGTTTAAAAAAGCAGCAATGAAGGTTAACAATGCCACGGTGCAAGGTTGAACATTGTTATTGAAAAAGCGAAAAAATGTTCTCCCCTATTATGCCATTTCTTCAGACAAACTCCACACTCCTCATTCAATTAGGCCAAATCAAAATCATCTTAAGCATTATCCACAGTTGTTAGCATGATTTGTTTATTGTAAGGCTTGGGTAAGAGGGTTTTTCACATGGAGTGTACAGAGGGGTTGCCTCACGGGAATGATGTCGAAAAACTATGTGGCTCAACTTTATCAGGCGCAGAGGCCAGAGGAGAAGGACATGGATGTTTGTGGCAGAGACTTGGCGGACAGAGAGAAAGCGCCTCGGACTCTGCACGCGCCACTGACAGACACAAACTTTGGCCATTTGCGGGAAGTGGGGGAAAAGTGTGCGGAAAAGGAAATAAAGTCAGCTATTATGTTTTATTGAGCCGATTGCACAGTAATGACAAATTTAGATTAGTGGAGCGGGGATCTTTGGCCCGCATCTATCGCAGCATGCCCATAGAAAAGGAGCCCGAAAACATATTGCATAACCCTGGAAAAGCAACACATGTGGGGGAGCCATAAAAACAAACAAAAGCTGCTTTGAAAAAGGCAAGTGATAATAGACAGAAACCAGTGTCGCTTCCACCAAAACACTGTGAAAGAAAAGAATAATAGGGGAATAGTTAAATACTTTTGAATATGGGAAAACTTTGTGTTTGTTTATTTATTTACATAGCCAACGGTTTGAGGGCCTGTAGATATTACACACTATTACTACTAATATTATAAGAGAGCCAATAAAAAGTTAGAAAAAAGCCATGTTGTACATATTGTTAGTGGTAGGGGAGACCAAAGCATAGATACAGGGGGCGTGGCCTCACCAAGGGGGAAAACAGAATATTTTGGGAAACACAATTTTTTTTTTGCCAAATTTTTAGCAAAATATAAACTTATTTATCACAAACAAATAAAGTCAAGTCTGAATCGGGTCCATATGGATGTTTATTCACAGCAGATTGTTCAGTAGAAGAAGAAAAAAAAACAGTAGTTGTAGCTAGCGCTAGCTAGAGTTAGCATTAGCATGATGCTAACATGAAGCATCAAGTTAGCATTCTCCGTTATTTATGTATTTATGGGCTGTTGAACCACTTTGCTCCTCTCCATGTCTTTGTATCTTTATTTAGTAGAAAACTATATTCATAATTCATCATTTGTTAAAGTAGTTTTTTGAATAATTAGAGAAAGTTTAGATTTTCCTCCAAATTGTTTTCCCCCTTAACTGTTTTCAAACATGACCATATATGGGCAATTCCAGAGATGCCATCTGTAGATCTATCTGAGGGAAACCTATTGCAGAAATGGGCAGAATTGAACCTGGGACCTTTATTACTGTGATGGTAGAAAAGTAAACAATATATCAGTGAGTGTGGCCTACACTGTTTTCGAGAAACTGACAACTGGAAGTATACTTGGACCTTTCTTAACATGATTTATTTTTAGCCGAGGGGAGGTGTGTGCATTGAGTCGGGGTCCGCCGCGGCTGAGGTTGGAAATACTTGGGCTCAGTGCCACACATGTTACATAAGCCTTGTTGATGGTAGAGGAGTCCATGGCATTAAGAAGTTCCTGTCAGCGCCCCTATTATGACAACCAGTACGGGGAGTAGCCCAAAGTTTGTACAAAAACCAGGAGGAGGAACAGGCCCAATACGGGAATGCACGCTTCACTCTGTCCCGATGTTACAGGGCGGGTGGTGGAAAGGGTGGTCAGAGTGGACAGACTGTGGCATCTACAGGGATCTAAGATAAACATACAGAGAAATGGCAAGTGATAACTGGAAGCAGTCATGCTATTTTAGCATGCAATGCAGATAATAATGATGTAGCTTAATTCAATAAAGTAGGATGTTAAAGCTGGGTTGTAAAATACAGAAAAGACCACAGAGGAACGAGCCATATTGAAAATGCAAGTTTTGTGGAGACAAAAAAAAAGTATTACCACACTCCATCTGCATATCACATAATAAAATTTTAATGGCTGTACATGTATTGACATTGTGAGAGCTAGAAACGTGTAGAGGCAGCAGCAGTTAAAAAGCACTTAAGTCTGACTGACTGTCTCAATATGGGAATAATCAGGCACTCCAGCTTTAATATACATAATAGGACAGAGTAATATGGCCTAAAATCCATATCACGATAAAAAAAGAAATATCACGATAACGATATATTTGAGGATATAATTGAGAATGGACAAATTACTTCAAAATCCAGCCTTACGCCTATTGGGAAGATTAATTCAGTGATATTTTATTCTTTTTTTTTTAACGGCATACTAATTTCCTCACAAATATGATCTACTCAAGCAGCTTACATCCTTAATCTCATTTTTTTTTTTTTTACTATATCGTGTCCACAACGATGTCAGCTAATTATATCGCGATAATGATATGCGATGCGATATGGACCACCCCTAATACAAAAGCATAGCCTAAATTTGTTGCTGATTGTTTAATAGTGGATTTCTATTATGAATTAAAAATATTTTTTCAATCATATCTATAACATTTCTTTATTATAATATGAAGTAACATTTTTGTTTGAGCAATAATACTTAAAGTGATAGTCTGTAAGTTTGCAAAGTGAAATTTGAATGTAAAGCCCTTCTTAGTTTGCAAAATGACTAGCACAGGAACAACATTTTCAAAAGTAAACAATCAAGCTCCCCCCCCTTCTCTCCTGATTGGACCTGACAGGCAGGTTCACAGGAAAAGCTCATCTCTTTAGTCAAAGTGGTGTCCTGCGGTCAATTATACACAATCTATTAAATTTGTGAACTATTTAAACTTACAGACTATCACTTTGAGTAATACTTAAGTTATTATGTAGTTAAGAACCACTGCTTCATGCTACTTCTAGAAACCAATTAAGCCATAATTAGCATAATTGAATTTCAGCACAGATGGAACTCAACCAACTATCATGAAAGCCAACTCCATTAGTAAGTGCCCCCAGTCATGAATTCCAAAGGTAGTATCTGAAATATCCTGTATCACAATGACCTTTAGGTGATCCCTTTTATACACTTAAACGTAAGCCTATTCCCCATACCATTAGTTTGTGTGAGGCCATCGACAGGGTCTAAGGCAGGCAGGGTCGGCTAAGGAGTGACGACAGCAGTGAACGTGCACAGCTTGGGCATCACCCAACCACTGTCCATCATGCGGTGGTGGTGACTAACTGCTGTAGCCAAGATTTAGGTCAAAGACGGCGCTAAAAAGCCCCCAGACCTCATCATAGCATACAACAAGCCCGACCGACTGACATATTCTGGGTATAAACAAGCACGTAGGCAACTCCTCGCTTACAGTGCGTGCATTTAGCTGTCTGCGGCCGCCCGTACTGAAGAGCTACTGTGTGCCGTCCAAAGAAAACCGGCGAAAATGAAGCACTAGGCAGCAACAGCGAGGCTAGGCATTAATCTCATAAGGAGTGAGAGCTGTATACCTCAGAGCGAGCTCAATTCGAATGGCGGCGGCGCCCGGATCATTAGCGACAGCAGCATGTAGACAGACGCAGGATTACGCGACGGGCGAGGTGACGAGGGGCCACTCAAGCAGGCCTTTGCGGAGCTTTGGTGTGTTTTAATGAATGTAGGGAGTGAAGTCTTTCTAACATTGCTCAGTGTCAAATAAACACTTAACTAACAGGATAGATATAGTGTGATGATAACTCAGGATAATACATTTTGTAGACCTATTTTCATATAATCATTAGAACACCTTGAGGTTCTAACACACGGCACAAAGAGACAAGTTTGAACAGCTTTTTTTTTTTTACAAACTGACATTTAGTTTGGCATCTTAATGACACACATACATCTTCATTTATATTATATATCCAGGTTACGATCTGCTCAAACAAGCTAAATGCCCACAGGTGCAAATTTCAGGCTTCTAATAATGTCTGGAAGACAAGTATTGTATTGTATGTTCAAATAGAGGCTGAATTCTTGCTGCTCTCCTGATGACATGTCATTAATGATGCTACAGTATATGCAGTGTAAGCTTGTCATTTGTTATGAGTCTTTTCCTGTTTTTCTATTGCACAGGGACTCCCAAAGTGTAGGTTACAGCAACTTAAATCAATGGAAAAGTACATGTTTAACCTCTTAACCCCTGCCTTAATCGAGCGCATTTTCTCCAGTTTGGCTTTACCCAAATCTCAAAGCTTCTCGACTGGAGTTTACAGCCTATAGGCCAGGGTTACGCCTCATTTCAGCTCTAAAAAAACTACAAAACTCGCAGCATTTATGCTACATTTTTGAAGAGCTTTTGTCTCTTTTTTGTTGCGTTTTTATTTTTTTTCGCTATTTTGACACTTTTTTGTCACATTTTGTCACTTTTTGTTACATTTTCATCCTAATTTGTTCAAACTTTCAACCCAATGTATGGTTTGCACAGTTTCAAAACATTGCTCTTTTCTTGTCACAGTACTGAGCATATTTTTACCAAAAAAAAAAGAAAAGTTGACACATCTTCATTTGCAGTTACAAGTAGAAACACTGATCGAACTGGGTTTTGGCAACAAACTTAGCGTTTTTACTACAAAGTGAACTTTTGACCCGAGTGCTTTATGAATCTGATCCAAGTAAAGAAAACAGTGCAGTGTTTAGAGTAGAGATGCACCGATCCAGCTTTTTTGTTTCTGATGAGATAACGATATTGATACTGGGGTTTGAGTACCTGCCGATATCCAATACTAACCGATGCCACGAGACGTTCTTGAAAGTGTATTTCTCTGAGTGAAAAGGTGAACACTCCTCTTGTTTTCATTGTGAGATCAATAAAGTATTTTTTGTCATGATGTTACAGATCAATTATCAACTATAGCCTATCTATTAATAAAGTAATGGAAAAATATTTAACAAGGATCACTCCATTTTTGATGTTATTCTTGGAAATATGAGCCAGATCAGGACTAGTGTTCAATTAATCAAGAAAAACATATAACGATAGTTCATTTTAGAGTGGGAGATCGGGGGTTGCTCACTTGTCTATTTTGTGCGACCTCACGTAGGCTGAACATATTTGAGGGGACAGCAACATCATACTTAGGACTTGACACTTCATAGTCGAAGGTACACGAGGTCACAGGTCAACAGGAGCAGTGACCCCAGAGTCCTGCCACACACAGGCATCCTCTTCTGGCATTTCACCCGTCTGCACATCGGCCTGTACTCCGTGTTCTTACAGCCCTACTACATGCAAGGATAGAAAACGTACTTATGACTTACACACGCAAAACTTCTCCAGGCAACAAGTGAATACGGAAATTACCTGATTTGTTGATACAATGGATGTATTGTGAAGCTTATTGTAAACATATTGCATAACCCCATCATGTATATCCAAAGTGAATGTACAATGAATGAACTAATGGAAACACCCCCCCCCAAAAAAAAATAGCACATTATATTGAATGTGCATGCATCAGAATGAACACCCTGCTCAGGTCCGATTTTACTGAGAGCAAATATGCCGGCGTCCTCTAAGTGTTGTAGCGGATTATGTCAGCTGTTTACTCGCTGTGTAACGCCATTTAAAAAGCAAAGAGAATGAATGGAACAAACAATCTGTCCTCGTCGGCTCGAACCCACCGAACCACGGAAAGATCACAAGACGCCCAGAGGAGGATAAGGTTTTGTCTTGAAAAATACACCACTGAAGTCGGGCCTTTAGTAACGGTTCCTACAATGTATCAAGCTGTAATATCTGTACCGTGAAATCAACTGTGAGATATTTGATTAGAATAAAGCATGTGTTATACAAAAGGGTTACAAGATCTCTCAGTGAGTGGTTCAGTTAGCAAAACATACACAGTAATATCGCCGTCTTCTGAAACCTGATCTGAAATGTTTATCTTGTATTAATTATTAGCAGTTCATATCTCAGTTTTCTTTCAAATATTAAAGGTAGTTAATGAAATATTCTTATCTTACAAACAGAACCTACATAAGTGCTCAACTGAAATATAGTTTTTATTAACCTCTTAACCCCCATTTTAACGGAGCGCATTATCTCCAGTTCGGTTTTACCCAAATATAAAAGCTTCTTACAGCCTACAGGCCAGTGTAAAGCCTTAATTGAAAGCTAAGACCGACAAAAAAGCTTGTTCCTTGTTGTGTTTCCAATGCGCTGTTGTGGCATTGTCGTTTTTCGTTGCTTTTTTTTGTAACTTTTTATCATGTTTTTGTTTCTTTTTCATCTCTTTTTGTGGTCTTTTTTGTTGCGTTTCTGTCACTTTTTTGTTACATTTCAATCACTATTTTGTTGCTTTTTTGTATCTTTTTGTCACGTTTTTTATGCCTTTTTTGTTGCATTTTCATCTTGGTTTTCTCAAGAAGCTTTTAGATTCGGGTAATGCCTGGATACCTGGATAATAACTTGTTAGGTGAGGGTTAAGAGGTTAATTGGTGGTCTTCAGGTTGCAGAATGTGATGATGTCACAGGACCCAGTGGGGGAGGAGCCAGTTTTTCCTAGTAACTGCATTACACTTTAACAAGTCGTATCTAAAAATAGAATGCATGAATTACAAAAAATATCAATATTATCAGTCACTGGGTCTATGAGTCACTGAGTCTATGATCTCTCTGTAAAAGACCAAAAATTTCCTCAAAAACTAAATAATTTTACCTCTATATAATATTATAGGCCTTTAGAATGCTGTGATGTCACCTGAAACCCAGCAATAAGAGTTGGGTTGCCTGATTCTATGGTTAAAACTAGTTAGGAAACTAACATAAAGGGACTCTCTCTCTCACTTCCACAATCCCAGCACCTGTTGCCAATCTCTGACTGGATTCTGGAGGTTCTTGGCGTTCAAATGAGGCGTGGCATGTGCACATGTGCTGAAACTTGTGCACCTCATGTGGAGGAAAACCTGAGTTCAGGTGTAGTTCTAGTGCCGTTCTTAAACCTCTTGCATTCAAACAATACCTAAAGCCACTGGATGTTTACATTTTTTAAAATCAATGGCAAATTAAACCACAATTGCAATACTTTGACAGACAAACTGAAAATGTGTTATTTTTTGTGCCAGACGTAAAAAGCGATAAAATGTGCTCATTCAATGAACAAGTCACATGTCGCACTTCCATTAATAAACAGCATATATTTAGAGGTCTGCTCTGTCCGCTACACTGGGGAGCATCATGAAAATTATGTTTGCTACACATAGGCACAGTGCACTTAGCAACCTTAATGTGTTTTGTCAAATATATATATGGTCGTCATAAAGTGCATAAGGGAGGTCTCTGGGCTTTATTAACCAGTTTAAATGAAATGTATAAGGCAAGGGGACGAGATACAAAGCACAGAAACAGTCAGGAGTCAGAGCGTTTGTAGCCTGTATGCTACACAGCCAAATAAAGTCAAGAAAAAGACTGCTGCTCGTTTTATCAGATTCAACTTCTCACTATGTAAAAGGCAGTTTAGTAATAGCTCTAACTTTTAAAATGACAAAGTGCATAAAATCAAGCATCGGTTCTTTCAATTAACAGGATGAACATTGACATTGATATGTTGATATTGGTATGTGCTTTATCCCCGAACAATACATCTCTCTAAAACTGCAGCTTGTCCGTGACACAAAGCGCTGCCAACTCCTCTAATCTGTCTAAAAATAGCCCTGGCTCTCGGTCTCTGCAGTTCATAATACAATGGTTGAGTATTAATAGAAAAAGCCCAGTCTGTATGGACAGAATAGAAACTTTTAGTAAAACTTTTGGCTTCACTTTACTTTTAGCAGCAAGATTGTGCGATGGTTTTAGGATAGAAATAGCATGGTAACTAAGGCTGGTAAGGAATAAAGCCCACAATGGCGGCTCAGGACCAGCCCAACACCTGAATGCAAATAAAGCACTTACTTACTTACTTACTTACTTACTTACTTACTTACTTACTTACTTACTTACTTACTTACTTACTTACTTACTTACTTACTTAAAGCAGTACTTGTTAACCTTAATAAATCCTTTTCGTAGTCCTTCTGGGGTTATTCAAGTGTTGGGGAGTCTTGCAACTTCCCTGCACCGACCTGAGGCCCCAATACACACTAATAGAATCACGATCAATATGCGAACAGGCTAACACGCAAAGCTAACTGCAGGCTAGCACCACTTAAACAGCATTTACCGTCAAGTTTGAGTGAAAAAAAAAAGATCTCCATTGTGTTATTGGATGTACAATATCTCTCTCTCACTTTGTCTTTTCTGTCAGCGTAGTATTTACTCTCACGGACAATTAATGAGTAAAAAACATGCTACGACACCGACAGTGGTGCTTATGGCCTCTAGGGGCATGAGTTGCTTAGTTCTGCTTTAACTATTTTGCAATCCGGTTTTCCTATTATTATCAAGAGCAAATTTGCCTAGTTACTTGGTTTTGTGTATACTGGGTTAGGGTTAAAGTAATTATCCACATTACCAGAAAATACAGTAAATAAGGTGTGTGTAATTTTTCCATGTAATTCTGTACTTTAAGATAGCTATAAGTTTAATTAATGTAGCTAAAATGATGAAACTGTACCTAATCCATGTACAATCCACTGTGTTTGTGCGCACATGCCAAGATTTATTCGTAAAGGCTTTCTCCTGAAGTGTCATCTCACTTTACTGTTGCTAATATATGTCAATAATTGCCATTTATTACTACTGTTAAAGATTACAAGCTCCGACAAGATCGGAACAAAAGATATGCCACTTTACAGGTCTCATTGGGCGGATTCCTCCTGGCGCCAAACCTCCAACTGTTGAAAGAACTGGGGCCATGACTGCATCTCACAGTATTTGCGCATACTTGTTTTTATGGTTTGTTTTAGGCAACCTACGTGTCACTGGACGGGTTTTGTCATTCACTGCCGGAGTCGGAAAGACAGATCCCACACAGTCAAGCACACTCTGTCCTGACTAATAACTCGTAAGTGTATGTTTTCAACTCGGCAGCGTGCAACGGTGAGGCGCAAGAAACCCAAAGTGGCATTCCTTAAATTCACGGGAAAACAGGGAGCAATACAGCTGGCATTAGGGCTTGTTGTTGTAGCTTATCCGTTGACTCTTTGGGATAGGTCACATCCAGGTTGCGGAGGTAGATTCTGAGCTAGCAATATTTGAGCTGGCCCATAACAGTTAAGACTTGGACACCTGGCTCCGAAAGTAATATAAAAGTTTGAAGGAGAGCCGACCCGACGTGTATTTAGAGGTTGTTGCATCCCCGGGGTCTGGCACAGAGAAATAAAGATACTCTGTGCTTTCATTTCCTCCGGGGGTTTGGTTCAACGGCGATATAAAAAGTGCAAGAGAGTGCTTTACAGGGTTAGTCAAATATTTTGTACAACTTAGTACTTGTGGCGTATAATAGAAGTGACCCTAGATGTAGTGCGAGTAAAATTAATATTAGTAGTAGTAGTTAACTATGAGGTATAAAACATTCACAATTTGAGCAACTAATTTCAAGCTAACAGCAATTAGTTTTCAAGTAAATTAAGATTTTGTTTTATCTGTTGAAAGTGACTTCAGACCAGAAGTAACAACTTTTTGAGTGCAGGATTTTAGAGGCAGTTGTGGTGAACATTTTTAAACTCCTGGTCCCTTTAAGTCTAAGTTAAGTCTAAAAAAAAAAATCTTCTTGAAAATCCATCCATCCATCCATCTTCTTCCACTTGTCCGTTGCCGAGCCATTGGAGCTGCCCAAATCACATTACACCAGCCACAGGAGGACAGCCTCACGATTAAACGGGCCTGTTGGTCTCTCATAAGGGGCTTCTGAGGCGCTTTTTGTCTGACCCGTCACTTAGGCCCTGCTTGCCATGGGAGACCCTACCAGAGGCCCGAAGCCCCCAACAACAGAGCTCCTAGGATCATTTGGGTGTTCAAACCCCTTCACGACGTTAAGGTGGCGGTTCCAGGAGGGGCATTTTCTTGAAAATGTATACTCAAATTATGGCCAAATGTACACAACCACTCAAAAATTTGGGGTCACAGTTCTATAGCTTTTCTAATCAGCACAACAGTTTTCAGCAGTGCTAGCATAATTGCACAAGGGTTTTCTAATCATCAATAACCCTTTCACACGATTAGCTAACACAATTTACCATTAGAGGACTGGAGTGATGGTTGCTAGAAAGGCGCCTCTGCACACCTATGTATTTATTCCATTAAAAACCACCCGCCGTTTCCACAACATTAACAATGTCTACACTGTATTTATGATTAATTATCCTCATTGAAATCCTCATTGACTTATTTCCAGAAAATGTTACTTATTTCTATTACTACTATGCAGTTTTGGAGTTTGTCAAGAGGGATATTTTTTCGATTGGTTTGGAAACATGCAACACTCATCTCGTTTATACTCTGAATACTGTATCAATTGCAAGCCTTAACCCTATAAGTGAAGCTACGCGTTATCATTGCTCATGCTGGACTTTAAGGGGGGTCGCAGCAGCAGCAGCATAGTGTTACAGCGACAAACAAGGATGGCCTATCGGGTGCCACGGGACCGGATATAGTTTAACTAAGAGTGGCTTATGCAAGTGCTGGCCATGTCACGGGACACTAACGACTCTCAAATTTACGGTCAGCTCTGCGAATGAGAGTCCGTTAAGTGTCACGTACATACTGTCTCTCTGGCCACTTTGTTAAGTACACACCTGTTCAGCACGCTTAGTCCCGAGGCAGGGGAGACGGGGGTATTACAAAAACTGCTGAGCTACTCAAATTTTTGTGGAGATTTTTAATATTTCTTATTACTTTCCTTGAAAGCGTGATTTGATAGAACAAGTAATGAGCCAGGAGACGCCTTCGTTTGCACTAAATTTGCAGACTCTGTTTCTAAAATAGGCAAAGCGTTACATAAGTGAGAGCTATTATCACCAAGGCCTGTATATCCTGCCTGGTTCAATAAAGGTCAAATCATTCATAAACTAACTAACAGTTATTTTAGTATGCTGAATCTTTTATTCATTAGTTCTGGCTTAATATAGTTTCAGTCTTGTTCCAACCTGATAATATTATCTGTTGTACTCTTGTGAAAGTTTTAATGCAGCCACAGTTTTAAAGATGAAGTCCTTGTATTTCTCCTTAAAATATACACAGATATTGTGTAGCCTACACAGCAGGCCTAATAATGTGGCTGGAGAGTGTATTTTAATCGTTTGGTGAGCATGAAGATTAATAGATTTGGGTGAAACAGACATTTCGTTTTTTTGTTGACTTAGAAAACACATTAGGGTGTTTGCTGATCGGTCGTGCGAGTACAAACAAGTCACTACTGTACACCAATGGTCAATTCATGGCAGCTCTCGCATGTCGAGGTCGGGCACGTTTTCACGACTGACACCCCCACCGAAAGTGACCAAAAGTTACCCCGCGGAGCATGCTTTCGCCTTGACTAACACGGCACCAAAGAGCTTTTAAATCGAGAAGTTTGTTTAGAAAAAGGCCTCTCCGGGGTCCACGCGGCCGATGACCACATGTTTTCCAACTCTGCAGTCACGCTGTGTCGATACAAAAACTGTTGAAAGGCAGTGATTTGTAGAAACTTGCGACAACATGGACATTGAGGTAAGATGTGAGGGAGTCAACCTGGCGACACGGTTTCCAAAGGGTGCCATTAACAGGTTTCATAAAAATATCGGTCATAAAATGCTGCTTACTGGAAGAGATTGGATGCTAAATCAAAGCTGGCGTGGTGGATAAACAAGTGTATAAAAAAAATATTTCCCTGGGATAAAATAAAAGTCTGACTGAATAGAAAGTGGGCAAGTGGTAGCTACACATGAGTCAGCCAACATTAGGTCAGTCATTGAATCATTATGTATTACTCGTCTGTTTTTCTACATCAATTTGGGGCTTTAAATGTCACATGAACAAATATAATCAAGGTATTTAAGACACAATGAAATGGTCAGCCATCTACATAAGTTACAACATGGCATGTTCTCCTGGTTTGGTGATGCAGAAAAAAAAAGTGGGTAGAAATATAATGATAGGATGGCATTTTTATGTCTTTTATTTTTATTATTGTTCTAGCCACTTATGAATTAACTGGTAAAATATGAGTCATGGACATACAATGACTGCTTTATCTATATATTTATCAAAGGTCATTCACATTAATGCACATTAATAATAGTCATTGTTTGAGATTTGTCCCCAGTCCTCTCTAGGCAAAATACTGAGTCATTGGAGCCTTACTGCCACTAAGTAGTTGTTAGAGCATTGAGAGAGTTTGTCCTTAACTCACATACAGAATCAGCGTCTCTCATCAGAGGTTCTTAACTTACAAACCCCTTTGCATAACATTACTCAAGTCTTATTGTCATTCTTGGAACACACAGCTCATCATATTTAAATCTCTTCTTAAGTAAACTTCTCCTGCATTAGACATTTATTTAAATTTGGCGATGGTGGCGCAATTGGTAGAGCGGGTCGTCTCACGATCAAAAGGTCAGGGGTTTGAATTCCAGCTCCTGAAGATGCACACTGTTGTTGTGTCCTTAGGCAAGACACTTCACCTTGCCTCCAGTGTGTGTGTACATTGGATGAATGAGAGAGTGAATGGGTGACTGGTTCCTTGCTGTAAACTGCTTTGGGCCTAATGAAGGTAGAAAAGCGCTATATACGTTGAGGCCATTTGTGTCTACAGCCTATTTCTTATAACTCCATGGGCCAGCTGAGACTTCTAAAACAATATATGTAATTATATCTACAAAAACTGAACCCACAGTTCTTTAGCTATTATTTATCACATGTTTTCCTTTTCTACGATCTATAGATGTTTTCAATAGACTATTCTGATTGTGGAATTATGGAAGAAGATAATTGAATTGTTTTTATGAAAAATCTCATCCATCTTATTGACCAACAAACCTGTGTAAGCAGCCACCTTTATGTACAAGCTAAAGAAAACTAAGTGGAATGATTGCTGTCTATTTTGAGCGTTTAAGATGTCTAAGATCCCTGGGCACTTGAACAGAGCCTTACTGTGCTGCTGTGACTTATCCACTCACCTAAAAAAAGACACAATTATCACTGGAAGCTATTAAGATGCTCCTATCTCTGCCTTGGTGCCAGGAGCAAACTGCGTGACCTAAACAACCAGTATCTCACAAAGCTATCAGTGAATTATTGCACATTTTGTGCAGAACATATTTAATAGAGGTGACATAGCCTACATTGGTCTCCTTAGAAATTCGGGCACACCTAACACCAGCAAATAAACACACTAACGTCAATGTGGCGTGGGTAAATGAAAGCTATCAATGTGGGCTTGCTTTGCTGGCTCCTCCTTGCCCCGTGGCTGGTCCTGATAAGCTCGATCTGGCAACACTACAAGCTTCATACAAGACATTACAGCGTGCTTGCATTGGCATTGGGTTTAAGTGAACGTGATAGGACACAGTGAGCTGATGTCGCTGCAGAACAGTAGCCACACTGAGATAAGGACTGCGGTTGCACAGGCTGGATAACTATGAGCGCTGGGCTACAAATTCAGTTTTTACCTAATTTTTGGTTTAGAATAAAATGTCAAAGTCTTTAATGTAATATGTTTTTTAAAAGCATTAGATGTCTATTTTACATCAGTCAAATATTTAACACAAAAGTTATAATTCTACCTCAAACACAATTTTTTGAGGTAGAATTTATTTTGGTAAAGTGGGACACTTGTATAATGGTAATTTTTGTATTAAAAAATCATATTATTGCAGCAACTACTTCTATGAATAAGCGGTTTTGAATAATAATAATACCAACCATTCTAATGGTTATTCTGTCATGTGAAATAGGGCCACCTGTGTGGAGGAGCTGTCATGTCCCAGTCTGCACATCTAACAAGGAGCTTTGGTATAAACTAAAAACAAGTTTGACAACAAATGAATATGCTGTGTAAAGTATCTCTAAAAGATTTATAATTGTTTATAAGTGAGTGAGGAATAATATGTCGGTTAGTAGTACAGAAAACTGGAAACATGATGATTTGTTTACTTTTTAGATTCTAAGTTTAGTTGTTTGGTCCTGAGACTGTATTGAGACGTTCATAAAGAATTCAAGAACATTATATTTCTATTTTATCTTGTTTTATTGTTCTAGATAATTCAATGTAAATGATGAAAAAGTATAATGCAGGTCGGGCTGTCACGATAATTAAAGTTAAAGCTATAATTAAAGTATTGTCCGTACTTTTATTAACCTTTATTCCTTATTGTGTCTGAGTAAAACCTCGATTTTTAACCGAAGCAAATTGGGCTACATTATGTTTCATGTTTATTGCAGCTTGTGTGGTATTTTAGGATATGATGATGCACTTTTAGAACAAAGCTTTACTGTTATTTTTGCTTTAGAGTTGAAATATATCTAGTATCTTTAGAGTCAATTACAACATACATCGCAATATTTTTGTGCCTCAATATGCAGGTGCTTGTTGTACCGTTAACCACACTGAAAGGTTCCCACCTTACTCATCATAGGTGCAACTGTTTTACCAAACATTGTAATTATACAGACCTAATAAAAATGTGAGTCAACTAAGGCTACAGGGGTTTTCGAATTACACCCTAATCAGTTCATCTTTTCAATTTTGATCTTCACGCTATAAAACAGAACAATGTTTCCATGTCCCACTTTTCCACCATAAAAGAAAACATTTGGCCTTTTGTCTAAATCATGATTTTCTACAGTTATCACAGCCATCGGAATCGCAGACCATGGAGCAGAAAAATTACTGCTGTGGCGCCATGTTTGGTTAAAAATGTGTACCGAAACAGCAATGTCCTCCTTGATTAATATTGGGAGCAAGTGACAGAACAGAGCGAGCTGGTGCTATGCCAAAGAGTGGTATCAACATTGAGACAAAGGTTTGGCAGACTTTCAAGCTACTCGACCCAAAGACACACTTTGTTACTGCACAGACGCAGTAGCTGGCTATTAATACGGTTTTAATTCAACGCGGTGCCATTAAACAGGCATTAAAAGTCTAAGTGAAACAGTCTGGCTTCCAGCTCCTTCCACCCCTGGAGCCCACTTTGATTGCGATAATGACTCCTAGTCCTGTACTCTGGCAGGCATGACGTAAATCTGAAACACGACAAGCTCTTTCCTTGTTCCTTTTGTCCCCAAGTAACTTCAACACCTTAAACTACGTCATTATCACAGAGATTAAAAGTACAGCTTCAATGATTTATTATTATCTGTATGAAGCAAATGAAATGCTGAAATTCAGTCAAATTAGCTATTTCAAAACATTTTGCAAAGAAATGTTTGCCATTCTTCTTCCTTTCCTTAATCATACAAGTCTTGGTTGGCAACCAGCTCCAAAAACTTGACTCTTTGTCAGAGCACTGGGCGGACAGTTAAAAAAAAACATGATATTTGAGTAATTGACCTTTTTTGTGACCCAATGGCTGTATGAGTGGTCAGCATGGCAGCTTTACTTTCCATCATGAAGGCCTCTTCAACTCTCCAGGGTCAATTGATTTGTTGGTTTTCTGGTGAGAGGCTCCGTCAGCAGTGAAAACCTAACGCAAACTCAGGAAAGAATTGATCCAGGAGCATCACTGTGATGGAAAGTAAAGGCGCTAAGCTAACCACTAATATACAGCCACCAGGTCACTAAACCTAGACTAAATGCACCTTTAAGCCTAACACCGAAGACACAGTCAGTGTGTTAAAACAATGCAAGTTTTCAATGCAATTAAGTGCACTTTTGACCTGTGACAGTGCAGTGCCTTGGAAATTTGGTTTAAAGAAAGACAATAGTGTGTAGTGTTTTGGGAAACGTGTGCGATGCGTCAGAAATAGTGCTTGAAATTGAGAAAATCACAGCTGAAAGTGGTACACTAAACCGGGCTAATGTTTAACAGAAGCCTATATAGAGCGTATAGAGACTTACGTCATCAAAATGCAATGCAAACCTGTAAAGATACAGTAAGGATCTCCCACCCAAAGCACTAAATCTATTGTTTGGATATGACATTATAGTCTTCAAATATTTCACTCAAGTTCCCTGAATCTATGTGTCATATGTTTCTAAGTAAAGGATTGTTTAACAGGAATTTTGAGACAGGAATTTACAAGGGACGTCATGGCTGTACATGGAAAGCAGAGACTAAGTGGGCCACAGAGATGTCTCTTCAGATATTAGGCAACCACAGAAGGGAGTCGCCTAAAAGGATATGCGGCTGAGTGCATGCTTTACAATCAGCAGGCACATAAAATCCATAAGGTTTGCACAAAATACACATGGTGTAAATATGATTGTTCGGGCAGTATTAGGTGATGCAAATTTGCTCTTGCAAAGAACCCCAATGTATAGCATAATCACATTTTCAAATTAGCTCTGTTTTAGTCCTGCTTTTGAGGTTTTTATGTTGTGACAACACATCATGAAAAAATAATAATTTGAAAAAATATATAATTTTTAATTTATAGAAACTCACTATGTTGAATAGTTTAGTAAAATATGCAATAATATTATTGACAAAACAGTCAATATTGTAATATCGTGCATACACATTTTTCATTGTTTGGCTGGGGGTGCGACTTATATATCAAAATATATAATTTTACATTTTTGTTTGTTTGCTTGTGTACCAGTATCTGCTACTCATGTACCACTGAAGATTTATAAAACGGTAATCAAGCAGCAGAAAGAAAGTTTGGAGTGAGCAAGACATTTGTGAGGGACAAGTGGAGGTTACTCTTACTGCAATGAAGAAAACAAAAAAAGTTCGATGGCCACAGCTAGAGGAACCAGTTTGCAAATGAGAACTTAAACAACATGCTGCTGGGAGAGGCTTGTCAATGGTGCACTTATGCCTCCATGCCCAGGTAGTTGCCAAGGCTGGTGCGACTTATACTCCGGAGTGACTTATAGCCCGGAAAATACGGTAATTGTGCCCAAAGATGTACACGGACTCTGTAACTGTTCTGGCTCAGTTACCTCTACTATGATCTAAACAATGATCTTAACTATGATCTTAACAATGAATACATTTGTATTGCTAATGCTGATTACTGCTAATACTGTACATCTGTCAACTTCAAAGTTTACAATTTAAGAAATAAATGCTAGACTAACAACATTAATCATTTCATAAGTTAAATTTGACAAGGCCTTATGCACATAGTAAAGATAAAGTGGCTTGTTATGGCTCATATCTCTTCTATTCTCTATCCGACAATGGTCACCGAGTTCATGAATGAAAGTGGAGGCAGGACAAATAACGACTGATCCATTATTTAGAGCTTCTACGCATCTCTGAAAGCGGGCGAAGTGGCATTTGAGCCAACCCTGTGCCAAGTGGGGAGAGAGGGTTGAACTCAGACCTGGGTTAGTCTCTCGGTCTAGTTAAAAATATAATTAATGCATAAAGACATAGTTCATATAGGCTTAACTTTTTCCTGATTAATCAATGGTTTGACCCGATTTCCTGTTTTTGTCCCGGTTTAGATCTGGTTTGGTCTTTGTTTAATCCTGGTTACCCACATAAAATAACAACCATTGCTCCTGGCCTTGAGCAGCAACGGAAGCGCAGGTCACTGAAGAATCACATGCTACACCAGCTTAGATAACCTTACAAAAATATGGAACAATGTTGGACACACTTCCCATGGGACGACATCAGCGCTATCTTTCAACAGGTGTCAGATACACTTGGAGTACAAATGGAGGCAGTCAGGCACAGCAACATAACTTTTTCAAAAACAGAAACATTAAAAATAGGCTGACGTGAAGATAACACGTGCCGTTCACTCGATAGCCAATATATTATTTACTTGGACAAAACACATGCAGCCGGTGAACCTTCTTTACTCGGGATAAGCTACACAGTCACCTAATGCTGAGTCACACTGGGAAAATGCTGAGCCTATTTTCATAAACATTGAGAAATTTTAATGCAGCGCTCTCTACTTGCTCTCTACTGCCCCTGTGGTCAACTGTGGCACTGCTGCTACAATAAATAAATAAAATTATTATTATTTTTCCTCTTCTAGATTCCAAGAAGTGAGTAAGTCTAGGTAAGGTTGCTTGTTTTCATAGTCTAACAATTACCCCAAAGGCAATTTTTTGACATTGCTGGAATGTCAACATGGCATTACCAGTCGCAAAAGCCTCTCACAATAAGAGTCAAATGCCAGTTTCAAAACAAGTGAAGCTGCTCTTTCTTTCGTCGTCAAATGAGGTTGGGTTTTACATGCCAACGAGAAATCAAGAAGCTTTGTCGCTTTTGTTGCACGCACAAAACACCCGGTCGGACTCCGCCCAACGAGAGCTGTGTTTAGGCCAAGTGGATCAACAACTCCATGATCGCTCCTTTTGTATGGGACATTTAAGAATATTAAAAATCCTTGCGACTTGCTACACTGCAGGGCGGATACCTACAGCATCGTATGACATAAGTGACATAGCTGGTTGAGTCCAGGTGAAGGTTAAATTTAGCTCTGGTTTAGTACTGGGTTCGTGTCGGCGTAGATCTGGCATCACATTGATTTAACCTATTGGCTTGGACCTAGTTTAGAGTCTGTTGTAGGTAGGGTAGGTTCTGCTTTAGTACAGGATTTTTAGGCTCTGATTTAGATTTTGGTTTGGCTATTAAAGCCCTAATTTTGCCCGGGTGTAGGCAGGTTTTAGTCTTAGTCTTTTAGTTTTAAGTCTTAGGGCGGATCCGTTGACCTCACTCCCAGTTCAACCTTTTCAATCAGGTGTAGGTGTCCAAGGTGCCGCCTAAGACCAATATTTGGTGGCCCTCAGGCTACTTGTTGAATTGTCACACTTCACCAGAGATATGCCAGATACTTTTCACTGCAAGTGTAATCATTCCAGACAATTAGAAACTAACTTTATTGAGAAGCAGAGCAGGCACTAAGCTTCTAACTCCAAATAAACGATTCTGACCTCTCTTAAATGCTGTGGGTCTCCATGCTGTATACACTCCAATATGTGGCCCTTGATGAAAAAACCCTGGACACCCCTGGGGTAGATCTACAACACCAGATGCCGCATGAATGCTTAAACAGCTGACTGCAACTTCCTGTGGAGCCAGGCAATACATATTTAAGAGGGCTTTGGGATTTTCTCCTTGACTTGTCGTGACGCACCTCGATGCTGCTCCGTCAACACAGCGGCGGCGATCGTGTTTAGCCACCAACAGCGAGCTTTGTGTTCGGTGTGGCGACCAGTGGCGTAAAAGAGGAAGGCGGGATAGCAGGCAAGGTGATTTTGAGTTAATATTGCACCACCAGGGTTATGCGTCTTGGAGGTTGACTTATCGCACCAGGAGCAGTATCAACAACGACCGACTTTAAGCTTATTAGGGCCGATTAAGGAGATTAACGTGGCTCATGTCTAGAGTGAGCAGATGAAGTAGCAGGGCTTTCTACAACAAGGCTAAAGAGGCATAAGCAAAATGAGCCGCTATGGGTATATCTTTCAGTTTATCTTTCAGTTTTCAGTGTTTGCTAGGCGATTACAAACTTATTTACATTGTTTGTCGCATGAAAAGGCTTATAACTACTACTACTATTTGTATACGCTATGTACTAGTACCTGTAGGCTTAAACCAAGGACTAAACCAATACATAACTAGATCTGGGACAGGTCAATTCTCAATCAGATGTAAAGCGGATCTAAAGAATGACTATAAACCAAAAAGGTCAATTCTACTTGCAAGGAACAATAAGACATCACACGATAAGGCATTTCAGAAAACACTACTACTACATATTTAGGCCCCAGTTAGGTAAATTCACAACACAGGTAAGGGAAAGTTGTTACGTAAAACATGTATGGGACGTCTGTGCATGTTGTAGATTAGGGCCTATAGGTGTCTTTGTGTCTACCACCAATCCCCCGCAACAAGACTCCTGTTGTAGAGACTGACAGGTGGATTCTGAAATGCTGCAGTCCCACCTCCACCTGCGACACTTAGCTTCAGCCTCCGGGGCACCTCACCTTGAGTAATCCCTGGCTGCCTCAATGCCTCCTGGAAAGACAAAGACTTCCTGTGTGCTAAAATAAGCTACAAGGTAAACGGCATAATTGTAAAGTGCAGTCCTGAGTTACTTCTACGGAGCAAACAAGAAAGTTATGACCACATAACAGTATAAGACCACATGGAAACTTATTATTATACTACAAAAAACCTTTGTAATATGCTATTACTAATTTGTCATTCAATATTGCAAGTACCTATGCAGTCCTATTGCCAAAAGAAGCGGTTCTATCTTGCCATGGTGAAGATTTATTGCCCAAGGATCTTCTTTTTCATGGGTCTTTCTCAATCAAGCCACAAAAAAAAAACGAACAAATGTGTGACACTTTTCTCTGTTAAATGCTGGACTGACGTTGATTAAACGACAGCAACTTCTACTACCACCACTACCATTGCAAGCTAATAATACTATTCCAACACCCATTGCACGCTACAAGCCGTGTCACACAGCGAGGGGCGAATGTAGGTGACAGACTTAGAGTTTTTAATCCTTGACTGTGCTACTATCAGTGCATGTCAGCAGGTGAAGGGGCAGCTGCCACACAGGCTGTTTAATGCACACACACCAGTACAATGTGGGGCAGTGAGTCGGCACATCAGCAGCTCATGTCTTCAACCACAACAGAGGGGGGAGAAAGTTGTTTGTTTACATGCGACACCGGTGTGAAAACATACTTAGGCATGTCTTCTTGGGGCCTGGAAATGTTTCACAACCTGCAGTGCAAAAGTAGCTGTGAGGTGTGGAAAAATGACGTTTGCTAAAAGTGTACTTACAGTCCTATAATATTCCAGCAATAGGTCTGAGATGGGGAAGCTGAAGCTATTTGAGATTGAAAAACTTTTTGTTGTTGATAACTTCTGCACAGCACTGCTACTAACTACATGTCGAGTGAACACTAGCCTCAGTGTCTCTGGTTGTAATTGAAAACTGAGATTAGCTTTGGATCACAGCGCACATTGGGCAGTTTGGTCGGAGCGAGCTGCTGACAGACATCGTGACCCGAGTTACCACCACCTCCACGCGCAGCACTGACACAGCTCCAGTCAAGGTCAGGCAGAGAACAAAAGTATAACAGTAGATTAGCCGCTTCATAGGACACAACAATGCAGCTTTGGACATGGGGATAGCAGCCAGAGAGAGAGGGAGAGATGGAAAGAGAGGGACAGAGGGGGACGGAGAGGATGGGGATTGTGCTACAAAGTTTAGAAAGTTTATTTCATTATATTTATGAAAAATAGTGATTGCAGAACTGGATCTAATGCACTAGAGATGTTGCATACATTCATAACAGTCTGGCAGTGCATGAGAAAACAATGGACTAACTAGCTATTACCTTACTGCACAAAAAGATTATCTTGTTCATGTTTTAGTCTTATCATATCATAAAACTATAAAGATAGTTTTCATAAACTCATATCGTGATAGACACTGTAGGCAATTTGAGGGTTATCTGGCTGTAATAGGCCGAGATGTATTTGAGATAAGAGAAGATAATATCAAACTTTATTGATCACACGGATGGAGAAATCACCTATTACAACTGCCAGCAATCACAGAAGGTAATGTGCAGACAAGTTAAAGTGAAATAAAGGTGTCTTATGTGCAATGAATAAAAAAAGGAGGCAAAATAAAATAATATTAACAAAAAATCAAACTAGAACAGAATGTAAAATATAAAACTATCAGAAACGTCAAAGTTGACAGTGCAAAGTTTACAAGTGCAGGTGATTGTGATTGATAAAGTCACACTGATTGCAGGTGTTTGCTAATACAGATGTTTTACACATGGTTTATGAAATGCCATTTGTCAAAATACGGTTGAGTCTCGCATATCCCAGTGTCTATCACATTTTGCATATTCCCAATAGTTATAACAGGTTCATCGGTGAGTTCTATAACTTCACGTTGCTTTCATTATCTTTGTGCATTGGATTGATGTTTGTGTGTTGCGTCCTACCTGTAGCTCGCACCACGCCACCTCCACCGTGGTCTCCGTGTCCAGCCCTTTGTACACGTTCTTGAAAGACCCCCGTCCGATCTCTATGTTGAACTTGAGGTATCTTCCATCGGGGGACGTCGCCACGGCTTTGGTCTCCAGGTCCTCTTTCTCCTCCTGCTCCCACTGAGTTTCAAACGTGATCCGGGATAAAGGTTTGTGCTGTTTGGTCAGGACGTGCTCAGTTTCGGAGTCCGAGCTGGCCTCCGGCGCCCGGGGTCCGCGCTCCCAATCAGCACCGGGGTCAGTGGTGTCCGGCTGCGAGGGGGGCGTGTGAGCGCTCGCGGCCGGGCTGGAGACGGGTGAGGGCGAGCGGGTTGACTCTTCCTCGGCCTTCTCCTCCTCCACCCGGGACTCTGTCAGTGTCAGGATGTTTTCAGCAGACCAGGACAAGGCTTTGGACAGGACGCCACTGTAAAGAGGCGAATCAAGGTCCATACTAATTTTCTGCAGCCCATAAGAGTTCCTTCTTGCGCCCAAGTGCGTCCTGAGCACAGATGGGACACGGGACTCTGTCATATCCATATGGAGACCAGGGAAGCCGCGTCCTGGTATCTCAACTTGCGCGTTGGACATAGTTGCAGGTTTAATGTAATCTCAATTCGGTGCCTAAAGAACAGGAATAATATTGTGATTAAAAAAGGGGTATGTGATGCCGTGCCATGTTTTACAAAGCTTCAAAACTAACAAAACAGGCCATTCGATTACTGAAATCTACATGCTTCTGTCATCTTTAAACACAAAGCAAACGAATACATCCTCGTTCTGAATAAACAAAGTTGATAAAGTCCACTTACTCATGGCAGCTGTCCAGTCAGACCGTCTCACTTCGGCGCGTTACGCACATAAACGCGCATTAAAGCATACTTCCTCTCGGGATTATCGGAGTTGTTCTCTTCTCCAAGTCCTCAGCCATAACCTCCAGAGAGAGGGCAGCTCCGGGTATATCAACACGGAGCGGTGGAAAGCTGAGCGCGCCGTGCGTCCGGTTGCGCGCGGCCAAAAACTCCGCCCCTTCTCCAGCTTTGACGCGCGCGAATCCAGGCAGGCAGTAATTACACGTGGAAACATATTACTAATTAATGTCAAAAGGCGAAGTAGAAGGGGTAGATTATGTACTGTCTCAGCAGCTGTTTGTGCACATATTCTTTGGTTGTTTGCTAAATGCGGCATTGATGTTGTCCTTAACTGAACCGTGAGTTAGAGACGATACCTGGCATTTTCTTTTATCGATCACACGGGCAGAGAACATGCGCAGTGGGTTTAAATCATTGACTAATAAATTTGATTTAGGTTAAATCCTGTTGGTGCCTTAACCGGACAAGACCGAGAACTAATTGACCCCGTGTGACTTTCCTGAATTGCGCGCCAGCCTCTATTCCCTAATGCACACACTTGTCCGGCTTGGGCTATAGGCTATATATAAATGCGCGTGCTTCTCGTACATTGATGGTCTGTGTTGGCTTTTTTTTCTTCCTCCTGTAATATAATTCACACGGACATCACACACTCGCCTAGTAGTTTCACAGTATCACCAAAAGGGGGAGCCAACAAGAGGCAAAGACAGTAACTGGACACTTCATTATCAGTCAAGGCCGCGCAGAGCAGTCCCACCTGTTAAAACTCGTGTGCGCAGAGCTTTACCGATGGCAGATGTACACGCTGGATCCCCCTGGGGATGGAGCGTGGGCGGCACATGACGGAAACTGCGCTGCTGCGGGCAAAAAGAAGGGATCAGTACGTCTCCAAATCACGTTGGCATCACAGTGTGTCTTTCCGCACTGTGAGCAAAAGGCATTTGAATATGAGACGAACTGAGAAGTAGGCGATTGTATTGATAGTCTAAATAAAAATCTCTCATCTGTACAATTTACAGGGTCTAGGACTCGAAGAGGTTTGAATATCTGTAGGACAAAATCTAAGGTCTATAAAGTCCTCATGAAGAACTGTGTAGTAATGAGTGTGTCAGACAAAGATCCTTATTTTGTGTGTATCCTAAGCAATATAACTTTTTTAGATACAATTTCAAGATGGCAAAACTGAAACATTGCCTGTCTCTTAATAAATGGTACAAGTGCAAGTAGAGGTGATCCCTGTAGATATTCATTGTATATGTAGATGGAACATTTTCCTACATACACAGTTCATTTTTAATAAAAGAGTGGGTTGTTTGTCATTTTCTTTTCACAGTACTGACCATATGTATTGATAGCAGGGCTTAAAATAGTGTGGCAGAAGTGTTTTTGTGATTGTTATCCTGTTAAACCCTTGATGGAATAAACAAATCTGCCTCTTGTACAAGACAAACAAAACAACAGTTACCAAATGTAGATTTATTTTCCTATTTTCGGATAAGAAAAGGAGTGGGAATTTTGATAGAAAGGACAGAGGAGAGTCACAGTAGCACAATAATAGCATGACAGCAATCTGAAGTCCGTTCTTATTACACCAAACCAGAGCTGTGGTCCAGGCCCCTGCGGAGCTCCTCTAATGGAAGCGTTCACTCTCAAAATACAGGTCCCTCTGGTGTTGTGTTTGGGGATTTCTTTGGGATGTCATAACAGAGCGCCAGAGCTAATTTAACTGAGCATTATTGTTAAACAGAAATAAAAAAAAAAGTATATTTACAGAAATAAGAGCAGCTAAATCTCCCAAACAGTATTCATTGTAGTCCTGAAGCTTGCTGCGTAAATGGCAACAAATGCTAAGTTTAGCAACAGTTACCTAAAAAGTGACATTTAGCCATTGTCACCAGTTTGCCCCATCCCCACATGGATATACAGTATATTGTATATATACTGGTTCATTTTCAATTTAAAAAAACATGAACCAAAAAAGGCAACACAAATGAAAGGACCAGCATGGACCTGGCAGGGCATTGAGGGCACCACTGTGTGGCCTGAGGGCTCCCTGTTACAATGGCCTCTGGAGTACAGAATGGGGCTCATAGAGACGGAGGTATAGCACGGGCACCGTTCAGAAGAATTTGACTCCTTTGCCGTCGTCCATTGATATGATCTCAGCTTTGCCTTCGGACTGTAAGGCCTGCAATGACCGCAGCAGCATCCACTCCTCCAGACCGTGGAACTCTGCACAAAATAGGCGGACAAAAGTTTAATATCGCAGCCGTCGCGGAAAAAGAACTGAGACTTGTGACATTGACCAGCATAAAACATTTTGGAACTTTTGAATGTCTAAGTTCATTGAGAGAAAATTGTATTGAATTTTTTATTTATCTATGACTGATCATCATTTTCCAAAGGTCCTATAGAACGCTATATTCAGACTTACTGTATGTACAATAGGCCAGGATGAACAATGTGTGTGCGTGAATGCATGGTGGTGGTCAGAGGGACCGTTGATGCAGATGTGTCCAGTCGTTACAGCGTAAGTCTCCCCCAGGGGAAACTGAACACCACCGAGTATAGTGTGAATGTATAATTCTCATGTAAAGTGCTTTGTAACTGTCTGTGAGAGGCGCTATATAAATATAGTTCTACTCCTTCGACTGTTCACAACTTAGCCTTGGTATATTTAGTATTATAACTTAAAATAGTGTATGCATCCAGAAAATGCCCTTAGTTATAGAAATGTTGTTACATGTAGCAGTAAAATATTCAGGCAGTTTCCTCTTGTGCTCGAGAACCAGACCACCTGACCAGGGCAGCAGTGCAAAATGCAACAAATCCTTGACAAACATTGAAGACAGCCTGCACAAACGGACCATCACAAATGGACATAAGTTTGGTGAAGGGCGATGTAAAACATAGAAGACCTTTATGGATTCCTTTGTATGAAATTTACCAGGGTGCGGGCTTGCATTGTGAAAAAAAAAAGACTACATTTGCAGAGATACTGAAACTTATGCCATTTAAATCAAACAACAGCCCAGGAAATGTTTTTGACAATGTAAAAAATATTAAATCCTGAAAATGTTGCATTTGATGTTTTGATCGATGCCTTATAAGTGTAAAATATATTCAGGAGTAAAGTAATATTCGTCAAAAAAATCCTACCTTCACTTTCTGTATCATCTCCATTGGATAGCTCATAAAGTGTACAAACAGTGTTGACCATGCCATTTTTGGATATCTGAAATATGATAAAACAGACATGTTGGTATGCTATAGAATAACATAATTCACTAACATAATAGTTAAAGATGAGAGTCCTCACTGCACAGCCAATGGACATGAGATAAGCCGCACAGGGATGAATTACACAACACAGTAATACCAGCCAAACATTTGCTGTACAATGGCTGCAAGCAACTTTTTAAAGGAAATTCTAAAAGCAAAGACATCCAGTGTTTTACAGAAAGATGATCAAGATGTCCTCGGGCAACAAAGAAACAGCACAATATCAACAAGGGATTCAGAATTTCTTCCCCCTCTTGCTTTTGAGAATTTGTCTCAAAATCCAGTTACCGGACATGTCTGAATTTGGTGATATTATCAGTGAACTGGCCTAAAGGGAACATTGGTGCATCTAATCTACAACAGGAATCATGATTACTATATAAAATTACTCTTCATTTTAGTAATTGGTAAATAAATTAGTATAAATCATAGCATTTATGGCATTTTGTCAATTGTTTACATTTTTAATCTCGTACAAACACATTTGACAACTTACCCACTGGTATATCAACTTCCCCCACTCCTCCGGCCGTCTCCACATGACTAAACATCTAGATTTGTTTTTGTCCAACCACTCCAAGTTCCCTGAAGCAAAGCAATAAAACAAATGAGATAATGTGATTGCTTTTGAAATGACAAGAGCCAGACAAACATTTCTCAAACAAAACATGGCCCAACCTTTTTTCCTTAATTCCTCAAATACAACTTGAATGGCTTCCATAGACAGCTTCCCTGTAATTTAGTTAAGGAAAGGAGGTAAGGGATGAGGGAATATAAGGGAGAACAAACTAAGCCTTCAGGCAGGATCTCAAATGGGATATTTTTAATGCCACATTAACATTCCTTATAGAGGTTATCTCCCAGAACATCTGGATAGTTAAATTAATAGGTTTAGATTACTTGACTTCAATAATAAGCAAGCAAGATTATTTTAGGAGTTTTATTGTCTGAAAACAAAGACAATGAGGGGAATTGCCGTGTCGTCACATCCGAGGCACTGGTGGGCAACACAAATGTATTGAATGGATATTAATAGTTCTATGAAGGGTCAAAACATCGTTCACAAACAGAGCATTGCATAAAAGATCTGTGATTTAATAAACAGCTCTTCAAGCTCAGAAAAATCCGCTGTTTGCCCCCCAGTCACCAAAACATCCAGTGAAAATCAGGGAAATAAACAATAGCAGCGATCCTCCCTATTGACATCACATAATTATTATCCAGAAAATAATTTCTATTTTTATAGAAATAAATGTAGCTCCTTGCAACATGCTGTTGTGGTTTGTTTTACTTACTTATTATGCTGTAAATGCAACAAAAAAAAACATTATCTGTCAGTCAGTTCTTGTGTCTTTTGTATACTGTTTCTTTTTAACTGAGTTATCCCATTTATAAACCTGCTGTTAAGAACTATGTAAGGATACGTTCAATCTTTTTGTTGTTGAAAATGGGGCTTTCCTGAGCTTCCATGACGTCCAGAGTGTAGAGTTTGTGATGTCTGCAGTACGACAGTGTCAGGGAACACCATGCTGCCAGCTGCTTCTGTCTTGTGTCAGCATTGGGCTGTAACCTGTAATGGACACATGATTCAAATCACAACCAAAACCAAAGACACTGAGGCATAGGAAGTTTATTTTATTTCTTCATTAGGGAGGTTAAAAAGGTCAGCCAATATCTCAAATGTGTGACAGCGAGGGGTTGATTTGTGGTCTGTGTTTGGACTTTTACTATAATTAGATCGGACAAATATTTGCCAAAACAACAGTTCGTTTCAGTTTAGCTTTATAATTTATTGGACTACCTCAGATTTATGCCCTTGCCACAAGTTTAATTTAGATTTACTGGAAGGCATGGCCTTTTCACTGAGTCCAACTTTAATGGTTCCAGTAAGGATACCCAGCAGCTCGATCTATATTTTCAGCATACTGATCAACATTTATCACTAAATGAAAATAAAATAAATAATAAATAAGCTTGACATTTCAGTCATTAAAATAACTGAGGTACACGCCCAAATATAATCTGTCCCTTCTCGACTGGAGATCCAATTATATACACAAATGTAAATCACAAGATTCAATGATATAAAAACACGAGTGTTTACATTGACGTTCCTTTTATTTGAAGCTGCTCGCTTGTTAATTTCTGCTAAGTTAGCTGTGGACCCTTCCCAGAAAAACCACAAATAGAACAATCCGAGAGCACCAGAATCAATTCTCACAGTTCTAAACTGCCTAAACGATGGATATTTGAAATGTCTAATGGTTGTATTTGCTAAGCAGAAGTTTTTCGGGTTGACTATTTCTAAAACTTTACACTGTGGTCACTTCCCTAGCTATTTGACATGTAGCATGTTAGCTAATGGGCTAATTTTTATGCTAATTCGGCTTGCAGGGGGTCTGGGTTTAAAATGAACATATTCCAAGGTTATTCTTGATCAGAGGATATTATCACTACAGTCAAGGTTAAGTTACTCACGTAAAAAACGGAGGGAAGTTATATTGCCAGGGCCACTCAAAACTCATTGCAGTTGTGCGGTGTTCACAGCTGAGCTGACAGCTTCCGGAAGTTGGTCCTGCCGTAAAACAATTCCGACAGATGTGTCATGTTTAGCGCCTGAAGTTTGCTCACTAAGCCTGTGTATTGAAGTAAGACAATATGTATTGGGCAATGCGTGTGTTTAGAATAACATCCACCTTAACCATGGATCTATTGACCTTAACACGTCAATTTCTAACAGATTATCAATGTTAAAACATAATAGTGAGCGCTTGTATCCAACAGGGGGCGGCAAATCACCGTCTCGATGTCAGCTGTCACGGCACAGAAGAAGTTGAGCACAGCTCGCGCTCCCCGCCCACTGTCTGCTCCTGTCCAGTGTGCCCACGGTGCCCGCTTTCATTCCGGGGACAGTCAATAACACCCGACTGCGTCTGCTGGGTCTCTCGGAGGCAGGAGCTATGGGCAAAGGTAAAGATTTGAGCGACTTTGACAAAGGGCAGATAGTGATGGCTAAACGCCTGGGGGAGAGCAGCTCTCGGATCTCGGCTCTGGTGGGTTGCTCCAGGTCCACGGTGATTGCCATCTACCAGAAGTGGTGCAAGGAAGGAGAGGCTGCCAGCCGGCGCCAGGGTCACGGACGGCCGAGACTCATTGATACACTGGGGGAACGAAGGCTCGCCCGCTTGGTCGAGTCGGACAAAACAGCTACTGTGGCTCAAATAGCTGAAAAAGTTAACGCCATTTCGGACAAGAAGGTGTCTTCACATACGGTGCACCGCAGCTTGTTGCGCATGGGGCTGCGGCGCAAAAAGGTGAGCGCCTCCATGCTGGCCAATGTGCACCGTCAAAAGCGACTGCTGTGGGCACTTGAACACGAGGACTGGACCATGGAACAGTGGAAAGGGGTGGCTTGGTCTCGAGAGGCACGTTTTATTTTCCACGAAGTCGATGGGAAAGTGTCAGTGCGTCGTTTACCTGGGGAAGGGGACGCACCTGGCGGATACCAAACCAGCGGCTACACAGTTACCCTTTGGGGGATGTTCTGTTGGGAGACCCTGGGCCCCGTGATCCATGTGGACGACACTCTCACTCAAAACTCCTACATCAACATCCTCGCGGACCACGTTCACCCATTCATGAACTCCGTATTCCCCGAAGGCAGCGGGTACTTCCAGCAGGACAACACCCCCTGCTACACCACTGACAGCGTCCAAGAGTGGTTTGAGGAGCACAGTGACGAGTTCAAGGAGTTGACTTGGCCTCCGGATTCCCCTGATCTCAACCCCATGGAGCAGTTGTGGGACGTGCTGGACAAACAGATACGCTCCATGAACGCATCACCCCTCACCAGTTTGGAGGAACTCAAGAACCTTCTGCAGGCCTCGTGGAGTCAGATCCCACAGGACACGTTCAGGGGTCTCGTGGAGTCCATGCCTCTTCGGGTCAAGGCAGTTTTACAGTCACGCGGAGGGCCTATGCCATATGTGCCTGGTGGTCTTATAATGGCTGATGGAAGCACTACTCCACTTTAATGCAACAGTAATTAATGCACTTAAATGTAAACCTAACTCAGCACTTATCAAGTCCCCCCAAGCACTTTTGTCTACATGTAGGCCATTCAAGTCTATCCTTAGTTTTGCAACATTTCCACATGAATTATGGACACAATTTCTTATACAAAGTTACTTTATTATTTGACTGAAATCTGCATTTTCCACAGCATATGCCTTCTTTGACTATTTATACAAGGTTTCTTAAAATTCATATTATTTGTTGGACTTCATGACCAAAATATTGTTTATTATTGTACAGTACAGCATGTAGTTATTTGTGTACATATCTTTGTAAATAAATCTATAAGATGAAGCATATGAAGCCTATTTTACAAGTTAATATATATTTTTACATTTCTATATTACAAAAAAAAAAAAACCTGCAGATAAGACATGATCAATGTACAGTAAACACACTAAAGACAAAGCAAAAGATATTAAAAATCAATTTGAGAAATTGATTGTTCTATTTCGCAAAGAAATCTAATGCACTGAGCCATGTTTGACTATCACAGCTATTTTTAGAAAGTTAAATTCCACTGAAAGTGACACTTGTGACAATTGCAACAAAATCCTTGACCCATAAGTGTGGCTTGTGTTTCGAATCTAAAATACTGTCGTCTTGCACAGTAACTGGATCATCTAGTGGATGTTGTATGTGCTTCTAGTAATCTGACTACCTCTCCTTCGTTTAAATTATGAAGATTGCTATGTAAGTCTTAAGTCATTCGTCTCATTCCGATGTGCGCTTCAGTGGAAAATCCGATCATATTCGTTCAAGATAAACTCCACGATCTGGTTTTGAAAGACCATGTGCATCGTGAGGTTATTGGACTCGTTCTCCGGTCGCAGCAGCGTCGGCCCGAACACTATTGCCACGTTCTGCACCGTCATGCGATTGTCCTCTCCATATTCAATTACACTGTTGAAAGAGATGAGATAGTGAGAAATAAAAAATAAAATACTACCTTAATACCTTATTATTGTGTTAAGCCTTAGAGGACTACTGTCATTTCCTATAAAATAATCAGTATATTCTTTGTAATAAGGTAGATTTGTTCAGATTAAAGTGAAAAACACAACAGATACATCTAAATTGGATACTAATGGTGGATACTCGGCGGTGCTGTAGCTTTCACTCTCGCCTCACAGCAAGAAGGGCTGGTTTGATTCCGGCCTGTGTGGGCCATCTCTGTGTTGGAGTTTTCTCACTCTCTCTGTGTGCTTAGGTTTCCCCTACCCTAGAACAACCCTGTTTAACTTGTTACCCAAGACTAATGAGGATTCTATATTGCAAGGGTAGAACGAGGACTTACTCATGGCCCATTGGTACAGTATAGCTGCACAGTGTTATGGAATGGCAAGTTTACATTTCTTAAGGCACACTTTTATGAGAAAGTAAACAAACAAACATCACAAAAGATGTTTAAAGAGACTGTACAGAGTTTAAAAATGTAAAAAAAAATGTATTATCCTGCCCCTACATGTTCCAGCAATGTCCTAATATGTAGAATGAGCCCAGACCTGTTCACCACAACTGCCTCTAAAATCCTGCACTGTCACTCGAAAAGTTGTTAATTTGCGTCCGAAGTGCCGTCATGCACAAGCTTAATATAGAAGGTGCAGTTACAAGTATGACCTGAGGTGGCAGTAGTGAGTATAAAATGGCCAACTTGCCTCTAGCTCCTTTAAACTGGGTAGACATTTTTGTTGTTTATTGTAAAATCTAAAACCTTGTATGATTTTAATCCATCATATTTAACACACTTGATTATTCTATTTTATTAACATTTTTCTTTTTCTTCTCATAATCACATCATCCGCAGATCAACCAATTAAAGGACAGACTCCGTCCCAAAGCCTGCAATAGTATCTTCAATAACGCTGTCACGATAATTACTATATTGACTTATCGTTCAATGAATAACAGATAAACGATACATTTTTGAGCTTGATATTTATCGTCTGTTCATTTATTAGCATTGTTTGTAAAACTTAACTGAAGCAAATTGAGCTACATTTTATTTCATTTTTATTGCAGCTTGTGTGGTATTTTAGGATATGATTATGCACTTTTAGAAGAAAAGTTTACTGTAATTTTTGTGCCTGAGAGCCAATAATATCGTTTATCGTGACACTTTCTTGCCTCAATATATCGAACCTCAAATTTGTTATCATGACAGGCCAACTCCTCAATGTTAAAGTGAAAACCTACTTGCGTAAATGTCCAAAGAGAAGCTTCATGGTGTCGTGGTTTGGCTGAGGCAAAGACTTGACCAGGTTACAAACATAAGACAGTTTTGTGTTATAGTCGGTTTGTCCTAAAGGGAAGAAGAAGAAAAATCAAGTTAAATGATGAAGCCTTTTAAAGTAGAACCCGAACATCCCACTAGATGTCACTGCATTCAAAGGTTAGGCCATCGCCAAAGACAATCATAATGATGCCCTATTATTTGACCACATGGATACAAGTGTACTTCTTATACTAGTCTTTTTACATAATAGGACCTTTCTATCCTTTTAACAAACAATATTCTTACTGCTATTCAACCTGGATGACTGAGAGCCCCTATTAATATAAAGATCTATCTGTAAATCCGATCCAACCGCTGTCTGCAGGACCTCAGTCTGCAGGACCTCAGTCTGCAGGACCTCAGTCTTCAGGACCGAACGTTCCCACCCACTGACAGTTGCCGCGGTAACAGCCGAATCACTGTAATACACTTCTGCGCTCCACCTGTCATCACATCGCAAAGGGCCAGGATTTTCTTTTCTTTTTTTATGTGTGAGCGCTCTGATTTCTGGAGCTATTAATACTACAGTGTATCTCAAAAAGTGAGAAAATTAGGCAGCAATAGCAACAACATCGTTTCAATTATCGCTGAATTATTATCAGTAGTTATTTCTTTCTCCTCTTTAGGGTTAGGTGAGTCCTGTTTTAAACCAGACTTTTTTTTATCCCTCCCAGCCAAGTTTAGATCTGGTGTTAGTCACAGAGCTGTTTTTCCTCCTCAAGTGGTACTTAGTGTAAAAAAAACTTTGAAAACCATTGACACAGACTTGACATCGCACCTGTTCCTGGGTCTATTATGGATCATTGTGACTAAGAGAACTTTACGTCCTCAAATTTGACAAGCTCTTCGAAAGAGTTGAGAAGGCAGCAGCGAAAGTGGGTTAACACAAGAGTTCAATTTGTTACAGAAGCTAAAATAAGCATTCTAATGGATAATAATAACAAACTTACTGATGGCTTCTATGAATTTGTTAAAGTGACTGAATGGGAAAAGCGGCTCGGGAAGCTCTCTGAAAAACAGCTTCAACGCTCCGGTGATCACGTGCACGTCCTCCCACTGGCCATCCTCCAGGTCCAACTCCTCTGTTCACCAAAATACATAAACATATCATTAAAAAAAAAAGCAGTGCATTTTACCACATGCAGTTAACTACACCAGAGGGCGCCCTTTTCTATGGGAAGCCACAGTTCGGTCTTTCACAGGCGATAGAAATAACACAAGTTTTAAAAGTAAAACAAAGTGTACCGTGATCCGCCTTGAAGCGTAGTCTCTGAATAACAGCGAGGTTTCCGCTCACTCTGTAGAGACCGTCGATGTCTAAACCTGCGGCCAAAAAGAAAGTCTCATCAAATATGGCAGTACACTTTCAGTAATGCATTTCATAATTAACCACGTAACCTCCATTTTAACCAAACACATTCAGCTTTACCCGAATTTAAAAGCTTCTCGACTGGAGCTCAGTGTCACGCCTCATTTCAAGGATAAGACCTACAAAACTGAGCTAAGATTTTTCACTGCGTTGTTGCTTTTTTGTCACATTTTTGCTACATTTTTGTAACTTTTTGGTTGCGTTTATGATGCTTTTTCATCCCTTTTTTGTGGCATTTTTTGTTGTGGTTTTGTAATTTTTGTGTTGTGTTTTTTGTTGCCTTCTGTCGCCTTTTTGGTGAGTTTTGGAAGCTTTTTGGTTGCTTTTTCGTCATCTTTTTCGTCACATATTTGTAACTTTTCCATCATTTTTTTGTTGCTTGTTTTCACCCTTTTGTTGCGTTTTCATCCTTATTTCCGTGTCGTTTTTGCCACTATTTTTGACTCTTTCTTTCAAGATTTGGGTAAAGGCCAACTATCGAAAATGTGCTTGTTTAAGGCGGGGCTTAAGAGGTTAAATGAAAGTAAACAGTCTGTCATGAGCACATAAGTAACAAGTCTTTCCAAACATATGAACGTGGGTTGCAGAGGTTAAAGGACACAGAAAAGTAATGAAGACAAACACAGCCCTAAACCATAATGCCTTAATAAACTGCAAAAGTTCAGTTCTATTCAAGATTTTTCTAATTGAGTTCCAATTAAGCTGTATTTTGGTCTTGTTTGGTGAAAACACAAATAGCTTGTAATCTTTCTTTAAATTCAATGGAACAAACTCTATTCAAGACAGTTCAAATATTTGGTTGTGCAGCAATAAGTGGATTCCTTCACGGGGACAAATGATCAAACAGATGCATGTTTTCGAGCAGTGTGAGGACGCCAGAAGGTACCGACAAAGACCCTGCAAATATAAACATATAAAACAAAAGCAGCGTTACCTCTTCTCTCGACCGCCCTGATGCACTTCTCCACAAAACTGGGAACAGAGCTCTTTTCCAAACCGCACAGCGTGGCCAGATGGCACCCGAACACGTTATCTGGAGAGAAATGAAAAACAAAACTAATATTGGTGCTTGCACAACAGGCCATGACAAATGTTCATGATAAATAATTGTGGGGGAATTAATGGCAAAATGAGAGGATTGTGTGGCATGATTATTCAGTCAAAACAACAGTATTTTATGGTGTTCTCTCTTAACACAAAATACAACAAATAAAATGCAATTAATTATTTTTCTAACAAAATATGACTCTCAAAGTCCATTTTGCTACAAGAACTATACAGAAGTTTTTTTTTACTTCAAATGGGGACACTGCATGTTAAAGCAATACTAAGTAACCTGTAACATTAATAAATCCTTTTCGTAGTCCTTCTGGAGGTAATACGAGTGTTCATGGGATGATCGTGGGGTCTTTCATCTCCCCCTGGTGTCTTTGGCCAGAAAACCACCCTTGCAACTTCCCTGCTCTGACCCAGAGGCGCAATACACACTAATGGAATCACGAAGCAGAAGCTAACAGGCTAACGGGCAAAGCTAACTGCGGGGTAGCGCCACTTAAACAGTATTTACAGCCAAGTTTGAGTGAAAAAAATGATCTCTATTGTGTAATTGGATGTACAATAACCCTCTCTCCCTTTATCTTTTCTGTCAGCGTAGTATTTACTCTCACGGACAATTAATGAGTAAAAAAACTCTAGGGGCATGAGTTACTTAGTTCTGCATTAAAAGTCTTGATTGTTGTCATGGGCTAATTTTAATCTACTCCTCCATTTTGCTTTCAGTGGAGTAACAACATGTTGAAATAGCATGGTACCGCCTTTATTAGCTTGGCGTGACATGTGAATACCTCTGATGTAGCCCTTCTCTTTGACGGACTGCAGCGTGGGACGTTTCTGCAGGAACTTCATGAGTTTGGTCCGGACCCTCTTCTGATCCGCATCCGCCGCGTTACTGGACGAGTGAGTGACACTGGGCCTGGAGGCTGCGACACCAAAAAACACTCAATCAGTTCTGTATTTTTAGCACTCTGATGGCCTGGATGCACGGAACTGGGTCAAAATGAACCGCATGATTAAAACAGGATTAAAAGTCCCATGTCGGGCTTTACTTAGGCTTTCTGAAGAACTTTTCGACACAGTAGCATTTCACGTTTTTAAACTTGAAACATTCAGCTCAATACTGTACGCCACAGGGAGAGAGAATGTATCAGGTTAGTAATTTACATCTTCTCTTGTCTAGTTGTTTGTCGTCCCGCTCGATGTTGGGGATGTTGGGGATTTTCTCATAGAGGTCGTTGTCCTCCTCTCCTGAGTGGTGCTCCAGGACCTGGTATTCCTGACAACAACAGCAGGATTTACATGTCACAGCATATTCATGGGTGTATGAACTGTTTCTCTGCAGCAGCTTGTAGCACATGTATACTAGCCTCAGTGGTGTTCAGATTTGGCCTAAAACAAGTAGCTGAATGACTCTCCTACTCTCAGTTTCCAACTTTGTTCTGTGCTAATGTATCAAAGTGACGTAACAGGTCTTTGAATGAGCAAAGGTGTGACAGAGCTGGCACTTGTCTGTGTGTTTTGTGCAGTTTGTCTTATAAAACATCAATAAAAATTAATTCATTACAATGTCCTCAGCGTTGTTGTATATCGAGACTCCACAATGTAAGTATTGATGATGGAAGGGCATGCAAGTGTCTCATGGGAACACGCAGAGGTTTCGCCAGAACCTGTCGCCTCAACAAAACATCATGTGACTAAAGGCATTTGTGTGATATGGCTGCCAAGTCAGCCTCAAGCAGTAAGTACAAAGACAGCTACCAACACCTACTTTCTAATTCAACTAGCTCTCATCCAAGTGGTCTACCAACGATACACAAAACTACAAGTAAAAGATAGCATAGTGAAAAAATAATTAATTGTATTCAGTGGTCCTCTTACCAATTGTCGTATAGTGTCGTTCAAGACTTTGTGCCAGTCGCTGATGATGCTCTCTGTGTCGTACTGTATCAGGAACTCCACTCCGTTTTTACCTTTTAGCTAGAAACAGAAAGAGGAAGCATTTCATTTTCTATTGAATCAACAAATACTGTCATTTCTTTCAAGTGTGTACCTCTAAGACATTCTTCTTGCTGGATTTGTCCTTGGATGCCCAGTTCACAGTAGCTCCTCTCAAATCTACTTGAATTTCAGGCACAATCTGATTGGTCTTGTTCTGCAAATAGACAGAAAATGCTTGTTAGCAAATTGCTATTAATGCTTTCCTCATGACAACAACCAACTCCAAACAAAACAAAGTGTGACCGCGTCATGCGCTACCTCAGGGTTAGGAGTCAGTGAACATAAAAGTGACACACCGGCACGCACGTTTCATGTTTCTCTGGAGCGAAAATATGATCCGATAAATACTTTTAAAAAATAGGTAAAAGGTTGCTCTGTCTCGGGCATTCATTAATATATGGACTTGAATAGAGTGGAGGTAAATTTAATGGGAGCTTTTAGTAAACACCATGTCAATTTGCTCATGCATTTTCAAAGCCACACTGTCAATCCAGGCTGTACCAGATTCAGTGCATTTCATTACTGTAAATAAATCCCTGTGTCTTATTCAATTTATTAGGTAAAAAAGGCTATAAAGTATGGAAAACAAGCTGTAGTTGACTTTGCTGTGCCACTGTTTATTCTTCCTTTACTTGACATTTAATTTCAGACGGTGGAAATATTGCACACGGGAGGGATACAAAATATGTAGAAATCTGCGAGAGATTCTCTGTATGAGACCTACAGGAGAATTAAATGTTGTGAAAGAGGATAAGTTTGTGGGGTATAATCAATTTAACTATAAAGAAAAAAGTTGTACCGAGGCGCCCGTTGCTGTGGATTTCGGATCTTTGTGAAATGTCAGAATTCCATGCTGAAGAACCGTCCAAGTTTGTGCCCAGTTTTTCCTACAGACAAAGATAATATATGTGTAAGAAACAAAGGGGTTAAAAAAGTGACACCTGACTATTTTTAACAAAACAAATATTCAAAAAACAGACTCACCTCACTTTTTTCCCATTTTCACATATTTTAGTTTTGTTGAGAATTCCAGCTTTTTCTAAATTCTGCACCTGCATCAAAGACATACGGTTAGATCAGGGCAAAGAGGAATGGGCTTGAAACACATTATGTGCGTATGACAGGTTCTCATGTTTCTCTAATTTGGATGAGATAATGGAGGTTACACTGCCTGATTAAACAAGTCTCCACCTTTAACTAACTGTTATGATCTGGGGTCGCTGCAGTTGGTCAGGTTTAGGTTCAGCAACACTATGTGCTCAAAGGATGAGATCAGCCGACGACCTGAACATCCTGAATGATTGACCAGGTTATTCCTTCAATGGGTTTCTTCTTCCCACATTGTGACAGAGTGGGTCAGGGAGCATGAGACATCAGACATAACTTTCTTACATGGATTGGCCGCCAGATAGCCTTCTCTTAACCGCATTGAGAATCTTTGGGCTGTGCTGGAGAAGGCTTTGCACAGTGGGCACACTCTCCCATCATTAAAGCAGTACTAAGTAACTTGTTTAGTCCCTCTGGGGGTAATACAAGTATTAATGATATGATTGGGGGGATCTTTCATCTCCCCCTGGTGTCTCTGGAGCCCCAATACACACTAATAGTGGTGTGGTCATACCGCCTTTGCGATGCCCAATCCCGTCAGACCTTGGAAGCTAAGCAGGGAAGGGCCTGGTCGGTACTTGGATGGGAGACTGATTGGGAACACCAGGTTGGTGGTGGTCGGAGGGGCCGATGGCGCAGACTGGTTGCCTCGCTTCCGTCAGTCTACCCCAGAGCAGCTGTGGCTACAATAGTAGCTTACCATCACCGAGTATGGAGTGAACGAATAGTGCAATGTAAAGCGTCTTTGAGTGTCCAGAAAAGCGCTATATTAAACCAATGCATTATTATTAGAATCACGAAGACGAAGCTAACAGGCTAACGGGCAAAACTAACTGCGGGCCAGCGCGACTTAAACAGTATTTACAGCCACGTTTTAGTGACAAAAATGATCTCCATTGTGTAATTGGATGTACAATATCCCTCTGTCCCTTTGTCTCTTCTGTCAGTGTAGTATTTACCCTCACGGACAATTGATGAGTAAAAACGCAACATGCTGCGACAACTACAGTGGCGCTTATGGCCTTTAGGGGCATGAGTTACTTAGTACTGCTTTAAATCTTGATGAAAAATGAATGCCACAAGTGAATGTGTGCTGTAATCAAATTTAAAGGCGGTCCAACCAAATATTAGAGCGTGCAACATTTTTGTTTTTGTCAGGCAGTGTACGTATCAATCAGACATTTACACCCATTGTAATTTTGTCATGAAAAGTCGATTATTATTATCATTAATTGTAATACTATTATTTTCTAAAACACAAGTGACATTCAAAGGCTACACATTTCACCAGCTCTTAGTGAAATGGGCAGTCTTACCTGTCATACGCTGTTTAATCATGACAAATGCAACCACAAAAACATAGATTATCACATTGTAAATGTTTTGAAGCACAGAGCAAAGAGGGGGGGAAAAATTAAGACAAATAGTGACTTCAAACCATTGTCAGAGAGATTGCCGTGAGATGAACACAAGACAGTTGGATAAAATGTGTATAGTTGACGAATGGCGAGTGGCAAATGAATTCTAAAACAACAAACTAATGGTTCAAATGAGAGACGTGATCCTTGCGTGGTTTGACACTTTTTTTTTGCCAATTATAGATAGACGTTGCTGCTATCTATAGACTGGGCTCAGGTGACAGAAGCAACTAAGCACCCACGTTATAGCGGAGCCACCGGGAGGTCAGATAATAAGGGTTTCTGTAGGGCCTGAACCCAAACGCCTTGAGGGGAGGAGAGAGAGGGGAGCGGTGAGATTCAGGATCAGAGCAGGAGGAGGAGGAGAATGGGTGTAGAAGGAGGTGGAAGGTGATACTGACGTTGTGCTGGATTTCTGGAGAGTTCCCGGTGCTAGAGCTGTCACTGCTGTAGTCCGACGTGGTTCTTCTGTGAGTCGGGACGAACCTCTGATTAGGAAGTAAAAGAAATGTGACACAATTGGTAACATTCGTAAATATAGACACACTAAAGACAGGTGGACAGACAAGTTAAAGCGATATTATTTCAGGAGATTTCTTTTTTTTTTTTAATTCTGCAGTCCTTGCATTTGAAGAGTTTAGTGGTGCTAGGCTAGTGCTAGGCTGTATTAAAAACAGTCTGACCCACTCCACAGTGCACCTGAGGCAAATCACTTGTAACGCCAGACTACCGATATAAATGTGTCAATAGAATAATTGTAACCATTTCGCATTAAAATAACTTATATTTGAGCTTCGTGGTTGTAAGCTACGCAGCGGTGGAGTGATCTGCTCGAAAATAGTCCCTCAAAATGTGGTAATAGACCTACATGTGATGCAAGGTCAGTTGTATTTAAAAAAAAATCTATCAACACAGACATTTATATCGGTAGTCTGGTGTTATAAGTAATTTTGCTCAGGACTGTTTTAATGCATGCTACCTCTTACTATGGACATGTGCTAGCCTAGCACTAGCCTAGCGCCACTAAACTCTTCAAATACAAGGGATTTGAATAAAAAAATGAAATAAAATAAAAATATATCTCCAGAAATCAGCAACACTCTGGATAACTAGGAAATGAGGCCCTATGTCACAAATTCTAAAATATCCCTTTAATGCTATCTAGCTAATAATCATCGGTAGCTCTACAAAAATAGATCACAGGTAGTAAATGCTACATAATATTGGGCATAAGGGACTCATTTATGAACATTCTTTGTCTGGCCATCAGTTCCCTTGTGCTGTTATTTAAGTCTAAACAGGCCTTGCCCTTGAGCTCAATGTTAAACTCCTGTTTGCTCCATGTTTGGAGCCAACTCCCACATGTTTATCCCTTTTCTTTCTTTTCCCTAAGGCAGCGCTGCAAATACAGGGCTCTGTCGTGAATTTGCCTTGCTAAACAGTTGTTGAAAACGCCGGTACGCCCTTGATACCAGTCAGACCACACCCATCCCGTAAGCCTTTCAGAGTCTCCTTGTTCGCGCAGGTTTTAGGGAGAGGCGCAAGCACGTACCCCGTCGTCCTGGTTCGGACTGAGCGTAGCAGGTCCCATGCTGTGTCTCCAGTTTTTTAACACATTTGGATTTTCCACTTCAAGCCCTCCGTTCTCCACGCGGGACAGTCCTGAAGGCAAGGGGGGCTGTCAAAAGACCACTGTGTTTTAGTATAGACACTCTGCTAATGGCTGCAAACAAATTAAATGTTGTTTTGGGTAAATTTACAGTGAGACAGCCTCATTCCTGTAGGATTTCTTAAACTCTGAAGGCTTTAACACAATATGAATACAGACAAAAGAGTTGAAATATAGTGTTTGCTCTTATTTGGCAGTGGATCATACACACAATAAGAAATGTTTTCTTTTTTCTTCTAGTTTTCTTATTCCTATATAGAAAGACATAATTTATCAACATTGAACATATACTGTATGTGAAGAATAAGTTTTATTTAGGGGAGAATTAACAGCATTTAGGTCCATGCTGCAATTTGCTCATTTGTGTCCACATATAAACGCTTAATAATAACATTTGAAGTTGTTGTAAGAACTCTCTTATTGTACTATGCCCACGAGATGTCCAGATTTTACACACTAAGACGTCCGATTCAAGTTTGCAGCGGTTGTAGACAGAGCCGTTTAGTGAAAGCCTGAAAAAAGAGGGTGTAATTGCAGTGGGGGGGAAGCTGAGTTGTGTTTACCTCTGGAAGGGTCCACTGGGATTTGGAGCCGTCTCTAAGATAATAGTAGGTCTGGCCCTGTTCATCCACGGACTTGATCCACTGTTACACAACAGGCAGAAAAATGGTTGTGAGTAAGATTATGTAAGCCAAATAGTTCAACAGGAGATCTAACTTACTTAACACATAATAGACACAATATTTACCTATAACTGCACAATTGTGAGTATAATCAAGCAGTCACTAGAACTTTGGAAGAATCTGAACAAAAATCTTTTTCTGAAGCGCACATCTGCTCTATAACATTACTGTGGTTCATTCAAAATGTGTATTGTATATTGTATATGTATTGTATTGTATTGTATTGTATATGTGTATTTGGGAAAATTCTCAATATTACCGTATATTAAATTGTTCAACACACAAATGTTCAATATGAATCGACTGCAGATGCACCGCTAATAGTATTTTCAGACGTTTATTTTTACAAAGGTCTATGAAAGCGCTTGAATATTTTGCACATTGTATTTTGACACAGTACAGCAGATGGTGTCATTCTGCATGACTAAAGTGAATCATTGCATCCCTACTGTGTATCACCTTCTGCTTGCTGTTTCTCATTTGGACCTCCCATACTGGCAAGAGCAACAGTTATGGAGATACTGTGACCCAGTTGAGTTGCCATGACAATTGTTTCCCCTGTCAGTGCTTTATTTGCCATTACAGATGTTCGAAAAGCTAAATTAGTTCCCTGAGGTAAACATCACAGAGAAAATCCTTGTCCAGTGCGGGAATTGACGTCAACACCTTCTTGCTGTGAGGCGAGAGTCCAAACTAGTGCTGCACCAAGCTGGAGAAAGTATCTAAATGTAGTTTGTCAACAAATTAGATTGGATGTATATGTATGTAAAAAGGGCTAGAGTGTGCTCATTTCAAAGACACCCAGCACAAAAAAAAAAACATTGTAGAGAGCACTTAAATATGAATTGCTAAATTAAAGCAGTACTAAGTAACTTTTGCCCCTAGATGCCATAAGCGCCACTGCAGGTGTCATAGCATGTTGCGTTTTGTTTTACTTATTAATTGTCCGTGAGAGTAAATACTACAGAGAGAGAGAGGGATATTGTACATCCAATTACATAATGGAGATCATTTTTTCACTCGAACTTGGCTGTAAATACTGTTCAAGTGGCGCTAGCCCGCAGTTAGCTTTGCCCGTTAGCCTGTTAGCTTCTTCTCGTGATTCCATTAGTGTGTATTATTGGTAGCTCCGACCTGGTGGCAGCGAAGTTGCAATTGTGGTTTTCTGGCAGGAGACACCAGGGGCAGATGAAAGACCCCCCAATCATCCCATTAACACTTGTATTACCCCCAGAGGGACTATGAAAAGGATTTATTAAGCTGAACAAGTTACTTAGTACTGTTTTAATACAAGACTCACATGCAATCACTAGACCATGTTTGTAGAGGACTAAACTTCAAGGTTAGCAGGTTTTTTATACGTATTCAGACTAAATGGAGACAAGACATTTGATTATTTACAAATTTGATTATTAAATTGATGCTTTTCAAATGTTCTAATTGACACCATTCAAACTGAGATTTTAAAATTTGATAAATTATTTATATTATATTTTCCCTGATCTTCAGACTATCCCTGTCCAAAAAGCGTCATCAGTGGCACTTACTTTCTCAGGCGTGTTCTCGTTGGTGAATACCCAGGTCCCGTTTGCCTCCACAGAGAGGTTCCAGC
The DNA here is from genome assembly GCF_951799975.1 of Gobius niger. NCBI lineage: Eukaryota > Metazoa > Chordata > Actinopteri > Gobiiformes > Gobiidae > Gobius > Gobius niger. Next base: position 17,630,366 of record NC_136870.1, on the reverse strand, counting down.
CGGTCGGAGTGCTCCGGTCCAGGGCGGCGCGGGGGATGACGGTGCGGGTCACATGGCCCAGGCTGAACTCTTTGGGGAGGGTGGGAGGGGGTCCAGCCGCTACAGTGTCTTCGAACAGCTCGGGCGGGTCCACAGCGGGGTAGTCCTCCTGGGGGTAGTCCTCCTCAGGAAGAGGCGGCTGCCCAAGACAGATAGCATCAACAAACAAATTAAAACACAGTCATTATGAGTGTTTCTCCTTTTATAGGGAAAGAGAGAGGGACTGGCTTTGCCGCATGTACACAAGTTACACAAGTACAACTCAGGGTAATGTTTGTAAATAAAGTGGCCCCTTAAGTGCACATAGGAGTAAAAGCCAAAAACAGGTTTACGCTGGCTCCCAAATAACATATGCAAATCTTCTGTTCTTCTCATGGTATGTAGCTTTGTGAACGGTTTTACTTTTCAATTGAAAGCTGCAGGATCTCCAAACATGAACACTATGCATTTTACAAGGCTTCACTTAGACAAACTTAGAAGATTAACTTGTTATATTTAGTAACTTTCAACACTGGCTACCTATAAATATATGTTTATATTAGGCATTGGCCTTGTGAGCACTTTGGGCGCCTTGAGCAGCATAATGGGCTCTATAAATAATTGTTTATTTATTGATTATTTTTAGCTGCGGCATCCTATTCAAAAGTTGGTGGTATGCTAAAGTAATGCTTAGTAGTGGCATGGCTCACTCTGTACACTGCAGTTATGTAATGGCGATGATGCTGCGGCCTTTTTGCATGTGACTTTATGAATAGATTTTTCTTCTCTTTCCATAGCACATGTTGATGGCACATTGTCTCCACCCATGAAACGCCTCATCCCAGTTTACTCACAGCTCCATGACTTTAATACATAACATTTCCGTGACCCACAAGTGCTATTTCTGCTCCTCTATTTTCCAGATTATCTAAAAGGGGAAAGAGGATCCTGTCTTGATTTGTTTTGCTGTAGAACCCATATGAGGAAATTTGATTAGCAAAACACTGTTAACGGCTCATATTTTTACTTCCCCAAGTCATGCATTACACTGAAGGTACGATATGTACAATTGTTTTGTGAATATTTTATAAACATGACTCAACTGTATCACCAGATATGAGATAAACATGTTCAAATGTTGTTTTACTGATAAAGTATTGACAAAGTATTTTACATTAAGTTTTGATTCTAGATCCACTGGTCTCAAACAGCAATACGCAAATTATATTTCATAATACAGTACCGGTATACATCGCTGGGATCACTCCATAAAAGTAATTCAACTACTGATTACTCCTTGTAAAAGTAATCTAGTTACTTCTATGGATCAACCCAGGCTGTTTCGGTCTGCCCTATTACACTACTATATTCTTTGCTTTATATGAGATAAACTCAAAGTTATGTCCAAAAAGAAACAAATAGTTAATTGACAAAGTAATTATTACCTTATTACCAGTTTTGCCATTGTAATCCAGTTACATTACTCTTAGTAATCTATTTTCAGCGCCTAGTGGCTACACTACCTGTGTATGTATTATAAAATGTATAACCTTCCAAGTACCACCAGGCCTAGATCAAGATGAAATCCGGACTAAACCGGGGCTCAAACAGGTCTTAAATTTGGCTCAAATTATCCCTAAACTGGATGTAGACCATGTGAAAGCAGAACAACTCATAACTTAAATGCAATACAGAAGCATAAAACAAGTTTCTGTATCTCTGATTAAAATGAATAAAGTCTAAAATTGTAGATGACTCTGAACGCTACCCGAAGAAGTGCCACTAGTTTTAGAACCACTGTACCAGATGATTAGCCAGTCGGAAAGCACAATAATGAAGATTGCCAGATCTCATGACTAAAACCAGTTTGGATATAAAGGGCCTCAATAATCCCAGCACCTGTCCCAATGAAGTCCTAATAAGATCTAGAGCAGATCTCCAGTAGTTAAAGCTCAGAGACTATTATTTTCAGTATCAGACAAAATACAAAGACTTTAACATAATGATAAATAAATAAATAGAGGGGTGTAACTCTCTGAACCCACTTCATGTGAACTAAAAGCGAGTGCATTCTTTTTATATCCACAAACTATAAATAAGGACAAACTTCACCTAAAGTTTTGGTGTCTTAATGTACTTGTCTATGTAGGTGGGAGAGTCTGAATCCATTCTAATCAGTCCATATTTGCAGCGTTCCCCTGGGCTATTCTAAAACAGGGCAGAGCTGTTAAGTGGAGCAGCTTGCTTGTCCTTTCCTTACCGGGCCGTCCTCGTGGAATCTGTGCACGCTCATAGGCTCCATCATAGGCGGGTCCCAGGACGTCTCACCAGACATCGGGTTGTAAAAGTAGGGCCGACCACTTGTCTCATCCACTAGTTCCTCCCAATCGGAGGAGGCTGGCGAGATGGGCGGAGACTGCGGAGGTGATGGAGAGTATTGGTCTTCGGATGGGTGGAGCTTAAGTTCAGAGGGGGAGGAGTCTGGGAAGGGGTTGTCCCAGGTTGTTTGTCCCGTGGCGGGGTGGTAGTAGTAGTCCTGACCGCTGTCCTGATCAAAGTGCACCTCCCATCCCTCGGGGTCGAGATAGGTCGGGGAGTAGGAGGAGGGGCCAGAAAGAGGAGAGGAGGAGAGGCTCTTTCGGACCTGGGCTACGTTGACGTAGACGGCTGTGTGGTCATTGTCCACCTGTAGAAAAATACTGTGTCATTAGAAAGCAATACAGGTACATGGTTAACTATTCTGTACGATGGCTCTTTAAGCACCTTAGCTTTTGTACTTTATCAGCTTATTATCACAGTATGTGCTGGCCTTAAAAACCTATAGTCAATAAGGTCAATAAGGCTTGTAACTCAGTGCAAGAAGGTCATCCGGTTCAATTCCCGGACTGTGCGGGCCTTTCTGTCTGGAGTTTGCATGTTTCTCTCTGTGTGTCTGGATGGGTTCCCCCCCCCGGGTAGTCCGATTTCCCCCATCAACCAAAAACATGCACAGTCCTCCAGGCAGGTGATTCTGACCTTCAGAATCACAGCAGTCACCCCTTGTGGCCTCAAAGGATGGGTCAAATACACATTCAGTGCTCATGCTTCACAGCTAGAAGGTTACGGGTGGCCTTTCTGTGTGCATGTTCTCCTCGTGTCTGTTTAGGTTTCCTCCGGGTAATCTGGTTTCCCCTACCACACCACTACAAACATGTACAATAGGCCAGGATGAATGAGAGTGTGTTTGAGTGTGCACATGGGGGACGAAGGATGGAAATTAGCCCATAGCTACAATCCGGTGTGGCTTGTTTACATGCATGAGACCCATGTACGTACGCTCATTAACATGCACTGTCCCGACCAAATAAAGCAATAAGTAAATAAAATAAAGTACACCATAACCTTAACCAATATGCTGCTGCATGGCATAGAACACATTTGAAGTGTTAGACCTTGAAGGCTCATTTGTTTTGTATATTTATTTGTTTATTTGGGTCAAGCATGGGAATTGTACTGAGCTCATGCACGTAAACAAGCCACGTGGATTGTGGCCATAAGTTAATTTGCATCTGTTGCACTCACAAACAGACTCTCATTCATCCCGGCTTATCGTACAAGTTTTTAGCGGTAGGGGAAACCTGACTACCCACAGGAAGCCAAATGACTCAAATCTTTGAATAAAAAGCCACACACACAATGTTTTTTGCAAGTAACTCCAAATCGAATATCTCAAGTCTTTAGGAGGGAACAAATCCTTGATATTTATGTTGTTTTACTTGCCTAAACTGCCAAAACCAAATTCTTTTCTTTTAGACTATTTGTAACGTTATCAAAGAAAAAAGCTTCATTAATCTATCTTAAAGGGACGTAATAAAAAACACCAGTTCAAAGGTATCACACGAACAAAATTAGTGACTGTTTAACTATTTGCAGTAATTTCCGGCATTGGATCAAACATTGAACCAAATGAGTCAATGAAAGGAGAGAGGTCGGCCTCAGTTTATTGAGTGTATGTCAATAAACGGATACTAATTATAGACTGCCTTTTAACACACACGCTCTATATTGCTGTATAAAGAGCATTGTGGGGATTTTTGTTATTGCCAACTGTGGTTGCACTGCGAAGACAACAAGAGTCGAACTTTAAGCGCACATCCGACTGACTTATAAAAGAACTGTCAAAGTCTCATTCAGGAAGTGGCCTAAAACAGCGAAAACACATGAAACAGAAACGCCCAACCCTTCACTTCATTCCTGTGTCATCATCTGTTACTCAAACGCCTACAGAAAACTTCCCAAAGTGATTTAACAAGTCGAGCTTGCATTAGTCAAGCATAACATGGTAATAACCAAAATATAAACACACTTTTTGACAACACGCCATAGATCAGATAACCCAATATGGTATCTCTTCATTTCTGTGGCAGTGGTAGAAGTAAAGCTAGTAGTAATGGTGGTAATGGTAGTAAAGTTTTGCCATAGTAGTTGGAGCAAATGGCTAAAATAGTAGCTGTGTATTTTTTAAAAGCTATAAATGGAATTGAGTGGTGAGAATTTGAGCATAATAATAAAATCTTCAGTAGACAGTCTTATAATGGCAGATACTTTTTTTCTTATGACAAAAAGTGTAGTATAGAAGCTGTTATTAAAGACTCCTTTCTCCAAGTTGCATCATGCACTTACATGTTTTCCATTTGGTATGCAGTATGTTCCTCCCCTTGTAAATAAATAACCTTTTATAGATAGAGCTTTGTTGAAAAATGCCGCGTGTACTGTCTCCATTAACCCACACGACCTTTAGTGTGGGGTCCTTGGGCAAGACACTTCACCCACCTTGCCCCCAGAGTCTGCGTGCATCGGGTGTGAAGCGCTTTGAGTGCCTAATGTAGGTGGAAAAGTGCGACATAAATTGAAACCATTGATCATTTATCGGTAAAAGTAAGGATGAGGAATCGAAACTTGCATTGAAGAGCACAGATCTCTGCCAAGGAAACTGGGATTAAATGCAATGGCGAAGAAGAAGAAGAAGAAGAAGAAGAAGAAGAAGAAGAAGAAGAAGAAGAAGAAGAAGAAGAAGAAGAAGAAGAAGAAGAAGAAGAAGAAGAAGAAGATGTGAAGAAGAATGTTCTGAGCAAATTACACAGACACTTTTTTTAACGACGAATAATACTACTACTATGTTTACTTTAACCTGATTGGTCACTAACACTGATAGGAGTACTCGCCGATGATATCTTGTTACTTGCTGACAATTCTATTTTAATGACTTGTTTCCTTTGCTCGGCCACAACAGCTGTAAGATACATAACAATAAGGTCCCACAAGTGACTGAAACTAACACAAACTAACGAACCATCAACACCAAACCGAGGTGTAACTGAATCAGGATCACAGTTAGTTCATAGAAAGAGTTGCCCATTTCAAAAGAATAGTACCACAAAGTAACGGCTAGTCACTTCCACTATTGCACATGTCCAAAAGTCATGGGGTAGGATCTTTATACAGTGGACTCTAAGCTCAAATTAGAGATTTTGTGTGTGTGTATGTTTACAAGATATTATAAGCTTATCTCCTAGACTGAGATACTGATGCAATGCCTGATTTTGTCAATGTTACACAAGAAGTCTTTTATTGCACATGACACAAATATTACCCCTAATCTGATTAGAGCGGACTGAGCTCTGAGTACAAAAATAGATCTTTTGGATTTGAGGTTTTGATAAGTGATCTGAGCCTATGAGGCAATCAATGTGGACTACCAGACAACTGACCCTAAAACCTCGATTGATTTGGACATGAAGCTCTGATATCACACAGGACATTCGACAGCAGCCAAATTGATTTGGGAAATGGCCATAGTGGAATAACCTTTTCTTTACAAAGCAATTTTGTTTTTCCCACTCAATCATGACCGGAACAAACCTGAGTCAACCAGGATAAACCCCAAGAATAAGTCATACTTAGACCAGCTCTACATAAAGTTAAGAATAACCTGGACTAAACATAGGAATTGGGTCTAAAACTGCCTGGATATTTAAGAGTTTCTATCGTTTGATTGTAGGAAGACTAAACTAAAAAGAAAAACACAAGAAGAAACCGCAACTAAGTAAAGTCATACTGTATAACTACTGACACCAATTCAAAACAAGGTGGTTCATAAGAGATTTCAGATTTTTCATTCGAAACGGGGAAGTTGAATACAGTAGGTATCAGTATGAAAATATGAGAATATCCGCTGACACCGGGTTTCAGTGTCACTAACTAAAAAGTTGGAGCTGATTTAGTCACAAATATCTAACATTATAGTATGCCTTTGCTCTTACTTTCAAACTGTTTCTTTTTGACAGCATAGCATCAACTCAACTAACGGTTGCAATACAGGAAAAGTAACAAGTGCAGAGCCATCTCCAAACAAGGAAGCATCAGGCCGTTATAATGACGACAACAACAACAACAATGCAGCCTGCCCACACAGAGTAAATCATATGTAAATAAACTGCTATTACAGTAACTCACCTGTGTTGGGACTGATAAGGTTAGGCACTTTTTGGCCCGGTGACCTGCCCAAGGACTCGAGTACATGTCCACCATGATCACAGCTAATGTTGTAAATCCATACAAAACAGACACACAAAAAAAGTAGATCAAGAAAGTCCAAATGTCGGGTAAGTCAGCGTATGAGATGCTCGTGAGAAAAAGCTCCAGACATCATCAGCGCTGCAGCCACGGTTTGACAGAAAGGAGAAGTGTAGCGCAGCATTACAATAGCAGCAGGAAGGGGCTGAGTGTCTATTTCAGTCAATACGTGTGTGCGCGCATGAGTGTGTGTGCAAGCATGCAGCGCTATAGTGCACAGGAGAACAGGGTAGGGGGTGAACTGTCTGGGAGCGCTCAAAAACAAAGAGGAAAAAGTTAGACAAGTGTGAAAGAGATACTCAGACGAAGCAAGTTTTGGTCCAGACAAGACTTCCTGCTGCAAAGGCGAAATGAATCGGGGCATGGAGTTGACTGAGTACATATGTGGAGAAACTGACTGAAAATAAGAACTATTGGTAATTTTAACCTCTTAGCGCCCACCTGAACTGAGCACATTTACTCCAGTTTGGCTTTACCCAAATCTGAAAGTTTCTTGAAAAAAGTGTCAGAAGAGCAACAAAAATGAGATGAAAACTAGGACGACAATGCAACAAAAGATGTGATAAAAAAGTGACAAAAAAAAAAAAAAGGTGAGGAAAAAAATGTGAGGAAAAAGGGATAAAAATGTGATAAAAAGTGACAAAAATTTGAGGGGAAAAGTGACAAAAATGTGATAAAAAGTGACAAAAATGAGATAAAAAGTGACAAAAATTTGACAAAAATGTGATAAAAAAGTGACAAAAATATGACAAAAATGTGATTAAAAAAAAAGTGACACAAATTTGTAAAAAAAAAAAAAAGTGGAGTGGAATGTGGAGAAACTGACTGAAAATGAGAACTATTGGTGGTTTTAACCTCTTAGCGCCCACCTGATCTGAGCACATTTTCTCCAGTTTGGCTTTACCCGAATCTAAAAGCTTCTTGAAAAAAGTGTCAGAAGAGCAACAAAAATGAGATGAAAACTAGGACGGCAATGCAACAAAAGATGTGATAAAAAAGTGACAAAAAAAAAAAAAAGGTGACGAAAAAAATGTGAGGAAAAAGTGATAAAAAAGTGATAAAAAGTGACAATAAAATTGAGGGAAAAAGTGACAAAAATGTGATAAAAAGTGACAAAAATGTGAATAAAAATAGCAAAAATGTGATTAAAACGTGACATGAAGTGATGAAAAAAAAGTGACAAAATGTGATGGAAAGTGACAAAAATGTGACAAAAAAGTGACAAAATTGTGGGGGAAAAATGTGATAAAAAGTGATAAAGATTGGAGGGAAAAAAAAAAAAAAATGTATATAAAGTGGCAAAAATGTGATAAAAAAAATGTTATAAAACATTTGGAAAACAAATGTGGGGAAAAGGTGACAAAAAATGCGAGGAAAAAGTGACAACAATATGAGGAAAATGCAATAACATGATCTACACAAAATCATGGCAGAAATAAGGGTACCATAGTCAATATTCTTATTGGATAGAGATGACAGCGCCAATCTCATAATATTTCAATTTGGAGTAAATCAATCAGAAAGTCACGGCCAAGAGTGATGAGTTGGTAATAGTTCAGGTTTAGGCAGCACTATATCTTTAACAAACAAACCCTGTCTCCATGGGGTCTAATTGCGTATAAAACCTGCTCTCTACTAACCTGTTCTAATATGCATGTGACTCTTGAATTAGATTAGTAGTTTTAACGTCCGTCTTTTTTATTCTTTTAAAACGTGCACAGTGAATTGAATCTTGATTTGAAACATAATCCTGCTATCCTGAAAACCACAAACCATTTTTGTTCCCAAAATCATGCAGGGAGTAAGAAACCCTACATTTAGAAGTCAGCGCAAGTAATCCAAACAAATCCAAGTCGCCTATGGTTAATTGAAATGTATTTTGGCGTATACTGTTGCCGTGCATAATGTACAATACAGTATTAGCTCATGTGAGGTCAGGCTGTCATGTAACGCAATAGGAAACAATAAAACAGTAGACGCCACGTGGGTGTTTCAAACAGGAAGTCTAGTTTTTAGGCCAGTTGTTGAATCAACGTTTCCTTTCGTCTGTCGCACAATCAGCCACTCTTGTTGTCAAAAGGCCATAACATTTGTGGCGAAAGCTGGCAAAGGTTATGCAAATATTAAACACCAATACCTCATAGTTCAATCAAGGCATATTTCATTATACTGTAACATTACATTCCTCTAGTGGTCGTTGTTGTAAGTGTCATCTTGATCAATCTTTCTGGTGTTTCCCATCTGTGCTTCAATAAATCATTAGCCTCCAAGTTTGGGATGATATAAAATGCTACAGGGTTTGTTTGCTTGGTAGAGGGTCGATTTTCTTCAACGTCAAAAGACCAAGGGCCAAAGAAACACATCACTTTCTGAACAATAATTAGGCGATTGATTGTGCTGCCCTATACGTACTGATTTGCCTTCCCTGACCTTTCCTTGTTTATCCACAACCATCGACTTCCTGTGCCTGCCCCACTCATATCTGACGGAAAAAAGTCGGCCCAGGAAAGGCTTCTGTTTTTCAACCCTGCAGTATGTAAAATGCAAAACACGAGGCAGACTTGCATAGTCATGTTGTTGATTACGTCGCTCAATAAACACATTGAAGTGGGCGCCATCACCTGAGAATCAAGGTTGGAAATTCCAGTGGAAGGAAATGCAAATGTGTTATTCTGTATTTACAACCAACTAAAGGAAATGTAATAGAGGTTGACTTTACACTGCAAAAGCAAGGATAGAAATGAGGGGCATAAAAACAATCAAACTGTGATCTGATCCTGATCTCTCTGTGACAGTCTGCTACTTTCAATGATATCCAAATATTGTCACGGGAATTTAACTCTCGTCATGGGAATTTAACCAATAAATGTGAAAAGTTTAAGAAGCCGTTACCATGCTCCTTTAACCCAGTATGAGGAGTAAAGACAAAATTACCCGGAAACATGGTTAACATTGTTTTGATAATCATAAGCGGCTGCAAAAATAAATGATACTTTATATATTCCTAGTTACCATCTCGTTGTGGTGATGCAAACTAATGTAAATCGCTTAATTCCAGTTGCAGTTCTAGGGACTGCTCTCTAAGTCTGAAAATGAATGGCAGAGATACTGAATAACTTCCTGAAAAACCCCAAACCTTTCCCTCCAAGAGCAGACAATTTGCAAATCAAATGCGCCAGGAAAAATCCGGCTGAACTTTTGTGTCCGAGCGTCTCTAGTTTTCCAACACAACATAACTTCCTCGATCCCAGGTAGCTCTGCTTCTATCTTTTTGTTTTAGTTTTTAACCGGAGTCTCCTGGAGTTTAGCGACAACTCGGTGCCCTCAGCGAGGCATGAAGCAGCACTATGGCCGATTACTTAACCGCATTAGCGCTCAACCAATCAAACAATGGAACGGGCAAATTGGGGCCCAAATCACGCCACGGAGAACACACAGTGGGCTATTGAACGAATGTGGCCCCTCCCCCTGTTACATCACTCTCCTCACACAGCTCCCATAATGCTTTGAGAGGAGTCCAGGAGCATTGCAAAGGTTTCATACCAAGTGATACCTCGACATACTAAAGGAGTGCAATGTAAAGCACCCAATTTAGTTACAGGGGTTCACATTGACGATTATAAACTTCTATGCTAGATTATCGCTTTAGCTAGAAACACAATTGTTGTTGGTTTTATGCCCAATGTACCAAGACTTCGATGTGGGCCTGTAATTCTCCTGTTCTACTAATGTCATTCACCAGATTTTAAGGTGAGACAAAAAGGGACAGATCACATGACCTATACTTAGATAATCTAGCAATTTGTAAATTAAGACTAAGTAAAGTAAAGTAGTTAGTCTAGATAAGTAAAGATAATTCGTAGTTTTTAACGGCCTGGTAAAGTCACAATAAAATGTGTACTCTTGAATAATATTAATAAAGGCTTACACTAGCATTGCGCTTTACGAGCTTCTTACAGCACTAGTCATTATGGATTTACGCCATATTCAGTGGTGGTAAGTAGGACTGGGACAAAATATTGTATTGCAAAATATCGCAATACGTCTTTGTTGTGATACGTGTATAGAATCGGAAACCATGTCTCGCAATACTTTTGATACTCAACTCAGGTCTACAAAAAAACATATACAAATGGTTTTGACTCAAAGATAGTTTTGCTTGAACCAGATCTGGTGCTGATTGGATTAAACAAAAGACTTTTAAAAAGCTTCTAGCATTTGCACTTTTCAAAAGGTTTTAATCAATATCAGACTGATTTATGTGTAATTTATTCAGCTGATTTATATACAAATAGTATTATTATATAACAGTAAAAATACACAATCATGAAGGCAGCTCTATTGGCTCAGGGGGGGCAGTTTAAAAAATAAAGTCTTAAGTTGCTTTTTAAAAGTCTCCACAGAATAAAGGGAGCACAAGGACAGAGGAAGTTCACTCCAGAAACGGCTTTAAAGGACCTGTGTCCTCGGGTTTTGACCTGAAGACCTCAGACTCCGAGCTGAAGTGTAGGGCTGGATTAGATCAGTGATAAGCAGAATTTTGAAATTCACTCTGAAGGCAACAGGAAGCCAATGGAGAGACTTCAGGACAGGAGTAATATGGACTCTCCTGTTGGTGCGGGTCAGGAGCCTCGCTGCAGAGTTTTGAACATACTGTAGGCGGGTCAGCTCCTTCTTATTTAAGCAGGTGAACAGGCTGTTGCAATAGTCCAACCACGACGACACAAAAGCATGAGTAATAGTCTCCAAGCTCTGACTGAGCTCTTTCCAATGAAAAAAAACCTGGAATATCGGCCTTTTATTGGCCGATAGTCAATATCGGGCAATATTGTAAAATGCCTAAATATCACCCAGACATATCGGTCGGCCGATATAGCAGTCGGCCTCTAATTGACACATTTTTTGGAAACTCCACTTGTGAAAATTATTTGGGGTAAAATATTGCAGTTTGTCATATTGAATGTAATACTTGTAATACCGGGATACCTGATACGTATGGGATCGTGACAAAAGTGTATCATCCCAGCCTTAGTGGTGAGCTGCTACTGTAGCCACAGCTGCCTGGGTATGGACTGATAGAAGAGAGGCGGCCACCATTCACTCACACACTACATTTAAACAGAAAAGGAGGAGTGTCTTGCCCAATGACACAACAAGAGTGAACAGTCCCGTCATTCTTCCACAGGAAAGTAAAATCTCGAATAAATAGTGGTCCATAAATCTATGAAAAAAGACACCTGAGTTTTGAAAAGTCTAAATTATAAAGGAATAAACCAGGACTAAGCCCACCACCACCTGATCTAAATGAAGACAAAACCAGTTCAATGTCAGGGCCAAGCAAAGCCACGTTTCTCTAAACTGATAAAGAAACTCAACAGGAGGCTAAAACACACCAGCTTATGTCGGACTCAAACTCGTTCATGAATAAATGAAAAGAACACTGCCTTGTCTTCAGTATCATCTGACAAAATCAGTTTGTGAACTACTGCATCAAAGCATCTTGCATCGAGCTCTTGGCACTTCTCCACGTGCTGATGGGCAACTCGAGTAATGATATTATTTATGACTTTGACAGCAGATTGCTAACACTCCCATCATTATGAAACTGGAGTGTTTTCTTTGTGGGAGGCCAGGCCTGTTCTAAGTACCACTCTGTGAATCATACTTAAAACCCACAAATCAGAGTAAGGCTGAAAGACGCTCTTAAAAAGGTTTAGTTGAAAACCAGCACAAGACTTTTATGACTTATGATTATATGCAGTACGAATATTTGCTGTAATTACTGAACCAATTTCTGATAACACATGAATGACCTTATTCAATGCAGTGCTACACCCAGGCTAAAAATAAGCATCGGTTGGTGACTAATAGTTTTTGATAGACACAAAGAGTTTCCTCAATAACAAACAGAGGAGGGTAGAGTAGTCAAATTATTTAGTAAAAGCAACGAAACTTTACACATTATTTCAACTCAGAATAAAAAGTACTCACCTAATAAGTCAAGTGACAAACCGTAAATAAGCACTTGGTGAAAAAACATTTGAGTATACTGCACAACTGTTTGACTTATGTTTTAGTGTTGATATGAAAACTGTAAGTTAAGTAAAAAAAAATATTAATAGCATATAACACATGAAGCTTTCGTCGCTGATAGATTTACTCACAACAGATGCTTTACTGAGTACTACCTGCTGATATGATATCCAATAAATACTTCTGGAATGTAATTACAGAATAATAATCAATCATTACTAAATCAAATGGTAGTAAACTTCTGGGTGAAGGTAATAGTTTTATTTGTGTATTCTTGAGTTTATTTCTGTATGTTGAACTTCTTCCGTGTCCAATCAAATATACAATTCCATAACTGTTCCCTTTGGTACTTCCATATCACATTTGGCGACAATATTTTGGCACGGAAGACTTCCTTAATGCTTTCAATAAATGACAAGGAAGAGAAATGCTAATAATCGCAGCAAGAAAGTGCAACTTATAAAACAAAGAAAGGGGCATTCGCTTGCTCTCCATAAGTATAAAAAGTACAGTGAGTCCCGGTCAGACGAGATGCGCTCACACGACCTGTTGGAGCAGTTCTTAGGCATCCGATTCTGTCTGTGCTGCAGGTGTTGTCAACCTCAACAAAGTTAGGCATCTTAGTTACGCATAGATACATGCGGTAAATTGTGGGTCTGGGTTGAAACCAGTGCAGCACAGAGTATACTGGGAGAACATGTATCATCTTTAACTGTTAAATCCATCAGGGAAAAAGGTTATATATATGTTGAAGCAAACCAATTAACAACAATAACAGACAGACTAATTGAAAGACCTTGTCTACCTTGACCAGTCTATTCTTCCATAGACATGTTTAATATGGCTATTTTGTTTTATGTCGGTACTTGGTGAGGAGGATTATTAAGATTTCAGACATGATCTTGGAAAAACAAGGTTGAAAAGGTAAAGGCTCAGGTGGATCCTCATTCAGGATGTCCAAAAGTTTATTTTGAGAACAATCCCTTGAAGGTTATTTTGTCAGTCTATTAAAGGAACAGGCCACCATTTTTACTTACTGAGATATGTTCTTGCCTGAGCGTAGACGAGTTGATGTGTAACTGTCTGGTCTTTGTGCGTGCCCTCAGTCATGCAAAACGACCAAAGATGTTGATAGCATTTAGCCTCCTCCAGCATATCCCTATGGCTCCAAACGGGGATGAAGTTGGAAGCTACCATGCTCTTCCACGGGCACGCACAAAGACCAGGCAGGTACGTATCAACTTGTCTCAGCTCAGGTAAGAACATATCACAGTATGGAAGACCTGTGTTCCCTTATTCACGCAAAAAGACCAAAGAGGTTGTTCGCATTTGGCCTCTCCCAATGTATTCCTATAGCTCCAAACGGGGTGAAGTTAGAAGCGACCAAGCTCTTCCACGGGCACGCAAAGACCAGACAGGTACGTATCAACTCGTCTAAGCTCAGGCAAGAACATATCTCAGTATGTAAAAACGGTGGCCTGTTCCTTTAACATTATATTCTCTGCAAAATTGAAGGCATTTTGATTCAGAGCAACACTTATCAAACGTCTTCTTACCCTCAGCTGGATCTTTACCCTGCCCATGTGGGACCACCAACCCACTCTGGATATTAAGTGACCTACATTTAGGCTAATTGCTCTTCTGCATATCACAATTGCGCACTCACGCTCTGAGCCAAAAAGAACTGCATGCATGGCGAGGCTGGCACCGAAACGCTCCCAAAAACTAAAGGCTCTGCGCTGGTTTGGGAGCCGGGCCAGGGTCAAGTCTCCATGGAGATGCGAGCCTCCATTGTGAGGTAAGAATTACTGCACTTGAGGGGGTTCTGGCACGTCTGTACTGTCCCGGGTCTCTTTCATTCAAGGCTGCACCAAACGGGAGCGATTATAACGAGCTGGTCTAAAGATTCAGGAATTTGCGTAAAGTTGGAAATCGCGTGCAGTCACGAAATACGCTGGTAATTACACATGTGTAGTGCCTGGAATATAGTGAATAACACATTGACGCACTGAGGCGCTATAAAACTTACATTTCCCCCTTAATTTTCACGCGTTGGACGTGAGGCATCTCGTAACCTTGCAACAGGTGCAGAGCAACTTCCGTGAAACTCACCTGTATCCAAAGTTATGGCCTTTATCATCAGCTACAAAATCCCAAATCAATCGTGGTAGCTTTGAACGGACTACACACTTCTACCCATGTCATGTTTTCCGCGCAGGTGCAAAATAACTATTCCCAGGGTCGACATCGGCACTTGGGGAAAGCGCAGGTATAGCAGCTAGAGCATAGTTTGGGAGTGGCCCGCAGAAGCTTTCTCTTTTAACTCTTTCCTTCCCCTGCATAGAGCGCAAAGCCACCAAGCAGCTACAACCTGTTCCGAGCCAGTGTCACAGTCGGAGCTGTCCTGTCCCGCATCGCACACACAAGAAAACAACAAATTACGCACAACCTTTTCCCCCCCTCTCACACCATGCGCGTAATTGTAGCCAGAATAAGCGCACGGAAAGGAGTTTAGAAGTAAAGTATACATACAGTACACGCCCTCCTGTGAACGAGTCGAAAACTTTTGCAGAGTAAAACCCGGCTCGCTCACATCAGCTGCTTCTACTGTGGTATGTTAGCAACACCTCTTTTCCCATTGAGAGGGACGACACGCCATTCATATGCTGATGAGCTGGCACAGATACAGGCCGCTGCGAACCGAGTCAGGACCTTTGGCAAAAAAAAAAAACCCTGGTAGAGCATTTTAACCAGCTCAAAAACGCGCAGTTAATAGGTTATACTCCAAATGTGAGATTTTATGCAACACATATGTAGTCAGGGTGTTTTTGGTTTTAGCCACCCAGCCACACCTCCATGAAGCCAGCGAAATCAAGTTGCCATTTTGCACAACTCCACAGGTTTCCAACTTGCAGCAGAAACCCCTTATGCAGTTGGTTGTGGAATATTATGCAACTCAAGCCTCAAAAAAGTGTGCACTTTGATGCTGTGGCAATGCATGCTTTTGCTTTTAAGATATGTTCCAGCAGTTAAGAAGAGAGAGTCTTATAATAGCCTATAGACAATGTTTCCCAACCTTTTTTGTCCCACATACCCAATGAGGCATTACTTTATTCTCCAAGTACCCCCTAACTTGAGGAACCTGTCAAGATTTTAACATTATGAGCAACTAAACGTAGATTATTTAGTAGCTACGTAGTAGAGTGTTGTTCAATGTATAGCTAAAATACTTAAAACAGAATTAAAACGGTCTTTTCTTTGAAAGCAACATTGACATTCTACTCGGTTCCACCTTTTTTCTTCCTTCCTTTCTTTTCTTTTCTTTTTTTTTTAATCTGAGGTCATTCCATGTACCCCCTGCAAAGTGCTCAAATACCCCCAGTTTCCCCCCATACCCCTGGTTGGGAAACAGTTATAGACGACCATTTCAAAGAAAACCCACTTAGTCAACTATTTCTGTTCTGTTAGTGCCTCAAGGTGTTACTAAATCCCCTAGATTAGATACAGTAAATACGGGGTTAGCATTTTATGATAACACTTTCATGATAACCCTTGCATATAAATGGATTAGGGCTCATAAAGTTATTGTTTGTTTTAAAATGCTAAAACATTTCCTGATTGAGAGTATCTTTAAACATCAGTGGTTTCACACCATAATGAATATCAAGATTTAAATCAGGACCTACACTATATTACTATGTTACTACCTATATTTTATAAACTGGGTGTAAACTGTCAAAACCACAAAAGCACCTAACTTAGATACATTACGAATGCACAAATTCATTATCTGTTTAAAATGAACACAGACTGTGGTGAAGATTATCCTGAAGGTGTTAATAATAATGTCCCACATTTGTTTGCGCTTACTGTAATCATTATTCACTTACTTCGCACTCAATAGCGGTAAGCTTCTGTTGTAGCCACAGCTGCTCTGGGGCAGGCAGAAGAAAGCATGGCTGCCAATCTGCACCACCAGCCGCTCACTCACTCACTCACTCACTCACTCACTCGCTCGCTCGCTCGCTCGCTCGCTCACTCACTCACTCACTCACTCGCTCGCTCGCTCGCTCGCTCGCTCGCTCACTCACTCACTCACTCACTCACTCACTCACTCACTCACTCACTCACTCACTCACTCACTCACTCACTCAGTAGATACACATACCACAGTTTGAGAACCACTGGTCTATCCCCACCTGACTCATCCTTGGGCATTAGATTAAATGTTTGTGGAAAAACAGCGCCATCTTGTGTCTAAAACTAACCACTGCCACATCCTTACCTTCTTCCTGAGAGGTGGGCGTCTTGTGGAAGCTGTAGTTTCAACCTGGTTTTCAGTTTCCTTTTTCTTTGTATTCCCATCATTCTGTGCATCATTCAAGTCAGATTTCTTTTCAGATTCCTGGATTAGCGCCGGCCCCTCCTCAAGAAATAAAGTTGGTGTTGGGGGTGCGGGGAACTCAAAACTATCATCCTCTATCTCCTCTACTTGGCTTTGGAAAGTTCTCAGTTGTACTTTTACTTCTTCTTTTACTGATTTTGTTGACTGTCTTTGACCTTCAACTTTAGACGAAGGTTTTGCATAAAGGCAAAAGTCACTATCAGAGTTATGAGCAACACCGCTGTTAATTTTAGGGATTTGCTCCACAGGTTCATCATCTGGCACACATAATCCAAAAGTTGAAAACCTATATTTTTGTCCAAAGGAATTTCTCACTGGATTCGAGTCCGGTTTTTCATTCGAAGTTATTTTTTGAGACTTTTGGCTATCCAGAGAGCGTGCATCTTCCAACTTTTCTTCAACAGATGGGGACTCCTTCATATATTGGGCAGGAACATAGAAAGGTTTGGAGTCCAGATCTTTGCGCACGTGCCACCAGTGCTGGTTGGTCTTGGCGATGAGGAGGTAGCTCTCGTTGGGCTTGATGGAGACGAGGCGGCCGCTTTTGGTTGTGTATTGAAACTCATGCTCCACTGAGACGACCTCCATGCTCCACTCTGGGTTCAGGGTCAAAAGCGTCGTCATGGAAACTGGTTGAACATCATGAAACTACAAAAGAAGAAAACATTTGTTATGTACCCAGAGAATGACCCAGAGTAGCTTCAGGACAAACCTTCTACACATCATGACAAACTAGGACACACACTCACATAGTACAGGAAGAAAGACACAGTTTAACCTTGTTGTTCCTGTGTAGTTGCTGATATGGAACATTTCCACCTTTATAGTTAAGGTTAAGGTATACTTTATTTATGCACTGATTGTAAGGCAGATTCAATGACAATGATTCAAAACGAAACTTCTGCTTGATCAAATCAGCAATCTTTGAAAATCCCTGTGTTGTTGTGGTTTAAAGCTATAAAAAAAACTAACTGAACTAAAACTAAAATTGAAAACACCAATTGAGAACTACAGATTAGAATGGTTTTGTCTGTAACGACTAAAATACATAACACAGGCACAACAGACATTCCCAGACAGGGAAAATAAAAAAAAAAGTGTATCAATTTGTTTATGAAATTAGGGGAAACTAAGGATTTTAAGATGGGTCAAATTATGCAGAAAAAAGTGGTCAAGACATGGAAAGTTAATGCTGGCAAATAAATAATAGATCACACTTTGTAATTTAGTAATCAGGGCCGGATTTATGCAGGGGCTTATGTGGGCTAAGCCTAGGGGCTCAGCAGGCTGAAGGGCCCATGGACATAAACCAAGACTAAACCATGTCTAAACCAGTTCTAAACAAGGTCTGACCATTTTCTTTGAGTTGACACTGGGAAAAAATATGTACGTATTGGTTTGTTAAAATGTTTGAGAATGCACCAAATTGCACCATTAAAATAAAAAAGATCTCTGTGGGAGGACCCCCAGACCCCCCTTTTAAATGAGTCCCCCCACCAGTCTGTCAGTAGCAAAGGTTCTTCCGCGAGCGCCACGGAGCTCAAATTGGAGTCATTATTTTTTATATTTTTAAACTTGTACTATGTTTAAGAAGTTACTTGTGCATGTTCAAATGTAAATTTGACTTAAACCTGGCCCTGGTAGTAATTATACATTCCCAGCTGGTCATAGACCAACACTATGTGATCAATATAATGGAGCTTGTTATATTTGGCAGCACACATGGTGGATTATTTCCACAAAACTGTCTTTATTTCCACTTAATAACAACAACAACAACTGCACTTGCTGTGTACTGAACTTGCTCTTAAGATGGAAATGGAGGGTTCAACAGGAAATGCTATAATGCAAATCCAATATAAGCCCTATTCACAAAGGCATATGAGCACAAAGACACAGACCGGATGTTGCTTCCATTTGCAGCTGAGCTGGAGGCTAAATACCACTGATGTAGCAGACGCAAGCTCTATAGCCACAAAACAGGAAGTATGCACCAACTCAGCGCCTGCCCAGCATCATTTAGCAATCTCAGCTACGCCACTTTGCTTTACAAAAACATGACTAGACAGAGAACCATTGTGCAAAAACTTTAAATCCTAGTCTAATATGAAAAAGGGTGAACTGATACGACACATTTTCCACATAATTGTACATGTGTTTTAAACATATTGAAACAACTTACTTATACTTACTTAGCCTAATTCAGTGCTATGAATCAATCTGGTAATTGTTTCGTATTGTGCATTACTCCGTATACATATATATCACAGTGACTGTTGTCTAAATATACATGGGGTGCCTTTGATATAAAATTGTACAAAAACAGGGAAAAATAAAAGTTTGATTAGGGCATATCACAGACAGAATGATAAATAAAGCAATACAGCCTATTAACTGAAGCTATCCTAAGGGGAGTATGTCTGTCTTCACCGTTATATATCATGATGCTATTAAAGCACATCAATAAAAATATGCACTTACCTTATCAGGCGTCCCAGTCGGCAATGTCTAGTAGTCACCCGAAGCCTGAAAAGCAAACTCGACACACCTAGTGCAGTTAATCTGGGAGTTACTGTTATGAAGCTTATATGTCTAGTCTACTGTATCTGTCGGCTATATGAGAGAGAGCTGCTGTCTTGTTTCCTGTCGTCTGTGTGCTCTTACGCGGGTCTATTGTCAGTGTGGGTGAGACTATACAGCACTCAACAAGCCACAAGAAATGGGAAGTTTCAATTTCTGAACGTACAGTATTTCCAAGTGAAGAAGAAGAGTTTTATTTGCACGGTTGTTGCGCACTCCTTCTAAGGCAAAGGACTAAGATTGGCACATGACTGGGCGCAATGACTTGGTCTGATGTTACAACTCAGTGTGACGAGAATGTAATGAATCACTTGCACAAAAAAAGAAGGAAGAAAAAAAAAAGAGCCAAGGACAACTTCTGTTTATAAGTGGAAGGATGGGCTTTTGTTATTGGGCCTTGAAGCTGAGCAGAGATTAGAGATGGATTTTAATGACATTAAAGTCGCTTTACAATTTCACACATATTTCATCCACTCTCTGTACTCAGTTGTGATAGATGCTGTTGATATTGGCTCAATGTCTAACACTGAGCCACTGCCACCCACAGTGTCATATTTATAATGTAATAGCTATGTAATAATGGGAAGGACAAAATACTGACAGACTATATAAATATTCAAAGTAATTTAAGGCACACTGCGTAATATTTTGCCGTCAATATAAAATATCCTCCTAATGATCAGATCGACTCAGAAAAGGTGCAATGGGAGCGGGTTTGGATGAGGATCTAACCTGTTTAAATCATATATTTGGCAGCCTTTAGTCAACATCTCCATGGAGACAAGTTACAGGTCATGTCATGGGGGAGGTGAGCGAACCACTCCCAGCAAATACAACAGCAATCTTTTTTGTTGTAATTTTTAAGGAATTTTTCACCAATAAAATCACTGTATTTAAATCCAATGTGTGTATTTTATTGATGCCTATTTAATTGGGTGGAATATTAAATGTTAGTGGCTTTAAGTTGAAGATATGTGCAGGTGAAAATTTGAGTGTGAATTGCTTGTACCATTTATTTTCTTTAAAACATTTTCTTTTCTTTAAATGTAATACTGGGGTTACTTAGGTGTTTGATGCTGTTTAGCACAATCCATCCTGCGGCTTCTCAGAGAAACCAGAGCAAAGGTTGAGAGTCAACAAAACAAAAGTAACTATAATTAGATTAAACTAGAGAATGAGTCGTGTCTGCTGCTGCAACATGTGATGTGCAGCTTATTTCAAAATGTGTCAGAGAGGACTAAGTGTCAGAGCAAAATGGTCAGAGCGGAGGAATCCTGACCTGAGGCCTGTCCACACATCATCACCTTTTTATATCTTACATTATCTCGTGACACTCAGCTCACGGTCTCACCTCGCAAGCAGCTCAGACAGGACGACCCCGAAGCCTCCAGCCAAAAGTAACACATCCCTTTATTCAAAAGAATTGACAGCCACTGCTGGGTTACAGGTTCTAGAATATGATGATGTCACCGGACCCAGCGGGGGGCAGGAGCCAGTTTTTCCTATTAACAGCATTACACTTTCACAAGTCGTAGCTAAAAAGACAAAAGATGAATTACAAAAATGATCATTAATATCAGTCACTGAGTCCATGATATCTCTGTACAAGACCAAAAATGTCCTCAAAGACAACATAATTTTTACTCTATATAATAGCCTTTAGAATGCTGTGATGTCACCTGCAACCCAGCAATACAGGCATGTCAGATACACTCACTTCAAAGACCATAGTAGTCTCTTGTATTTTTCTTTCACAGTAACAGAAGCCCCGCGTAAGCAGGGCATCAAAAAATTAGTAAAAACTCATATTGTTCCTTTCCACGGAAATCTTTAGTAAAAGGCGAAAGATTTATACGATCTGAAGAGAAACATGAGTGTACTGAAGTTGAAAAGTCTAAGTGGTAAAAGGGGTTCACGGACGTACGGCTCTCAGTCAGGGTTTCACCTCCGCCCCATTTTGATGACACTGGGTCTGCAAAACTACTCGCGCGCTCCGTGTACAAAGGTGACGATTTGTTGGTGTATCTGCTTCTTGTTAGTTGTAAGAATTCTCTATCGCTAAATTGTTAAGTGTCGCTGTTTTGCGTCTCTGAGCACTTGAGCCTTTTACGCCAAAGTTACGACAACGCGGTTACGCGGGCCATTAGGCTACAGTAGTGCGCTTTTACTTAATTTCAGTGAAAGGGTTGAATTTTTTTTCTTCATTTAGTAGGATATATCTTTTATGATACTTCCATTGTAATCATGTGATTAAGTAGCCTATTGATAAATCTGACGTTCATCAATAAATAGCAAATCAATTACACTTAAGAGAGAGTTCATATAGGCCTATTCGGTTATGTTAACCGAATAGGTTATTCAATCACCTCGGTTTGGTGTTTCTTTAATAAATGCATGTAAATTAATGTGATGGACATAGTGCTACAGCACGAATATTCAGCCATTTTGAAGGAAAGTCTTAAAGAGGGGGTATTATGCTTTTTTCAATCACATAGCACCAGTCTATATCACACTACAATGATGAGCAAACCTTCTGTTGGTCTGTAAATGCAGTAAATTAGAATAACTGCCTTGTATAAAATTGCTCTCTCAAAATGGCTGTTGTGAATGTCTTGAAATAGGCCTCTGTCTCTTTAAGAACCTCTGACCCTTTCCGACACGCCCCCTCCACACACTGTCTGTGGCATCAGTGGGGAGGGGGTTCTGCTGAGGAGCAGTGATTGGTTACTCGGCTGGTGATGAAAGCTCGGAGGCGTCTCCGGGAGGTGGGGGCGTTCCTAGGAGGACTCAGGCAAACCTATCCCTAAAATGGCCGCCATCAGAGTTTTTACAGATTACTCAAAAATACGTGAATGTGCCAAGGCAACACTTCAGGCATGTTTTTAATGAGGGAATGACATAATAACATGATGTAAAGCTTGAAAAAGTCGATTTTGCATAATACCCCCCCTCCTTTAAGTCATTAAATGAATCAGGTTTTGAAGATCTGGATTGCAATAGTCCTTGAAACAATGCATTAATAAAGTGCATTGTTGATGACTACACTAGAATTTAGACAGTTCCAGACAAGGGCAAAACCTGGCTTTCATTAATTGGGTACCTGCCACCCCGCGCTACCCCTCTAGCTCCGCCCCTGGATAGACTGCACGTGAACAGCCTTACTCACACGAGAACAATGTATATCTTGAATGTACATCTTTAATTATCGCGTGACACTTTCATGGTTTCACCTCGCAAGCGACTCAGATAGGTGTCCCGACCTGGAAGACCCCAAAGATTCCACGGGCTTAGGGCCCCCAAAAGTAATTCCCGGTATTCAAAATAATTGACAACTTTAAAGCACGCGTAAAAGAGCAAATAACGACTGTACTAAATACCGAGTAAAGACGTAAAAATAAACAAAACCTACACTTCCTTTCCAAGTCAATTATTTCCAATGTAGGCCTGCTTGTTTGCAGACGAGCTTTAGGCCGCCCCTGCAAACGAATATCACCTGTAGTTCATCACACCAGGGCTTGTCATTTCAGTGGCGCGTAATGCCTTCTACCACTTGTATCTTTATTTTGACATATCAGGAAGCCCCGCGTGAGCAGGGCATCAAAAAATTAGTAAAACCTCATATTGTTCCTTTCCACGGAAATCTTTAGTAAAAGGCGAAAGATTTATACGATCTGAAGAGAAACATGAGTGTACTGAAGTTAGAAAGTCTAAGTGGTAGAAGGGATTCACAGACATACGACTCTCAGTCAGGGTTTCACCTCCGCCCCCTCTTTGGTGACACGTGGTCTTTGCAAAACTACTCGCGCGCTCCGTGTACAAAGGTGACGATTGTTGGTGTATCTGCATCTGTCCATCGCTAAATGATTTTTAGAAGTGTCGATGACTTTGCGTGTGCGCGCTCTGTGTCTCCTGCAGCCTCTGAGCACAATAACAGGCCATGTTAGCTACAGTAACGCGAAAAAATAATTGACAGCTTTAAAGTAGGCTACTTGTGAAAGAGCAAATAACAACGACTGTGTTGAATACCGATTAAAGGCGTAAAAGCAAACAACCCCTACATTTCCTTTCCAAGTCCATTATTTCCAATGTAGGCCCACTTGTCTGCAGACGAGCATTGTGCCGCCCCTGCAAAGCAAGATCATCTGCAGCTCATCACACCAGAGTTTCTTCAACTTCTAAGTTTACTTTGACAAATCAGGAAGCCCCGCGTGAGCAGGGCATCAAAAAATTAGTAAAAACTCATATTGTTCCTCTCCACGGAAATCTTTAGTAAAAGGCGAAAGATTTATACGATCTGAAGAGAAACATGAGTGTACTGAAGTTAAAAAGTCTAAGTGGGAGAAGGGATTCACGGATATACGACTCTCCGTCAGGGTTTCACCTCCTCCCCCTCGCTTTCCTGGCGCGCGGTCTGCAAAACTCAACTCGCGCGCAGTAAACGTGTACAAATGTTGCAAAGAAAGAAGGAGAAGATTGTCGGTGTTTGCACTTCTCTTGTTAGTTGTAAGAATTCTCTATCGCTTAATTATTTTGAGATGTTTCGAGGTCTGGGGTGTGCGGGCTCCGTGTCTCGTGCAGCTTCTGAGTAAAACTGTGGGATCTGTTACAGGAACAGCGGCGGCGCCATGTTGCAACTATTTGTTTCATCAAATGCAGAAAAAAAATACCAAAGGACTCAAAGGGTATCAAATAAATGTTAAAAACAAAAGTAACAAAACTGCCGCGGTGCATGATGGGAAGCAACTTGTGAGAATCCCGCACGCATGCGCAAACAGGACGCACAAAGCGTGTTTAATGGCGGTAGGGGGCAGTAGCGGCGACGTTCAGATAGGCTAAAGGCAAGAAGGAACAAACTTTACTTCCACAAAACAATCCACTACAGCGCCTTTATGGTTAGAAATAACAATAATAATAAACAAATAAATAAAAAAACACAAACAAATAATAAGTTTACCTTTACACAATTTTCATGATTTTAAAGGAGACAGAAAAAAAGTTGCATAAAATTAGTTGAGTTAAGACCAGGGGTGTCCAAACTTTTTTCATGGGGGGCTGCATATTGAAGCGTACACGGGGTTAAGGGCCGTAGAACGGTAGTTAGTACCGCAAAACTTTCGACTGGCAGTGGTTTAATTTGTGCCCCATGCCTCTATTTAAGCTTAAAACCTTCATTCCAGCTCAGTCTCACAGTAAAATGTTAGTTGTTAGGTTAGAATTGTATAGAATGATTACATTTCAGATAAAAAGGTCCATCTCTGGTGATGTGTACCGATACAGTAAGAGGCCGAGGGCCACCATAAATTGGTCTGAGGGCCGCATTTGGCCCCTGGGCCGCACTTTGGACACCCCTGGTTTAGACCAAAACTGTTATTGAATTAAAACAAGCATTTTCCCATTGGTAAACATTGAATGTTTATTACCACAAAATCATTGTAAATTATGCAAAAATAGAAATGAAACATTATCTTAAAATATCACATAATAACAAGAATGTTAGAAGAATCACAGAAAATGGCAGTGATGTGCAAAACATTACCAATACTGGACGAAGACAGAAAAACACAGTTCCCATCATAAAGTCTATGTAAATAAATACAATAATTCCCCTGAAAAGTACTGTTCCATGCAGTTTGATCTCAAACAATTTCACAGACATGACAAAAGAATTGAGAGCTTTCACATGTTGTACAAAAAAAGGGCAGAAACTGTGACGCTTAGCCCATTGTAAATTCCGTCTTGGTCCTCCTTTCACATCCAACACATGATTGTACAAGTATATTTTGGTCATCTGTTCAAATATAAATATAAGTCAATATTTAGTACAAAAAGTAAGGCAGGTTTAGTATTCTGGTGCTGTACAGTTAAGCTACCCCAGACTAAGGGTAGTTTCATAAGTTAACATCTGATAAAATGCAAGAGGAAGCATTTTAAAAGTGTCTATGTGCAACTTCAGCTCTGCTAATTTGGTTTCTTATATAGCCTTGACATCGATTGGGGGGCTATGTAGTGATCCTTGTCGTAGGGTCTTGATTCCGTGCAGTTTTCGTCCGTGGAGAGTGAAACGTGACCAGGCAGCGAGCTGGAGAAGAGCACAGGTGATAGGCACGAACACCAACATGTGGAAACAGCCGATTCTCAGAGGGGGCGTCCCGGCGGCGGAGACATCAGACACTGGGGCTGCGGGGTCCTTGTCTGGGTGTCTCTGGAAAACGTCGTAACCTGGACAGAAAGTGGTCAGGTTAGTTGTAGTTGTAGACAGTTACACAACAGATTCATGGGAAAGCGTTTATCTCTAGTGCAAGGACATTGTCGGTTTCTATTTGTACCTGTGTAAACACAAAGCAGCCAGGTGCCAAAGAGCGGAGCGAGCGTCTGCCCAGGTTTAGTCAACAATGCCACCATCCCGAACAGGAGCGCGGAGGTGGCCTGCTGCCGCCTATGAAGCACAAAGTCTTCATCCACAAGGTCTGAAATAACCAGCTTTAGGAGTTTGCAGGTTCCCTCTGTGAACACCCGGTTACTGCGAGGAAGAAGACGGAGAGAGAGGCAACAAAGACAGGGTATTTATTTACCAGCAAAACAAACAAAATAAAAATAACCCCCCTGGAAACATTGTACGTGCGCAGTGCCATACCTAGCAATAAAGACGCACAGCAGATAAACGTGGTCTGCTCCCGCTAGCAGCATAGCCACGCTAAGTCCCAGTTTGAGCATGAACAGCCAGCGGATAACCTTGTAAACCCCGTATCTCTGGCACAGTGTCAGGAAATACAAGTTGTTCAAATGTGGGGCAACGTAAGAAATGCCTGTAAAGAAGCAAATCAAATGCACAGAGCAATAAGCGAAAGAATAAAGACAAGCAGCAATTCAAGGGGAAAATAAATTTAAATATGAGCAAGCCTACACTGTACAAAACAAACCATATCACACCATCGTTATATACTTGGCACTGCTGCTTCATTTATGCCATCTACAACAGGACCGCATAAATCATTTAAGATAAATCAAAGTTAAATTGAGGGGAAACGTGCATGTGTGCAATGAGCTAGGGCTGGGCAATAAGTCGAAATAATTCATGCTTTTAAAAACAGATTTGGAAAATGGCTAAATCGTGAAATCGAGTCCGCCGCTCCATGTCCCCCCAACGTGCGGCCAATTTAGCAGCGTTTTAGACGCTCCGTAGTGGAATAACACCAGTGGAGAAGCCAGAGACTTTCTTACAATCTCTGCTGCTTCACAAAGGCTATTGTGTTTTAGGAGGACACGGTGGAGTTTTCTTTCCCACTTTCCTCCGGTCTGCTCCTGTGCCTTTCTCTCACTTTGCTCTGAGTGGACTATTTAACCCCGCCCCTTTCCCTCGATTCTCCATGGAGACGGTTGTCAATCACAGAAGCATGAAGACGATAAAACTAAAACACTCCATGGCTTATTAAGAGGTTTTAGTTTTGAGAGCAGAAAAGGAATATCTAAAACAGAAATAATAATTCTTAAATAAAGGGTTATGTTACCTTAACAGGCCTAACTGTAGCTACATTATGAAATATTAATGAGCAGGACTCTGAGCAGTTTTCTTCATATGAAAATTCAGGAGACTTTTTCAAGTTTATTTCAAATAAAATCGATTAAAATCATAATAATCCAAACAAAAAAGAGATTTTATTTTTTGGCCATATCGCCCAGCCCTACAATGAGCATTGGCATGAACGTAATCAACGTGCATCTTTAAATAAAAAGCAGGTGGGATCAGCTTCAATCGTCACAAACTGATAATGATTTTCCTAGCATTGCTCAGTGATAATATCTCTTGCATTTTAATCGACAGCGTAAAAACATATTTTTTTTATTTCCTTTTGTTACCATGAGACTGTTGTGGTATCGTAACCTAATCTTACCAAGCAGGATTGAACCGGTTGAGGCAGATATATTATCAGATAAAAGATGCTCCAGAAAGAGAGGGAAAAAGTTGCTGTTGAAATGGCAGTGAAACACCTGGGAAACCAAAAAAAAAAGTTATTAAATTGGATTACAGTTGAAATTTTATTGAAAAAGAAAAAAATTACCTGAATTAGGTTCATAGACACAAACCACATGAAGTTTTTGTGTTTGGAAAGTTGCCTCAAGTATTGTCTAACGGTCACAGGCTTTTCTGACTGGGTGTGTGGAGAATTCACATTTAGCCTGGGAGACAAACAAGTTGGGATCACAAACGGGTAAAAACATGATATAAACAATGTAAATCTAACATACTCTGTTAGTGTCTGTGCCTCATCTAGTTTCGGTCGGATTTCCCTTTGAAAACGGCGCCGCAACAACCGGGACACGAAGAAGAATCCCAGCACAGAAAAGGTTGCCAAGGCCACGCAGAAAAGGCGGAAAGAGTAGAAGTCTTCTTTGTCCCAGAAAGAATAGGACAGAAACACGGAAAGCGATCCGAGCGCGCTGAAAACCGAGCAGTGGAAGTTGAGGCGAGCTCGGTCGGCGGCAGATACGGCCAGGTCGGCTAACAGGGCGCTGTGATGGAGGTCCACCATCGTGAGGAAGCCGTCGTAGAGGCACAGGCAGAGCAGGAACTGGAGACCAGGACGAGCCCACGCCACCCAGAAGGCCAGGAAGGACAGCGCGAAGAGAGGCCCATTTCTGGACAGGGCTTTGAGGCGCTTCAGAACAACTTCGGGTGATGTTATGTGCGATCCTGACCTGTGTGGAAAAATGTATTGAGATTAGTAAAATAAACTATCCCCGCCCTTTGTAAAGATTAATTAAACAGAGCAATATGATGAGAAAGTTTCCAAGCTAGACACAAAATGTTCGACCAAATTAATATCAGCAACGCAGGGTTCATCACCTTTACAGAGATTACTATAACAGGGCAGGAAGTGGAAGAGGTTTTCAAGTTCACCATACTTTGCATAGGTTGTAAACACTACGTGGCTTCCACAGCAGAGAGCAGAATAGAGGCGTAAAACAACATTTGAATAACACCATACCAACCTCGATGTTAGCGTTGTTAACTTAAGGGAAGGGAAGGGAATCTTATTTGTATAGCACTTTTCATATGACGCAAGTCACACCCAAAGCACCTCACACATGAAAGGGAGGGGGGTTCATTCACTCCATGCTGATGGCGAGAAGCTACATTTGTAGCTACGGTTCCCCCTGGGGTAGACTGACAGAAGCGAGGCTGCTTACATCTGCACCAATGGCATAGACATAACATCAATAGACCGTCATTACTCACTCCTCCCCGACAAAATAACTATGTTCAAGGGGGAAATCATGGCGGATTTACAGCCTCCTCCTCCCCAGCTCTAACGAAGCATGTTCCTCAAAAGAGCATAAGGGCGGGATCTTCACTGTAGACTCGGCCCTTACGCAACGTGTAGTTCGGTCATAGCAGCTCCAATGCCAACAGTCAGGCCCTCATTAGTACGAGATTTACAAATTTTTTCTTAAGAAAACCAGCCTGGTCCCTGTAATTGTGCCTAACCCAGCGTTATCACAGGAGCAATATCTACCTGTCGAAAGTTTTTATAAAATAGGCACCAGGCTTTACAGTTATTTAGAACGTGTCTAAAGTCCAATGCCATGCAATGTAAAACTAGTTTGTTCTGCCGCCACTATATGGAGGTACTGCAGCAATGGCAGCAAGCTCTGCTACAAGCGGCCATTGGCCAACGGTCCCACGACCACCACCAACCACAAGCATTGGGTGAAGTGTCTTGCCCAAGGACACAACGGTGTCACTAGGTCACTAGTACTATTCAAACTCGTGCACGCCCATTCAAAAGACTAAATAAGGGTAGCACTTTCCTTTGCACCACAGTAATTGTATGGTACCCAAAAGCATAATAGCAGGGTTATTATGCAAATTAGCAGATAATAATTGATAGAAATAGGAAACACTATTTTTTTTTATGGTTAGATGATTAATCATAACCGTAACCCAGTAATAAGTAGGTTCCTTCTTAAAAATGAATTATCCCTTGTTATCCCTAGTTTCCATTTATGTGTGACTAATAATCAATAACAGAGTAAATGGCCTGAAAGCGGTACTTACTGGGGAGAGCTGAGAAACGCATGGTCACTCAACCAGCCGAAGAGCGGGTCGTTCACACTGTTCCATATCAGGAAAATTGTCTGCAAAACAAGAATCGTAAATGAAAAAGTTACAAAAACAATATTTGTAAAGGCATTTGTCCTTGTTAAGATATTAGCTGCTCCTTACCTCTCCCACCCAGAATGAGACTTTATCAATCTTGTAGACGGACACAAATGTCTCCACGTAGTACAGCAGGAACACATTGTGGAGGATGGAGATGAACAGAGCCAAAGAGCCGTAGAGGACGGAGGTAGAGAAGACGCTTGTGAAGACACTCCAGACACCCCTGCCCATTCTTTCAACAGTCACTTTAGTCTCTCGTTCCTCTGAGCCGCTGTGTAATCATCTCAAACCCACGTAATCCCAGGGTCACCGACTCATCCTGACCTGGTAAAACAGATACAGTGTGAAAATGTATCATTAAGACAATGCAAAACAAGCATGTGTTATGTCGGGGTAAGAAGTGAAAGCAGATAGGTGAAGGAAGCGTCCAAAACTATCAAGGTCAACATGGTCCTGGCCTGATAAAGAGAAAACTACATTTGCAAATGAAAGCCCAATTGCATATAAAAATCACAAATGCTTTTTAAATCAAAAGTCGTATCGAACGGGTGGAAAAATAGAATGCCCAATGTAACGGTTAACCACAAAAAATGCTGCCAGCTTCAAGGACAGTCAAAGCAATGCTAAAAGTGCTCATTAGAGGCAATGTTTTCTTCTTGGCCCACACCCAACAGTTGTGTTGTGAGCAGCAATTTTCAGCGCCACTTTAAAAGGATAGGGATTTTCTCCTACAGTATTTTGAAATGGCTAGACATCTTGGCATGTTCTGCATTACATTTTGGGTGTGTTCTGTTCTCTCCTTTTCAGTTCGTTGTACCTTCTCCTGGTTAGGCTTATACTTTATTCCTGAAGCTAGTCGTTTTAGTTGTACCATACAGTCTGTCATACAACACTTTGAAGTCACAACTGCCGCCCAAGAACAAGTTCCCTTGGGGGGGGGAGAAAAACCCCACTGTAGCATACCAAAGGGGGCCATCTCATACTTTTCCAAGCCTGTTAACAGCGTGGCGAGAATGAAAGCAAAGTACAGTGGGTTCAGGAAGTCTTCACACCTCTCCATTCATTCCTATACAATTGTGTTCTCGGTATAGAAATGCTCAGGTCTAAATAGAGGCTGTACCTTTCTGTCTCCCGGGTGATAAAAAATGCCAAGGACGTACTAGACTAGACAGAGACCCAACTCAATCATTTTATAATGTGAAGAAACTCTGCAAAACAAGTTCCTCGCTGACAAGTGAATTGATCAATATCTTATATTTATGCAGCACATGACAGAGAGTGCAGTGTAAGATTGACCGTCTGGTGGTGGTGGTAGTACAGCTACGGATTTCTAAATTGGTCAAAGCAGCTTTCTTGACTTGGCTGGATGTCAAATGCACCTGTTGTGGTCACTCTGATAGTAGCAAATGGAAAGCCAAGTATTTAAAGGGATAGTCTGTAAGTTTGCAAAGTGAGGAGAGGTAGTTTGAAATGTCAAAATAAACAATCAAATTCCTCTCCTCGTTGACCAGAAAGCCCTTCTTAGTTTGCAAAATAAGGAAAGCTGGAACAGAATTTGTAAAAGTAAACAATCAAGCCCCTCCCCCTGCCCTCCTGATTGGACCTGACAGGCTGGCTCACTGGGAAAGCCCGTCTCATTGGTCAACACGGGAGGATACTATACTCTGATTAGTTGCTGAGATCCGGGAAGTATGGGCTTTACAAAAAATAGTATACATATTATGACTTACTTTACATCAAAATGCAAGACTAAGTGGTCAAGTGTGCACATTTTATTTATTTATTTTTAAACATTCAGACTCCCAGACTATCACTTTAAGTAGCATCAAGTAGCATCTTATCTTCACAGCAGGAGAAATATAGATATAAAAGGGCCAAAGCATTGCCAATGCCAAATATTTATCAGGGAATAAGCCTACCATTCAAAAAAAACACCTTTATTAGCCTATTACCACACAATAGATCAGAATAGGAAGACAAAAAAAAAAAGAGACAGCCCTCAGTCCAAAAATAGAAAGTCCCTGCTTCCAACACAACGCGGAAATAAAATATTAACAAAGATGCTACAGAAACACAAGATCCAGAAGAGATAGACGAGTCATATTATCATGTCAGACAGCATGTTACGAAATAAGCTGATATATTTCACTTATAGAATGGGTTAGCAGCAACTAGCATTAGCCAGCATTAGTGATCGCTGACTAGATAGACGGCGTGTTATCTGTGTAAAGCGTATCTTCCAAAAAATGACAAGGATTTGTGACGCTACACCGATACTAACGTTATCTACCGGGCACTATCGCGACATACCGATAAATGTGTCGTTGTTCCAGTGCACCGGGGTCTGCCTGTCTCGCCGGGGGGAGGCTAACTTGTTGGAGCCCAGATTGAACAGCGGCGTCTGGGCTTCAGGAACACGTCACGAGTCGGCGCTAACGTCCGCGGCTGATTTGTGAAAGGATTTTCCCATAGTAAACAAATATCGGGAGTCAGCGACCCCTACAGGACACACACGGTAAATACAACCATCATGTGTGTTTTTATGTCAAATCTATGGTCAAAACCCAACGTCTTTAAATAAAAAAAAAAAAGGTCTAATTAATAGATTTTTCCTCTTCACCAGATTGTGTTTTTTGTGTTTTTTGTGTGGTAGATGCTCAGTACCTTTCAAAAAGAACACACAAGTGGAAAAAGGAGACTGGTGTATGAGGGAGACCTTTGGCAAAGTGGCCTCATGTCAATCAGCCTGAAAGCTTTGGTCTACCATAAATTAGTTGTTGGATATGAAAATGCTTTCTGGGGATTTCAAGGCACAATAAGGCCATTCATTGCGTAGGACTACAGATGGAAATTAGCATAGTGCTAAATCTGGTGCAGCCATCTTTTTACTGTAACTGCACACTGTCCTTTCAATAAACTAAAATTACAGACACCAAGATTAAATTATGTGTTTTGTGAATGTGTAATATCAAACAAATAAAGGCAACAAAGGCAGTGTTAAGTTCAAATATTTTTGACGACTAAAATTGGACTAAAACTGAATTAAAAGTTTTTCCTGAGACTAAAAGGTCCAGATGTTTTAGTCGACTAAAATAAGACTAAATAAAAATGAAAAAGAGAGACTAAAATCATCCAAACTTCTAATGACAGTCTGAAAGAGCCTCATATCATGTAAATTCTCTGCCAAAGCAACAGCTCTGAGGTTTACATAAGGGAGAAGCTCCATGAAGCAGAGGACATTGATTAAATATGAATTTAATGAATATTATAAATGCAAAGTAGACTACATTTACTTGCAATTTTAGTCGACTAAAACGAGACTAAAATTGAAGATATTTTTTTTTACTAAATCTCGACTAAAATTGACTGACATTTTCGTCAAAAGACTAAGACTAAAACTAAATTAAATTATGTTGTCAAAATTAACAGTGAACAAAGTTAACATATACCATGTAGCTATTTAAAAATAAAATGGTGTTACTGCTCTCAACCAGTAGGGGGCACTATTGCCCCACAGAAAATTCCTCCATCATCACTCAGCTACAGTAGTTCTGTACGTCGACTTTTCCAGTCAATTTTATTTTTCATACTGCTCATTATTGTCATAAGCATTCATCCCCATATGTTTTAATTCCCCTGTTATTGTTATTGATGCAATATATTTCTGAGCGTGAGAGGTTTTAATTACACATTCATTACGCCGGCGAATATGGATTAGTTAATTGCCTATATATTTCACAGAACAGCTACTGCACAAATCTAATTTACACTTAATCTTTAGGCTGAGGGAGAGCGGCTGACCACGGGGGAGAGAGAGAGAGGGAGAGAGAGGGAGAGAGAGAAAGAGAGAGAGAGAGAGAGAGAGAGATGGAGTAGGAGCCAGCGCAGAGCTGCAGCATTTACGACTCTGTACGCGGCACGAGGAGGACTCCCCTTTTCGAGATGTTTGGCATACAATAATATCACAGGTAATCCTTTGTCTTTCTACGTGATTTTCAGAATATTCATAGCTCCGGGAGTACTTTTTTCCCACTTGCAGAGTGGTTGTCCTAATTGAGGTCAACAGCAGGTACAGCAGTGAGCACAGTGGGCTTTTGGTGCAGTCAGGTCGGACAGGTGCACATGGTGGGAGCACGTTTTGGAGCACGTAGGACACACAATGTTAGAAAAGTCGATATCGCAAAGTCAAAGTTTGACAAAAGAAAGTCGCCTCTCTGTGCATTCATTAATAATCATTTAGGCAGCTGTACAAACTGTCATTGAACATTCTTCTAATTTTTCATGAATGCAACTATATTGTGCATCTATTTAGGGATATTTGAAAGAGTAATTGCCTAGACGAGAAGATAGAGGGTCTTTATGCCAAGATGCAGATACTGACATTGAAGTTGCTTGTCAAATTTGTAATTGGGTTGCTACACCTTAAAAAGACAAGTGGCATTGCCTTCAACCATGGAGGCAATTCTGCAGCAGTAATGTTCCCCTGGAGATGGGAGTTCACAATATAAATATTTAACTGTGTTGTGTTAGGAGCAATCGAAAATAGGTTAATAAATAGGTCAGTAACGGATGTAGGCTACTAACATCCTCCTCCTCCTCCTCCTCAAGTAAGTTGCAGAAAATGTTCTATACAACAATCTTCTAATAAGATGACATGAACTTAGAGAAACCATCCTTTTTATCCCAAAAAAAATCTTGAAACGCTTCTTTAGTTCAAGAGACATAGATCATTTGCACAGCATTGCACTCTATTTAGGTTATAAGCCACTTCTAACAGAGACCTGATGATGATGATAATTGGTGTTGTTGACATTTTGTTCTTGACAGACAGAGATATTGAACTCTGCCTAAGATCAATAAAACTCAGACAGGGTTTCTTGAGTTGAGCGCGATGCTGTTGTTCTTGTTTGATTATCCTTGCTTCACATCTCACTTCATGCATGATGCATTGTTAGCTGGGGGTCCGCCAAGCCAGATGTGTTTACCTTTCCTTGTGGAGTTTCCGTGCTTTCGTCAATGAAGCGACACCGTATTTATTTTTTGTCAATGCCCTGTCAGCTCATGTCAACGTTGAGCTTGATGCAAATGTGTGGCGAGCGGTGACAAGGACGGTGGTTAAATGTGGGCAGCAGGTGACAGTAAAAAACACCACGGGGGCTTCTTTTATGGACAATATTAAAGATTAATTTAGTGCCTTTCCCCTGTGGGCCTAGGTGGCTGTAGTATGAGTCTTTCAGCAAGACAGTCCCAGTTAGGGCTGCACAGTATTAGTGATATTTCGATAACTGTCCTGAATATTGCAGAAATTGTATTATTGTGATATTTGATGAAACAGTTTCAATGCTTTTTTCCCCTCTTTTTCCCCCTAATATCGTAAGCAATTTGTTATTTCATCCAGTTGTGTCATAACATAATTTAAAAAGGACTGAAACGAGGCCAAAGTGGAACTAAATAAGGAAAACCATGACTAAAACTGAACCTTTGTGCATTGTTACCATGTGTTTTAGGCTGTGTTTGCAAATATTAGCAAATCTGTCAGACCACAGGGATTTTGCAATATATTGTTGTTTCCTGCGATAGTGATGTCACCTAACATAGTGGTATAATGTGCGATAAATGGCGATGAAATGTGCTGCCCTTGCTCCGAGATTGATTCCCGGGCCAGGTGGTCGCTTTCAGGCCGGAGTTTGCATCTTCTCCCTGTGTCCATGGTGGGTTTGTTTGCACGACCGCAGAGAATCAACAGCAGCCTTTACACAGTCCACACGAAGACTCCGCTGAGAGAGAACGGGAGTTGCCTTTGCTCGGGGAATCTAACTCACAACCCCCTTGGTGAGAGACAGACAGGCTAACCAATCAAAGGGGACATCTTGTGAAAGTGTTTGGCCAAATGAAATATGCAAATGATGATTTGCTAAGAGGCAGATGGCGTTCTGTTGCAAACTTGGAAGAGAAAAAGAATGTTTCTTGCTTGGATTTGTATTCTTTCATTCATGTAGAAGAGTCAGGGTTGGCAAAAAAAAGAACTACTCATGGTAATTTGTTTATAGCTAGCATCAAACTACCAACCTTTGGATTAGTGGGCTGCCAATGCTCTGCCACTAAGCCACTGCTACCCTACATGTTTTTCTTTACCACAAGTAAGCCCTAACTCCAACCTCAATTAGACAAATGCAACACTATGCGCTCAAAGGTGGGCCAAAAATCTATATCACGATATAAAAAAGAAATATCATGCTAACAATATATTTGATTCAGTGATATTTTATTCATTTATATATATCATATCAACATATCGTTCAATAAATAACAGATAAACTATATATTTTTGGGCTCAATATTTATCGTTTGTACATTTATGAGCATCCCATCCCTTATTTGTTTCTCTGTAAAACTTCAATTTCTAACTGAAGCAAATTGAGTTGCATTATACAGTATTTCATTTTTATTGCAGCTTGTGTGGTATTTTAGGATATTATTATGCACTTTTAGAACAAAGGTTTACTGTCATTTTTATGCCTGAGAGTTGACAGTATCCAGTATCGTTACAGTCAATAATATCGTTTATCACGATACTTTCCTGCCTCAACATATCGAACTTCAAATTTGTTATCGTGACAGGCCTATCTGCTCAAGCAGTTTCAGCATTTCATTTTACTTTTTAAGCACCTGTCCCCGTGTTCTACAGTCAGTGTTTATGCTGCTCTGATGGAGATGAGCGTAGCATAAATTATATCGTGTCCACAACGATATCAAAAAATTATATCGAGATAACGATATGCGATACGTAGGCCTGGGCGATATGAACTATGTGTCACATCCCGATATATTTAGGTTGAATATTGATATACGATATATATTCCGATATTTTTTCTGCAAAGTGAGAGCTGTGAAATGACATGTTAGGTCAAAGCCAAATGTATAAAATGTATACATAAACACCGTATAACAAAGCTCTGTAAGGTGCACATTTAAATAAAAAAAATAAAGGGCTCAGTTTAAGATTAACTTTTTTAAACATCAGTTTGAGATTACCTGTTTCATCTGAATTTGAACTATATTGATATGCGATATGGTCTAATTCCATAACTCATTTAAAAATATATCGATATATCTTCAATATCGATATATCGCCCAGCCCTAACAATACGACATGACCCACCTGTAGCTCAAAGAATGAGATAAGCAGAATACCTGAACATCCTGAATGAGCAGGCTATTCCATCAATGAATGGATTTCTTCTTCCCTGATGGCACGGGCATATTCCAAGATACCAGGATTCATCGGGCGCTCATTGTGAAAGAGTTGTGAGACATAATTCACACATTGATGGGTCGCCAGAGTCCAGAACTTAACCCCATTGAGAATCTTTGGGATGTGTTGGAGAAGGCTCTGCACTGTGGTCACACTCTCCCATCATCAATACAAGATCTTGGTGAAAACGTAATGTAACACTGGATCTTATTGAAGCATTGCCACGACTTCTGTTTTGGTCAGGCAGTAAGATAATACCACCATCTCCTCACGTACTTTTTGCATATTTCCTCGCTGTTCATCTCCGAGGCTTAGCACCCGAATGTTTTACACAGAGGTCATTCCCCTCATTGTGCCGCAGACCGCGAGCGATTAGCAACTGCTGCAAAGGAGATGGGCCCTCTAAATCTCCGCGGTCACGGCGCTGCGAGACTCGATCCACTCGGCTGACCCTCCGAGTGTGATAGAGATTCGGCTCAGATTTATTCATCACGATTATCCAGTGGGCATGCGGCTAATTATTAAGCACGGCGTCGAAGGATTACAAGGTTGCATTACTTAACACCCTCAAAACTTTAACTCTGTCTTTCATCTAACACAACCTCTTACTTATTAATTTTATACTAATTGGATGTTATTAATGTGTGAACGTGCACATCAGCAGCTAATTAGGGAGGTCGGCAAGAAACCAAGCACAGAAAGATAGTTGTTTATAGTCTTTTTACATAATTTAGAAAGATAGGCTACAACTGTTGGCTTAGACTGAGTCATTAAGTTATTTCTGAGGTGTCTGGTCAGATATATTTAAGTAAGAGTAGTGTTACTATAACATAATTTTTCTGAAGTTGAAGCACAAAATAGTGATCCAAAGTACACTACAAAAAGTGAATATCAAGCATTGGCTTAAAGGACATGAATTGAGGGAATATATCTTGGTTTTCACTCATTTAGACCTTTTTCCTGATCTGACCAAAATTATTTTGCTAGATTGAGGGCATTTCAGACTGGTGCGATGGTAAATCTCGTTTGAAATCAGAAAGTACAACTGCCAATGGGACAAGACCATTTTTCTTACCCCATTGGCAGAGAAACTTACTTGAAATAAAGGCGAAATGTATTGAAACAAGTCAGAAACATCTCTGAACAAGTGAAATAATCGAGGTCAAATGCCCAACTACATCTTAACTAGTGAAAACAACAAAAATTTGGATTATAATGCACAAATTGAGACGTCTAAACTAATCTAGTAAAGTACTTTTTGCAGTAGGGCTGTCGTGATAATTACTGTAATTGACTTCGATAAATAACACACCGATATATTTATCGTCAGTACATTTATTTGCATTTCCCCCTTTTCCTCTTCCTTTTTAAACAAATTGGGTTACATCATATTACATATTTCATGTGTTGTGTGGTATTTCAGGATATGATTATGCATTTTTAGAACAAAGATACTGTATACTGTCATGTTTATGCTTTAGAGTTGACAGTATCTTTTATCTTTAGAGTCAATAATATCAGACATTTATCGCAATATTTTCCCACCTCAATATATTGATCTTCAAATTTGATATTATGCATAATCCAAAGTTAAACACACTTTTTCTTCTGAGTAACGGGGTCTTGTGATTGGAGGGTCATTGGTTCGAATCCCGCAGGTGCACACTGTTGTTGTATCCTTGGGCAAGATACTTCACCTTGCCTCCAGTGTGTGTGATACCTGTGTATGAGTGAGAATGTGAATGGGTGAGTGGTAACTTGATGGACAACGCTTTGAGTGCCTATTGCCTAATGTTATAGTTTAGATACAATGTTTTACTCAAGTCAACCTCTTACCCCCTGCTTTAACCGAGCATATTTTCTCCAGTGCGGCTTTACCCAAATCTAAAAGCTTCTTGACAGGAGCTCACAGACTATAGAGTTCGGGAAATTCCACAGTTACCATGGAGATCCGCCATCTTTGCAGCTGTTAGCATACATTTCCATTGATGAACATTAGCTAAAAACAGCATAAAAAAGAGAAAATAGCCATGGGAAAACTCCATTAGCTGCTGTGTTACTGCTGGTAAATACATCTAACAGACTATGGTGTCCAAGTGTTTTAATGTGAACAATAACAATATTTTAACTTTTAAATCTCCATTGGCTGCTAATCCCATAAGGCCTATGACATCACATTGCCGAACTCTATTCAGCTTATTCTGCCCCGCCCACTTTTACCTCTTTCTGCCTTGTCTCGGCACTTCCGTTGTATTGACACTTCAGGTAGAGCGCGAGGACAAGGGAAAATGTTCGGCGCTAAAATCTGATGTTTAGTCGATTGATTTGTGTAAAATGTCCAACGTTCATTTGCACCAACATGTCAACACTGCACTGTTTCTCTGCGCGGCCGAAAATTTACTTTGTTTTCGTGTGGTAACTGATTTCATGTGGACTTTTCCAGTCCCATGTTAACTGATAAGAGAAAAGGGGCGGGCACAATTCATGGCGGCGCCCACGCGAACTTCCGGAATAAGGTGAAAAGGCCAGGACGACACCTCATTTGAAAGCTAAGACCTACAAAACTGAATGTAACTTTTTTGTTGCGTTGTCGCTCCTTTTTTCATTGCTAAACTGTGTTATTGTTGCTTTCCCGGTATATTTTGTCGCTATTTTGACGGTTTTTTTTCAAGAAACATTTCGACTTGGGTAAAGCCGAACTAGAAAAAATGTGCTTGGCTCAGGTGGGGGTTAAGAGGTTTAATAACTTCTCATTTCGAATAATCTTCAGGTAGAAGTAAAATGTTCTGTGTCATTAAACAACTCCAGTTTCCTCCCTTCAGTATCTGCAAATGAGAACCTCACAATTACACTCACAGATAATCTACGTGCTATATGATGTTTGAACAGAGTTGCCAGGGAACAGCCGCCATCCTATAACATACGGAGTGCTAAAATAAAACATCCAAATTACTGCTCGTTAGAATGTAGATAATTAGCTGTGACAACAACCCCAGAGGAAAAAGCCAAAGGGAAATATTGCCAAAAAAAGCTTGCAATTTTTGAATGTCATTAATTAGAAAGTTACACAGGCCAAGAGGAAGACTAAAGACATAACACGAACCCAAGAGTGAAGTTTGTTGGTGCAAGGAAAGAGGATGGGATTAAACAGGGGCAGATGTTTCACTGTGACATGGCAGAGCACTCTTATTTATCTAATGAAGTTATTTTCTAACCTCGTTCTTTCTCGCTTTCTCTGCACAGCTCGTACCTTGCTGGAGGATAATCACAAACTGCCAATCCCTACCTGCCTTTGTGACTTCACTTCACAAAAATAAGAAAGACACGCTCAGTTCTCTGCGTCTGTCAAGCTAAGTAGAACAACAACAGCGGCCTTTTATCCGGGACTCTGTGTTCGCCATGGGACGAGAACTCCTGCCTCCGACGCTGCTCCTGATTCTTCTTGTTGCCAACTCGCAGCTGTGGGCCTTCCCCTTCAGCTCCTCCCTGGATCTCGACGTCACGCCCAGGACAACTGTGTTCGCCAAAGGTGAGATAAGCACGAAACACAAGGGCGCCACAGCATCCAATGTGGCTTCATGATTTTCATTTTGACGATTTTGAGAAATATTATATGCAAATACCTGTTAAAGGTAAAAAATGTGAGAAATAGTGTCAGTATTTTAAAAATGTCCTGGCAGAACATCCCACTTGGGTCGCGGAACCATTTTCAGTGGGTCGCCAGTCTAAAGGGAACTTTTATTCAATATTTTCCATCTGAAACTGCATTGGAACTCTAACAGTTTGTTAAAATGTTTGTTATTGGGTTGTTTTGATCATAATTTCAGTCTTGTCACAAAAGTCACAAAAACGTGTGTGGAAAATACAATATTTTATACGATATATGACAAATTACAGTTTTGTTTGGGGTCATAATGGGGCCACTTAAGAACCACTGATGTAAAACATTGGTATTTGTAGAAAAAAGTTCTTTACTTTCGGCTACATTAGTGAGTTTCGGCCCCTGCTGTTTTGGCAAAGACGAAAATCGGCCCTCCACGACACAAACCTGCCTACCCCTGCTATATGTCATGAGTGCATGTCATATGAGTGGGACACTGAAAAAGATCAAACTATATTTTTTTTACTGTCTACTCTCGGAACATTTCTAAACTCTGAGTAATGAGAACTTTTATCAATACTCAAAAACGGCACTGCTATAGAAAATGACCTTCTAACATTGAAGCTCTGGCTCGATTTTGACTGATTTAATATTATTACACACATCAGAGACCCAGTGTTGTTTTAGTCAATGAAGACCTTTTTTTGCAGGACTATTAGGTAAAAATAGCTGTTTGTTGACTAAAACATGAAGCAATGTGTATGATGTTTCGTTGACAAGACAAAAATGGTAGAAAGTGTTGTGTTAGACAATCAGGGCTTGAGCACGGAGTCGGGGAACACACCTGGTCCACGTGACTGGGTCTTTATCTTTTCTCAGGACAGCGTTTTTTCCCAATTGAATTTACAGTAGCTTTATGAACGCAGAAAGCATGTTGATGAACGAATGTGTA
Source organism: Gobius niger (assembly GCF_951799975.1). Lineage (NCBI taxonomy): Eukaryota > Metazoa > Chordata > Actinopteri > Gobiiformes > Gobiidae > Gobius > Gobius niger. Next base: position 17,588,745 of record NC_136870.1, on the reverse strand, counting down.
GAAGAAGGCGCTGTTAATAAACACCCTCGAAGCGATGATCAAAGGATGAGGAGAGAGGCTGCATCGGAAAAAGCCATGTTCACCATGATGACACTCCTGCCTATTATGGGGTGATCTGTCTGTCAAAAGCTTGATACAACCTGTCAACCTTCATCCCAATTTTCAAGAGTTATCGACTATGCTGATACTTGAAAATGGACAAAAACCTGCCAAAAGCTAAAACTATCACGTATAGAAATGTCTAAAATGTGTCTAAAGCCTTTCTGTCCAAAACGCTGAGGCGAAAACGAAGAGGGCTGCCAAAAACAACAGTGCAGAGATCAGATGCTGTTTAAGTACTCTATAAATGTAAAATACTGTTATTTATTTTAAAATGTTCAAGGAGATGCAAAATGAAATGAAATGAAAATGCTTTGGGGCCCACCACAAAGCAAACTAAATACCCCTGATCTATGGCATGCTATGTACTCGGTCTGGAGTTGTTTTATCACAGTAAAGGTTTTCTTTTTAAACGCTGTGTAACATAATTAAATCAATCAAAGTGTCTGATTTATTTTAGAATCAGAATATGCGAATATCAAAATGACGTAACAGAGGTCTGAAAACATTCTGAACCTTCTTTAGTAAATGGCGATGGTAATGTTTTATTGAATATACTGCACTGCAATGCCCTTGAAAAGAAAAAAAAGGTTGCATTCTTTTGGTTGTCTTCTGTATCTAAGCTTTACACAAAACTAACCTTTTGAGAGCAACGTTGTCTGCCCCTTCGTATTTTTTCAAATCAGAAATGTTGTCCTTTGCCAGTCCTAGCTCTGGTCCTGTTATTGTCCACGGTTGTGTCCAAATTTGATGTTTATTTAGTCCTGATGTAATAATGGTTTTGCTCTGGTTTAGAGTTTATGTAGATCTTTGTCCCTGTTCCCTCAAATTTATCTGCTTTAGGACTGGTTTAGTCCTCGTTAATTGTGCTTTTAGTCCAACTCTAGTCCTAGTTTAATCCCGATACAGTCCGTCATATGCCTCATTTAGACTCGATTTGGTTATGGCTAACTTGATATGTCAAAACAGAATCACACTACCATGCCAAAAGGAATATATCCACAGAACCACTCATATATAATTGCAAAAGTTAGATTAAATTGACTTTATTGCAGACATTTTTCCAAATATAATTCAATTCTAACCCACACACCTTATTGGCCTTATTTGTCAGACAGTGCCGCAGCTCCGGTTCCCGCCTCCTCTCCCGTTTTTTTTGCTGGAGAAGTGGCACAGTTTTTGAAGTTGGCCCTGAAGACAGCTCCTTCCTCTTCCGAGTTATTAATCGTCTCTCTCTAGTCCTGTCCTAGATCACACGGCTCAGCAAACACTCCTAATGAAACAATAGACGAGGCCCCTTTAAAGAGCACCTGAAACACCGAGGGCTCGATTAGTGTTGGCGACCTCAGATACTGCTGATAAGAGCTTTGGACAGATATCTGAAGTAATTGTCTTTCAACACAATATCTAAGAACATCATCATCAGCACCACAACTTTGTAATTTCATTAGGACAAAAGACGTTGTTGACACTGATACTCCACAAAGATATGTTTACTCTTTAAGGTAAGGTAAGGTCGAACTCGTTTGGGTCGAGGGCCGAAATTAAGCCCCCACGGCGGGTCATGAGCCGCACATATTGTAAAGAACTGTGGCCTCATAAATAACAACATCTTACACTTATTGTGCTTTATCAGCCTGTGTCACATGTTTCTCAAAGTGCTACATAAAGTCATTATTCATTCACTCCACACTCAATGGCAGTAACTTACCTATTGTAGCCACAACCATCCTGGGACAGACTGACCATTTACCACATGGCTATAACATGCTGTTTGTATCCTGATCTCTTATTATGTCAGTGCCCTCTGCTGGACACGTGTGGAATTCTTTCCTTTTTAAATTTTTTTGAAATTGCCCCCTAATGGCTGAGTGAGCAAACTGTTTTTTTTTTCCCGTTAAAAATCCATAACTCCGCACAGGAACGGGCTAGAGACTTACTTTTTTAAGATGCTCAGGTATTCAAGCTCCTCAAAGGGCCACATTAAATCATCTCTGACCTTAACACATGTGCTTTAAGGAATAGAAGAGAATAGATTCACTTCCAAGTTATTTGGGCAGCTTTTGGGCAATGGGTTATAAAGAAGACAAAATACTTTAGGAATTGCAGTAAGTTGCAATCATGACTGAAGTGGGTGAAGTGTCTCGCCCAAGGAAGAGATGAATTAAAATTTGCCCTTCAAAATGTTGACATCCAAGCATGATGTCACATAAAAACTATGAGTCTGTTCCCTTGCCCCTATAGGCACATAAGGCAGAGAGCATTCTTCTCCAGTGGACCCTGTCCTTGGCTCCGGTCTCCAGTTGTTTCGTTGTCATTCCCCCCAGGCCTGAGCATCCTGCCTCAGAATTCTTTTTGGGACTTCTTTAGACTTTCCTTTACTTCTTTAGTGAGGGCTTACAGTGATAATCTGTTTTCCAGCATTCTAATAACAAGTCCTCTCTATTTCCGCCTTGTTTCATTACGCCTAACGGGCCGAGTAATACTAATTAGACTAGCCAACGTTTGCCAAATAATTTCACATTTGCTACAGCCTTTACTTGAGGATGTTAAGCATTCTTTTCTGCACATACTGTATGGGAACATATGATTAAACATATATATTAAGTAACTTTGGTGACACTAGTTTTGCATGTTAGCAGCGTGATGAGCCCTTCTATTCTATTTGGCTCGTCTTGATTGTCCAGTAGCAACAAATCTTGACCAAAAAAAAGAAATATTTGTCACCTTAACCAAAGATGAGATGAGTGGATAAATATAACCAGTAATGTTTGCTGACTGTACTTGTCTTTGTAGGTATAACAACACTTTTAACTCTTCCCACCTGTCCCTCGCGCCCACTTACGCTTCTGGCAAGTCTGAGTAATTTTGAACTGCACAAGTGAAATATGAAGGAAACACCATGATTACAGCAATTTTTCATAAACACAATCCCCAGTAAATCGATTGTGTAATGTTGTTGTTATAATATTGATTTTACACCACGCAGCACTTCTCCCCCGGCTGCCTGGCTCGTGTTGAAGCGAGAAGGGAACTCCAACACTGCCTGTAGGCTGCGGGATTGTTCTGCCTCGCTCCTCTGTCCTCTCTGGATGAGTATTATTATTAGAGGACGGGGGGCTGTGGGTGTGCTGGGAGGGGGCGGGGGAGGGAGAGAGTGGGTCGGATGGATGCTTCAGTGCAATGTCAGGAGAGCTGTCGAGAGCCGTGTGATGGCAGATGATGCTTCAGAGATGAGAGAGATGCCGGAATTATATACACTCACGGAAATGATGGAGCCCTTATTCTACTTGTTTAGGACGCGGTAATTCAGTGTAGCACCGGCTGTTGAAATGATAGCCTTGGGAATTCTTTCTGTGGGTTGTGCAGGAGGTTAATACAGGAGAACAGTGGCTCAGCGGTATATAGAACACTCATTCAGGGGTGGGCAATATATGACAAAAAATGTATATGATATTATCCCTTTACAATTTTTATCCCAATTGTGCACTGAATGTTTCCTAAGGAGTCACTAAAGCCATTAACTGCTTTTAAAAGTTAGTTCACACTTTACTGTGATGGGTTAAATCCAGAGGTGGGAAGGGGAGCCAAAATATTAATAAGTAAGAGTTATAAGTTAGTAAGTAAGTGCTTTACTTGTCATTGTACAATTGTACAAAGAAGTTCAGATGTCGTGGACCAACCGGACCGGCATGTTTTGGAAGTAGTGGAAACTGGAGCACCCAGAGGAAACCTGGCTGGCTGCCTTCAGTGCTGCTCTGAAACGGTGCACCGCCTCCTGGGATTGTCCCTGTTTCAGAGCGTGGTGTCCTGCACTGGTCAGCTTCTCCACCTCCTTCTTCCTCCTGCTCGGCTCCCTCCGCTTATTATTTTCCTATTGAAGTATTGAATTATTGAATTGATTTAAATAGGCACCTCATAAAGGACTTTTATTTTGTCATTATGCCCCAGAGTTCTTTAACCTTCTGTTTAAGACCAGTCTTTGACCGTTTAAACTAGTCACAGTATGAATCTTTTCCAAAGGAATAAAAAGTTCTGTTTGCACGTCCATTAACGCAAATGCTTATATTTTTAAGAGTAAAGTCACTTAAAAATACTACTACTAAAGCAGATGTACAAAGTTGTGATCCAAATAATAAAAAATAAAAAAAATAAAGCTTTTTTGAGATAATGAAACATGTAAAAGGAGGATTTATGTTTCAGTAATGACACACATGAGAAACTAAACAATGAATGATGTGAAAATCCTTCAAAGAAAATGTCATTAAAATGTATAAAAAGTAATCATATTGACGAAATAGTACATTTAACACAAATACATCTGTCTTACATGTCAACATAAACGTTAACTCATAGTGGAGTGAGTAAGTATTGTTTTTACTCAAGTAAGAGTACGGATACTTAATGATGATAATTGAGTAAATGCACAGACTGATGATAGGAGCGGATTGGGAAAAGTGTCTGAGCTGCAATAAACAAAACAAAAAACACATAAAGAATACTGAAGTTTTAAAGTTAGACATATCATTAATGGGCTTCTAGGTGGCTAGTCTGAAATGCTTAAGCTTGTCACAATATGTAAATGAATCGGTCTGTTTTGAATGCAAATAAGGTAATCAAAGTGAATTCACAATCTTTGGACACGTTACTCAGTCAGTCAGCCCCGGGGAAGATTTGGCCACAGTAGCATACCAGCAGCGAGTGTTGGGACTGAATGAGTAATGCAATATATAGTGTCCAAAAAACGCTTTAATATTAAATCCAATGTAATGTTAAGTTTCTGCTTGTGCCAAAGTATTCTCTCTAGTTTTTTTTATGGCTATTCTATTATAGCAAAAATGACTATGATTCATTTGAAAGGCTATGAGTAAAATTTCTAACAGAGCCTTAAATGACAAAAAAGAAAGAATTCCTTATCCTCTCTCAGTCTTTATTTGGCATAATTTAATCCCGCTAGTCATAGTTTTTCGAGTTAATATCGGGTTTCGCATATTTTGATTAAATTTCAATGAGTCCGCGCAGACTCCAGATGGCCTTGAGAAGAAACAATAGGTGACTCGCTCTTTATTTCAGTAGTTTATGATTTGGAATACTTTTAGTGGCGGTACAGCTGGCCGTAACACACAAATACCAATTTGGAACAACTTTTAATGCCCCCATCACGAAGTTGTTTACCAAGTGGTTTCGGCAGTCCAAGGGCTTGCGCTGATCACTTATACAAGTGAAGTTATTTATCAGACAAAATGAAAAGGGCGCACACTCGATTAAGTTTGATTGGTCCTCTCTCATCTGTCATTAAGCCTCATTATGGAGAGTTTATAAGTGCACTGGAGACAGGCGTTCAAGGAAACCAAATAAATCACTACACTTATGGTTCCTTCAAGTGATTACCACACTTACTGTGCCTCAATCTTTGTCATTGTCTGGACTGGTTGTTCTGCTTTAGTTTTGGTCAAGCCCTGGTTGTGGTTTAGACCTACGTAGTTCTGCTTTTACCCTTAGGCCATTGCACCTCATTATGTTCATAAGAAACCTACACTGTCAGAATCGGGTGACATCTTCCCCTGTATAGTTCATAAATCACACAATCTTATTCTGCTTACTGTGAGCGCTTTTCCCTTCCACGGACCGAGCCGAAACTACCCTTTGCACATTCTTTATATTTTTCTCCTTGTCCCGTAGAGTCCTCCACTGTCCTTGACCCAGTTTGCGATCACCCGGGGAGGCATGAGGTGCAGACGGAGCACGTGTGTCAGCATGCGTTTCGTCAGGCTGTGTGTGTGTGTGGGTGGAGTCATGTGATCGTGGAGGGTACAGACGGGGAGATTTGCATTTTAGCACAGCTTGAACTATTTTGGGGAAGAAATTAACAAACTGCAATATTTCTAACCCAACATTGCATTACTTCATCAATAACTTATTCTTATTCTGGGGGTATAAGTAGTTGTGACATGCACTACAGTTCAAACGTTAGCATTTAACGAAGAAGTCTTGGGGTAATACAAGTGTTGACCTGGGGGTCTTTCATCTCCCCCTGGTGTCTCTGACCAAAAAAACACAATTGCTACTTTCCTGCCTCCGGGTCAGAGGCACAATACACAGTAATCGAATCACGAAGAAGAAGCTAACAGGCTAACGGACAAAGCTAACTGTGGGTTAGCGCCACTTAAACAGTATTTACAGCCAAGTTTGAGTGAAAAAAATAATCTCCATTGTGTAATTGGATGTACAATATCCCTCTCTCCCTTTGTCTGTCCCTGTGTAGTATTTACTCTCACCGACAACTAATGTTTAAAAAGAAAAACGCAACATGCTACGACACCTGCAGTGGCGCGTATGGCCTGTAGGGGCATGAGTTAGTGCTTAGTGCTGTTTTAATATTCTGTGCAACATCCTCCATGTTTGTTGACAGCAATCACCAGCGTCCATTGATTTAAATTTGGCAAAGCGGTTTTAAAAAGAACACTAGAGATCTGTTTAAATCTCCATGGGTTTATTAACTCGAAAAATCACATTGGTTTGGACCACACAGTCTCGAGCCCTACAGACCTATTAGTTTGGAGTTGTTTTGAAGTGGCAGCAATATTGACAGAGCGATCGATACTGAGAATAAACAATTTGTTAATGTCCCATCTCGGGTTGGGGAGACTGTGGATCAGAGGTCACCCTGGCACCCGCTTCACCCATCTTACCTCCAGTGTCTTTTAACACTGGGGTATGAATGAGAGTGTGAATGGGAGAGAAGTTCTTTGATGGAAGTGCGTAATATAGGTGGAATGTACCAAATTTTCTTGTGGTGTAGAAACCATTTTGGTGTCGAGCACAATCTTAAAGCAGAACTAAGTAACTGTTTTACCTTAATAAATCCTTTTCGTAGTCCCTCTGGGGGTAACACAAGTGTTAATGGGATGATTGGGGGGGACTTTCATCTCCCCCTGGTGTCTCTGGCCAGAAAACCACGTTTGCAGCTTTCCCTGCACCGACCCGGAGCCCCAATACACACTAATGGAATCACAAAGAAGAAGCTAACAGGCTAACGGACAAAGCTACCTGCGGGATAGCGCCACTTAATCAGTATTTACAGCCAAGTTTGAGTGAAAAAAAATATCTCCACTGTGTAATCGGGTTGTGGTACAATGTACAATATCCCTCTGCCCCTTTGTCTTTTCTGTCAGCGTAGAATTTACTCTCACAGACAATTAATGAGTAAAAGAACACAACATGCTACATGCTGCAGTGGTGCTTATGGCTTCTTGGGGTAACAGTTACTTAGTTCTGCTTTAAATAGCTAAATTGCAGTTCTGTTGTTGTTGTGCCCACGTGTGACACTGACTTTGAGCCAGTCCTAAGCTTGGATATATTAAGAAATATTCCGGATAGTCATCAATCATCCTTTGTGTTGCCAGTGCGATTCCTCAAGCCAATTTGTATGTAACCCACTCGCGCACCCACTCTACTGTCCCTACTGTAGCTTCACACATGCTACGCTGTGGATTGGAGATCCGCCGTGGAAAAACGTCTCGTAAAGATGACACGTTTGCAGTGGTGCGGCTCTGTATGGACTGTGGGCAGAAATATGATGGATGCAGTATGTTAATGCAGCCGTAACTTCACTCAAGGGAGACCGTGGGCGGATTTATCGTATGTTTCGCGGGTATAGTGAGAGAACTCATTAATTCATAGGACTTAAGGTCTTTTAGTGTATAGCTCGGCAAGGACAAGATGTAGAGCATGAAGAAGATGACTAACATATTGGCTATAAGGACGGTATAAAGTAGCTGCCAGTGACAAAATTGAAATAGTGTCTTAACAGAGGCATTGGCAGCTTTTTAATCGACAGGTGAACCAGTAACAACACGTGATTTGGAGTGGGGTTTAACTTTCGGAGGCCCAAGTACCCGCAGTGTTTCCACAGTTTGAGAAGCACTAAAACAGATCAATATGAGAAAATACATTAGGACACATTTTTTTTAACCGCTCAGCCCTGCTATAAACCACTGCCTGCTTTTGTTTAATGGACTACTTCTTTCCCTTTCAGCCTCAGGTATGTAGTTTATTGTCCCTAAAACGTATTGTTCGGCAGAGTCTTTCATAAGAAATCATCATAAAAGCCAGAGCATTCTTGCACAAAAAGCACTGAATGTAAAGAGTGGGTGTATCCAAACACCGGCTTACAGTTGTTAAAGATAATATTACAGATTTGTTCAAAACAGGAAATCATCTGTGGCTTGAACAACTTTTATTTGTTGTTTTGGAGATGCAGCATTTGCCTGCCCAATCGATACAGACTGATATTTGCTTGACGCTTGCTTTCTCCACACACAGTGAAGTTAATGGTTGACAGTGCTATTGTGAACTATTGCCCTCCAGCTGTCAGTTTGGCCTTTTGGCGCTGCTGGCACTGTAGACACAAGTCTCCCAGTGCTGAAATATTGATGTGCTGAGAGCTGTCTGCTGCTATGACAAGTTGACTAACAATATCCCTGACACTTAAGAATAGCTCCCCACTATTAAGCAACGATATTTTGTTTCTTGTGAATGAAAAGGATGTCCATGTGTCGATTCTGACTTTGAGAAGTTCAATAGTCTCCCCGGTTCCCCTCATTGTGTTATGTTTTGGGTTGAACTAGTTTAGAGTCATATCTATCTAACAAGTTTTGCATTTGCGATTAATTTCTAAACATAATGACACCATTTGTCACTCTCTCCCATCTCTCATGTTCCTATATAGGGCAGAGAAGCTGTATCTTAGCTGTAAACTCCACTCTCCCAAGGGAAGGCACCTGTCAATCAAAACCTGGCCTCATTAATATGCAGAAGCTTTAAAAATCTATATAGCGTAAACCCATTCTACCTTTCTAGCTTTAGAAATGATAACATTCATTGGTACCAGGCTTTACAGTTGTCAGAGAAGGACCTGGAAATGATTCATGCTTTCATGCCAATAAGACTTGACTATTGCAACTCTGTCTTTACCTGTCTGAACAAGTCAAACTACAAATTGTTCAAAAATCTGCTGCTAGAAGTTCTCATATCACTCCAGTCTTATCGGCTCTCCATTGACTCCCTGTACAATTCAGGATTTATTTTAAAATTTTACTGCTGACTTTCAGAGCCTTAAACAGTGAGGCCCCACAGCACATCCAAGACCTTTTGAGCCCATACTCCTCTGGTCACACTTTTCGGTCCTCTGGCCAGAACCTGCTTGTAGTTCCCAAGGCTCATTATAAGACCTGAGGAGACCTGTCATTTCAGTCTGTGGCTCCCAGACTGTGGCCCGCTCTGCCCCTGTCCCTTTGTCTGGCTGCCTCTGTGGTGTCTTTTAAAAGGGATCTGAAGACACGATTCATACAACACTGTGAATTTATCTGCGAAAAGCGCTTTAGAAATAAACTTTACTTACTTACTTACTTGCTGCTCTTTCTGGAGTTTTAAGCACACCCTGAAGCATTATCATCAAGAATACAAGCATCACATTGCGATGCTGATTAGATTTGCGGTTTAGGTTGAAAAGATCAAGATCCTGCTCCCAGTGCAGATTTTAATCATGTCCAGAAGCATTAATAGTTGAGAGAGTCTGCTTTTCTAACAAGAGAGCTCATGCATTTGATTAGCTGTTTTTTTTTTTATACATAATGAATACTTATGGAAACAACATGTCTTCCATCTGCTTATCTTGGCCATTAAAACTGAGATGTTGATTAATTGTGCAGTGAGTACAGGAGAGTGAAACCTCAATAGTTTTATAGGGTGAGGAGCGGTCTTTAAAGGTTGTCACAGTTTATTCGAGAATGCACTGACAACATGTCATGCAATACTCGTATGGATATTTACAATAATTATAGTCTGTTTTGCCTAATTCGCATTGTAATTACAGTGTACGCAGCGTTGTGGAGACAGACCACTGATGTCCACAATTAACTGCTCAGTCAAGTTCAACAACCAGCTACAGCTACTGCATGTTAAGCAGTGATATTAGCATCAGCTTCATTAGCATTTAGGAGCGGGTAATGGCTAGATTCTTTCAGGCAGTGTGATGCACAATAAAGGAATAACACAGGACTGCTATGTCACCAAATATATTTGTGATTGCGTGAATTTCAAGAGATGCTAATGTATGCAAAGTAGGAGACATCTGCTTAAATAGGCTAAAATATGCCCCTTCTGTATGTGCAAGGTTGAAAGATTGATTGTCACAGTTTTCAGTATAAAAACAGCATTGACTTCTAACTTGATGACGCTGGATTCAGTTTTTGTCAACTAACCTCAATTTCGTGACGATTTTATGGTCAGACTTATTCCGTGAGACTTTCATCTCTCTCCCATCTGATTGCGCGTGGTGTGGTTTTGACAGGGTTTTTCGGGGATTGACTGATATCAGGACATAAATAACCCTGGATGTGTGTGCGCACGCTGCATTGCGGGGTGGCGCCTGCGTTTCACTTTTTGGGATGAAAGTCTTGGCGCGCTTTCATCTCGCCCCGCTGTCTCCCCTGTCGGATTGGAACTTGTGTGCAAACTTTAGGCTACAGATTGTATTGTTTTCTTGTTTACATTGTACAAAGATAGATTTGTGTATGGTCCAGTCAGTCAGGAGATTATTTCAGCGTTGAGGCTCTGATGCTGGCGTGGTATGTAGCTCCCCTTTCTCAGTGAGGTCATCAACCAGCTTGGCCTACTGGGATTGGAGTAGAATGTGAATTAAGTGTCTTGCCCACATCCATAACATTACAGGGACAAGACGGAGTTTAAAAATTATGTATTTTCCTCCCCCTACATGCTCCAGCAATGCCCTATACTGTGTAGAATAAGCCCAGACCTATTCACCACAACTGTGTTAATTAGCATCCGAAGTGCCGTCATTAATATAGAAACTGCAGTTACATGTAAGACCTGAGGTGGCAGTAGTGAGTACAAAAATGTCAACATCCATCTAGGCCAGGGGTGTCCAATTTTTTTTCATGGGGGGCAGCATACTGAAGCGTGCTCGGGGGGAAAGAGCCATAGTTCGGTGGTTTGTGCCGCGAAACCTTCGACTAGCAGAGGTTTAAATTGTGCCCCACACCTTTAAAATGCTTAAAACCTTCATGCAAGCTCTGTCTCACAATAAAATAATAGTTGTTAGGTTAGAATTATGGCGTTTCAAATAAAAAGGACAATCTCTGATGATGTGCACCAATTCAGCAAGAAGGCCTAGGGCCGCCAAATATTGGTCTGAGGGCCGCATTTGGCCCCTGCCCGCACTTTGGACACCCCTGCTCTAGGCTCTTTAATTAGCACCAAGACTTGATAAGACTAAACCATGTCTAAAACTGGACTTGCAATAAATTATGACAGTGAAACATAAGATAACTCTTGTCGACAGTGGCAGTGTAGCACCTTTGTATTGTAAGGTGTTGTATCAGCTTAACGTCAAAACGTACCTCTCAGAGAGTGCTACATGAACCATCCCAGGCTCTGAGAACCTGAAGGAGTGGCTTCCCACTGGTGCCCAGAGTCAGGACTAAACACAGCAAGGCTGGGTTTCATTTAGTGGTTTTATTGTAAATCAGGCGCAGTCTTCCTAAATATGTGAGACATGACTCAAATCTGACAATGTTCTAATGCAGACTGAAAACAGCTACATATAACAAGTGAAAGTATTTTAGCTTTACATATAAAATGGCCTTGCCTTGCGCTTTGTTAGAAAAAGCTTACATTTTCTGTCAATAATAGATGATAATTAGAATTATTATAATAAAAAATTATCAAGTGTGAACTCAAGAATAAGAGAAGTTGAGGCGGCACCACTTAAATATTAAGCAACATTTTTGTGAATGGAGGCAGGCGTCTTGGAGCCACGTCTAACTTCCCCTTAAGCTTCCTCAAAGCACTGTCTCTGTGCGGTCACCTCCTGCCTGGTCAGCTTTATCACAGCACTGCATCTGAAATTCTGACTGACCGCTCAAAACTGTTTATCTAAAATGTAGATGACAAAAGGCAGCGCAGCCATTTCTCAAATGGTTTCCAATGCAATTTACATTAATCTGCCCTCAAAAGGTCACAAGCTCAAACCCAGCCTTGGATAAAGAGAAAGGCTTGTCAGGGCTGGATATATTTATTGCTGTTTTTGTTTTGTATTTTTTTCTGTACCCATCCCTCCCTGAACCTGGTTTATATCATTTTCAAACCATTATTTTAAAATGTTGTTTGTTGTCATTGCCAACTTATTGCTAATTACTTGTATGAAACATGAAAACTTTGAGTAGTCATATATTGAATACGTAACAAAACTATTTTGAGATTTATTATTGGACTTAATTTTGCTTTTTATTCGTGCTATGATTCAGGGTTTTTACTCAGAGCTCCATGCAATGCCAAGATGAGAAGCAACATGAATAATGCTTATATAATTACTTGCCCATGACTGACATTGCCTGACATTGTCCAAACGACTCAAGTCAAATTTCGCCTCTGGCCTTTGTGCTGGAGTATTATTATTATTTTTTTTTTCATTTCTTGTTGAAGTCACATGTTTTTCTGAAAGCATCGTTTGTGGGTGAGTCAGACAGGAAGTGGCGCTGCACGGTTTGAGCTGGACTTTCGCAAACAAACAGAGCTCGGATTTGCCCTCATCCCGGAGCCCGCATGGAGGATTACGAATGCGCCTCAGCACAGTCTGGATGGGCCACCTGTGAGGGCTCAGCGTTGAGACACGTTCCCCTCTCCAAAAACACAAGACAGGCTTTTCTTCAGATCCCCATGAGCTTCTGATGGAGAAGTGGCTCAGTGTTATAGAGTGACAGATGAGCGATGGAATAAGTGTGATGTGTCTATAGTGGCCCGTGAAGTGGGTTTGTGCGTGAGGTTGAAAGAGGGACAGCTGCGCGTTGGACTGTAACCATATGTTTATAGTAGAGCCACACAATATATCTGCGAATTATCAACAGCACAATATTTAGTGATGTGATGCAACAGTGATTTTGAAGATGAGAATAATACTTAATCCCATAGCCTAATTTAAAGCAGAACTAAGTGACTCCCCTAGAGGCCATAAGTGCCACTGCAGGTCTCGTAGCATGTTACATTTTTTTTTACTCATTAATTGTCCGTGAGAGTAAATGCTACACTGACAGAAAAGATAAAGGGAGAGAGGGATATTGTACATCCAATTACACAATGGAGATATTTTTTTCACTCAAACTTGGCTGTAAATACTGTTTAAGTGGCGCGAGCCCACAGTTAGCTTTGCCCATTAGCCTGTTAGCTTCTTCTTTGTGATTCCAATAGTGTACTGTTGGCTCCGACCCGGAGGCAGCAAAGTTGAAATTGTGGTTTCCTGGCCAAAGACACCAGGGGGAGATGAAAGACCCCCCCATCATCCCTTTAACACTTGTATAACCCCCAGAGGGATACGAAAAGGATTTATTATGGTAAACAAGTTACTTAGTTCTTTAATTCAGGGTACACTATAACAGCCTTTTAACTTATTTGTGCTCCTAAAAATATAGATAATTGTTTTGCCCCTATTACAGTATTGTGTCTACTTACATCTGTAAGACAGAAAAACAGTAACTTCCAACATTGGATCTGCAACATCACATGACAGTCGGGCGACCGTGGCACAGTTGGTTGAGCGAGGGCAAGACACTTCACCCTACTTGCCTCCAGTGTCTGCGTACATTGGTGTATGAATGAGAGAGGGAATGGGTGACTGGTTCCTTACTGTAAAACGCTTTGGGCCTGATAAAGGTAGAAAAGCGCTATATAAGTTGAGACCATTTACAGTCACTTGGTTTATTGGGTCATAAGTTCCCTGTGTTATTTGTAGCAAAATATTGAGGCTGTATAATGTAAAATTATTCATTTTGAGCTTCACTTTGTACCAGTCAGGCTGGATGAATAATTTGATGATCAGTATAATTTTGTGAGTCATATAATTTCATGCACATTTAGTGCTTAACCAAACCACCACGCGAAACAATGCAAGGCACTTACTGTATTATTATGCAAACTTAATCCACTTGTTTTCACTGTTGACTAAGCTTAACATTGTCACAATGTGGTAACAAAACACATTGACCAGAAAAAGTCTAAATATGAAAAAAAAAGAAATAGATGGACCGACTTTCAAACCTGACACTATCACTAAATACATTGATCTGATGTGGAGATCCTAACGGTGGACTTTGGGCGGTACATTCACTCTGTAATGACAACTGTAAACACAAACAGCCTGCGGTGAAAGCGGCTTCTGGCACAGCTCAGCACTCTGTTTACTTCCTTCATTGATTCTGTGGCAAAGCACGCGATTCTCCCTGCACTGTTGCACTGTGCTGGTACAGGATGAGTGCGATGCATTATATAGGTCTAACTCACAGGGGTTTTTGGGGCGGTCATAAGCCGTGGATTAATAAGTGCAGGTCAGGATGAAAGATACTTCTGACACTTTTAAACATTGACTTTAGGGGAGTAATAAACCGGGCCATAAAACACATTTAAAGCACATTTAAAAAGAATAAACTATTTTTACACATAAACAAAACAACATAAAGTGTGGGTGGAAACTTTTTTGCTGGTAACTTTTTCTCTTGGTAGCCTCAAAATGCCTAAAAATATGAATGTGCTACTGGCAGTTGAGTAGACTAAAAGCAGATATTTGACTTGACGTGATGCAAGTTGTGTAATTCTGCAGATTGCAATATTTATCGTTAAAAAAATGTTTCTGTCCAATTAATCAAACTTTAATTGAATCGTGATGAAATCTTTGGTCAATCTCAGTTATCTGCAAGGTCCACAGCCAATGCTTTTGAGGAATCATTTCAAGACTATTTTAGATGGTACTGGAGTGGAAAACATTAATTTGTAGTTTAACCTCTTAGTTTAACCAAGTACATTTTCTCCAGTTCGCTTTACCCACGTCTATAAGCTTCTTGACTGGAGCTGACAGCCTATAGGCCAGGTGATTAAAACAGATCTTTTTTCTTGCGGTGTTGCCACTTTTGGTTGAGTTTTTGTCACTTTTTTTTGGTTGCTTTTTCATCCTTGTTTTCTTCTCGCTTTTAGTTTTGGGTAAAGCCAAAATGTGCTTGGTTCATGTGGAGGTTAAGAGGTTAAGCAGAGATTTATTTTGAAACATCCATTGCTTGAATCTAGATTCATAGACACTTTGTTGGTTAGAAAATGCAATATTGATCTAAATCAGCTGAAACTAAATGTCCAGTAGTTTCACTTCCTGGTTATTCAAGCCAACGAAATCTAGGCTCCTCCCACCACCACCCTCTTCTTGCTCCCCTTTGCGGTGCAGCTGTTTTCATAAAGAGTGATGAGCGTTTTTTCTCCACAATGAAAGGATTAACCTCTTACCACCCGACTTAACCAAGTGCTTTTTCTCCAGTTTGGCTTTACCCAAATCTAAAAGCTTCTCGATTGGAGAGCAATGGTGTAATGTGAAAGCTAAGACCTACAAAAGTGATCATAACTTTTTTGTCATGTTTTTCTTTCTTTTTAGTCTTGTTTTTGTCCTGTTTTTGTTGCTTTTTTGTTGCGTTTTTGTCTATTTTTCATTGCATTTTTGTCGTGTTTTCACCATGTTTTTGTCACCTTTTTGTTGCTTTTTCAACACTTTTCATGTTTTTGTTGCTCTTTTGTTGCTTTCTTGTTGTGTATTCATCCTCGTTTTTGTCGCTCTATTGACGTTTTGTTCAAGAAGCTTTCAGATTTGAGTAAAGCCAAACTGGAGAAAATGTACTTCAGGTGAGGGGTCAAGAGGTTAAGCTAAGTGCTAGAGAATTAACAATGGTGTTCGAGAGGATAGATGAAAAACAGGCAGAGGTCTGGATGTCTTACACAGGAGAAGTTTATCTATTGGTGCGGGACCTGGAGACATGAACTCGAGACATTGCGCTAGTCCTACCATTCAAGTCTGTCTATGCTTCCACAGAAAAGGGATAAATACCCTCTCAGAGCGTCATACTGATGTGCAAGAGTCTGAGCACCACAGTCAAGGCTATGACAGAGATAGTACGACTGTCCAGCCTGACCCAGTATGATAAATAGCGATTTAATGTTATCCTCTATCACTTAGCAAAAGATCGAGAGGGGTGAGATACATTTCAAGATTCAAAGATTGCTCAAAGATGCGCGAGTGCCTCAAAATACAACTCCAGGTATGATTTTGACTGTGCTTACTGTAAATTGGTACTGGGCCGGCATAAAAAATTGGAAAAATACATAAACGACGATAAAATAGTCCCACAAAAGCACCACAATTGACTCGAAATCTTCCGTTTGCATTGAAGCCGCGGTCACCATCTTCCTTTGCACCACTATTGACATGCACCGGTTCATTCGGCTCATGAGTTCATAGAAGTTCGTAAAAGTGTCCCTCTCTTTTGATCCTGATGTGAATTATGCATATCCCCGCAGCTGTCACAAGCGTCCGAGATCCCATATTTTAGGTCACCGCTCGCCATGACAACCACCTCCATACTTTAATGATAAAAGCGATCGGATCAGATCTGAAGGCATTTTTCATCTCCACACTTTTTAATTTTCTCTGCTTTTTTTTTTCTTTTTCTTTTTTCGCTTTCCCGCACTCCTATTCACAGCTGTGTGGCGTTCATTCACACATGTAAAGATGTACAAAGCTGGCAGCCACATTAATGGGCTCAACAGGTTGTTTTTTTTTCCTCATGCGTCTTTCTCTATTGAAGCCCACAACATTTACAGCCCACACGTCTTAATGGATGTGTGTGCATCTAACAGCCTTGTTTATGTGAATGCATTTATCAAACGACAATAATGTCCAGTTCTTTATGCTTTCAACCAAACCAACTGCACTCTCAGGATTGATAATATGGTGATAAGTTGTTCAGGTCTGTAACAATATAGTGTCATTAATTTAAACTGGCATTCATAGGTGATAGCACAAGAATAGAAAGACCACACATTGGTCATTATAAGCAAATATATAATGGCTTTACAGTTTGCTTCTTTTTTTTTTTTTTTTTTTATGTTCTGTTATGTCTCTGTTGGAACTTTGCTGAATCCACCTCCCCCGACTTTGCCCTCCCACACATCCCATCTTTGTACACGAGCATCTAACAAAACGTTGTATTCCTTGTTTTGGCTTCGTTTATTGTTAGGTCTTTGTTGTTATTATGAGAGATCAAACCATGAGGATCGTGATTTGGACCAGGAGTGTGTTTTCGGTGGTAGGTTGCAGTCATTGGAGTTTAAGTTGTATATTGGTTTTTGCATCACGAAGACTTATTTAACAGTTGCTTTAGTATTCCTGCTATTATCGTGAAAAGCGTTTGAATTGACACACCCACTCAAACACCATGAAGGTCTGAAGATCTTGCCCTCGTTCCCCCTGAACCTTGGTGCGCTGAACATTTGGCGCAGTTGCTGTCACTTATTTTATTTGCCAAATTAAAGCTAAAGCAGGGTGACTCATGAGTGCGGGGCCTTGGGCTGTATTTGTGTAACCCTTTCTTCCAATGCACCCTGGCTCACCTTCAGCACAGATGCATTACTGCTCACACGCTGAAGAAAAAGACCGTAAGCTATTTTTTCCTCCCGCTTTGGATTAACTAGCTGTAATTAGTGCTGTCAATCCGTTTCTGTATGGTTAATGCCACGTACAATACATCTCCAGGAAAAATATTATTTCAACTAATGCGACGCGTAGCATTTATTTGTTCCTACTGGATAAATCTTTCTGGGGTTGCCATGGTAGATATGCCGTGATTTGTACATGACTCAGTGCACATGTGATTATATATCGCCTGCTTTATTCTGACACACTAATCCGAGATCACAACCTCTTTGCGCCTGATTTAGTGCTGATTTGGATGATTATGTCTACCTTAGAAACGGCATTGTCCTTTTTATTCAGTTCTGGATATAAGGCTGTTGCACAATGTAGGATTTTTACCCAATAAAAAAAAAACGCAACAAACGTCAAAAGTCTTAGCTTTCAAATGAGGCGTTAGCCTGGCCTATAGGCTGTAAGCTCCAGTCGAGAAACTTTTCGATTTGGGTATAGCCAAACTGGAGAAAACGTGCTCAGTAAACTTAATTCTTGTCTCAATTTATACTAGGGATGGGCGATGCCGCATTTTTTGGAATCAATACGATACCGATACGTTTGGGGTCATTTTTCTCGATACCAATACCGATACCGATACAGGTCATTTTATTTGGGTGAATGTATTTCAATCAATATACATTTCTAAAACAGGTTATTTTATATAATTAATAAGTCAATTAAAATGATATTACTCTAACTGGTTAATTCAACAATGTTGTACCATGGTCTGGGTGAATACTCGATTGGCTGGTGGGCGCTAACAAGCGTTATTTTTGTATAACCGCACGCGTAGTCCGGTAGTTAAATCACTGGGATATCACTCTGCTCTGGGACGTCGCCATAGCAATGCATGACACAGCTGAATCAGATAAACGTGCAATTAGTGACTGACAGGAACGTATGTCTGACATACCGTATGAGATGGATTTTGTGGTTAATTTCAACGTTTTTGGCCAAAACAAAACGTTTGATAAATGGGAGGTAGAGGAGAGTGAGCAGCTAGGTTAGCCTACTGTTAATAAAATATGAGCTTTCCATTTCTATTGAAAACGGTTAAGGCGCTATCCCAGCATTTAAGCATATTTGGCTGGATTAGTAAAGTCAAACATAAAAGTTTCAGTTGGGGGGGCCCAGGTGTGAGCGACTCCACCGCAGCTGTTTCCATAAACAGTTGAGCTCGTTGAGCTAGCTAGCTCGCTTCAGGTTAAACAGCGTAAAAGTGAAATAACTCCAACCCACGAGTGCCGCATATCGGTGTTTACTTCTACGGAAAAGTGCCGGGTTAGTCCTGTTCTGTTGTGATTCTGTGCTGATGTTGTGTCGTTGCGCCTGACTGAGATCCTCGTAATAGCTGTGGAGAATGACTCGCTCTGAGACGAGCCTTCAGTGACCGGCTAATAACCCACATAAAATAGTCCCGGTGGTCTGGCATATTTAGTGAGTTTAGTAAATGAAAAAAACATTTATTATAAATGTTACGTTTGTGGGACCCTGGTATAAGCGGATTAAACAACTCGGAGCCGTGCATTAGACGATTATAATCCGCTGCGTGTTGTGCTGTTCTTGACTCCGCGTCGTGCATTATAACCATCTAATGCACGGCTCCTCGCTGTTTAATCCTTACTTAATGTGAAATTAAATACAAAGTTTAAAATTAATACTTTAACGACAAACAGAATCTAAACAGAATGATATGGCTGGCTTAGTTGAATCCTGGGCTGCTGTGGACTGTTTCGGCTCAGAACAAAGATCTTCTTGCCACATTAAGAAATAACTGATCCAATTAGTTAGATTAGTTATTTCTTACCTAAAGCCTGTCATATACCTAAGGATAATTAGTGTAGAAAAGTCCAGTGATCCTTGTTAAATATTTATCCTAGAGTTTATCAATAGATATAATTGATAATTGATCTGTAACATCATGACAATAAAATATGACTTTATTTATTTTAAAATGGAGAAAAGAGTCAATTGAATTTTTAAGAAGTCTCTTATCTTATCTTAAATATCGGATGTCGGCAGATACTCAAACCCCAGTATCGGTATCGGCAGCAAAAAAGCTTGATCGGTGCATCTCTAGTAAAAATCCATTATATTTTTAAAAAGAAAAGTGTGCAAAAAAGTACAAAGAGTCACTCGACTAACAATCGAAGTCAAACCTTCTCTCTATAGATTCAGCCTTTACTTTTATGTATGCAGCAGATAGGACGTCCCGCTGTGAGGCTGCCCCCCTCGGAGCCAGGGCACTCTCTGGGTTTGACATAAATCCTCCCTGCTGTGTGTTCTGACCTTTGACTGCAGATCGCTCACTCATATCTGCAACTCTTCCTATATGACATACTGAGTCAGTGGGGAGACTGCGACTCATACATCTGTAGATTCAGGATGAAGCTGGACAGTGATGAAGTAGTATTTGACAACAGCTTTCCTTTCTAAGGTTCGATGGCACAGTGGCTCAGTGGATGGTATTCTAGTGTCACAGCAAGGACGGGGGTGAAGTGTTTTGCCCAAGGACACAAGCACTTGAATAAAGCTCAACAAACAAAGTAATTGAAATGGAAATTTAAAATCCAAACAATACAAAAACCTTGTATAAAGCTGACTACAAGGACAAAACACTGACATTAACCAGCCAAAGAATGAAGTGAAGTGCTTAAGATCTTTTTAGTCATATCTTAGTCACAGATGTAATGAGAAGAAAGAGAAGCACGTAATGATTTTGGTTTCTTGTTAGTTTTGCCCAGTGCCGACTCACAGTAAATGCTCAAGCAGTTTCACTTGTGCAACACATGCCTTTAGTTTCCTTATTCCGTTTGATAAAAGCAGAAGCGTGGTGCAATAGTCGGAATGATAAAGAAAAGAGAGATCAACCACTCTTGACCCATTTACAGGCTTTGACAAACAGGATTTTTGACCTATATGGACAGAAATTAGGCAGCTCACTTTGTTGTGGTTGGTCACCGTAGAGAACCAGTGGCATTATCATTTAGCTGATGTTTTATTACCCTCTCTCGGTCACAATTACTTACCCAGGGGCGCTACACATGGTGCACATGCCCATCAGACTTAACTTCATTGCATGCAAAAAGTTTATAGATTTGGTGGTGTTTCTTTGTTGTCCTTGGTAGTGTTTTTGGAAGCAGCAGAGCTTAGCCCGAGCCAAATCCCGCTACCAAGGGGCGAACTCGGCTCTGTCAATTCTGAAAAAGTAATTATTTATAACAACAAGACAATGCTTGGTTCCTTGTGGGCTTGGTCAATACCATAGATCAATATGGAAGAGAAAGGGTCCTCAGTGCTTGGAAGGATAGGGCCCCTAAACTGACACTTTAATTCAATCAATGGATCAAATTGTGTGTTTACTTCCGCAGGGTGTTGTAAAATGAGTGATCCTGTTGAGTGAGGCGGTTAACCTCTTAACACCCGTCCTGAACCGAACACTTTTTCTCCAGTTTGGCTTTACCCAAATCTAAAAGCATCTTGAAAAGGCGTCAAAATAGAGACAACAATGAGAAGAAAATGAAGTGCAACAAAGAAGGGTCAAAGTGTGACAAAATAAAGCCATGAAAAATAACAAAAGAGCAATGAAAAAGGAGCAAAAGAGTATCAAAAAAGCGACAAAAAAGTGGTGTAAGTGCAGCAAAAAAGTGACAAAAACGCAATTAAAAAATCATCAATAAAGCGACAACAAAGCAAGGGAAACGATCAGTTTAGATGAGTTTTGTAGGTCTTAGCTTTCAAATGAGGTGTTACTCTAACCTTTTAGATGTGGGTAAAGCTGAACTGGAGAACATGTACGGGTTAAAGGGGCTAGGTGCAAGTTGGCCATTTTATACTCACTACTGCCACCTCAGGTCATACGTGTAACTGCACCTTCTATATTAAGCTTGTGCATGACGGCAATTCGGGCCCGAAGAAACAACTTTTTCAGAGACAGTGCAGGATTTTAGAGGCAGTTGTGGTGAATAGGTCATTCTTCGAACATTGCTGGAACATGTATGGGAAGGAAAATACATAATTTTAACATTTTTAAACTCTGTATAGTCCCTTTAAGGCGGTGGTAAGAACTTCATTTGAACAATGAATAGGTTTAGGAGCACTGAAGTGTCTACAAAAAAGGTGCCACAACTCCCACATTGAAGACCGCTGATCTAAAATATTCTAATTAAAGACAACTTTTTGACACATTCTCCTCGTTTATTTTAGGAACATCACAATAGAAATCTTTTGAAGCCATTAAATTCAGGTCATCCTGGCAAATAAAACTGCAGCCTCCCATGGCAAACAAGGATGGTCGTTTATCCCTCCAGAGTGCAAAACTATCGCAACAAAGTTTTGTACCTCATAAAATAATGAGTAAACGGAGTGTTGAAAGTGAGTGCCTGCTTTTCTAATGATCTTCGCTTTGCTCTGTAACCGTTTCTATCTTTCGAGGCGTCCGTGCTGATTTGGTGCACCAAGAGACCTTTTCTTAACCATCCCTTAGAAAATGTAAAGTGTCACTCCTGGTCGCTGTGATGTATTAGTCCGACAGCGCAGGGGCCGATGTGAAAGTAACCTTATTAGGGCCCAGTCAGAGCGTGCTCATCTGCCCTTGATATAAAACTACTGAGGGGAGATCTGGAGAGAGGACAGAGACGTTTCGGGGCAGTGGTGTGACTCATTGGTAAGCTTTGGGCCGTCCTGTCATCTCCTATAGACCCATGTGACAGTTAACAGAAAGCCTTGTGCGTGACAGAGCGATTGTCCCGTGTGATGTTACGGGGGAAACTCAAGTTACATCATTAAAGAATTTCGCGTTATGTGAATTAAGCAAGTCCCTCTGCCATCCCTGTCAACTTGGTCAGTACAGATTAGCGTAACTTTTTTGAATAATAAGTCGGTTGAGGCAACATTTCATCGGATATTTTTCTTTCAACAAGTTTGGATGCCTGGTGGTTCTTCCCGACTGTGGCAGCGCTACAGGCTGTCCCATGACAAATAATGATAAAACGTGACTACTCTTGTTCAAAGAATTGCAGTACAAAGATGAGTGTTGCACTAGATCCAAACAATACTAGAATCTACATCAGAAGTGTCTTAATTCCCATTGTTTGTGTACAGATAATGAATGAGTTGGTGGATATAACAGCTGGTACAACATATGGCTTGAACCAGGTAATTCTGCAGTGCAAGTAACAGATGTGTAATACTAGAGGATCTGTCGTACAGGCATCGTGAACTGAGAGTCATCTTTCACATATTGCTACTGAATTGAATGGATTGGCACTCAGCCCCATAAATATGGCTAATGATAATACTTTGAAATGTTACTAAATTAACCTAGAATGGAGGCATCCTGCCCCTCAGCAATGTAATAATAAATCCTGCACTCAGGGGCTCTTTTTTGAATGTTCCCCCCTGTTATTGCCTGTGATTTATTGCCCAAAGGTGCCAAGATAAGCTCTAGTCGTCATGACACCCGCAAAATTAAAAAGTGAAAGAATGTGAGCCTATGATATTTCAAACCGATGAACGTTGCATTAAAGGCATCCAAAAAAAATAAGGCCACAATACAAACTTTCCCCAGAATCAGACTCATACATTAAAGCAGTACTAAGTAACTTGTTTACCTTAATAAATCCTTTCCGTAGTCCCTCTGGGGGTAATACAACTGCTGATGGGATGTTTGGGGGTCTTTCATCTCCCCGTGGTGTCTCTGGCCAGAAAACCACAATTCCAACTTTCCTGCCTCCGGATCGGAGCCACCAATACACACTAATGGAATCACAAAGTAGAAGCTAATGGGCAAAGCTAACTGCGGGCTAACGCCACAGTATTTACAGCCAAGTTTGAAAAAAATATCTCCATTGTGTAATTGGATGTACAATATCCTTCTTTCCCTTTGTCTTCTCTGTCAGCGTAGTATTTACTCTCACGGACAATTAATGAGTAAAAAAACGTAACATGCTACGACACCTGCAGTGGCGCTTTTGACCTCTAGGGGCATGAGTTATTAAGTTCTGCTTTAATAAGAAGAGATTATCTGTGGTTAGTGTCCCAAGTTTATTCACAAATAGGGTAATTAATTGACGCCACTGATATAAAGTACACTAAATTATTCATCAGCTTTAGTGGAAGAAGCTGTGACAAACAACAATTCTTCATTGAAAACTAAATGTCCTGTCTCTATTGTTACATTTTAGTCCAGCTAACCCTGCAGTTAAGACCTCCACAATCATGTTCATAATTTCAGTGTTCTCTCAAACGTCAACGCTCCTGGATGGGTTTAAAATACGCACTGTGAACTGAATCTTCTTGCTTATCTAGTAAACACCCCAATTTGTTTTTTTCCCTGCAGCCCTTTTGTGTGGGTTACATGGGCTTCCAATCATGACTGCATGAGGGCACGTCTGGACCTCGGTTCCTGGGGAGTGGGGGGTGCTCTGAGACAGGATGGCGCAGCAGGACTGTGTGTAGAGAGTAGGGAGCGGTGCAGTGGGGAGGCTCATTTTTAGGGCATTCAGCAGGATCCATGCCCCAGTAATGCCAAATCAGATCAACAACAGTGAGCAACCCCCCTCACCATGGACATGTGTGTAGCATACCATACTATAGGCTGTTATATACTATAGAAATTATACAGGGACAATAAAGTCTACAAAAACAAACTTGCTTAGGCACAGTATTGGCTACCTTGACCTAGTTAGTGCGAGTTTGAATACAAAAGTAGACAGAATTAGGAAACCCAGAAACCCGATTGATTCCCTCTGATCGGGTTCAGCTTTCATTGATGCTAAATGTATCCAAAGAAGTTTGTAGCTAAATATTTGAAGCGCCCCTTGGTTGCACCTCGGAAATGGGGGCACGCTGCTCTGCTCTGCTTCGGTGAGACAGTGAAAAGGAGGACATTGTTTTCATCTGGGTGCAGCACGAGTCTCGGATGTAGAGGAAGGATTTAGATCTCAGGTTACTGTGCAAAATGGCTTGTTGATGTGTGAAAATAGTTACTGATAATTCTGTACACTTTTTTGGGTTTGACAATATGAGTCAAAAAGCAGAACGAGCCCCACTCACCGCCTGATCCTATGGCTGAAACCCGTTTGGAAAAGAACACTCTGTCCTCCCCGGCACCTGTCGCTAATCAGGTCCTAATGACTGTGAGTGAAGAATCCAGCACATAAAGTGTCTGAGCTCTGGAGGTTCTTAGTTTTCAGATGAGGAACGGCACGATCACATAATAAAACTTGTTTGTGTGCTCATTTGTAGCTTCAGCCAATAATAATAATAATAATAATAATTATTATTATTATTATTATTATAATAATAGCAATAATAATCATAATAGCAATAATAATAGCAATAATAATAATAATAATCTTCATTGAAAAAATACATGACATGCTGCTAAAAGAAATGGTCATATTATAGGATTACCTGCACCTTTATTTGGTTGATTAACTGTGTGCTGGAGGCCCTTCCTGTCATAATAGCCATATCATACCTTTTCTAGACTGAACAGGACAGTTCAGCTGTGCACGAAAGGGAGTAAAGAGTGGGTAGAGATATTTAGCAAATTGTGCAAGCCAGGACCCGGTCTGACAGCATATGTGCTGTAGCCTTAGGAGCCAAAGCTATTCTGCACAGCAGATGAGTTACCTGCATAACATCATACCCTCAGGGGACTTTAAAGTGATTGCTACTATCTTTTGATTTGTAGATGATTGCTTGTGTAAGCTCTTATACAGGACTGTTTCATAGGTTGTCAGTAAGTTGTCGCCATCTGGACTTGGTTGTGCGGAGATAAATATGCTATTTGCTTCACCTTGGTTTTACCTTATTTTTGTATCCTATTTTTGTGCCTGGGGCGAGCACCGGCTCTATCCTGTTGTGTTCATGAGTCTGGTATCTGCTCCTTAAAAAGCCTGTGGTCTTGAGCTGGGATGATTGTTTACTCACTGTGCCACTGCCAACTTTTAGTAGCTCCTTTGTCGCTGTTATTGTTTTGAGTTGTCTCATAATCTCAACACTTGTCTTCTGTATAGATACACCTTAGTTGTAAAAACACGCCCAAGTATTCCCTATAGGATTACATGTATATATGAGATTACATAATATGAACGACACACAGGGGAGTGAATAAACCTTGTCTTGAATGAGGATGCCAAGTCAGGGAAAGGTAGTGACAATTACCCTCAGAGGACTCAGCAAAATGCCATCCTCTTCTCCATCCCTCCTTCTTCACTTGTGAGCACTTAACAATGTGTTGCAGCTCCTTGTAATGGGTGAACTATATTTATCCCTGAGCAGCCCATTGACTTGGCCACAGAGGGAGAATCTATGGATGGAGAGTGCAGTGCTCTGGGCTGGGCGCCGAGATAAGCCCACAATGTACTGAATACATTAGGGCCTATTTGACATTACTTAGGTTGATTAATGCTGCTGTTGTTCAGGTTTATCTGGTTTTGATGTTGATAATCCCTTAATTTTGGCAAAAGTGAAGCCTACATTTGCCTACATTTGATTGTGATTTCTTTGTCCTTCTCTATACTCACACATTGGGATGTTCTTCTAAAATCTCTGCTTACATTTTCTTTCAAAAATGTACGGCTTTTATATGGAGGAAACACAGTATTGGTGACACTCCAGCTTTGTAGCAAGAAAGGTTTGGCCTTTTGCGTTCTCTTGCAAACATGTTAGTACTAATTATTTATAGAGCTGGTTGTTTTGAATTGCCGCTTGTGAACAAAGGCTAAGACAAGTGGTTGTCTGTTTCTGACATCTGTATGTCTGCCCTGTTCCTACGACTTTGAGCGTCTGGAAAAGTGCTATTATTGTTATTATTATTATTATTATTATTATTATTATTATTATTATTATTATTATTATTATTATTATTATTTTTATTATATTAACTGACCTCTGTTCTCAGTGTACCCTGACTAAGGCCCATAGTTGCTTGGATATCCTTCATTCGTCCTCATCCCCTCAAATATTAGATAACATCTTGCAAAGGTAATCAACCATAAGGACTCATTTAAATTTTAATCATTCCTGCTGTAAAGCATGTGGTGACACAAAGGAAACAAGCCATATTTATTCATTATTATCCATGATGCAATGTGCTTTCGCTTCATTGCAGCATCTGTGCTGTTGAAAATCAATGCTACATACAGCAAAAATATTCAAAACCGCAACATTAACATTTCTTTTATAATTGTAGATTTGATAATGAATTGATTATTTTCGTACCTAACGACATGTTTTGGCACCTAATTTTAACATTGCGGTGCTTTCATAATACCCCTAATAAATCATGCAATCACGTTTCTCCTTTTGCAGGTCTGTTGGGTAGCGCTAGATTCACGGGTTCATCCCAGAACTACAGCACTCTGCTGCTCGAAGAGGTCCAGGGCCTGTTGTACGTTGGAGGGAGAGGAGCTGTGTACGGCCTCAGCCCGGCAAATATCTCTGCACCTGCAAATTTCTCTGTGAGTCTTTCATTTTAATTGCAAAAAAAAAACTATTTCACATTTTTCCCTAAGTGGCAAAAAAAGGAGGACAACCTAATTATAGCCCGGAGCTGATTGAACAAATCCCATTGTGTTCTTCCAATTTTATGGATTTTGGATTAAAAGTAAACCAGGCACTTTCATCAGAGGGTTAGTGCATCCTCAGTGACATGGTGCTGTCTTCTGCCCACAAAGATTAGATCACAAACTTTGAACTGCCTTTAAAACAAAAATAATAATCTTGATATATGATAAGATTATGTATAGTGAGCCCTGTTTGGTTCTATACTTGACTTAAAAACATGTTTGTATATTGCCTGTATGATAATAGCTCATCTCTCTGGTTGAATGTCACCCTATGTTTTTACTTACTCTTTTGCCATTGAAAACTAAAATATCCACTTACTTGCTATCCCTGGCCTGTAGTGGGCATCTACGAACATGTTCTGAGATGCATGTCATTTTTGTTTCAGATTAGCACTTCATGCCCTATACTTAAGTTGTTACATACTCTCTTGTGCTTCACATGGTTCTTTTGTTGGTGCCGTGTGAAAAAAACAGGAGCAGTTTATCCACCACTGTATGCTTTTCTGTGCCACAGCCACTTCACTAACACCAATACTTTCGGCCATTGTTTGCAGATCGACTGGGAGGCCTCATCGGAGCAGAAGAAACAGTGTCAAAGCAAAGGCCGGAACAACAAGGTACCACACAATGACTTTCCAAATCATTATTGTTAAAAAATACAACAACAACAACAGCAGAGCATTTCCCCATTAGTCAATTTTTCATTCTCGCTTTAATAGGAGTCTCGGTTGAAAACAGTTTCTATTGCAGATGCATTGAAACGACCGGCTTTTGTTCTTGATTACCCGGGGCACAGAAATAACCTGTTTTGTTGCGCATTCCCTGCAGACCGAATGCTACAATCACATACGATTTCTACAGCGCTACAACGAGACTCACCTCTACATCTGTGGGACAAACGCCTTCAGGCCCCTCTGTGCATATATAGTAAGAGTAATCATTATTCTTACGACACACGGGACGCAGTATTGATGTATAATCATTGCCGTCTTGTTGCCTTTTTACAGGACGCAGAGCGGTTCAATTTCTCGTCAGGATTCGAAGAGGGCAGAGACCGATGTCCCTATGACCCAGCCAAAGGATATACTGGCCTGCTTGTAGGTACGCCAAGGAAAATTAGCATTTGAGGTGCCCTTCATGTGGCAAAGTCGATAGGGGAATGTATACAAAAGACCATATGCACTTGCTTTGGTTCACCTTGAGCTCAATATCTTCAAAACAACTGCTTTATTTCAGGTTTAGTGATTCAAATCTCATGCATGTATTTGATCAAGATGAAAGTCAGAGGTGTCAGACGGAGATGGAAATATTAAAATGATCTATAGTGAGTATGCAGGCGATTTCAACTGTTGCAAATGTATGGCAACTGAAGCCAAGTGTCACTTCTACATTGCTATTATCTGTTTTGACATTTCACTCCCTTTATGTTAACATCTTTACTCATGTTTGGCTGCTTTTAGGTTTTAGTCACAGTATTATCCAATTTTTACCTACTTGGAAGATCCTAATATCTAAGTTTAGACACGGTTATCTGTTGTACTTCAATGAGCCACTTTTCCCTTGGTGTGAAAACAATTAATGCCACTGGTCTATAGGAAGAGGTATGTATGAGATATAATTATGGATGCACAGGAAGAAGATGAGAAGTTCAAGTTTCAATCAATTATTCTTTTTTACATGAAATAATACTGATAAGAAGAAAAAAAGCTTCAATCCTCAGTCAATTGAAAAGGAGCACAAAGAAGACAGACTTATATTATGTGCCACTTTCTCCAAAAGAAACAAACATTTTTCAAGATGGTCTGAAGTAGCAACACGTCAGTCACTCAATTAATCACAAGTATACAAAAACAAGTCACAAGCAGGGTGTGGACATCAAAACACATAGGGCCCGATCTTGTGCATCAAAACGGAGACGATAGCGTGACATTTTGCGCTCAGTCGGAGCGCACTTTGTGATCTTGCCACTCCAGACTTAGCGCATTTACGTGGGTGGAGACGCACACATTTTCCTCCAACCAGATCGACTCCGCGTCCAGGAGAGTGGTTGTGTGGGGTGAACATGTGCTTTTGTTTTGCTTCGCGTTCACGCCGAGCGCGGCCGATCCGCGCCACAGCGGACGCTGTAGCTCTTTTTCTCTCGAGACGTGAACATGGTTTAGCTCACGATGGGGTAAATAAAGTTTTAAGTTTGACCTGTGAGAGCCTAAGGCTTAAGAAAGAACACAAGACAGCGCAATGTAAACGCGGAAGTGAATGTCAGCCGTGTTTCCATCAGTGCAGTCACCTCCTCTTGTGACGCCCCCTCACAGGTGGCGGAGGCGAATGGCACATATAGCTCCGCCACTCGGAAAATAATTCGCCAAGAGCCTGCGCCGCCCCGTGCGCCGCCACAAGATCTGGCCCATAATCTTTCAAGCGTTATTTTTCATTTAATTTACAGTTCATATGAGCTAATTATCATTTCCTTAAAGGGGCTAGATGCAAGTTCGCCATTTTGTACTCACTACTGCCACCTCAGGTCATACGTGTAAATGCACCTTCTATATTAAGCTCGTGCATGACGGCAATTCGGACCCGAAGTAACACGTTTTTGAGTGACAGTGCAGGATTTTATAGGCATAGTCGATTTAAAGGGACTATACGACGTTTAAAAATGTTCAAATTATGTATTTTCCTCCCCCTACATGTTCCAACTATGTCCTAATGTGTAGAATGAGCCAAGACCAGTTCACCACAACTGCCTCTAAAAACCTGCGCTGTCACTCAAAACGTTGTTACTTCGGGTCCGATTTGCGATCATGCACGAGCTTAAGATAGACGGTGCAGTTACATGTATGACCTGAGGTGGCAGTAGTGAGTATAAAATGGCCAACTTGCATCTAGCCCCTTTAAATAGTCGTTTAAACTGAAAAACATTACTATGACGTATGAGAGGAAATGCTGCAGAAAACATAGTATTTGTGACGACTTGTGATGACTGTATAATGATTAAATAAAGCTTTGTTTGCAAATTTCTTGTTGTTAATCAGACGGCGAGATGTTCACAGCCTCTCAGTATGAGTTTCGCAGTTCCCCCGACGTGCGCAGGAACTTCCCCTTCCCTACTCTCAGAACAGAGGAGGCCCCCACCAGGTGGCTGCTGGGTGAGTGCAACACAATATCTATCTATCTATCTATCTATCTATCTATCTATCTATCTATCTATCTATCTATCTATCTATCTATCTATCTATCTATCTATCTATCTATCTATCTATCTATCTATCTATCTATCTATCTATCTATCTATCTATCTATCTATCTATCTATCTATCTATCTATCTATCTATCACATTTTTCAGTGACTGATTTTGAGAGTTTCCTTTCTGAGGCCACCATAGCCAAACATTTATCCTCGTATCTCTGCCTCTGTTCGTGGAAACGGCATGTCCTTGATTCAGTCTTTTTCTGGCTTGTAACTCCTTGACTAGTATTCAAATGGAAACTGAAGTGCCGATGTACTAGAAACGCCAATATTTTTACCAGTACAAACAATTAGCAATTGTTGTCCAAAGAGCAGTTTCGACTCCAAGGTCTGTGGTATCAATGCCATGGTATATGAATCGAATAAATGAGAAATTGTATAAAAGGGAACCAGCCTTGGCTCACTGTGGCTCTGCTTCAGCCTGCGGCGTTTCCAAGGAGACACTTTCCTCAGATGCTCAGAGATCTTTGCTTGGACATGTTTTTCATCAAGTGTACGTTTATTTGTGTTGCGCAGAGGCAGACTTCGTGGGCTCAGTGCTGCTGAAGGAGAGCATTAACAGCTCCGTAGGAGACGATGACAAGATTTACTTCTTTTTCACCGAACGAAGCCAGGAGCAGGCCGCGTACCCGAGCCAAACCAAGGTCTCTCGAGTGGCCCGAGTGTGCAAGGTCAGAGAACACACAGGGTAATATTTTACTGCTAGAAATACACATCGCTTTAATATGAAGACTGTTAATACATTTTGTCAATTATCTGGCCTAATATAAAGTGGGCGAATAATAGGATGTTAGTTGGAGGACACTCCTAATGGCAACAATGTCTTTATCAATCAGTCCCGGGGCCTAAAGGAGTGGCTTTAAGAAGAATCTGCAAGTTTCCTTGGAAGAGGGATTCTGAAATCTCAGTGGGACTTTTCTGGTTAAATAAAGATCAAATAAGTAACAAAATTAATGAACATGATCATTATACATATGAGTCTTTAGTATTCTTATTAGCAATGATACTGTGAGTTACTATCACACCTAAAGGAAATGAGTGTCACTTTAAACTCCTACATTACACACTCCACAGTAATAATGTCTGTGTTAATTGCATCTTCTTCTTGTCTTCTGTTGCCAGGCAGATTACACATCAGTCAGTCACTCCTCTTTCCCTCCTGTTTATACAATCTCTCCATCTCTCACTCATTATTTATCAGTTTTCCCTTGGTCTTCTTTCCACTTGCAATTAGCATCTGTGGTCTCAACAACATGTGCAGCAACCTGTTTTAAACCGGCTCCATTTTTTTCTTGTCACTAACTAAATTTGGCAAAGTATTTATGACAAACATAACTGTAATGATTTTTCCCGCTAATGACAATTATTCCAATAAATGTTATTTTTTTTCATTGTGAAGCGTTTCAAAAAGTGTTCCACAATCTTAATTTGGCCTATAATTCGATTTTCAGTAATTCTGTAATTTTCAGATTGTTTTGGCAATGGTTTTACCACAGATGCCCCTCCAGATGGGACACAATATGGCCTTGTTACTTCACCTTTGCCATAACTTGCTCTAAATTTATATTTGTTTGCCATCAAAACCTTGACCTACAATCAGTCATGAAGTCTTACTCTCATTTTACATTTTTTTGGCTTTTATTTTTGGCTTTAAGAAAGAAATCGTAATATGAGGAACTTTTTGTGATGTGTTCTCAGTGAAAATAGCACATAACTAGGGCCTCTTTGTGGCTCGTAGTGGAGTGTCTCACAGATGGAGCTAACCTGGTTTCATTTTCCAGTGCCGTATCACCGCCGTATAGTTTTATTGTTAAACTCTTGACGGTCACAGAGAACTGGTTGTTAGAAGTTGCCCCGTAAAGTCTGTTAAGTCCCTTGAGGCGATGTAGTGTTTTGATGTGGGGCTGTTTTAAAAATAAATGTCATGTCATGTAGAACTAGGCCATGAGGTTGTGAGAAATATACATATATTTTTAGCTTGTGTCACAGGAGGGCATTAACCACATCAGTGCCATGTTTTACCGAAATGTTGATCACTTTTCCAGTGAAATGACATGTTATGAAGTCATTATATCAGGGTGTTGCAAAGAATGATAGATAGAATGGAAATGTCATGAGCCAGCAAATCTTTGGTGCCAGTCCCAAGCCTGCATAAATCGGGACAGATGCGCCAGGAAGTGCAAGTAGAGTAAAGTGTAGAACAAATAGCTTAAAGCTGCATTTTGCAACTTTTTATGAGAAAAACAAAGTTGATATTTGTGTGTATTTGACCTTCACCATCAGGGAAGAAGAATAACATGGTCAGGATGTTCAGGTTTTCAGCTGATCTCATTCTTTGGGCAAATAGTGTTAATATTATGTCATTTTTTATACATTCTTTTGGTCAGGCAGTGTACATGACACTTTCAAACCCTAGGCCTGAAATCAAACCAGGGCTGAAGAATGGCAAAATCAAGTCTAATTGATCTAAATAAGACTTAAAGCTGCATTATACAACTGTATGGAAAAAAAAGTTGATTTTTGTGCGTGTTTGACCTTATAGCAACTCAGTGGTTGTATGAGTGGTCAGCATGGCGCCTTTACTTTTGATCACAGTGGCCTCTACAACACTCCAGGATCAATTGTTTTGTAGGTTTTCTGATGAGAGGGTCCGTCAGCAGTGAAGACCTTCCAAACAATTGATGCCATGCTGACCACTCATAAAGCCACCAGGTCACTACAAGGTCAAATATGCACAAATATTTGTTTTTCACATAAGAAGTTGCATAATGCACCTTTAAGTGTACATACATTTAAGGTGAGTCTGTTGTGGGACATAAAAGTGAATTTTCTTTGTACAACTAATTAAAGATTGTTGAATAATGAAAATTAAAATACTATATAAATATTAACAAGATCCCTAAAATCCCCCCCAACATGTGTCATCATCCGCTCAGCGTCATCATATGATTTAGCCTGGTTTCTCTCTTCGTCCAAAATAAGCATTCAAAAATAAGGTCTGCTGCTGCGATCGGAGGGGAGCGTAATAAGTCAGTGTGAAGTAGGCCACAGCGGCTGTATGCAGATGCTTCCTCCCCTCTCTCTCCCACTCTCTCTCTGATGGCAGCTAACTTGAGATCCTTTGACAGTCCAAGTCCTGGCGCGAGCCCCATGCCCCAAAAACCCCACAAGATTCTTCACCATTTTGTAGTCGCCCAGTCACCAGTTGTCCTCTTGCATTTCTCAGTCGCCTCACTTCCTCATGCCCCATTTAATCAGAATCCGAAGATGAAAATAAGACTGGGGACATTGTTTATAGTAACACAGGCATAGAGTCTATTTGAGTGGGTAGAGTCGACGTCTGTGCGCATGGATGCGGCTTTCAGTCACTTCCATCTGTATACAATCACTGCTGCTCCAGCTCCAGCTCCTTCTATTTCTAATACTGCTAATACTCCATCTGTCACTGCAACCACTACTGCTACGCTGTAAATATTGTAAATAATAAATAATCTCATCCACCAGATGAGATTAGGCAGTGGTGCAGAGAGTAGAGCGGGTCGTTTTGTGACCAGAGGGTCGGCGGTTCGAATCCCGCAGGTGCACACTGTTGTTGTGTCCTTGGGCAAGACACTTCACCCACCTTGCCTCCAGTGTGAAAGGGTGACTGGTTCCTTGATGTAAAGTGCTTTGAGTGCCCAAAGCAGGTAGAAAGCTGTTACATACTGTAAATGTCCATTTACCACTAGTATATATTTCATCGAAATCGCAATCTCTGTTGTGGTCAATCTCAATAATCATCATGGGACTTTATAATTGACAAGTTCATAACCATGTCTGTGGCAGAAACAGCACCCAATTTTGTAGTTTGGATGAGACAATTGAAGAAATCTGTGCATTAAATGACACTCGAGGAAATCATTTGTTTTTGTTTGTTTAAGATATGTTTATGAATCGGCTACATGTATTTATTTTTATTATGAAATAATAAAATGGAATCGAAAATCAAGATAAATATGAGAAAGAAAATCATGATTCTTTTTTTTTTGTCATATCGTCCAGCCTTAGCCTGCACCTTCACACTTCAGTCAATGTATGGGCACTGGAGTTTAAGTGTCTTGCTCAAAGACACAGCAGTAAGCACTTGTAGGGAGCTGGGATAAAGCCTTTAAGGTGTGTAGACAAACTTTCTACCAACTAAACCGCTGCCTCTTGTGAAACACCTTCAGTTCAAAAACAGCCCAGTACAGATGACTTAATTAAAGCTTTTCCTCCAAGTGTGTATTATTGTCGATAGCATTCACTCTTATTCATAACTACAGGACACTCAGTAAGTTTTTTTTTCTGTCTTAGAAATTGTATAAATAATTTGGAGCAGGACATTGAAGCACTCATGTACCAATGCAGGTTTCCTGTAGTAAATAAATAACATACTCTTATTCCAGTACATCGTGATTCTCTGTCCAAACAGAGCTCACCTTGTCTTGGGTTAATTTCCCCAGAGGCCCATCTTCACAGTGTTATGCCCTTAGATCCTTTATGTTACAAAGCATGACAGACAATTGACCCGAAGACACTTTGCCCGATCTTTCGTAATATCATAATTATATCTATCCACTGTTCCTGTCCCGGTATCCTTCATCTCTCTGCTACAGTGATTCTCAAACTTTTTACACTAAGCACCACTCAGAAAAGACTTTGCTTCTTCGAGTACCCTCTTTAAGGAGACTGAACCATTATCTTTACAAATAAAGCTTATTCCAGAAAAGTTTCTTTCAAGGTAAATCGGACAAAATTAGTATTATAAGGAAATTGACTAAAAAGGAGCAAAAGTGGATTGAGACTAAACCAATGCTAAATTGGATCTAAAGCAGGTCTAAATCAAGACTAAATGCAAAAATAAAGTATATACCATCAGCAATAGAAATCAGGATAGAACATCAAATATTTAAAAATATATACCACAATACTATCAGAGGGAAATGAATAAGGTAAGGCAGCCCAAATCTTTGTACACGCACCACAGATGGAGAGATCTAATTCTAAAATTGTTATCACCATCTCACCCCTCCATAATATTGAGAGGGTTTTATTGATGAAATTGTTCCCGCCGATGGCATTTTTGCGTCAGATTCTCATGCGCCTTATTGATTTAAGTCGCTTCATCTTTACCGTAGGCGGCTGGGGGCTCGGGAGAAAGCCAACAGACCGAAATGACGAATTGCAAATTATCTTAAAAGTCACAAATGAAGAACGATGATGCTCTGTAATTCAGACAAACAAAAAGCAAAGCAGCTCAATCTTTTCCAACTGCTAAATTATTTTTTTAAAGGGGGAGTGTTTTGTCATATTTGGTTTCCAGTGACAGATAGTAAAACTTGCCCAAAAACGATATTTATATTCAGACTGTAGCCCGAGAATGTGGAATGCTCTCCTCCGGTCCCGTTTTAGGAAAGCTTTAGTGACTGGGTACTTTTGATTCATGTTTTTGGTATTGTATTGCTAATTGTGGAGAACTTTTTTTCTGCGAACCGTGCAAGGTTTTATTCCTGGATTCCAAACTGCATATGACACTTTCTGTGTGGAGTTTTCACGTTCCCCTCTACATCTATATGTGGGGAAGTTTCCTTATGGTGCTCTGCTTTCTCCTTTTGACCTAAAAAGTACAGAATAGGCAAATCCTCCAGCTTTGTACTCATGACCAACAGCTCAGCCACGCCATCTTCTGAAAGCCCCACACAGTCTGATCACATGGGAGTGCCTTCTACTTGGGCAAAACTCCCACTTTGCCTCCAGTGCTGTGTAAACCAACATCTGAGGGAGAGTGTGTTTACGAGTGCGAATGTGGGACAGCGAATGCAACTAAGCTGATGACTACATTCAGCATGACCAAACAAATAACAATAATCTGGTGAAGGGTTTCTGACAGGATGACCCACAATACAGAGGGCAGATTTAAATAAGCAAGCAAAATTAACTGTGTCTTCTATAATGCAGCAACTCAACGGGGACAAAACCTCATCCTTGTTGTGAGTCAGTGGCGTTCACAGTACATCTACACGGCGCCACCTACCACCTATTAATGTGCATTTTAAAGCTTTTAAAGCAGTACTAAGTAACTTGTTTACCTTAATAAATCCTTTTTGTAGTCCCTCTGGGGGTAATACAAGTGTTAATGGGATGATTGGGGGTCTTTCATCCGCCCTGGTGTCTCTGGCCAGAAAACCACAAACGCAACTTTCCTGCATCCAGGGCGGAGTCACCAATACACACTAATGGAATCACAAGGTAACTGTGGGATAGCGCCACTTAAACAGTATTTACAGCCAAGTTTGAGTGAAAAAAAATACCTCCATTGTGTAATTTGATGTACAATGTCCCTCTCTCACTTTGTCTTTTCTGTCAGTGTAGTACTTACTCTCACAAACAATAAAAAAAACCCGCAACATGCTACTACACCTGCAGTGGCGCTTACGGCCTCTAGGGGGAAGAGCTACTTAGTTCTGCTTTAAATGAACGGAGTAGAAAGAAGCAAAAGAAAGTTCTCAACACAAATTCAAGTAAAGATCCTCAAAAACTCTACTTGAGTACAGTGCCTAGGTAAATTTACTTTATTACTGGCCACCTCTGTCTTGTCATTTGTTTCTTAAATTGTTTCAACCCCTTACCCCCCGCCTTAACCAAGCACATTTTCTCCAGTTGGCTTTGCCCAAATCTAAAAGCTTCTGGACTGGAGCTTACAGCAAATAGACCAGTGTGACCGACACAACGGCTCATAACATTTTTGTTTCGTTGTCCTGTTTTCGTATTTTCTTTTGTTGTGTTTTGGGCAGTTTTTCATTGCATTTTTGTCACCTTTTTATCACTCTTTTGTGGTATCTTTGATTTTTTTTTTTTGATTTTTCATCACTCTTTGGCCGTGTGCTTGTCAGATTTTGGAAGCGTTTTTGTCATGTTTTTGTCACTTTTTCCGTCGCTTTTTTGTCTGTTTTTTTTTGCTTTTTTGTCACACTTAAGTCGTGTTTTTGTTGCTTTTTTATCATGTCATGGTTGCTTTTTCCAGCACATTTCTGTTGCTCTTTTGCCACTTTTTTGCTTTTAGATTTGTGTAAAGCCAAACTGGAGAAAATGTGCTCGGTTCATGTGGGGGTTAAGAGGTTTTCATGAACACAGCATTTTGGTCGCATGACTTGTCAGAGTTCTGTGTATTTATTTAACATAAATTATAACACTGACCCTAATATTTTGTCAAATTAGCGCCAGAGCAGTGACTGAAACGGCGTACCATGAATTAACCTTTTACCTAATTATTTTGCTGACCTCTTCGCTGTGCAGAATGACTGGGGAGGCCAGCGGACCCTCCAGAGGAAATGGACCACGTTCCTCAAGGCCCGAATGGTGTGCTCTGTCCCCGAGTACGAGCTTCATCTGAACGTCCTCCGCAGCGTCTTTGTGCTCCAAGAGCGGGACCCCCACAGCACCATCTTCTTTGGGATCTTTGGCCTCGAATGGTGAGAACAAAAGCGCCTCGTAGCAATGTAGCACGACCTCACACTGAGGTACTTTTCAAGCAAAAGTCTAGGCTGTTCTGAAATGAATGTCAAAGAACGCCATGCTGATAATAATCTAATGAGTTTTGTGTTTATATGGAAAAACAATATAAAGAACAAAGAATAGATTCAATTTTCTAATAAAAAGTTGTGAAAAGTAAACATCCACATTAACAGTTTGTACTATAAGGTGACAAAAGGATATTGTGTTTTATATAGTCGTTACCTAGAGACAAGCCTCACACATGAACAGAAAGAACAAAATGTACGTTTAAAGTTCACACAAAACTAGTAAAACGCAATAATTACAAAAACCTATAAAAAGCTAGTTTTACATAAGATTTAAGAAAAACTTAATGGTCAAGTCAGTATCACAGCGATCTCGCCAATTTGACATTGGTAATCTCTGTGCCTATTTGGGCTGGTCAATAAAACGAAAACATGTATATGCAGGGGCGGATTTAGAAAACAGATCACAAAAACGATCACTCGACATCGATACGATATGAACGTTCAAGATATCAATATCGCCAAAGAAAAATATATCGTTATCGTGTTTATATTGAGATATGAACATTCAAAATATTAAAAGCAAAAAAGCAAAATATAAACAATATAGATTTTTATCAATAAAACTAAATATAAAAATATAAAACTGGCTCCTTATTTAGCTATAAAGTTGTTATAAAATACTAGCTGATAGTGAGCCTCTGTTAGCACCTAGTAGCTTCGAGAGCAGATATGAGACATCACATTGGTTATACAGGCCAAGGAAAACCTATTAAATGAATCAGGCTTTGAAGATCTGGCTTGCACCTAGTCCTTGAAACAATGCATTTATGCAGTGCCAGGTTGATGATTACACGAGAAATTAGACAGTTCCAGACTAGGACAAAACCTGGCTGACATCAATGGGGTGGCAGCTGGGATGGCAAGATCTTTACTACCCCAACCCTCTAGCTCTGACCCAGTGTATATACAATATTTCCCTGGAAGAAGACAGAAATATAGAGTTGAGGACAAAACTACATGGTCATACAACGTAAAACCACATGACTAAATAATTACAGATATTTTAATTGCAATCACACTGCAATTTTAATTTGATTGTGATTTATTGTGCAGCCCAAGAGCCGATCTATCTAGTGCTTTATCTATTGTGTCATAAAGCAAACACTACTGATATTTTCTGTCACATCTCCTCAGTTTAAACTGTAGTTATAAATAGACACGGGCATCTTCCTGACATGACGCTGACAGCGGACAGCGGCACCACAGCATTTTTATTTATTTGTGTTTATGCTGATGCGCCGAGTCACGCTGCATAAAACTGTCCGAGGGCAGTTTAGCTCCGATTTAGAGGATATAGCATTGCAGCGGGTCACCCCCCAAAAAAATATCTATTTCCATCCTGCTGTGCCTTTTTTCAATTTCACACTTCCTTACCAAGATATTTAATCCCAGATTCCGTTTTTTTTGGGTTGCCTAATCTGTTGCAAAGCCGTCTCTTCTTTCATGGCTTTTTCATCTTACTGTCAACAGTGGTGGACAAAGTATTCAATGTCTAGAATTATGCGAAAGTTAATTAAAAAAACAACAACATTGGCTTGCATTTCGAGAGCGCTGTTGTCAGTAGTTGTTTTTCAAATAGGTTCCTTTTTCATTCTCTGTTCAGTCGCGAGTGAAACCATCAATGTTACTGTGAAAGGATGGCGCTGTCCCAATGAAAAGGCAACTCGCTACACAAACAAATATTTTCCATTGTTGTGCGAAATAGGCCTGATACTAAAAGAAAATACTAAAAGATTTCTGTCCTTGCTTAGTTTATACATAGATATTTAGATATATGGAAATATAAAAGCTACATTTCCCAGATCTCCCCATTTTCCAGCCGTAAAAGAGTTGAACACAAACTGTACCAAGTCATTTCTGGCTCATGATCGTTCACATATGCACATTCCAGGTTCAGCTTTGTCAGAAAGTAAAGTGAATCAGGGCGGACCGCCATGGAAATACATTATTACCACAATCAATATTTCTGAAACTCAACAGAGAGTTACTGAACATACTCATTTATCAGGCCCATTAGCCCATAATGCTGTTCCTGCTGCTATAAAAGTAGTATTTACCAAAATCGGTACATCCGGGTTAGCAGCGAAAAATACTAACGGCGCAATACTAACACTTTTTTAGCAGTAGGTGCTGCATTTTTGGCTAATGAGTCTGAAAAATAAGTAGGTTCAGTAACTCTCTGTTGAGTTTCAGAAATATTGATTGTTGTTTTTAAGAGTTTTTTTTGTTTTGTTCTCGCATATTTGCTGGTCTGCTAGTACCCGGAAGTACAGCGATTTTTGGTAAATATTACTTTTATAGCAGAAGGTGCAGCATTTTGGGCTAATGGGCCTGATAAATAAGTATGTTCAGTAACTCTCTGTTGAGTTTCAGAAATATTGATTGTGGTATTGAAGAGTTTTTTGTAGTTACTCACACATCTGCGAACCCGGAAGTAGAGCTGTGACGTCACCACTTACAAATAAACAGTTGGGCTGGAACTAGCTTCAGGTGAAACAGCTTAAAAAGTAAAATAACTCCTGTCAAGGACTTAAAAACAACAAACAGGCCCAAATGAGCAGTTTCCGTTTGTGGGACCATGGTAATTAAACCGCTCCACGTCGTTGAGGCCATTGAGGATGTCAGTTGTTTAATCTTGACATATAGACTCTTCCTTGTGGGTTTGCAATAGATATAATGTGCTATATTCAGTGTGTGGTCTATTCTTTCCCCACAATGGCTGCATTTATGATACAGGCCTAAGTTGGCAAAAGAAATCCACTAAACTATAAAATAAATTGGTCCCTTAAGACTTTGTGGAGCAGTGGATCCCATCTCCAGATCTTGAGCCAGGTTATGTCAGCACTACGTATGTACCAAGGTGAAGGAATAAAGATATTTTCTGTAAAAAGTTTAAAAAGTTTCTCAGTGAAATACTTTTACTGTCACTGAAATCGTCCTTCAGTAGTTACTGTTACCTCAATACAGTTCACCGATGCTGAATAATAGGCACCTGCAGGGGTAGTGATCATCGCGGGGCATTAGACTGTATGAGTAAAGAGCCCCCGGGGTCTATTGCTCATTGCTATTGAATTCTACTTTCACCTCAATCTCCTTTTCCACGCTCGAATGGTTTTGAAAGCTCGGACGCACAATGGCCCCTAAGTATCTGACTGTGAGATTTTCCTTTATGACTAATCTCACCTGTAGGGCGCGAGATTAAGCCGTGCCTTGGTGCTAAATACTGCTCTTTGACGACTGCCTTCCTTCAAAAGAGCTTCAGAAACCACAATAGGGGTCATCTTTCCCTGACTCACAAGGACAAGGTTGACATTTCAAAAGGCATGTGAAAAATAAGGAGTCGTCGTCATCGTCTACCAATACTGAAAGTGGCATTTGAAAATAATGTAGGAACTTCCATTTACCTACATCACCACATCAAGTAATGTGATTTTGATTCAAAGAGAAAGTACATCCTTTAATCCATTATTACAAACATTTCAAAGTTGTGTTGATTTATGTGGTAGATATTTCAGACATGTTCGCTGATAGGGGTAAAAAGAATCTATAGAGGAAACAAATCTTGTATTCCCGGGCGCTGCTTGTGGTGATAGAGTAGCAGAATATTACAGACCTGTCATCGATACCACCACATGTCAGATTGAGGAAGTGTCAAATTCACTTTACAAGTTTTTAGTGCAGAGGAATCGCATAAAAGCCCCTGGTACGGTCGTCTTGTCAGCAGCTGCCTGTCGTCTGTCAGGTGTTGGAAATGTGATCTGGTGGCTATCTCTCCTGTGATAATAACCAGCTCTAAATGTATCCACTGTTGAATTGTAATCATGTCTGTTTTTAGTGGAGAGGTGTTGTAAAGCAGGGAAAGCACCTCTTTTTCTCTGTTTAATTCACACACAAAACATCCAAGTCGTGATGAACTGATGTAGAATATTTAAGTATGTAAAGAGGATCCATTTTATTTAGGACCGTAATTAGTCTAGTCTCCTGAGTGTGGAGTGAATGTAAAATTGTCTCACTTAGCACTTTGTGGCTCACTATGTCTGTGAAAGGCGCTATATAAATAAAGATCTTCTTCTTCTTCCTCTTCTTCTGTTTCTTCTTCTTCTACTTCTTCTTCTTCTACTACCTCTTCTACTTCGCCTTCTACTACTTCTTCTTCCACCACTTCTTCTACTTCTTCTACTACTTCTTCTACTACTTCTTCTACTTCTTCTTCTACTACTAATTCTTCTTCGGCGACTAATACTTCTTCCTCTACTTCTAATACTTCAACTAACGAATGAGCAAAGACTGAAAACCGAGTTGTTCTTCTCAATTTTAGTTTGATTCCTCTTTTAGTCCTATGGGCCCAATCTTCCGCCTTATATTTATATATTTTTTTAAAAGAGACGTCATCTGAGGCGTGGTTTATTATGCTTCTCCTATGGCAGCTTCACATTGTTTTCCTCATTTACATCACACATTATAGGCTTTTATAAGCTTTCACAGGTCAAACTAAAAACTTTATTGTTAGAGGATAGCATTAGATTACAGCTTGACCCAGTATGATAAATAGCGATTTAATGTTATCCTCTAACAGTTATTAATCCCACTGTGAGTTAAACACTGTCCGTGACTGGTGTCCCCAGAGAAAGAGATGTACAGTCTGTCCCGCTTTGGTGCAACCTATGTCTATGGGGTGGCAGTGGCTTAGAGAGTAGAGCAGATTGTCTAGTGACCAGAGGGCTGGGGGTTAGAATCCTGCAGGTGCACACTGTTGTTGTGTCCCACCTTGCCCCCAGTGTCGGCGTGCATTGGTGTGTGAATGGGAGTGTGAATGGGTGGGTGGTGTCTTGATGTAAAGCGCTTTGAGTGCCTAAAGCAGGTAGAAAGGCGCTATATAAGTGTGACCATTTACAGTTTATGTCTATGTACCGTGTGTCTGCACTTGCCCAAAACACGAAAACAAACAAAAGCACATGTTCACTCCCCCACCACCGTTGAAAGAGTCTGGTTGGAGGAAAAAGGTTGTTCTATATAAAATTGCTATTGGCCACAGGTGTTTGTCCAGCCCACTCAATGCGCCAGGTCTGGAGCTGGAAGATCTCACATCGTGCCCCTTCTAGGCGGAAAAGCCTACGCCATAGTCTGCGTTTAGAAACACAAAATCGGGTCCTACGTCTTTGCCTCTTAAGTAGTTTCGATCGCTGCTTTGTTCTGGTTTAGGCTTGTTTGTCCTGAATCTTTTAGGCTCTGACTGTAAACACCGCAGGAGTTGTTTTGTATTTTTAATCGTTATTCCTTTACCTGTTTTTCAGTTGGTGTCACTGGTTATGAAATATGTAGTTTAAAGGGGCTAGATGCAAGTTAGCAATTTTATACTCACTACTGCCACCTCAGGTCATACGAGTAACTGCAGCTTTCTATATTAAGCTTGTGCATGACGGCACTTCGGACCCAAATTAACACCTTTTTGAGTGACAGTGCAGGATTTTAGAGGCAGTTGTGGTGAACAGGTCTGGGCTCATTCTACACATTAGGACATTATTGGAACATGTAGGTGGAGGAAAATACTTAATTTTAACATTTTTAAACTCTGTATAGTCCCTTTAACCTCAGTTCAGTGCAGCATTTTGGAAACTGTTGTTTACAAACTGGGCTATGGCAATAAAATTTGATTTGATTGATTTTGTCTCAGCAATTTGTCTACTCATTTATTACACCTATACGCATAAGGTACTTGCTGTTACAAGATTTATTAACCATAAAACCCATTTAGATGTATTTGCCGCACTTTTCTTATTAGTGACAAGCGAGACGAGTTTCATTTCATCATCATCATCATTATAAACGTCTGGTTGGCATTTTTTGCGGACCGAGCGTGCTTCAGTGATGTGGTGTTGTCTTTCAGGAAGAATATCAAAGCGTCGGCCGTCTGCCAGTTTGCCTTCTCAGACGTACAGAGGGTGTTTGATGGGCCCTACATGGAGGTGCAGGATGCAAAATGGAGGGAATACACAGGGAAGGTCCCAGAACCGAGACCTGGATCAGTGAGTAGTAAAATGTTGACTTAATTAGCGACAAACTATCCTTTTTAATTCTTTTTTCTCTTTGTGTTTTCTCTGTATCCAGTGTATAACAGACATACACAGGTCGCTAAACATCAACTCCTCCCGCGACCTTCCCGACAACGTCCTCACCTTCGCCCGGAGACACCCGCTCATGGCCAACCAGATCCACCCAATCGGCGCCAGGCCTCTGCTTTTCAAGAGAAGCGTCAACTACGTAAAGATCGTCGTGCACAGGGAGCGAGCGCTGGACGGAAATGTTTATACGATCCTCTTTTTGGGCACCGGTGAGTCCAATATGTTTTCGTATTAAAGTTTGATTGACCTCCGTATCCGCGGAGGAGGCAAATACAAAGTTCACTGGTGTCTTTCAGATGACGGATGGCTGCACAGAGCTGTAAGCATTGACGGGGAAATGCACATCATAGAGGAGCTGCAGTTATTTGATAGGCCGCAGCCCGTTGAGAGCATGGTGATATCAACAGAACTGGTACGTGGGATTTTTAGTGATATGACAAGTTTATTTTTTATATACTGCAGAAACTGACAGCTACTTTCTGGCATTTCTCTGAAATATAGATACGTACTGTAACATTTCCTGTTATGGGTGCCCTTTTCACCTAATTGCTATG
Organism: Gobius niger; assembly: GCF_951799975.1. Lineage (NCBI taxonomy): Eukaryota > Metazoa > Chordata > Actinopteri > Gobiiformes > Gobiidae > Gobius > Gobius niger. Next base: position 17,543,969 of record NC_136870.1, on the reverse strand, counting down.
GCAACAACACTCACATTTAATCACTTTGTACCAGGACTGCAGAATATATTGCCAAATTAAGATTATTGTTCACAGATATTATTGTTTTAACTGAATGCAGAGTTTCTGTGTGACATTATAAAGCATCAGCAAGAGTCTATGGATATAATTGTCTCCTGTAAAGCGCGTTGTCACTATGCCTGTGAAAGCTTATTCTTCTTCCTTCTTCTTCCTTCTTTTTCCTCCTCCTTCTTCTTCCTTCTTCTTCCTTCTTCCTTCTTCTTTCTTAATCTTCCTTCTTCTTCTTCCTCCTTCTCCTTCCTTCTTCTTCTCCTTCTTCCTCCTTCTTCCTCCTTCTTTTTCCTTCTTCTTTCTCCTTCTTCCTTCTTCTTTCTTCTTCTTCCTTAATCTTCCTTGTTCTTCTTCCTTCTCCTTCCTTCTTCTTCTTCTTCTTCCTTCTTCTTCCTCCTTCTTTCTTCTTCCTTCTTCTTTCTTCTTCTTCCTTCTTCTTCTGATGAATAGAGAAGTCACAAAATAACAATGAAAATAGAAATTAATTACACAAAACATAATGGTCGTAAAACAACCCTTAATCTGCTTAAGTTAAATGCTTGAATGAACAAGTGGGTTTAGTTTGATCCTAAAAGCATCATCAGTATCAAGACAATAAATTATGAAATTACATGCCAAAATTAAGGCCTTAAATGTTCATTCAAACTGGCATTTGGGGAAATAATCACATTGCTTGACTCTGTTTACTGCATAGATTTGTCTGAAAAACAAATATTATGTACAATCAACTGCAGTTTGGGCTGTAATTGTACACAAGCGATCTCTTAAAAGTTGCCCGTTGTATCCGATTTGCTTTTTAATATCCACATTTCCCCTCGTTCCACTGATGTAATGTTTGCAAATCTTAAGAAATAACATGCACTTTTTTGCATTCATGGCATAAAAAAATATAGTATTTGGGCATTAATTAGCAGTAAAATAGCATTCGATTTTACTTGGACCCTGGAATATGAGGTCTAAGCTTAGTGGATCATACTGTATATGTGTCTTATAACAATGTTGCAGTAAAATGTGTCCTGTCTTTCTGCAGAGGAGTATCTATGTGGGCTCATACTCTGGCGTGGTGCAGATCCCGATGTCCTGGTGTAGGAGGTACACTTCTTGCTACGACTGTGTTTTTGCCAGAGACCCGTTCTGTGCCTGGGACGGGAGGGTCTGTGTGGAGATCGCTACACGCTCGCAAAGGTACAGGGCTTCACAACATAACGATAATGCTATTGTGTTACTGACTGCTACGGTATTCATTCCACAGTGTCTCTCAAAGGCTTGTTACTATCAAAAGCAAGAGTCAAGCTGTTTTAATCAGGACCTAAAAACACACATGCCGTTTTGTTCTCTGATGTTGCACAACCGCGGAAAAAGAGCATTTTTAATCTCGTTACCTCAGATGAAATAAAGACAAATTCTCGGATGCGGTGCAGATGGTCGCACTCTCATCAGTGACGGCGGTGAAGAGAAAGACAAACACAAAAGCCAAACTTGCTCTGTCTGCACGCCTGAGCTGCACAGATTTGGCAGACGGAACACATTTCTTTAGAGAGGGATATATATGAAGATGAACTGTTATTTTAGGGATCACAGATTGTTCTTTTAAAATCACAAAACTGTGCAAGGCCTGGCTGTTCCCTTCAGGACTTTCTGTTCATCTTCTTAAAGCAGTTCTTCAAATTAAACTCTCTATATATGATGAAAAGATGAAATAAACCTTTATATGTCAGGTAGGAGTATTCGTTTCATTCCGATCTCCAAGAATGAAACATGACTTGGGCAATAATGCTTTGAGGCTGCAGCATTGCCCATATAGACTTATTGTAGAAATGCAATCATTTCCGTGGCATCTATTACATCTACTTGGGCAATATAACACTTACAGCTTTTATTAGACGGGACTAAATGTGTGCAGCTGTAAAACCCACGGGAAACTAGTGACCTTTTTAATTTTTATATAATCTCCTCCGAAAAGAGATTTATGAGCCTGACCTAGTGTATATTTTTACATCACATGACCTTTTTGCTCCGCGATTAATATTTCTCTCTTGCTCATCTTTAGTGAAAAGCTAATGAAAAATTTATACAACTCGTGCCCCCTTCCAACTGAATATCTAAAGCTCCATGTCACGGCTTAGAGGGAAAATAAAAAGTGCATTTTAAATACGCGCCTTTGCATTTGTAAATCTCTACATTGTGAGGGTTACTCGACTGGAATTCAGGTGAAACATCAAGCTTAGATATTGAAAAGGCCATGGTTCTGTAACATAAGATATAGACGCACACATATCAAACATTTAACTTGGAGCGAGAGGTAGAAAAAAACTTTAAATCTATTCTTAGTGTGTGAATCCAGTACTAATACTTTTAATAACACTTTTGATCCTGGCTCGAGATCTGGAGATGGGTTCTCTTAAACAAGAAATAGATGTTTTTCAGTCCCGTACCATTTAGCACAAATTCCTTTTACTTCTTAAAGCAGAACTAAGCAACTTTTTTACTTTAATAAATCATTTTTGTAGTTCCTCTGGGGGTAATACAAGTGTTAATGGGATGATTGGGGGGGTCTTTCATCTCCCCCTGGTGTCTCTGGCCAGAAAACCACATTTGAAACTTTCCCTGCTCTGACCCGGCGGTGCAATGCACACTAATGGAATTATGAAGAAGAAGCTAACAGGCTAACGGGCAAAACTAACTGTGGGCTAGCACCACTTTAGCAGTATTTACAGCCAAGTTTGAGTGACAAAAAATATCTCCATTGTGTATTTGGGTTGTGGCGCAATGTGGAATATCCCTCTCTCCCTTTGTCTTTCCTGTCAGCGTAGTATTTAGGCATGAGTTACTTAGTTCTGCTTTAAAATCCAAACTCCAAACAATGAGCTGTTACAGAGCAGAATGGGATTATCCAGCTTGGCCAACATTTTTTCCCAATTTGAATAAAATTGTATTATATGCAAAACATATGCTTCAAAAAATGTCTCCAGACTGTATATAGGCTTCAGTATGTTTTGTAGTAAAGTCGAGATTTTTATTTAGTGTAATTACATTCTACTCCAGCATTTTCCAATCTCGATGCACATCCCTGTTCCCTCTGCGAAAGTGACTTGGAAACATCTTAATCTTCATTACCAGGCGAAACAAAAGCCTCCTGTGGAGCTGCACTGCATTAGTGTAATAGAAGACTGCACAATTTATGTCTGTGCACATTTTATTATGATAATGTTCTTTTAAAGACAGGTGGAGCCGGAGTGCTCTCATCTGTATGCACAGAGCCTGGCAGTTATGGCTTAGTTTAATAGCAGCTGTTGCATAAAGAGAGGCAAAAAGTGAAACGTAATTATATCTGAATTTATATCTATATAAAACAATAGGCTGCAACATTCAGGAATACCAGATTTTAAACACATCACATAACGTTAATTTCCCTCAGCTACAAAGTTACACTCTACACTCTTGTTCTTGTATCAGCTTATCCAATAATAGTCATGTTAATAATAACAAAGAAAAAATATTTAAAGTTTGATTATTTTTAAAGAAACCTTTGTAGAAGTTACTTGCACTTTTTCTTTTTGGCACTGATGGAGTCCTTGCTGATTTTTTGCCAACAAGACTAAATTGCCTGAGAATTTTAATGCGATCCTCTGGCAACAAAAAAGCTTAACATCAGCTTTTACATGATTTATCACCAAGTTTCGGCAGGAAATGTCAATTTACAAAATATGAATCTCTTTTTCACAGGTTAAACTTAACTCAAGATATCCTGAGAGGAGTGAAAGGCTGCAAGGACAACTCAGGGAAAAGTACGTACCACACAACACACAGTAGCCTAGGACGGCGACCACCACTACCACTACCACTACTGCAACTATGACTACTACTTCATTACAATGTGGCTGCTTACACCGTGCACCTTTCACACAGATTATAAGATGACTAACTGGTTTTGCTGCTTAGCTCTTCCTCTAAAACTGTGACTTCGATCGCCATTATGGGATTATTTCATTATTCGGAACCTCGCCAGTAGTAATAATGGGACTGCTTTTTTTGTTATGCTAATTTTTTCTTTGTTATGCTAATTATGTGTAAACAATCACACCTCCCTAACCCACGTGGTGTCTAGACACAATGGCGCCACTACAGGTGCATGGGGCACCTGCATGCAGGTGTATGGGCAACCGGTTCACACCACAGCAGACCCCCCTCCTCTCACCCTTCCCCTGATGCAAAAGCATGTGACCCAATAGCTGTAACGACCTCACACCACAGCAGACCCCCTCCTCTCACCCTTCCCCTGATGATAAAGCATGTGACCCAATAGCTGTAACGACAATTGGTTGACGATGTTGTGTGTGACAAACTGTTTTTAAAAGTTTACTTTTAAGTAACATTAAACAGCTATGCTTTAAGAGCTAAGCTGCAATGTTTCATTTTTATTAGTCTTAACTTAGTTATACTAGTTTTGGCTATTCCAAAGTCATTTTGATTGTTAGTTTGTAAGCTTTACTTCTGTAATGTTTCTTTAGTGGAATAATACAATACTAATAAGAATAGTGATAATAATATATTGTGTTGTTTTCATTATTTTATTTTAGAGAAATGTGTGCGGGCGTAAATACGGGATTCTGTAAACAAAACAACATAAAAATAAAACGGTTTTGTTTACCGTTTTCCATAGGAAAACAAACACTGAATTAACGTTACAGATAGAGCAGTGTTTTTGTGTCTGACTTGGGTGTCTTTGAGCTAATGCAGTAGTAGTAGTTCATTCCTTTAAATGTAAAAACATTTCCAATTCTTTGTGTACAACACGACCGAAAGGGTTTAGGCTGAAGTGAAAACTTAATACGTCTAACCCAGTTTACCCAGACTTCCACCAGAGAAAAACAAAACACAAACATTAATAATGAACAATATCAAGTGTCAAACAGAAGAGAAATAAGCATGTATCTGGAGTTAGTCACATACATTTCTGTATTCCAACAAATATGTATACATACATTTTTAATTTAGTTGAAACTAAATCATGTCATTATTATTTTTGATTTATTTTTTCTTACTTTATTCATCCTAAGCTGATATATTCTTGAATTTTAGCAGCTTTAAACAACTTTTTGAAAGCTTTGACTGTTTGGGACAGTTTTAACTGATCTTCCACAGATTAACACCTCTTACAGAAATACATCCACTCTTTTTATTCTTTTTAGCTTTTTTGAAAATAGCAGTTCCTCGGAGGTTATACTGACTTTTCCTGTGTTCAAAAAGCTCCTGGATGGGAGGGGGGAGAAGATTATGCTTTGTACACTATTACTAATGTATTTAGATCAACAAGATCATGGATTTTCAGTAGGCTCAGCTCTACAAAGATAGGGTTCGTTGGTGCATAGAAATCTGCTTTAGTGATAATTCTTATTGCTTATTTTGGAGTACGAAAATAGGATGAGTATTGGATTTATTATTTTTCCCCATATTTCCAGGCCATCATTTGGGTAAGGAAGTATGAGTTATACAGTAATAGAAGAGATTTTTTATCGAGTACAGTTTTCAATTTGCCAACTACAGCAATGTTTTTTTCTAATTTTGTTTTTTAAGATAAGATAAGATAAACCTTTATTGATCTCACAAAGGAGAAATTCACTTGTTACAGTCGGCGTTACTTATATATATATATATACTTATATGCGATTTCCATTCAAGTTTACCATCAATGGTAACTCCTAGATACATGCATTGTTTTGGCATGGCTGTAGTGATGCAGTGTCTGCCTTCTCAGACTACTTAACTCGCTTAGCTGATGAATATGCATGTGGGCTCACGTTGCTAAAGCTAGGGGTCAAGAAATCTGTTGTTTGAAGCCTCTTCAGAGGGATCATGTCCCAACATAGATCTGAAGTGATTTTAATCTGTCTGTAAATAAAAACCCGTTTTTAAAAGTTTACTTTTAAGTAACATTAAACAGCTATGCTTAATATCCAACGTTTTATTTCTGTTAGGGTGCTATTGTTTCTAACTTTTAATCGCACAAACATGCTGATGTAAGAACTTTTTTCAAAGTATGCTGCACTTTGGTTGTTTTTATAAGTTATATTGTATTTTGCTTCAAACTGTGTTCCTTTTGTGGTGAGAATGGGGACATAATGGCTTTTACAATAATTATAACATTTAGTTTTTTTATTTTAGTGAAATGTGTGCGGGCGTAAATACGGGGTTCTGTAAACAAAAACAACATAAAAATAAAAACGGTTTTGTTTACCGTTTGAACCAGCTGAAGAGTCCTGACCACCTAGGTGTCTAGACAAGGCTGACACCTGACATTAACATACAGTATGCGCATGATCCTCACCCCCCTCGCCACCTGCCCGGTGATAAGGAGTTTGCTCAAGGTTCTATCTGATTCTGAAAAAAGAAAAGAATGAACTATGGATCAAAGCAAAGCTTTTGCATGTCAAAGACTGACAAAGACTACAACTCCAACCCAAACCAAAAGTCATGCAAACTGCAACCACTCTTAACATAATGGAAAGTACACAAACCAAAGAAAGCACTCCAAACATCCAACCTGCGATCAATGCAGCAGACCTTCACCACCAAAATTTGACAGAGATCACAGTTTACTGGTATATTTTTCTTTAAAAGCAAAATGAAATATCAGACCTGCTCATCAAACGACAAAAACAACTCAACTACCACACCTAAATGAGCTCAATTTGTCAACCAAAACCATAATCACAAAGCTGCCAAACAAACTGAAAGAACAGTTCAGATATATTGCATGTGGCGTCCAAGAAGCACTTTCACTGACATTATAATTTTTGTTGAGTGTCAGTTAAAAATCATCACTGATCCCTTATTTGGTGAACTTCAAACTCAAAGTGTCGACTAAGAAACTGTGAAACCAAAAAACAAGACACGAACCAATCTAATATCAGATCTGTAAAAGTTAATAATCCCAACTCTACGTTTTTGTTCACAACCTGAATCTCATTATTTAAGTTGTGGTCCCAAGTTCACAACCCTGCAACATAATGGGAAGATTAATTTTGTTTAGGAAAAGAGACTTTGCTTTAAATGTTTTGGGTATGGACATTTTACTGTTTCATGTAAATGTTTCAGTGGATAAATCTATCAAACAGTGATCTGTCTGAGCTCAATCCTGATGTCCATAGTACTTTCTCAACAGTTGAATCACAGCAAGCCCAAACGGGGACCAGTGGAGTTGGTAAATTTTCAATCATTCCAGTTGATGTGAAATCAAACAAAGACAATAAAATAGTTCAAACATATGCATTTTCAATAACATCAACATCAAGTTTCTGCACAGAATCACTTCTGCAAAACTCAACTTGAAAGGACAGAAAACAATTAGCAAACAATGTCACCTCAACAAACACAATCTACTTAACCTGACAATTGATCTTTCAGTTTTCCAGTTGTGATGGTAATGACTTCTATTCCGGGGGAGTCAAAAGACAATACCAGTGACAAAAGTGAGTTTGCTTAAGTCATGTGGATCTTCCAGAAATTGAGTCAAATGTTGAATTGCTAATCAGATTGACTGCTCCAAAGTTGCACTAGCCACAAAAAACAGTAAAAATGATGGCCCTTTTGCTGTTAAAACGTCATTAGGATGGATTGTAAATGGTACTTGTACGTGACATAAACATGTCAACTTTGGTCAAACTGTTCAATAATCTGCTCTATGTCACTCTGGTCTGTCCACACTCGTATTTGCTGCAAACACTTACTTCACATGCACATCTGTGAATACACTCACACTGTTGTTCTATGTTCTATGTTCATGTGTTTTATGTTTCAAGTTGCACGATCTAACGAAAAATAATTCCTAGTTGTGAACCTGCTCATAACCATGACATTAAAAACGATTCTGTTTCTGATTCAAGCAAAAAGGATTGACAAAACGGGGAAGGAATGAGAGACAAAAGTGGCAAATAATGTATACGGGAAAAACGACAATGCTATTAGCAAATTGAGTTGTTTATGGTTTGTAAAGGTTTCGAAAAACAAAGATGACAAAATAGCAAAGTATGAACATTAGTTTAGGGAAAATCTAAACTAAATGTCCTAAAGTTAAATATGGTTGCCGATGGTTAAATATGGTTGCCGATGCACACAATCTACATAACCTGACAGATGATCTTTCCGTTTCCAGTTGTTAAGGCAATGAGCGTGTTGTAAACTCAAAAGACAAAACCACAGTGTCTAAATCCAGTGTTAAACCTAGACCGAAACACATGTCAGCAAGCTGAATAATCCAACGTACTGAGAACAAATCTTAACCATTTTCACAATAATTGCATAATGTTGCCTGAGGAAGAGTCCCAAAAGAACTATATTGTAATTAGAGTAAATTCATGAGTCACAAATTAGAGTGAATATCTTATTATAAAAGATTATTCACACCAGTTTGTTTTTCATTTGATACAGCTAATAATATTCTATTACCTATTTCTTTTACATAAGATGAAAGTCATAATGATAACAGGCTGATTGTTCAAAAGGTTTTCTTTTAAAACAACTCTTAAATAAACTTATAATCAATTAATCTCTTGTTTCTTTGTTGTGAGCCACACGGTAAAGGATTTGAGAAATTCTCTGTATTTTCTTCCTTAATTTCACGAATAATCACAAAAGGGCAACATTTTTCTACACAGTAATCGTAATTTAAAATTTTAGGACTGTGTAATTCATTGTTAAAAAATGACTCAAAATGGGAAGGTTGTGTTTCTACTATGGACTCCTTGATTGCCTCTTGTTTATTTTGCATAGTTGGCAAACCTTCTCGGATTTATAAATGTGTTTGTCTTCAAGGGGGCGTCTGTGTCACTTAGACAGTAAAATGAAAACAAAAAAATGGAATTTGAATATTTACAGTATAGTTAGGTTCATTACAGCACTATATTAATCAAGCTGCACAACAGTCAGAATATTAAGTAATACTTACTATTCACAAATATAAAGAAACCACTTTTCTGTGTTTTTTTATCATGTACACATCATAAGACGATGTTTACTGTCCATTGGACATGTATTTGTGTATCCAACTCACAAAAGCAGAAACTTCAACGTGATTCAGCATTTAGCTCAGATTACCCTTTTTTAGCTAGTACAGGAGGTAAAGGCAAATCTTACATTAGAAAAGTTGTACTTTTTAAAATGCTTATATATGTTGTGATTTATATTTTTTGCTTAATTTAAACGTTTTTGTTAAATGTACACAGGATACCAATGTTATTATTTTTTGTTTCATTCGAAAGTAACAATAAAAACAGCTCCCCAAAAGTCTGAATGAAAAAAGAGTAGAAAACAAGAATATGAATCTGTTACTTTACAGTCCCTTTACATCTGTCTGTTATTTTGTTCACGTCCAACTTTTCTAAATATTTGCAGTTTTACAGATGTCGTGTGCATTTTATGTACAGCATATACAATATACAAGTAAACATGTTTGTTCAAAGTAAATATCTCACATTATCTATGTTCAAGTCTAATTTACATCCTTCTTTAACATTGCAGTTTATGCATTCTTGAATGCCAGGAGAGTTCCTGACTCTTTTACTTATTTCTGAAGTTCATACCATAAACTAATTCCTTTCACAGTTTGTTCCATTGTTTTGGAATTGATCCTGTGTGTGAAAGTTTTGAAGACTATCTAGTCGAATAGTTTTTATTTGTAAAAAGAAAAGGTTTAGTGTGCTATGTCCATAAAGGTTAAATTGTTTTATCTTTATAAACTTACTAACATTTTAATTACATTTGAATCAAGTTATAGGATTAGTAAAACAACGTGAAACTAACATGTTTTACTAAGACAAAAAATTTAATTGATATTGTAAAATTTACTTCTGTGGTAAAAGACTGCCTTAAGATTTACATTTCTGCTGAATTATCAGGGTAAACTGTGTACAGACACGGTATTATGGCGTTAAAAAAATACTATTTTATATTTCTTCAGGGCCATCACTAGCTTTCTGCTATCGTTATATGTTGTTTGGGATGCCTATTTGCCAAACTATTGCACAATGACTAGGCTAATTGCTAAAAAATGCTATTTAAAACAGACAGTACAGGGAGGTAAACTAAAACATTTTTGTTTTTGTCTTTTTAAAGGAAGATGTTGAAATTATATTTTCCATACAACTAAGATGTATTTGAGTACCATGACCTTCAACAGAACCACAAAAGTTGCTTTGTAAATAATCAGCAGTATCTTTAAAATAGGCAGTAGCTGGAGGTTAAAGGGACTATAAGGAGTTTAAAAATGTTAAAATTAAGTATTTTCCTCCCCCTACATGTTCCAGCCATGTCCTAATGTGTAGAATGAGCTCAGACCTGTTCACCACAACTGCCTCTAAACTCCTGTACGGTCACTCAAAAATGTGTCACTTCGGCCCGAATTGCCGTCATGCACGGGCTTAATATAGAAGGTGCAGTTACACATATGGCCTGAGGTGGCAGTAGTGAGTATAAAATGGCGAACTTGCTTCCAGCCCCTTTAAATAAAAGGCCAAAAGGTCTAACCTAAAAAACGGTTGAGATTCACTACCTTGCATGAGCCACAAGCAAATACTTTTATGACATACAGTACATTGGGCAAAGACAATAATGTGCACTGGGGTCCCTTATAGATCCAAATATCCCGAAGCTACCGGTTATCCCGAAGCTAACTTCCAACTATATAAATTCACTTCACAAAGAATGTTATGTGTTTTTTCCTCATAAATCTCTCAACTGCCATAACAATTTACAAATAATCAAAACCAAACACTGTTCCTTTGAAACTTCACTTATTATTATGAGTAGTCAACCTCTAACAACTTGTTTGTTGTGTCTCCCTACATTTCACTATCTGGTTCCATAAAGTGATTGGACCAAAATAAATCTAAAAACAAAATGAAGAGCGAGACTTTCCACTTCATATAAGATAAAAACTGAATTGATCTCAAATTGGAGAGACTCCCTTGTTAGCTGCTCCTACACTGTGAGGTGCATATAAGAAAACGATGCAATCAAAGAACTAGGTAATGTGCACAAACAAGTATAAGTAAAGTATTTTGTATAAATAACACACTGTAAAAATAGCCTAATCCATCACTCTGTTACATAAAGTCAATTTCTCGCAAATCAATCTTCTTGATTTGCTCAGAACTAAATTTTACAATATCAATTTATTAAATTTTTTGTCTCAGTAAAACATGTATACTTTCACGTTGTTTTACTGATCAAGTTATAATTATTATATTATAATCTTAAAGATACTGCTGATTATTTACAAAGCAACTTTTGTGGTTCTGTTGAAGGTCATGGTACTCAAATACTTCTTAGTTGTATGGAAAATATAATTTCAACATCTTCCTTTAAAAAGACAAAAACAAAAATGTTTTAGTTTACCTCCCTGTACTGTCTGTTTTAAATAGCATTTTTTAGCAATTAGCCTAGTCATTGTGCAATAGTTTGGCAAATAGGCATCCCAAACAACATATAACGATAGCAGAAAGCTAGTGATGGCCCTGAAGAAATATAAAATAGTATTTTTTTAACGCCATAATACCGTGTCTGTACACAGTTTACCCTGATAATTCAGCAGAAATGTAAATCTTAAGGCAGTCTTTTACCACAGAAGTAAATTTTACAATATCAATTAAATTTTTTGTCTTAGTAAAACATGTTAGTTTCACGTTGTTTTACTAATCCTATAACTTGATTCAAATGTAATTAAAATGTTAGTAAGTTTATAAAGATAAAACAATTTAACCTTTATGGACATAGCACACTAAACCTTTTCTTTTTACAAATAAAAACTATTCGACTAGATAGTCTTCAAAACTTTCACACACAGGATCAATTCCAAAACAATGGAACAAACTGTGAAAGGAATTAGTTTATGGTATGAACTTCAGAAATAAGTAAAAGAGTCAGGAACTCTCCTGGCATTCAAGAATGCATAAACTGCAATGTTAAAGAAGGATGTAAATTAGACTTGAACATAGATAATGTGAGATATTTACTTTGAACAAACATGTTTACTTGTATATTGTATATGCTGTACATAAAATGCACACGACATCTGTAAAACTGCAAATATTTAGAAAAGTTGGACGTGAACAAAATAACAGACAGATGTAAAGGGACTGTAAAGTAACAGATTCATATTCTTGTTTTCTACTCTTTTTTCATTCAGACTTTTGGGGAGCTGTTTTTATTGTTACTTTCGAATGAAACAAAAAATAATAACATTGGTATCCTGTGTACATTTAACAAAAACGTTTAAATTAAGCAAAAAATATAAATCACAACATATATAAGCATTTTAAAAAGTACAACTTTTCTAATGTAAGATTTGCCTTTACCTCCTGTACTAGCTAAAAAAGGGTAATCTGAGCTAAATGCTGAATCACGTTGAAGTTTCTGCTTTTGTGAGTTGGATACACAAATACATGTCCAATGGACAGTAAACATCGTCTTATGATGTGTACATGATAAAAAAACACAGAAAAGTGGTTTCTTTATATTTGTGAATAGTAAGTATTACTTAATATTCTGACTGTTGTGCAGCTTGATTAATATAGTGCTGTAATGAACCTAACTATACTGTAAATATTCAAATTCCATTTTTTTGTTTTCATTTTACTGTCTAAGTGACACAGACGCCCCCTTGAAGACAAACACATTTATAAATCCGAGAAGGTTTGCCAACTATGCAAAATAAACAAGAGGCAATCAAGGAGTCCATAGTAGAAACACAACCTTCCCATTTTGAGTCATTTTTTAACAATGAATTACACAGTCCTAAAATTTTAAATTACGATTACTGTGTAGAAAAATGTTGCCCTTTTGTGATTATTCGTGAAATTAAGGAAGAAAATACAGAGAATTTCTCAAATCCTTTACCGTGTGGCTCACAACAAAGAAACAAGAGATTAATTGATTATAAGTTTATTTAAGAGTTGTTTTAAAAGAAAACCTTTTGAACAATCAGCCTGTTATCATTATGACTTTCATCTTATGTAAAAGAAATAGGTAATAGAATATTATTAGCTGTATCAAATGAAAAACAAACTGGTGTGAATAATCTTTTATAATAAGATATTCACTCTAATTTGTGACTCATGAATTTACTCTAATTACAATATAGTTCTTTTGGGACTCTTCCTCAGGCAACATTATGCAATTATTGTGAAAATGGTTAAGATTTGTTCTCAGTACGTTGGATTATTCAGCTTGCTGACATGTGTTTCGGTCTAGGTTTAACACTGGATTTAGACACTGTGGTTTTGTCTTTTGAGTTTACAACACGCTCATTGCCTTAACAACTGGAAACGGAAAGATCATCTGTCAGGTTATGTAGATTGTGTGCATCGGCAACCATATTTAACCATCGGCAACCATATTTAACTTTAGGACATTTAGTTTAGATTTTCCCTAAACTAATGTTCATACTTTGCTATTTTGTCATCTTTGTTTTTCGAAACCTTTACAAACCATAAACAACTCAATTTGCTAATAGCATTGTCGTTTTTCCCGTATACATTATTTGCCACTTTTGTCTCTCATTCCTTCCCCGTTTTGTCAATCCTTTTTGCTTGAATCAGAAACAGAATCGTTTTTAATGTCATGGTTATGAGCAGGTTCACAACTAGGAATTATTTTTCGTTAGATCGTGCAACTTGAAACATAAAACACATGAACATAGAACATAGAACAACAGTGTGAGTGTATTCACAGATGTGCATGTGAAGTAAGTGTTTGCAGCAAATACGAGTGTGGACAGACCAGAGTGACATAGAGCAGATTATTGAACAGTTTGACCAAAGTTGACATGTTTATGTCACGTACAAGTACCATTTACAATCCATCCTAATGACGTTTTAACAGCAAAAGGGCCATCATTTTTACTGTTTTTTGTGGCTAGTGCAACTTTGGAGCAGTCAATCTGATTAGCAATTCAACATTTGACTCAATTTCTGGAAGATCCACATGACTTAAGCAAACTCACTTTTGTCACTGGTATTGTCTTTTGACTCCCCCGGAATAGAAGTCATTACCATCACAACTGGAAAACTGAAAGATCAATTGTCAGGTTAAGTAGATTGTGTTTGTTGAGGTGACATTGTTTGCTAATTGTTTTCTGTCCTTTCAAGTTGAGTTTTGCAGAAGTGATTCTGTGCAGAAACTTGATGTTGATGTTATTGAAAATGCATATGTTTGAACTATTTTATTGTCGTTGTTTGATTTCACATCAACTGGAATGATTGAAAATTTACCAACTCCACTGGTCCCCGTTTGGGCTTGCTGTGATTCAACTGTTGAGAAAGTACTATGGACATCAGGATTGAGCTCAGACAGATCACTGTTTGATAGATTTATCCACTGAAACATTTACATGAAACAGTAAAATGTCCATACCCAAAACATTTAAAGCAAAGTCTCTTTTCCTAAACAAAATTAATCTTCCCATTATGTTGCAGGGTTGTGAACTTGGGACCACAACTTAAATAATGAGATTCAGGTTGTGAACAAAAACGTAGAGTTGGGATTATTAACTTTTACAGATCTGATATTAGATTGGTTCGTGTCTTGTTTTTTGGTTTCACAGTTTCTTAGTCGACACTTTGAGTTTGAAGTTCACCAAATAAGGGATCAGTGATGATTTTTAACTGACACTCAACAAAAATTATAATGTCAGTGAAAGTGCTTCTTGGACGCCACATGCAATATATCTGAACTGTTCTTTCAGTTTGTTTGGCAGCTTTGTGATTATGGTTTTGGTTGACAAATTGAGCTCATTTAGGTGTGGTAGTTGAGTTGTTTTTGTCGTTTGATGAGCAGGTCTGATATTTCATTTTGCTTTTAAAGAAAAATATACCAGTAAACTGTGATCTCTGTCAAATTTTGGTGGTGAAGGTCTGCTGCATTGATCGCAGGTTGGATGTTTGGAGTGCTTTCTTTGGTTTGTGTACTTTCCATTATGTTAAGAGTGGTTGCAGTTTGCATGACTTTTGGTTTGGGTTGGAGTTGTAGTCTTTGTCAGTCTTTGACATGCAAAAGCTTTGCTTTGATCCATAGTTCATTCTTTTCTTTTTTCAGAATCAGATAGAACCTTGAGCAAACTCCTTATCACCGGGCAGGTGGCGAGGGGGGTGAGGATCATGCGCATACTGTATGTTAATGTCAGGTGTCAGCCTTGTCTAGACACCTAGGTGGTCAGGACTCTTCAGCTGGTTCAAACGGTAAACAAAACCGTTTTTATTTTTATGTTGTTTTTGTTTACAGAACCCCGTATTTACGCCCGCACACATTTCACTAAAATAAAAAAACTAAATGTTATAATTATTGTAAAAGCCATTATGTCCCCATTCTCACCACAAAAGGAACACAGTTTGAAGCAAAATACAATATAACTTATAAAAACAACCAAAGTGCAGCATACTTTGAAAAAAGTTCTTACATCAGCATGTTTGTGCGATTAAAAGTTAGAAACAATAGCACCCTAACAGAAATAAAACGTTGGATATTAAGCATAGCTGTTTAATGTTACTTAAAAGTAAACTTTTAAAAACGGGTTTTTATTTACAGACAGATTAAAATCACTTCAGATCTATGTTGGGACATGATCCCTCTGAAGAGGCTTCAAACAACAGATTTCTTGACCCCTAGCTTTAGCAACGTGAGCCCACATGCATATTCATCAGCTAAGCGAGTTAAGTAGTCTGAGAAGGCAGACACTGCATCACTACAGCCATGCCAAAACAATGCATGTATCTAGGAGTTACCATTGATGGTAAACTTGAATGGAAATCGCATATAAGTATATATATATATATAAGTAACGCCGACTGTAACAAGTGAATTTCTCCTTTGTGAGATCAATAAAGGTTTATCTTATCTTATCTTAAAAAACAAAATTAGAAAAAAACATTGCTGTAGTTGGCAAATTGAAAACTGTACTCGATAAAAAATCTCTTCTATTACTGTATAACTCATACTTCCTTACCCAAATGATGGCCTGGAAATATGGGGAAAAATAATAAATCCAATACTCATCCTATTTTCGTACTCCAAAATAAGCAATAAGAATTATCACTAAAGCAGATTTCTATGCACCAACGAACCCTATCTTTGTAGAGCTGAGCCTACTGAAAATCCATGATCTTGTTGATCTAAATACATTAGTAATAGTGTACAAAGCATAATCTTCTCCCCCCTCCCATCCAGGAGCTTTTTGAACACAGGAAAAGTCAGTATAACCTCCGAGGAACTGCTATTTTCAAAAAAGCTAAAAAGAATAAAAAGAGTGGATGTATTTCTGTAAGAGGTGTTAATCTGTGGAAGATCAGTTAAAACTGTCCCAAACAGTCAAAGCTTTCAAAAAGTTGTTTAAAGCTGCTAAAATTCAAGAATATATCAGCTTAGGATGAATAAAGTAAGAAAAAATAAATCAAAAATAATAATGACATGATTTAGTTTCAACTAAATTAAAAATGTATGTATACATATTTGTTGGAATACAGAAATGTATGTGACTAACTCCAGATACATGCTTATTTCTCTTCTGTTTGACACTTGATATTGTTCATTATTAATGTTTGTGTTTTGTTTTTCTCTGGTGGAAGTCTGGGTAAACTGGGTTAGACGTAATAAGTTTTCACTTCAGCCTAAACCCTTTCGGTCGTGTTGTACACAAAGAATTGGAAATGTTTTTACATTTAAAGGAATGAACTACTACTACTGCATTAGCTCAAAGACACCCAAGTCAGACACAAAAACACTGCTCTATCTGTAACGTTAATTCAGTGTTTGTTTTCCTATGGAAAACGGTAAACAAAACCGTTTTATTTTTATGTTGTTTTGTTTACAGAATCCCGTATTTACGCCCGCACACATTTCTCTAAAATAAAATAATGAAAACAACACAATATATTATTATCACTATTCTTATTAGTATTGTATTATTCCACTAAAGAAACATTACAGAAGTAAAGCTTACAAACTAACAATCAAAATGACTTTGGAATAGCCAAAACTAGTATAACTAAGTTAAGACTAATAAAAATGAAACATTGCAGCTTAGCTCTTAAAGCATAGCTGTTTAATGTTACTTAAAAGTAAACTTTTAAAAACAGTTTGTCACACACAACATCGTCAACCAATTGTCGTTACAGCTATTGGGTCACATGCTTTATCATCAGGGGAAGGGTGAGAGGAGGGGGTCTGCTGTGGTGTGAGGTCGTTACAGCTATTGGGTCACATGCTTTTGCATCAGGGGAAGGGTGAGAGGAGGGGGGTCTGCTGTGGTGTGAACCGGTTGCCCATACACCTGCATGCAGGTGCCCCATGCACCTGTAGTGGCGCCATTGTGTCTAGACACCACGTGGGTTAGGGAGGTGTGATTGTTTACACATAATTAGCATAACAAAGAAAAAATTAGCATAACAAAAAAAGCAGTCCCATTATTACTACTCTCGCCCTCCCCCAGCTCCTAACATGCACTTTAAATCAGCCCTTCCCTCACGGCCGGGGGCCAGGTGGACACTCAGGCTGCATTGCAGTCATCGATACTTCCTGTGGCTTGAGAAATTTAATTCTGTAGGAGTTTATTTCTTCCAACTTTGGACAGAAAATCTCACTCTGCTGATTGTAATTGTTGTTTTCATCTCATAAAGTCCTCATGAAACTTATATCTATCTATTTGAATCTTATTTTGAACATTAACTCCATTACCTTTGAGGCTAATTAGTCTAAAATAAGTAATAGTTAATCACTTTTGCAATGTAATGTAAGAAATGTGTTATATTTTGTGAAGACTTTCCTCAAACGTCATTTTTGTCTTTCCCAGCTGTCCACAGGCGCCGCTCTGTCCTGTCCGGCGATGATGTCCTCCTCCAGTGCGAGTTACGCTCCAATCTGGCCACTCCTCGCTGGACCTTCAACGGCAAAGAGCTGCAGGGGTACGGCCTCAACTCGGGATATCGCATCGGCACGGACGGCCTCCTCATCATCGGTGCCCGGTCGAGACAGAGCGGGTCCTACCGCTGTTTCGCCGTTGAAAACGCCGTCTCGGTCCTGGTTTATCTCTATACAGTCCGGGTGCACATGGATGCGAGTTTACCCGCGGAGCCTACGGTCACCCCTGAACCAACTGTTAGCCCGACTGAGTCCACTACTCCGACCCCGACGGAGCAGCCTCTCCCTTCTCCCCCTGCCCCCTCTGTGCCTGAATACCAAAGCTATAGGCACATGGAGGCTGTTTACATATCTTTGGTGGCTGTTTTAGGAGGATTATGTCTCGTATTGACCATAGTGTTACTGTACGTCAGCTTTTGCACAAAGCAGGGCTCTAGAGATCGAAAGTTCTCCCACCAGGGGCTTCAAGTCTTGGGGGAAACGGACCGAAGACTCAGCTCCCACCTGGAACTCCGGACGATCTCCAATCACTGGAACGGACACCGCGGACGTTGTTCGATATCGATGCCGACTTTTGACGATATGGGGGATAGTTTCATGCAGATTATGCCCGATTGCCAATTGTCGCCATCGAGAACCCCTCCGCCTGCACCACCTCTCCCCATGCCGCCTCCGCTGCCCGATATGGACTATGCGAATGGGCTGTCGGCGACTCTGCCAAGCGTTTTAAGGAAAATGAATGGGAACAGCTACGTGCTGCTGAGGCAGGCCGATCCGGAGGGTATGTCACCACTGTACCATTCGTTCACTGAGGAGCTGAACAGGATTTTGGAGCAGAGGAAAAGCTCACAGCTGGACCTGCAGCCAGATGAGAGCTCTATCTAGAAATCTATTTATTTGTATATTTACATGACGAAGCACTGGCCGTCCAAAACAGTGGGAGGAACTTGTAAAGCTGCTTTTTACTTAAGTATATGTGAACTAGTCTTTCAATTTCTACAATGGACAACTTTTACTACCGGCTTTGAGAAGTTACTGAAGATATCGGAGGTGGGTGCTACCTCAGCAAAGAGCCTTGAAATGTTGGCACATAGACACTGATAAACAGACTGCAAGAATTCGTATTTTTGAGAACTTTATGGACAAGAATTTTTGTTGTAATTTTCCAAATTGCATCAAACAGGAATAACATTAAGACAGCACAAGACCGTATATGCCCTACTCAGTAACAAGGGATGAAGAGTTCCTCATAGTTGTTTTGTTAGAAGCTGTAAAAATGGCCAAACATAAATATTTCAGTGAGTTTCACACAAAGCTTAATTATAAATGGTTAGACTATAGGTTTGAGTATCGTAAAGCTACTGGAGTGCAAGTTGCTGAAGATGTTAGGGCTGTTTTTGTCAGAACATAAAGGTCAAAATGTGTGTTATCTTTTGGAATAAATATGAAATGCTAAACCAACACAGGAAACAGATGCTCGTAAAGGTCTTAAAACGACAGTGTTTGCAGATTTGCATAAAAAGACTCCATAGAGTTTACACCAGAGAATATATTGCCTAAAACCAATTGCACCCTTTGCGATTTCCTGATTGCTAATTGTGATTTTGTTAAAATTGTGACCAATCTTGTAGCTCTCACGGCTCCTTGTATAAAACGCGGCTTGTCATGATGTTATTCCTGATTGATGGATCCATTATGTATAAATCAGCTGTTTTTACAGAGGCTGAAATGGCAGAGGTTCATTGGCTTGCACTCAAATAGACCCTGCTTCTTCGTTTAAGATGTGTTTTATAAATGTTGTTTAATAGTGATTAATATTTATTACATAAATATTAACATTGCCCCATGATGCAGTGTGACATTTTTCCAGGCTTTTGAGGCTAGAAACCAAGCATTTATCAAGCAGTTATGTATCAATTTGAACACTGTTAGTAAGTGCCAGTAAGACAAGACTTTCATTTCTTTGTATAACTATCCCTCGGCTCTACCATTAACCATCCTTATGTAAATAGCAATAAAAACATCACAGCTGTTAGTAGCAGTGCGTTGTGCCGTTGACAAATGCGGTAGCAATTAGAGATTAGATTTACTCCTAAGCCTCTCGTTGCATCTGTGCGAGCTGTGTAAAAGGCATCACCTGTGTAGCTTAATAGACCTTAAAGGAGCTGGAGCGGCCAGTGGTCAAAGTGATTGATTTCATTGACGACCGCACACTGGGCCCTGGAGAGTGAAAGTGAGCCACAGCATACAGAATAGCAGTGGTAGACAGTGTAACAAATGCCTTTTAAAAAAAAAGTAGGACTTGTTTACATATATTCTTGGAATATTTATCATAGGATTGATTATAATTATCATGGATTATAATGTTGCTAGTGCTTTAAGCCCATACATTTCATCTGCCACTGGTATTGCCCCATAATGCTTATTTCAGAGGAGGAATGTAACTAAATATCTCCACTTGATAAACTTATTTGTACTTCATGATAAATGCTTTTTGTTTGTTTTGGAAGAAAATATGCAATATTCTGAATATTTAAAAAAAGATTCAAAGTATTATTTTTATTTACTTAATGAACTGGGCCGCAAAAAAACAGTTTTTATTTCATTACGTAATAAAATAGCGTTTTGTAATTTGGTAACTACACACCATCACAGTAAGAGTAATACATTAGTAAATACTCCATAATAAATGCATTGTTAATCATTTATTAGCACCTAATAGTTGCCATAGTAACTGTGCTCATTATCCCTGCATCTGAAGGTCAAGAAAACATTTAAATTGAAAGGCAGTCACTATTTAGGTGCTTATTGATTATTAACAAATGAAAGTGATGCAATTGTTTTACAAATGAACTAAGTATTTGCAAACACTTTACAAAGGCGTAATGAGTGTGCCGTTGTTCTGTTTGAGAAAATGATTACAAAATGCGGCTCATTATTACGAATGAAAATGAACTGGTATTGTTACATAATGCTGCGGTGTCTCGACAGACCTTACGGAGCCTTAGTTGGATTCAGGTATCCGAACTCTTGTTGCCAAAAATACACTTCAAACACACAGTTGTCCTTTAAGAAACTGCACTTTCGATAACTGTTAGCTCATGTAATACTTCAAATTACTATTTTTACTTCTTCTTAAGTGCTACAGTAACAGTTCTCTCACTTGAGCAGATTCTGACTACGTTTCCCGCCTCTGATTCTGAAGCTTTACGTCACACGGGAACCCCTCACATGTATTTTTGCGCCTCCTACGTTTGCTTTTGTTAAATAATGAACCCCTTCAAATAGAATAGCCTACATACAGTCACCAACTATAGCCCGGCGATGCTAAAACCGCACGCCCCACAACACTATATTCTCTGCAAGGTGACCACCTCCGTGACTAAATATTGCGTAAATCAGAAGTGACCGAAATTAATCTCATAGTATTTTGTAAACATGTCACGATCAGCAGTAAATAAAGAGCATGGGAAAGTGCGGAGTCAGCGTTTTGTGGCTCGTGGGGCTCGTGGAGGTTGCATCTTTTACGCTGCTGTGACAGTAGCACCAGTGATTTTTTTGGCTCTCCTCCATCTTGTTTTTCTTTTCGTTTATTTCCAGTCTGATTGCATTTAGCCGTGTCATTCTCCCCAGGTGGAACTAGACGCAAACACCCAAGCGCAACAAATGATACAAGATTGTGGTTTCCAAACTGTGGCGCAGGTTGGGCCTAGTACATGTTGTGCATAGAGGTCTTTTTTAGTACTGATAAGCAGGGTTTACTTAAAGCTGTGTTATGCAACTTTTTATGTGCAAAAAAAAGTTGCTATTTGTGTGGATTTGACCTTGTAGCAACCAAGTGGCTGTATGAGTGGTCAGCATGATGCCTTTACTTTCCGTCACAGTGGTCTCTAGGACACTCCAGTATCAATTGTATAGAAGGTTTTCACTGCTGACTGACCCTCTCTCCAGAAAACCTACACAACATTTGATCTTGGAGTGTCCTAGAGACCACTGTGATGGAAAGTAAAGGCATCATGCTGACCACTCATACAGCCACTGAGTTGCTACAGAGTCAAACACGCACAAAAATCAACTTTTTTTTCATATAAAAAGTTGTATAATGCAGCTTTAAGTCTTATTTAGATCTATTAGACTTGATTTAGCCCTTCTTCAGCCCTGGTTTGATTCCAGGCTTAGGGTTTGAAAGTGTAGAAAGTGGCTTGTACACTGCCTGACCAAAAGAATGTATAAAAAATAACATCATATTAACACTATTTGCCCAAAGAATGATATCAGCTGTCAACCTGAACATCCTGACCAGGTTATTCTTCTTCCGTGATGGCACAGGCATATTTCAAGATGACAATGCCCGGATCGTGAGTGGTTCAGGAACATAAGACATCATTTTCACATGTGGGTCGGCCAAACAGGATTCAGATCTTAACCCTATTGAAAGAATTTTGGGATGTGTTGGGGAAGGCTTTTTCAGTGGTCGCACTCTCCCATCACCCATCCAAGATTGTGGAGAAAAATTGATACAGCACTGGATATTTTGACGTCGCAGACACAATACCACAGCTGTAATAATAACTAAAGGCGGTCCAACTAAATATTACAGTATGTGACTTTTTGGTCAGGCAGTGTATTAGATCAGTGGTTCGTTCTCAAACTTAATCATAACAACATCCTCCTTTAGGAACTTGTTTAGTCATTGTTTTTTTCCCTGTATTTTGACATAATAGTTCAGTTATTGACTTGTTTTAGACCTGATTGTACTCAAATATCAACATTTTCTTTTCTTTGGCAGAACTTAGTGTGAAAACTTTGAGAACTTGCATTTCATTTTGATTTAGTCCTATTTCAGTCCCAGTTTACACCTGGCACTATCAAAGCCAGCTCTGCCCTGAGGTGGTGTTTAAAGTTTGTGAACCATATTTACTCCTGACCGAAAAGCTGGTTCTAATCTCTGTTTGTTGTAGTTATTCCTTGTTTCTCTTCTTTCTGCTGTATCAGAATCACCTCTGGACGATAGCATCGGCCATTAGCCTCGCCGCTCGCATTCACCTTTTGTCTCAAGGTCCATGCTGAGTTTACAAATCGCTGCGGTGGCTCCTAATCATTAAGACCTGCCTCTTTAGTTTGGTTTGGGCAGTGAGAAACTGAGGAGTATAAAAGGAAACTTTCTTTGGTTCATTTTGTGTTTTATTTTTGACTGTTGCCAAAATGTTACTGTATTGAAGATGTTTTGCAAGATTAAATTGTGCTTTCTTTTAAATCATGTCGACCTCGATCTCCTGTAATGGATCATGTGTAATTTATGTAATGAAGGTCATACTGAAGTATTTCTGCCATTGGGTTTAGCCGTTTAAAATACATCAGTCTTAACATTACAACTGCTGACAGGTGAAGAAATCTCATAAAGATTATATGTAATTATTTGTTCGTCATCTACAACAGGGTGGTGCATTATCTGATACCATTGTCTGTCAAACCTGGCCATTGGGAAGGAATTGTGGGCTGACCAAAGGTGGAGTGAAAGACAAATTAACTGGAAATGTGACTGATAAATGAGTTGCCATTTAAACTTAAGTATTTCCCTCTGTCATGGTTTAAATTGATTCTTAAAGAAAGATGTTGTACCTCAGTTTGTTTCATATGATGTGTCAGATTTGGCACATGGTCATAATGTTAAGCCTCAGTGAAAATATGGTGTTCATATTTCTGTGGTCTGTATTCCTGTAAATCCTCCGAAGGCTTTCTTACTCTGTATATTTAACCTCCAGTGCTCATAGCTTCAAGTTTGTGAATATTGTTGCTGCTGCTTCTCCCCCAAAGGACAATCAATTTGCACTAAACCGCACTGCCATGTCAAAATGCTCTGATAAAATATAGCCAATGCATTGACTACCAGAACTGCATTTGTCATTTCAATTTGACTCCATAATAATACACCCTATGGCCAAATAAACTGGTTTATTGTGTTGTTTTAGTACATCAATGTGAAGTTGTTTGCATCATCTTCTTTGCTGAAATGTTATTGTGCGTCTTGAACGCATCTGCGTGGTGTCATATAATGTTATTCCGTTGTTTACGCCTGCTTTCATGCTGACAGATTCGTTTTGTACTATGATGAGCTTTGGGAAAGAAAACAGGAGGTGTCAACTCAACAGCCCTAAAGGGAGGTCAGGAAACAACATGCAAAATATGTTCTCACTCCGGCCCATTTCTCCAGGCACTCGGCTGTTTTTAGATTGAGGTAATAATAAGCACGGCTACGCTGGTCTGCTAGGAATAGGTCCCCAGTGATTCCAGATTAATTTTACATAGCATTTAAATGGGTTGTTTCCACATAATGTGATAACATTATGACTGTAGAGGATGGTAAAGATTTTGAGGATTCCGAAACCTGATTATGCATAATTTGCATATAACTGCAGTAAAGGGGGCTGTTTTTGGTAATTCAAGTATTCCTTCTTCTTTTTTTTTTTAACAAATTGTTGTTTTTTCAATTATAAAACAATGAGGCAAATGCAAAAACTGACAATTGTTCATTTACAGCCTTATAATGTAATCTCCCCAGTATCTTTTCATGATCAGTAGTCTTTGTTTCCACCTGTGTTGGGGTGTGAGAGTTTTTCCTTAAAGGAGCTATCCTTGATTTTTTAATTTTCAGTTATTGGAATAAAATTTGTTTTGTCCTTTAGTAAATGGTAAAAGCAGACATTTATCCAAAAAATACTGGTTTTAAAGCCTTTTAAGTAGTCATAAAATGTCAGGTTAGTAGGCATATTTTACAGTGAGTGACAGTTTTCCTCCCTGAAAGTTGTGAAATCTGGTTTAAACTCAGTCCCTGTGACGGATTTTGATGTTGTAAATGCATTAGGAAAGTTTGAAATGAGTTTGGACCAGAAAATAGCAATTTGAAATGTGAGTGACCCTGTTTCTTTGTACAATCAGGTATAGCTCCTTTAATGTTAACGTAGGACGGGCACATGTTGCTAATTCAGAACTTAATATCCTGTAACATGTTTGTTTAACTATGGCAACGACAAAGCTAAAACTGCTCCAAGTTCAATCTTCAACAGCCCAAATTACCCAAATGAAAGGGCTTTTATCTTTTATCTACACAACCACAGTATGATCATCATAAGTAACCGGTTTATCCCTAATATAGCGACTTTTTTGTACAATTTTTGTTTGTCTTCTTCATACTTAGCTGCGATTATAATCATGTGAGCAAACACGCACTCACAATCAAGCATGATTGAGCAGCTATACAGCGCTACATGCAAAGAAAGCTGAGGGCCAGAGGGAACAGAGAATCTTTTGCATGTAATTTCAGTTGCCCGGTTATTGCACAGACGCAGTAATTAGCATAAACCACAACAAAACCTCTGAATACCAAATCAGTTTCAGGAAGCCCTATAGAATATTAGTACATATATTCTAGTGCCACTTTTACATCAACCTCACATAGCCCTGCAGTGTTTAGTTTGAGATGGGAGCAGGCAAAATGGCTTGTTAACTTGCTGAGGTTGGATGAATATCTCGAGATAATGGACCTTGTGCCTGATGGCGATTCAACATTTGTAATAGATTTTTCCTTCAAATATTCCTTATGAACCCATCAATACAGTTGCACTGGCCACTGAATATGACATTTATTCCAGAACCTGACAACCAACACTGCTTTTATAACTATTGGTTGTTTTCAGATCTCACTCGCCATCTTTCTCATTGATGGCATAGCACTTTCATGAGTAGTATCCCAACATATCCCAACGTTGAATCTACAAATCATGAGACAGGTCATAGCAATGAATGGACTCAGATTCCCACAACAATAACAATACATTTAACCTTCCTTCGATCTTTATTGCACATTACAGGCCTAAAGAAGGTTGTAATGTCATGACAACCAAACATATGGGATATAGCAGACAGCAGATTTTTCAGTCTTGTACATCAATATTTTAAAGGTTCTTTCTGAAGGTTTGTTTAATATGGAATTCCTAACCTGATTTATCGAGTTTTCGAGCCCAGTAAATATTACACGCCCACAGAATATTGTAATGTCATCTAAAAAACCTGGCGTTCACTGTGACTTGGTCAGATTCTCGAGCAGGTTGAGTTCTCACATGAGTTCAGTGCAGGCGGTGAGGGACAGCGAGGTTGTAACTTAGCAACAGCCTCTTTATATAGAGGCGATGTGTGCCCTCTCATGGGTCAAGCTCTGCCAGCTCCCATTGGGGGGGCGATGGTGTGATGAGAGCCCGGTCTGACAGCTGTAATTAGTCCCATAGACAAACAGGAAACAAGGCGTGACACAACAGGCTAAAACAGCTTCACGCCATTGTTCTCAGTTAAACACATGTGGATTTCCACACTCTTCCACTCCCCTGCATTGGCCCTGATTTTGGATATTGACATTTTTGTTAAAGGAATAGGCCACTGTTTTTACATACTGAGATATGTTCTTACCTTAGCTTAGACGAGTTGATGCGTACCTGTCTGATCTTTGTGCGTGCGCTCAGTCACGCAAATATTGTTAGCATTTAGCCTCTCCCAGCAAAGGTATAGCTCCAAACTGGGGTGACGTGACGAAGCTACTAAGATGTTCCACGTTTTCCCTATTTAAAGAGGCTAGATGCAAGTTAGTCATTTTATGCTCACTACTGCCACCTCAGGTCTTATGCGTAACTGCTGCTTCTATATTAAGCTTGTGCATGACGACACTTGCGAATACAAGCGGCCGAAATGAGTTTCCTTCGCAGGGTGGCTGGGCGCACCCTCCGAGATCGGGTGAGGAGCTCAGTTACCCGGGAGGAGCTCGGAGTAGAGTCGCTGCTCCTTCACGTCGAAAGGAGCCAGCTGAGGTGGCTCGGGCATCTGTTTCGGATGCCTCCTGGTCGCCTCCCGCGGGAGGTGTTCCAGGCATGTCCTAGTGGGACAAGGCCTCGTGGAAGACCCAGGACACGGTGGTGGGACTATGTCTCCGAGCTGGCCTGGTGTCGCCTCGGGGTCCCCCCAGAACAGCTGGAGGAGGTGTGTGTGGACCGGGAAGTTTGGGCATCTCTGCTGAGACTGCTGCCCCCGCGACCCGGCCCCGGATAAAGCGGAAGAAAATGGATGGATGGATGACGACACTTCGGCCGAATTAACACTTTTTTGAGTGACAGTGCAGGATTTTAGAGGCTGTTGTGAACAGGTCTGGGCTCATTCTACATATTAGGACATGGCTTAGTTTTAACATTTTTAAACTCTGTATAGTCCCTTTAAATACAGTTACGTGAGCCTTTACACGATCCAAGTCTAGTGACGCCAAATTAAACAAAAAATTCTATATATGAGGTATGATAAATAACACCTGGGGTACTTCGACGATATTACTGCGCAGACTTTGAAGTGCTCCAGGTGTTGTTGCGCCTCACAATATAGTGCCCCTTTTTATCCACTTACAAAATCGACATGTTTAATTTAATAATAGTAATTTAATAATTTAACAACAGTAACATTTTACGGAACTGTATTTAAATAGGGAAAATGTGGAACAGCTTTGTAGCTTCTAATGTAACCCCAGTTTGGAGCTATACGCCTCCGCTTCACAGCTAGAAGGTTCTGGGTTCGAGTCCCACTAGGAAAGGGCCTTTCTGTGTGGAGTTTGCACGTTCTCCCCGTGTCTGCGTAGGTTTCCTCCGGGTACTCCGGTTTCCCCTACCATTAAAAACATGAGCAATAGGTGAATCCTCCAGCCAGGTGATTCTGACCATCAGCCTGGCTCCACATCATGGAGACGGGTCCCCGGGCGCGGCACTGCCGTGGACCACTGCATGGGTTAAATGGGACAAATTTTCCTACAGGGACAATAAAGTATACAAACAAACAAACGAGCAAACAAACAAACAAACAAACAAACAAACAAACAAATCAACTCTATGCTAAGGTAAGAACATGTATGTAAACAGTGTGTAAAAACGGTGGCCTATTCCTTTAAGATGCCTTCGACTTGCATTAACCTCATCGAGAAATCCAAGTTTAGAGCTTGTTTAGTCCAATTTTAGTTCTTCTGGGTTGACTCCGGTGAATGCCACAACATTGCGTAACATTTCATTTGAATATTTGCCAGAATATTAAAGATCATTTGCATTCACTCACTGCAGCTAAGTGCGATGTTGCCTACCTCACAGTCACACAGAGAAAATGCATCTATACGTCTGTCAAGCGCAATTTGGATGCAGCCCATCTTCTCCCATAAGTCTCACTGCAGCACTTAACTTCACTGGAGTTTAGCTTTTGCATTCATATCATGCTTCCAGTCTCTGTACATCTTGTTTCCTATTCTATACATTTGCAAAGTACTTCTTATTTATTAGACCTGTGTTTAGCCAGGAAAGCCCCACTGAGATTCAGAATATCTTTTTCAGGGAAGTCACGACACTATGCTTAGTGCAAAGGGAAAACTGCAGACAGAAAGGCACCCACCTGGTCTAGGATGGGCATAAAAAAAAGAGAAAAAATTGTGCATTGAGTTCTAAGCCTTTACTTGAGGAAATAGGACTTTTTATTTATGCTTGAGTCAAAACATTGTTGATAATATTGTCGAGCAATAGCTATAGTTAAAACAAGGTTTATTGTGAGAACAGGTAAAAGTATAAGAATAATACCAAGAACTGCTAGACATATCCTGCTGACACTTTCTCCCTTCTCCAGTCACCACAGAGGACGCTTCATGCCAGAGGTTAAGAGTGTCTCTGCAGTTATTGCCCCACCATCTGTTACATCCACATTTTCAGTTTTAGAAATTATTACACGTCCTGTTAGTATTAAAATGTAAAAAAAAACAAAAAAACTGTACATCCCCTGTGATGTTATGCAATTAAGGCAGAAATACACCTGGCGTTGTCTTGTGTGATGAGTCGGGTAATTACTTCATCCATCAAACTTAATAGGATATGGAGCGGTAATGCAATATTCTGACAGCATTACGCCTAAGCACATTTTTGTACAAACTGCCAGTGTTTAATGTCCTGTAATGCTTGTGAATCTTGAAATAACCTTGGGATTTTAAAACAGTTATCGGCTTGTTAGTATTCGAGAAGACGGGGCCCCGGTGCAGCGTGTCAGGTCCATTTGAATGTGGGACTCGGTGGTTTCAGTGCACGGCCCTAAAGTCGAATTAAGCCGAGAGTCTCTTCTGCCGCCAGCCGAGAGAAAGGGCAAAGGATGGAGGGAGCCACCGCTGCATTTTCAACAACCTTTTTGTGATACAGTGTATGAAAGGGAGCGCGAATTCAATGGGAATGTCTGCCAGACCTGCACAATAAATCATAAATGTATTGACTGCAACACAAGAATACAACTACTGCTGAAAGTTGCACAATTAGAGGCTCTGCTCGGACTCTGTGGGGGACAAGGTTTAAAAAGTTCTGGTTTTATGTGCCCTTTAAAAAGTAATGGGTTTTCACCTCATTTAATTCTGGTTTAAAAGCTTATTATATAGCGCATGTTGATGAACACAAATATAATTATAAGTTTGTAGCCAAGGGTTGATTTCCATTTTCTTCACATTTTGTCCCCTTAGATTTATAAGGTTATAATATATTGAGGTTTGAAGTGTTGATCAATCATAGACCTTAATGGAAATGAGCAATATGTTTTTGCTCATAAAATCCTGAAAAATGCACTAAACACTCCAAAAACGGTATATAGTGTATAGAGGGGACCCAGGAACAAGAACTCAATTTTGATAAAAATGGGGACTCTTAGGGGATAATATTTAGTGATTGATTTTTCAAGATTCAAGATTCAAAGATTTCCTTGTCAATTAATGTCATTCTATCAAGTACATTTGTACCCTGTCTCTTCATAAAGAGAAACTGAAATACTTTTCTCTTTGTCAAAGCACATCCTGATGTTGCATCTGTGATTAGTTATAAAAACACAGTTTCACATGGTTTGTTTTTTCTTTAATAATGTGCAACATTAATTATCACATTCATCAAATGAGAAAACCAAAAAAGGACATATTACGCTCCGCTGATACCACATTCGTATTTCACTCAGTCTTTATTGTGCATCAGCCTTCTCTGGTCTGATGAGGCCGATACAGGGAGGTCGGTTGGTGAAGGGGTGCCACTGTCCCTGGATGCTGGGGTTGTCCGTGTGGAAGGGCTTTCGGATCCGGATTATGTCCAGCCCAGACTGATCTGTCAGTTTGGTCAGAAGCTCAGAAATCTGTGGTGCTGTTTTGGAAATGACAATTTCTTCTCTGACGTTGCCATTTACTGCAGAAAGGCAACACAAGAATCATATGGCACAGCGTCAGTGACAATGAGGCAGCCAAGAGCATCAAAGCGAAAGCATGTTACTTTGATGGTGTTACAACGCCCCCTGTCTGACACTGGAAGAATGCCAGTACCAAGCCTATTCATTTGTGCATATTTGTGGAACGATTCACAAATGGAGGCATTATAAGTTTTAATGACATAGATTATTTAAAAGCATGAAATATAAGCAGCAATTTGGGCAAGAACATTATTCAGGGGTTTAACCAAGACAGCAATAAATGCGTTTTCCGACTCGTGTGCAGCCAGTATTTATTAATATTTCTATTTTAGTTATGGGTACTTACAATACTCAGCAACAATTTTGGGGATCCTACAAGCCTGGGGAGACACGTACACGACAGTCCCGGGGTTTTTCTTGGCATAATCCACCACTCCTTCTTCAATAAAGTCTCTGTAAATAAACAAATAAAGAATAATTAAAAAAAGGTTACACTTTCTTTAACACTACCCTTGCTACATTTAGTATAACGTAATGTGCTTTGTAACAATCTGTAATAACTTGTATGTAGTACATTTATACACAATGGAATGTGTACTAGTAGTAAGGAGGTATAATGTAAACCTTGGAGTTAGGAATTAGGGTTAGAGTTATTATGTTTAATATCCAGTTACATTTTTGCCTGATAGGTGTTCGGTTCAAATACAATGTAACTAATAACACATATAGTATTGCATTTGTGTTATAAGTTTAAGTTTAGACACTGTAAAACATTATTACGGTTTAAACATAATTTTGTTCAATCTAGGTCTATTTAAGATCTCATTCAGTCCCGATTTAATCTTAATCTAGGCCTGATGGTACTTGGAAGGTCATGTTATGAGGCGATTTGGTGTGAAAAAGAGAACCACAGCAGTGCAACAGTATATCAAATGGAAACCATTGAACCACACAACAATGAGAGTTTTAGGTAATCAAGAGCAATACAAATCTCACTCAAAGCCTTCAAAAGCAAAACATATTTAGCTTGTACTGTGTATATAAAGTGGTTTCTACCTGACTCCTAAAGAGCTCTGTGCATTTTTGGAGAAGATGATGGAGACGCGCTTGAGCTGAGACACATATCGACCCACTCCGTTTCGCAGGACGCTTTGGAGGAAACGACTCGGTGTCCCCCTTGAAGTCATATTTTCATGTGTACTATCGACTTATTATCACTTGTCCCAAACCATAAAATAAGACTTTACAGGTCGATTCCAGTAGAGGACAAATGAACGGACATGGACCGAAACGTGAACATCTTGGTCCGTCAGCGTTTTACGTCCGGAAGAAACATGTACATTGCTTGTAAAAAATATGTAAAATAACCACTAAGACATTATTTTGATTAAAATAAACATTAATTCGCTCTATTGCTTCATCTGTAAAACGACATGAATAGCTTGCAAATTTCAGGCTGGACAAGTGCGAATTTCTGTGCGGTACCTTCGTATTTATTTCTACACGGACTTGTTTTGAAGGGACACTCAAAAGCCCGGGCATGAAAGGCAAAGAAAGCATGGGCTGGAGGACAACCAAGAAAATGTGTAAGCGTTTCTTTTCCTTTGACATATTTTGTTGCGCATTAATGTATTAGCAAAATATTTAAAAATATAGTTATTTTTTGGTCAATTTGATACGTAAAACGAAATGCTAACACCTTTTTTTAACACCAACACCAAAGACACTAATTAAAATAGGCAATGCTTTATCATATTGCAGTAGTGGTTGTACTGTGCTAAGATTTTGAACATCTTCTCTTATTATTGCACTTTCAGGCTCGATGTCTTGAAGGATAGTGCCAATGTGGAGGAGCTTGCTGCTAAGGGGGTCCACCTGCCTTTTGCAGGTTGGAGCCCCCAAACCCCCCCACCAAAGACTGCTGTCCTCCCTCCATTTAAGACATTTTACCAACAAACCTATTTTCAAGCCTGTCCCTGCCTTGTTTAAGATACCTGCGTGTGGCCCAAACAGTCTCCCTGTTCACTGTAGGATTAGTAGGAGCTATAAAAAAGATGCCAAGTCTACTGGCGAGTTCCCAATAAGCCCAATAACTGTGACCGATATCAAACACTATCTCCGCTCCAAAGAAATCCACTTTCACGACGGTTACAGCTGCCTGCACATCCCCAGCATTTTTGTGGACCCTTCCATAAGGAAAGATAACTTTTCTTTATTCATTGATAAAACTACTGGGAGGTTTCTATGCATGGACACACAGGTGGAGGGAAGTTGGGAGGACCTACAGGATTGCCTGGAGGTAATGCAAAAGGATGAGCAGGATGTCTTAAGCCCCTCTGTGCTGCTGGGATATCCCGAGAGCGAAGAAGAGCAGGAGGAGAAGACCAGGGAGTTGAAGGAGGTGCAGAGCATCTGGTCCAGCTCTGTCCCACTCACAGATATCCCAGAGGATGAGGCACAACTCATTAAAACCATGTTCCAGGTATGAAACTATCTAGAAGCTCTTAATTACTTATCTAAATGAATTGGTCGTAGACCTTTTTTGTACTTACATAATTTTCCAGATGTTTCCAAGAGACACATTACAGCATGTTTTCTCAGTATTAAAATGGAAGTCAATTTAAATACTTACATTATTTGTTTTTTGTTTTCAGATTACCAAAATTACCAATGCCACCTTAAAGAAGTTTGGAGTGCGACTATTTAGGCCGACAAAAAGTTTAGTTTTTCCATGGTTTGGAGGACCTGACTGTTCTTTGAAGGGTGTTAAGCTGCTTTCAGCCCAAATCAATGACAAGGATAGAGTCACTTACAACGAAGCTACAGTCCCCAAGTACAGTGCCTATTATAATTTATTTGGCCTATCTCTTGTGGGGCGCATGGACACGGAGGTGGTTTTGACTGGAAGTGAGTTGGATACGTTGGCTGTGAGCCAGGCCACGGGACTGCCCAGTGTTGCTCTTCCCCGTGGGGTCAGCTGCCTCCCACCCATCCTCCTGCCCTATTTGGAACAATTCAAAAGGGTGACTTTGTGGATTGGAGCAGATATACGTTCCTGGGAATCCTCCAAAATCTTCTCCAGAAAACTGGGCCTGAGGCGATGCTCATTGGTGCGGCCTGGAGAGTTCAGGCCATGCCCCGTGGAGGCTCTGGCCGAAGGCAAAAACCTGTCCCGAATTATAAGCACTTCCATCCCAGCGGCGCACAAATCTATCGTGTCCTTTAAGCAGCTGAGAGAGGACGTGTATGGGGAGCTCCTGAACAAAGAGCAGGTGGCAGGAGTCAAATGGACACGGTTTCCGGAGCTCAACAGGATCCTAAAGGGGCATCGCAAAGGAGAGCTGACAGTTTTCACAGGTGCAATAATTCATAATACTGTTATTGTAATACAAAGGCAAGAGAACGGTGTGCAAATGAGGCTATTTTAGTCCTAAAGCTTGTTCTGCCACATCTCTGTAATTAATGCTTGTCACACAAACGCACACTGGACTGAGATGACAAATTATAGCTGTACGAACACCCACAAACCAAATTGCTATCATTTTGTTGTCTAGTTGCTGTGATGAAGCTTATGCGATGGGGAGAAAATCCTATATTTTACATACTTTTCTTTTTCTATTATGATTTATTAACCAATCTTGGCCGTCAGTCAATGAATGGATTAAAACCATGAAAGCTGGAACAATATGAGGTTTTAACTACACACTTCTGCATGTTTTGTTTTAGGCCCTACTGGAAGTGGAAAGACCACCTTTATCAGCGAGTTGGCCCTGGACCTTTCCATGCAGGGAGTGAACACTTTATGGGGAAGCTTTGAAATCAATAACGTGCGTTTGGCGAAGATCATGCTCACGCAGTTCGCCATGCAGAGACTGGAGGATAATCTGGAGCAGTATGACTACTGGGCCGACAAGTTTGAAGAGCTGCCGCTGTATTTTATGACTTTCCACGGGCAGCAAAACATCAAGTAAGTTGCAGAGCTTGACGTCGACAACCTTTTCTATGTACCTTTTGTTCATGGCTGTAATGTTTTCCGTAGGACTGTGCTTGACACTATGCAGCACGCTGTGTACCTGTATGACATCAACCATGTTATTATTGACAACCTGCAGTTCATGATGGGACAGGAGAACCTCACAGTGGATAAGTATGTAAATGATTTGTTCTCTCTTCCGTAAAATATGATTATTTAGCTGTGAAACATGAACTGGCTGCCATTCTTCACTAGGGCTGAGCAGCGTTAAGCAATACCAGTATGGTATCGGAAAAGAAAAGTTTTGGTTCTACCAGTATCGAAAAAATATAAGTATCGAAAGCTGGTACCGGAAAAAATCTTATATCTTTAGATCCAGGTTTTGATGGCGTTGGTCCAGGGAGGAAGTGACTTGAAATTCAAATAAATGATCCCCCACCCCCACATTTTTCCCCAATTTTTCCCCATTACATTTTTTTTTTTACAATTTTTTTCCTCATTTTTTCTTACTAATATTTTTCAGATTTTTTTCATTTTTTTTTACCAAATGTATTCCCCAATTTTCCCCTATTTTTGCCACAATTGTCCCAATTTTCTCCAATTTTTTAAAATAGTTTTTGTCCCTACTTTTTCTTTTTTACACATGTTTTCACATATTTGTTTACACAATTTTTCCTTATTTTTGCCACAATTTCCCCCAAATTATTCCCCATTTTTCACTAATTTCTTGACATTGGACATGAACCAGATGTTGTAAATTAGCAGATCTTCCACATATTATTGTTCTGTTTTCTGGTCCTAAACGACAAATATGTTAGTATAGGAATCAGAAAAAGTCGTTCAGGTATCAGTATCAAAAACCAAGTATCATTGAAGTACTGATATCGAAATAATGGTACCCAGCCAAATTATAGACTTTTATATTACAGGAAACAGTTCTTTGATTTCACATTTATCTGTCCTTTACTGAATGTTACACTTTTTGCAGTCAAACCCACATTAAGAAAGTAGCAAGTACAGGGATTGGTGTCATTCAATTATTTTTTTTGAATAACTTTCAGGTTTGCAGTACAGGACCACATCATTGCTGCCTTCAGGAAGTTTGCGACTAGCAGCAGCTGCCACGTAACATTGATCATTCACCCGAGAAAAGAGGAAGACGATCGAGAGCTTCAAACAGCATCCATCTTTGGCTCGGCAAAGGTGCAAGATTCTTTTTAAGATAATCCTATTTTGTGTCCAGTTTAGATACTTGATGGACTTCCTCAATTTCAATTTCTGACAGGTTTTGACATAAATCAGAAATAATAATCCTCCCATTGAGAAAGTTTGCCTATAGCTCACGTAAAGAACTTTGATTGACAGGACTCACTTCTTTCTCATAAACCTTTAAAAATCAGCACAAATGTATATAAATATACCTAAAAATCAAACTTGTCTCCTTGATTAGACAGACTTGTTCAGTGTGGTCAATGTCCCTGTAAACCTATTGGGTACGATATTCAGATAACACTATTATTCATCTATTTTAAATAATTTACAGACTTGGGCTATTTCACTTTCACTGTCAGGTTATGTCATAAATCAGAAATAATCTCTTCAAATCCGCACCTAGCCCACAGTTTAGTCGGCAGCACTTGCTTGTAGAAAGTTTCTATGGAGAATCTCTCAATAATAACTTTCAATAGCAATAATCCAAGTAATTAACATGGAAATATCTCATGTTTTTATGTAAATTAATGAATTAAAGAACTATGTAGCTTGTTTACCTTAATAATTCCTTTCCGTAGTCCC
Organism: Gobius niger; assembly: GCF_951799975.1. Taxonomy (NCBI): domain Eukaryota; kingdom Metazoa; phylum Chordata; class Actinopteri; order Gobiiformes; family Gobiidae; genus Gobius; species Gobius niger. The sequence goes on along the minus strand of NC_136870.1, from coordinate 17,507,977 downwards.
TCTGGGGGTAATGCAAGTGTTAATGGGATGATTGGGGTGTCTTTCATCTCCCCCTGGTGTCTCTGGCCAGAAAACCGCAATTGCAATTTCCCGGCCTCCGGGCTGGAGGTGCAATAGAATCACGAAGAAGAAGCTAACAGGCTAACGGGCAAAGCTAACTGCAGGCTAGCACCACTTTAGCAGTATTTACAGCGAAGTTTTAAGTGAAAAAAATTATCTCCATTGTGTAATTGAGTTGTGACACAATGTACAACATCCCTCTTTCCCTTTGTCTTTTCTGTCAGTGTAGAAGTTCCTCTCACGGACAATTAATGAGTAAAAAAACACATCTGCTACGACACCTGCAGTGGCGCTTATGGCCTTTAGGGGCATGAGTTAGTTCTGCTTTAAACCTCTACAATGATACGTACACAAAATAAGTTTTTACATTTTATAATTTTAAGATGAAATAAGAAACCTATGCATGCTATAAACCCACATGGGATAGTTAAAAAGGCTGTGATGATGCAAAACCAACTTAACATTGTTGATTTAAAGGGGCTAGATGCAAGTTGGCCATTTTGTACTCACTGTTGCCACCTCAGGTCATACGTGTAACTGCACCTTCTATATTAAGCTCGTGCATGACATAAATTTACCATTTTTAAATTCCTTATAGTCCCTCTAATATTAAAAATAGAAATGGTCGTTGGCTAACTCAGAATCGTTTTATCTTCCTCCAGGCGTCTCAGGAAGCAGACAACGTTCTGATTTTGCAGGAGAAGAAGCTCGTGACCTGTCCCGGCCGCAGGTCTCTCCAGGTCACCAAGAATCGCTTTGACGGCGACGTGGGCATCTTCCCCCTGGACTTCATCAAGTCCTCGCTCACTTTCTCGGCCCCTGTTAAAGGTAAGCACAAGTTCAAAAAGCCGACAAAGACAGAAAGTGAGGACCTCAAGGGACCTGACGCTGCACCGAGGAAGGATGAGGTCAAAAAGGAAAAAGTGACTAAAACAACAAAGAATAAGACTGCTGCAGCAAGTGAAACCACTGAAGTAAAATGAATGATTTAAAGTCCATTAACACAGACGGGCAGTTTAATGTCTGAAGTACACGGTTCAACTAACCTATGTTTAGTTCCAATAATGTACTATTCACCAGTAAACAATATGTGAAATGTACATACCTTTAAATAGTAACATTTGGTGCGATTTTATAATGTACATTTTGAAAACTTTATATACACCCTATATAAAATATGAAGATAATGAGATATTGTATTAACTGACATTAACTGACATTTCAACTGATAAACAAAATATTCCCCAATGTCCTGATTAAGACAATTGATCTTATGATAGATATTTCTAACTCTGATGAAGTGATAAAAGAAAACAGCCAGTGTTAAATGTTGAAGTAAGCTACACCTTTTTTTTTTTCCCTCAGCCCATCAGTTGCATGATTTTTTATTTTTTTTATTTTGTGTGTACGGACAAGTAAAACAAAAAGTGTCATATTTTCTATAAAGTCTTGTTAAGTGTTACTGTATTTGTACAGTATAAGCCTAAAGTGCGCTCTACTGATTTTATAAAAACGCCTCTTTTATAATAAAAAACTGCTGTAACCACATATACCAGTGTTTTCATTAAAGGCCAGGAGGGGGCAGTGTTGGGTTGATATAAATAACTCTGAATTATTGATTTTCTTTTGGGGATTTTCTGTGGTGTCTACACTACAAGGTCAGCAGGTTTTAAACATATTAACCCCCGCCTTAACCGAGCACAATTTCTCCAGTTCGTCTTTACCCAAATCTAAAAGCTTCTCGACTGGAGCTGACCGCCTCTATATGCCAGTGTGATGGTAATATTTTTTAAACGTTTTTGTTGTGTTTTGGTCACTTTTTCATCGCATTTTTGTCACTCTTTTGTGGCTTTCTTGTTGATTTTTTGTTGCCTTTTCATGACTCTTTAGTCATGCTTTTACAGCACATTTTTGTCACTCTTTTGCCGACTTATGTCACATTTTGGTCTTTGTCGACGTTTTTCGTTACATTTTCTTTTTTCGCATTTTTGTCACTTTTTTGTTGCTTTTTCATCACTCTTTAGTCGTGTTTTTATCAATATTTTATTTATTTATTTTTGTGTTGTTGCTTTTCCTGCACATTTTTGTTGCTCATTTGCCACTTTTGTTTTTAAATTCGGGTAAAACCTAGGGCTGGGCTATTTTGGAAAAAAAATCAGTATTTTCCCCATATTGAACGACCTCGATTTTCGATTCAATTTTATTTTTTCATAATAAATTAAATACATCATGCTATAATAAAAACCTGATTTACGATTTGATTAGATTTGTTTTCCCCCAATTAAAAATATATCTTTCTTGTGTTTAATTAAAGTGCATCAACAAAATTGCAAAGGCAAACCCTGTCTCTAACTGAAAAGTCACTGTGCAACAAAGATTGTTAAACATCCAAATTATTTGCACTGTATTTAGATTGAGCTGATAAAACAACAAAAACTGGGGCACATTTGTACAGCAGGACCTTTTCCCTCTAGGGCAGAGAGTAACAAAAACAAATCTAACCCTAACCCAGCTGTACATCTTGCTGATTCATAAAATTAGATAAATCTTTTATTCAAACCTCAGCTCAAATAAAAACAAATGCTTTCATTAAGTCTCATTTAACACACAAAAGTCGTCCATTGTCTCGTCCAAACCAAAGAAATGGCTGTAAACCTGTCCATAATAAAGTCCCATGACGTTTATTGAGTTTAACCAAAGTAGAGATTGCAATTTTGATTAAATTTTGATTAATTGCCCGGCCCTAGTAAAGCCAATCTGGAGAAAATGAGCTCGAGTCATGTGAGGGTTGAGTTTGAGACCCTATTGGAGAAAGGATTTAACGTGCAGAATTGTAACTATTCAAATTGCAATGCCATATCAATTGGCTATAAACCTGTTCCAAAACCTAATCATAAAATAGAGACTGTCTAAACATTAGCTCTGATCATCTGTATGTTTTTATTAGTTTAGTGCACACGGTTTTCTCATACAATTAACTCCCTGTATCACATTACATTATACATTATTCATGTTAAGTGACTTTTAATAAATACAAAAGCGGCTTTAAAACATTCCTCTGAATCTTTTATGACCCACTGTCTCATGGTGTGGCGGCACAAGCAGAATCGGCTGCAGAAAGTGCAACGTTATCCTCCGCGGCAAATCGCATTAAAGTTTGAAGTGGTTTATTGAATTGTAGTCACTGCGTGTGTCAGCAAAACCCAGCAAAATGAGATTTATTATGGCCCGTGGTGGCAGATGTTTTATATCGTGGATCTTTAACCGCCGCTTCCCTTTTCGGGCATTGTCTCAACAGAGGAAGATGTAAGTACATTGTTTTGTGGTCCTCCAGTCTGATTTCATCTAAAGATAAAGACTAGAACCGTTCACCTTTCTGACTTCGACAAAGGCACATAATTACAAACTTCATTAGTCTTGTGTAAATTATTGAGCAGGGTTTGGCACTGGATGCAGCTCAGTGGTTCTCAATTTTATCCCTGGTCATGTAAGTTTTATAACCTTGTTTCAAAACAGTTTTCATATTTTATCATTGTGGTTTGCTTTAGACTAAACAAGAGTCATCCCAATCAAACCCACGACCTAAAAAGACAATCCCCGCACTCATTTGCCCACCTAGTAATATGGAAAAAGTGATGAAAACACTAAAGGATTACAAAATTATCATAATCGTGGAAAAAATAAGTTTTTTTAATCCATCCATCCATCCATCCATCCCACCAGCGTGTCCTGGGTCTTCCACGAGGCCTTGTCCCACTAGGACATGCCTGGAATACCTCCCGCAGTATTAAATTATTAATTTTTATTTTAATAATAGTTTTTTTTTTGCATTATTTCATGGCGCTGGGATTATTTTCCCTTCGCATTTCACGTGCCTCATGCTTTTGGCTGACATAAAAACAAACTGCGCGCTGTGTGATGATGTTATCAGGCCGCGCTGCTCAGTTTACTTTCGCAGGTGTGAGGGCTGGCCAGCAGGGGCAGGTGTGAAACAGAGACCTCTCCTTAATCGAGGCGTACTTGAAATCATTTGTACTTTTATGACTGTGACTGTGAAGCTGAACTCGGTTATAGGCAGGAAGTGAAAGGTTAGACAATGGCCGACTTACATGGGGAATTAACAGACAACTCTGGGCATTATTAGATTGGAATTTTCTACATGCATGTTTTCATACAGTGTTTTTTATTGTATGTGTGTAGTGTATGTTATTGCCATCCCATAGTCTCAGTGCATTTCCCAGAAAGACTGCACATTGGTCAGATGGTCAAGATTATTAAGGAGTTGATGGAGCCATGATGTCTGCTCTGTTAAATTCACTCGCCTACTACTGTCCGTGAAGACACACTAAACACTGGACTTGCATCATTTGTATTGACTGAATTGGACATAATATTCAGTCTATGGTCTTTGTTTGAAGTAAACATTACAGCACCACTTGTTTCCTTTCCATATTAATAATTGTAACCATTTTCTTTGCTGAAAGGCGACTGCTTTAGAGGCCTATTCAAATAGACGCCATCTGGTGATCGAAGGCGACAAAACCACTTGAATTAGTTCGAAACAGATTGTCCAAAGTAGGCATTCCTCTCGATACAAAAGATAAATTATTCAAAGCGATGGAGATCATGATGAGGCTTGAAACGATGTCTGTCGTGGCACAGTTTGCCCAAAACTCCATGAGAATTTTAATCACAGATAAATAGAAGTGGTTTTCCTTTTCGGGATCACAAACACCAGCCCACGATGCTTCACTGATGATACGCTCGGATTGGAAACTCCACATGCAGCTTTCTGCCTCATTAGTCGTCCATCATTAAAGTATTTGTCGAAGTCTGGGGTAATTTCAAAGCCTTTATCCAGGGCCAATCAGCTGGGACCGGGAAGGGGACTGGACTTTCTTGTAGAAAATGAGGTCACATCGTTGAAGAGTTGTGCAGGATTGTGGAAAGACGAGACGTTTTTGTATTGAGGGTAAAGTTCAAGAGGGAACTTATACAATTCAGCTTTCTCACTGAGAGGTCAACATTAATAAGGCTACAAGAGTGATATCAAACCATAAGCTGCAATATATTAGGTATTAGGGTGCAAATTGATGATTTGAATCTGAGCTTTCGGCTTTGAGTGTCCAGAAAAATAAAACAAATGCATTATTATATCTTCTCTGCTGAGAGCTAAATACAACTTTTTCAATATGCACTGCAAAAAGTGGATTCTAAGCAAGCAACAAATGTCTTACTTAAAGAAATAAGTTCTTATTTTTCCCTAAAAAGTATTAATGTCTTGCCTAGCAAAGTTTTCTTTAGAAAAGAAATATTATTTTAGGAAATAAAATCTATCCATTTCTTGTTCAGATATATTTGCCAACAAACATGCTATTTTTTCTTGTAACAAGAAAGAAAGACTCTTTGAATCTTAGCATTAGACAAAGATTTTTTTTTTCTTTTTCAAAGAAAAAGTAAGATCACAACAACTCTTAATTTAAGAACTGATTCTCACAGATAGATAATACATTCCATTCTTTATTTTTACATTCAAAACTAAAGTGTATCAATTCCATAACTATATCTATTAACATTGTTCTGACATTACAGCAATTGCAACAAGATATAAGAAGTTGGTTTGCTCAAAATTAAAATGTAAACATTTTTGTTGCATTTAAAGAACAGAGCACATTACATTGTACTAAATTTAGTTCGGTACAATGTATCAAGGTAGTGTGAAAGAAAGTGGTACCAGATTTTCTTTCCCAAAATAGAAATATATTCCTTGAATATTAGTATTTATTAAGAAGATTTTGCTCAAAAATGGGTATAATTTAAAATTATGTTTTTCTGAAATTATTCCATTTTCTGAAGACATTTTGCTTGATTCTAGCTATTTATTTGCTTAAATTTAATGTTTCTTTCTTGTTTTATAATAAGAAAAATATTATAGAAATAAGAATTTGTAGTAAGAAAAAAATGCTTACCCCATTGGCAAGTTTGTAAAATTTGTTTCCTTGTTTTTAGTAGGGTACTTTTTGCAGTGTGTTTAAAACCTATTGTGTATCGGAAAAGCATGGGATTCTTTGCTTTTAAAACTAACATTCATGCATCTGAATATGTTGATTTATAACTATTTAAAAAATAAAAATGCAGACTCCTGACATCATGCATGTATAGTTCAGTCTGTGGTTCACGTCTACACTGACAGGAGCCTGCCTCTCTATGTCACGTGCTCTGGGCATGTTTGACCCAAATAACCCAACTCTGCGGCAACTCTCTGTATATTAATAACTAGAGTAGAGTACATCTCCCACTGTGCAGCAGACTGGAGGAGCCAAGGAGGATAGTAGAGTATCTTGTCTATTTATGGGGAAAATAAATAGTGGTCCTCTTAAGCCACATCAGAGCTAAAAAATGCAATAAGTATTTTCAAATTACAATAAAGGCGCATTGTGTACATCATATTTATCTAGGATCAGACAGTCCCGTCTTTTTCCTCTGTGCCCACAAATAGCTTTTACGGTAAAACTTGTTTGTAGCTGTAAACAAGTGATAAGTGCCTATCATTTGAAGAAATCAGTGCTTCTCTCTACCACCATAACACCGTATGTTTATATTAGTGTCACATTGAGCCATTCTTCATTTTGAGCGCTGGAACAGCATCACAAAGTAAACGTAATAGAAAATAGTGTTGTTGGCTGTGTTGCTGATCATAATAAATTTCCCCACTCGAATTGAATAACGGGTTCTGTTTAAGACATTATGGATTCCTTTCATCAAACGTGTACTTAAAGGTTCCTGAGCTGGTCATGTGCAGCTTATTGAAAAGGTGTCTGGCACGGCGAGGCTTGGAACTGAACCAAGGTATGTGTCTTTTGTACCGGGTCGTTTTGGCGGTCCAAAATACTACAGCAATTTAGTGACAGCTAGGGCTGAGATGAAAATTACTTAATAAACTTGTAGTTCAATAAATGGCAGATAAACAATACATTTTTGTGCTCAATATGTATCGTCTGTGAATACATTTGTGTTTCCCCCCAATGTTTCTAATGTCTCATTGTATTTAATGTTCATTGTGGATTATATTAAAGGAACAGGCCACCGTTTTTACATACTGAGATATGTTTTTACCTGAGCTTAGACAAGTTGATGCGTACCTGTCTGGTCGCTTCTAGCTTCACCCCGTTTGGAGCTATAGGAATACGCTGAGAGAGGCCAACTGCTAACAACATCTTTGGTCTTTTTGCATGACTGAGGGCGCACAGTTCTTCCATACTGTGATATGTTCTTACCTGAGCTAAGTTGATGCGTACCTGTCTGGTCTTTGTGCCCGTGGAAGAGGGTGGTAGCATCCAACTTCACCCCCGTTTGGAGCTATAGGAATATACTGGGAGAGGCCAAATGCTAACAACATCTTTGGTTGTTTTGCATGACTGAGGGCACGGACAAAGACCAGACAGGTACGCATCAACTCGTCTAAGCTCAGGCAAGAACATAACTCAGTATGTAAAAATGGTGGCCTGTTCCTTTAAGATGAAGTACTTTTCCAGCAAAGCCTGTCATTTCTAAGCTTTTGAATTAGTTTCGGTGACATAAGCTCTTCAATAGTCCTTTATCGCAATAGTTTCCTGCCTCAATATATCAAACAAATTTTCTTTTTTAAACATACTCACTCCATCCTCCTCCTCATTTTTCCAGTTTTATCATCACGTTAGTGCCAACAATAGCACCCAGCCCACGACAGATAAAAATGCTTTATAATTAGACACACAGTCTTTTTTCAAAATGTCTGCTTTTACAATATAAATCAAGAGTGACAATGCAACTATCATTCCACTTGTTACTATGAAAAAAGTGCCTTTAAAACTAAATAACAAGGGTGCTTACTTTGCACAAAAAAATAATTGCTCTCGATGACTATTGGAAATGCCATTTTAGTGACGTGACTGATGAGCAAATGGTTAAACGAACTTTTGATGGTTGTCTGTCTCTGTTTTTAATGAATCTAGGGCCTCATTCCTCTTTGCTGGCATTAGCGTTGTTCTCTCAGGATAAGTACGGATTCTGGCCGAGCTCCAGCACTTCACACCGGACACTTAATTCAAAATGGGAGACATCGCTCTGTACCCAGCCAGGCCTGCACAGCCACTCCACCGCCTGGGCCAAGAAAATGCCCATTGAGCCTCAAATTAGCTGTGTACGTGGCCACCTTCAAAAGAGGCCCCTAATCTCCTCAGACTGGGACGCGCACTGACCAAAACGCCCCAGACCAGAGTTAATTGAAGCGTTATCGACATATGCACAGCCACATAAGCTGATTATGAGACCCTCAAAGCACATATGTGTAATTTTGGGTCAAGTACTCTCCTGAATGAGTGACATTTGTATCTTTTAAGGGGGCGGGCTCACACTTTGGACTGGAAATGAGTGCTTTAATTCAATAAAAATAAAGCAATGCCATTATTCCTTTGAAATAAATACTGATTTTGTATATGTTTTAAGAGGTATGGACAAAAAGGACCAATGGAGTTTAAAATGTAACAAGATTTTCTTACTAATTCGACATGTGGAAATGTAATCTGCACACAACTGTATTATTACATACAACTTCTGCATGATTTGTCTCTTTAATTTGCCAAACCTATTCACAAGACTTACAGCAAATGGAGTAGAATGTATTTAGTTGCCTTTTTATGACAGACAAAGGGCCTGGAAGCTGCCAGAATAAGGAAATGGATTTGTTTAGGCATTTGACTCAGCACTTATGTAACATGTAAATCAAATGCAAAACGCTCCAAAGGGAAAAATCAGGCGCAGACCGAGTGATTTGTGATAGATGCGTTTCTGCTTCATATCTTTCCTTGGCTTCCTCCGGTCTCATTCATCATAAAACCCCCCATCCAGGAAATGGACTCTCAATTCACTCCACAAAGAGCAGGGACCATTTGAAGACGCACGCAAATTACTGCAGAGTCAGCAACCAAAGACTTTGCTACATCTTAATCCTGCCTGTTCGGGGACGTGCAAACAATACCAGGAATGTGAACAGATTTATTTGAATGTGGGGCCCAGGGTGGCACTACGGTCGACTCATGTCTTTTTGATTGAGAATTTGATAGTTTGGTGTCATACAATTGAATTACACTCCAGTGCCTCGGCCCCTATGAGTGGGGCGGCACCTGGAGTGTCCAGTCAGATTCTAGGCTGGCCCCCTATAGACCAACCGCTGACCAATATTGGCACGCAAGTCAGATTTAGTAAACACAAGCCCATATTACTTTGGAAGTATTGCTTCAAGATGACACAATGGGAACTTCAAGGTGACGGGAGAGAAGCATTTGATTACTTTAGTTTGAAAAAAGGATATTGTTTTTGCTGCTTGCGTCTCAGATGAATGACGTTATCTGCACAGACACTTCATAAATCTGTGTTGTTTTGCTTGTTCTGACATTTTCAGCTGTCAAAATATTATGAAAAAGTAGTTAATAATTACTTGATAAAGTAATCCACTTAGATTTACTTAAAGGGACTCACTAGTTTAAAATGTTAAAATGATGTATTTTCCTCCCTTTGCATGTTCCAGCAATGTCCCAATGTGTAGAGCCCAGACCTGTTCACCACAACTGCCTCTAAAATCCTGTACTGTCACTCAAAACGTTGTTAATTCGGGCCGAAGTGCTTGCACAAGCCTAATATAGAAGCTGCAGTGACGCTTAAGACCTGAGGTGGCAGTAGTGAGCATCAAAATGACAACTTGCATCTAATCCCTTTAAAGCTGCATTAAGCATCTTTTTATGTGGAAAAAAAAGTTTATATTTGTGCCTATTTGACCTTGTAGTGACCCGGCGGCTGTATGAGTGGTCAGCATGGCGCCTTTACTTTCCATCACAGTGCTCTCCAGGACGCTCCGGGGTCAGTTGTTTGGAAGGTTTTCACTGCTGACGGAAACAAGTGACCCTGGAGTGTTGTAGAGACCACCGTGATGGAAAGTAAAGGCGCCATGCTGACCACTCATACAGTCGCCGGTTTACTACAAGGTCAAATAAGCACAAATATCAACTTTTTTTCCTCACATAAAAAGTTGCATAATGCAGCTTTAAAAAGTACTCTTATTAGACATTACAGCATTGGATAACTTTGTAATCGTTCACAGCCCAAGACGGATTTTATACACATTGACTACTGAAGATAATATCACTATTGATCCCATGCCCTTTTACTTTCTGTGCCATATTACTGAGGTCAAGCTGCTTTAACAACTGTAAAAGTACCTTTGAACAAGCACCGATGTCTGCAAACAGTTACTTTTCCTCCAATTAGCTCCCTCAGGCTTTGTTTATGAATAAAACAAGCCTACAGCATACTCTCCGGGGTCATTATCGGTCAGCACAACAGCCTAAGTGCAGATAAGCCCGGCTGCTCGGGGCAATGATAGGCATCTTGGGCACGCAGCAAACTTCCCCGGGACGTCCCGAGAGCGGAGGGAACAACATGTGCTCCAGTGACTACAGACCAAATTCAGTCATTATCAACATGCGCATAGTTTTCAAGCCACGCAATTATCAATTACCGAAACAGGCCCTTCTCGAGTTCTCTGGGGCTCCACCGTAAGTGCGGGACAATTGGAGTGCATTCCCTCTGCTCCGCTCCAGAAATGAGACAGAGTAAATCTAATTTCCATATAAACTGAATTGCATAGAGGTTCTAAGTGAAAGAGACCCTTGGCATAAAGCATCCTTTGATTTATGTTAATTGATTTATCTGCTGTATATTTCTCCTAGGGGTGAATTAAACCAGCAAAATGCATGGTTTTGGCGTAGCCTGCACAGAGACATACAGTATTAGGCATTATTACATTGACAAAAAACTAAAAATATCACGTTTTAGTCCTATTTCTTTCCAGGTTTATTTCTGTTCAGACTTAATTCAGCCTAAGTTCTGGTCTGGCAGCACAGTCCTGTTGTAGACCGGCTTGAGATCAGATGGTTCTCCCTTTTCTCTGGGAATGAAACACTTGGAAGTCATATTTTCTTTCTAAATAAAACAGCTGACCAGATAACAGTAAAAATATCAAACATCAAAAGCTATGGTGGGAAGAAAAAAAGAGCAGTTTAAGCTTTTAGACTTTATGCTTGTTGAATAACTATCTGGACAACTCATCTGATACAGGACAAATAACTCAAAAGGCACATAGGCTTTAGAATGGTGAGACACATTATGGGACAAGTAGACTTTTGGGTGTTAACTCACAGCCACAGTACACACCTGTCTCAACAATTACTTACATCACTACACAGTTATGACATAACAGAGCAATAATGTTTTTTTTCTTTCTGGCTTGCTGACAATGAGTAGCATTTATAAATGGGTTTTTAGGCAGCACCGTCATAAATCACATGATTATTATCCGAACTATTTCCCTTTTCCCTGCTTTGTCGAGGAAGACATCGGAGTGTGTGTGTGTGACCTTGTTTTACACATTTAGAAAGCAGAACAGGAACAGGTCGTGCCTGAACAAGATTGGACTTTAGGATCACAGAAAAGTTCACACGGCTGTGGATTGCAACCAAACCGACCAGTTTGATTTCCAGCTGTGATGATAAGTAAAACATTCTGCAGATGTTTGATTATTGTCGGTTTCTTGGACTTTATAGTAGGCTCAATGCAGCTTCGAATAGTGTTGAATTTAATCATGGGCCACAAGTGAAGCAAGTCATTCACGTTAAGCTGTTTCATTTATTTTATGTAACGTGATGTCCTGCTCCTTATACATCTTGTAAGTGTGCCATGTGAATATATTAGACAGGCCCCTGCAGCTTTTGCCTCAGGACTGCTGCTCTCTTATAAGTTACCCCCCAGCTCAGGTGAGTACAAACCACAGGGCAAAACCGGACATTTCAGAATAAAACTTATCAGTCCAAGTCTAAAGTAGGTCAGTCTTGGCAAATATAAAGGAAGGAAATATACCAAAAAATAATCTTGTTTCTGCACCATGCATAACAGAGTACAAAACACACAATAAAATAACTCAGGGTATTTATTGATAAAGATAGTACCTCATTACTTAAGTCTTTAGTAGACGTACCAGAACACTTACATGGCACAAAGCAATGTTGCCTTTCTAAACAAAACTACTAAATATGCAATGAAGATCGAATACACGCTGAATTGAATATTCTATTTCGAGCCATATAAACAAAACTATAGAGACAGTGTTCAAGAACAAATACAGAGACAAAGGTTCATGCTGAATCTGTCCAAAATCTTTGCCTTTTCTATAAAGTACTTCCTTTGCCCCTATAATTGGCCAACAAAATAAAATAAATAACATTTTTGCTCGAAGAGGAGTGGGAAGAAGACAAACTTATTGACTCCCAATAATATAAATAATGTGATTGCTACACTAATTTAGTTTAGTCCTTGATAGCGTCTAGTAAAAAAAAAGAAAGCAATTAAGTTGTGTTCATGAAATACAACAATACATTACATCCATTCAACATTCACAAAATGCTATACTTAATAACAAGTGTATAATTTTTCGTTCCTATACCCAATATATCGCCATGTTATTATTCATTATAAGATCATCATCACAAACCCACATAGTATTTTTTATTGCATATAAGTGTTTGATTGATATATAACATAATCCATATCTATTCATGAGAAGAATAGTAATAACAGATTGATGCTCATCATGGTAACAAGATTTAATTATTTATTTGCCAATCTTATTAGTGTGGTGTAAAATAAACAAACAAACAACACTCCTAGTCCACATGTGTCCACAGCCATGCTTTAACTTTGAAAGCCCACATGGGAAGTGTATTTCCACATCGACGCTGATCTCACTCCGGTGCCAAAACTCCTCCAGTCGCGTCTGGGTTCACTCCCGCTGCGCCTCTTCCCTCAACAACAAACGCTTCAAGTCTCCTCCGCCGCTGCAGAGGCGTCAAAGCGAGAGATAATATGCCTCTGCCACGGCATTTCTGTCGATGAGGGTCCGGGAGAAGTTTGTCGCTGCGGGTTTCGAGGAGATTGTTTTAAAGGTGGAAAAAAAACAACGCGTCGGACCTTTTTACTACAACAGCAGCTGCTCGGGACAGACCTCACTTCAGCGCGCGCATGGTAGGTAGGCTGCCACTGTTGCACAATCCCCGTGTACTTGTGCGATATGGGAACGGTGTGATAAACTAAGAAAGCAGATTTATTATTATTGTTGTGTTTTTGTGTGTGGAAAATTTGCAAATGCACACAATTTGAAAGATATTCTGTAGGCTCCTATAATAGACTTCCCAAGTGCATAGGCTCATTGGTCATACTAATTGTTCACTTCAAGAGGAGAAGTAGAATATTTACTGTTTTATCTTAGTTTGCTGGACTTCTCAACTTGATATTTGTACAGTTTCAAGATTGGACTAGAAAGTCTCTGTCTGCTCGTGCACTTTTGTAGATGTGCAGTGCTGTATGGTGAGTTCATGGTCCCTGTAAACAAAGTTGGATAAGCAAAGCAAAAGCCATGTGAAGGTTAAACTTGCCACTCTTCTGACATTTTTAGGGGCTTCCCCCTCACTCTTTCTCCTTGAGCTTGTTTTGAGCTCGATCTTATCATTGGCATCAGACGTGACAGGTTCAGTGGCTCAGACATAACAGCACACCTCTTTGTGGGCCCATTTCCTCTCCTTCAAACTCACCCTAAATCAACACACACACACACCAGTTCTTATCATGTGCCCACACTATATCATTCACGCGTCCCCAAAGACATGTTTGGCTTTTATCTCAAACATATATTGTACATTCCGGAGTAATGAGAGCTTTGGAGGCTGTGGTTGACACTCAAATTGTCTGTCACTTGAGTGCAGTGTTGAAAAATATCATGGGAGCATTTTAAGCATACATTTACTCTGTGAAATTATATTATTTGATATGGTAGGGGTTATGATAGAAGACGTTTCCCGGTATATTTTTTTGTTTTTTTATGCTCTATAGTTGCTTAATCCTAATCAAATCGCAATTTAAATGCAATTTGCAAACCACAAAGATGGCAATTATTTAGGCTGTACAGTTGCAATACCCTTTGAAGACAACAGTGAACCCTGTTTTCATGGGGTCTTTTACTTAAAGTGATATTCTGTAAGTTTGCAAAGTGAGGAGAAGTAGATTGAAATTTCAAAATAAACAATAAAATTCCTCTCCTCTTTAACCAGAAAGCCCTTCTTAGTTTGCAAAATGAGGAGAGCTGGAACAGAATCTTTAAATGTGAACAATCAAGCTCCTCCCCCTCCCCTCCTGATTGGACCAGACACACTGGTTCACTGGAAAGGCTCGTCTCATTGGTCAACACGGGAGGATACTATGCTCTGATTAGTTGCTGAGATACAGGACAAAAAATAGTATATACATATCATGACTTACTTTACATCAAAATGCAAGACTAGGTGGTCAAGTGTGCACATTTTATAAAATTTGTAGAACATTTAGACTTCCAGACTATCACTTTAAAACCTGCTAACTCTGTAGTTTAGACCTCTACAAACATGCCCTTAAATGCTTGTAGTTATTCTTTGTCTTCTCTCAAATGTTTATGTACTTAGACTCGTCCACTAGTGAACTGGATCTTGATATGAAGCATAATCGCAAATCAAAGTCAAGGCTTCCATAATTTACTATGCACTTATGCAGGTCTTCTTTGCCGGCACATTGGGGTTTACATTTCTGTATCAAAGCATCTGTATATTTTTTCTTTCAACACTTGATCTTAAGTTTCCATGCTTTGTGCGTTAACAATGCTCCAGTGATCAAAAGCGTCTGTAATGTGGAAGCTTGACACAATCAGTCTTGTGATCACAGTGGTCTAGGACAGAGGTGTGGGGTAGCGTTTTGAGTTGGCACTTCTATAGCTGAAAGGCAAAAAAAAGCTGGGGAAGTTTTTAGAGAAAGTTCAACGAGACTCTACAGCCCTAATTCAAAACAAATGCTTGGCAACCCGTAACAATAGAGGCTCAACAAATCATCTTCTTAGCAAGCTGAGGTTTTCATGATGATTTTGCATCACTTGCATTCTTGGCTGCTGGCATTTATCTGGGCGCAAATAAATGCACTGTTTAAACATTTGCTAAATGGACGCAGTTGGATGTTTCAATGCACTGACGAATGGACTGTGGCCTTCCACATCATATACAGTGCTTCTATTTATGGCCCATGATTAAATAAGTTTGGACACCCCTGGGCTAGGACTAGAGTACACAATTAAGCAAACATTTGGTGATTGAATTAGCTCACAAGTAGCTACATGCACGCAACAGCAGTTTTAGTATCTTACTTTTTTAACTTTAAGACTTCTCAATGAATTGCAAATGCAGATAAATGGAAATCACAATATGAAAGGTAGTGTTTACCAAATCAAACACAGCAATCATTTCTTTGCAAATAGGAAAATATCCTGACCAAATATAGCGTTATTACTCAAACCTGCTAAGTCTGAAAAGCATGGGATTTTTGTGTTAGATTATTAGTTTAATTTTTAGTCGATTCTCATGTTAGTGCTTGCAGTGACTGTTTGCTTTAAAGGAACAGGCCACCGTTTTTCCATACTGAGATATGTTCTTACCTGAGCTTAGACAAGTTGATACGTACCTGTCTGGTTTTTGTGCATGCCCGTGGAAAAGCTTTGTAGCTTCCAACGTCACCCCCGTTTGGAGCCATAGGAATACATTGGGAGAGGCTTAATGCTAACAACAGGTACGATACAGGTACGGCATCAACTCGTCTAAGCTCAGGTAAAAACATATCTCAGTATGTAAAAATGGTGGCCGGTTCCTTTAAGAAAGCTAAATCTAATCGAGATACTTGTCTGAAAAAACACATTCGAGTATGTATTTTCAGCCCTAATTGACGTTAAGTCTTAATTAACCGCATGTCTAACAGATGTGCCGAGCTGTGCCGAAAACCCCCAGGAGTGCTCATTTAGGTGATGAGGATATAAAAAGCAACTCATTTATTTTAGCAGAGCGCTAACTCATGTGCAAACAAAAGACAAAGAAACAACGATGACATGACAAAAGAGAACAAACACAGGGTGAGCAATGCTTTCATCCATAGACACTATACAAATAACTGTGAATGATATGATGATGCCCATGAAATAACCATATTACTTTACTTATTGAAACCTACATTCTCAAGCTGGATTGCGTATTATTTAACACATGCACCAACTGGATGCTTTGACTTTGATTTTAAGCATGAAAAAGAAAACTTGGATGCAAAGCGAACAAACATGGCATCAGTCGTTTAGTTTTTCTCGAGGCTCGTCATCTCCTGCTAAAATCCTAGTCTCGGTAATATTTTCTGACATCCCATTGTGCTGCTGTGCCTTTGAAGCGGGTGACGGCAGAATGAGATGTGCGCCACTTCCCGGCACTTAATGACAAACTGTAGCAAAACAATAGAAACCTGTCTCGGATTTGTTTCGGCCTCCATGTGCAGAAAGACGATGAAAGGCTATTGACCATTTACTTTTTGAACTGTAGTCTCTCTGATTATGAGTGTGTGGAGAAGTAATGTGTTGTGCCGTAGCATCAAACATGTAAGAATAAGCAATATTAGGGTTGCAAAGGGGCGGAAAATACCCAATGCATTTCCGGACATATTCCTGAAACTTTTACTGGGAACTGTATACAATTGGTGAGCTATTTTCTGCCCACTGATTATGTTTTTAAATCATTAAACAAGCATGATGTCATACCTCGACACTCCATATCGTTATGTCAAAGCATAATACAACTTTTCTAAACCTACTTTCTGCTTAATTCTCTTTCTAATGAATGGTGGGGCAAATGGCAAGTTTTTATATTATGTTTTTGTTTTATTACACTGTCATTGGTTAAATTCAACTGTCTCTAATTCAGATCTTGACAGACGCTGATCATGACTGTACGAGGAGTGGATGGAGCCCGAGTCTGACACACAGAGCAGCTAAATTATCAAACAATATAATTATCAAACAATATAATACTGCACACACTTGATGAATGTATATAAGATGGATAAAAACATGGAATTACTCTGTTCCAAAAGCTCTTCTTTGTATTGGCCACAATTTCAAACACTGTCCTTTCAATCTTCTTCTGCTGTGTGCAATCTTCTGTTGTGTTAATTCCCTATATGTGCCTGTTAATTCTCATAAATGCCTGTTAATGTCCTTGGGAAATTTACAAAGCCCCAATAATAACCATGCAGATGTACATATTTGCAATGTCTTTTGACTTGTTACTTTGTTTTGAGGTCTTTCACCAAGTTCTTTTGACTGTATGTATTGATGCCTACCATTAATTTAATCTTCATTATAAATTAAAATACTCTAAGCTGCACACTTTTAAAAACAATTTCAAAACATGGTGCTTAGCATTACATTACTTTTGTCCCAAAGCCCTGGTAAAAAGGATTAGGTTGCTAGGAAGTGAATTTGATGTAAAAACCTATGCCCAATGTAAATTATTTTATGCTAAAGTTACTATGGCTCGATCAAAGGACGAATTGAAAAGTCATGATCAACATATTGTGACTAATTTGTGTCTCTTCACTTGTGGGGCATAAAAGGGGCACAGGTCTAAAACAGGATGTTGTGGGGAGCCTTTTGCAACACACTGAAAGGATCATGAATGTTTGCTGAGAGCTGGAGAACTGTGCGTGTCATTGTTCGCTCAGTGTTTGGGAACAGCTGGCGTCACATCTGCCCCAAAGCCTGTCCCAGGTGCAAATATATGAACTATGATCTTTGACCCCCAATCTCATTTCGGTTGTAAGCCCAGTGTCCTGTTTCTACCTGCAATCATTTTCTCCGCAGGCCTGAATATTTAGCCTTGTCCTCAGAAGAATAGGGATGATAGAAAGTGTTTAGTGGATTTAGAGGCGCTACACTGGATTCCCCCGAGGAGGGATGTTTGGAGTTTGTATTGTCCCAGTTTTAGACGCAGCACAGAAGCCATTTGTCCAAGGTCCGCAACAACTGTCACTTGCAATTTCTCTGTCTGATCCCCGTAATTATCATACAACGCTGAACAAATCCCACTTTAACAAACAATGGAGCCAATGTCTGAGGAGAAATCATAAATATTTACATAAAGATAAACCCAGAAACTACATTTCTTCTGTGTTCTCAGAAACAAACGGATCTGGGACAGTTATTGCGACTAAACCTTCTGAAAACTGAAAATAGAGAATTGCTCAAGGGACAGAATTGCAGCAACACATCCACCAGTTTGCCTCAGGGCAGCGGTGTCTTTACGGTTTAACTGCCACTATACTGTGTGTTGAGTGAGTAAATAAATATTACACCATAGTGGTATTGTTTAACAGTACCCATCCCTATACATGATGATTATTATTAGTACTGCATTATAAGGTCCTTTCCAAATACACTGACATTGAGGGCCTGATCTTCCGCCTGGCGCAACAACAGAGTTGCTCAGGACAAAGTTAGAATCTTGCATAACAACGGTGCGCCACTGCTTTTGCCGGTGGCCCGAGGGTGTCGCTTAGAGAATAAAGGGGTCCACTGAGACTTGGGGCCAGATCTTGTGGTGGTGCACGGAGGGGCGCAGGTTCTTGGTGAATTATTTTCCGAGTGGCAGAGCTATGCACTATTCGCGTCCGCCACTTGTGAGGGGGCGTCACAAGAGAAGGTGACTGCACTGATGGGAGCACCACTGACCTGCATTTCCTCGTTTACTTCACGCTGCCTTGTGTTCTTCCTTAAGCCTTAGGGTCTCACAGGTCAAGCTAAAAACTGTATTTACCCCATCGTGAGCTAAACAATGTTCATGTGTCAGGGAAAAAGAGCTACAGCGTCTGTGAACGTGAAACAAAACAAATGCACATGTTCACCCCCCACTCCCCCACAACCACTCTCCCGGTCGGGGAGTCGATCTGGTTGGAGGAAAATGGGTGTCTCCACCCACTTAACTGCGCTAAGTCTGGAGTGGAAAGATTACAATGTGCGTTCCTAGTGGGTGCAAAATGCTACGTTATCGTCTGCGTTTTGAGACACAAGATCAGGCCCTTGGTGTGCTACAAACAAAGCTGACTGTAACACGCGCTTGCTGCTTCCTCTTTGCTTTCCTCGTCTTTACATTAACATGGGGCGCGCAGCCTTGTGCATCTTCTTAAGTGTTCACAGGACAAACTACAAACTGTTCGTCCCACTGTGAGTTAAACACTGTCCATGTCCCGAATAAATCGATGGTCCCACTCTAACCGCAGTACTAAAGAGTGTAGGGCAAACTCCACACTGCAGAAACGGGATGAAACTGTAGCAGAAAAGTCTGGTACGGTCTGTAGGAGGTAAAGCTTGGGGAGGGACCACTACTGTGCATAGCATTGCCATGGGAGTCTGTCCACCTACTTACTGCTCCAGGTATTAAGCTGAAGATTTCTCATAGTCTAGCCTACAGTCTGCGTTCCGAAACACAAGATTGGGCCAAACTGCTTTGACAAAATGCTAAACGTTATCTGTACTGACCTGGTAGCGGCACTTGTAAACATATGTCCTTGCATATCTCTCTTTGTTTAAAGGTAGATGTGTAAGCGTTGAGTCATCAGTTGTTATTGTGGGATGCAGTAGAGCTGTTGGTCCTGGCTCCTGCAGCTGTGTCGTCATGGTGATTATTACATCCACAGCTGTCGAGAGGCCCATGTGAGCGTAGAGTTCAGGCCTAAAGCCACTCGGACTCCCACATCCTCCTGTGTTTACCCCGACCTCACGCACTTCTGCATAATCACCGTCTCACTCTCGAGCCCCACTCGTCACTGCCACATTGTCTCAAAATAGCTGTGTTTTTTTATAGTTGTGCTGCTCAAAACTGCACCGTAAGAAAGCTTAATTTATTATACTTAGGTTCTAGAGTTTACATTTTAAACCTTGTTGATGTATTTGTGTCAGTGCTGTATTAACTTGATATCAATCACATTCAGTAGTATTATAAGTGTAGTGAATACAATTTATGGAGAAGGCTTATTTGACTCATTACTGGTCTAACTATGTGTGATTTTTATTAGAAACCACATTATTAGAAAAATGTTTTACTATTCCGTTTTGTGTAATATTTTTTACAATGTGTTTCATATCCATTTCATTGCTTCATTGAACTAAAACATTTGGGCGTCTACACTTAACTGTTCAAACTTTGGTCCAGCTCATTTCCACAAAATTAAATATGATTTTCCACAGCTGTAATGTGCTGTATTGCTTGAATTATAGTATTGCTTTTTGTACCTTATTGGTGATCCGATGCAGTGCTTTTCTATGCGTACGTACAGTTGTCTTCTTTAAAACCCAGTCAGCGGCTTTAACTGTTTGTTTTTAGTTTCACCCTGAGATATGACAGGAGTAAAGGCGAGAACAATGCGAGGAAGTACAACATTACTAGTGTTAGTACTGTACACCCTCTCTTCCGATCATTACAGCAGTGTGACAAACTGTTGTCAACTTGCCCATTGGCACATTCAGTATCTGCACTGGCTGTGTTTTAAAGCTACGTGTGAAAAATGCTGTTAACTAAGAATTGTATTATTTTAGTGTGAATGTTTGGGGGAAAGAAAATAATGATTACATATCCTAAGTGCTGTTTAAACAACTTTGGATCAAGACTTCTTTTAACGTTTTTTATATTAAAAACGATGCAGTAGAATGTAGAGTTCTTCCCAAATATGTGTTTATTTCAATTAAACAAGTAAAACTCTCTTCATTAATGCTTCCCCCCCCTTTTTCATAGTCTCTACTCAAATCTTGCCTGTTTTTTTGCACCAAGAATATGTCCTTTCATTCAAGTCCAGCCATTTCCAAGCAATGGTTTGTTGTCGTAATCGTGAGCTCTTGTGCAATGGTTCTAATGCCATTCACTTTTCTTTCTGTTTCAGACCTGTTTAATAAGTGTCAAAGTGCACCACTCCCCACACTTCACCCGCTGATGTAGCTAGAGCTGCCCTGAGGTGCTAACACATAGCTAGCAATGCGGCTAATCTGGGAAACCTTTCAGCGTTCATTGGCCTGCTCATTATAAACTAATGGAGATTTTAAAAGTTAAAATACTGAAGTTATATTGTTCACATTAAAAGACTAGATGTATTTACCAGTAGTCACTCAACAGCTAACGGAGTTGTTCCACTGCTTTTTTCTCCACTTTTAAGCTAATTTTTGTCAATGGAAAATGTATGCTAACAGCTGCAAACATGGCGGATCTCCATGGTAACTGTGGATTTTCCCTAACTCGATAGCCATGATTAGCATTTAGCCATCAAATATCACACATTTTTAATGATCCAGATGCTTTAAGGCAAGGCAAGGCAACATTATTTACACCACGCATTTTGTATGCAAGGCAACTCAATACGTCTTGTCAATGAATCGATCGCGTTAAGGTGATCAAAGCCTTGTTAAAAATCATTAATGATAATCATAATCAGTTAAGTTTTTACTTTGTGGGGTCGGAAACACATGCAATAGTCATTAAACATTATCACCGTATAATATGAGAAACCATAGAAATTATATAAATGCCAAGAAATGGACATTCTTTTTCATGGGGACTGGCCTCTCCATTCATTTGTAAGGGGATAGAGCAGTCAATTGAAGGATGTCCTGTACATTTGTTGCAGCAAGCTAAGATTGCTAAAGGTATTTGTATGATTTCTATGGACAGACAGTTGAGGGGTGTGGCATGAGTGAACTGTCTCATCAAAGGATCATTTGCATCCGTCATCATTAACTGGATGATGTTTAAGAATTCCTGTTTGATTGAACTAGAATTTGGCACGGTCAACATGATGATCTTTAGGTATTTATAACATTCAAATTAAGTCACCAAGTTTGGTTGGAAACAAGAAATGATCAGTTTTTTCAATTTGATCAGACTTTGCTTGTCGAGAAAGATTGAAATCAAAAGCTCTGTAAGGCTTTGAGAAGTGGTGGTATGCAGGTACTGGAGAGCCGGCTGTCTTCTGGAGGTGCCGGTGAGAAGCTGTGGGTGGTGGGATGGTCCGGTCGTGGGTCGCTGCGTCACAGTCCGTTACATAAGTGCTCCATGGACCGAGGAGGAGGAGAAGTGAAGCCATTAATGCTGAGTGTCATCTCTACAGCCAGCTCACACTTAACAGGCAAAACATGGCGGCAGCTGTTCAAAACGATGCACACAGGTTACCCGTCTGCTGCCATAACATAAGAGGGAATTCACCTTTTTGTTGTGTGCTGTGTATGCACCAAAACAACCATGATTCAGTGAAATTTCCAACATTCTCTTTAGTTATGTTTCTTACAGTATATTTTAACATAAAGCTAAAAGGGCAAAGAAACATCATGTCCTTCTAAATTAAAGTTTGTCTGATAATTAACTTCATGTTCCAGTTTGATGTGTCTCGTATAGTGCTGCAAATTGTCCAGCAAATCCATATTGAACCACATTGTGCCAAACTCTCATATAACGCACCAGTAAACTCGGCCATAGACAGAAAAGAATAAACTTTTTGGTATTGAACGGAACAAGAACAGCTTTGTAGGTTTTACTTTGATAAGTCAACTTTGTCAAAGTTATTACTTATCTTAAAGGGGCTAGATGCAAGTTTGTGATTTTTATACTCACTACTGCCACCTCAGGTCTTATGCATAACTGCAGGTTCTATATTAAGCTCGTGCATGACGGCACTTCGGACCCGAATTAACAACTTTTTGAGTGACAGTGCAGGATTTTAGAGGCAGTTGTGGTGAACAGGTCTGAGCTCATTCTACACATTAGGGCATTGCTGGAACACGTAGGAGGAGGAAAATACTTAATTATAACATTTTTAAACTGGTATAGTCCCTTTAACAACAGATACATGGGAGGGGACTGCAATGTGTTATACAGTAACCTAAGCTAACCTGTCTAGGTGGTGTTCTAGGCAGGTGACCAGGGCTTAATGACAGTGTTTTGTTGTTGGTTCATACCTTTTTTCGGGGGTGTCAATTCTGCCACAGATAAAGCACATATTATGTATCAAAATTTCATTCAAAGCCCTGCAAAAGTATGGAAAATATTTACATTTACACAATAAATGGCAGCAGAGGAAGGCAAAGGGAAGTTCAGCTTCCTGAAAACCTGGTGGAAGGCTGTCCTTCAGTCAGTTGGACCTGGAACGGACTGTGTTTGTGCGTTATCTTCCTCGATGGCCGACACATGTTGCTTCTATGTTTATATTCTATGTTTATTCTTTAAATTTTGATTGATTTTCAATGAAATCATCATAAGAACATATGGGTATTGTTGGCTAGTTGTATGTGATAATGTTACCATCTGTCGGTGACTGAAGAACAAAAAATGAAGATTATGAAGAATAAATCAAATCATTTGGTTGTTTAAGCCAGTGAATGCTTAGGTTGCCGTATTGTCAGCACACATGTACACTGTCATAATACTTACCCATACAACTGACCCTATTCAGTGTATATACAGTAAATGGCTTTGTTTAGCATTTGCGATCATTAAGTTGCTTAGCTCCATAGCTGAAGATTAAATATAGGGCCCTGTGTTTGGATTAGTAACAAATGGGCCACTACCCCATTCCTCACAGAGCTTCAGCTGTAAGTGTGCTTGGCTGTGTGTCTCTGGCAAACAGTCCCATACAAAAGTCCATTTAGCTTTCCTCTCACCGCCTGTGTCCGAATGTGTGTTAAAGCCTACATTTCTGTGAAAGGACCATTTTACCCCCCCAGCAGTAAACATCTCTATTGTCCAAGCGGAAATTTGATTGAATACGTAGTTGAGATTCTTCATTGAAGTTGTCAAATAACAAACCAGTTGTACTTCCCTGTTCTTTAAGCCAGTGTCAGGTACAGCTCTGTGCTCTGGCGGCACTAGAGGAGGCGTGTGTGGACTATTATAGCTGAAGTATATTCTCCTCTCTGTGTCTGTTTGTTGTTGTCAGTTCTGTGCGTGTGCTTTATGGGCCATGTCGTGCCTGAAATAAAGATTTATTGACCTACATGCAAAATTGACTTTTTGAGCTTTTAACCTTGTTAAAACATTGTCCCTCATCAAAAAATTGATAGCGTTCATTACAGCGGCATTGATTTGTTTGCATAGGTTGGCTAACAATTGTTTTGACAATTTCCACTGCTGCCTACAGATTGTGCAAAGGCTTGGCCACTGGGCGGAAGGATTAACCTAATGTGCATGTTTCGGGATGTTCATATTAAAGGCACACTGCGTAACATTTTGGACTAAACTGTTGCCATCACTACAAAACATACTCCCAATAACCAGCTCGATACACAAAATGCTGTTTTTGCAAAGAATGGATTTGGATGAGGACCTAAACTGTTTAAATCTCAAATTCTGCTGACTTGAGTCTCCATGGGGATGAGCTGGAGACGTACCCACTCCCGATAAAGTTGTTTGTACATTTATGACGTGTTTTTCAATGATGATCATAAAATAAATGCTTGTATTTTCAATTTTATTTATTGAGTCAAATTTTACGCGGTGTGGCTTTAAATTGCTATATAAGTTGAGACCATTTACCATTAACCAATTATTTCTAGGTGTTTTTGTATATTGTTTTCTATACAGTAACAATTCATGCAGCTGCAGTGTTTTGTGACCTTTTCGCAGTCATAGGTCAAGGCCTGTGTTATGGCTTAGCTAGAACGACCGTTACCAGATTGAGTCTGTTGAAATACCTAAAATGTTGAGGAACCTTGATTGCTATCTCTGTTTCTACAGTAAACACCTGCTGCACATGCTTGCCTTTGTTTACAGCAGCTCCAAAGACTCACCAACACTGCAGCACATATATACTATACACTTGTCCTCCTGAAATGAACACGAGCTGCCCCGCCCCATTGACTCCTTATTGATTGCAGTTTGCAGGTCAATGCGAGGACTTAAGGTATTGAGAGCGAGGTGTCTTTGAAGCTGCATCTTCAGCAAATGAATAATGTAAGGGAACGGTATTCACAGTCCTGTCCTGTGCCTCATCTGTGCTCAATGCTCTTTCTTTGCCTGTCTTTGTTGTTGAATCTCACTCTGGGAATATCACGTGTGGTTTGAAGCAGCAGGTGAAGGGAGTGGCTCTTAAGCAAACAGTCTGTGTGTTATCAGGCAACGGTCGGTCCGAAAGACAAACAATGGCGTTAGTATTATCTTCTAACGTATTGGCTTTTCAAAGGTGAACTAAATGGTACTGTGCGAAAATCCTTGACACGTTTTTTAAGTTGACTTTGAACTACAAAATGTGATATTTGTATTGGGCAAGACAGGTTATATCTAGCACAAATCATTCACAAAGTCATTCAAAGTGCTTTACAGTGCAAAAGTGGCATCTTACAGAAAATTACTTATTCTTGGAGTGAGTGAAGTTTGCATCTTTGGTTCTTAAAGGAACAGATATTTAGGCATTTGCCTCTTCCCATAACATTAGTGTCCATCCAGAGAGGATAGAGGAGGAGAGAGTTGGAGAGAGGAGTTAATCAGAAACAAGAGTGTTGCATAAAACGCCCGTTATCTCCGTTTCTAGAAAAAAATCTGTGGTTTTGATCAAAACTAGCCTCTGTTTAGCTTAGGAACTCAGGAACTGAAGCACGTAGAATTAAACTGTTTTCACCTACGGACGCTTAGAGTCTCACCTGTCAAATAGCTATAACATAGAATATGCTGTGGTGCTACAAATATTATGAAAAATGCTCTGGATTTTTGGCACTCAACAGCTAAATCCCAAAAACAGTGCAGCACTCAATGTGTTAATTAATGGTAATATGCAATATAGCTTATTTTATTTTAGTATGTTTTAACTTGAACTACCTTGGTAGACACATTCCTCTCAAAATATTAAAATGGCTTCCGTGTCCCATTGCTCAGAAACACATTTGTTTTTGTTTTTATAATTATCTTTGTTTTTCACATCTCACCGTAGCCTTTTGACAGTGGTGTACACTGTACAGTGTGTTGTGTTGGTCACTGAAATCCTGTGGCGTAGCTGTGGTGGTGTGGGAAGCCACTGTCGTCACTCCCATCTGCACTGCTCTGTCAGAGGAGGCTCTGACAGATGGAGCCAGGGCCTTAAGTCACCCACACAATTACAGCACTGACTCTGTGGGCAGTTGGTAACGTAACACATGTCTGTGCAGTGGACCTCGATACTGTGGACTCACTGTTCGAGGCTTAGAGTTTAATTCATTACGAGACGGACTGTCAGACGACTACTCATTCACTAGTTTCATTCACCTTTTTGCAATACAATTCGATAGTGGTATAGTTCGATAATGGTGATGTTCCTAAATCAACAAAACAACAACAATCTGGTTTTGTTTTAGGCTGTGTGTGCAACATATGTCAGATGTTGTCCACTGTGATGTGGATGTTGCATCACCTAACATTGCTTAAAGGCACTGTACGGAGTTTAAACATGTTAAAACTAAGTATTTTCCTCCCCCTACATGTTCCATCGATGTCCTAAGGTGTAAAATGAGCCCAGACCTGTTCACCACAACTGCCTCTAAAATCCTGCACTGTCACTCAAAAAGTTGTTACTTCGGGTCCGAATTGGCGTCAGGCTCAAGCTTAATATAGAAGGTGCAGTTATACATATGACCTGTGGTGGCAGTGGTGAGCATAAAATGGCCAACATGCATCTAGCCCCTTTAAACTTTAACTTATGCAGCTCATAGATTCTGTCCATTGCTTTTTCTTGATAATCCCTGTGTACTGTATGTGTCTTTCTCTATTTGTATGGCAATGTTACAGCTAAATTATAGTCAAAGTGATTTCTTTTTAATCAGCAAATCAATAAGAGGTTTAAAACAGCCCTCTATGTAAAAGTTTTTGACCTGGGACGGAGCTGTTTTGGGCCCAGTCGCTTGTTGTTAACGCGGAAAACCCCCTTCCTCTGAACGTCTGTGCCACCGTGAGTCAGACTTTCCTCCTTCTCGCTGCCTCTATAAACACTCCTCAGTCATCTGTGGATTTCCAACTCTTTGCTGTTTTTCTGCTGATTCAAACAGTCATTTTAAACTGTATTTTTCCTTCAGTTCACAGGAACGGAGGCAGCCGGGAGACTTGTTCATAACGAGCCCGTCCGATGCTTCGCTGACCCGTGACGACCGATGCTTTTGAATAATACAATTCGGGATCTCAAGACCGGCCATCTGTGACAGGTAGGATGGGAGACGAGAAAACATAAAATAAGTTTTAAACCCAAGCTTTAGCTCAAGATTAGGCCTGATAAAGAGCTGGTTTGGATCTGGTGGTACGCAGGCAGCTAAGAATTTTACTTTTTACTTAAAATATGTTATCGCTTCCTGCAGATAAACACTGGTGCTAAAATACAAAGAAACATTATTGGAGTTATAGTTAAAATTATTTGATTTCTCCTCCATTTCATTCATTTTATTAGGTTTAGATTTGAATTAGAATATTTAACTTCTCCTACAGATGAATAAATCACTCTGAAACCAACCGTCAAGTTTAACATTAGACACAATTTTTGCTAAAACATAGTTTGTAGATTGTACCTTTTTTTTCTTTAGTTTGGCCATTTTTATGATGTTTATAGTTTCACTTCCTTATTGGACACCGACAGGAAGTGACATAGAGGAAGATCAACTATTTTAAACTGTTACAGTGCAGCCATGTTAAGTCAATGGGAAATTAATGAGTCAAACTGCTGGAACGTTACCTTCTTCTATGTCACTTCCTGTCAGCAGCTTAACAATTCTAATAAAACTAACTTTTCTGCCCAACCTTTCTTTATTAAAATTGCTGCTTCACTTAAATAAAATGATAATTGTGCAACTGATGAACTTAAATCCTTCTAAAGTCATATTTTCAAAAGCATTAAAATCTGTCATGTGTACTTTAAGCTGTTGTTTAAAGGGACTATACAGAGTTTAAAAATGTTAAAATTATGTATTTTCCTCCCCCTACATGTTCCAGCCATGTCCTAATGTGTAAAATGAGCTCAGACCTGTTCACCACAACTGCCTCTAAAATCCTGCACTGTCACCCAAAAAGGTGTTCATTCGGTTCTGAAGAGATTAATATAGAGACTGCAGTTACATGTAAGACCTGAAGTGGCAGTAGTGAGTATAAAATGACCAACTTGCATCTAGCCCCTTTAAGTTAAAGTGGACATATCATGCAAAATTGACTTTCTTGTGGTTTAAACCATGTTTTAACGTTGTTCCCTGGTCAAAGACATACCTGGAGTAGTATTTCACAACATTCACACAGTTTTGAGTTATCCTTGGACACAGCTGTTAAATACGTTTCTTCTTCTACGGTGTCAGGGCCTCGTTCTGCACTTCCTGATTACAATTACGTTGTTCAAACCCCAAAAGTGTCCTCCACATCTTTAAAGCCCATAGTCCAGCATTATTTTCACCAGCTCTTTCGCCTGCATTTCATTGTTAACGTTCAATTCTAACAGAGACATATTTTCAAATCATAAAACTTAAAATATCAGAGTTTAGACAAGTAGGTTTTTAAGTCTATTCTTAAGCTCCATATGCATAACATGTCCACTTTAAGTTGACTATCCTTGTCCCATTGTAGCAGCACAGATTTATTTTATTGATTTATTGCTCCAAGTGTGTTTGACAGTGTTGTTCGCAATGATAGATACTGACTCCTCCTGGTTGACCTTTTGGACTAAAACATGTTGAATTATGTAGCCTCAAGTTTGGATCGTGAAAAAGAAAATCCTTGTTGCTATGTGGGAGCTCCTGTCTGGTTCTTGAGTGAACAAATTGTAGAGCGTAGTAGACTTGTTTGTGAAAACTGGCTGTCAACAAGAAGCAATGGTTCAAATTCCTAAACGAAAACTGGATCAGCTTGACTTAAATTTCTAGGCCACTGGTTCTCAAATGGGCTAAATTTAGAGACCATTTTTATTCTGACAAAGTTTTCTTTCAACAGAACTTTTTTTTTACACTGAATAATTTCATTGTAACCTTTTACTTGGTCTCTAAAATCTCCATTTTATATACTTAATTGTTTTATTTTTCACTCTTCTGTTCTATTTTATTGACAGAAGTGGCACAACAAAGTCTACTTCCCTGTATTATCAACTAAACTTCCTAATAAAGTTTGCCCAAATACTTTTTACTTTACTATTTACTTGTTTTAGTTAAGCTCAGCTCTTCTGTTTGGTGAGTATTTTTAGCTAGTTTCTCATGCTGTGTAAGCACTATGACCTCATTTGTTTGCACTTACTTGTATAAGGACACAGCATGAGAGTTATCAGCCGATCTTAATCACAGATTCTGTTTTGCTGTAATTCCTGAGCCTGAAGCGTAACCCTAATCTGTTTGGCACAATCTACGCTGAACCAGACTATGGCTAAGTCGGACCTTCGCCAGCCCATGTCACAGGATTTACGACTTGGACTAACTATTTGAATCTCAAATATTCTCCAATTTTATTTTATTTTTGCCCGGATCACTGTAGCGCCAAAGTGAAGTCAGCTGGTTTATGTGAGAGAAGTGAAATTTCCAAAACCTATGGACATTCGGGAACTTCGATCTCAGGTTCCTTGTATGAAATTCCCAGACTGAACTTGCACAACTTGCTCTACTCAACTACACTGAAACAAGCTTTCAACTAGGAGTGTGACAATATATCGATTTTCCGATATCGATACCTTTGATGACGTCAGGCATATTAATGAGTTATGTCATGCATATTAATGAGGCAGCAGTGCTCCACAGATTTCACAGTCAGTAGAGGCCAATAATGATCAAGAATTCAGTCTGACCAGCAGTTTAGTTTGTTTATTTGAGCATCAGATGCATACAGGTATAGTATACATATAACATACAGAATTATTCACAACATAAGAGGTTAGTGCTGCTCAAAGGGAGTAGGAAGAAGTTAGTTCTAACTTATAAGGCCCTATACCTCTCCTTTCAGACTCAGCAAGGGGCAGCACTACAGTTTTAAGCCCCTGGACCAAACACTGTCACACAAATATACAAATATATTACTTTTAATGACAATGTATATAATTATGAAAAAGATTAATTTGGGGTTGATTTATTTCTTTTGAAATAGGTCTGTGGTTTATTTAAATGTAAACACTGACAGATTAATGACCCATTTTCAGTGAGTAAATCAGAGATTATTTATACACACAGAAAAAGAGGTACAAAATAGGGCTGGGCTATATATCGATATTTAAGATACATTGATATATTTTTGAATGAGATATGGAATTAGATCATATTGTGTATATCGGGATATTTCAAATTCAGATAAGCTATTAATTTAACAAAAAGAAACACGTAATCTCAAGCTGATTTAAAAAA
The DNA here is from genome assembly GCF_951799975.1 of Gobius niger. NCBI lineage: Eukaryota > Metazoa > Chordata > Actinopteri > Gobiiformes > Gobiidae > Gobius > Gobius niger. The sequence continues at coordinate 17,477,598 of NC_136870.1, read as the reverse complement.
AAAAGTTACTTATTCTTAAACTGAGCACTTTATTTTGTTTAAAAAATAAATAATTGTATATCGATATTCAACCAAAATATATCGGGATTTGACTTTTGGCCCATATCGCCCAGCACTAGTATAAAGCACATGACAAGAATTGTAAGTGATGAATAATATGTAGTATGTTAAAAGTAGTAGTAGTTTTGTACAAAATATCGATTATTGCAGTGTCGGCATAATGCAATATTATTGTTATTGTAAGCCATGTGTCGCGTATCAAATTGAATCGTATTGAATCGAATTGAATCGTATATAATTGAATCGTATTGAATCGTATTGAATCGTATTGAATCGTATTGAATCGAATTGAATCGAATTGAATCGAATTGAATCGTGAGCAACCCAGAAATTCCCACCCCTACTTTCAACTGCACTCACCCATGTTTTCTTTCTATTTAACATAGAGCAGCAAGGAGTCCAGCTGTGCCCAGTTACTATTCACACAGTGCAATAAACAGACAGGAAAGAATTAGTCAGGTGGTGTTAAGGTGTACTCATGCACTTTTAGATTTGCGAAAACTCTAAGGGTTCCTCCTCACACATGTTGGGTTTAAAAGTGAATCTAAAGACTTTTAAACCCAACATTGAGTTGCCTTGTGTACGAATTGCGTAGTATAAATAGAGTTGCCTTGCCTTGCCTAAAGACTTCTGTAGTTTGGATGTGTTTGATGAAGCTAGTATAAGAGATATCAGACCAGAATTGAATAAGGAGCATATGGCGAGACTGTACCTACAAACGTGTTCAGTGTTAATTTCCGAGGAGCTTTTTGGATTGCTTTGTGCCGGGGGGAAGTATTTTGATAGTAATAGGTCTAAAGGGGCAGCTAAGGGAGGTCTGTTTTAGCCGCATCACCCAATGGGAGTGATGTCCCGTCTCGGAGGCAGCATGGACACTGATAGATGACCCAGCTTTATGTGGCGTCCTGGTCCCGGGATGTGGCCTGTTGTTCCAAAATTTCTAAAGAAGAAAGTTGGCGTAGAGTTGGTTTACCACAGTTAAGATGGATGACAACTTTCTGTGCCAATTGTTGGAGAGGGGTCAGAACCAAAAAAAAAACAGAGATTGAGACATTTTTGGTGGAACTGGCACAGGTGGTGACAGTGTTATTGATGAATAGTTTATACTGATGTCAACTAAAAAAATAACTTTGAGTTAGATTGGAATTAGATTTGGTATTTTAGAAATGCTTTATTAGTTTGTAAACAACAAAAATCAGCAAACCATTTTTTCCGGACTATAAGTCGCACTTTTTTTCATAGTTTGGCTGGGGGTGCGACTTATACTCGGGTGTAATTTATATATCAAAATATATAATTTCACATGTTTGTTATTTGCACACAGACAGCCGCTAGAGGGCGCTCTAGGCTTGTGTACTAGCATCTGCTACTCCTGTATCACTGAAGATTGAAAAAATTAATAATCGAGCAGCAGAAAGTTGGGAGTGAACAAGAAACTTGTGAGGGACTGGCGAAATGAAGAAAACAAGAAAAGCTAGTCACGGGCTTAAAGTAAGATGGCCACAGCGAGAGGGATGGGTTCGCTCTCATTTGCGAATGAGAGCTTGAACAACGTGATGCCGGGAGAGGCTTGTAATTGGTGCAGTTATGCCTCCGTGCCCAGGTTGTTGCCAAGGCTGGAGCGACTTATAGATGTTTTTTTCTTCTTCATTATGCATTTTTTGGCTGGTGCGATTTATAGTCCGGAAAATACGGTATAGTGCCTGCTTTGTGTCACACACTAATGGGATTGTAATGAAAAAGCATGTTTTAGAGGTAATGATGGATAATACATGTTGCTGCATTTACTGTCTTTATTTCATACTGACTGTCATAAGGTGTAATTACCATGTTACAACTATAGGTACCATGCTGTTACTGTGCTGTAAAGCGATTCCTGGTTTTGTAAAGCGAAAAAAAGTGTGAGCTACATTTCCCATGCAGCATCACTTTGCAAATCAATCTGTTTTAAAACCAGCTGAGTCATGTAGTGCCACCTCGGCCAATAAAGCACTATAGTGTTAATGCCGGCATTCATGGCTGGATTTGCAGCCTGTGAGTTTATCCCTCTGATTTTATCTGTGGTCTGATGAAAGTCGTCAAGTAGATTCAAAGTGTAACTTTTCTTGTTTTAATTGGACTCTGTTCTAATTCTGCTCAAGAGTTGGGTGGTAATGAGCTGCATTGCTCTGTTACTTTGGCTTTAGCAACAGTGCACACTTCAGCTTTAAAGCAGTACTAAGTAACTTGTCTACCTTAATAAATCCTTTCCGTAGTCCTTTTGGGGGTAATACAAGTGTTAATGGGACAATTGGGGGGTCTTTCATCTCCAAGGGTGTCTCTGGCCAGAAAACCACATGTGCAGCTTACTCTGCTCCGACCCGGAGACCCAATACACACTAATGGAATCACAAAGATGAAGTTAGCAGGCTAATGAGTAAAGCTCTTTACTCTCATGGACAATAAATGAGTAAAAAAAACGCAACATGCTTCAACACCTGCAGTGGTGCTTATGGCCTCTAGGGGCATGAGTTACTTAGTTCTGCTCTAACTTCAATATTATTTTTGAGAGGTTTTTTCTTGGATAAACTTTTTGCATCCAACCCTTAACTCACTACTTTAGAACATTAACTTATTGTTCTTTGACCAAAAGGGCTTTTCATCTAGCAGAGCGCTTTAATACTATAAATAATTAGTCATTGAAATAATATGAAGACTATTTTTTACTTTAACTTTCCTCTTTCCACTGAGTTTTAAATGCGGAAATAAGACACATGTTAAGAAGCGTTAAGGTCCCAAAGGCAATTTTTATACAGAGGTAAAAAGGTCTGTGCAACAAAGTGGCGCCCTTAAATTTTTTTTTTTTTTCCTCTAGTAAGACAGAAAAGGCAGCAACGCAACTGTGAGGAAGTTAATGAACTCTAGTTTAGGACAAGCAAAGTGATATTATGTCCATCCCTTTGCTGCTACACCACTATCTTCAACATTATTAGGGTATTTCTACAACCAGACATCTCGGGAGCCAATTAGTTGCACAGACCTTTCCTCGCCATTTACAAGGGGCCCATAGTGACCTTGAACTTTCTGTGTTGTCATTGTCAGTGTTGCTTGAAGGACATTCTCCATAGCTGCCTGAGTGACCCAGTTGAAGGAGCAGAGAGGGAGATGAAGTGAAAGCTGGAGGGACATTTCTGTGTTTGTGTGTGTGTAGAGAGAGCTCAGCAGGGCATAGCCTACTTCTCTTACCCTACTTTACCCCCCTGTTCTTCGGGGAGGCCACTGCACCATCTCCCTCTTGTTTTGACATTTACTTATTCATTCAGGTGGTTGTTTACACACTCGATTTTTACAGCAAAATTCTGTTGAGAAAGGCTGCAAATCTGTGGAAAATATGACGATTTTGTATTGGTGTCTTAACAATAATTATGATGATGTGCAGCTCTGGTTCAAATCAGGCTCCAAAATTATTTAAAAATCTTTTTCTCCTGCCCCATTCTGTCCTTCCTTTTCCTCAGAGCCCAGTAGTTTTAAGCTGGCAGCTCCCATTTCCTTGGTTTCTTTCTGCTGCTTGACAAAAGCTGTTAAGGACTTTGCAGAGCCCTTTTGGTCAAAGAAAATCTTAGAGGCGGCGTGTAGCGCGGGGAAGAGGGGAGGTGTGTCCGTCAGCGCAGCGCGAGGGTGGGCTAGTCCCAGGAACGAGACAGGGGAAGAGGGGAGGGGACTTGGATTTCATTCACACAGACGGCTTTTGGCTGCGAATGTTTCTCTTTAGGAGGTTGCAGAGGTGAGATCTCCAGAGAGGCGGGCGGAAACGCAGCCAAAAACATTCAGCGAACACAGGAAGGCAGTGAGATTTTAGTGCTAAACCTGGGACAGGAAAAGTACCCAGAGCGGATACAGCGGAGGAGACCGGAGCCAGGGCTGCTATGAGAGAAGCTGCTTGTGGTAAGGAACTTGGAAACAGGCCGGTTAAGGGGGAATTAATTCAATCTCTGGGAGAAAAGAAACCTTAAGCGTATTGTTAGTATATCGTTATTGGGCACAGAATCACTGAGGACTTCTGTGTGAAATGACAGCCTGAAACAAAAACTTTTAGTCACAGTTTTACTAATGCAGTCCAGTTTTTGCCTTGTTTTGGTCCTGATTTAGTGTTGGCTTTGTTTTTAGTCTTGTACCTGTAATAACATGGCAATTACATGGATCCCTGATCTTTCATGGTAATGTGATGAATAAAACATAACTCAAGCATTGTATTTTCTTGCTAATACAGTACAGCAAAAATAATGTTACCCTTCTTTTCCCTTGTTACTGTGCTATTTCCATCCTATTACCATAATGTGCAGTAAAGCAAACCTTGAGTGAATAGTTGTTAAATTTGTGTTTTAATTTACTGTTTGGTTCCAACCATCGTATAAAACGCTGCAGTAAAAAGAGGAGCAAAGTCCAAATTCAGTGTGAATGAATCTGAGTGCATCTGGCAGGCTTGTCGCTCTGGCTCATTGAAGCATTTGCTTTTGTTGTGCCAGGTCCTATTACCTTATAGAGTGAGAAGTGTGTATTAGTACCTGTGTATTGCAAGTGTTATATCCAATTTCTATCCAATACTTAAGGCATATACAGCTTTCTAACTAATATAGACTATGAATGGATGAAGTATGCCCACTTAATTTGCATGTCTATCATATGACGAAGTGGTTATGTGCAAATACTATCACTTTTGGCCTAGTGTTGTAGCACCCAAGATGAAAGATGGTCTGAGTATAGTCACGTAATTCCTATGTTTAGATGCAATACCAATTGACCTGGTGACCACGGCCTGTGAGCCTTATCTGGGTAGGTTCACTGCAAAAATAGCTTTGTCACACTTTTGTTCCTATGCTCCAGTTTTTGCAAAGAATAAAGAGGTGCGAGTTAAAAGAGAAATTAAACAATAGGTTATGAAGATTCCTGCGCTGTCACCACCCGTCTTGTCTGTAACCGTGAGCGTTTAATTTAGCCCGAAACAGATGTGGTGCGTATCAAGCCGATGGGGGGGCTGATTTTTTGGCACAACACCTGGCATGGGGCTATTTTTAGACTGTTGTCCTTCGCTGTTTATCCAATTTGCCTGTTTGGGCTAGTGGACAATGAAAGTCGGTGTAAACAGGTCAGTCTTTTCCCAAATTACGTGAAGCTTAATTTGCTATTACCAATAATTGTTTTGGCACTTCTCGCTATGCTGTGATAATTGATTTAGGAGCGTCCTTCATGACAGAATCCTCTATTTAACCTGGTTTGGGGCTGGCACAACAGGGTGTATTGGCTTGAATAGTTATTAGTGAGCAACGGACAAACTAGTTAGGTTGCATTGCTATTACCGCATTTTCCGGACTATAAGTCACATTTTTTTCATAGTTTGGCTGGGGGTGCGACTTATACTCAGGTGCGACTTATATATCAAAATATTTAATCCCACAATGTTTTCTTATTTTCACACTGACAGCCACTAGAGGGCGCTCTAGGCTTGTGTACCAGTATCTGCAACTCCTGTATCACCGAAAATTTAAGAAACGGTAATGGGGCAGCAGAAAGAAAGCGGAGTTTACTGTTACTGCAACGAAGAACACACAAAACAGCTAGATGGCCATAGCTAAAGGAACGAGTGCTGCCGGGAGAGGCTTGTCAACGGTGCAGTTACGCCTCCATGCCCAGGTAGTTGCCAAGGCTGGTGTAACTTATATATGTTTTTTTCTTTTACTTTCTGCATTTTTTGCCTGGTGCAACTTATACTCTTGAGCGTTTTATAGTCGGGGGGAAAAAAACATCCTTTTTTTCTTTACTGCTTTAATGCTTCTTCCTTACATGCACTTCATCACAATCTTCTGGTGTAATTTGAGCAAGATACATTAGTCATTGTCTTTTAATGCACTTTGAACTTGTTTTTGTAAATTTCTCTATCTCCATAAATAGACATAGATGATTCATTTAAGATTAGCAAGAGACTAATCACACTGACGTTTAAGTTTGCTACATTCACGGTGTAGCGTTGATCACAGGTTTATCGTTACAGATGAATATAAGAGTTGCGGATATTGCTGCTTCTAAAGTGTAATATGACTCTATAAAGCCGTCAGCGCTGAATGCCTGCGAACAATATCCTGATGCAGAGATGATGGCAGGTCCCAGAGGAAGATAAACGCTTACTAATGTGAAATCCCACTATAGATGCTCTGAATTAAAGCTACATTATGTGCACCACTTGCTTTCTCTGGAGGAACTCTACACTTTTGAATCCAACATCAACGAGAAATGCAAGGTCTCTAAAATTAGACATGACATAAATTAAGCTTTGTTTTTTTTAATCCTGGTATTTTTAACTCTCTTATTACTAGCTTCCCTACATAATGATAGTGATCAGAGAAGGGCAGTTTACCAGTTAGGGCTTTACACGTAGCTTTGTTGTAACATTTTTAAAAATCACGTTGTTATAATCAAATATAATAAACTACATATTGCTATAATTTCTCTAAACAGTTTGGCTTCAGCTAAACATCGACAGTGAAACGCCACATCACACTGAGTTCAAGCAAGCTCTGGTCAACACTGGTCTCACTGTTGCACTGACCACTGCTGTTTCTGCCCATGTTTAGATTTGTCTTTATTTAGCTGTATCCCACACATTCCTTAAGCTGCAGGGGTATTTGACTATGTGCTGGCTTCGCGACGGAACTTTCCATGATGAATTCAGATAAAAATGGCCATTTCAGATGCATTAAAGCAGACACATCAAATGACTAATTATTTTTAGCTTTTCACCATTGTTCCCTGTTTAAACCCATACATGGAGTTATATGTTGCTTTACTTCCCAAGCTTTAAGCAATATTGAGCAATACTGTTTCTTCCTCTACTGCTCAAGTGCTCGGTGCTGTATTCAGATGTGTATCAGAGATGGAACACAAAATGATCCTCCGCATTTTAAAGGCCATAAATCCTCACCAAACCCATTGTGTGCTGTTCTGCCCTCAAAGCATGTTAATCACAGCCATGGATTTGCTAACATGCCATTAGCAGAAGCTGGTTTTCACGGCTTTATAGCGTATATATGATTTCCCCTGCTGCCTGTAGAGGGCGCTCCAGGCCATTTTCCACACATAGACATCATTTAAAATTTAAAAAGCCACCATTATGGATGATATATCCACTCCAAACCCTGTAAGGAGCACGAGCCAAGCCATGGTGCTTCTTTTGACTGACTGAAGTCTATTGTCTTTTATTCTATTGGCCCTTTTATTTCTGAGATTAATTTCTCTTACTTGGAGACAATAAAAGTGTCTTCATGAGCATCTACTGTCAAATTATTTTGCCCATTAACGCCATGAGGCTTAAATTTTAACCGTTTAAATGTTTGTTATGATTTTAAAACCAGCTTTAAAACATATATGCAATAAATTGTCAGATTAAAACCGTGATGTCATTCAAAAGGCATTTGTCTAACTGCTTAGCCTCATGGCGCAAAGATTTGTGCTTAATCTGGTCTGGCGCAGCTGCTTGGATATTGCCTCATGAATGGCACATTTTGTTTGGCCATAGTGTTTTGTTTTTGGCAATGTTTTTACAGATTGTATTAAACCACAGTAATTGTACATAGGGATCACAGTGACTAAATGTTGATTAAAATATGGACATCTCAATTAGGTTGCTGTAAATCCCCTCTCGGGCGTCTGTGAAGGGTTTGGCAGGTTGGTAAGTGACTTGGCATGTGGCTGTCCTGGCAGGTAACAGTCACAATCTGTCTGGATCTCTCTCTGTGTAGTAAACCACATTATTCAGTTTTGCACGTGTTTGTAGTCCTCACAATAAACAATATATTTGCAATGTAGGAATACTACATACTGAGATATGTTCTTACCTGAGCTTAGACGAGTTGATATATACCTGTCTGGTCTTTGTGCGTGCCTTTGGAAGAGCGTGGTAGCCTCCAACTTCACAACCATTGGGAGCTATAGGAATATACTGGGAGAGGCCAAATGCTAACAACATCTTTGTCGTTGTGCATGACTGAGCGCACACACAAAGACCAGACAGTTATGCATCAACTCATCTAAACTCAGGTAAGAACATATCTCAATATGTAAAAAGGTGGCCTGTTCCTTTAAGGGTTATTTTCCTTTTCCTTCAATTCTCTGAGGCGACGTGTTTGGAGCAGTGGGTGGCTGCAGTGTGGACCCATTTCCAAATTTTGACCTAGATTTGGCCAATGATGTTGCCTATTGTTGCCAGCACAAGTTCTAGTGTATATACAGGAAGTATTAGTGGTAGCAGCAGCAGTTGTATTCTTCTTTATGCCGCTTAAACAAAGTTGTGTTGCATCTACTTCAGTAATAATGGTTGGATGTCACAGACGGTACTTTTACTACAGCTCAGAAAGTCATTGCACGTCTACACCACTGTGACGTATGCAGACAAGGATCACATTTGTTGCATATTTGGGATTATTCAAAGTTGCAGCACCGGCCTGAAACTTGGACACACCCATTTTCGCTCTCGGACTCAGTAATGAGCCTGTTTATGCCAGCGCCCCATGACCTCATCATCATGAGCCCCTACCACCATTGTTCTGGACACAAACGCGACACAATTGTTTTCCTGTTTCAATAGACAATGGGTTACAAATGATGAGTAGTTAAGTACTTCTGGTTTTTCAACGCAAGCGAAACATAACAGAGTAACAAAATAACTTGCTTAATAGTTACCTGAGCAACAGAGGATTACATATTGCAGGAGTATAGTCATTTGTACTCATATAACATTTTATCGTACATTTCTAACAACCAAGAGCATTTGTACAGTATGATACTTAAGTAACTGTAATAATAGAAGGAGCACTAGCAGTAGTAGTAGCAGTAGTAGAAATCCTGAGAAAAATCATTATGCCGTCAGTAGTGACTACAGGTGAAACTCGAAAAATGTGAATATTGTGAAAAAGATAGCATCCATGCAACACCGCACTGAGGCAGTAATTCAAGCAAAAAGGGCCCAACCCAAGTACTAAGTACATATGCATGATTATAGTTTTCAGAGGACCAACTTTTCTCTTTTTAATTTGATTTCATGTAATATTATTCTAATCTTCTGAGATTTGGAATTTGGGTTTTTTCTAAGCTGTAAACCAAAATCATCAGAATTATAACAAACAAAGGCTGATGTCTCATTTTGCATGCAATGAGTCTATATCATATATTAGTTTCACATTTTTCCACAATATTATAATTTTTTGAGTTTCACCAATCCAAAGTGCCATATGCAACATTTGCAAAGGAATTATAATCACCCCTTTTAAGGTCTCACTGGATTATTATTCCTGATCATGTCTACCAGCTGTGAACTTGATCTCAACCAATATATCTATAGCAATTTTAACTTGCTTGTAATGGGATACAGCCTGTGCAGCTGTAGCAGTTGTATTCTCATACCAATGCAACAGTCGGACATTAGCGAGCTCTTTCATTTCTTCTCATGGTTGTAGCCACTTGTTGTAATGGACTTGATTGGTCATTAGACAGTGGGCTTTGTCTGTCACTGGGACATTCCGGCATGTTAAGGTATTTTGCATCTTTAATAGAACAAGACCCTTTTCTTTGCTGTGAGTCTGTTTTGTGCTGCTTCAATGGGCCTAATGAATGGACCTGTCCCGGTTCTCAACGTGTGGGCCTTCCCAGTCATGTCGATTACTTGTACAGTCCAGACCATGTCATCTGTGTTTTTCCTACTGTCACTGTGCAGCGGAAGTTTGAAAGGTTGAAAGATGTAAAAGCCTTCACCATTGTTCTCCCAAACTTGTGTGCAGATTTGAGATTTGCAAACCATTATATCCTGTGTTACTCAGCGCCTTAACTTTAAAATAAAAGCTTAATTTTCTGTCCTCTTTTGTCTTTCAGATCTGGTGACCCCTTTAAGCTGGCACCATGGCGCTGGTTCAGGCTCTGCCCATGTCGGCTGAGTCCCACCCGTCCGCTCTCTCCGGAGGGGCGCGGAGACGGCACCACTCCAACCCCTCCCCCCCGGCCAACCCCGCCCCCTCTGCGCTGGAGCCGATGGGGTCCGTGAGCAGCCTGGTGCCCTCCCGAATCGTCCCGTACCAGGAGCCGGGGGCGAGGGTGCGGAAAGTTACCCCCGGGACCACCTGTGTAGGATCTGAGGCAATACAAGACTCCATGGTGCAAAGTCACGCCTCGCCAATGAAAAAACATGGGGCAACGGGGTACAGTAAGGTCCAGGAGACAGAGAAGGGACACTACACGTATCTGAATGAGGAATATGTTGATGATTGGAACGATAGCCTTTTAAAATCTGTCATTAGTTCTGGAGGAGAGACGGACGATACAAAAGAGGGGCTCAATGGGAGCATGGGCGGACCCCCTCCAAAACTCATCCCAGTTTCGGGAAAACTGGAGAAGGTAACGCTTTCTGGATCAAATGTATACCCACTTCTGAAATAAGAGCGTTATTATTGACAATCATTCAGACTACTTGGTAATAACTACTGTAGGTGTTAATTAGCCTCTTAACCCCCACCTGAACCAAGCACATTTTCTCCAGTTTGGCTTTTACCAAATCTAAAACGCTTCTTGAAAAAGTGTCAAAATAGCGACACAACAAGGATAAAAACACAACAAAAAAGCATCAAAAATTGACCCAAAAAAGCCACATTAGAGCGACCAAAGAGTTACAAAAATGTGATTAAAACGCAGCTAAAAGTGGCAAAAGTTAGATTAAAAAGAATGTGAAAAAAATTGACAACACGGCAACAACACAAGGAAAAAGATCATTTTGGTCTTAGCTTTCAAATGAGACATTACTGTGGCCTATAGGCTGTCAGCTACAGTCGAGAAGCTTTTAAGATTTGGGCAAAGCCGAATTGGAGAAAATGTGCTTGGTTAAGGTGGGAAGTGTGAGATTAATGCTATACCTAGAGATGTTGCATATTTATTCATGCACTTTTCTTGTATTTTTTTAATTTTACTTGCATCTACTGCCAGTGTTGGGTGTAACGTATTAGAAAAGTAATGAGTTACACACATATGTTGCTTTTTTCAGTAACTAAGGAATATAACTTATTACTTACTCAAAATACAAGAATATATTAGTCATTACAATTCAAGTAGCTCGAGTTACAAGACAAAACAAAATAAAACAAAACAAATAAAATGCCGCACCAAATCAAGATGGAAGTTGGTGCATACGATCTGCAGTTGGGTGAAGCTAGCATTAAAACAAAACAAGAGAGAATGGGGAAAAGCGAAGGAAAGGGAAATCTTTGACTGCACTTTTGTTCAGTAGCATTATCAATATTTTCAGTTTACACTTACATTTTTGAAACAGTAATATGTAATACAAACATATTAAATTTTTATAGCTGTAACTACTAATATAGAATATATTACAATTTTAACCAACACTGTATATTGCTCATTGTAACCAGTTAATTTAAGGCAGGGAGCTTCACTGTGAGGTTGTGACCCTCAGAGGGCCATCACAGGTGTTGGTGTATTTGACATGTTTTTGGTGATGCTTTAACTTCCCTCCTAAAACACAATTTCATCTACTTAAGGACAGTATGGTTGAGTCAGTCTGGAAGCCTTCGCCAGAACACTGAAGATGCCTGCTTGAAAGTCTTACCAAGTTTGTGAATCACTTTCTACATTCTATTTTCTAGAACATGGAAAAAACCGTGCTCCGCCCAACTGCCTTCAAACCTGTCATTCCCAAAAGCCGTGCCTCCATGCAGTATCTGTCCCCCCGCCACTGCCCCAACCCGCCGGACAGCCAGACCAACCTGAACCTGCTCAGCCCCACGCACAGAGAGGTGTCCCCGCCCTGCTCGGACAAACGGAGCTCCTTCAGCGGGGGCCGAAACGCAGGTGGCACTGGACAGTCTTGTTCCCTGTCCGACTCGGGGAGGAACTCTCTCGCCAGTCTGCCCCCTTATGGAGGAGTGGGGTACGGCATGGCGCCTGGGGAGGTCACCAGTGGACATGGACATGGACAAGGAAGCGCACACGGACACTCAAATTCGGATAGCGGGAGATCCTCGTCCAGTAAGAGCACGGGGTCGGGGTCGTTGACTGGGAGGGGACAGCCTTTGTCGGACAGTGGCTCGACAGGGCGCTCCCCCGGTCCCGTTGAAGGATATGAGGGCGTTGTGAGGGACCTGGAGGACAAACTGAGAGAGAGAGATATGGAGCTGCAGCTGCTAAGGGACAATCTGGACGAGAATGAAGCAGCCATTTGTCAGGTTGGTTCAAAGAGTTTTTATCTAATCACATTAAACATAATTACAGTAAATACAATAACATTTTCTTCCTTATTCGACTGCAGGTCTATGAAGAGAAGCAGAAGCGTTTTGAGCTGGAGATCGAGGAGCTGAGGCAAAGCTGCGCGACTCGGATGCAGACCACCTCCCAGAAAGCTCAACGCGCTCAGCAAGTTCTCCAACTCCAGGTCAGTTTCAACATTTAATTGAAACCCCTTATTGTTATGTAAACTTAACATTGCACACCACCTCTCATAAAAGGTGCCTATTCTGTCTCTGGCCCCAGGTTTATCAGCTGCAGCAGGAGAAGAGGAAGCTGCAGGAGGACTTTGCTCAGCTCCTGAAGGAACGCGAGCAGCTGGAGGAGCGATGCACTTCGTATGAGCACGAGAAAATACAACTGGGACCACGACTGGAGGAGACCAAGTGGGAGGTGAGCTGATAACACTACAACAACAATATGATGCAAATCGTTAGGAGGTTCGGTATCGAAAAGATCAAGGTTTGTGGGAACCTGCTGTTTAGGTTTAAGATAAAGTTATAAAGACGAGGAATAAAAACAAGCTTTCTTTCTGTTTTTTTTTTTTTAAACTTTTGATTATTAAGGCTCTTGACCAGCACCATAATAGAGGCACGTTTGTCTTGGTGTCTCTTGAACCCATTGACAGTGGTCAAAATATACCGTCAATGCTTGAACCCTACGCTTCACACCCTCTCATGCTGTAGTCATATAAAGAATACAGCTCCCAAATAATACAGATATAGAGCACTACGTATAGATATTGGCTCTAACGTCACTGTATATCCTTAAAGAAGAACTAAGTAACTTGTTTACCTTAATAAATCCTTTTCGTACGTAAGTGTTGGTGGGATGATGGGGGGGGTCTTTCATCTCCCCCTGGTGTCTCTGGCCAGAAAAACAGAATTGCAGCTTTCCCTGCACCGGATCGGAGGCGCAATACACACTAATGGAATCACGAAGGAGAAGCTAGCAGGCTAACGGGCAAAGCTAACTGTGGGCTAGCGCCACTTAAACAGTATTTACAGCCAAATTTGAGTGAAAAAAAATTAGCTCCATTGTGAAATTGGATGTACAATATCCCTCTCTCCCTTTGTCTTTTCTGACAGCGTATTATTTACTCTCACGGACAATTAATGAGTAAAAAAACGTAACCTTCTACGACACCTGCAGTGGCGCTTATGGCCTCTAGGGGCATGAGTTACTTAGTTCTGCTTTAGGTTTGGCTGTTATTCATGAGCTTTGTTGGTAAAAGCACTTCGATACTTAGCTCCAGTTGGTGCCGATTTCTGTTGTGTGCAAGACACTTACCCACCTTGCCTGTGTGAATGCCGTGTGTGAGAAGATGGTGGTTAGTGGTGGCAGAGATTGCCACTTTTGTCAGTCCACATACATTGCTTGCCTTCAAGTATGGACTAAATATATAATTTTGAGGCATGTGAAGCTTCTAAAGTGCAAGCCGTTATAATGATTACTATTGTGAACCTGACATTTTAACAGAGTTGCGTGTACAGTACGCACTTGATTGCACGTGGTTTGCTGTGCTGACTTCCCCTGTCTGTGGATGCCCCTACTGAATATTCATGACTTGTGTTGGTGTTTGTAGGTGTGTCAGAAATCAGGGGAGATCTCTTTACTGAAGCAGCAGTTGAAGGAGGTGCAAGGGGAGCTGGCGCAGCGCGTGGGGGAGATTGTTTCTTTAAGAAGCCAGCTCCGAGAGACGCGCGGCGAGCTCACCAACACCCAGGTCCTTCTCCAAGAGGCCCACGGCATGAACCGAACCAGGACTTTGGAGCTGGAGGTTTGCGAGAACGAGCTGCAGCGGCGCAAGAGCGAAGCCGAACTCCTCAGGGAGAAAGTGGGACGTCTCGAGGGAGAGATGGTCCAACTTAGAGACGCTTTAGTCAGTCAGGGCCCGGGAAACCGGCAGTGTCAGGTGTTTCAGGAAGCGGAGGAGCATCTTTTGGTCTATGAAAGCGACGAAGCCAAGGCGCAGAGACAGACCCACACAGAGGCCATGCATAATATAAAAGTACAGATGGACAGGATGAAGGCGGAGCTAACGTTCGAGCGCCAGAGAGCTGAGGAGCAGCTGGAGAGTTTCGAGGAGGAGAGGAAAGTGTGGCACGAGGAAAAAGACAAAGTAATCCGCTACCAGAAACAACTGCAGCAGAATTATGTGCAAATGTATCGGCGGAACAGGGAGCTCGAGCAGCACCTGCAGGAGCTGAGCCAGGAGCTGGAGAGCAGAGACGACGACGAGGGCAGCGGGAACGAAATAAACTTTGACGAAATCGCAGCAACGGAAATATGACCCGATCATTCTGTCCGTATTTGCACTGTCATTTGTGATCCACTCATGCCACAGGTTAGATACTACACAACATGCAGCCATAACATTTTGACGAGGTAAAGTGAGTAACAGATTATCAGTGTGCACTGCATGTATTGGCCCGCAAAGTTAACTTTTTCGACCTAGACATTTGGGTCAGAGAATGTCCAAAACTTCAGCTCTTGTGGGTTGTTTCCAATCTGCTGTGGTCAGTGTAAAACAAAATGTCCAACTAAGGAACAGTGGTGTCCAGGTAATAGGTGTTGCTTGAGGGAGTTGAGGCTGGACGATGGGGGCGTGAATGGCAAAGAATAAAATGACTTCCTTATTTTTATCTGTCTAGATTTTCAATTCTTCAAAATCATTTTTCAGATTAAAACATGGCTATAATGAATATGGTTTACACAACACTATGTTATTCACTCCACTAACATGCAATTAGATAGATATGCTTCTCATGTCCTGAAAAAAGGGACAATAACACAAAAAGTTCCCATTTTATTCCTCTAAAGTTCATGCCCCTATCCACTGCCACTGGATTGGCTGTAAACATGTCAAGTAAAGGTGAAGTGATGGATTAAATCACGATTCAGGTTAGATTAATTGCACAGCCCTACAGGCCAGTGTGTTGTTACCTTAGAGACAATCTATTGGATGTCATTGTGTTGTACGTAAAGATGTGTTTTAAGGTTATTGGAAAACAAAGTGAAGGTGGTCATTGCATTTTAAATTATTACCCATACTACTCATGCTATGCCAGATTAGCATAATTGCTATTAAATTATAAATATATACAGAGAGTAGCAATAGTCACAGAAGAGATCTCTCCTCCTCAGTAGATCATGACCTCTATTAGCCGTTAGTAGGTCGCGTCAAGGCCTTCATTTCAGCCTCTTTAATTTTTGGCACTAACTTCTACTCTCCACATTTGTGCCTCTTATGTGAGTAACGCTCGACCTTTCGCCATCCACCCACTGTATTGCTTGCATGACTGGTCGTCCCGCTGGGTAACGCCGTACTCCTCCTACTACTGTATGTGTGAGGAGTAGGTCTCATCAGTGCCGTTGATTCACATGAAGCCAACATCTCGGCTACAAACGTGGGAGTGAACATGCTGTTAGTCATTCAGACCTATAGGTGTGATGCCAGCAGTAAATGTGGGGATGTGACGATGCAGTATTTTCAGCAAGTATTCAAATGTGTGTCTGTATTTTCCACCACAATCAACATAGGATTTGTTCATTCTACCATCTGTGTTGTTTTGATTAAAGTTTTCCTATGCTTCGGCGTTAGGGTCTAGACCAAAGTAAACACAATTTCAAGGCAGGTGTGAAGATGAAAAAGCATAATCGATATGTATATTGAAGAAAGTTGTTGGCTACTTGTCTATGTAGTTATGTGATGTCAAAATAGACAAAGTAACAATGACTAGAACAACTAATCTTTTGGCAAAAAAGTGCATTAGATAAATATTGGAAAAGCAATAAGTCCTTAAGTGTAAGGCTGTTTTCTTTGTATCGTTTGGAGAAATATAGTACTTGATAAGAAACATTATTGGTGTACCACTTGTTACTGTCCTGATCATCACAGTAACCCTTATCAAACAGTCTTTGTATTGCTCCAGTAGGAAATGATATACAGTGCTATATAAAACCAAATTAGTCAAACCTGTGTTAAAGTTTGCACCTAAAGTGTGATCATTGACTTCCTCGTTTAGGGCAGAGACACACCCAACGCCAACAGAAGGGCCTTGTTGCACTGTTGCTGCTGACTGAATCTGACTTTGTGTAC
Source organism: Gobius niger (assembly GCF_951799975.1). Classification (NCBI taxonomy): domain Eukaryota; kingdom Metazoa; phylum Chordata; class Actinopteri; order Gobiiformes; family Gobiidae; genus Gobius; species Gobius niger. The sequence continues at coordinate 17,461,124 of NC_136870.1, read as the reverse complement.
ATATTTTCCAGGACTGGACAGAATTAATAAATGAAGTTTTCAGAAGTTTCCCCGAGATGCTCCGAGCGTCTCGGAAACAGAGCCACTGTGAATGACCAAAGCAATGTCCCATATATTTTACTCATAGATAATAATGCTTGTATATCATAAGGTCTGTGTGGAAGTTTAGTTTCAGTGTAATTTTATAATTTACACTATTTGTATGAGGACATTAAATGTATATTTTCATGCTGTACATTCCTGAACAAATCTATGTTTTATTAAAAACACCTAAACACACTGCACATTGTTCTGTTGTGGTCATTTCCCGGTTACGGATAATGGAAAGGCCAAAAGGAAGAGGAAGTGAGCGATGGGTACAGAAAGAAATCACTAATTTTTATGCTTATCATATTACCGCATGACATACTTATATTTTGCATAAATGTTGGTGTAATTGCCTGAGGATGTCATGCTGTGTGACACTAACTCCTCTGAAATTGTAGATGCAAGTAATTAAGACTTGAACCATTTTTATTCATGTCTTGTCCTTCTTGAGTCAGTGCTCATTTGGAACTCTGGTTTAGTCCAATTTTAGACCTAGTTAGGATTGATTTGCATCTTTGGTACTTTTAAACGGTGCTCCTTTGTGGTTTTGACCATTGCCGTAGAACATCCTAAGAAATCTTTAGAATGGGTCTGGATTACAATGACAGAAATATTACATTTACAGAGCATTAATAGAAAATGTATTTACACCTGGTTTACAGCTAATAATAATTTCTAAAGCCCTAAATCTGTTATGTTGTTTTGGTGACCTACAAACATTTGAAACCCAGTCCAGTTTATCAAAGGCCCTTGTCTGCCCTCTTCAGGATAACTACTCTATCTACAAGTTACTTTCTCCGTCTGGTGTCAGAGAAGTTTATAACCACGCACATTTACAAGCACTCGGGTTTCAATTTGCAGCTCATCGGCGTGCAGTCATGTTTAATAATTCAAGAGAATGAGGACACCCACATGTATTACAACATTGGCTTGATGGTTCTGTTCAGTAAATTTTGGTCCATATTGTCATTCATATAACACTGTCAACATTGTCCATTTTTCTATTATTAGAAAACAATATATACAAGACTCTTCCGCTTTTGAGCATTGTGTTACTACATTTAGGTCAACTTTGAAGTCTGTGGCTTAGGGCAAATGCAGCGCGAGCCAGGGCTGATCCTCTTAGGGATTTTGTGGGACTTTGACCACAAAAACCATGGGGTCTTTGGCCTTGTTGCTGAAGGCTTTTCGGATGATATCCACAGCGTGTTGATGAGTGACTCCCTGTAAAGATACTCCATCCACTGATACTAGCTCAAATCCAGCCTGGGGACACAAAAAGAGTTTTGGAAGTGATGTGATTGATAGAATATACAATAAATGCGGCTTATGGTGGGTCAATATTCCACCAAACTGTATCAGACAAATCAGAATATTTTTTGACAATGTAAGCCGTCTACCAGATATAAATCACAGGGAGGAGTTCAGCTGGGCTCAGTCCCTCCCCTCTATTAATGGCTACTCTCACCTGTAGGTAAACATCTCTGTAGTTATGAGTATTTGTAGTACTAAGTCCTAAAGATCTAACTCACACCTGAGTTTCAGTCTGAAAGGCTACTCTCAGCTGATCACTGCTAATTACCTTCCTATTGATCAGTCCTGGGCTGAGTTTCAGCCTCATTAGCATGACAGAGCTCTCCGGGTCTGGGGCGCAGAAATGTATGAAAACAGTACATTTTAAATATGTTGCACCTTAAAGCAGAACAAAGTAACTCATGCCCCTAGAGGCCATAAGCGCCACTGCAGGTGTCGTAGCATGTCGCTGTTTTTTTACTCATTAATTGTCCGTGAGAGTAAATACTACGCTGACAGAAAAGACAAAGGGAGAGAGGGATATTGTACATCCAATTACACAATGGAGCTATTTTTTTTCACTCAAACTTGGCTGTAAATCCTGCTAAAGTGGCGCTAGCCTGCGGTTAGCTTTGCCCGTTAGCCTGTTAGATTCTTCTTCGTGATTCCACTAGTGTGTATTGCGCCTCTGGGTCGGGGCAGGGAAATTTGCAAGGATGGTTTTCTGGCTAGAGACACCAGGGGGACATGAAAGAGCTCCCAAACATCCCATTAACACTTGTATTACCCCCAGAGGGACTACGAAAACGATTTATTAAGGCAAACAAGTTACTTAGTTCTTCTTTAAATTATTATGAATGTTAATTACATTTTACAGAAGGGGGTCTCAAGTTGTTTGTTGAGGAGGGTTTTTTCGGGGTGGCGACCTTTGTTCAATAAGACTACCTAGGTTTTAGCCTGTTGTGCATGTCTTAGGTACTGCAAATGTGATGCAGTATTAGTTAATAAAACAACATTTTGTGCATTATTTATGTATGATTTCCGCCGTCAGAGTAGGTTTGCTAGTGTTGTGCAGGGAATATCACCTTGAGCACTTCGCTGGTTGAAGCAGCTCCACCAGGAAAGATCTTCTCAATCTTTATTATTGGCTGAACCTTTGATTCTATTCCGCCGGATATACTGATGCCTGTAGGAATAAAGTATGATTTAAATTCAACATTACACAGCTCACCAACACTTCTCAATAGCTACAGTACAATTCAAGAGGTAGCATGTGAAATTGGTGTAATCCAAACCTAATTTTCACATTTATTCACAGGAATGAGGATCAGTTACAAGTCCTTTGAATAAATTTACATCTTTGTATTACTGTGCTAAAGTAAATCGTGGTCAAACTGCTACTATAACTACAAACAATATTTACCTAAAGATTGCTTTGTTTTAGAGATGCTGACAGTCTTGAGCTCGTACTTCTTTTCAGGCCCTGTCCCATTGAGTCCATTCTCAGATAAATGCCCGTTCATGTTTTCACTCCTCTGTTGTTGAGCCAAACTCGGACTGAACACTTGGGACAGCAGGGGCCGACTCCTGCTTGAGGCACTTTGTAGCGTAAACAAAACTTCTTTCTCCTTTTTCCCTTTGGAGTGTCCGTTCCTGTGAGGGGACCTGCCTCTCTCTGAAGTTGCACCGCGTTTATCTGTAGCTGCATGCAGTGAAACCTCATCAAAGTGAACAGAGCGCACTGTCCCGATGTCCGTCCTGAGAGGGGAGCGGGAGTCCTCGCTGCGGGCCAGGAGCCAGTTGGGAATCATGGGGCTCGGAGGCGGTTTCAGGTCCCTGGATTCAGAGTGATACCCATCCACAGGTATGTCCAGCAGGGGGGTGAAGGGACTGGACGTGTGCGGTCGAGGCCCTCGAGGAGCGGTCAGGCTGAGCTTCTCCAGCTGCTCCAGTAGGTGGCTCTCTTTCTCTACCTCCTCAGCGTGGTGCAGCTCGAAGCCTCCTCTGTAGTCTGCATGCAGGAAAAGAGGATTGTGAGAAAATATTTGAAGCTGATTTTATATATTGCCCAAGTAGTTGCTAAATTTGTTGCTTTATTCTAAATCTATTCTAACACTACAGCTTTTTAGGAGTCACTAGCTCCTCATTCATTATTCATTATTCATTATGAGGGATCAGATCTTTTTCAACTCTTAACCTCCACCTGAACCGAGCACATTTTCTCCAGTTTGGCTATACCCAAATCTAAAAAGTTTGTTGAAAAAAGCGTCAAAATAGCGTCAAAAACGAGGATAAAAACGCAAAAAAAAGTGGGGGGAAAAATGTGAGAGAAGAGCGTGAAAAACGCGCCGGAAAAGCATCAATAACACAATAAAAAATGCACGACTTAAGAGTGATGAAAAGGCAACAAAAAAGCCACAAAAGAGTGACATAAAAGGTGACAAAAATGTGATAAAAAAGCACAGAAAAAAGCGATGAAAAAGCAACAAAAATACAACACAAAAAAAGAGACAAAAACGCTTAAAAAATGTGACAAAAACATGACAACAAAAAGCTAGGGTGAGTTTTGTAGGTCTTTCAAATGAGCCGCTACACTGGCCTATTGTCTGTAAATTTTCAATTTTGTTAAAGCTGAACTGGCGAAAATGTGCTTGGCTCAGGTGGAGGGTTAGAGGCAAAATACATTTTGTCCTGAGAATTACTTTGACCCTAAGAGTGGATTTTCTTGTGCGGGTAGAGCTCCTGATAAACCCTGATGGAGTTCTGGAGGAAACATATTTGTAAGAGAACCTTTTGTTTTAAGCACACAGTAAATTCAGTCAGCAATAGAAACTGGTACCGATACTACACAACAAATCATCCTATAATGTAAAACCGCATGTCAACAATGTATGAAAACTGGCCTGGGATGGGTGTGATGAGGCGCCGTTTGGGGGTTCGACCTGTTGCGGGGGAGCGAAGTGTAGGAGTCTGAACTAAAACACAAATATATAAAAACAGATGTTAGAAAATAGAATGAACTTAGAAAGGCATATTGTATTGTGTTCATGAATGAAAAAATATCATCCTGACTTGAGCGATACTTTAGGATGTCATAGGCTTCTGCTTCAATGGGGGCTATCATATTGTTGAATGAACGAAGGTCGGATGGAGGAAGCAGCATCCTGGAAACAGATAACAGGGAAACATTGCTCACTCATTGTTTACAGTGCAAAACAATTTAATTAGCAGCCCTCTGTGTAACGTTGGATTAAATGTGATTATCTCGAGAAATCCCTAATCTCATTATGGCTTCTGATGTAATGCCTCTGTTTATAAATCAAATACGCAGCTGGTTGGATTTAGGCACGGTTAGTCATGTTTTCTCATCATTACATTCATTTATAAAGTTTCAGTATTCTTACCTCACTTCTCTGAGCAGCAGCAACTTCTCAGGTCTGTCCAGAACGCCCAGTAGGCGGCTTATGAAGGTCTCCACTGACTGTTCTGCTATGTACTGCAAGGAAATATTATAGAGAAGAGTAAAAAATAGGTACAAGAAAGCAGTGTGACCTATTGTGACATTTCTGTAGCTCTCACCCTGCGGCAAGTCTTCATCACTGCAGCCACCTCTTCCTCCGCCAGCAACCTCCGGGCCATGTCTTCCACCACTCCCAGCATCTCTGAATTTGGCTTTTTCCCATCTGGTTAAAGAAACACATGCACCATATAAACCATATACTAGTAATCTTTGTTTTAAATGTGCAGTATTGATTTTAATTACCTTTTCCTGCCCTGTCACTGGACTTAGAGCGCCCCTTACGTCCGCCCTTGAACAGCAGATTGACAAAAGTTTTAGACCTCTGCAGGGTGCTCTTCTCCTGTGGGTCCTTTCCTTTCTGCTTTTTGTCTTTCTTCTGCGTGACCTCTGCAGTAAAAATATGCCATATTAGTGTCATCCTGTGGCAACTTTGTATTAAATCCCTTCAACGTATCCTTACCTGCTATAGTGCCTTGGCTTTGGGACCTTGTAATGGGGCGGCTGGGTTTACTGAGAGCCAGGAGCATGGCTGTTTTATGCGACTCTTTCTTCTTTTTGTCGTCGTCTCCTCGGATGGCAGTGTCTTTGAGCAGAGTGGTCGGTCCCAGGCTGCGAGTTGTGTCTGTCGGGATCTCAGAGTGCTCGGGCTCAGATCTGGGCAAATTGATACACCATTATTTAATGCTATTTTGAAAGCGCTACTTAGATTTTATACAACATAAAGCAAGTATAAAACATGTGCTTTATAAGACCTACAGCACTATTTCCCTGGTGATTTCTAAGTTCATATTATGGCACTGGAGGATACAACAACTTTACACCGAACTGTCCCACCTCTGGTCTTCAGTGGAGATACAGACGTCCACCATGTCAGAGCCAAACGGGAGACTGGGAGGGAACATGACCTGGGACAGGCCACTGAGGGAGCTGACCGGAGTCCCAGAGGAGAGAGAGGAGGCAGAGGAGGTCGAATCCGAGCCCTGGGACGACGAGTTCTGGGTCCCATTGCCCACTGAAGGAGGACATCATCGCAAAAGGCCATTTCAGCGTTTAATACATAACCATATTACAGTTTCAGTGATGTGTCTGTGTCTTTTTTTTTCACTGGGATGGAGCTGGTTACCATGTCACAAGAATTGAACACCTATAATTCTGCATTTTGATAAACTTGGATGTTTTACTTTTTGCTTACATTATTTACAGTCATTTCTCAATATTTATTATAATTTAGTCAAATATAGACACACCGTGTTGTTGGTGTTGAAATGGGGAGAGTTAGTTGATATACAGATTTTGGGGTAACACATTATTTTACTCTGCCTACATTGTACTTACCCAGTTTAGTACAATGTAATGTGCTATGTAACAACATGTAACACCATGTACCAATGCAGTACATACATAATGGAATAATGTGTATTAGTAGTATGATGTTACACAATGCAATAAGACTCTACCTCTAATCCTAACCTTAAGCCCTAACCCTAAGGGTCTTATGTCTTATTACATTATGTTCCTCCTATGTACATTATTCCATTATGTTTGTACTAAATTGGCACATGTTATTACATGTTGTTACATAGGACGTTACAGGTCAGGTACAATGTATCAAGGGTAGAGTAAAATATTGTGTGACGGATTTCAGTTCTGGTAAAACGTGAGCTTTGGATATGTCTGATTAATGAAGAAATACTGGGCCAAAATCTGAAAGTAACAACATTGAAACTCATGTCCTGTGGAAAGATAATAAATAACTTACATTTATTAAGCCATCTGTACTCGGCCACCATTTCCTTATAGGCAGGATACCGTCCAGCTTCCTGCAAAGATATTATCACACATATGCAAATAAGGTACAGTTGAAGCCTTTAAACTTTTATGGGATCTCTGTATTTGATAAAGAGAAACCCTAGAACCACCAGACTGTCTTTATTTCTTCAGCCCAAACTCTCATCTCCCCTTCACTTCTCTCTTCACTTTCTAGTAACCTTTGATAGTTGTGTTGCTTTCTAACCCTCGTCGGTGTTTCAGTTCCCACAGGGCCATTGTGAAAGAGCCTCAAACTTAACTCTAACAAATGCTGCCCCACGCTTGGCTCAGCACCTGATCCCCGCTGCCTGGTCAATAATGCACAGCGCCTGGCTATTTTTCACAGCGCGAAACCCAACCTCCGACAAGTAAAGTGAGCGAGGAATATCACAACTGCATACCATCTGCCGGGTCTGTTAGATACCGGGATGATAGTCTGTCCACTACTTATGTAATTAGTCAAGCACCTACTTGCACCTACATGTGGCTTTTTCATTAATCGAGAACTGCGCCGAATGTCAAAATGCAGAGGCTACAAGTGAGTTAGATGATTATCAATGTAACACAAAGACGCTGACATGCTTTCTAGTAAGTGCGCACAAACAAGGAGTCATTGTGAAAGATGATACGCCCTAAGAGACGTTAAAGCAACAATCAACACTCAAATGAGCGTGTGTGGGATAATGTTAGTTAAACAGCCACCACTGTGCAACTACAGAATATCCATGGACTGCTCTGTACCTGAATGAGAGATGAGGCAAAGATAAAGTACATTTCCAGCAGACAAAGCATCTCCTTAATGTGAGAAGACAGCACAAAAGAGGATACTGCTGCTTCCTTTGAGTCAGAGCTTTGTGATTTCACATCAAACAGCTCCATTTTTGTCAGCTCATCCAAATAAGAACTACTTCCATTCTTTATCTTGCATCTCGCATCCTCATTTCTCACACCAAACAACTTCATATCTTTATTTTGATGTAGTGCTAGATACCCCTACATTATAGCAATATGTTTGCAGGTTTTCGAACCCAGGCTCCCCTTGTAAAGAGAGTCTCAGTGGGATCTTTAGTTAAGGAAGTAAAAATATTTATATATCAGCCCTTTCAGCTTCCTTCAGCATCCTTCAACCTAGATAGTTTCCATTACTTCAGTCTGGCCTCTCAGACTTCATCTCTAAAACTCCAAGAGCTGTACATCTGACACAATTGAAAACGGCACTTAAACATTTAAAAAACTAGCTGAACCTAAGCTTACCTTAATGGTAAGCATAACATGTGTGTGACTTTTCAGCACTTCCACCGCATTGCTGTGGCTGATGTCCTCAAAGCTGACTCCATTGGCGGCAAGAATCTGGTCTCCCATTTTGATGCCGTTTTGTTCAGCAAGACCACCAGGATCCAGTCTGAACCATTGAAAGGAAAAGGTAAATGTATGTACTACAAGCACATGAAGCAGTAAGACTGTATGATAGAAAGACATACTTGGAGACATAGATGCCGAGCCCAAACTCCTTGCCACCTCGGATGTTAAAACCCAGGCAGTAATCGTCGGACGTTGTGTACAGGTGAACTATCCTTTGGAGACCACTTCCAGAACTGGCCTCTGAAGGGGTTTTCCCACTCTCCTCCACGACCATCCGTTTGTGGACTAAATCCACCCTTAAAAACACACACCATTATAGTAGATTATAGTGGGTTCAGGAAGTAGCTATACCCTTCTGTTCATTCATTATTACTTTGACGTAATACTGCATAACAAAGAAATACTATAAAACAAAATTCTGGTTTATTTTACCATGTGGTCTTTTCCTTGGAGTAACGGATGCCGGGGACTTTGCCAACTCGCCTCACCACCATCCTCAGCCTGTTGCTTCCGGTCAAGACTTTAACAGCACTGCTCATCGTGATGCTCTCCAAACTGATCCCATTGACCTCCACCAGTTTATCACCGACACGCAAACCTGCCTCCTCTGTCAGAAGATGCAACACAGATGAAATCTTTTACGTTTCTTATCGTCAGTGGAAGTATTTGGCATTATACCTGCTGTACTGTCATCTTCCACTTTACTAACAAAGATGCTGAGCCCATGTTCAGAGCCTCCGCGGACACTGAAGCCAAGCCTCCCATCCAGACTCTTGTCCACCGTGATTGTGTGGAGGTCTTCACTGTCATCTCCACCTGTAACAGCACAAGTATCAGTTTATTTTAAGCTCTTCTGAATTAGCAAATATTGTCATTGTATACACATTTATACTAGTGAGATTGTGTGGCAGGGATTTTCTCTTTGGTTTATGATTAAAAATGCAAAACCAGAAAAATACATCAAACACATGATGCACAGACAGCACGGGTCTTTCGAGGAGCTCCTACCATCCACAGGAGAGTTGATGAGGATGACCCTGCCCATAGGTGAGGAGGATCGGATTCCCCGACGGCGCTGCTCCTTCTTCCGGAGGAGGTTGCGTGTAGCTGTGTGCGACCCTTGAGTCCCAGGGGTCTTCTCCCTGCGGGACGGCTCTGATGAGTGAGCCATGGAGGCAGCAGAGTCCACTTTCACTTACTCTGCAGTGGGTGCTCAGCTCCTGGTGGAGCAGGCTGTGGAGAACAGGATCGACAGCAGCAATAAAATAGATTGAGTAAATATGGGGGAAATGGATGAAGTTTACAAAGCAGCTGAACAGACTCACTTTAGCTGGGTGCTTGATGGCATGACAACTGACTCTTCGGGAAGACACTCTTGTCCATGTTGCATCTCTCTCGGCAGAATAAACTTCAAAAACACAACATATGAGGAATACAAAGCTCAAAAAACCTGTGGCTCTTAGTCCTGTTTCTTTAAGTCCAGGGACCGGAGTTAAAAATAGGTTTAATGAGTTTATTTGGCTCAGACGTCTCACATTTGACCCACTTTAGTCACATGTTTGTTTCCCTTTCCATTGCAACAAGCCACTAGTCTTAACCCCTGGGCTCTGTGTTAACGGCGGGGTAGCCCCACACCCCCCATCATTCAGCACCACGGACAGCGGCAGTAAATTGCGCCACAACAATGTATTCGAATTTAATGCCATAATATTTTGCGATAAGGAATTTCTATGGTAATAAAATATGGAGTAGACTACTTACCGAACATTTTACGTCCCGAAACAAAACACGTGTGGCATTTCATTCATCCACGAGCCAAAGTTAAAAGTAGGCATCAAAAGTTATTCAAAGTTCTCCCTATTAAAAAATGCCTCTTTTAGCCCATTCTTTAAATTGTGACAAAAGGTGTTGTTCAGCAATGTGTATCCATCCATGTTGTGTGCAGTAACTAGACCACCTGACACATTTCTCTGACGCCCAAAGCTCCGCCTTTGAGTCATTGGATTGGCTGAAACAATAGACAGATTAGGCTTTTTAATTGGCCACATCTTTACGCCAATCACTTCTTCAAAACCGATTACACCAAAACATTGGATAAAACATTTTGAAGTTCCAATGCAGCCATTTTCTTATGGGATTGTCATTATTTATCATTAAGATATATATTATAAAGATATGATAGTCATGCAATTAAGTGCTGTAGGCGATGTTAACTGTGTAAACAAGTAAACAGCACCCCCTACAGGACAGAGGTGTAGCCTATTCTACAAATGCAGTATACAAACACTAAACAGAAGATAAGTTTATTTTTTTATTTTTTTTACATAGCCTAATAAAAAGTAAAATTCCTCTCAAAAGACAATAGCCCAGCGTTTATACGAGAATAATCACTGCCTCTCAGCCCCATATCCTGCCCTTACAAGCAGTTAGGCCATGAAGAAAGAAAAAAAAGACACCATTTAGCATAGTCAGACACACATTTTATTTTCGAAAGATCACAGTCTCAAAGTTTCTTGGAGCTTACACAATTGTAGAGTGAACTGCATGTCACGAGATCAAGCCTGTTTTCACTACAGTTTAAAAACAGACCATCATAAAGACACCCAAGACTTTCTACTCTTCTGTACTCATCCAGTCTCCTTAGAAAAAGTGCTTAGACATAAAGAGGTCTATTTATTCGCCATTGGCTGAAGTTCACGTGGCATACTTCTTACAGCTTCAATAACATCCTTAATGTTGACTTTATCTCCAAACTCAATTTCTCTATGTTCCAGCAGTATCCCCTGTAAGAAACATACATGTATTGAAACAACATAAACATTACAATTTATAATGACTAACAACTTTGTAGCCCGCTTTACCTGTTGCCCTCTTCCAATAACAAAGACACCACCCAGGACAAAGCCTTCTCCAAAAACATTTCCCAAGAAGCCTTTTTGGAAAGCCCTGAAGCCGCTGATCCAGACTCCGATTCTGAGAAACCCAAGGAGACCCATCTTCCGCTCTCGTGGTCCATAAAACCCCCTCTGTGAGAGGACAAAAAAACAGTCTTGTAATGCATCATGCACAACTAATCACGTTTCATGGTAAAAAACAAAAACAAATGAACAGACAGACAATTCACTCATTGGGATAAACCATGAGGGAGTCGTTTTGTAATGTTGACAAGCACAATTTTTTTTTAGCATTTCAAATAAATAGTAGGCTACCTTTTCATCCAAGAAGATCTCCCCTTTGAAGAATGATTTGAAGTTTTGGACCTCGGTGCCGACATCCTCCTTCACCACTGCATACAAAGGGACCCCAAGCGTATCCAGCTCAGGTTTAAGAGAGGACAGCTCTGCAGCCTCCTTTAAATAGAACCCAAATCCCAAATAGTTGATAAGATAATGAATCATTGCCAAAATTAGACAGTATAGATCCATATTTGGCCGGTAAATATTCAAAATAAACATGAAACTGCTCGTTGGACTAATTGCACAACCTTCCAGACTAAATAAAATAGATGCAATACAAAATTGAAATGAGCTTTGCTATTAGTGCCATACCTCTCTGCACAAAAATCATCCAGGCCTTCGAACAGCCATGACCACAGCCCCAGTGCTTTCCCACAGGGATTTGGCTTTGAAAGATCTTTTCCCTGAGGAAACATGTCATGTCATGTTATGAGCAGAAGGAATGCTTTATTAGACATTTCAACAGGTCAGATGAATGCCACATAAAGTAACTTATGACACAAATGTAAACACACATGAAAACACTTACCTCCTTGCAGCATTGTGAGTTCAGTCTCCTCTAAATGCGCCAGGGTAGCTTTCAGCGGTGGTGTCAGGAAAGGATCGGTCAACAAATTAATGACACTAGTTAGAAAGCCAGCCGCTGCGGCCATGGCGCTGGCTATGAGCCCCATTGTGGCTCGTTTAGCGCGCTCTACTCTGAAACTCAACAACACATCTCCCACATTTCCCTCTCGCCCACCACTGAACGCGTCTGTGTAAAATCTCTGTAATCCAAACACTACATGTGACCCTGCTTCCGGAGTTTAAAGAGCACTTTTGCGCAATCAGGTCTGACGCTGGATCAATGCAGCGAATAGACGCAGCTGCGGTCAATCACATGTGGCAGAAGCGGCACTTTTTTTTTTTTACATCAAGAAACAAAATTAAGCTTAATAATGTTGCTGTTGGTCGTTGCACAATAAATGTTGCAAAATAGTTTCCAAAAGGACTTAAAGGTGCATTATGCAACTTTTTATGTGGGGGAAAAAAGTTGATATTTGTATCTAGGTTATTTGACCTTGTAGTGATGCACCGGTTGTATGAGTGGCGCCTTTACTTTCCATCACAGTGGTCTCTAGTATGCTCCAGGATCAAATTACTCTGTGCATAACTTCAAATCATAACAACAGCCCAAGAAGTGACTTCCTGTTTTGATCCAGCACGCCAAAATAAAAGCACCATCTTATTCACTAGTTCAACTTTATTTTTGCCTAACTATTAACAGACACTTAAAATGTGTGTATTTAATTATATTCTTGTAATGTTGCAAGTACCTGCTGAACTAATCAATGAGACGAGATGTGTGCTTTTATTTTGGCGTGCTGGATCGAAACAGGAAGTGTCTTCTTGGGCAGCGTTTATGATTTGAAGTTATGCACAGAGTCAATTGTTTGGAAGGTTTTCACAGCTGACGGACCTTCAGAACAGAAAGCCTAACTATTTATCACTACAAGGTCAAATACGCACAAATGTAAACATATTTTTTTCTGCATAAAAAGTTGCATAATGCACCTTTAAGTACTAGTTTACATTTTATAGCCTAATAATCAAAAGACAAAGAACAAGTTGAACTATTCGCACAAAGGATAGATGTCGTAAAATATAAACTACTTTATTAAATGCAAAACAAACACTTTTTTTTGTTGAGACTAAATTATTCATTCATCTTCTGTTTCCTCCTGTAAAAAACAAAACAAAAAATTGTGAGTGCTATGAATCTTACATGGGCAATAGTCACTTCTTTCGCCTGTATATTTCACATTTTCTTTCTACCTTATTATCTGCTGTGTCTCCATCATCATCATCTGGATCAGCACCCTCTTCATTCTCTGCTTCTTGAACCTACAATACAACAGTTACCATAGTGACATGCCCTGATAACTGCTGTAATAAAGTTGCTACATTATATTATGTTTAGTATACTAATTCTAAAAAATCCGAAGTGCTTAACAAAACCTTTTCCTGATCTTGTTGGATTGGAGGATGTGATACTTCATGATTTTCAGCTGAAACGGTCTCTTCCGGTTTCTCATTTTCTTGGACTCCTGAATGATCACTGTTGATATTGTCCTTTGGGTAAAATGACGTATTGTGAAAGCATGTCTAAAACAGAATACTCCTGCCCTCTTGCCTGTACTCTCACTTCACTCCATTTCCCTTGATGTCTGTTGGGTGAAGATGTTTTAGCTGTAGCTGTCTGTCTCTTGCCTCAGTCTCCTGATGCCTTGTTCCAAACTTCCCACTGCCTTCACATAATCTTCTCAACTTTATCTATTTCATTATATTTCTAACTTTGTGCTCTTCTTCACTCCCTCATCCTTCATCCTTCATCTATCGAACAGAGACAACTGATTTCCTTGCCTTGGTACTGTGTGCTAGTAGAATGGAAATACTAATTTATTTACATCACCTTTTCTGTCTTGTCTTCATCCGCAGGATTGGACTCTTTGTGAGTTTCTTCTTGTTGGTCTGGTTGGTTGGAGTCAGTATTTGAATGTAAACTTTCATCATGTTCATGATCAGTTGTTTTTACCTATGGGGAGGCATTCCTTGCATTACGTTGCATGTTTTAATACAAGGCCCAGATTTAATGGAGGTTGTAGTAGGTCTAGTTATTGTTGCTACACATTTGCACCTTCTCATCTTCTTGTACTTGATCTTGAGCAGAGCTTTGCCCCTCTTCAACATGATCCTCCTCTAGTGAGACGCTTTGCACCTCCTGAGTATTGTCGGCTTTGTCCGGCTGTTCAAGCTCAACTCTTTCACTTTCTTGGTTCTCCACATCTGGCTGGTCCTCAGGAGCAGAAGTTTCTGTGGCAGTCAGATCTGGGGAGATGCTGCCCCCTTCTGGAGCTGATTGTGGTCTGTTGTCATTTTCTGTGGCAACCAACTGGTAGAGAAACTTTTTAAGCCTTTTGAAGTTTAAACTCCAGTGCAGCACAGTTTTATGGAAAGTAGATCACGCAGAAGTATTGGATGATGATTGAAATGTAGAGGTTGAGTTGAATTTGCAACAAAGACGCATAAGTTTGTCACCAGGGCTTTCATCCATGCAAGAAAGTGTCATGAAGAAAACAAATAGCCACTCGATTGTATAACAAGAATAGAGGATTGAATCAAGACATGACTGGGAGGGAGAGAAGCAAAGAAAGGAGAGGAAAACTATGGAGAAAAGCAAAATATCAAGATTTTTAGATCACCTCTTCAGCATCTTTTTCAGCCTCAGATTGTATCATGTGGTCAGGTTGGTCTTTTGGATTAACCGGATTGCCCTCTTCCTCAAGCATTTTTTCTTCTGTCTTTACCACTTGAGCATCTGGAACAGGTACATTGAACACTGCAGTTGTCTCTTCTAACTGTAAATATATATTTTAAGATTTAGATGTCTGTGCATTTGCCACAATATGGCATCACACAAGCCAAACATAATAGATACCTGTTCAGACTTTTGAAATTCCTCTTTGATCTTTCTCTCCTCATCCTTCTCCTGCCGTGATGCTTCTTCTCTGGCTTCTGCCAACTCCCTCTCCATCTGAGCTACATACACCTTTTTCTGAAATTAAAGATGATGATGATGTTACTACATGAATACAGTGTCAATATTCTAGCTTTTTGTTAAAGGAATTGTCAAATATACACCCGTAAAATGTGCTAAGCTAGCCTATAACAGAAATGTGGGAACTATTTTTTGCCACCCTGAATGTTGAAAAACTAAAACGTTATGTTAATTTACTGTATTCATCCCACAACACTGATCAATTAAAGAAAACAAATATGTTATCGTAGCTCTACTTTTAGAAAATATACATACAGAGTATGGTTGTGATAAAGTGTAACCCACCTGTGCCACATATTCTTTATTGGCTGCATATATGTAGAGCCAGTGAGCCAAGTAATAAATGGGATCTGCGGGACGCCTCTCAGCTATTTCGGCAAGAGCCTCCGGCAACATTCCCAAGTGAGTCTTCAAGTATTCCGAGTCCATGTTTTGTCCTGTGAAACGTGATAAATAATTGTAGCAGGTCAAAACAAGTTAGTTTAGCCGGAGTTGTCAAAATGTTCATAGGCTAACGTTACCTACTGTGGACAAAAGCTGATAATTTTTACAAATTTAACAGGACACGACACTTGAACGACTTGTTGTAAATATAAAACGCAAATAAAGTAAGAAGACAGTACAAGTTAAAAAAAAGACAGAAAAAGTAATGAATGAAGGGTATGCCAAAAACGACCCAACACGCCGGATGTGTACTATTGTCACCATAGCAACCGCGTCACCTCATTACCGGTCCCCTCGAGCATGTGGGGGGAAATACAACAAATCTTAAAAACATATTGTCGCTTTTTGTTGTTGTTGTTGAGCTTTTTAAAATTTGACTTTTTGAATTAAACTAATGGATTAATAGAAGAAAAAAAGTAAATTCCAAGAAGAAGAGGTAGCCTACACGCACAAAGTTTTTTCAGTGAGATTTTATCGACGTTAACAAATCTGCTGCCATCTCGTGGTAACACATTTGTTAGCAGATCTTCATAAAATAATCATGATTATTGTAATAATTATTGATCTGTTATTTTTTCAGTCTTAGCTCCTCAGAAGCCTTTGGGACTGGCGTGTGCAGAAGTCGCCAGCTGTGTGGGTGCCGCTCTGAGCAGAGTCAAAGGTCTGATGGTCCTACCTGGAGCGCTCCGGTTTCACTGCGGGACAGTGTGCGTCAGCCCCAGCTCGTGCTCCAGCTGTCCTGGTCCTGCCCAGCGCTACCACAGGGGGAGGAATACGTCCTCAGTGAAAGCTCCACGAAACACACGGATTCTTTCCTTTTTGTGAAAATACTTGTTAAAAACGTGCAAGGTAACGTTCACGTGTCTTATAATAATGATTAATTTACAGTGCACGTTCTCGTGTCGTCAGCCTATTGCTGTTTTTAGCATGCACTGTGCGCAGATTGAACTGTTAGTTTGCATGCTTGGTGCATGTTAATCTATATTTTAAGCCAAACTACTTATCCTGACCAGACTGTGGTAAAGAATAATAAAATCTTAATAATTTGTCATGGATTAATTCGTCACTATCCTCTAAGCCCCATTTTCTATGGGCTATTGCAATTCCTCACTAAAATTGTGACATTACAGAATCTATAGTTGTAAAATCGTGTTTCAATGCTAAAATGAGAAAGTTCTAGGACAGGTTTGTTCTAATAATACACAAGTCTGTAATTGAGGCTTGAGCTTAGGTCAAATTTGGAATTGGTAGATTTATGGCCTCTCAGCAGTGTTTGTGCATGTATGTGTTTGTATAGCGTTATGGCATTATGAGTTGGTGTTGTCCACACAGTAACAGGCTCTGTCCTCACCTGGCAGGTGAAGCCTCTCAGTATCTAATGCCTTTGTGGACACACTCATCCCACACTTTGCTTTCTCCCTCTGAGCGTTTTTATTTTTAGTCGTTGTCTTCATGGCAGATGGTCAAGCTATGATGCTGTGGATGCTCAAATCTCAAAGTTTATCTGATATGAATTCTTATTGGCCGAATCAGAGGTGTTGTGCTTTGCTGACAGGCTGTTCTGCACTGGTCTGGCCACATTCAAGGAGACAATCAACTCGATCAGACGAGACTTTGCTCAGAAGCCTTATTGACCTCTTTTCAATCCTCTTGCCAGCAGTCCACCTGTTCTGTAAGGGATGCATGTTAACTGTAGGCTGAGGCAGGATGCATCACTGTGGATGGGAGTGGTCAGGCGCAGTCATCCGGAGTAAGTTGTTTTGATTTCATTTGTTATAGCTTTGTGTCCACTTGTGAGTGACGTCACGTAGATACATGTCGTGAAAAATCAGATTCGGTAATTGCACATCATCACTACAATGTATTAAGTGGGAGACGCAGATCTGTGTCTTGCATCACATGTTCTTGGACGCTGAAGGTGATGGTTTTGAGTTTCTTTCACCAAGTGAGCTCATGTGACCTCTTGGCTTTGCATCTGTATTTTCCAATGTCTTCAAAAGGTGAAATAAGGTTAAAGATACAGTAATTAGAATTTACCCCCAAATGTGTTAAATATGCACTTTTTACCAACTGGGAAGAAAACAGAATCTATTAAACCTGCCACATACCCAAATTTACAAATATAGAGAAATCTTACAAACTATTACAAATCCAAAATAATAAGACAGAATTCTTTCTGTTTATTCGGGCAAAAAGCAGTATTCCTTTGGCCGAAGGAAACAATTGTGTCTTTTTAGTTTCCGATCCAATATCTAGCCTACAGATAGTAATAATGCTAGGTCTAGGTCTGCATATTGCCCTGGCAGGTGAGTGAGGTCTTAGCCTTAAGATCATAATGAAAGTGCATGATTCACAGTTGATGCGACAATTCCGATATAAAAATGTGGTGTTATAAATCAACAGTTCTATACTGTATGTCTATTAGACATCAGACCAGCTGGCCCAGGCGATTACCTTGGGTCTTCACGGCTTCCTGGTATGAAGTGGCCGAGACATACCATGAATGACAGCAGCTGTCGTCTTAGCGTGAGCATAATGTGTTCAGGAATATGTCTCTAAATACACATCCCGACTGAACGCAGGGTGATTACATAGATCATAAACTGTAATGACTGCTCTTCATTGTGAAAAAGGATGTGTTACTTAATGTGGCTTGTGGGAAGTTGTAACAGGTGGATAGCCTGTTTTAATGTGCCCCCTATAGGGTTTGAAATACAAGGTTAATGGATAGGTGACAGGGTGTTGAAGCAGGCCAGAGAGAGTGAACTTCTGCGAGCAATGGCTGTGATTTGACCCCGTGAGAAAAGGAGGGGAATGGGGCCATGGCAAATGTCAAAGGACGTGTGATAAAAGCTCTTGTTTGCTCAGTCGATTTGTTGTTTACAGCTTTACTAAATTCTCAACATGGTCAGTGTCCAGTGAGAGATTGAGATGTTCGTCATGGTCCATAAACTCTTTATTCTGCTATACAATCCAAATTTTTTGTCTATGTATATGTGCAAATTAGAATAATTAAGGATCAATGTTGAGTTCTATTTGATGCAATTTTGATTTTGTTTAATAACTGTCTTCTTACTCATCTTATGAACTGGTTTGGCCTGTAAAAAATCAACAGATTATCATTATCAAATTAATCAACAGAGAGTTTTAACAAAAGCATTGTTTTTGGTAAATATTGCACCACAGCTAGCTGATCTAAGTAAGCAGTGTCCGCACCACCTCCATATCCTCAACCAGAATGCCATTGTCACATGGCCTTCTCTGACACGCAAACGGATATGTGTAACACTGTCCGAGAAAGTGCCTTTCAAAAGTTTAGATCACGGACGCTGTACTTTTTAACCATTTTAACAAATATCTCTCCTTTCAAGAATACAATAATCCAACATGCAAAAAATGTATCTACAAAACTACAATTACATGAGATTAGGGCTTGATAACAAGTGCTTTGACAACTTAGAAAGTGAACATTATGTTAAATGAGAAAGGTTTTCAGCTGGGCAGCTTATAGAGGATTAAGCCCCGTGTGTGTGAGGTGGTAGACAGAGGGGGATAAATGTGGCAGGAGATAGAAGGTAGAGTTGGTGAGAGTTGTAGAAGATAGTGGGTAGACCTGGGTAAGATCAGTTGGCCCTAGCTCCTGTTTATCGGAGGGATGTGAGGCTCACTGCGAGGGCTCAGCGACGCAGGAATGAGCAGAGTCATCGGGCTTCTGAAAGATGACACTGACTCCTGACTGCCTTGAGCAGCTGTGGAGCCACATTATCTGTGTGAGCGTGTGGCTGCGCTCAACTTTTAATGCATCATTTTTATCTGTGGGCAACAGGTATTGGTTTGCTTATTCATTGTATCTCAGGGTTTTTTCTTTATGTTTCTCATGCATGTGCATTCATCTGACTTATCATTAGTGGTGAAATACTGTGCTGTTAATGTACATATTTATATAAATACCTTCTATTCACAAAATATTTTGCACATGTGACGTTGTGGTACAATGGACTCTAAGACTTTTCTTTATTCCAAAATTGCTGTATTGCTTCTGCAGGGGAAGCCTGGTTGCTGAATACATCAAAGGGTGTGAGCAAATGCCTTTAGGAGAAAGATGTAAGCGTCTTCTAAACTAAGTAATCGGATGTACACAGCTAATGTCATGATGTCTTTAGCGGTGGGATAGTATCCGAGAGTTCACCCGAAGCGTCTGGCCGTTTTCTTACTATGAAGACACTTTTAAGAGCTCGTGGCTCAGTCAGGGGAAGAGGGCTGTGGATGGATGGAGGAATGCAGGGTGTGGAGGTGAAACACAGATCAAAGCGCTGATGATCGGCACCAATGCCAAAGATACACATGTACTTATCAGGTTACAAACATATAGCAGTTTTAGATAGCTAAACATCAAAGATATATGTTATGACAGTTGTAATTAACAGCAATTAAAAGGCAGACCATTCCTTTCTCCAGTTTCTTTTAGGAGCGACCTGGTGTGGCAGTTGTGCTTCGCAATGCGAAGATGGCCATCCTGCTCCCTCCCCCAGGCACCAAAGTGTTCCGGCCATTCACCCAGGAGTCTCTGGAGGAGATCAAGAGGCTCGAGGAGGAAAGGAAGAAGGCAGCTGAAGTAGAGGGCCATGAAGCAGAGGAGGAGCTGGGACCCAACGCAGACCTAGAGGCAGGCAAACCCCTGCCCCTGATCTTTGGAGACCCTCCATCTGAGCTGCTCAACACTCCTCTGGAGGACATCGACCCCTTCTACAAAGCACAGAAAGTCAGTCACTGATCACACAACTTCAGTTTACTGAGCCTATGCCTTTTTCCTCATGGCCTCTGTAGATCCAGTATCAGTAACTTCATCATTAGCCTGTCCGCAAAATATTTGTTTAACTTCATCATCACGTTGTTCAAATAAGTGTTTACGTCTATATTCTTCTTAGACATTCATCGTGATTACCAAAGGAAACACCATCTACAGGTTCTGTGCTGAACCGGCCTGCTACATTCTGAGCCCCTTTAGTGTTGTCAGAAGAGGAGCCATTAAAGTTCTCATACATTCATATCCTTTTAACGGTTTCATTCATTCATAAATGTGTGTAATAGATTACAAAGCATTCAAAGGTGTTTTCCTTAATCCTGCGTTAAATTATTTAGCATGTTCATCATGATTACCATTCTATCCAACTGTGTTTTCATGGCAATGAGCAACCCACCAGCATGGAGTAAAACTGTTGAGTAAGTACACCCTGTATTCTAACAATACCATGTATCAATTTTCTCTTACTATTTATACTTTTCCTAGATATGTTTTTACTGGCATTTATACATTTGAGGCAACAATCAAGGTGTTGTCTCGAGGTTTCTGTTTGAGACCTTTTACATTCCTCCGAGACCCATGGAACTGGCTAGATTTCATGGTTATCAGTATGGCGTATGTATCCTGCTGTATACACTGTTCTGTGTGAGACTCATTTTAAATGCGAGAAATGTAACACTTTTGTTCGTTTCCAGATACATTACTGAGTTTGTTGACCTTGGCAATGTGTCAGCTCTCAGGACCTTTCGTGTGCTCCGAGCCCTCAAAACAATTACTGTGATTCCTGGTAAATCAATGATGTTCTGATTTTTCATTATTGGCATATATATTGAAGGGACATTGGAGAGGCAGACTACACAATGGACAAGTAATTAAATAAATCATGGTTTGTTTTTGTTCAGGTTTAAAAACCATTGTAGCTGCACTGATCCAGTCTGTGAAGAAAATGGTGGACGTGATGATCCTGACTGTCTTTGCCCTCGCTGTGTTTGCCCTTGTTGGTCTCCAACTCTTTATGGGAAACCTGCGTCAGAAATGTGTGCGCTGGCCCATCTCCAATGAGACGGCTTACGACTTCTTTAACACTTCCTCTGTATTCAATGACTCGTCCACTGACAGCACATCCTATTTCAACAGTACTTTTGATTTTACGGAATATATTGAAAATCCAGGTAAACGCTTTTTTGGGGGGAGAATTATATTTGACACTAACAAAATAGATTTTTGCTGTTCTTAAATGTTCATTCTTTTGTAGAAAATCAATATTTCATTGAAGGCAGCCTAGATGCTCTCATCTGTGGAAACAGCTCTGATGCTGGGTATGCACTATTGCAGTGGTTCTCAAACTGTGGTACGTGTACCGCAGGTGGTACTTGAGCTTCTTCGGATTGTACTCAGGGTCATCTGCAATTTTAGACTTGATTCATTTTAATTGGAGATAATAAAATGTATACTTAGGATAATTTTCTGGCTTGACGTGGTTTAAACCCACTTTAGAGATGATTATTGTTTTAGGTCTAGTTTACATCCTAATTAGACCCGGTTTAGTTCTGATTTGATCTTGATCTTGAAAAGTTTGAAAACCACTGCCCTATTATATTTCTCTAACATTCGTGATATTTCCAGCATGTATACCTATTCAGATACAGGCCAAACAGACTTTAACTTATTTTCCGTGTTGATAGAAAGTGCCCTGAAGGATACACCTGCATGAAAGCTGGGAGGAACCCTAACTATGGCTACACCAGCTTTGACTCCTTTGGTTGGGCCTTTCTTGCTCTCTTCAGACTGATGACACAGGATTTCTGGGAAAACCTCTTTCAGCTGGTTGGCACCTCTTTAATTTCATACTGTAACGAACAATATTGATTTAGGCATCTGAACATATATCTTAAGCTTTGTCCTAAGTTCTTGCAGTTTTTTCCACATCTGCCACTCAGGTCCTGCGTGCGGCTGGAAAAACCTACATGTTGTTCTTTGTGGTGATCATCTTCCTGGGCTCGTTCTACCTCATTAACCTGATCCTGGCCGTGGTGGCCATGGCCTACGACGAGCAGAACCAAGCCACAATGCGAGAGGCTATAGAGAAGGAGGAGGAGTTTCAGAGACTCCTGGAGCAGCTCAAGAATCAAGAACAGGTTCTAAAAATATGTCTTGTTTTATCTTAACCTGGACCAGTGCATGTTCTGGCATATATGTATTGCACTGAACTGATGGTCGACGCTAAGAACACTTCTTGAGAAAGGCTTGTAGTATCTGATACGTGTGCAAAGAAACCAGTAATGCTTTGAATAAAACGATTTTTGACTAAAATGATTTTTAGAAGACGTCCAGAATTTTTGATGTAGGGAGAGTGCTTTGATTGTCTGCTTTTTCCAGAACGCTAATAACGCCTTGACAAATAAATTACTTTCTAGGCTCATCTTCTTGGGAGCCATGCAACTCTAACTAGCAAAAAGTCTCTCAGTCAGCAGAGTCTGCACACCATTGATTTAGAGAGTGAACAAAGACCGGAGCCTGAGGACATTACAAAGGACTGCAACGGGAGAGTTGTACCTAGACTTCTCATCAGAGCACCCACTATGCTGGATGTATGTCTGTCAAAACATTGATAGTGTTCTGACAAATCACTATTTTTTAGATGTGTTTGTAAAAATAAATAAATGCATTAATTTTTCTCACATTACTGTCATACAGGCTCCTTCAGCTGAAGAAGAGGCAGAGGCAACAAAGTCACTTGGTTCTGTTCACAGCATGCTTCATGTTGAACAACCAGGCCTGAGAAGCAGAACAGCAAGTGCTCTCACAGTAGCTTCTGTGGCAGCCATGGAAGGTATGTTGAATTTACATTGAAGATTATTACAAACACAACTTGAAACAACCAGACTAGCACCTTTGCGTTGAGGCCATAAACACTGCTGTCACAGATCAAGCCTAATCACAGCGTATCATGGCGCAGTATTAACAGGCTCAGCACAGTAGCATTGTTTCCTTAATTACATTCTCCTGCCGAACAAAGGCTAATCTCTTTTTATGCTTGCATCAACCCTCTGTCAACATTTAGTGCTGCAGCCATGTGGTGTTAAGCTTGGGTTATTTCTGTCTAACTTAGACCTGGCACTCACAGGCCATTCATTAAGTCACTCAGCATTGCATCAGTGAATGCACACGTATCGTAACTGACGTCTATGAAGACACATTTGCATATAAACACTTTGTATACAAATGCTTTGAGTGCTGTTTGTCTGTTTTGTCTAGAGTTGGAGGAGGCCCAGAGGCCATGCCCACCTGGCTGGTATAAGTTTGCCGATCTGTTCCTGAAATGGGACTGCTGCGAGCAATGGGTGACGTGTAAGAAGTGGATGTATTTTGTAGTGATGGACCCCTTTGTGGACTTGGGCATTACAATCTGTATTGTCCTGAACACCCTTTTTATGGCAATGGAGCATTACCCCATGACCTCAGAGTTCGACCACATGCTGTCAGTGGGCAATCTGGTATGTACTCATTACTGTCAAATATTTGTATTCATATAAATACAGTAGAATAAAACCATAACCTTCTATCCATAGGTTTTTACTGGTATCTTCACAGCTGAAATGTTCTTCAAGCTTATTGCCATGGACCCATACTACTATTTTCAAGTGGGATGGAACATTTTTGACAGCATAATTGTCACTCTGAGTCTGGTTGAACTCGGACTGGCTAATGTCCAAGGCTTATCCGTCCTTAGATCATTTCGCCTGGTAAGAATAATTGTAATTTTTCTTTTCTTTGTCATTTTTTTGTGTGCAATTAATTACATTGCCACTCTGTTCATTTTGAGACAGCTACGTGTCTTTAAACTGGCCAAATCCTGGCCCACACTGAACATGCTGATCAAGATCATCGGAAACTCAGTGGGAGCGTTGGGAAACCTGACTTTGGTGCTGGCCATCATCGTCTTCATTTTCGCTGTTGTGGGCATGCAGCTATTTGGAAAAAGCTACAAGGACTGTGTGTGTAAAATAGCGGACGACTGTGAGCTGCCGCGATGGCATATGAACGACTTCTTCCATTCGTTCCTCATCGTGTTTCGGATTCTGTGTGGGGAGTGGATTGAAACCATGTGGCACTGTATGGAAGTGGCTGGACCTGCCATGTGCTTGATTGTCTTCATGATGGTTATGGTCATCGGAAATCTAGTCGTAAGTACCTTAACAGTTTTTTAATGTGTCGCTTGTTGAGTTTGAATACGACGACACCTCCGCAGTGTCACCCCTGTGGATCTGCAAAGCTGACAAACCATTTGGATTACAGTTGTCTTATTATAACACTCGGAGATTGTGTGGTCTGTTGTTAAACCTTTTAGACCAAGATGCCAGGGCCGAACAGTCGGTATCACGTGTTGTAATCGTATCCATGAGTCTTAAGACTTGTGTGTGACATTTTGGGCTTGTTGACGCCACAGAGTCAAATAGCAAACACTACACACTCTTGTATTCTTTTTTTTTTTTTTTTAAAAGCCAAAATAATTCCCTTCTTGTTTATTTGTAGCTACAGAAAAGGAAACAGCTCATCGTAAAGTGTTGACAAAAGTAATTCAGTGTGCCATGCCTGAAATGACCAAAGCTTTCTTATGGTTCACACTTCAACTCAAAGCATTCAGTGCATGTGCGCACATACAGAAACATGAACACTATTTGTAGTGACATAAAGCCAAATAATACTATTGCGTACTTCATGAGAGGGAGTTTCTATTTAAAGCAAATGACTGGAGTGCTCAAACCGTGGTTATGACCTTGAATACGTGCTAAGACCTGGCTCAAGTGAGCTTGCGGCCGCTGCGGTAACAAACTGACACAGCTGAGGCGGCTGCGCACAGGTGGCCCACGTGCCTGTGAGGATGTACAGTTTGTTATTTGGAGCTGTAATTAAGTGAACATATCTAATGCAATAAAACATTAGATTTGTCCATAATAAAGGCCTTTTTTTGTCCTTCATTAATTAGTGACAAAGTACCCAGCCCTACATGAGAACATGAGAGGTTAGGGCTTCTGCCTTTGGTCAAATAAATTGTTAATTTGATTCGTTTGCATTTATAATGAATCAATGTGTGAATAATCAACTATCAGTGTTTCTCTGTATCAGCCCTGTTATTACCATTGTCCCTGTTCATTTAATACAAGCACAACTTTTTAATTAAATAGATGAGTGGCTCAAGTATAGAATAAGCAAACAGATTTCAAGATCAGCTCAGCAAATTCTGCTGTAGTCATTGATGTGTGAGCTAGTGTCTAGCCTTCTGACCACTATGCTTACTGAGTGCAGACAGATTCAGCTTTTTACAAGCTCATTAATTTATATCCCTGTCTAAAGAAATCTTTTCATATCTTGTTTCCACTTATTTATTGCTGAGAGAGTTTGTGCGGCTCATCAGTGTCTGTTAGCCTCCTCTTCCTGCCTCACAGCTTGGACATAGGAATGCAGAGGATCAGCCCGTGTCGGCTCTGTGTAACCGTGATCTCCTGCTAAACCTGGGGAATAGGAACTGCAAATGTTACTAACAGGCTTTATAAACTAAAGATAGCTGTGCGTGCATCAGGAGCCAGATAACATAATATTTACTGTTGCTCCTGCAGCATGGACTTGATGTTTCCTGTGTCTGTGAGATATTCCTGACCTTTTGACTCCATGTCCACTTTTGGAACATATCGTGTGCCTTATTAAGACACTTTTAAACAAATTGTTTTGACCACAGTAATTTGATGCAAAACTCAGATTATCTCTTTATCCAGCATGTGCTATGTTAGCTTTTTTGGTGACCATAATAATCGAATGTATTTTTGATTGTGTACGCAACAATGTTTTAACTTTGAGTTGCACTGTGGGCAATTGACCTGCCTCTGGTTTATGAGGCTGTAAGTATGTTTCTGAGTAAAAATAAAAATCTGAATTACTGTATTTTCCGAACTATAAATCGCAATTTTATTCATAGTTTGTCTGGGGCGATGCGACTTTTACTCAGGTGCGACTTATCAAAGCATATAATTTCACATGTTTGTTATTTTCACACTGACAGCCGCTAGAGAGCGCTCTAGACTTGTGTACCAGTATCTACTACTCCTGTACCACTGAAGATTAAAAAAACGGTAATCAAGCAGCAGATTAAAAGTTTGGAATGAGCGAGAAACTTTTGAGCTAAAAGCTAGGTGGCCACAGCCAGAGCAACGAGTTTGCAAATAATAGCTTGAACATCGTGATGCCGGGAGAGGCTTGTCAACAGTACAGTAACGCCTCCATGCCCAGGTAGTTGCCAAGGCTGGTGCGACTTCTATGTTTTTTTTCTTCTTCATTATGCATTTTTAGGCTGGTGCGACTTATACTCCGGAGCAACTTATACTCCGGAAAATACGGTACTATTATACAATGTAAATTATATATGCTCTTTCCCACGTAGGTCTTGAACTTGTTTTTGGCCTTACTGCTCAACTCGTTTAGTGGGGACAACCTCGCTCCTGGGGAAGAGGATGGAGAGTTAAACAACCTTCAGATTGCCATCGGCAGGATCCAACGCGGCATTGCTTGGCTGAAATCGTACATTCTTCAAAAGGCTTTGCAGACACTTGGGAGGAAACCTGCAGAGTCTGAGGATAGACAGACAAATGATCCAGAGTGTAAAATGGAGGAAATTGAAATGAACCATTTGGACTTGCCTCCAGCTTTGAAACTGGCTGATGGGATCTCAAACTGTTTGGTGGAGAGCCGGCCCTCTGGATCAGTTCTGGATGGGGAGCTTGGGTTTAGTGTGCCAATTGCAGAGGTAGAATCCGACTTTGAAAACATGGGTGACGAAGATGAGGAAGATGACACTACCTCAAGTCCCGAGACCAGTGAAAAGGGATTGTTGGAAATGGTATAACTTTATTGAACCTCACTTACATACTTACATCTATCATAATTTAAAGTGGTTTTACGATTCATGTGTTTTTATAGGAAACAACAAGGAGCGAAGTTTTTTTGTATAGAGGTGTCAAAGTAAGTAACACAATTATTCTCTGTCACACTGAATGCTGTAAAATGCAAACTCATTTTAATGTTTATACTTATAGCTACAAGGTACATCAAGGGGAGATGGGGATTCTTCAGTGTGCAGCACAGCGGATTATCAGCCCTCAGAGTCTGAACCAGAGGAAGTGGAGGAGGAGGAACCAGATCCTGTGGAACCAGAGGCCTGCTTCACTGAAGGTGGGACATACTAAAGCATGAATTGCATATCCAGCTGTATGTGTCTGTTTGTCAAGAATTAGGTGCAAACATGGCTTCTGGTGTCCATAAAATTGACAAAAATCTTGTCTTTGTGACTGAATAATGCTACCACTTATTAATTCTACTGTCAACAAAACAAAAAAGGCTGTGGGTCCATGGCAGGTTTTGTTTTAAGATGGTAGGCCCAGTAATTACAGAGAGATATTAACGTAACTTTTTTAAAGGTGTGATTGGGCCGGACATCCACCACATTATACTATAGGCTGTTTAATGTGTTGTGAGGTCACCTTGAATTCAACCTATTGTGATAAATGTCAAACCACATTATACTATGAAGAAAGTAACTGATCAATTTCATATTTCTTTCTCAAAAGCATGTGTTCAGCGCTGGCCATGTCTCACTGTGGACATCACCCAAGGTCGGGGTAAAACCTGGTGGAACATCCGGAGAACCTGCTTCACCATTGTTGAGCATGACTGGTTTGAGACCTTTATCATCTTCATGATCCTGCTCAGCAGTGGGGCGCTGGTACGTGGCTGCTGTCATCTGTATAAACTTAGGCCCAATTTTAACTCGTTTTAATGACTGTCTACTCTACAGGCCTTTGAAGACATAAACATTGATCGGCGACGCACAATTAAAATTATACTGGAGTATGCTGACAAAGTCTTCACCTACATCTTTGTTGTGGAAATGCTTCTTAAATGGGTGGCCTATGGTTTCAAGACATACTTCACAAATGCATGGTGTTGGCTGGACTTTTTCATCGTAGATGTAAGTTGTCAAATCTTTATTAAATTTTAATAGTCTGTAGTGAGACACTTTTTCTTCACAAAAGAAAGGAGCTTTACTAATTTCCAATTTGATTTGTTCGCTCTTGCGTAAGCAGACATGTTTGTTTTAGTGTGGATGAGGTTCTAGTCTGATTTTACACTAAACAAAACTTGACTATAAGCCTTTTCTGAATAAATTACATTGGTAAACATTTGATTACTTGAAAAGAATAAATGTTTTATTCTGCCACAGATTTCCCTGATCAGTTTAGTTGCCAACTGGATGGGCTTTTCTGAACTCGGACCAATCAAATCCCTCCGAACCCTCAGGGCACTCAGGCCTCTTCGAGCTCTGTCAAGATTTGAAGGAATGAGAGTAAGTTTCTCTTTTATATTTTATTTTATTAACGGTATGGTTTGGATATGTGTGCTACTAATTTGACTGCTTTTGTTTGTGAGTTTGATCATTGCATGCTCACTCGGTGGACTTTAAGAACAGCCGATGGTAAGAGACTATGCATGGTATTACCTTTCTGTATAAAAATATGCAAACATAACTATCATCTCTTTTTCTTGCTTCTCAGGTCGTGGTTAATGCCCTCGTTGGAGCCATTCCTTCCATCTTCAATGTGCTGCTGGTCTGCCTCATCTTCTGGCTCATCTTCAGCATCATGGGAGTCAATCTTTTTGCGGGAAAGTTTTACCGCTGTGTCAACGCCACGACTGCTGAGCTCATACCAATGGCAGAGGTTAACAACAGGAGTGACTGTATTGCCCTTCAAGAAGCCACTCAGGACGCCCGCTGGGTCAACGTCAAAGTCAACTATGACAATGTCGCAAGTGGATACCTCTCCCTCCTTCAAGTGGTGAGACATGCTGAATTAATGATAACCTCCTCTAATGCAAATGAAGAGGTTACTGATTTATTATTATCTGCAGGCAACATTTAAAGGATGGATGGATATAATGTATGCGGCTGTTGACTCAAGAGAGGTATTTACTGTATTATCTCTGTATTATGTCAAGTGAGAGTGCATCTAAAAAACATTGCTGATATAGTGTTGATACACATTGAGGTTTGTTGTTATTTATTTATTTTCTCAGGTAGAAGAGCAGCCGTCCTATGAAATCAACCTGTACATGTACTTGTACTTTGTCATCTTCATCATCTTTGGTTCATTTTTTACACTCAACCTATTCATTGGTGTCATTATCGATAACTTCAATCAGCAAAAGAAAAAGATAAGTATAATGATATTATTCCAATTATTTTCAAATTGTATTTGAACTTGTAAAGTGACCTTCAGTATAATAACTTGTTACTGTGTCTGCACTTTGGAGATAAGGACATCTTTATGACTGAAGAGCAGAAGAAATACTATGAAGCAATGAAAAAGTTAGGTTCAAAGAAACCACAGAAGCCAATCCCACGTCCAACAGTAAGTAATATGGATATGTATATTTAAAGTAAATGCTGAATTAAGCTATTTTTGAACCATTGACTGGTTTTGCGTGCTTGACCTGTAGATTGAACTTTGTGCTCAGCGCAGGTGTGAACAGGTTGCTGTGAACAGATCACTGACTCTCTCGGACTTGTGTTTCTGTCCAAACCTCCCCCCTGTCCTCTTTCACGACCTCTGATCCCAGAACCCCATTCAGGGCATGGTGTTTGACTTCATCAGTCAGCAGCCGTTTGACATCTTCATCATGGTGCTCATCTGCCTTAATATGGTCACCATGATGGTGGAGACAGACAACCAGAGCCCGGAGAAGGAGGACTTTCTGTTCAAGGTCAACGTGGCTTTCATCGTGGTCTTCACTGGAGAGTGTGTGCTGAAGCTTATCGCCCTGAGACAATACTTCTTCACCAACGGCTGGAACGTCTTTGACTTTGTTGTAGTTATTTTGTCTATCGCAGGTGTGTACTGAATGCAATACAGAGAAACATTATGTAACATCAAAATATTCTTTCTTTACAACGTCAACTAATGTTTGAGGTCAGGGTCTCCCCTCAATTGTTTCGGCTAGGACCCCAAAAATTGATAGGTAAACAAGTTGGGACCCCCATTTAATAAAGTTATTCCCTCTTATGCTTCTTTAGGGTAGAGAAAAACATTTTAAAATCAAGTTAAATATTTAAACTGCTTATTCGGATATTTGAGAGGATTTCACAAATGATGTACTGATTTACACTCTGTTTTACAGTAGCATTTTCCTTTTTATTTAATCTTCAAATCGTCTGGGGACCTTCACCCAACTCCCACTTTGGGAACCACTGTTTTCGGGGACTACATTTGATTTTAAGAACAAAGATCTCAATAGGCGCATTGAGTTGCCTTGTGTACGAAATGTGCGGTATAAATAAACTTGCCTTGCCAATGTTTTTGTTTATCAACAACAGTTCTATTGCTTGTGAATAAAACACTTATTCTCTTCTTTCAGGTACAATGCTGTCAGACATCATAGAGCAGTACTTTGTGTCTCCCACTCTGTTCAGAGTGATCCGCTTGGCTCGAATTGGCCGAATCCTGCGCCTCATCAAAGGAGCTAAGGGCATCAGGACACTTCTCTTCGCTCTGATGATGTCACTTCCTGCTTTATTCAACATCGGCCTCCTCCTCTTCCTCATCATGTTCATCTTTTCTATTTTTGGAATGTCCAACTTTGCCTACGTCAAAAAGGAAGCTGGGATTGATGACATTTTCAACTTTGAGACCTTTGGTGGGAGCATCATCTGTTTGTTTCAGATTACCACGTCTGGAGGTTGGGATGGACTTTTACTGCCAATGTTGAACAGGGAGCCTCCAGACTGTGATCCAAACTTTGAGCACCCCGGTACAGACGTCCGAGGGGACTGTGGCAACCCAGGGATGGGCATGATGTTTTTCTGTAGCTACATCATCATCTCATTTCTGGTTGTGGTCAACATGTACATCGCCATAATTTTGGAGAACTTTAACGTAGCTCAGGAGGAGAGTGGTGACGCACTTTGTGAGGACGACTTTGAGATGTTCAATGAGACGTGGGAAAAGTTTGACCTTGAAGGATGTGGGTACATTAACTACAGCAGACTTTCAGATTTTTGTGACACCTTACAGGAACCGCTAAAGGTGGCCAAGCCTAATCGTTTCCGCCTGATCGAAATGGACTTGCCTCTGGTCACAGGAGACAGGATTCACTGTCTTGATGTGTTGCTCGCTGTTACACAAATGGTATTAGGAGACACCGTGGAAATGGCAGCAATGCGAGTGAGCATCGTGGCAAAGTTTGAACTCAGTAACCCCAAGAAAGACACATTCGCTCCGATCGTCACAACTGTGCGTCACAAAGAAGAGCTAGAATCTGCTATAATGATACAGAAAGCTTACCGCGCTCACTTACTGAAACGCTGCATACGCCATGGCGCCTTCATGCACCGCTCTCAGAGGATAGGCAGGAGAGAAGAAGACGACGAGCCTCCAGAAAAAGAGGGTCTTTTGGCTCGGAGGATGGGCGTGCTCTATGGCAGCAACGAGGACCTCGCAGATGAGATGGAGCAGGAAGCTTTACAGACTTTAGCAGAGCAGCTCCCCAGCCCTCAGGCTCAGAGAGACTCAGAAAGCCCTGAGCCAGATCAGCCACACCTCATAGTTGTGCCTGTGGAGATCACAAATGAGGTTTTGTTACATTCAGCCCCAAACGCTTACCTCTATATCAACCCTAAAGACTTAAGAGAGTCTATTGTTTAACAAAGAAGTTTGTTTTTATTTAGTATTCTTGTTTCACACATCAGAAAAAGGACAATTACAGACTCAGAGGTAAATCGTGTTCTGTCGGGCTGTAGAGACGATGCCCCTTTAATTACAAATCCAATTTTTTTTGCTTTACTTAAAGAATTAAGTTGCCAAAAGACTGGTTTATTGTTGCAACTGAATAGTCAATCCCAATAAGGACTTTGTATATATGTACACTTGTAATTGATTAATTTAGCAGCAGAGAAAATGTAAGGAGTGTAAAAGTGTTGAGTCATTAGTAGCCCTGGTAAACTAATGCAGTAATTGAAGCGCCCGCTGACAAATTGAGTAACAAGCAGAGTGTCAGGGCTAACACAGTGAGCCAACCCCAGTTTATATTGCACTATTTTTACCTACCTACGCTTTCAAGTCCAGCTCAAACAAGCTCCTCTGATAGCCTCTGACACTGCTCTCTCCTTTTTCCCATTGAGAGCATTGTCTATCAGTACAACAAACAAACAATGAATGAATGGATGCAAATACAATGTCCTCCATTTAACATGCTTTAGACCCAGGGATGTACTGTATGTAAAAGAAGTTGCTTCACTTGCCGTCTTAACTGAAATGTCTTATTTTGCATTTTCAAGCACTTTTACAGTTTTCTCGTTTTTATACAATTTCCCCATCTTCATCAACGATCAGGTTTGTATGTGGAAGGTCACGCCACAGGTCTGTAATAAAACTCTAGTTCGGATGTGATGCAAAGTAATGTCCAGCTCCGTCGGCCATGTTGTGATTGTCCACTCTACTCCAGAACACATATGATTGGTTACTTATTTTTAATTTAATTTCGCCGTGTATTATCTACCGCACCAATGTGAAAATATCTTTGACATTTTGAATTTTGCTAATAAAAGTCAGCATTTTTACTACTTAGTGTATATTGTATTCAGTAATGATGGGTGTACATTCAGTGTGACACATGCACAGTGGTGATGGTGTTGAAATTAATGTTCATATTTTAATGACATTATGTCCTGACAAAGACAGATTCCCTGTGTTATTAGGGCTCAAAAATGACAACAGCTTTTTTTTTTTAATGCAGGGGCGGATCTACAGGGGTGGCACAAAGGTTTTGCCACCCCATTGATGTCAGCCAGGTTTTGTTCTTGTCTGGAACTGTCTAAATTCTACTGTAGTCGTCAACCTGGCGCTTATAAGATGGCGGCCGCGACACAACGATCTTTCACCAAAGAAAAAAAGAGTGGAAAAAGAGTGGTGCGTACTGAATGGGTGCTGCTGCCGGATGCTCTCTCATCGAATGCAATTTCTCCATCTGTGAGATCAATAAAGTATCATCTTATCTTATCTTATCTTATCTTATCTTATCTTATCTTATCTTATAAATGCATTGTTTTAAGGACTAGTTGCAATCCAGATCTTCAAAGCCTGATTCATTTAATATTTTTTGGTCTATATAACCAATGTGAAGTCTCACATCTGCTGTAGAAGCTACTTGGGTGCTTACAGAGGCTCACTCTCTAAGTGCCAACTCCTGTGGCTCCAAGATGATTTATTTATTTATTTTTACAAAAGTTAGAAACCCCCTGCTTATATTATGGACAATGCTCCTATTTGTATATAATTTTGGGAGGCTCAGCCTGCATCTAAAAGGAAAAATTGGCTTGCGATTATGCAAAACTTTCAACTTTGTTAAATGTGTTGGTGCCACCCCTGAAATGATCCCTGACCCTGCTCTTGCCACCCTGTGATTTTTCTCTAGATCCGCCCCTGCATGTTTGTACCTCTTTTCACACTATAGAATTTGACTAACCAGGCAATTGCAAGATGGCCGCACTGGTTGTTATTCCATATCTAGAGTTTCTTATAGAACTGTGGGTCACACTTTACCTTCTACAGAAAACTGAAAACTGTAACATGTACGACAGATTCCCAGGTTTTATTTCAGATCAGGAAAACGCCACACCCCTCTACGTCACCCTGTTTATCTGTATTGTAAATGTATATATTTTGTTATTGATCACGATTGTCTGGTAGAATAATGAAAATAAAAGGCAGACACGAGGACAAATTTGATGTTGTTGTTGACTGCCCTCTAGTGACTGCCATGGGAAGTAACAGTGTCCCCAAAAAATAAGATGCCAGAGTGAATTTAATAATGATTTCTTTGTCTTTCTTTACTAAAATATAGGCAGTTAGCAAGTCCAACTATCCCCACGTTTAGCTCCAAATGTTTAACCAAAGACACAATCTTGATCTTTGTTGAATTTAACCAACTGAAGTTACTTTTAATCATTGTATGTATTGCTTCAGTGCACACAGTCATACAGCTGTAGTTAAATGTACAGTATGTTAGAAATATATAAATAGATGAGAATAGAAAATAACTCACAAACAACCTAAGCTCGATCAGTTTATGTGAAGTTTTCTAAGTTTAGCTGCTTTCAAGAGGAAGGTTCTCAGTTCCGGGAACAACCCCCGCCTCTTTATGCCTCTCGCACAAGCTCAGTGTGTGCAGTCTGTTAGAAGTACACTCTATTGTACTTCACTTAGTCAGCGCTGTAAGTTTTTGCTCTGTTGCATCCAGACATACTTTTGGAGGAAACCCTTTTTGGAAAATGTCTCTTGTGACGGTTTCTCTGTGTTGGCTGCTGGTGGGATACTGTGCTTTGCTTGACCTCACAGGTAATATATGCGACTTAGATTGTATTTGGTTCTTGCAATGCACTTAGAGCAGCTTTTTTTGACCTTTTGATTACTCCACCTCCTGCACTTGCTCTACACAGCCTTCATCTAGTCATTTTTTTCCTTTTCCTATTGCAACACTTCTAGCAGCGTTTGAAAGTAGTTCAAGTTCATATATATTGTATAATATATGACTTTTTTCTTTACTCTTTTAGGAAATGCATATGGCAAGTCTGTCACCTTGCCACTGTTTTGCATGCTATTTTTGCCTCATACTACTACATTTCCTGTGCATCTGGAGAGGAAGTTGCTTTTTATAATAACATGTTATTATTTTAACTTAACATTGCATTTTTTCCATGTTGATTATTAATAGATATATATATATATATACTGTAGGTTGAAATGATACTGAAAATATTTTTATACATTGCACTCCTGTTTGCTGACACCGATATAGTTAACAGTATAACTATTTTTTTTACCTACTTTTATCTGTCTGTGTTGTCAGAAAGGAATTTATGACAGACCTACATTTAAGTCACTATGAAATAGACATTTCATTTCATTTTTCTTTTACTCCCTTTCTATTATGTTTTGTAATGTAGTGTAGAGTTTTTACAAAGATATGAAATGTATCTGGCTGCAATTTAAGATGGGAGAAATTAAGGTCTGAAATCCCTGTTTATGACATGTATTAAATGTTTTCTCCTTCATGCCTTTGTCTTGTCAGCCTCTGCAGCCCAAGTCTTGCAGATTACCCAGAAGCCCCGGTTTTATGGAGTGATGACCAACAGGAAAGTGGGAATTTACTGCATGTCGTCCAAGCAGCATCTTCCGTCCAATGTCACCTGGTACAAAGCCCCCAAATTCAACTCCGAAAAATCCCTCATCCACCCTGGAGGCAGGTTCGTGGTCCGAAAAAAACAGATCACGGAAAACGCCATCCTCATCTTGAATGATCTGTGGATCGAGGACCAGGGAGTCTACTTCTGTAAGATCGACGATGTCTTCGGGCCAGGGACCGACGTGCGAGTGACGAGTGAGTATCACAGCACACTGAACCACAGATCGAAATCAATACATTGGGTGGAGCGCTGTAAATAGGAATGGGCTTGCAACATGTAAGCCCAAAACATGCACAATAGGTTGATTGTCCGATATTACTGACTACAAGAAGTAACAAGCAGTGAGACAACTGTAAAAGTAAAAGTAATCAGGACATACCACTTGTGTATGGAGTAACACAGGATTCGGGAACCTTTTTCATGGGGCTGAATGGCGAGTGAGGGACGGATGGAGCGTGAGATCAACAGACGGATCGGTGCGGCGTCGCTGTATAGGACTGTTGTGGTGAAGAGGGAGCTGAGTCGGGGGGAAAGCTCTCGATTTACCGATCGATCTACGTTCCCACACCGTTCCCGTCATGAGATTTGGGTAATGACCGAAAGGACAAGATCGCGGATACAAGCGGCCGAAATGAGTTTCCCTTCGAGATCGGGTGAGGAGCTCAGTTACCTGGGAGGAGCTGGGAGTAGAGTCGCTGCTCCTTCATGTTGAAAGGAGCCAGCTGAGGTGGCTTGGGCATCTGTTCCGGATGCTTCCTGGTCGCCGAGGTGTTCCAGGCATGTCCTAGTGAGAAGAGGGCTCGTGGAAGACCCAGGGCACGCTGGTGGGACTATGTCTCCGAGCTGGCCTGGTGTCGCCTCGGGGTCCCCCCAGAAGAGCTGGAGGAGGTGTGTGTGGATTGGGAAGTCTGGGCATCTCTGCTGAGATCCCGGCCCCGGATAAAGCGGAAGAAAATGGATGGATGGATGGATGGATGGATGGATGGATGGATGGGACCCACTCATCTTTATTATATTAGATCTATGGGAGTAACTCATGATTTATGTTTTTGCGTTGATCAATTCAAATATTACCAAATAAAACGTCATAAAAGTAAAAATGAATGGAAGGAAGGAAAGCAGATAGAACTACAAAATGAAGATGAAGATTTTGTCACTTACAGATTTTCTTACACTGGAAAAGTACAGTAATACAGTATACAAATGGACAGATGTATCATTACTGAAAGCCTTTTTATGACTGTTCATCCAGGACCTGTGGACGAGACCAAGGTCTTGTATCGGAGTCAGATGAAGGACGCGCTCATAATTCTGCAGGGCATGCTGTTGGCTCTGATTATCGCTGCCTTTGGGTTTCGGAAAAAGACTCTGGTAAACGGCACTTTATGTGTAGATTCAAAAAGTTGGCTTAAGCACTTCCTTTCTCCATATTGTCGACATCGTGTTAACCTCTTGTGTCTCTCCCTCGAATAGTCAGAGAAAGAAGAGTCCATCTATGAAGAGCCAGAAGATGACCATATTTACGAGGTGCTTTCTTTCACTTTTATTATTAGTTATATTGTGATTCTTTGTCATCCACATGTAGCGTATGTCATAACATGGAACTTCAAATGGTACAATTCAGGATCACGCTGACTAAATGAGTAGTTTGATATGACGAATGAGGAAATCAACTTGACCTTTTATCATGTACATATTTGCTCACAGTTGGGAAAGTACTAAAAGGATATATGCTAGTCAAAGTAAAAAAAAAGAAGCATAATTACTTCAGAAAGTTACTAATCATCTGAAACCACCTTGTTTAAGATAACCATATCTTGTCTCTTGGGGTTCGTTTCCGATAACTGAGTTGAGTAATATCCAAATCACTTCAAATGTTTTTGTAAGTTGTTGCTGCACCCTTAAGGTTCAGGCTAGTCTTATATTAAATGCTGGATAAGAAGACTCTACATTAGCAGTAATACATGGCCGATTTCAAACTCATATATTCCTCACAGGGTTTGGCGATTGAGACGTGCGAGGACGGAGACCTGTATG
This sequence comes from Gobius niger, assembly GCF_951799975.1. Lineage (NCBI taxonomy): Eukaryota > Metazoa > Chordata > Actinopteri > Gobiiformes > Gobiidae > Gobius > Gobius niger. Next base: position 17,423,645 of record NC_136870.1, on the reverse strand, counting down.
AGGAGATTTCTGCTTACGCCCAGCCGGAAGGAGCCGAGGCCCCGTGGGAGTGAGGCTGAAGCATCAAAACACCAGCAGTTTTACACTTCACTAATGCCCTGTTGATAAGTTGGTGCAGCTCGTGTAGAGAGACTTTTAGTGCATTGTCCATTTAAACCACTATCTTTACCTTTTACTAATGTCTTTTACAAGAGAACTACATTTCTTTTGCTTAATGTTTGTTCGCTTTCTAATTGTTTTCATGATTTTTATCTTTGAGCCGTTAAACTTCAGCTTTAAGCAATAGCACAGCAGGGATTAAAATTGATATGATAAGAAAAGAAGTAGCACTGTTGTCCTGCTCATGACAGCGAATGCTAATGGTGACGCACTTAAACAGTGTATATTGACCATGTTTACTTTTTTCCAGTGTACCAATAAATCACAAACGTATCATCGTTTCTGCCATCCACATAATTTATTTGTCATGAATTAAAGACCAACAGCACCACAATGACATGATTAAATAGATAATGCTCAGTAAGTAATAAATAGATAGATAGATAAATAAATAAATATTAGATATATATAAATAAGGTATGCGTTAGTTGGTTTTAGTGAGGACCAGACTGTCTGATTGCTGGAGATGCTGCTTGACTTCTCCTCGGATCCATTCCCAGGCCTCAGCGCTACGGCCCTGTATGACAATAAAGGAAACAAAATCCCAAGTTAAAAATCTGAAAAAGAATAAATATCTAAAAATAGCAAAATCTAGTAGATCGGTGTCTCATACCTTAAGCTCCACATGGGCCTTCAGTTTCATGAAATACAAGTTCATCTTCTTGTTCTTTTTCTTGTTGCTTTGACTTGCAATCTGAACAAAGGAGGTTTACAAATGTCATTTCACTCACACACACACACACGCACGCACGCACGCACGCACGCACACACACACACACACACACACACACACACGAACAAAGTCTTCACACAATTAACTCTGTGCATAACTTCAAATCATAACAATACCGCCCAGGAAGTGACTTCCTGTTTCAATCCAGCACACCAAAATAAAAGCATCATCTTATTCATTTGTTCAGCTGTTCCATTGTTCAACTCTATTAACTATTAACAGACACTTTAAATGTGTGTAGTTAATTATATTCCTGTAATGTTAAAGCAGAACTAAGTAACTCTTGCCCCTGGAGGCCATATGCGCAACTGCAGGTGTAGTAGCAAGTTGCGTTTTTTCAACGTATTAATTGTCCGTGAGATTAGGCTAAAAACTACGCTGACGGAAAAGGCCAAGGGAGAGAGGGACACTGTTTAAAGTGACGTTAGCCCGCAGTTAGCTTTGCCCGTTCGCCTCTTAGCTTCTTCTTCGTGATTCCATTAGTGTGTATTGGTGGCGCCGGTCCGGTGGCAGTCAAGTTGCAATTGTGGTTTTCTGGACAGAGACACCAGGGGGAGCTGAAAGACCCTCCAATCGTCCCATTAACACTTGTATTACCCCCAGAGGGACTAGGAAAGGATTTATTAAGGTAAACAAGTTACTTAGTATTGCTTTAATTACCTGCTGAACTAATCAGTGAGACGAGCTGTGTGCTTTTATTTTATTTTGGTGTGCTGGATCGAAACAGGAAGTCACTTCTTGGACTGTTTTGAGTCAATCGATAATTATAAGTGCATAGAAAAGCTTGAAAATGTGCTTCTTCTATCTTTGCTTGTTTTTTTTTTTTTTTAGCACCCTGGTAATTTGCCCCACTAAATCGGAAAATAAGTCTAAGGGCCCAATTGCTGTTACTGTTGTCTTCAAAACGTTCCCGCAATAGATAAATTGTAATTGCCAAGGTCCACTTACACAAGAAAGCAGCCCGTCCGTCTGCTGCACAAGGACATTGAGAAAGTCGTCCACTTCCGTCGCCTGCCAGGACGCAAAGGTCTGGTCCTCATCAAACAGCGCAAAAATCTCCTCTAGCAGCAGCACGACGAAACGTGCCCTCTCCTCTGCCTATAGAAATGCAATGACATGTGTGTTTAGGTTATTGTGTATTAGACAATTTGTTTAAAATGTATTCAAGTTTTTGACCATCACTTACCACTGCTTTGGATGCCTGGGTGTAGAGCTCATTCGGGAAGGCTACAGCGTCTTCAAGATTGTCTTCCGTGGAGTTGCTGGAGATGGAGCTGTTCGCCTGTATCACACATCAATTAAAATCATCTGCAACACTAGAAGCTTTGCACATACACAAAAAAGCGGTTTAAAATACCCACCATCACGTTGAGCTGATTCAGCAAGCTGTCTCTGTGCTCCTGGTACTTGCGCTCCATCCAACTGCAGCTCAGCGCGGAGCCGGCCCCGACCAAAGCGCAGATGAGCAAAATCCTGAACATCTCCATTGTGCTCGATACAGTTTGTAAAGCAAGCTCTTGGTTATTAGACTCGAAGCTGTCTGTGACTGACACTGAGCGAGCCATTGTCCAATTTATGGAGGGGGATCTTTTTCACTTTCCGATCTTCTGCGGGTCCGAAGTGAATGACCCGAAGCCACTTTTCTCATGCGTCCAAAACCTCAGCATTTCACATTGGACTTCGGGAGAAAAATGTCACCAAACCAGCCACGCAGCGTGAGGTAGGCCTGTGTTTCAGTGTTTAGTTTTATAGTCTTTTATTGCCAGCGATTAGGCTATTATTTTAAGACAACTGACCTTCATTTTTTATAATTGAATTATTATAATTGATAATAATTGAAGCTTTTAATTAGGCTATGTCACTAAATCGGTGTTTTACGCACGCACGTTAAAAAGCTCTGCAAGGGACTCCTGGGAATAGGCTACACTTTGACTCATTCATTTGACCTGTTTTATTTGAACGCGTTAACTAAAATGTTCAATTCAATTCAAATTCAATAAAACAAATTAAATTCAACTTGTAGCCTATTAGCTGCTATAGCGACATTAAAGATATTCTCTAATTCTTATCTAATCAAGAAAACTCTGGTGAGAAATAAACCTAAGCTATGGAATGACAGTTCCTACACAGATGAAAATGAAAGTGCTGTTACGCACGCGCTGACGCAGTACGCAGTGCGGCCTCGTTCCTGTGAAGTAGAAAAAGCCAGACTGACATTTCATTTATTGTCCACAACGCGCGGTCAGAACAACTGTGACCGTGAGAACTACAAGCAAAGTGTTTATATAGAATATTCTAAAACTTTATTACATAGGACCTATTTTACAGTACACCATAACGTTAAACATATTTCGTCCCTTAAAGGTTTTATAAGGAGTTGTGAGATAATTAGGTATAAAAAGTTTTGAACATAGGCCTAGAACAAAATAGAAATGGGTAGTTTGTGTTTGCTCATGAAAACCTCAAAAATAAAAAATAAATAAGAAGAAATTAAATAAAACTTTGATAAAGTGTGTGCAGAATAAGGGCCCGGGATCAAGAATGTGAATAACACAATTTTGACAAAAAAGTCAGATATACAACCTTTTCATCAGATGATTTTACATTTTACAATAGCTCACCAACTCTTTTCTTTCTTTCTTTTTTTTTTTTTTTCTAAAAGATGCACATTTACAGCAACAAGTTTTGGAGGGATATGAAGGAACTAATAGGAGAACACATATTTTGTTTTATTGAACTTGCCACAAACATACTTTTTATTCCGTAAGTGAGGTTACATGAATTTGTCCATCATGGCATCAATAAAGTCTTGTTTTATTTTATCTCATCTTATCATGGCCTTATCAGTCGACAAACAGACAGAGCAAAATATCAGTTGAATTTCAAACAATAGATAGTAAACAATAAGTCTTTTAAGCCAACATTTTTAAAGAGATTCTTTTTTTTTTTTGCATCATGCTGGGTAGCCTTTTCTTTTCTTTGTTTTTTTTGTTTTGTTTTTTATGATGTATTGTCAAGTTCAAAGGCAATAACCCTCCATCAGCCACTACAACAAACTAAGTGGCCTTGTTTAAATGATCCTTGTATGTAAAATATGTTGTCCACAAGCTTCATTCATTCATTCATTTATTCATTCATTCACACTATGGCTTCTTTTTTGTGTTAATGCTCTTTTGTTAGAAGAAAGACCTGATTAACACCGGCCTTAATGAAATAGACCTATACCTCCAGAAGAGGTGGAGATCTAGAATAGCTTATGAATGGAACTTGAAGTAACGTAGGCCTTGTAGTCTACTTCTACTTTAGTGATACTTTGAGTTAAAAAAACAAAACTGTTTGCTCTCTCCATGTGTAGTATCATAAGAAAAGCTTCATGTTGACATCATGACATCATGTACCGATATTTGTTCACAGCAAAACTCCAAAACCTTCTTATTCATGAAAATATTACATTTTATTCATCAACGGTGCAAAAATACAGTACAAAAATAGATTCCTTCAATAAATATTGTTCATAAATAAATATTAAATAAACAATAAATAAATAAATAAACAAACAAACACATAATAAATAAATATATATAAATGATAAATAATCATAAATAAATAAATAGGCTAGATACATATCAATACCATAATGATGAAACATATGAGGTAAAACATTGAAATAGGCCTAAATAATAACTCGGTCCATGATACTGATGACTGTTCATGCGTTCTGATTCATGGCATGCGTCTTGTAGATGTGCAGTGTGACTTGTTCACGGATCAGCTCCCAGGCATCTGCGCTGTGTTCCTACAACACAAGCATTTTTACAACATTAGCACTGAAATAAAACATTGATTCAAGACAACAAACGATTAATTTTATGTTTTGAAGCCTTACCATTTCCCCCAGCACGTGCAGCGCAAGCCTCTGAAAATACAGGCTCATCTTTCTGTGATTCTTCTTGTGCTGGTGCTGGTGGTTCGCAACCTGGATAATACAAAGACATACATTATCATCGTGCATTTGTGCGTTGTCCGCATCAAGCTTAAATCCACGGAGGTAATGCTTACACAAGAGAGCACTCCATCCGCCTGCCGCGTAATGACGTGCAAAAAGTTCTCTCCTGCTGTCGCGCTCCAGGACGCATGGGTCTGGTCCTCTCCGAAAAGGACGGCAATCTCATCCAAGACGTGCGCCGCAAAACTGCGTCGCTCTGAACGCTAAAAATAAACAGTTACATTTTAGTTGTTGTACAGATGAGCTAATGTTGTGTCAGTAGCCAAATCGATGGAACATTTTTCACTTACCGGCGCTTTGGACGCGTGCCTGTACAGCTCGTTTGGGAAGGCCGCAGCATCAGGCAACTCAGCACCATCAGTGGAGTTTGTCGAGTTCATTTTCTAAATTAAAACACATCCATATTAATTCAACAGGCTGCATAGTTAAACGAATTAGGGCCAGACTGTATTATATAGCCAGTATGCCTGTGCGTAAAAATTGGATATAACTTACCATTGTGTTCAGCAGAGCCAGTGCCTCTTTGGTGTATGTTTCAAAGTCTGTATCCATCCATTTGCAGGTCAGGGAGGAGCCTGCGAAAAGGAGGCACACCAATAGAATCCTGATCATCATCTTGTTCTGTGCGGTATCCCCAGTGTCTTCAGCTGTTTGATTTAAAATGCGCTTTCTTGCGATGTAGCCTCTATTGCGATCCGAACTGATTCTCTTCTGTCGTCTTCTTCGGTTGATGGCCATTTGTGCACGAGTCCAGTGTTTAAAGGCGTTTGACTTGCCCTTTTCGTTTTCATAACAAACCTAGGGGTTGTACATCGTGGGAACGGTTCCAATTGTACTTTCACACCTGTGTTTATTGCTCCACACAATAATGAAGCATGTGGCATCATTTTTTACACCAATGGTACATAATTAGACTTAACAATAACAACGAAAAGAATAGAAGAAAACAAAAGAATAGAACAGAATAGACTCGAAATATAAAACTAATAGGCCTGTGCTAATGTAGCAAACATGCCGACCAAAATCTTCTTAATTAGCAGCTCATACATTACACTTCAATTAATACAATATATTAACATTGTTTGTGCGTAAAGTTTGGCCACTTTACAGCCAAATAATAAGTTCATAATATATTTTTCCCTTTCCCCCTCCCTTTTTTTTTAAATTTTTTATTATTTTGCCATTCAATGCAAATTCGTCGATTCTAGCTTATTGTTTTGAGTGATTAATATAATAGAAAATAATGAAATGTCATATCAAAACATTGCCTATGTTTATTTTTTATGTGCCTATTTAAATATGGCTAGTCTAAAATTATTTATGATTATCCTTGCGTCATCATCCATATCACTTTCTCATTATTTCGAACGGAACATCCCTTACCTGTAAGATGAAAGTGAAAGTGTGATGACGCAACGGCGTAGCCTACAACGTAGCGCGTCACCTGAGATGTAGCTATGCCCGTATATTTCATGATTGACATGTAGCATAATGTAGCCTACTGATTACACTCAAAACGCTTAAAACACTGAAAGAATTGGAGACTATCGATTTGACGGTTTTATTTTAGCCCATACAGTATTTTTGGTCGCTTCTATGACGTCTGGCGTTAAAAAGCGGTACTGCAACAAATCAATCAACATTGGTTGGTTCCTCATACAAGAGGTGGGTAGAGTAGCCAAAATATTTCCCCAAGTAAAGCAACCTAAATTTAAAATCATTTTACTCGTGTAGAAGTAAAAAGTAGTGCCCCCAAATATTTACTAATGTCAGAGTAAAAGAGTTTAGTGCTTGAGTATTGTGAGTAATGGTTTGAGTGTAAAAGTCTGATTCATGTTTCAGCAGTGCCATAAATGATGAGAAACAAAACATGGAATAATGTGAAAATTGTAATATCTCAAAGAAAATACCATAACAAACATATACAATGAAATCATTATGAAAAAAAACCCTCTAAATACATCTATTTTGAGCGTCTAAATGAAGATTTGTTTACTCACTGTGGCAAGTACTTATTGCTCAAGTAAGAGTAGATTAAAAAAAATAAAAAATAAAATAAAAAAAAGAGTGGTGCGCACTGAATGGGTGCTGCTGCCGGATGCTCTCTCATCGAATGCAATTTCTCCATCTGTGAGATCAATAAAGTACCATCTTATCTTATCTTATCTTAATTAATTGTACATATGAAAAAACTACTACAGTTACTTCAAAATGTTACTCAAGTAGGCTAGGCTGCTTAAGTAAATGTAACTGAGTACTATCCACCTCTGCCCTAGACTCCTATAGGACCTTTAAGGAAGGTGACAACCTAAAAAATAAATAGTGTAAGTGGGACATGTGAGATCTGATGGGAAGTGATGGAATTGAGGAAGAAAAACATTTTGACAAACATTCTTTTTTATTTTGCCTCAACACGCACACTTACAAAGTATGAAAACCCAGAAAATGTGCCTTCAATTCATGGGAAGAGTATGGATAATATTGTGCCAATCTCATTCTCATCCCTAGAAATGTATGGACATAGAATGGAAACAATCTGAAATGGTTGAGCTGTTCTAGCAAACGAGGTAGGTAAGTTTGAAGCATTTTCACGCTTCTAGAATACGTCTTTCTTGGTTTAATGCAGTATATGAAGGCTATTAAAAGTTTTTCGTAGGCCACAAGGAAGTCTAGGACAGCAAAGTACATGATGTCCCACTCACATGGCAAGTGGTGGAGCAACAACATCAACACGCGACTGAAACACCGATGCCTTCATGAGAAATGGTAAAAGTGAAAACTCTAGCGTAAGACATCATTTAAAATTCGTATATAAACCAAAGATTAACAAGACAACAACTTTGTTATATTGTTATTTCTTAGGCTATCAATAACATATAAGTATTAATAACGCGTTAATTCTCATTACAAAGTCGCTAGGGCCTACAAACGTAAAACATTTAGGGCGCTACGGCGTAAAACGTCTTGCTCACGGCGCAAAATGGTGTGTAAAATGTAATTTGTTTTAATATTCACGGACATGTGCGCATTATAATTGTTTATTTTCACAAAAAGGGGGATACATCGCGTAAACACACCACATTAATTGCTAAAACATACTTTACTTTTATTGTAATATTATTTTCCTACAATTTTACTGAACAGTGAAGGCGTCATAGTCTTTGTACCCACAATGCACTCGCCTCAGTTGACCAGTGGCAGCAGGAGAGCGCTCAGTCACGGGCTGCAGCGTAAATAAAGACACTTTTAACACATTTTTGGGGTCTATTTAGCATTTTTTAACACCCGAAACGATGGAGGAAACGTGTCTGCGACTATGACAGTTTGGTGGAATTGTTATTTGGACATTAATCGAGCTGTTTTGCCGCGTCCATGACAAGATAGCCAACCCTGTTTCGGTGAGACGGCTAGCTAACTCTGAAGCTAATTGGTTACAGTAAGGCATTTGTTGTCACTTTTAGTCATGTTGTGTAACGCTGTTTCTTTCTTAACTATGGGTTTGTTCGTTATGTTATAGTTTAACGCCTTATCGTAATATTAAGCCTATAGTTCTGTGTTTTGTTTTGTATCTAGCATAATATGACCCTAAACAACACCTACGAGTTGACGTCTTTCACTTTCCCTTTGTAACTTGTGTCACGTAAACGCCATCATTTTAAACCGTGAGTTAATGCTTTCAAAATAATAAGGTTTAAATTCGTGTTTTGTGGATACACGTGACATAATTGACCATCCAATGGGGAAGTTGTGTGCTACTTCCCTTCACAACCGCGTAAATATAGGGCTCACATGACTCTGTTGAATGCTCTTATTCATTACAACCGTGACACTGTGGATATTTCACAGACTACAACAGCTTGTCTTATGATGTGGGAAAATGCAAAAGCTTTGTAGTTGTCTGCAGGGAGTAGGGGGGGGAAAAGAGGACGCACAGATCACATGCCTATCTCTCTTGCTAGGCAGGAGGTTCTAGTTTGTGTCCCTTGCTTTTATTTCTTGTCTATATGATTTGATCGTTTACCCATCTGTAGGTGTGCCATGCGGGACTGAATGACTTGCCATGTTAGCGACGCAGATGCCAGAGACGCTGCCTGACGGTAAAGATGTTAAACAGGTAAGACAGCATTTACTGGCATTGAGATTTTATTTTTGTATTCCTGACATTCACAAACTAGCATGACACATTTTCCCTTTTAGAAACAGGTGATACAAGGTCTATTGTGTTTATAGACTTAGTTGGAATATGATTAAGGGCTGAAGTTTACAATACCGGTTTAAAACATTACAATATTGCGTTAGCTATTAAATTGGGTAGTTTGATATCCTTTTACGCTCATCTCTTCACTGGTGTTCACAAGTGTCCCACCGTGTTTTGGCTCGTAAACCAACCTTTTTCCTTCACAAGTCAGGAAATTCACAAGTGTGCTTGACAGAGACTGCTTAGTCAGTGAAGCTGAGGGAACTATTTGCACAATCTTTTTTTTTTCTTGCCCAAGTCAGATGACACCAGGTGCACTGCCCCATTAGCTAATCTTCCATAGGATCTGTTTGGTACATGTTTTGTAACAGTGGAGACGGGTCAGATTGCATAAAGCTTTGCAGAGTCAGCTCCTCGTGGATATTTTGTAAATGTTTTTGATTTTGGCTAAAATGTATTGATTTGACCTTTTTAAATCTTTTGCTAATCTCATCCTCCCGGCCAGACGATGCAGCTATTGATGTATTGATTTAATTACTTCTGCTTGCTTTGATAATGCCTGAATAACAAGAGCTTTATCTTTAACCAGTAATCAGTCTGACTGTTAGGGTGGCAATATCAACAAAACTAATGATAACGCTGTATATGACTTGAAAGACTCTCCAACCAAATTTAATAAAAATAAAATAAAATTATCTGATTGAGAATTTATGGCCACAAATCCTTTCAAAGTCTTTCCCTCAATTTACTTTTCTGCTTCAGTCATGTCTTCCACATTCAGTCCTGGTTTAGCCTTTTGTTGATCCAAAGTTATTTTTTCTTTATAGTGTAATTGAACCCATTGACTGTAATGAGATAATGCAAAGTTACCTGTGCTCGCGTGCAGTATTTCTTCACCGCCGTTTAAGTTAATCCTTTCTGTCACTTCATCTTCTGCTCTAGATCAAAGACAAGCTGGTCCAGTCGCTCAAGGCCCTGCAGAAGCGCTACGTGACGTCGGAGGCGGTGGTCACCAGCGAAGATGCCGACGCCAACCTGCTCTGCTGCGCGCTGGAGGCCGTTTTCATCCACGGCATCAGGGGCAAGTTCATCCGTGCGGAGAATGGGATCAGAGGGAAGAGAAAAGAAAAGGGACTCCCACAGCCTGCTTTTTGGAGCCTCTTGAAGGCAGTCACGCATCGGTGTGTATAAGAAACTAGTGAAAAATGCTACATTTATCAATATTATACGACCCAATAACAGTGTAACTCACGAAGAAATATGTCAGTGTGAATAAACCTTGAATGAAAGCTTCAGACCTTAATTTTTGTAATCCTGATCTAATCGTATCTCTTGTATCCTCAGTGACGTGATAACAGAACTGGAGAAGCTCAGCTTTGTGGCGACTGAGGTGGGCCGTTGTCGTGCGTGGCTACGTTTGGCCCTGAACCATGGCTTGCTGGAGTGCTACCTGGTGTCCCTGTTTAGAGAGGAGTCCAAGCTCCAGGCCCACTACCAGCCCAACGCCCTCCTCCTCGACCCAGAGGAGAGAGAGGTGCTTCTCAGCTACCTCCAGGGCCTCTCGTCGCTCACGTTTGACCTGTCCTACAAATCCGCTGTCCTCAAAGAGTGGACCACAACCCCCTTAGCCTTAGCCGGACTCTGCCCCATGGCTCATCTAGACACGCTTGAAGTCACTGTTAACGGAGACGCCGCTGCTAAAACTAACGGGAGCCAGAGCTGGGACACCGTGTCGCAAACATCCAGTTCTTCAGATGCGCTGGATTTGCAGAAGGAGTGTCCGGCGATGGGGCAGGGAGAGAGCGACAGCAGCAGGACGGCTCTCAGCTCCTCAAACCTGAGTTTAGACACCACCGGCTCGTCTCACCTGTCGTCCAGTCTGGGCTCGGACAGTCTCCTTCAGGGACAGGACCTGAGGAGCCCTCCAGCAGAACAGTCCTCTGCAAGTGACCTGGACATCGCTGTGAATATCTGCACCAAGAGATCATCCAAAGAGTAAGTGCATTTAGTATTTTAAAGCTTAAGGATATGTAGTACTGTACTTTATTCATATGTGTAAGCTTGTGTACAGGAGCTTTTCCATTGTAGACGAAGTCATCTGTACTTGGTAATTTTTTTATTTTTTATCATTTTGCCTCTCAGACAAGAAGCTTTTTCAGCGATTAATGATCAGGATGAGGGGCAAAACATCCAACACTTAAACAAGTACAGATGACGGCTTAAGAACCTTTGTCTATATTTTATTTTTGCGCAATGAATCCACATTCCAACAAAGTCCTACACAAAGCTCCTAAAGATTATGTAATTTATCTCCAGTTATGACGCTCTCACTGGTATTTTCAATATGTGAACACTTTTCCAATTCTGTCTTCTGTCTATGTTTTGTTGCAGTAGTTTGTCTAAAAGTCGTGAAAACCTGGACCGCTCCAGCCAGGACTCGATGCAGGATGTCTCCTTTGTCTCCAGCGTTAACTCCGACAGCGAGACACATGAAGCCCCAATCGAAAACCAGGCCAACATTGAGACCTCCCTCATAGAGCCTGCTTCTCCAACCCCCGAGCCGCCATCATGCGACAAAAACCAAGAGCCACGCCCGTCCTCGGAAACTGAACCAATTGTTGAACCCAGTTTGGACCATGCCGCTCATCCCACGCCTGTGGTAGAATTTCAATGCAGTGAGGAAGAGGAGAGACCAGAGCCCATCCTAACAGAAGATCATTTAGAGCCAGGACATGAAGATAAGACTTCGACACAGGAGAGCTTGGATGTGCCCATCAGCAGACAGCCCTCCGAGTCCTTCGCGGTAAGTACTTCCCTATTGAGCAATACATTTGATACTGTAGTGATATGACCTATGTGATACTTCTCTATTTGGCTTAGAGGCTTGAATGTTGTATTTGTAATGTAAGTAATACTCTGTGTAAGTAACACAAAGAAAAAGTCACCACCAAAAAAAAAAAGAAAAGAAAAATCACCGAATTAAAGCTTTGTGAAAGTTAACAAACAAGTTAGCTCACAAAAACAACAACAAAATCATCTTTATTTTCAATCCTGGATGCATTTTGAAAAGTCATACTTGTTGAAATTTCACTTCCCAGTGACTTATGTGGCGACTTTCATTCATGAGCTGAATCTTGTGACATGACTGTAGCCCAAAGTAACGTATACTTGTGCAGTGTTTAAACCACAGGCTGAAAAAGAAGGAAGTTATTGAATTATTTTTCTGGTCATGCTCATCAGAGTATGTAAATAGGTTATATTTGACCTGACACTTTGACCAAATGAGGAAGTTTCTGGTTCACACCTTGCAGCATTCTCGCTCGTGGATCTCAGATGAGGATATCTACAAACCACAGCTGGAGGAAGTCCCAGAGCCAAACCAGGACGACGCTTCAGTCCCGAGTCCTCAGAACCCAGAACCCAGCGCCCCTCGGTCTCCTCCCGCCCACAGCGTCATACACCGTCGTAAGACTGGTAACCAAGATACAGTACTTTAACACTATATAGAACATTTGCCTGTTGCATTCCCATTAAAAAATAACTTCTGCTGCCTGTAAATTGGGAGCGAATAATTACTGCAAATAACTAAAGAGCTGCGTAATTTACTATAGCCTCAGAAATATAGGGTACATTATTTTTTGTTCATTTGAATCATTATCAGGTTTATCTTCTTTCCAAGTCTATCTGTTTTTTGACATTTGCGGTACGTTGTGTCAATAATAAGATAGTTAATCTCTGAACTGGATATCCTGCACGCTATTTCAGTGTAAATCAGGGTTACTTTACACCGGTGTTATAGCTTTAGGAAAGTTTCTTGAAAAACTTTGTCATAAAACAATGTCGTCATGTCCGTTTTTAATGATGCTTATAGACATAGAAAAAGTCCATACGCAAATTGTTGAATTACTTGGGAGCGAGACTGTCTCAATGATTTCCTGGTTAGATCAAGCCGAGCTGATTCATCGCTAAGAGCTGAAAGAGCTAATTAAATCTTTAAAATTCTAAGGACATTTCTTGTGTGAAAATTATCTGCATTCAAAGTTTCATATAGAACAGAGCAACCAACCTATGTTTAAACTTTGTTTTTACATAATTTTTACATGCTTGATCATTTTAAACTTAAGAACATATCTAAAAATAGGACTGGTACAAAATATTGGATAGGATCTGGATTGCAATACTTTGTGCTGCAATACCAAGTATCGCAATAGTTGTGTTTGGAGGCATTTTGATCCTGCTCTCCTTTATTTTCCAGCAACAGCACTTTGTTACATTTTGTGTTAATACACTTTTCGAACTTAACACTTCAATAAATGTCAAATGGCATTGGGTTTATAAACTTTGGACACATGACTGTTTTCTTTTTATACATTTTAAGGTAAACATATTACAAAGCACAATTACGTATTGGATCGGCCACTGAGTATCGTGATACGTATCGGATCGTGACAAAAGTGGATCGTCCCAGCCCTAGCTAAAAATATGTAAAAATTAGATTTAAAATGAATCGCTCTCGCTTCATAATGTTAATATTCCTAGTTTTAAAGCCTATGTTTCAACTAGCAGCTGACCTGTTTTAAGTGTATTTATCTGCCGCTACCTCATAAACTTAATTATAGACTAGGAAGCCTAATTTAACAGGCAAATGTCTAAGAGATGATGTTCCCTCAGTATTTTTAAACACCAAGAGAAAATGGTCATTTCCGTAGTTTGAGGTAGAAGACACAATGTAGCGCCATATGTTGATTGAAGCCTTTATTAAAAACTTACCAACTATGAAATTGGTATTTTTCACTAAGCAAGTGAAACAACTTTGATAAGCTGTTTTAAAAAGAAAACAAACTGAGCTCAAGAACTGAAATCTTGGATGATGGTATTGGGCAACTCCACTCGACCGGCTGGTTGTTTTGACAGTGAGCCAATGCACATTCCAGTCCGTGGCTCTTTCGTTTACCATTGTTAATAATGTCATTTCAAATCCGTAGCTTAGTGTTTAGAAAGTCGAAAGTATGCTGACTCATCTTTCATCTGTCAGGACTTTCCAATCCTTTCCGCGGACTGCTGAAGCTCGGGCACCTGGAGCGCCGTATCGCCATGGGAAGGTGGCGCGACAACTACTGCGAGCTTTCCCCGTTCGAGTTCCGGCTTTACCAGAACGCGGAGGAGCGGACGTGCACCGAAAACTGCTCGCTGATGCGCTGCGAGGACGCCCGCCACTCCACCTCGGACGGGCGCAACTCCTCTTCGGACGGGCGCTTCGAGGTGGCGTTCTCCGGGAAGAGGCTGTACCTGAGGGCGGCCAACTGGGACGAGGCGGAGGACTGGCTGGAGCGCATCCAGGAGGCGGTGTACAAGTGCAGACCGGCGCCCCCTGTTGACGAGCAGTGGGAGGTGCTGCAGTTCCCCACCGAGGCCTCTGTGCCCTCCAGTCCAGACCTGGGCGGGTCCTCGTCTGACTCTGGGATCAGCGAGGGGCAGGAACCACCTCCCCAGAAAGTGTTTGACTGGACGCGCTGCTGCGATTTGGAGAGCGACGCCATCAAAGAGTCAGTTTTGTATTATTCCACTGACGCTGAGGCGCGACACTGGTCCCCGCTGATCTTCTCCCTGTCCCTGGAGGCGCTGAAAGGCTTCAAGGTGCAGGACAGGAGGAAGGTGGTGAGTCTAAATCACCCCATCCAGGACATTAGGGATGTGGTGCCCGACGTGTCTCAGGGCGGAGCAGAGTTCTTCAAGGTCCTGACGGTGAAGGAGACGCTGCGCTTCAGAGCGGAGAATCCCAAAGAGGCGAGCTGCTGGCGGGACCTCATCCGCCGAGCGCTGGACTCGTATCTGGAGAGCGGGGAGGAGGGCGGGACAGAGGAGCCCATAGTTACATCGCCGGGGATCAACGGGAATCTACACAGACTGGTGCAGCACAGGCTCAAAGAAGACGGGACGCTTTTGACTCACCTCTGCACTGTCCCGGTAGAGAAAGGACTGGACTGTCAGAGCTTCAAATGTGCAGGTACAGTGGGAAGTGCATATTCCTCTGTTATTACTATTAAACAGACAGACATTTTAATTTTATACAAGATTTATCCATAATAATTTCTCTGACAGTCACGTTTAACATTTGTCTCTGCCATCTTCAGGATGTCCGCGGCAGATCGGCCCATCCCGCAGCAGAGCCAGGCTGTGTGAGTTCACGGGACAGTACTACTGCGACTCCTGCCACGTCGGGGACACCACCATCATCCCCTCTCGAATGGTGCATAACTGGGACCTGGAGGAGCGAGAGGTGAGCTCAACACACACAGCTTTCTATTCAATTGAGCTGAAATGCTTCATGAGGGGCACAGATACGTTCACTCTTCTCGACATATTGGTTCTGGTTGTGTGGTTGAACATTTTTGGAGTTTTCTTTCGGATATTTTCTCGTAGAACACAGTGTTATCCACCATCTGAGAGATTATCACATGTGGTGTTTCGTTTGTTTAGGTGTCAAAGAAGGCACTGGGGCTGCTGACTGAGGTGCAGCACGAGCCTCTGCTGAACCTGGAGCAGTTGAACCCAGACCTGGTGGATCACTCCGAGTCAATGGTGCAAGTTCACAAACTCCGACAGAAGCTGCGATTCTTAGGAGAATACCTGCTCACCTGCCGCAGCAACGCATGGAAGAAACTACAAGCCAGGTCTGACATGGCATTTGTTTTTACACTTTACTTCAAAATCGGACAAAATCCGCCATATTTGATGCATGAATTATGATGCTTTCTCTTCAGGATGGGATCGAGGCCTTACCTTTTGGAGTCCAGTCAGCTGTACAGTATAATGGATCTAAAACAGGTATTACAGCTCATTCAAATTGTGTCGTCGTTGTTGTCACTTGTCGTAACGCAATTTTTATGTAATCTTTTCCAGATTGCAGAGGGAAATTACCACGTGTACTTGATCACCCTGGTGCAACACGCATCGAATCACGTTTTCCAATGCGACCTTTGCACTCAGCGAGGTTTCATTTGCCAAACGTGCCACTCCAATGAAATCATCTTCCCCTTTCAGTTCGACAGCACCACCCGGTATGTTTGCAGCATTGACTAGAAGTAATTCAGTTGTTTCCGGTGTTGATAGTAAACACATTTTTGTATCCCTCCCAAACAGGTGTAAGGACTGCAAGGCCGTGTTCCATCTTCATTGTAAATCTTCCAGTGATCCATGTCCACGCTGTTTGCGAATCAGGAAATACCAAGAGAGAGACATGCGAGACTAAGCACTGCCTGCAGTACCGCACCTTTACCACTAGAGGGAGATGTGACAGACAAAAAAAAACACTTTATCAGCAAATATTAGTTATCACATGATGCAAACTTAAGTGCAATTATGAGAACAACTCCTGTAATGTTGGAAATGTGCACTGACGGAGAGTTATATCCAAAGCCTTGTAAAACGCTGTGCTGGCAGCAAAACACAGCCAAATGTTACTGATACCTCTACATTCAACTTTGCCACAGCATCAAATGAAGGATCACATACACGACAAGTTTGTAGCAAAGAGCTCAACCTGTTATTATGAAGCTGCATTTTTGTTTCAGGTTGAGACACATTAATCAAGCATAACACTATGATTGCTGGCTATTAAGCGAATTATACAAATGATCTGTTATTATGGTGCCTGTTTGTAGGTCATGTAAGGCCCTCAAAGTAGACATGAGGAACAGAAAATGTACAAAACAAGCAAGTAAGGAAGTAGCTATGCCAAAAGTGGTTCAAGAAAATAAACTGCAGCATTACTTTTTGTGGTATAATAAGCCTAGAAAGCTGAAAGTCCTCATCAGCTGTCATTTTATCAGACTCCGGTACTGTTTTTGCACTAAATTCATATTGACTCAAATGTGAAAATGGTTCTGCGACCCACTCTTGAGTTCCGACCCACCAGTTGAGAACCACTAAACCAAGCCGCGACCCAAATAAAAATTGAATTTCTCATATATCGTACAAAATATTGGATTATCCACACACGTAGATATGCCTTTAAGACTTGCATTATGATGAAAAAAAACCCAGTCGTAAAGCTTGGAAATGTTTATAAAAGTTCACTGGAAAAGATTCGCGACCCACCAGTTGAGAATCACTAAAACTATACCACAACATAAATCTGAAAATTAAGATGAACATTTCTGTAGCTCAATTGCCAAAGTTAATGCTTGTTTTGTATATAATGTAGCTAAAATACACAGCCTTTATCATGCAGTTATAATGTTATGCTTAAGAGGTGCGTCTTCAATACATTATTTGAATGTTTATATGATTCAGAGGTTCTGCTTTGGACTAAAGGATGACTCTCGACTGTGCCTTCTTTGTTTTCAGCTTTACTTAACTCACTGTAGCTATTGCTATCATGAAAAATTGACATGATCATGATTGTGAGCATTAATTTTGGTCAATACTGTGTGAAATCATTGAGAATACGAGGAAACTGATTTTGACTGACACATGTTGTCAGTGTCTCCACTACACTTTATGCTGCATTGCTGTTTATTGATTTGAATTATTATTAACCCAAAATAAAAATCAGAGCATGCTAAGGAAAAAATAATAATTTGCAAATTTGCACATAGCGCTGACTGTTAAAAGGTTATGAATCTCAATAAAATAGATTTGTTACACATTTTAGCACACTTACTGTACATATGCGGTTTCTAATCTCTTCATAATGTAGCATTGATTTGACTTTTTTTGATTTTGGTGACGTGCCACTCGAAGATTACTTTTTGGTGACTAGTGGCAAGGTCCTAACGAAGCAGTTCTGTTGAGATTCAAGGTGTTTTTAATGTATTTTTATGTGTAATATAAAATAAATACTAAGCAGGATTATGATTCTCTTCCCGTGGTTGGTGCATTTGTTTTGTGTGGGAGGGGCATGTGGCAAAAGACTTCAAGGAACGGGCCATCGTTTTTCCACACTGAGATATGTTCTTACCTGAGCTTAGACGAGTTGATACGTACCTGTCTGGTCTTTCCGTTTGGAGCTACAGGAATACATTGGGAGAGACCAAATGCTAACAACATCTTTGGTCGTTTTGCGTGAGACAAGTACGCATCAACTCGTCTAAGCTCAGGTAAGAACATATCTCAGTGTGGAAAAACGATGGCCCGTTCCTTTAAGACTCCACACTGATGATTGTGATTCTCTGCAATTATTACAATTGTGTGTTATATTACCATGGTGATCTCTCTCAGAAAACATCTCTACTCCATGATGAGAGACTGACGGAGACGCATTAAAACGTCTGGCACGAGATCCTGTCTAATTACTCTTAGTTTCAATATTACCTGATTGGCTACTGCAACTATAACTCCTCCTACTTCCCTGTATGCCAAAAGGAGTTCTAAATTACAAATCAGGAGTATATTTGCTGAGGAAAAGAGCGTGGAGTGGAAAGCAGCGCTTCCTGGGGGCGCGTGCTGACCTGATTGGATGGGATCCACAGGTGTCACTGATCAGATTAATGATGATGCAAGCGCCAAAATGACGGTGCTACCTGCTGTTAGCATCGCAAACACTTGTAAAAACCCACTGTTCCCCTGATAAGAACCTCTTTTACGCATGCCCCTATATAAAGTATGCTTTCTATAAATTGTTTTAACGCTATATTATAGGTTTAAAGCATTGAGGAGGCGTGCCAAATATGTTGTGGCGCAGAGTTGTTTACCTTTGGAGGTATGCATAACAACACGGGATAAGCAAATGGGAGGAGTGAAGCCTGTATAACACGTTCAGCAAAAAAAAAAAAAAAAAACACGAAAGGATTGTGTTTGAGCAGAGAATCCAGTCAGTCTGCCCCGGAGCGCCACTATTCATGCCTTCACCACTCCCTAGCTGAAGATTTTATTTGCTTTCGGTCATTAAGAGGGGCGAAGGGAGCACGACAGGCAGGAAGGAAGGAAGGCACTGGAAGTTGGCGTGTCTCGGGGATGGATGGAGTCTACGACGCACCGCTGAGCTCCAGGAGTCGGCTTGAGAGGAGCAGCCACACCGCCTTCATAGATGACGGTGTACTCTATGTTTGGGGAGGCTATCAGGTAAAGTAAATTTAATAGATCAAGGTCATACAAATGCTTTAATTAAAATTCCATATTGTGCGTAATGGATCTCACTTAAGTTGTCCTGTTGGTGTGCGTAAAGTTGAGTTTTGGGGGAAAATCTTGAGTTTTTTTCGTCTTCAAGGGAATTCCTATAAGCTCTAATTATAGGACACCTAACACTTGGAGAGAAAGCAGGAAGTTTCTACCCATGTGCATCCATGTCTATGATCTCTAAACCAATGATTAATGAAGGATTGGAGGAAATGTTATAAATTCATGGGTTTGCTAAAGGATTTTTCCCATTTATTAAAAATGTTTTTACCAGACAGCTCTAAAAAGTGGGCATATGAGGCTTTATCACCAGTCAGACCCTGTAACAAGTGTGTTTGATTAGTTACTGGAAAATATTTAAAGATTATATTTATTAGATTATTTTTAGAGGGTTTGTGGAGGGAGAAAGTAAATGTAATTGACTCTGTGCATAACTTCAGATCATAACAACGCCGCCCAAGAAGTGACTTCCTGTTTTGATCCAGCACGCCAAAATAAAAGCACCATCTTATTCATTAGTTCAGCAGTTCATTAGTTCAACTTTCAACTATTAACAGACAAAGCACTTAAAATGTGTGTATTTAATTACATTCGCGTAATGTTGCAAGTACCTGCTGAACTAATCAATGAGACGAGCTGTGTGCTTTTATTTTGGCGCGCTGGATCGAAACAGGAAGTCACTTCTTGGGTGGCGTTGTTTTGATTTGAAGTTATGCACAGAGTCAGATCAAACCCACTGTTGAAGTATCCCTCTCAGTAAAGCTCAAATGATTTAATATCTTTTATAGAGAGAGGATGCTGGGCCTAACACCAGAGTATTTTTTTTTAGATTGGTCCCAAAATGCGGCTTTGCTTTAACATGTCACGTGGCTTCACTTTAAGTCTCACTATTGTTAGATTCAGAGATGTTTCTTGATGAATTGTTTGTCTTTCATGAACTTAAAATGTCAGGTCTGTCAAATAATATTTTGACTTTGTGCTTTGTTGTTTCTTCACAGGTGGCAGATGGAGAAGATGTGGTGTTGCCCAGTGACGAGATGTGGCTGTTTAATTTGTACAGTGGCATATGGTAAAAAACGTCAATTCCGTCTTCTTTTCTTGATTAAAAACTTAGTTGTGACATTTAATTCCAGCATCTGATTGACTTGAGTTCTTGCGTAATCTGTGACAGGGAGCAGAGGGGGCTCACAGGGGACGTCCCGCCGGATCTGACGGATTTCTGCGGCTCGTACCTGAATGGGACGCTTTACATTTTTGCCGGTTGCGACAGCGAGGGCTACACAAACGATGTGAGTCCCTTCTTTAATCCGCAATGGAGGATGAAATGAAATCAATGACAGGCCAGATACATGTTTGTATTTCAAACTTTTTAGATAAGATAGGATTTGAGTTTATCCAAAAGATGCAGACAAGGGAGTCAAGCCAGGTTCTTATTCATATAACTGGATGTTTTGGCCTATTGTACATGTCTGAAGGCACAATAATTGCCCAGAAGTTGAAACTACTGGAGTTTACCCCACTTTATAGCTAAATAATCTGTGTTTTCTAGTCATGAATGATGGGCTTGGGTTGTGTTTTTACTCTATTTGACACCGAGTACTCTTATAAAGTGGGCCATCGCTGAAAAGCATGTCCTTTCGTGCTATCACTGATATGACACACTGTCACTGGCAGGACTTGCTGTAACTTGAGTCATGTGCTTTTAGATACAGTGTGTTTCTTTGTGCGTGTGTGTATGTGTCTGTGTAAAGGAGTATGGTATAAAAACGAAAGCAGGAATGTGAAAGGTGAAGTCAAGTTTTTGCCTCGAGGAATTGTTTTTCGATGCAGGAACTTGTCCGAACATCGTTGTTGTCTAGACACCAGAGCATTTTTACTGTATGCCACTTTTTTATAAACTGCTTTGGATTTTATAACTCTGGGCCACGACTGGATTATTTCTATTTATAAGAAAAGCATGACCCTTATATATCTACATTAAACAGCCTGTATTTACTCTGCCAGCATAAATATTGATTAGCGTGCGGGAAGATTTCTGGCTTGAACCATATTGAATTTGTCTATAGATTAAAAGAATATCTGCCAATCTAGTCATTTAAGGAAAGTTTTCTAAGTCTTCTTTCATGTGCCCTCGCCGTCAACGCCATCTGTGCTCTGTTGGTTTGTGGACTTAATGAGGCTGATCTAATCGCTCCTTCCGTCTTCTGCAGATGTTTACTGTGGACCTTAGGAGCGAGTGTTACATATGGAAAAGGCTAATGAACCCCAATGGAAAGACGCCCTCTCCTCGAAGCAAACACTCCTGCTGGGTGCACAGGGACAGGTAGAGTTCAATAACATGCACTGATAAAGAGCTGTTTATATGTGTAATCTATCTATCTATGTTTCTATGTAAAGTATTGGCAATGGCAATTGTTATTTATTGCTGTTGTATTGTCTTTGCATTTTTTCTGTATGACTGATCATGTACGCTTTTTAATTGCCATTTTAACTGGAAAGAACACTTGTAAAAGCTAGTAGGGACCCAACTAAGCAATCAAGTATTTATTTATTTATTTATTTATTATAATTTAACAAACGGCAAAGCATGCACATTCTTTATTGATAAAATGATGATAAATAAATGAAAAACAAAAAACAGAACAAATGTAATGAAATACAGTTTATATTATATTGTTACTGCCCAATGTTTAAAGCAACTCAAAAACATCAAATGTTTTTCCATTAAAGCTCAAATGAGCTGCACGTGGCTGTTGAGCTAGTGGTTGCCAATGACTCCCACAGCACTAGGCTGAATCTGAAATCACTCAGGTTTAACCTCAAATACCACTCAAATACACTTCATGAAAAAAGTGTCAAAACAGCGATTAAAAATGCGACGAAAACGCAATAAAAAAAAAGCAATGAAATGGTGACAAAATTGTCAAAATGACAATAAATGATGTGACAATGTGAGGAAAAAGATCAGTTTTGATCAATTTTGTAGCTTTCAAATGAGCGGTTATTCTGGCCTATCAGCTGTAAGCTTTTAGATTTGGGTAAATGCACTTTGTTAAGGCGGTTAAGTGGTTAAAGCAAGACTAAAATGTACTTAAACACATCCTTAATGATGCTGAAGTGAGTGTAAACCAGGTTCCTGCAACACTATGACACAATTGCAAATAAATCCTAAAAGTTTACAATTGCCATTTTCATTTAGATTGATATACTTTGGCGGCTATGGGTGCAAAACTGTCGGCGAGGTCCAAAATGGTTCGTCGTCGAGCTTCATCGTTGAGGAGATGTCCTGGGTAAAGCAAATAACTGTGCAAATGCATTCATTACTTTTGCAGTGTATAGAGGGCCATAACAAAAAATGTTTTCCCTTTTTTATAGACTACAATTGGAGGCACGTTATTCAGGTGCTGGGGCTGGAACAATGAAGTAAATGTTTTCGACACGCTAACCCGAACGTGGAGCAAGCCAGAGACGAGGGTGAATAAACTCAACTTTACAAAACCGGTGCATTATGTCTGATACTAGGATGTTTTATGTCCCAATATTTACATCTGTCCTGTCTCTGTCCAGGGCGCTGCGCCTGTCCCCAGAGGCTGCCACGCTGCTGCTATTTTAGGAAACAAAGGCTACGTCTCTGGCGGCGTGGTGAGTTGTGCTTAACCAGATCCATATACGCACTTGTTTACATCAAAAACACTCACGCCATTGTGCAATCGTTTTACCTGTGCATGTTGAAGAGTGAGCTGAGAGAGCCGAACAAATTATCACATGCTTTTCAGACGTTTGTTAAGCTACCGGGTTAGCAGGTTTCTGAAAAAGGGTATTTTCACTGCATTCCCCAGTTTTGACTTCGCTTCCGAACTCTACGAGTACATAGAAATAAAAGGCCATTTGAAGTTCACTTCTTGTGACATTTTACACCATCATTGATAAGGCATGAAAAAACATTCACAGTTGGCACATTGTTTTTCCTAGGAAGTGCATTTAATTATTGATGCATTTAAAAGAGAAAATGTGACTTTTCTTTCAGGAAGGAGCTACATTAGACCTTTACTGCTTGGACCTGGATAGTTGGACGTGGAGTTGTCTGTAAGTCTTTCTGCTTTACACATTAAAGAAACAGCTCAAATCTATTAATAGACTGTGCAGTAATGACTTGGCTTAATTTTCAGAGACACTTCAGGATCTGTGGCGCCAATCGGTCGCACGTTGCACGCAATGACAGCCACACCTGATGGGACACTATTTGTTTATGGAGGTTTCGGGACTTGTGGACCAACTTTAAGTATGTTTCTGATTTTATGTTACTTTAACTTTAACTATAATCAAGTGGCACTAAAATGTTGAACCTTAAACGTCGCAGATGACGCCTGGCAGTACAACTTGCATCAAAAAAGGTGGACCAAATTAAATCATCAACATAAAGACAAACCCAGGTATTGTTTCACTAATATTTGTTGAAAACCTATGTGTGTGTTCGAAAAGCTAATCTTGAATCTCAAATCAGTCAGGAACAAGGATGGAACTTCTATTCTTAGATGTGATTCATCTATTGTATCACAGGCTGTGAAGTGAATGATTCATCATAATTGAATTGAAAGCACAACTTAACTGGTCACAATAAGACCATTTCAAAGGCTAGAGGTATTTTAGGTAAAGTTCTGGCAGGAAATATTGAAATATCCCATGGGGTCATGTTGACCCGTCAGACCTCTGCTTTCTGAGAGACACGTTTTTCCTTGTTGCAGTTTAGCAGGGAAGGAGGTAAGAGGATTGTTGCTTTTCACCAACACAAGCCACTCACAAGGGACAGTTATTATTAATTCATTCCATACGTGGTGGTGTTAGGCTACCTGTTTGCTGCACCATCAGGCCCTCTCTCTAAACTCTATCACACCGTTCTACCAAGCAACCTGGTATTCTCTCATTCCATCTAACACACCCTCAACCTGAGATTGTGTTCTGCGATTGTGTGTTCTCAGGGTTGTATGGATCATTTTAGTGTCCTGTCAAATATGAATGTGTTGAGAAATGGTCAGCTCTAGCTCAAGGTTTCTTCACTTTCTAATCCTAAAGGAAACCAGTCATTCATAATGTAAATAACTCCTATACTGTATTTTCCCTCAGGGTGGGCCATACCTCGTGCCTCGGAAGCGACAGTGACATTGTTGTGTTTGGAGGAAGCAGCAACTTGACTATCCAAATGGACTCTGTATGTTTAAGTTCCCCTTTACAGCACATCCAGTCTACATCCTTATGTTACACTGTATACAGTCGGCTAATAATAACCCAGAGACATGTAAATCTGTACCTAAAGAAACCTTTAAGTGGTTTAAGGGATCAGCGCGGTCTGGGATCTGATGTGGTAATGTTATGTTGCACATGTAAAAGCTTGGCAAATTAAGGCTCTGCAAAACTTATAAGAAAGTTCTACAAGACTGGTAATTGTTTGAATAGAGCTGGGGTTTTCTCTGCTTTGATGACACTGATTAACTATGGGACTTGGATCCGTTACCAAATTAATCTATGCTTCATCCTCAGGTGGCCATTTTGAGGTCTCCCTGGCAAGAGCACTGCAGTGATGTGTTGATCTTCCAGACCCAGCCGTACTCTCTCTCCAGGTATGACGTAATGCACACACACTGATACTCCCTGGTTCAGGTCACATGACCCAAAGCCTATACCTCCTCTATACGGTATTATGTAAATCGTGAACAAGGGGAGCCCGACCTGTTGGTGCATGTTTACTGTAGATTCACACATCATTAAGCTCTGAACTAAATCCACCCATTGCTATTTAGACTTATTACACATGCACATTGGTCTAAGGATGTACCGATGTGTTTTGTATGATGTAAGGTTAGCCTGCTAATTATAGGTAAGATTGAGCTAAAAACAGTTGGGCTGGTTTGGCAGTGTTTTGAGTAATTGTTTCACTTCCATATTGGAAACGGGCACAGGATGAAATCAGGAAGCTGAACTCTCACCTTCCCTGCCTCTGCTTCCACCGACATTCACAAACTTAACACACACCCTCCCCCCGATTTGCACCAAGGGTTTGAGAGTCATTAATTTAAATGTCTTTGTCTATGACACCATACTGTACATAAAGGCCATGAACAAGTCCCAGTTCTATCCGACAAGTCCCAGTTCTATCTAGATAAAGACCAAAATCATCTCAACTTTTTTTGGCTAACACAGATCACAGGATTTATCCCATTAAACTAGATTAAGCGACTGAAAAAGAAAAGCAGTAGAATGGCACAACTTCAGCAGTCTGTTTTGATACATTGTGTCTCATGCTAATAATGCAACAGGTTTCGAACAGTGGCTTTACCGGTCTTCCTCTTCTCTGCAGGTTATGTGAGGACTTTATAGGACGAAATCACGCAATGTTCAACAAGTATCTGCACTGTCTGCCTTCCAAAATAGAAAACAGACTCGAAAAGAGATGTGCCTTTTTCTCAGCCATGAAGCCCCTTCAACCGGATTTGACGGACTGATTTTTTTTTTTTAAACGCAAAAAGCCTTGGTGCCAGTTCTTTAACCATTTCTCAGTGGGTTTATTGTTTGTGTCGTTATAGTATTGTGTTTTTAACTTAAAACTTTGTAAAGGATAATTTGTTTAAAGTATTTGCCTTGTTTTATGTAGGTTTTACTGATGATTTGATGTATGTTTAAATAAAGGTATTGATTTAAACTGTCTGTTTTTTATTCATCAAGATGATACTTTTTTTTCCTCTTATCCAACTAATACTGGCTCTGTACTTGAGGTTAAAGGAGTCTTCTGGTTATTCGGTTGCGAGGTCTGAAGGAATGAGATACTTTTGCTAAAGGGCAGTGATTCACAAACTCCGCACACATTGTACCACCTCGTGAAATATATGTCTTCCCAAGTACCACCAGAACTAGTCAAGGATTGAACTGGTGTTTTGTATTATTTTATTCAACCGGGCCAAAAAAACTCAAGAGTGACCAAGCCGAGAAGCAGTAACACAATCATAAAACTAAAATGAACCAGAAGCTTCTCTTAACTGGTTAATCAAGTTCTCAAGTGCTTTATTAAGACAAAAATTAAACTTGAAGTAAAATACGTATACAGTTGCAGCAGACTCATGTACCACCAGAACCACTGCTATAGGAAGTCTTATTCTTTAACTAAAATCTAATGTCATTTCTTTAACTCAAAGTCCGCCTGAATGCAACCCCCTGATGAGGCAGCTTTTATTCTTTCTAAACACGCCCTCATATTATTTTCTTGCTTTCTTACTAAACATTTCAGCGTACATATCATTGGTATGTTTGTCACTCTCAGGGTTTTATGAACATCTGTTTGACGCCGACTTGCCCTGCAGCTCTAAAGGTTTTTGGAGCTGGATTCTCTCCACACTTTTGCCCCTTCAGTCTGATGACCTTTGACACTAATAACCTCCAATGTTAACAAACCGCAGCTTAGTTTTAATTGGGACTGGGAGCATAGGGTGTTTGCATAAAGTATCAGTTGTCAGTAATTCCAGTCATATTTAGAAAATGAGGTGTCTGCACAAAGTCAGTATAGGATGTTTATTTGTCAAATAGTTTAGATTTTGTTATTTACATACAATATAAAAGCACAGCACAAACAAACCATATTATTGTCTTTTATTCCTACATGACTGTGTTGCTGAAGGATGCAAGTGAACAGTACAAGCTACTATTGAGTATTATTCTACGTGTGCATTTACATAGATTGCCACCTACTAAAACTGTACTTTGCATCTTTGCTCTTTCACTTCCTCATTTTCTCTATATTACGACTGTTAAAAATTTCACTGAGACTCATGAGCAAGAAGTTTGTGAAAAAGAGAAAGTTAACGTAATGACTGAATTTCTTCAAATGGGCCGGATGTAGTTAGCAGGGAGCATGCCTCTTTGTCCCGTGCGCTGGTTGAATCCAAACGCCCATCCCGCGTCTATGGTCTCCACATTTAGGATTAAGTCGCCCTCCTGCAGTGACACTTCGTCGGCCTCGGCTGCTGTGTAGCTGTACAAGGCCTGGTAACGAGGCTGAGGACAAAAACGCATAGGTTCATGTCAGCGGACTACATACAAATGTATATTTTACAAATGTATGACATTTTTCACGGTCAATATTAAGTGTATGACTAAAGGCAGATAGTTTCTGTTTCTATATGATTATACAGAGCATCGACTGTAAATGATGAATCCTTTATGACATTTTTGTACAATCATAAACTATTTATATTAATGCAAAAGCAGCGACTCATCGGTTTCTTGTATGTGATGCTGCTTGAATGAGAGATAAGGGTTAGGTTTATTATAAGTTCTTTAAACATCTTCCTACTCCTTTTGAGCACAATAGTCTGGTTTTGTTTTCTTTCTTCTGTAAAAATGTTTGAAATACTTTTCTGCTCAAATGAATAAATAAATGAAAGAATGAAATGAAATAACACCATTGTAAGCTCATTACTAACATCATTACCAAGGTAAACAGAGGTGGGTAGTAATCAGTTAATTTACTCACTTTTGAAGATATTTAGCATTTTATTGTTTATTTTATGACACATTACTTTTTATTTTCTACTTGAGCAATATTATTTTGAAGAATAAACACTCTTATGTGAGTGTAGCAATAGGCAACTCTTCCCACAGTGAGTAAATCTAGATCATTCGTGACAAATGCGTCATGTGGCCTGTGAAAATTGAGAGAAAGATAAGAAATATCTAAAGTTCCACATCATTTTATGTCAGTGGGATCAAATCACATAAAACATACATCAGACTTTTACTGTTTGAGTAGTACTCAAGCAGTATTTCCACCACACGCCTGGATTATTTGGATGACTACTTTTCACCTATTCTTGGGTAACATTAAAAGTGAAACTTCTGGCTATGAATAAAGTTCTTCTTCTGCCCACCTCTGTAAGTAAATCACATACATTCTGGGAAACCACTTTGTTTATGTAATTGCCTTACCCCTCCAGTAGGTGGTGCCACAGGACGGGGCTGCACAGCTGGTTGGATCAATCTTGGGTTTCCTGGTTCTTCCTCATCTGCGCAGGAAAAATACGTTTTAAAAAGTCAACACGTTTTACACATTGTTTTGTCCTGTTTCTGTCTTGATATGTGAAATCAATTTGATTTTCTGTTTACCTCTCCTGTTCTCTGGGGGAGGGGCGTCACTACGAATCTTGCTCTTCTCAAACTCCTCATGGTACTTAATCTGTAAAATAGTAATATAATGATTATGTATTTGAAGCATTTTGTACAGTATGTTATGTATGTATGGTTTGCTGTTGACTTAAAGAATGCATTCGAGCCACTTCCTGTTCCCTGACACTAAGCCAAGAACTTAAGGAATTCAAAATAGTTCTGTTTTGGACATTCTTGACGATTGGACCAAACAGCAGCCCCATGTGTCTCGCTGACCTCACTGAGCCTCATGGGACCGGTTCAGAACAGCCCACAAGAGCCACAGTTTGGAGATGCTCTGACCCAGCGCGCCGCCATCACAATAAGACACTAGTCAAACATGCTCAGGCCATTTTTGTGTTCCCCCCCCTTGCTTCTACCAAAGTAAAGGGTTTCAAAATCATCAACTGGACTGGGTTGTTTGAGTTGAGGATGTTGCACCTCTATCATCAGATGAGCTTCTTTAGAGCTTCTGGCTCAGAAATGATGAAACTGGGCACCCTTTACTACAAACAGAAGATACTAGTCTGGTATCGAAAAAAGGGTAAGGTACAACTGGTATTGAAAAAATAAAAGCATTGAAAGCAGGTACCGAAAACAAATATAAAACCATTTCAACTTACATATTTGATGCTGTTGGTCATTTAAAAGAAAAAAAAAAAGTGAAACACAGGTTGAAAAATGATTTTGAAAATGGAAAAAAAAGGGAAAAACAAGTGGAAAAATTGGGGTAAATTTGAGGGGAAAAAATGAAAAATTTGGGGGAAAAAAGAGGAAATAATTGAGACAAAATTTGAAAAAATGGGAAAAAACATGTAGAAAAATAGGTGAAAACTTTTTTGGGGAAAAAACGTGTAAACATTTGTTCAAATTGGGGGGAATATAGAAACATTTGGAAAGTGTTTTTTCTGCCCTTTTGTTGTTAAAGGAAGTTTCTTGGTTGTTTCACGTCAAACAAATAATGCAAATGCAAAAAAAAAAAAAAAATTCATCTGCTTCATGGTTCTACATGACAAATAATTCCATATATGTACCGGAAAAAGTATTGTTAAAGTATTGTTAAAGTACCGGTACCGAAAACAATTTAACGATACTCAGCCCTACCTCTAATGCATCCATTGAGGTACGGCTCAATGCATCCAAATGTTGCCATGAGATGATCATCTATTACAGGAGCCATTAAAAAGAAACCATTTGTTCCTAGTGTGAAATTCCTGACACCCATCAGTGATTCCAAACCTTTTTTGTCTCACGTTCCCATTTATGAATGACAGTTCATTCATAAATACTCCAAGTATCTCTAATCCTTTATAGTTTATTTGAAACAGGACGATTAAAGCTAAAACACTCTCAAATTCCAACATTTATTACAAAATATCATTGAACTATACCCAGTCCCACGCTCTGGTAGTTAGTAGTTTCTTCAGAACAAAAACCAGAGCAGAAACTAACAACATGAGCGACAGCTGTGTTTGACCTCTGACATTATTACCCATAACTCCTTTTTGCAACTACTGCTCCCAAAGTAAGAAAAAAAGAAAGAAGTGTGTGAGTGAGGGGAATAGAGCGGACTTTCCCTCAGTGCCCACAGCTGAGAGACTTTGACCATATAGGGCCGTCGCTCTGTGAACAGGGAGACAGGCCAGAAATGTGTGTGTGTGTCTTCAGGCTTTCATTCAGACGGGCCCCTCACAGAACAGAGGCTTATCTGATCTCTCTCCTGATCTAAAAAAAAGTAAAATATGGATATCCTTGGTATGCAGCCTTTTTTGATGGAGTTTTAAACTTCAAGAGCCATGTGATCAAGACCCTGTACCTGATGTCTTTTTTGTTTTGTAGTTGTGAAATGACATCAGACAGTCCATACAATTCTAAAAAGTACCAAAGCCTATTATTATAAAGCAAAACTCTGACAGTGACCCTGACGTTGTGAAACATACTTTTAAACTCCCTGGGAAAGATTGTTAGAAATGCGTTAGCAATGATGGGAATGATGGGAATGAGTTTGAACCACAACTGTTTGTTAAAGCCTTCACTCCCTCTTTCATGGTTGTAACAAATGTAATAAACCGGGTACGGAGCCTATGATGTTGCATTGAGATGGAAGTAAAGGTTTGCAAAGTCATCAATTGGACTAGGTAGAGAGTTGAGGACGTTCAATCGCTCTTTTCAGACTTTAATCTCAGAAACGTGTTGCATAGAGATACTTATTTGCCTAATATAAACCCATCCTCTTTACATACTGGGTTTGTCTATGTTTTCTCATGAATTACACATTAAGAATTGGCTTGACCTTGATTTGGATCTGGGTAAATAAAGCGTAATGTCTGTTTTGGTTTAGCTGCAGGTCAAAATGTAATGTATTGTCTGTTCTTACGTCGCTGATTTGGTCTTGCGTCTTCTTCACTCTCTGCATCTCCGGGGTGTCGGTCACAATGCTGAAGCCTTTGCCCTTGTTCTTTTCAAACTCCTCTTTGTAAAGCGCCTGCAACGTTTCAGCAAAGTAACACAAACAGGAGGGTTCTGTGTTTACTTCCAAGCCAAAGAAATCACATTATTATATATTATCATTACTTATTACTAAATAGATCTTCCTTGACATGTTTTCTATATACTGTGAAAACTTAGAATGCATTAAATGTTATCACTGAAATGTGTGGCTAAAGGAAGATTGGGTAAACAAGAACAGATAATAACATGTAAATACATTTATAAAAGCAGTAAATGTGTAAGACAAATGCGTGAGACAATCAACTGAAAGCTCAGTGTTAGAATTGTGCAATATGGGTAAACAATGGCACATGTCCAGATGAAATCATTTGAGCAAAAATAAGGTTGTTTTAGGTTTGAACGTTGACCTACGTGACTGATCTGATCTTGCGTTTTCTTCACTCTCTGCATCTCTGGAGTGTCGGCCACAACGCTGAAGCCTTTTCCCTTGTTCTTTTCAAAATCCTCTTTATAGATCGCCTGGGAATATTCAGTCGGTTAACAATCTTACAAATGGGTTTTCTTACAGTGTAGACCAGGAGTACTGGGCTAGTTATGGCAGTGGCTCGTTGGCAGAGCTTTCATTCAGAAACCCTCTGACCAGTGCGTAGTCCTTAAAGGGATGTTTCTGGATTTTTGACATAGGG
This sequence comes from Gobius niger, assembly GCF_951799975.1. Classification (NCBI taxonomy): domain Eukaryota; kingdom Metazoa; phylum Chordata; class Actinopteri; order Gobiiformes; family Gobiidae; genus Gobius; species Gobius niger. The sequence continues at coordinate 17,392,104 of NC_136870.1, read as the reverse complement.
CCTCATTTCCTAGTTATCCAGAGTGTCAATTTCTGGAGATATTTTTTTATGTAATTCATGCAGTCCTTATATTTGAAGAGTCGAGTGGCGCTAGGCTAGTGCAAGGCTAGCCCATTCCTATGGTATCAGCTAGCCTGCATTAAAAACAGTCTGACGCACTCCACAGAGCACCTGAGGCAAATCACTTATAACGCCAGACTAACTAAATGTCTGTGTCCATAGAGTAATTTTTGGAATATAACTGACCTTGCATCACATGAATGATCGCATTTTGAGGGACTATTTTCTAGCAGATCACTCCGCCACTGCGTAACTTAGAACCACAAAGAAGATGCTGCTCAAATATAAGTTATTTTAAATGCAAAATGGTCAAAATCATTCTATGGACACAGACATTTATATTGTTAGTCTGGGGTTATAAGTGATTTGCCTCAGATGCACTGGGTCCGACTGTTTTTAATGCAGGCTAGCTGATACCATAGAAATGCGCTAGCCTTGCACTAGCGCCACTCGACTCTTCAATTATAAGAACTATATGAATCACACAAAAAAATATCTCCAGAAATCAGCAACACTCTGGATAACTAGGACATGAGGCCCTATGTCAAAAATCCTGAAATATCCCTTTAAGACACTTCACCTAATTTGTCTGTGCATGAATGTGGTGGTTAGAGGAGATATATGCCCAGATTAGCAGCCATTAGTCTAACCCAAGGAGTGGGTTGTGTGGCTACAAAAGTAATTTAGCGCCATCATGTACAAGAACTAGGGCTGGTTGCAGGTTGGTCCAAAGACTATGCTACGGAGATTTTCAAGTTCGAGTTTTCTCAATGGCTCTGTTTTTGCCAATGAACTCTTATTGTAAAACCTGTAAAGCATCTTCGTATTGCTATTATTAAATGTTTTCTTTTTAGCTGCATTTGTTGTCCAATATGTAAGTGTACGAGTGTGCGTACCTTGTCTTATCTAATTATTTACTCAACAGAATGTCCTGGGTGACCCAAACCCCCCACAACACTCACACACTAACCGAGCTAAGTCACGGAGCTGCTATGAGGAATATGCCGTCTGCGAGGAAGCTCAAGTGCAAGGACTTTTATGGTTATAAACACTGAACAGAGTCAGCCTCCGACAGTCCAGGGGAGAAAGGGAAGCAGCTCGAACTTGAATATAATCCGAGTGCTACATGATATTGCATAGGACAATGAGACTATGTTTATTTATGACCTACAGTTTCTTCATGAGACTTTTTTCCTTCAATGTAGATATTTGTGGGACTTGATCTTATAATTGTGGCATTGGTGTCTCGGATACATGGCGTGATATAAGATATACTGTTTCATACTGTTTAGAAACAATAGTTAATATAATCTGGATTTCACTAGAATAGGTCTAGAAGACTTAGGGAAGATTTATTGCTGTAGATAGTAAAAGATTCAAAGCTTCAACTTATTACCATACAAATGATTATTGTATCTCCAGCTTTGGCAATATTGTTGACGTGATTAGCTCTATCAATCATAGAGACGGTTGAGACAGATAGCAGCGATAGACACAAGACGTGACGAGATTAGGACAGTGTCTCTGAATGAGAGGAAACAGAGCGGACAGAGAGCAGTAAACCATGTATGAGCGCGTTTCTGACCTGGCTGTTGAGCATGGTCTGTTGTTTCAGCCGCTTGTTTTCAGGTGTGTCGGTCACGATGGTGAAGGAAGATTTGGGGTAATGCCTAAAAAAGCAAATGGAACGTTAGGATTTTACTTTGAAGTACTATAACTGCGAGGTAATCTCAGCTAGTGATAAAAGTAATGGTTTCTATTAGTAACTGCTGTTCATCAAATGCTTTAGCTACTAGTACTGCATAATTATACTCAAACAATACCTATTATCAATAAAAACGGAAACAAAAATGACTACAACCCTCACACATCATTTGGCGAATGTCATTATTGGAAAAAAAGAAGTGTATAGTAGTGGCATGATGATAATTGGACACTCACATAGTGCAGTAGGGCTTCTTTTCAAAGCCCTTGTAGTTGCCCATGCTCAGGGCCATCTTGCAAACTTCACAGCTGAAACAGCCCTTGTGCCAAAACTAGAAAAAAAACAAAAAACAAATTCTGAACATAGCTACAAGAGCGATAAGTAATAATACAGATTGCCAAAGACTTTTAAAACATTTTAAAGTAAAGATTTGGTAGGTCTTTGAATAACTGCCAAGAAACGTTTCTATACTATTTTCAAAACATAAATTCACACAGGTTTTGTGAAGTTTATCAGCATAGTCTATCAGAAAACTTCAGGGAAAGATCTGGGGAAACTAAGCCAAGTAAATAAATCCAACTTTGTGATGTGCAACTATTCCACAACATATTTCCATCAATTGTGAAACTTTCTATTCTGTATTTCTATTCTGTATTTCTGTCATCTGCCTAGGAACTATGGATATAAATTGTGGCTATAATCCGGCATGTTTACATCTGTTTTTGTTGTTTCAATGCAGATGTTCAATAATGTGCATTGTCCCTATCAAATAAATAAATAAATTAGAAAACTTATGTCAAACATAATATAATAGTTGTCCAGTCCATTCTGTCCTTTACACTATGTAACACTTGAAAATAACGTAAGCATACTATTTTGGACGAAAAATGTATCTCCTGGAAGCATTTCTGAAGAAACTTACCTTATCAAGGCAGTTTATTTTCTCTGTTGGATAAACTGGCTTCTTGCATCTTCCACAAGGAGGATTCATGGTGAAAACTGCACCAGACCACCTTAACAGCCCCCAGAGAACAGTGAAGACAGTAGGCTATGTACAGGGGGAAAAAAGTGGAATAGATTAGATTGAGCTGGGGAAGTGATAAGCAGCTGGGAAAAGACCTTCTCCAGGATAGATGCAAGTTCAGAGGAGGAGGGGCCAGGCACGCGTATGATGCTGCTTACAACTTCTGCTCGTGCATTTCATTTGTTTACGTAACAATATCTCGAAGTAACCACGATCGGATAAAGCTCTACAGAAGACAGTTTTCGCACCATATGGCGGTGGGTGAAGCTGAATTGAAGTGAGACAAAAACAAAGACAACACAACAACAAAAAACATTTAGTGGGAAAAGAGCCTAGCAAGTTCTGTATGACACTTTGGCGCCATCTGCCGGTGATGACACTCTATTGCAGGTGAGCTTTTCCATATCGCGAACTTTATTATCCATTTAACCACGATTAGGAAAACGACTTATGTTCTCCTAGGTTCACTGTTTATAGTGTACGATGGCGATGGGTTCACAGGTACGCGGCCCACCTCCTCGTTTATTTATGTAGCCCAAGGCACTTTGCTAATGCTAATCTTCTGTCACGTGTCATGCTAACCTAAAGACCGCTAGCTAAAGCAACAACCATGGCAACGAGCTGACGAGACGTACTTTTTATCCATAGGTGGGTGCAAGGAAATGTCAGATGTTTAATACCATATCATAACAGCTGAGTGACCCGTACACGAGGTTTTAAAACTCAATGTTTTCCCCTAAATGAAGCGTAAGGGGGTATAGCTCAGTGGTAGAGCATTTGACTGCAGATCAAGAGGTCCCCGGTTCAAATCCGGGTGCCCCCTCTTTTCTCACTACGTTTTGCTTGAGTGTCACTTATTGTGAGATGTCATAATAATAAACTTGTATGGGCGTATAGTGTCTTATATCTTTGACGATGAACACCTTTATACTGGGGTACTTTCTGAATGCTTTATAGGCTCATACAATATTATTAGATGTTAAGTACATTATATAGAGTTAACTTCTTAACCCCCACCTGAACCGAGCAAAGTTTGGCTTTACCCAAATCTAAAAGCTTCTTGGAAAAAAGCACCAAAATAGCAACAAAAACAAGGATGAAAATGCAACAAAAAAGTATTACAAAATGACCATATAAAGCCACAAAGGAGCAACAAAAAAGTACTAAAAAATGGCCGCAAAAGAGCAACAAAAAAGTATTACAAAATGACCATATAAAGCCACAAAGGAGCAACAATAAAGTACTAAAAAATGGCCGCAAAAGAGCAACAAAAAAGTATTAAAAAATGACCATAAAAAGCCACAAAAGAACAACAAAAAAAGTGGCAAAAATTGGTCAAAAGAGCGATTAAAGTGTAGCAAAAAAAGTGTCAAAAACTCAGTTAAATAATGGCAAAAATGAGCTGATAAAGAAAGTGAAAGAAGTGATGACAACATGGCAACAACGAAAAAGATCCTTTAAGATCAGTTTTGTAGGTCTTAGCTTTCAAGTCTCCTGTCGCGAAGCTTTTTGATTTGGGTAATGCCTGGACACCTGGATAATAACTGGTGCAAATTTGCTCGGTTAAGGCGGGTGGTAAGATGTTAATTACACCTAGGAAAAAATATTCACCTGATATTTGTCAAGCTTTTGTTTTCACTTTATCCTGCAGCAAAACCAAATATAGAATTTTGTCCTTTAGTATTTAGGTTTTTGTTCTTTTATTATCATGTACATGAACAAAAAACTGTAAAAAATATACACTAAATTCATTAATATATATTTGACTTGCTCTTACCCCAATTTTAGACCTTAAAACAGATTTGGTCTTGGTCTAGTAGTTAAAGTGATATTATGGAAGTATAAATGTATTACAAATTTTATTAAATGTGCAAAATCCACCACCTGGTCTTTCATTTTGATGTAAAGTTAATAATAATATATGTATTATTTCTTGCAAAGTTGCTCCTTCCCGGATCACAGCAACTAATCAGAGTCCAGGATCCTCCTGCATTGACCAATAAGACGAGCTTTTCCTGTGAGCCATCCTGTCAGGTCCAATATGGGAGGGGGAGGAGCTTGATTTTTTACTTTTGAAAAATTCTGTTCCCGCTCTCCTCATTTTGCAAACTGGAGAGCTTTCTGATTAAAGAGGGGAGGAATTTGATTGTTTACTTTCAATTTTGACTCTCTCCTCACTTTGCAAACTTACAAACTATCTCTTTAAGGCACTAGTCTAATAAATTGTGCTGGCTTGAAGTAATATGTTCAGAATAAAAAGTCTCTCAACACATATCTTTGCTTTTATTAAAAGACAAATCAGAATTGATCAAAGAAAACTCACTAGCTGTTTCTATTCAAACAAAACCAGAATCCAAAAGAGAAGTATATTTCATTTTAGTAAATATTTGTGAAACCCACATTTGATGTAAACCAACATATTCTCACACAAATGACCACAAAGAAAATGTAATAAACAGGATTTTGCAGTATGAAGGCTTGTTTGATCCGTTCCCTGATGAACATTACACACACACACACACACATTCAAAACTCAACGATATAAATGTCTCCTTTTTTTTCCACGTTCAACCATTGGATTATGTGGATGTTCCTCTGTGTAATCAAAGTGCAAAAGACACAGAGAAAACTGAGGACGGCTTCTTTAAACACTGTCCAGCAGCAAAGGTCGGAGGGAGCCTTTGTCAGTGGGTGGCCCTGGTCTCCCACAGTCGTCCTCCACACAGTTTCCTCAAAATGTGTCCTTTTTGCGTCAGTTTCTCTTGAGCTATTAAAAACACTGTTCAGCTTCGATGAAACCTTCCTTTTCGTGACCACCAAGTTCGACCTCAGCGTAACTGGAATGGCAGCCCTGGTTTCGAAACTTCATGGCGGGCCAGTAGTTGTTTGTGCGTCGCTGCAAGTAAAAACCACAACCGTATTTAGACAAGCATCTTTTCTATATTTGCAGGGGTCGGGGTATGGAGTAAATTTGACTTTTTCCACCACATTTTGACCAGATTATAAAGTTCCTTTTTGTCATTTCTTAAAAAAAAAAAAAAATGGAAATAGTAAGTAACATTTTTCTATGTTTTAATTTAAAATTTTCCAAGTAGGATTGCCATTTGCTGGCTTTATTAGCTTATGATTGAACCATTGGATGTTTATGAATGAAGAATGTTTAGCCACAACTTGAGGCCGACCGATATGGGTTTTTCTATGGCCGATGCTGATATTTGGGATGTTAATTGGCCGATATTTCTAACCGATATTTTGGGCCGATTTATCCAAATGTCTGGTCTATATAATCCTGTAAAAAGAAATACCTGGCCTTTAGGTGATTCAATCATAGTTTCTGTCCCATCTTTGATTAGTTGTCATTAGCATTAGCATATAGTTACTAGCCGCAGCATTTTGCGTGGCAATCAAAAAAAAAATAGTGGAGGTTAAAACTAACTCAGCGATTGAATTCTCCAGATTCTGCACTTCAAAACGACATACAGCATGTCCATATTGACGGGAGTTTAGTGAAACTTTTCTTTAAAGGGGCTAGATGCAAGTTAGCCATTTTATACTCACTACTGCCACCTCAGGTCATACGTGTACCTGCACCTTCTATATTAAGCTTGTGCAGTTGTGGTGAATAGGTCTGGGCTCATTCTACACCTTAGGACATTGCTGGAACATGTAGGGGGGATAAAACATCATTTTAACAGCTATCGGCGCTAGATTGGCTGATAGCCGATATGGTAAAATCTCCAAATATCGGCCCGATATATTGGCTGGCCGATACATCTGTCGGCCTCAAGTCACAACTAGACACTTTATGGTTGCTAAGTACAAGGATGTCCTCGTCATGACCTGGATGGAAAGCATGATTCCACTTGTAGAGGTTATTTATTTGCACCTGCATGAGGTAGAAAGGCGGGGCCGCTGTGGGGTGAGTGTTGATGTAGTAAACAGCCAGGAGGGTCAGCGCCACGAGCACAACCAATGCGGCGACGACCCCTGCGATGATGGCCGTGTTCTCTGTTATTCCCGAGTGGTTTGGAGAGCCCGTGTCTTCATCTGAAGGAGAAAAGAGTATTGAAAACACGGCGCTGTTGTTCTATGTCACTTGATCTTAAGAGGCGTCTAAGCACTTTCCATTTCTTTTTGTTGCCAAACTCCTGGTACAAGCAGTGCTAAACGTTTCCTGTCTCTTCGTGATTGTAAATTACTTGACCAGCTGGGTATATTTCGTCCAACACTGACATTGCCATATTATATTGCAATGAAAAGGGTCATTTGTTGTAATGAAAACAATTCAGTCTCAGTTTGAATAGCATCGTTTTATTGCGCTGCTTGCTTTGTGATTTTAGGGATTTGAGACGCATGTTATTGTTTAGCTTAGACATTTAGTAATACCATGACAAAAACTCAAATCAAGTCCCAAGTAACACATTTTAACCTCATTAAGTGTCCGCACCAATACTAGCATCCACCTGCCCATTTTTGGCCTTCATGAGAGTGTTTTATTGATTTCTATCCAGGATAAAAAAGGTTGTTGGGAAGCTGTGATTCTTGCCTGCGGTGGAGGGATGGTCCTCGAGCTCGGCTGCTGAAGCTGTTGGAGCTGGAGACAACTGGAGATGGGAGTCCGTCGTGCCATCAGGTAACACCGGGTTATAATCTTCACACCTGCCTTTGGACTGAGTGAGATATACGTACACTGGTCAGGCACGACAATATGATTCAGTAGATCAGTCAGATGAAAGACCTTTTTGCGATATATTGTTGCTTTTTGCGATAACAATTTGGCGATATATTTTCCGGCCCTAATATTGTTACTATTACTTCTCTCCATATATAAACAGGCAGTGTTTTTTTTCGTGATTTCGAGGTTGACAAGTACCAGATTGGGATGGCTAGACAACTAGGTCAGAGCTCTTGGGGGATGATACTTGCTGCAGTGCGTGGTCAGTATCCATCAAAAACAGTCCTTGGGGCAGAGGCGATGACTGACTGCTACAAGCCAAGCATGCAATCAGCTGCTTTTGATTTGCTGCTTACCTCCTCTGGACAGTTAAAATCAAGCCACTCTTGCCTATGCCTGTCAATGCCATCTGAGCATCTGGAATGAAGTGAAAATAAGACAGTTAGAAGATGCCAAACCTTCAATATGTTGTTGCTGATGTATCGGAGTGGACATATCATGCATGACTGGGATCTAAATACATTATTTTGGATACCTCAGCGCTAATTCTTGACATTTTATACTTAGGAATAACCTTTATGTGTGGAAAAGACAGTAAGGAGTGACAGACTGGACTGGAGAGGATTTTGAATTGGCCCCCTACTGGCAGCAGTTGGAATGACACAACAGTCTTTCACCATCTTCTCCTCATTTGTTCCTTCCTGTAGCGCCTCCTGTGATGCCTCCACTTTGCTCTAGGTGTGTGGTTGAACTTGGTGCATCTTCAGTGTTTCAGAAGAAGAAATTTGTATTAGCTCTATTTTTAAAAAAAAGCTGGCTAGTACAGACTCTCTGCAGCAAAAAAAAACACTGAATCTCACAAAAACACAACAAAGATGTACAAAAGTATCCAGTAAAAGAATGTGGAACACAGAAACTACAAATGCAGCTCGCAGAAAAAGGCAAAACACGCTGCTGTATCAATAGACAGGGAGGTTGCTGCTTGTTTATGTGTTGCCATGGATGAAAAAATAATCAAACAGTGAATATATGCTTTCACTTTGAGCTAACTGCATGCTGACAAATCAATGGCACCGTGATGAACACATTTTTTGAGCACAGAACTGAGTTATGAAGTTAAAGAAGAACTTAGTAATGGGGTAATACAAGAGTTGATGGGATGATTGGGGGGTCTTTCATCCCCCCCTGGTGTCTCTGACCAGAAAACCACACTTGCAACTTTCCCTGCACCAGTTCGAAGGCGCAATACACACTGGTGGAAGCACAAAGAAGAAGCTATCAGGCTAAAGGGCAAAGCTAACTGCGGGCTAGCGCCACTTAAACAGTATTTGCAGCCAAGTTTGAGTGAAAAAAATTATCTCCATCATGTAATTGGGTTGTGGCACAATGTACAATATCCCTCTCTCACTTTGTCTTTTCTGTCAGCGTAGTATTTACTCTCACGGACAATAAATGAGTAAAAAAAAAAAACCAACATGCTGCGACACCTGCAGTAGCGCTTATGGCCTCTAGGGGCATGAGTTACTTAGTTCTGCTTTAAATACTACTCCAGGTTTGCATGATATGTCCCCTTTATGACAACATATTCCTTCTATTACCTTTGAACTGTGTTGCACCATCCGCACCCAGCCGTCAAGTTAGAAGTCATGCACAGTTCACAGGTCGTGTGCTGAGAGCAAGCTAAACGAATATAAACATTTTGAAGATAGAGATATCATTATCATTTGTGGCTGAACCCGACCAGAATACTCACTTGGCAAAGGTATGAACTCGAAGGCAGATCGATTGACTATTTTTGTGCTGTCAATTTCCACACGATGATACTCATAGATTGTACGCTGCTTTGGACCTTAAAATAAAGAACAGCATCCACAAATTAGTATGAGCAATAAAGATTGTGGTTATTGTTCGAAGCCAGTAACCACGCAAGATCATATTAAGCCCCCAGATCTAAACTAGGTCAATGTTTGGGCCAAATCCGGTATAAACTAGGGCTAAATCAGGTCTGAAATAGGACTTAACCATGATGAAGTAGAGCTGAAGAAAACTGACACAAAATTTGGCTAAAACATTAATAAGCCTGAACAGTATCACAGTATCACAGTATCCCCTTACCACAGTTTGAAAACCTCTGACCTCGCCCATACCTGAGGCTTGCGAGGAGGGTACAAATGCCATGAAAGCGTCAGATAGACCCACTTTTACTGGATGCTCAGTGGAATTCATCTTCTCTACTGGAACGGGGATCTATAAAATATATACATTTTTTAATTTCCCAAAGAAAAAGAGTGAAAACTTGCCTCGCACCTCTCTGTAGTTAAACACGATGGTCCCATTTTTGTGAAGCACAGTCTGAAAAGTGAACGCTCCTTCGCTTTCTCTGTCTTTTAGTCTGACTTTGTCCCACTGTACCACAAAGAGATTCCCTAAACAGGACACAGCCATATTAAAATATATAGTAAAAAAATCATTGCCTATCATATGGTTATTCTTACCGTTGTCGGTGTATCTCACTGTGGAGTTTGTCGAAAAGCTGGGGTCAAAATTAGCCATTAGAGGAGCGACGTATTGCGTGGCCGTCAGCATTCGGTGCGTCATCTCTCCCATGAAGATAAAGCCTGTATTTATATTAATATTTCCTCTGTGATTACATGTTTTTGTCTCGTCATCATGCTACAAATATCAGCGTCGACTTACCTCCTGTGGCTATAATAATCTGTCTCAAGTTGTGTCCATAAAAGGGGAAATCAAAGGACAGAGCTACTCGCTGGAAAATAGTAAACAATCATTATTCTTTTGCGTAGATCGTTCGACTTTCATACATCTGCGTTTGTCTTACCGCTGCTTGCCGATGCGCGTTGGACAGGATGCCATGGATTCTGACCTGGTTGGCGCTCAAATCTACCCACAATTCCTCAGTTCGGTTGTCTGTCGGCGCATAACTCTGCCATCTGTAGTACTTCTGGGTGTCCTCCTAAGAGCAAGTGAAATAAAACAATTGAATTTAGTTTTGCTGTGAGATCAAGAAACAAATGCTTGACAATTATCAGGTAAAGCCATGTCCATATAGCAATAGTTTTCAAAAAGTAGCAACACTGACTGGGTTGTTTTGAAATGTTAGAAATGGAGATGTTTTGCCTCTCAGGCAAAAAGGCACCCCAGTTTTTTGGATGAAATGTGAGGTCCTCGCTTCTAAAAACGCCATTTCAGATGATGACTTTGTAGACATGTAGCTACAAGATAAATATAGCAAAGAAAGTGAGATAATATTTGATAACAGCATTGTATTTAAAGGTGCATTAAAAGGACTATACAGAGTTTAATTTTCCTCCCCCTGCATGTTTCAATAATGTCCTAAGGTGTAGAATGAGCCCAGACCTGTTCACCACAACTAAAATTCTGCACTGTCACTCAAAAAGGTGTTAATTCGGGTCCGAAGTGCCGTCATGCACGAGCTTAAAGAGGGGGTATTTTGCTTTTTTCAATCACATAGCACCAGTCTATAGCACACTACAATGATGACGAAACCTTCTGTTGGTCTGTAAATGCAGTAAATTAAAATAACAAAATATCAAAATGGCTGTAGCGAATGTCTTGAAATAGGCCCCTGTCTCTTTAAGAACCTCTGACCCTTTCCGACACGCCCCCTCCACACGCTGTCTGTGGCATCAGTGGGGAGGGGGTTCTGCTGAGGAGCAGTGGTTGGTTACTCGGCTGGTGACGAAAGCTCGGAGGCGTCTCCGGGAGGTGGAGGCGTTCCTAGGAGGACTCAGGCAAACCTATCCCTAAAATGGCCGCCATTAGAGTTTTTACAGATTACTCAAAAATATGTGAATGTGCCAAGGCAACACTTCAGGCATGTTTTTAATGAGGGAATGACATAATAACATGATGTAAAGCTTGAAAAAGTCGATTTTGCATAATACCCCCCCTTAATATAGAAGGTGCAGTTACACGTATGACCTGAGATGGCAGTAGTGAGTGTAAAATGGCTAACTTGCACCTAGCCCCTTTAAGCGACTTTTTATGTGGGGAAAAAAAAGTTAATTTTTTTGCATATTTGACCTTGTAGTGGCTCAGTGGCTGTATGAGTGGTCAGCGTGGCGCCTTTTCTTTCCATCACAGTGGTCTCTAGGACGCTCCAGGATCAATTGTTTGGAAGGTCTCCAATGCTGACCAGAAAACCTACAAAACAATTGATCCTGGAGCAATGTAACAGCCACAGTGATGGAAAGTAAAGACCCCATGCTGATCACTCATACAGCCGCTGGGTCACTACAAGGTCATATCTGCAAAAACTTCAACTATATTTTTGCATAATAAGTTGCATAATGCACCTTTAACAATAGTTAATTAGCTAGTTTCAGAGCACAGCATCTTTTGAAAACAATAAGCACTGCCTCCGTTAGATCTTTCAGTGTTTGAACCCTGCTATCCCTATAGTTTAAACCGCTACAAACAGTGAATTAGTGTAGGAGTACATATGTTGCCTCTCTCCTCTCAAATGTGCACTGTGTATTGAACCTTGATTTCAAAAGATGAAACACAAACAAACTTTCTCCAACGTCTAGCAGCCCTAGTTCTGTGTCCCATCAAATGCTCCAGGCAGTTTTATTTCTCGTTTTTCCGCCAAGCTTTGCCACCTGGGGGAGCTGTTTACACTTAAGTCAGCGTTGACAACAGGGTTTGAAACAGTCTTTGATACATATCCTTCATGCTGATGCTGTTATTAATGAATGCCTTGGCTCAAGGTGACAGAGAGCAATGGTTGTGGGCTTTGGGAAAGTGGGCCAGTTAAATGCAGCGCTCTCTCTGCCTCCTCGGCTGCTCCATATACACAGCATGACCCAATTTTTTTCCCCCTGCTATCTCCAGAGCCTGTGTTTTCCAAGGGAGGCGTGGGACTTTGAGGTGACGGGGACGTGATAACCAAACCGTATTCCTTCACAGATGACACACTGTTTTATTTGAAGAGATTCCCTTTTGGGCGAGAAACGGAGGGGCCTTTACAAACTGCGATCGGACATGTTTGAGGAGAAAAGGCATTGACACAGGCTGCAAGTTCCTCCGGTGGTCCTGTCCAAGTGAGTCATTCGCGGCGTAGACACTTGCTCTGCGCGCACTACACAGCCACGCTAAAACAAACACTGTAAGTTGGCAGGACAGAGCGAAAGTCTGTTTTCAATTTTCAATAAAAAGAGGAAAGAAACATACAACATGCTTTATTTGGGTGGAATTCTTTTGACTGATTCCAGTAAAAGAGCTACATGAGACAAAAATACACACAAGCACTTTAGTTTAGTTACTTATTTGTAGTTCATGGACAGCACTGAGTCATGCATAAGGCTTTGTGTGTCAAACTGATATGAAAATTACCGCAAACAAGAAGAAAGCTGATGTAAAGCAGTGGTTGTCAATGTCAGCTGATGGGTTGGGATTACGGCGGAACCATTTTCAGTGTTGCGGAACTTTGCCTCAAATCACTGTTGATAAATGGTCTTGACGCTTTATAAACAATGCTTGAATCGACAGAATTTTGTGAGGAAATACTGTATGAACTGGATATTATACAGCGCCAAACTGCTCATTTGTTTGTACCTTAAGATCAAATTATTTACGCTGCGGCTTGTCATGATACATCAACTTTAAAGCAGTAGAAGGAGCTACAGCAGTCCTTTTTTTCCCATGAGAGAAAATGACATTCTTCAGTGGCCTCATTGCGTTTTTGTTTGTTAAACTGTTTGTCTGATTGTGTGCTCTGTGACTGGTTTTATTGGTTTGGCCTCAGGATTTCACGAAGTGTCAGAACTACTAACCCCCTCAAGATGTTGACAACTTTCAAAAGTTGAAGATTGCAAAGAAAGTACCGTATTTTCCGGATTATGATTCACTCCAGAGTTTAAAGTTGTATCAGCCAAAAAAATGCATAATGAAGAAGAAAAAAATATATTTAAGTCACTCCGGAGAGTAAGTCTCACCAGCCTTGGGAACAACCTGGGCATGGAGGCGTAAATGCACCATTAACAAGCCTCTCTCGGCATCACGTTGTTCAAGCACCCATTTGCGAACTCATTCCTCTACCTGTGGCTCCAGCTTTTAGCCCTCAATTTGCTTTTTTGTTTTTGAGCAACCTCCGCTTTTCAGCCAGTCCCTGTTGCTTGATTACTGTTTTAAAATTTCAGTGGCACAGGAGTAAGAGATACTGGTACACAAGCCTAGAGCTCCCTCTAGCGGCTGTCAGTGTGAAAATAACATGTGAAATTATAGATTTTGATGTATTAGTTGCACCCATAGATATAATTATTAGAGATAGATGATCGCCTATCCAGCCCCATTCATAGAAAAGGTCCAGAGTCCTGTGTGAACCTTAATGGCCGCTCAGACTCCTCCTACGCAGCCTGTCCTTAAAAGGGAAAAAAGGCGGGAATCCCTGCACTCGTGGGGCGGGCGGAGCCTCCACAGAGCTCCAGAGCTTGATTGACAGCCTCTGGAGCCAGTCAATGTACTGAAAATGCTTCCAAATTTCGGGCTGATAAACAAAAACCAGCGTTCTAGGGAGGTTGGAAGTTTCATTACAATCAATGCTCCCAAGTGTCTCTTGGAGTCGCCCCGGCCACAAGGGGGTGGTATTACAGCAATGTCAACTCCCCGCCATGAGGACCATAGAGAGGCATGTTCCTTGCCCATTGGTGAGTATAAGTTGCACACCCACCCAAACTGAAAAAAAAGTGTGACTTATAGTTTGGAAAATACGGTTAATGATAGAAATGATTGGTTTGGTTAGAAGTAGGCAATCTTTTTTTTAATCAAATTTAATTTCTGCCCATTGTCATCTGATTGTGACACAACATCCTCCCTCCATTTATCCAGGCTTGGTTCTGGCACAAACAGAACCCCAGCTTGTATCCTCTTTCACCTTTTCCGTTGCACCCGCTTTGATACAAGGAAATCGTCGCGTTCTCACCAGTATTTTGGTAATGTTGTCCGGCAGAGAACCTATGTCCACGACGTTGCGCGGCTCTCTGTGCTTGTGCAGCGTTTTCGTCTCCTCCGTGCGCAAACATTTCACCTCGTCCTCTCTCCGCCACGTCGTCCGGCTCATCACGGCGTCTGTAACAAAACAAGCGTCGCTTTGATGAGAGAATCCTGTCAACACAATTCACGGGGAGGTTAATAGTTCACCCCAGTGAGACACATGAATGGAAGACTCATACTTGGCTTCGTTTTGTGTTTTGATAAATGCTCCGCGAATCCACATGGATTACCAAATGTGTGAAAGACGATTAAATTAACTGCTGCGTAAGGCTCTCAGTCTGATTCGAAACAAGCGAAGTTATACGCACATCTGTACTTTATTACTCGCTGTAATTTGGATCATTAAGAGTCAAGGCATTTTTGCCGTAAATCAAACACGCATTTGGGCCTTTCCAACTTTCAATTAGAGGGACTACAAGATACTAATAAATAGACATGATTAAGAAAAATGTGTTTTATGGGAAACACACATTGTGATGATAGAAGCAATATATAGTTTTTTGGCCAAAGATTGATCTCACTGTACTGCCTTTCATTAAGCCCTGAGCTTTGTTGATAAGCCAAGTAATTAGCCTGCGCTGGTGCATTTGGGGCCACGTCGACAGCTCGGGGTGGGCAAGTTTGACTAAAATGAGTTTCTAAATTGTTTTGGACTTTCTCAATAGCAAAAATCAAGCAAGCCACCAGAAATGTGCTCAAAAACATGTTAATGTTTTAGTTTAAGTCAATGTGACAGAGAAGCGACTTTCCAGAAATGTTACTCTACGCCTCTGTTGAAGGATTACACAGAAAGTGTTATTCTCCACAATTTTGATTCATTTCCATATACTGCAATAAATGTTGCATTTTTACACATCTTCCAAACAACTCATTCAATATTATTCAGAGCATTGGTTTAAAGTAAAAGGCCACCGTTTTTACATATTGAGATATGTAAAAACTGTAAAAAAAAATGTGTGTTCTCTTTTGTGGGCATTTATGTCAATTGTTTAGATCAGTGATTTTCATATGTTTCACACCAAGTACCACCTGATGGAATCAAATAAGGCAACAAGGCATAGATCAAGGTCAAATCACTAAATTATGTCTAAACCAGAAAACGCCTAACTGACTGTAAATGTACTACGAAAGCATGAATAAAATAATGTCTAATTAAGATGAATAAAGGCTAGAATTGCAGATGACCCGGAGTACCCTGATCGACCCTGACCCAGTTTGGAAGAGTGTTTTCTGTAGTTGAGAACCACTGCTATTGGAAATTGTAGGGTTTTTATTTATTTTTGTTTGGTCTGTCGCTTGTTGTCATCCTAAGTTCATGGCGAGCTCCAATGTTGTCACGAGTTGAAAACCACTGTTGTTGACAATATATCGCCGCTGGTCTGCGCAACACAATCACCACATATCCATTTGGTTTGACTGCGGTTTATGTCATCTGCCCGACAGATCCGTCTGCGATAACAGCCCATTGTACGCGTAAAGTCACCCGTGACTCACTGCGCCGCCACACTTTTGTTTGAACAAGTTGCGAGATCAGCCGCCGTCCAAAACACTCAGCGAAAATGTCCAGTGTAAATTACAGTGGTGCAGATTGATGTCATCTGTTTATTGAGCGTCAAGAACTTTGATTGTGAAATTCTCACTCCAAGGTTTGTATTAGCGGGAATCTGATGAAATGTTATGTCATACAAGAATCAAAATAGCGTCTCCTTTGGTCACTTTCCTCAAGCTTGGAAGGCGCCCAAAATCTTTGTTGTCCCGTGCCTCAAGTTACTTCTACAGACGCTTTGATCTGAAATATGATTTGATATGTCTTCTCTGTCAGCGCTGGTCAGCTAAGGCAAGATTATTTAGCATCAATGGTAGAATTATTCAGTCACAAGAGTATTTGTTGTGAGTTGAAAGAACTCACATCCATAAGACTAAGATGTTGAGTTGGTAGATCTAATTAAAACAACTGAGTGCTTTCTGTTTTTCAAATATAGCTTCATGCTTTGGAACCTAGAATTTTGATATAAAATTGTACAACATAAGCCCAACCTATTAAAATGGCCAGGTTATATGTTAGAAGTACATCATCTAGTACAATAAAAGTACATTGCTTTTGGCTTTTCCTCTCTGTTCACGTAATAGAAGCCTCTACTGCCCTAATTCTTGTGTTGATTCAATCAATTGATCAAACTTTATTTATAAGTTGCTTTTCATAAATTTTACACAGCTGCTTTATCTTCAGTGAAGGTTCTTGAGTCATCTTCTGTACTCTGTAGTTGAAGTGTTGCACGTTTTGCCTCTCATCCAAAAGGCTTTAGGTCGTTAGGACTTAGAACTACAAAGTCTCATTACTACAAAGATGTTCACCCACAGGTGCGAGGAGCTGTTAATCGAGGGGAAGGACTGAGCCAAGCTGAGCTGGAGCTGGAACTTGAGTGCGCTGACGAAGCCTTTTGGATGAGAGGTGAAACGTTCAACTTCAGAGTACAAAAGATGACTCAAGAATCTGCATTTAAGATGGAAAACTCCTGTATATGACTGACAGCCTTCACAGACATAGCTTTATGTTAGATACCCTAAGACAAGAGAGTCCATTTATTCAGGCTTGGAACTTGCAGAAACTGTACTGTCCTTCTGATAGTTTTGTTAATTAAAGCCATAATGTTTCACCCAATAGATAGAATAAAATGCAAGCATTAATTTTATTAAATGATGAATGCTGGCGTTTTGATGGTGAAACATGCCTCAAAAGCGGGACTTCACCAGCTTGTCTCCATGCAGACTACAGTTACAAACATAAAGTTAACTATATCAGGTCAGAGCTCTTTCATATACAGTATTCTTCGATAACTCTTTGCAAAAACACCATTGTCTGTGATCATGAGTAGCATGTTTAAATGCAGTCCCTATCTGTTTGTTTTTTTTGTTAATTAAGATCCCCACTTGCCTTGACAATGGCTAGCCTTCCTGGGGTCCAGATTATAAGATCACAAATCTGGGTTTTGCAATAGTTTAGTTGCATTTCCACAGTGTGGCTTTCAATATATATTATGATTCGTCTCAACAGGAATACATTGTAGTGTTATGTAATACCAAAACCAAATTGGATTAGTTTTGTTAAGAGGCCCTGCGCCGTACAGAACTTAAAAGTAATTGGATTAAATTAGCAGCAGTTGAGAGGAGACGACGTCCCCAATGCCGCCATAATTGAAGCTGGACTTGCTGCGAGCCGCGGTAGTTTCTTTTCGTGTGCTTCGAAACATGTGCCGGGGGAATGTGCAAACATCCTGTTGATTTTTGAAACGAGGCCCGAATTTATTATTACAAAGAGTGACACGTGTGACAAATTCGCAGGTCGCTCAAATCTCAGCACGAAGCCTCTTTTGCGGGGAATACACAAACACACGGAAAGGATTTTGGCGGATTTCTAAATATAAAAACCTGTATAAAACTGTCAGATAGTGTGCCAATTGACATCCTTTCATCCTTACGCAGTAATCTATTACGTTGTGCGTTGCCAGGAGAGCTGACCTAACACAAGCCGTGGATACTGGATATTTAAAGGGCTTAAATTGTGCTAAACGATGATTATTGTGTGTTTTGAAGTTTGGATAATGTTGCTCTTTCATATTAAACTGGCCTAGAGTTCCATTTGTTGTTCCATTTATGATTTTTTTTTACGCATGTGTTGATTTAGCTGCCAGTAACTGTTTATGTGCTCAGAAATGATGTACATTTAGGTTGTAAAATACGCAATACCAAGCCAGAAGAATCCACAAAAACAGACTTTGTAAACAGAAAATGTAATTGATCCCACTTGCAGGGCACTTGTATGCGTTAGATGTGTCTCATGTGACTTGCCTGCATTGCACCAACCAGATCTCAATGAATTGGGAACACAGGGAATATGATGCTTAACTAGGACACAGTAAATTCATCCATTTATAGTAAGCTGTCGTGTGTACAGTTCATTCACTCCACGGTTTTTCCCCATTCCCTAATATTCCCATTGCAAAAACACACCTCCTTCTATCAGATATTGAGTTTCCGTCACTTCTTTTACAGTAGAGAAGGTGATATTTTATGCAAACTCTTAAAATCCAGACAATGCAGCGATCCTGGATTGAGAATTATGCCTGATGGACATTCAGTCTGTTCAGGTTTATACAGCTCAAGGTCTGGGAATTTAGAAGTCCCTTCTTGTGAAATATCCCCTTACAGTTTCAGTTCTTTTGGACCAATGGGACCTTTGTCTGAAATGACCTCTTGTGTAATGAAATAATGTGAGTAAAATTGTGAAGAGGCCAATGACACTAAAAGCACCTCCATCTAAAAATGTTGGCATCTAAATTTCAGTACTTTTAAGATGTCTATATAATTTATTTTCGGTATGGAGTAAAGCATTATCATGAGAGGTTTATGCTAATGTAATCGTTTTTTGGTATGTCCTCTTTTTGAAAATTTCATTTAATTGCCATAGTCCTGTCTTAAAGGGATTATACAGAGTTTGAAGATGTTAAATTAAGTATTTTCCTCCCTCCCGTTCCACCTATGTCCTAATGTGTAGAATGAGCTTAGACCTGTTCACCACAACTGCCTCTAAAATCCTGCACTGTCACTCAAAAGGAGCTTAATATAGAACCTGCAGTTACGCTTAAGACCTGAGGTGGCAGTAGTGAGTATAAAAATGACCAACTTGCATCCAGTCTCTTTAAAAGTTTTTGAAAAGCAAAAAACTTACATCAAACTTGTAAAGCGTTTTTTTGGACACTCAAAGTGGGAACACAAAAACGAATATTGAATGCATTCTGAATGGATCCATGAGGGCCGAGCTCACCGGCCTGGAGACTAGTTGGCGACTCGAGTTTCCACCTGTCAGAGAGATGTCTCCCAGACGGCCCCAGGCAATTAGGCGAGTCTCCAGGTAGTTCGATTTCAGTGGAGTCTGCATGGAGACCTTTTCTCAAGAATACAATTCCTCCATCCGACATGTCTCGAACACACTGCAAGGATGTCACAGAAAAGTCTCACAGGTTTAGGACAACAAATATTGCTTGAGACCATGGCGATCATGCAGACCCTCAGCTGAAATCGGAGACTACCTGGAGACTCGCCTTATCTCCAGGAGACGTCTCGGAGACATATTTGTGACCAACTAGTCTCCAACTTGTCTCCAACTTGTCTCCAGGCTATGGATAGGTCCTTTGTATGCCGCAATAAATCCGAGTTGTGGAGACTCCGCGACTCTCCTCCGGTGAGATAGGCCCTTTACCCGTTCATAATCCAAAATGTTGTGGCTCCTTTTTAAAAACTGTGCTCAGTGTTACATCCTTTATATCACTTCATATAACCGATGAGGACTGTGTGGAAGTTTCCTAATATAAAGTCTATCCCGGTGTCGTGAAGAGGCCTAGAAACAGGAAGCGAGCCACCTGCAGACTTCTGGCAGCAGCATCGTTAGTGCAACAGCAAAGGCCAGGTCGGGGCTGTTGTGTGTGTTACTATAGTTCAGTCCAGTGGTTTTTATTGCTCTAAAACCTGCCCCGTGGCTGCTGTGGCGTGGGAGGAAGCCATTTGGCCCTTCACTGTCCCAGGAAATGCAGTAACCATGACACATAAACTGTGGCGATAAGAAAATATTGGAAAAGATTTGTGAAGATGTTGA
The DNA here is from genome assembly GCF_951799975.1 of Gobius niger. NCBI lineage: Eukaryota > Metazoa > Chordata > Actinopteri > Gobiiformes > Gobiidae > Gobius > Gobius niger. Next base: position 17,371,952 of record NC_136870.1, on the reverse strand, counting down.
ATTTAGTCTGCTAGACTTGAGGTTTATTTTGATTTTTTTTTTTTCCTTAATAAGTAGGGGCGTTGAAAAATATTGATTCTACTTTGGGGGGAAACACCACATTCACATGCACATAAGTGAAAAGCATTTATATCATATATTATAGATAGATACTGCAGATAGATAGATACTGCAGATAGATAGATACTGCAGATAGATAGATAGATAGATAGATAGATAGATAGATAGATAGATAGATAGATAGATAGATAGATAGATAGATAGATAGATAGATAGATAGATAGATAGATAGATAGATAGATAGATAGATAGATAGATAGATAGATAGATGAATGAATTAAGGTGTATTAAATCGCAATAATCGTCTAATACCTCAATATCAGGATATGTCGTATTGTATCATATCATATCGTGACCTATGTAGAGGATACGAATCGTATCGCCAGAGATTAGGCAATACACACCCCTTGTAGTGGGTAGTAGAAGGGTGAAACATGGGTCACCCAAAGGGAGGACAATACAAGAATATACAGATATGAGTCAGACTAGACCCACAGAGGAGCCTGAGCACCTGCACAGCCCAGCGTACAACCTCTGGGGCATGTACAGCTGTTTGAGAAACAGTGATGCACTGTATAAAGAGTCAAGACCATTTGGAACCAGTTATCTAGTCACTAAAATCTGGAAGCCACTGCCCTTTCCATCAGTGACTTAAAAAAGCTTTAAGTTTGATATGACGGGCATTTCATCAGAAAATAGTGCATTTAATCAAACAATACAACTGGACATGTCTTGCTTCAGACGACTCTTCTCAAAGGCTACAACTGATCGACTGACTTTCCCTATTTGGACAAAAAACGATACTGTTCCAAACCCCGTAATCGGACAGTTACAACGAAGACCCACGCACACTTGGCTACACACTGTTTTTACAAGAGTCTGTAAGACATGTTAGTTAAAATACGACACCTGCTACGTTTAAGAAGATGTAACTTTTCTTCATTCGGCATTTGGATGAGCTCACGCAATTTGTGGCATAACTCTGTCCTAATGAGCCATAATAACTAAGAACACCTGTGTGGCTTTGAGCCGGTGGTGCTTTTCAGCCTTTAGCACTGGTACTAATAGCTTAATGCAAGAAAGAAATTGCAGAGTAGTGTCTTTTGTGTAAAGTAGTGCAAACTGCAGTCAATTAGTGGGTTAAAATATGCAGCTTTTCGGCTAATGGCAGTCAGTGTGGGAGCTGACGTTTAAGTGGTTAATAATGGCTAATTTTATAGATACTTGTTTCCTAATAGACGTTACCGGATTTCAATGTGCATCTGTTTTATGTCCACCACTAAACTGGGTAATATCTATTTTATTGCTTATCCAAGAGGAACTAGATGATCGGTCCCTGTACTCAGCATTTATGACTCATTTCAAATTTGCTTTGCTTGCTTTAGGCACTGAGGAAGTAACAGCCCTACACTTGATGGATGTTTTACTCATTAAAATGTAAAGTAATGCATCCACTTTGTTGTAAAAACTAAAATTCATCCAACAAGTTTTAAATCTCTGGTAGGACTTAACAGGGAATTACAGTCATATTAAAATCACCACTCGTTGGGTCGCTGGAAAGGCTGCAATTGTTTAGTTAGTATAATGTCCTCTGCTCTGGTTCTCATATAAAACCAGAACCGAAAAGATACTTTTTCAGAACTGTCCATCCTTGTTCTCTTCAGCAACTCTTCTCATCCAGACCTTAACTTTTTTTGCTAGACATTTGTTCCGTCAGTTGCCCTGTCCCCCCTCTCTCTGGAGCCCGTGACAGTGTTCCTGGCTGTCCTCTGCAGAGCCAGGCCCCCGATCAGTGGAAGTGGGACCACAGGAGAGGCCAGAGAAACTAGAGCATCTCTGATTGTTGGGAGGAGGAGCGGCAGCGTAAGAACGAGGCTGGCTAAAAATACTGCATCTCCAAGGAGAACTAAAATACGCGGCGACATACGGAGAGGTGAAGACGTATACAGCAAAGATGTGGGGGAAAAAACACGGCGATATTGTGACAGGTGAAGGTGATTTACTGATCAGAGCTGCCAGTTTTGAGCTGCCCTCCGCACTGATGCTTTAAATTGCATTTGCACCATGCCTCTTAAAACTCTTCAAACAGGACAGCCAAATATCTGACTGCAAAAGCGAGTATATGTAGCCTCGAGGGAGTTATTACTGTGGCATTCTTCTCAAAAACACATGCAAACTTTTATGTGCTTTCCTGGCTGAGGTCAAGGAAATGTCTCGGGACCTCTTTTTAAACAAAAATGCATGAAGAATTTCACAGACAAAACGCTTTTTTTCATAAAAAAGCCTGGCAAGTGGAGCGGCCAAGACTTTAAGATGCTGATAATTTGCGCATTTCACAGTGTCAACTTTACAATCCTGGATACTCAAATATTATAAGAGGATATCAAAAGGTGTCAATATTACCGATTGTGCATACCTGTGGATAAAACAGAAGCTTACCTCCATGCTCCTGTGCCCAGACTCTTCCCAGTTCGGCCTGGGAGAGACAGATGAGGAGGACCGCACAGAGCCCCATTTCCCCGTCAGCCTGATCTCCCAACTTTTTATTGGTGTTTTTGTCTTCTTCTCGCCCCGTTCGGCTTCTTCTGCTGCTGTTGGACTTTGCGGGGCGCTCACTCCTCCGCTCCCCCCGCCTCACAGAGCTGTCTGTGCCTGAGCTCTCCCACTCACTGCTGCTTTTCTCTTCCCTTCTGTCTCTCTTTCTCCCCCCCCCTCTTCCTCCCTTGTTCTCTAAATGACTTCAGAAAATACTGAAGTGGACGTATTATTCAGCCTTTGAACAAGCTGAGTGGGCACAGGAAAAGTGTTCACTCCACTGTTTTAAGATTTGTTATTTTCTCTCTTTCCCACTTCAGGAAGAAATATTTTTGGATTTTATCTGCACAGGCTGGAGGAGCATGTCTCCCCCATGTGGGGATTTACTGAATTGGATAAGAAATACTCATACAAGTGGGTTTGAAGCTCAATGTAAAGAAAACAGAGATCATGACAAGAGACTCTGGAAATTGTTGAGAATTTTATTTTCCGGCATCCTGATCTATCAGAGTGAAAACAGTGATGAAGAATTACATAGAAGAGTGGGACGGACATATTTCAAAATAAAAACGTGTCAGAATCAGTCCAAACAATGACCTATGGAAGTGAGAGCGAGACTATAAAAAAGGCAGACAGAAAGAAAATACATGCTTTTGAATTATGGGCATGACAGAGGCTTGTACGTGTTCCATGGACAGCAAAGAAAACAAATTAAGATCTTGAAAGAAATACAAGCAGAAACATCTTTAATGAATGAAGAGGAACAGTCTTTCTTTGGACATGTGATCAGAGCAGACAACAGTTTAGAAAGTCATCATGCAAGAAAGAGAAGCAGAGGAAGATCTTAAACAAGATGGACAGACAATGTGCTGGAAATCTGGGAATGACTCTGACTCTTGTAATGGCAAGAGACAGAGATGCTTAGTCCATTTGGTCACCAGGGCTCAGAGTCGACCAGATGGATGATGAAGAAGATTTTTTCTGACCAGCCACTGATACAATTAGCCAGAAACATACGATTAAAATGAACTGTTAAGCCTCTGTTTATGGCAGAGAAAAGCTTTGAGATGATTGGGACTTGTTCAGATGTTTGGAAGCCCAGTTGTCTTGTTCCACATTAGAGGTGATCCATATGGTTTCCTGGAATGGGACTTGTGCACACATGGTTTCAGTTGCCAATTTGATAAGGACTACAAATCCCTCTTTTACAGCCTGTTAAAGGCTATTGTATGTCTGTCTGTTGCATAATATTTGTGGTAATTTGAACGTATTTATAAAAGTCTAATAGTGACCTCTTTGCTTCACCGTCCTATTTGAATGTTTTTTCCCTGGAGTTGCTTTTTAAAACTTGGCGCAGAGAAGACAGGGGGCTGTTTCTCATTACCCTGGGAGTCTTCTGTCTCTGTGCAATTGGGAACAGGTTGTAGAGAAGATTATTTTAAACCTTACCAGAAACACAAGTCAAACTGCTGAGGTCAACAGAGGGAGCAGGCCTTGTTCTAAGCTTTACAGGGATGAGATAGGTGTTGTGGGATAGGTAGGGCTGCTGTCTAGGGTCTAAATTCCTTGGAGTTCACACACGTTACTGAAGACCCATCGGCCTCCACCAACACCGCAGCAGTCACAAAGAAGACTCGGCAGCGTCTCCACCCAATCCGCAGGCTGAGGAAAGTTGGCCTTCCTTGCACTCCACCTCACCGCCTTCTACAGGGGACAGTTGAGTTTGGAGGCTGTCGTTACATGAGAGGAAACAGCGCAACACGATTGTAAAAACAGGCCGTAAAACCATTGGTGCTCTGCTTCTCTCTCTAGATTAGTTCTTAAAGGAACAGGCCACCGTTTTTCCATACTGAGATATGTTCTTATACCGGATCTTAGACGAGTTGATACATACCTGTCTGGCCCGTGGAAGAGCATGGTAACTTCCAACTTCACCCCCATTTGGAGCTATAGGAATACATAGGGAGAGGCCAAATGCTATCAACATCTTCGGTCTTTTTGCGTGACTGAGGGCACACACTTTTACCATACTGTGATATGTTCTTTCCTGAGCTTAGACGAGTTGATACGTACCTGTCTGGTCTTTGTGCGTGACAATGAAAGAGCGTGGTAGCTTCTAACTTCACCCCCGTTTCGAGCTAAAGGAATACATTGGGAGAGGCCAAATGCTATCAACATCTTTGGTCTTTTTGCGTGACTGAGGGCACGCACAAAGACCAGAAGTACGCATCAACTAGTCTAAGTTCAGGTAAGAACATATCTCAGTATGTACGGTGGCCTGCTCCTTAAAAGGCTTTACTGCTTCTGGTAAACTTGCATACATATATTTGTGCAATTTCCCCATATTTTTTACAGTTTAGTCCCATAGACCGCTGACTTTTGATTCAGTGCGGTCCAGCAATAGCACTGAATCCATAGAAATGTAGAACAAACCAGTTGAACAAACCAACCCTGACGAAGGCAATCCTTCATCTACGACTACCTTTATCTACTACTACCTTTACCTTTACCTCTACTACTGCTACTACTACAAATTTCTGTTAACAATTAGCTGCCTTGTTACACCCATCACCTAATTTAAAGAGGCCCCTTCCTCTGCTGTGTCTCGTCCACAGGGTCATAAACGTCTTCTCTGAGAACACAGTGAAACAGCTTTGAGGCATTTAGCACCTACTTTTAAATACAGCTTTTTTTGCTTAGATTTTACTTCATTTTTTAAGACTTGGTATCATCACGGGAACGGTGTGTTCTGACATTTTCAGATGGGGATCTAAGGCTTCAGAGAGAGAAATATTAGACGCGTGCTTTTTGTTTATCCGATAGCAGCGTATAGTCTTTCAATAATTATACAGTGCTGTCTCCGCTAATTCAAAACATCAAGCAAATCTGTTATTGTCCACTTTGTTCAGTCAAGGTCCAGCTCAAATGATAACTTTGTTTCTATTTGTGTTAATTCATAATGGCAGGAACGCTGATACACATGGGACAGTGATAGAAGGAGCCTCACCACACTTCTTCTTTCTTCTTTAATGGTATGAATTTTGCACTATGTTTCTCACCTCTGTGTTCAAAGTTTGAAAGTCTCGTAATTCGGCACAACTTTGCCTTTGTGTATTGCAATGAAGATATAATGTTTATAATATCTTTTAAATCTAAGATCATGTTCCCAGTCAGGCAGACAATGATAAAAAAAAAACAGATGCTTTTTCTAAATATGCTATTACAGCGGTCAGAGTGCTGTAACTGGCTGAATTGTTCTTGCTGGTAACGTGGCTTAAGAGCCTGCATTGATATTTATGTTTTGCTAATTGATCCGGCATCTCCTATTGTAGCCGCTAACTGACAACCAATTACGTCATTAGTCTGCGTTAGTGTGTTTTGATAAGGCTCTATCTGCTGTAGATGGAGACCACTGATACTGCATGTGCCGATCTGATCCGTGCTGTCTGCCCCCCATACGTATGCAAATGACCCTCAATTAGCCCGGCATCTGCCCCTGTGTGAATGGTAAGCAGGGCCTGCAGTGAGGGCTAGACAATTTTTACCATCTGCATACGGTATTCCTGCAAAATAAGTGCAATTGTACTGAATAGCTGCAATTAGAAAAAAGCATTTATTTAGGTAATAGACGATATAAAATAATATAATATAAACAGTGGGAACCATATGTTTACACACACTTTCTAAAAAGACACATTTGCATTTTTTTTCTCATTGTCTGACATGAAACCAGAATTACTTTTTTTTGTGTGTGTTCAATTAGAACCTTCACAATTATTTCTATTTGCTAGATGCCAGAAGAATGAAGGATAGCATTTTCTACACGTTTTTATATTACTTTTTACAAAACCAAAAGTTTACATACCTTTCATTAATCACCAGGTCTTTAGCATTTCAGACCTCAGCACGTTCATCTCTGGGACACAGAACCCGCCTTCTTTTTGATCTGTATGATGACTGGACATTTCCATCATTGTTTGATGCAATGAACCTGGAACCTTTAAGTGTCTTTACTTCGCAAATCTCTTGTTTGAAACAGGTGCGTAAGAGAAGGCATAAAGGCCAAACGTAGAACTGGAAAAAATTCTCGGATAAATAAAGGAACACTGGTGTTGCAAGTAGACAGTGTGCTAGAATTTTTTCCTGTTCTACCTTTAAGTATTGGCTATATTTTTTGGATCATTGTCCATTTCGAGGACCCATCTGCGCCCAAGCTTTAGCTTCCTGGCTGATGTCTTGAGATGTCGCTCCAATATTTCCACATAGTGTTTCTTTCTTCATGATGTCGTCTATTTTGTGAAGTGCACCAGTCCCTCCCGCAGCAAAACAACCCCACAGCATGATGCTGCCACCCCCGTATTTGGGATGGTGTTCTCAGGCTTGCAAGATTCCCCCTTTATCCTCCAAAAGTGACAATGGTCATTATGGCCAAAACATTCTTTTTTTTTTTTTTTTTTTGTCAGACCACAGAATATGTCTCAAAAAATGAGTCTTCATCCTTTTTTATTTGCAAACATCAAACTGTCTTTTTGATGTTTCTTTTGGAGTAAGGGCTTCTTCCTGGCAGAGCACCCTCTCACCCCATGTCGGTACAGGACACTCTGGATGATGACAAACTCTTACCAGGCTCAGCATCTTCACCAGGTTGTTCTTGGGTTGATATTCACATTTCAGACCTCAGCACGTTCATCTCTGGGACACAGAACCCGCCTTCTTTCTGATCTGTATGATGACTGGTCATTTCCATCATTGTTTTAACCAATGAACGTGGCACCTTCAAGTGTCTTGAAATTGCACCCAACAATGAACCAGACTTGTGCTTCCAAGGACATCGTCATCTGGGCTTTCCCAAATTGTTTAAAGGTATAGTAATGTTAGTGTATGTAAACTTCTGGCATTTAGCAAATAGAAAAAATTTAGAAAATTCTAATTGATCCTAAAAAAGTAAAAGTTGTGTGTGTGTGTTTTCATAAAGTGTATGTAAACATCTGGTTCTCATTGTATAAAAATACTTCTTGAGTCCTATGATTTGGGAAACCTCACATTTATGTGGTTAAGACCTCTAGTCCAATATGTTTTGAAATACATAAACTCAAGTGCTCTTGGAGGTGTTTACCACATGCACCCTGAATCTTTATTTGAAACCATAAATCCCAAATCTAATCACTATAGGTTGTGTTCACGACTTTCACTCACAAATTTGATGTCTTAAATTTCAGATGGAGGAGAATATATCAATCTATGTGTGATTTGTTGGTTTGGACAGAAATATTCTTTACAAAGACATCTAGGACCCGGCGTCATCCCCAAGTTTCGATGGGTACTATTGAGAGAAACACAGGATCCTTGTACCAAAACAAATATGACGGATTACCCGAGTACAAAGACACACAAAATAACAAATAAAAACCCACAAACGATTGAGAAACAGCGCCATCTTCTGCCAAATCAACAGGCGAACCACTTTCCAAGCTACACCGCAGAACCTCTTACATACGGTCTCATTTTTGAGGCTTGCCCTAGGTCTAGCAGCAAACCAGAAGCTTGTAATAAATTATATGAGCTCCCATAGCTACTATTATTTATATTGGAGACTGTTAAGTACAAAGGGGACTCCTGGGTTTTATAGATAGGATGTGCTTCAAGTCAATGTGTGTTCATTTTCATAAGCAGCTGGTTTTGATAAATACTCAATACTCGCTGATTCTCTCTCTCATGTTCAGTTTATCGAGTCTCATCAGCTATCAATCATTATAACTGTTTTGTAAGGCAACTATAAATCAGTGCTACGACAAAGTGCATTTGACTTTTTTTTCCTTTTTTTTTTACCCCTGCCATTAAAATAAATAAGCCCATTTTTCATTGACAGAGCACTGTAGGGTGAAACCTCAAAATAATGTCTTTGGTACTCCAGCTGACTACCTTCTGTTGTTCTATCTTTCCAGATTTTCAATTGATTTAGTCTGTATTCACTTAATTTGACATTAGCGCTTCACCCAATTTTTAGTTTTATGTTTTAAGGAGGCAGAGCAACCACTACTTTGGGCGTAAGGGAAAATAGTAAATAACCAATGTATAATTTTGTCCTTCTTATTCATCCATCTAATGCGCTTCATGTTTTAAATAATCAGCACACATAATTGCGGCTTTTACTAATATGGTTCAGGAGCTTTAGACGTTTCAAAATAAACCTCAGCTTAATCAACTAATGAATACTTTCTGCTCCAGTACCATTTTAGTACAAAACATTTTTCCATGACTTTTTTTATCCCTCAAAGTCCAAACTCTTCCCCCCCGAACAATGAGCTGTAACTACCGTTGAATTGGCAGCCGATCTGTTGACATTTACAATCAATGACAGACACATAGATAGCTCCTTTCAGGCTTATGTACTTGAATTGTCTCTGTATTAGCTCTTGGTAGCAACAGCGCGATCCCTGTTTGCAATTACAAACAACACAACTGTAAAAACACAGCTTGTTGTAGTTTCGCTTTGCCATTCTCTGGGTACATCCACGGCTTTACATCACCCACAGTCCGCTGCCAAAACCAGTTGCGTGCGGCTGTTTAAAAAAAAAAGAAAAAAAAAAAAAGTGCCTTCCCCGTGGACCTTTTTGCTCATTTCCAGCTTTAGAAAATTGTGTTTGCCTTAGCTGTTAGCTGTGGAGAGTCAATTCCCAGAACACCAAAGCCCACTTGAACCATGACATTTTGAAAGCCACTATATTATGCTTTATGCAGGATTTAAGTATTTAAGTGTTTTTGTTATCACAGCCGTGCAAGACCAGTTAGTCTAGTTGTGGACGTCTCTTGTGTTGAACCTCTTATCCCCCGCCTTAACCGAGTGCGTTTTCTCCAGTTTTACCCAAATCTAAAAGCTTCTTGACCGGAGTTTGCAGCCTACAGGCCAGTGTAATGCCTCATTTGAAAGCTAAGGCCTACAAAACTGATCTAATTCGATCTTTTCCCTTGTGTTGTTGTCATGTAGTCGTCACCCCTGTTTTCATAGCTTTTTTTTTGCCCCTTCTCATTGTTTTTTATGCCTTTTTCATCACTTTTTTGCCCCTTTTTCATGCTTTTTTTTAGCCTATTTTTCATTGGTTTTCCCCCCCTTTTTATCACTTTTTTGCCGTTTTTCACAATTTTTTCACCTCCTTTTCATTGCTTTTTCATTGCTTTTTTTGTGCCTATTTTTTATTAGGTTTTTTTGCCGTTTTTTCAGCGTTATTTTGCCTCATTTTCATAGCTTTTTTTTGCCTGTTTTTCATTGCCTTTTTTTGCCTCTTTTTCATAGCTTTTTTTGCCCCTTTTCATTGTTTTTTATGCGTCTTTTTTATCACTTTTTTGCCCCTTTTTCATGATTATTTTTTGCCTCTTTTTCATTGCTTTTTTTTGCCTGTTTTTCATAACTATTTTTGGCCCTTTTTCATTACTTTTTTTGCCTCTTTTTCATAATTTTTTTTGCCTCTTTCTCATCACTTTTTTGCCTCTTTCATAATTTTTTGCCTCTTTTTTATAACTTTTTTGCCCCTTTTTCATACATTTTTTTTGCTTCTTTTTCATTGCTTTTTAGCCTCTTTGTCATCGCTTTGTTTTGTCTCTTTCCTGTTGCGCATGTTTCACTTCTTTATTGTTCTTTTGTGGCTTTTTATTGCGTTTCGTCCCTTTTCCATAATCCAGACCATTATCAAAAATCGCTTTGTTTTGTTATTTTGTGCAGCCCTACAAAAAGCTACAGCACATCTTGTTTTTGTCCCTCTCCCTCTCCAGTCCCGCCTGCCTCCAAATAAGTGAATACTGATGTTAATTACATTTAATGAGATCATGGGGTCGTCTGTGGGGTGCTGCTCTGCAAATTGCTCCCAGCGTGAGGTCCGTATTGGAATAGGCCAGGGGAGAAAGGGCCTAACCCGGGACCTGTTTGCTTCCATTTTAGGGGTCAGGGCTCACGGTGGCTAAGCTGTCACTCCGAACGCACTGAGTCGTGTCATACATTTGTCCCCCATTGTTCGGCCGTGTTGTTTGTCTGCAGGAGATAACCACACGGAGGTGGCTCCATTGTGTCAGGGCCATCACGTCGGGTCCCTCCCCATCTCCCCACTCGTCCCGCGAATGGTCATTTCTTGCCAGTATTTTCTGGCTGCAGGGGGTGACTTAAGCAATTTAGGTAATCTATTATTAACTCCTAATTGTCCCCACCTACCACGTTTCTTAGACAAACAAAGCGTTGGGGGGAAGCAAGTTTCGGTGACCTATAAAAGTGGGAGAGGTGGCCATCACTTCAACACAGCTGATAGAGCAGGCAGCACCCTCTTTTCAACTTAAGCTCTTGGATGTACGTAATTTATTAGCTTGTTGCAACTTATTTTACTCTCATTTTAAATCTCTTCATTGTGTTGCTTTGCCAAAATGTTTGGAAATATCATCTTTTTGTGGCTTTGTGTCACCTACGCCGAAGCTCATATTTGGGCTTGGATGCTCAACATGCCGCACAGCCCGACAAAGGAAGGCGCTAAAGCACTTGTGGACCCAGCGCCCAAACCCACCACGGTAAGCAGCAATGCATTCATGCGACACTTTCAATGCAACATTTACATTGAAATCTGACTGAATTGGTTTGTTTTTTATTCTGTTGAAGGCAATCTGTGAGCATGACAGGGCCTGCGGTCGTGGCTTCACATGCGATCGACACTTTGGTTTGTGTGTCCCGTTGAGAGGAGAGGGGCAGTACTGCAGGAGAGACGCCCAGTGTGTCCGAGGCCTGAGCTGCATGTTCGGGAAGTGCCACCGCAGTGTCCCCAACGGACAGGAGGGTAAGGAGAATACATCTTGGTTTAGCATAACTTACATCCAAACACCCAGAATCACATATCAATGTATAGTCACTAAGATGATGATTCTTGATCCTTACTTATTATAATATCAGACTTACTGAATACCATGAGACTAAACTGTGGATAAACCTGGACTAACAACACTGAAATAGTAAACAAGACCTAAGCTAGGACTAAAAACCAGAATAAGACAGCACTAAATAAGTACTAAAACAGGGCCATTAGGACTTTTTGTACCAAGCACAAGGGTTACCAATAGACTTAAACCATTGAACCATTATTGTACCAGATCATGATGATTTTCAAACAGGATTAAACTGGGATAGGTTCATTCAAAATATATATTACCAAGTATGAGGCAATTGACAAAACCTTAAATAAGTATGAAGATAAGATAAGATGGTACTTTATTGATCTCACAGATGGAGAAATTGCATAAAACATTTGTGTGACAGGACTATACTAGAAGAAAGTTAGTTAAATACAGAACTGAGCTTGAACTAACTTGGGACTGAAGGTAAACTTAAAAAAACTGGGTATATAATAGGGTTTACCAAGAACTAGATCTGAAATATTTCTAACTAAATCAGAGCCCATGCCACAACTTTTTTAACCACTGCTCTATTAATCGTATCAATGCATTTCCTAACTTTATGGTTTTGTGTTCTTAGGTGCCAGGTGCAAAGTGGACAGAGACTGCGGCGCGTCCATGTGCTGCGCCCGGCACCACGGGGAGCTCGTGTGCAAGAGGCGCCTGATCCGCGGAGAAAGCTGCTACGTCCCCGATGGAGGTCTAGCCTTTAGCATCAACCAGATCTGCCCCTGTGACGAGGGTCTGCTCTGCCGCGATAACAGCGCACCACACTGGAGAGCGTGAGTACAACAACAAACAATAACATCTTAATGGAATCGTTCATTTGGTATTAAACATCTTGTCTGTGTTTTTAGGAGGGAGTTTGTCTACCAGGTGGAACGGCCAACTTGGACCTGCCAAATTCCCAGACCCTGATACATTTTCCGTGAAATTATTTATGTGTAAATAGCATGTAATTATTGTATATAAACAAATGTATTTTCTATTTTTTTTTTTCACAATAGCACTACTTTTTGATAGATTATTGCAGTGTAATATTTTGCTATCCCTTAATGCAGTTCAGGTTCTTTGGATCAATCTGTTGGTTTGAACAAATAAACGCCTCCAAAGAGAAATTGGCAATGTTTTTTTTTTCTTTTGTGTGTTGACACAATAGAGAACTTTATTGTGACGCTTTATGAATATGCAAATCCGTTCCTTGCACCCTCTCCGCATTTTTGGACTCGGTTGTTAAAATTACATAACCCACTCCAGCTCTTATTGGGGCTTGCCATAATAGCGGCAGAAACTCTAGCTCTCCCCTGACCCATCCTTAGATCCATATCTTCCGAGGGCTCCCCCTTCACAAATCCCCTCGTTGCTCCGTTGTCATGCTAATTGTCTGCAGTCTGCTCCTGAGCACGCTGGCTCAAGCGCATTAGTGAGTAACTCCTCTGGTATTGCCTTTCAGCTGTCCCTTATCATTAGCCGGGACTGGACTCTGGGAAAACAGCAAAACACACACAAAAAGAAGAAGAAAAAAAAGATTTCCAACACGCTTGACATTTGCCACAACTTTATTATCCTCATTATCATTGAAATGTTTAAAGCATTCTTTCTTTAATTCCACATAAGCAACAAATGTGCTGCTGGGTATTTTCTCAGCAGGTATAGGAGAAAGTACAATAGGTGCAGTGGACTTGGAGTAACTTTATAGCTGGAATTTGGAGCACAGAGACCTATGAAGAACAGTAGTAGCTAGTGTGGGCTCACTCTTATCAGCCAAGCATCGCACGATGAAGCCATACATGCCTGTTTGTGCTACTTAGCCTCTTTAATGGTGTCAAGTTCGTGAATGGGACAATTGAACTTCACAAGTGTGACTTTCTTCTAGTTTTAGGAACAACGCGAAGCACCAGGTGAAACAAGTTCATGCCTGTTTAAGTTTTGCTAGTTTGCGCCACACTGAAATATTGTGTATGTTTGCTAAACGATCACAAATATGAGTGATGCAAAAGCCACAATATATTGCAAGATCACCAAGCTTTACACATCTTTGGCGAACACATCCTAAAATGAACTTAAAACTGCACAAATTTGTCACAATTTGGCTCCCATTTGCCTTGTTTTGGTCCTGATATTGTCAGTCCTGTTTTGACATTTTGATGACAAAAGCTGCTTATGAGATATTTTAAGGGAACATGCTGTGCTGAAATGTCTGCCAAAAAAACTCACAAACACGTACAAAAGCATCCATTAAAACAATGTGGAACACAGAAACCACAATGCAGTTCGCAGAAAAAGGAAATAAAACACAGCTGTACCATATTAGAGGGAGGTTGCTGCTTGTTTATGTTTCACAATATCGCGATATTCAAGAGAGTTATCAAATTCAACATTTTCTTCTCATCACGAGCAGGCGTATGTTGCAGCAAGCCCTTGTATTCTCATTTTTTAAGCGCACAATTGTTCTAAAGGTGACTCAAACCTGCTGAGCCCTGTAATCCCGTGTGGTGCTGCTAATTTGAAAGTCAATGTCTGGTCGGCACAGAAAGCTTTTGTGAGCGGCTCCACAATGGACCGCTCGAACCAATCCTCCCAAAGAGAGAAGTGCTGAAAGGAGAATGGGGGACAAGTCAATTGCGAAGGTATAAAAACGCTCCGTCAAGTCCTTTTAGGTGTGAGCCACTGGACTTATAGACTATCACTGCACAGTCATGAAGAAGCTCTGACAGCAAACCAAGCAAGTCCAAACTTTTCAACAGGTGAGTATTTGTACCATTATTTTAAGATAATGCAAACATTGTCATTTGGATTTTGGTTGTCAAGAGGATTTTAATTTTTTGCAGGCCAACACAATGGCATTTGTCATTGTAACGTTGATGCTGTTGCCTGTTGCACTGACATGTCCGCCTCAAAAAGCAGGTACCAAATCAGACCTTTTATTGTGAAGCACATTAGTGGATAAATAGTGCCCTGCCTAAACAGAGGTCTAACTTTGTCAATGTTTTCTCTCTCTGCAGACTACGTGATGGTGTCCTGTTTCCCCAACACCATCATCGCCAACGTGCCCGAGTGTCCGTACGGCTGGGAGATCGAGCAGTTGTCTTTGGGCGGAGTGTGTTACTCCGGGGTGCACAGTCCGGGATATTACCGCTTCATCATCCCAGACCTGACGCCAAGGAACCACTCGTACTGCGCCACCCAGTCAGAGGTCAGAGAGTAGTTCTTTTAAATAATTGTACCACATATAAATCAGAAAGAGGCATCAGAATAGGGGGCTGTTGCATTAATGTTTTTTTTAATTTTTCTTACAGTACATTCCTGGCAAAGACCCCAAGTACATCTTTTATAACTCCATTGTGTCCAACGATTCCACTCTGACCGTGAGAAACCAGCCCGTCAACTACACCTTCAGCTGCATGTACCGCGCGGCCTACCTGGTGAATAACGCCGTCTTCAGCCAGAGGTAAGCATCGTCCCGGGACAGGGGGGCGCTACCTTTTCTGTCAGAAACATGTCCCATCTAAACCCAATGGCTTTTAGTGTTTTTACTAAACCCTCTGCTTTTTCCAGAGTGGCTACAGTTTATGTCAACAACGGCAGTATAGGCACTTTTAGGTCGCAGTTGTCTATGAACGTGTTCACGGTGAGTAATTGTTGGTTGATTTAGGTTCTCCAGAGGACGGATGCCCTGAGCCGGTTTAAATGCCGCACTTTATTTTTAGTTTTTAGACGGCCAATGCACAATGCAAACGTCATGCACGTTCTTATGAGCGGCAAACAGAATTAAAAGTGAACCATGTGAAATATATACTACACTGTCTAAACCAAAACAATTAAACTCATAACAAAGCAGAAAATTATTTTGTCTGCTTTAAAATGATTTCTATTTTTAAAGCAGAACTAAGTAACTTGTTTACTTGAATAAATCCTTTCCGTAGTCCCTCTGGGAGTAATACAAGTGTTGATGGGATGATTGGGGGGTCTTTCATCTCCCCCTGGTGTCTCTGGCCAGAAAACCACTCTTGCAACTTTCCCTGCTCTGACCCGGAAACCCAATACACACTGGTAGAATCACAAAGAAGAAGCTAACAGGCTAAAGGGTAAAGCTAACTGTGGGCTAGCACCACTTTGGCAGTGTTTACAGCCAAGTTTGAGTGAAAAAAAATATCTCCATTGTGTCATTAAATTGTGGCACAAGTCACAATATCCCTCTCTCCCTTTGTCTTTTCTGTCAGCGTAGTATTTACTCTCACGGACAATTAATGAGTAAAAATAACCTAACATGCTACGACACCTGCACTGGCGCTTATGACCTCTAGGGGCATGAGTTACTTAGTTCTGCTTTAATTAAGCAGCTGACCCTGAGTACCACTGCGCACCAGCTGTACACATATCACATTTTGACAATCCACTGAAACAACAACAAAAGTAAAACTTTTTTGACAAACTACTAATTACACAGGACACCTAGTGAAAAAATGAATAAGCCCTTATATGAACAACTTACAATTTCACTTAAAAAAACAAACAAAATTATAAGAATTGCAAAATAGTGAATAAAAACTCATGCAAGTCAATTACTTTACCTTTATTTCACAGAATTCTAAATTCCTGTATGCTAAGGATTCACCGTACATCATTGACACGTCTGAGATCGGGTCTGAAGTGTTTATCGGCATCGAGGCTAAAGGACTCAGTGCGAGGTGCGCTTCAGTAAAGTGTGTCCTCAAGATGTTTATTAGGCACATAAACGAAACTTTGTTATTTGTTTCAAAGGTTCAGAGTGGTCATTAACAACTGCTGGGCTACTCCAACTCCGTACTCAACCGACAGGAAGAGATGGAGTCTTATCATCAACAGGTATAGAATGAAATAAAAATGGTTTGATTGCAGCACATATGCTTGGTTCTGTGCCAGGATCAGGTCCGGTCTATTATAATATGCTTTTATGTCTGTCCACTCCCCCCCCCCCACTTTTTCTAAAGCTGTGCGTCGGACCACACAGTGACCATATTCGAGAACGCCAAAGACAGCCGCTCCATGTTCAAGTTCAACTCTTTCCGATTCCAGCGTCTGGAGAAGGTCTCGACCGTGTGGCTTCACTGTGAAGTCCACATCTGTGACAGCGAGAGGCTCAACTGTATCCCTGTGAGTCATTCAACACCTTTACTTCTTGGTAATAGAATGGATGTAGCATGGGTAACTTTGGACGCAAAAGGATGATGCAGTTTGCTAGGTCGACAAACAAGTGATGTGTGTGTCGTATTAACATGGAATAACTGAATTGAGGGTCGCTCTGCAGCAGTTAGCACTTGTCCTTCACAGCTACAAAGTCCCAGGTTCGATCCCTAGCTGGAGGGAGCCTTTCTGTGTGGAGTTTGCATGTTCTCCCTGTGTCTACGTAGGTTTCTCTATCATTAAAAAAATGTACAATAGGCCAGAATGAATGCAGTGAGTGAGTGGTTGGTGGTGGTCGGAGGGGCCGATGGCACAGACTCGCTTCCGTCGGTCTACCCCAGGGAAGCTTTGGCTACAACAGTAGCTTACCACCACCAGGTTTGGCGTGAATGAATAATGACTACAGTGAAGCGCTTTGAGAAACTCGGTAACACCGACTTGTAAAGCGCAATACAAGTGTAAGCCATTATTATTATGAGATTTGGGTCATGACATAAAAGACAAGATCACGGTTACAAGTGGTCATTATCAGTTTACCTCGCAGGGTGGCTGGGTTCAGACTGCTGCCTCTGCAACCCGGTCCCAGATAAAGTGGAAGAAAATGGATGGATGGAACCATGAGTATATATTATTACACTTTTAGGAATGTAAACTGAAGTCCAACAACTCGATAACTCGGTTTGGCGTACGGCTGCATGTAAACAGTGTACTCATTTTGCTCTGAGCTGAATTCAAATGGACGAATGGACAAGTAACAGCTTCAAAAGCCCACTTCATATGGAAAGGAGGGGTCAATTACAGCTAGATCTGGTGCTGAAGATTTGTGACATTATAGACTTACACACAACCAGTGTTAATTTCGTCGACTAAAATATTTAGTCTTAATTTTAGTCAAAGTGATATTATTGACGACTAAAATTGGACTAAAACTAAATTAAAAAAAATTCTTGAGACTAAAACTATGACTAAAATGTCCAGAAATTTTGTCAACTAAAATAAGACTAAATAAAAATGAAAAGGAGAGACTAAAATCTTCTATTGACAGTATGAAAGAGCCTCATATTATGTAAATTCAATGCCAAAGGATCAGCTCTGAGCTTTGTTCATGTGGGAGCAGCTCCATGAAGCAGAGGAACAAGATTAAATATGATTATAATAAATATTAAAAATGCAAAGTCGACAAAAATTGTCTTAAATTTAGTCTTACTTGCAATTTTAGTCGACTAAAACTAGACTAAAATTGAAGATATTTTTTTGACTAAATCTCGACTAAAACTGAATTACATTTTCGTCAAAAGACTAAGACTAAAACTAAATTGAAATATGTTGTCAAAATTAACACTGCACACAACAGCTCTGTCCTTCCTGTGCTTTACCTTATTTACTTTCTGCGCCTCAGAGCCCCTGTTCACCCAGGAGTCTCACACAGACGGCAGACCCGAATGGAGGAGTTCTCACAACAGAGTTTCTCATTAGAGGTTTGCCTTTGTATTCATTTATTGGTATTAATTTTTAAACGGGGCTTTGTTCTTATTCTTAACGTTTGTGTTGCATTGATGTTTTATAGGTAAAGCATCTGCCAATAACGGACACATAGCAGGTAAACCCATGAACGCTTGTGAATATTCTTCTCAGTCTGTTTATTCATGTTGTTCTGATTTGGTGTTTCTCTCCCACAGGCCTCTCGCTGTTCTCTCTGGTGGTGGTCCTCATGAACACCTTTTGTGAATTAATAAATGCATCATGATTTGACAATAACAAACACAGCATGTTTTTATTAAGCGCACAACCAACCGAGGGATACAAAAACTCACAATTTTCCCATGACTTCAGTGACCATTAAAGCACCTGTACAAAATAAATACACATACATTCATATTCATTCAAATCTGCAAGACATTAAAATACCAATATTTATAAGACATGTCATTTCCAATAATAAAGATCTGCTAAATGGTGCTTTGAGAAAACTTTAAATCTAATTATAAACGTTTGTGAAGCTCTCCGTCGTACAGGGGGTTCCATCATAGACGAAGGTTCTTGAGCCATCATCTGTCCTCTGTAGTTTAAGCGTTGGACGTTTTCACCTCTAGTCCAAGGAGCTTCGTCAGCAACACTAATGATCGTAGTCTGGCTGATGGCAGATTAAAAAAAGACCAGTGGGAGGCGTATAATTGGTACTACCCGTCTTTGTTCTAAAAACTACTCTCAACCGGTTCAAATCAAACTATTATAAATCATGAATAATAAAGTGTATAATGAATATGAATATCTTTGTTACTATTAAACCTTTCTATGACAAAATATTCAGTATGTTTTGTCAGTGATTGGTAAAGAGATATATGTTCATATGTCAAACTCTATCTCGAGGATTAAAGTGTTATACCACTAATCACTAATCACGTTTTCAGTGGTCTTATGCATGCTATGAGTTTGACCTGGCGTGAAGCCCCGTAATATAAATATTAGAAGGCAGTGACACAGAAAGTCCAAAAATACCTTCAAGTCGTTTTAAATATTCACTGACGGCATCTGGGTCTCGGTCATCTGAGGCCTGATCAGAGATTTCTGTGTCCCTTTTTCTGCAGCTCGAGCCGGTCCTGGGTTCTACAGCAAAGTTATAATGTAGTCAATGCATTGTAAAGATGGCATGACAATAACAAACAATGATGAATGATAAGTTTGTGGTACCTCTGTAGTTGCTTTGAGGCAGCTCGCAGGAGGAGAGTTGTGCACAATAGGAGGAGGATTAAACCCCTGTTTGCTCAGTAACCAGTACGTTTTATGACTCCCTTTACCCTGTCCGGCACAAAATCAAACATGTTAAACCTGATTGAGCGTGTACATTTTAAATTGTTCTTTGAGGTCTGAACCATTCCTACTCAGTGCATTTCTATATTCTTCACAGAGATGAGTTTAAAAGCACATTTCAGGGAGCATACTGTCACTCTACTGTAAACAACTAGCTGGCTGGTTTGTGATTGGCTTTATACTTTGATGCCTAGTGCATAACAGGCTGCATTTACAGTATATATAGGACAAAACATTTTTTCAATTACAAAAACCTTTCATTTAAAAGTTGTTCAAGAGGTATATTTTTTGTTTGGATTTTCAACCTGATTATTCCCTCAGGCGGCACATCAGAGTTGCCAGATTCAATCATGAGTGTATTATATCAACAGGATAGGGTACCGCTCCTTCAGACCATGCTCCTGTTCACTCAGAGGCCGCTCTGTGGTACCTGCAGCAGAATACCCCCCTGGGCCCAGAAAGGATTTTTCTCAAAGAGCGGCTTCTCATGTGCGGCTGAAAGAGCACCTACAGTTTTCACACAGCTATTAGCTATTTTTAGTGGCATCATGGACTTTTTTCTGTTTGAAATTGTTGTCCCTAGCCTAGCCCCACTTCCTTTTAACTTTGTAAAAAAAAATACAGATGTTCTAGGTTATAGATTTACCTTCATTTCTATCTCTCCTCTTTCTTCCATCTCAAAGGATCCAGTTTGTAGAAGGATGTCTGCAGTGCACTGTGTTATGTGGATCTTTAGAGCTGATAAAAATAGGATTTGAAATTGAAATGTTTTCTATCGTTGAAGTAATATATTATAAAGACTGATACACATAAATAAATCCTTGCAGTCGTCACTCACGTAAGCTGTTACTTTCCATCCTGGACGCCATGTTGACCGTGTCACCAAACAGACAGTAGCGAGGCATCGTTGTTCCTACCACTCCTGCAACCACCGGACCTGCCCATTTCACGACAAATATCCATAAATTATCAAGAATTACATGACAGTCGTTTTTTGTCTTACCTGAATGCACCCCGACGCGAATGGCCAGACTCTCATTCTGCATGTGACGGATTCTGAAGCCTTTGATCCCGCTCATAAAATGCAGAGCCATAGTGCAGATCTCGATAGCGTGTTTGTGGCCGTTGCTGATGGGCAGACCACTCGCCACCATGTATGCGTCACCTATCGTCTCCACCTGCAAAAAACATACATTTACCGTACAAATGTTTGATATAGTAATGTGCAGTAATGTAGTATTTGAAGGAATTCTTGAGCTCGAGATCAGAATGGCTCTTGCTGTATGTATTTTTGTACATTGTCACATTCTTTGTCTGGATTCTTTCTTCAAAACCAGACATCGACCCTACTGACTTAAGCACTGAGGCGAAAACACATGTACCTTATAGACGTCGTACATCTTGATAATGTCGTCGAACAGGCTGTAGAGGTCATTGAGAAATGTCACCACTTCCATCGCTGAGCTCACGGAGCACATGGAGGTGAACCCGACAATGTCCGAGAAGAAAATGGTGACCACCTCGTAACTGCGCGGCTCCACTGACCTCCCTGCCATCAGCTGATCCGCAATATACCTGTGGAGAGAGATCATTAACTTTCCAGTGTTTATTGTTATCTTTACAAAAGCATACCGTGAGAGAAAATACCTTGGTAACATACTGGAGAGGAGCCTGTCTGCCCGGGCCTTCTCTGCCGTCAGCTGATTGGTCCGGTCTTCCACCACCTCCTCCAGATGATTCGCGTATTTCTCTAATTTGTCCACCATGTTGTCCAGTATGTTTGCGTGACTGTAGTGAACAAAAATCATGGGAATAAAAGCGCAATCAAAGCACAAAGCAAAGGAGGAGGAGGAGGAAGAGGAATAGGAGGAAGAAGAGGAAGAGGGAGAAGAGGAGGAAGAGAAAGAGGAGGAAGAGGAAGAAAAGGAATAGGAAGATGAAAAGGAGAAGAGGATGAAGAGAAAGAGGAGGAAGAGGTAGAAGAGGATTAAGAGGGAGAAGAGAAAGAGGAGGATGAGGAAGAAGAGGAGGAAGAGGGAGAAGAGGATGAAGAGAAAGAGGAAGAAGAGGAATAGGCAGAAGAAGAGGAGAAGAGGATAAAGAGAAAGAGGAGGAAGAAGGAGGAAGAGGGAAAAGAGAAAGAGGAGGAAGAGGGAGAAAAGGAAGAAGAGAAAGAAGGAGAAGAGAAAAAGGAGGAAGAGGGAGAAGAGGAAGAGGAGGAAAAAGAGGGAGAAGAGAAAGAGGAGGAAGAGGGAGTAAAGAAAGAGGGGGAAGAGCAAGAAGAGGTGGAAGAGGGAGAAGAGAAAGAGAAGGAAGAGGGGGAAGAGCAAGGAAGAAGAGGAGGAAGAGGGAGAAGAGAAAAAGGAGGAAGAGGGAGAAGAGGAAGAAGAACAAGAAGAAGAAGAAGAAGAGGGGGTCAGGAAGAGGAGGAAGAGGAAGAAGAAGTCTGTTGCTGTCCCGAGTTGAGACCAAATTCGCTGAAAGCTGGGGAGATTAAGTTACTGAATAATAAGAAAGTTATTCCAAAATCATGTGAATCAAACTATGACCATTAATCATTTCTTGTGCTGAAAGTTATGTCCCAAAGCAAACAGAAAAAGAATCAAAAAACCTGAAATCGTGATACGTTTGGTTTGGTTTCTTGTTTACACTTTGCAGCGAAGTGTAGCTTCAGGACACACACGTCATCACCAAATGAAAATATGAATTTCAACTTTTGCAGTTTATGTAACATAATGGCCTAATAATAATAATACAAAAAAAAACACTTCCTCACAGATTTGACTAAACAATTCATCTCCAATCCTTTTTGGCTCGCAACACCCCATTCGAGAAGAAACATCGCAAACGGCCACTTTCTTGAGCGCGCCCCTTGTGTCTTTTCGAGTTAGCGTATTTAGTAAGTCTCAAATTGAAACCTGTCAGGACTGGTCTCCCTCAGCTGCCTCCGAATGGACCCGAATGGCGGTCTGTGGTCCGGGTTCTCGCTCCAGCAGGCTCGGAGCAGGGAGTTGATGTTTTCCTCGCACAGCTCCGCGGACAGAGTTGGACGAAGCGGCTCCCCTTGGAACGGGGTCCTCAGCTGCATAATAATCTCTGACAGAAACATTACAGGACACGATGACATGTGCGCTTGATTTGCAGCGTCATTTCTATCCAAAAGCTTTCGGCGCTGTCAAAACACTGCTCATGTTTCATTGTGTTGGTTTATTCTCGCATGAGTACAGACAAAATAGTATATACTTTGAAATAATAAGCTCTTAAAGAGGTTTTCCAAGTCTTTCCAATTCAAAATGACCCAATACAGACGACCACTTTCTGAAAGCTCTTACCAGTGCGCTGCTAATTATTTGAGTAGCCTATTTTTATCGATCATGGAGTAGCGTGATTTAAGCTCAAACTGTTCCCTGAAAGTTGTGAAATGTGCTTAATTGGATGTTAAAAATGCATTAGGAAAGTTATTAATGACCTTGGAAAACAACTTAAACGGCTTTTTCTTGCAAAAAATAGCACACAGGGCTTTTAAGGTAATGTGGAGGATTACAATCCAGGGTTTCCGTGAGGGGAGTGTGTGTCATTAAATGAACTGCGTCAAAATTAAGGTCTTAAATGTCATTAAAAAGCATTAAATTGGATTCCAACTGGCATTATGACATTGCTAAACTATTTTTACTGCTTAAGTTAGTCAGAAACACAAAAAATATGATCCAAAACACATTTAATTGCAGTTTTGGCTTAGGTTGTGTTCAGAATTTTGCTCAAAAGTTGAGCATTGTGTCTATTCTTAATTCACATT
Source organism: Gobius niger (assembly GCF_951799975.1). Lineage (NCBI taxonomy): Eukaryota > Metazoa > Chordata > Actinopteri > Gobiiformes > Gobiidae > Gobius > Gobius niger. The sequence continues at coordinate 17,348,659 of NC_136870.1, read as the reverse complement.
AAGTGAATGTTTGTAATTGTTAAGAAATTAAATACGCTAAGAATATAGTATTTGCACATTACAAAGCATTCAATTTGACTATATACAGTGGTCTGATCTTAAATGTGGTCTGATCTTTATTAAAATCATAACAATGAGTAAACAGTGCTTAAACTAAGGCCACCCACACATTTACATTTTATCATATTTGTATTCACAGGACAGCATGGAATAAGTAAGTACACCGCCTGAATCTCACTGAACAGAAGCAGTTTTGTAAAGCGCAATGGTCCAAGATTCATCCTGATGAGTGAGTGAGTGTCTAATCTAGAAAGCAGTTGCTGCTGCAAAAGAAGGGTCAGCCAGCTATTTAATAGTAATATTTATTATTCAATATTTCCTCCACACGTGACGTTGTGTGTCATGTGTGGAGGAAAAACAGCAACCAACATCAAAACCCTGTCCCCACTGTGAAGTCTGGCGCAGGGAGAATCATGGTGTTTTGTTGCCAAATGTGAATGTGTGTGTAGTGTTAGTTTAAGCAGACACTGTTTACTCATTCTTATGATTTTGATAAAGATTTACTTACTTACTTTTTCTTCCCACTTTAAACCCTATACACATGCACGTATTGGTGCCTCTACAACAGCAAATGTCATTTTAAACAACCATAGCCATCAAAATAGATTAAACCTTCCACATCACCAATAGGAAACCCCGGCATCAGATGGAGTTGTTTGGTTGGTGACGTCACAAGTCAGTTTTTCTCATTCAATTCAGATTCTTGCCCTTTTGTACAGTCTATCCTAATGCCGTGGCTTTCCCCACTGTTTGAAAGCAAAACATTATTTCTACATAATGTCTGAGTTAATCCTTAAATGTCATGGCACCGACCTTTTGGCTCTAAGTTGATGTCACAGAACGGGCCAGATTTGGAGCTGTACATGAGCTCCCACATGATCATGGCGAAGCTGTAGACGTCCCCCTTTGGCGTCCCGCAGCAGTGGTGACCAACTTGTCTTAGCAGCTCTGGCGCTGTCCAGTACATCTCTACAACAGAATTAGCCAAACAAAGCCGTAACTAAGGGGAGAATATGGTTTGAATTACCAACAGCGTATTAGATGTATTTCTTTGGTGTAGCTCACGGCAATCTTAATGTAAATAAATCATTAGTTCACGCTGCATTAAGAGCCAACGTAATCCTCTCTTGTACACGCTGACCTTGATAATTGGGGTTTTCCATTGAGGCAATCTTTTGCTTCGGGCCATTTTTAAATTCCCAAAGACCAAAGCCAGACAGTTTAATCTGGAGCCTGCTGTCCACGAGACACGTGCTTGGCTTCAGGTTACCGTGAAACTTCATGCAACTTTTGTGGATGAACTCCATTCCCTCACACATGAAGAGAAACACCCAATTAATACAGAGGTCTGGCAAAACTTGATGAGCGTTTGATGCATGCGCGACTTTTCGATGACTTACATTGACGACATCATATGCAAAGGAGATCTTGAACATGCAGTCGAGCTCTGCGTCCGAAGCCAGGATATCCTAAACGTAAAGCGAGATCAGCTTAGAGATCAACTGTCGTCCGAATAAAGTCAAGAGACATCGGGTTAATCACCTTGAGGCTTCCTTTCTTGCAGTACTGCATCACTAAGCAGACGTTCGGTGGCTCAATGCACACCCCGAAAAACTGCACCAAGTTTTCATGTCTCATTTCTTTCATCTGAGTTCAGACAGATGGCCAGGCACAAAGATAAACAATGACTTCTTTAATAATAAGCTAGTCTTATCATCAAAGGTTTCACTAAATCCACACTGGTGCACATTGAACATGAGAGATACAATTAGGACAAGTCAAATTTGAGTCTTTTTAGATTGATAACTAATAATATAAATGAGTTAGGTAAGGTGACTTCAGAAATCTTATTCTAAACTCCAGGAATAATGTGTCAGTTCATGAGTGGATCTGTAAAGTAACGCTTTTGTGGATCGGCCAAAAACATTTCCAAAATCATGTTTTACATCTTTTCAGTTTGGTTCAGTTTGCCTTTTTTATTGTAGTGTGTTCCATGTAAAGAAAGGCACATTATTTTAGAAGGAGGCTCTTAAGTCGTCATCTGTACTCTGCAATTAAAGTGTCGGACTTATCTTTTACATTGAAGCTTCGTCAGTCATGCAAAAGATCTCCGGCCAAAAGGCGGACTTCATGAAGACCACTGGTAGGGTTTAACCGGTCTCAGTCCCTCCCCTTTGTTGTTTAACGACCGTACTCTCACCTGATCAAAATGCGCATGTTGGCCGGAGATCTTTAGTGTCACCGACAAAGCTTCTTGGATGAGAGGCAAATGTCCAACACTTCAACTGCAGAGTACAGATGATGACTCTAGAATCTCCGTCTTGGAACAACTCCTGTACGACTGAGAGCTTACACAGACATTTCATGTGCTTGTTTCCGTGCTACTCCATGCTAACCTGTAGATGATTTTTGGTGTGCATGAAGCCACCATTTCAGTTCACATAAAATATAAAAACCGTGAAAGAGAAATCATTAAACATAAAACAACAAATTACCACATTGAACTCTGCGATAATGGAGGGCCTCTGAATGTTTATCCCCATGTGGTCCTTCAGGTATTTGATAGCCACTTGGTTTCCCTGCAAACAGTGTTACAACTAAATATCTATGCATACTTCCATACTTCTCGACCCACATGCAAATGAAACTCAGTATTTCCTTTTTACTGGTTTATCATACAGTGGGCCCACCTGGTAAACGCCTAAGCTGGCGAAGACGTTCTCTTTCCCCATTTTATCCCTCAGGCCGAAGCTGTTATTGGAGAAGTTGGACTGGGACCCTCCGCTGCCACTGTAGCTGTGACTGTTTGTGGTGCTAAAAGATAACACTCGGTTTGTCTGTAAGCCATAAAAAAACTCATGAATATATCCAAAAGTATCATTAATGTGTGGCGTTTTTCATACATTTGGCTCCCTGACGATTAAGATGTCACTGTAGTTTATAAGCCACCAACAGGAGTCGTCCAGTTTGTTTTGGAGACGGAGCTTTTGCACAACAAGGACCCCGACGCACAGGACGGCCAGCACTCCAATACAGGGGAAAGACACTAACAAGGCCAGCAGAGCAATATCTGGGACCAAAACACAGCAAAAATAAGATGTTATCGCTCAAATGGACTCCAAAATATATAAATATAGTTGTTTGTAATAGGAAAGAAGGGCGTGCCATTGGTTAACCATTCACACAGCTCATTGTTGAAGCCACATTCTGGGTTGTCCGAGGGCGGTTTCCCCTTTGGCCAAATCAGTGAAGGGAACATTGCAGTGGGTCTGAGAAAATATCAGGTTAAAGTGAGTCAAGTGTTCAAGTCACACACACAGCCTATTGTCCAATCAGAAACCCTGCATGCTTTGGGTTGCCAGATCAGATGGCTAAAACCTTTTAAACCTAAATATATGACAACCCTTTGTGTCGGTAGTGCCATGTTAAATCAGTAAGCGTGCATTTGACCTTATCTTTAACCAAAAATACAAGCAAAGATTGAAATGACAGTTTTATTCATACCTTACTGTTTTGGTTTGGCTTTCGAAATTGAGAATGGGCACAAACTTTGTAGCATCTCCGATGTGTTGCAGGTCGTAAATGGAATAGTCCAAGTTTCTCTCGCCGTATTCATCGAAATGGACCAAACCAGAAGCACCTAAAAATGGTAATGCTAATTTTTTAAATCATAATCTTCATCACACTGCAAGAAGTGATTCCACTTCCAGCCACAAGGAGTCAGTAAAGTACGTCATTACAAGTGACACCCACAGTGACTTATTTATTTGACCTTTATCTAACCAGGAAGGACCAGGGCTTTCTGTGTGGAGTTTGCATGTTCTCCCTACGCCTATGCAGGTTTCCCCTACCACTAAAAACATGTAAAATAGGCCTGAATAAATGAGTGCGTTTACATGCAAGGGTTATCTGGATGTTCTTTGGCAATGCCCTAAACAAAAAAATATAAGAGCATCTAATCTACAATTGTATAAAAGTATCTACCAAGTGACAAAGTACTGGACCGAGCCAGAGGTGGTCAACGTACTTCATTACTTGAGTAAAAGTACAGATACTACCGTAGCTTCTGGACTATAAGTCGCCCCGGAGTATAAGTCGCACCAGCCTTGGCGACGACCTGCCTTTTTTGTTTTTTTCAGTGGTGCAGTAAGTAAGTGTCTTATTTGTCATTATGCAACTGTACAGGAGAAGCAGATACTGATACAGCCTAGTGTGCCCTCTAGTGGCTGTCAGTGTGAAAATATATTTTTCAATATATAAGTCGCACCTGAGTATAAGTAGCACCCTCAGTAAAAACTATGAAAAAAGTACAACGTAGGTACTTGTCACATATAACTCCCAATACAAGTTGCTCAGTCAATGTTTTACTCAAATAAATGCATAGAAGTGTTTTCTTTGGAAAGTACTTAAAGGGGCTAGATGCAAGTTTGCCATTTTATACTCACTACTGCCATTTCTGGTCATATGTGTAACTGCACCTTCTATATTAAGCTCGTGCATGACGGCACTTCGGACCCGAATTAACATCTTTTTGAGTGACAGTTCGTGATTTTAGAGGCAGTTGTGGTGAACAGGTCTGAGCTCATTCTACACATTAGGACATGGCTGGAACATGTAGGGGGATGAAAATACTTCATTTTAACATTTTTAAACTCCGTATAAAAATACAGTTTAAAAAGTGGTATGAAAAATAACTGAATTGTGCCCGAATTCCCCTCCTGTATGGCAACATGGTGAGGACAAACCTTCTTCTTGGTTGTGAGTCTGTTACTTTGACAGTGTATATGCACAGCGCCACACTTCATAGAGTGTCCATGACAAAACCTTTAAGCCTTACTAGAACTGTAGCAGAGTAGACAGTGTTTCAAATGTAATGGAGTAAAAGTAATAAGTTCTCAGCAATAATACTACTCAAGTAAAGAACAGATTCACAACACCTCAAGTACCGTAAGTAAATTTACTTTGTTACAGACCACCTCTGCCACTCACTAGAGGCAAGTAACATATGTCCTTTACCCCTAAACTAGAAACTGGAAGTCCAAGCTTATTCTGAATTACTTTTGGCATACATTGTTTCTAATGCCAGTCTCCATTACCCATTACACAGCTACAATCCATGAAATTAATGCATTGTAATAATAAAATAATTTACCGTAAAATCTAATGTTGTGCTTGTTTTTCAGTCTCAAAAGAAGCTCCTGTCCGTCATGAGGATCTTTGCCATCTTTGAGGACTTCTTTTATTCCCATCGTATACAGAAGCACAGCATCATGGAGGTAAGCGGCGTAGGGACTAACCTGGAGAAAAAAACGTTGACTTGCATTCATGTAGCTTTCTATAGTCAACAATCTACACCATTATATTTCATTGCGTGCTTACCTCTCTCTCTGACGTGAGGTTACTTTTGAACGGGGGCCTTTTCAGCTTCTCGTAAACTTGCTCAAAGAAGTCGTAATACTCGTACCCCTCGTAGGATTTCTGACCGATCACAAAAGCCATATCAAACGCTCTTATGGCCGCCTGGTTGACGCGGTTGTTCAGCGCATATTTCCACATGTTGTCCTGCTCAGGGACAGCAGCACAAGTGAGACGCTTTGTAATTTGTAATCATTATCTAAACATTAGTCGAGGATTAGGGCTTTCAGTGATATTTGTGTTTTTTTTTAGAGAATTACTCACCACTTTGCCACTGACCTCAAAATGTTGGACCAAGAAGAAAACATAGTCCCCGTTCATTAGGCCCTGGCGCTCAGCCTCCATCAGGAGAGCCATAGAGTCCTCACTGTTTGTTATCACCACAATAACTTCAAAATAGCAAAATGTTATATCTTTATAATATACTGTTGGAAGAAAAACATTATTTTCTGTTTGGATGTTTTAGATATTATGTAAAGTACAGTTGCAACAGTACAAGCATCTTTGCAGACACATAAAAGAAAAGAGTTAGCGGGTAATGTGATTTATATTTGAGCATCAGTTAGTATAGAAATAGAATCAATAGGTCTGGGACAAAATATCGGATCGGATTTGGATCGCAATACTTTGTGCTGCTCCTTTGTTTTACCGTTACATTTTGTGTTAATGCACTTTCTGATCTAAACACTTCAGTAAATGTGAAATGGCATTGGGCTTATAAACTTTGGACACACGACAACGCTAGGTAAACATATTACAAGTCATAATTACGTTTTCTATCGCAATACATATCGGATCGGCCCCTGAGTATCTTAATGCGTATCGGATTGTGTATATAATAGTATATAATCCTTAGAAAAATTATATTCTAATTTTGGTTTGAATATTATAGAATATTCTAACTGTATCAGTTATCATTATAACTGATACAGTTATAATGATATATAGAGTTATATATATCATTATAACTGTATCACATATAAATGATACAGTTATAATGATTCTCGACCGTTGCTTTGGGATCCACCATCAACAACATGATCATGAAAGAGTTAACCCAAAAAAAATAATTAACTCCTACTTATAATAAAAAAGACGTTTTGCAGCTGGATCATGTTATGATATATATATGTCAATTAATACAGTAATTCTGCACACGGAATCTGTAGATAAAGCATTGATTACTGGTCTGCCTATCAAAAACTATTAAAAAAATAGTACATTAAATAGTGCATTTCACAGATAGGATTCACCTCGTGCCACTGTTGCTATAAACTTGACATTATTGTAGAGGAGCTGAGGGTTGCTGGTGTCGAACTTGGCAGTTCCGGTCAGTTTGAACTTCTGTCTGAGCGGCTCCTCCACGGTCTTCCACAGCGCGTCCACTTTGTCCCACGTGTTTGAGTCCAGGCCTCCTCCGATCATCGCCACGTGCCTCCACCCGAAAAACTCCAGCGTCTTCACCAGCACCTCTGCGCTCCTCTTCAGGGGAGGCACGATTTTCACATAAGAGTCGTAGATAATACTGTTGTCCATTTTGGAGGACTGGCCCACGAAGCCGAACATGGGGATGTTCCATGTTGACGCAATGAGACCAGTCACCTGTGAAGAAAAAACACAAGGTCTTTGATATGAACATATACAGCATGTTTAAGGGGTTAAAATGATGATGCTTTATAAAGGAAAACACTGTATTGTCTATATATTGTCTGTGACACAGTGGCTTCCAGAGATTCAAACAAATAGGTCTCAACTTTTCTGAAAGAATTTGAGTAAAGGGATAGCCTTTTTATGTTATTTATTGTGCCAGAATAACATTAAGTTATATTTACAAGTGAAAGTAAATATAACTTAAAGGCACACTGCGCAACATTTAAGATTGGGCTACACTGTTGCCAAGCAATACAAAACATGCTCCTAATGACCAGCGAGATGCAGAAAAAATATTTTTGCAGTGGGTAATCAAAGAATGGTTTTGGATGAGGACTTCACCTATTAAAATCTCATTTGGCTCCCTTTGGTTAACATCTCCATGGTGACGAGCTGGAGACGTCCCGCCCCCAGTAAAGTTACAAGTCAGATCTAGGAGATGTGAGCCGCTCATAGTTTGTTCATTTTGTAACAAATAACTGCAATAAAAAAAGATGTCTGTGTTTCATTCTATTTTTTTTTTTATTGAAATGTCACATGGTGGCTTTAATTTTTTTGGTAAATGGTCTCAACTTATATAGCGCTTTTCCAACTATGTTAGACACACTAAATTGACCTTTTGAAATTTTTTTTTAAAGTTGAACAAATCCATGTCTCTGCTATTCATCAAACATTTTAAAGAGACAAACCTCTGCCTCTTCAGGACAGGCTGGTCCGAACAGCGCAGACACGTTCTCCCTCCACACCTGATGAATGAACCCTCCCAGGGACGCCTTAGGGTTGCAGTCTGTATCCGTGAAGACGAAATCCAGCGTGTAGTTCCCCAACATGGACGGATTCTTGTTGACCTTCTCCACTGCGATCTGGATGGCCGCCCCGAGCCTTAGTGCGCTGAACGGGTAAGACATGTTCCAAGGGGCCTGAAAACCAATAAGGATTTTGTTATTGGAGTCGTTTGTGCCGTTAAGGCCGGCGGAGGCAGCGGTGGTTGCGACAAACGTGATGAAGACGAGCTGGGCGAGGGTCATCGCGGTCACAGGTAATGCTAATCCTTCAGGTGTGCAAATGAGGGGCTTAAATGTTCACCCAGGAAACCAGGTTTAAATACCCACAGGCAAACCCCCCATGGGAAAAGAGGGGAGAGAATGGAGAGGGAGGAGTACAGGTGTGTGGGTAGTGTAGGTGTTAATGCAATGGTTCATGTACCTGTAATGTGTAATAATGATTAAAAAAAAGTAATTCACCAAAGACCAGTGTTGGGGGTAACGTATTACAAAAGTAACGAGTTACGATTACAAAAATGTATTACTTTTTTCATTAACTAAGGAGTATAACATATTACTTAAACAAAATACCGGAATATATTAGTCATTACAATTCAAGTAACTCGAGTTATAAGTGCATTTAAATGTATGAAGGAAAAAAAGCCAAACTCCCCCCAAATAATGGACACTGATGCATAAGTATATGTATAATTAACGTCAAAACAAAACAGAAAGAATGGGGGAATGAGAAAGAAAAGATTATTTTCAGTTTATATTTTGCCAAAAGTGACTCAAAGTACTGTAACTCAGCTACATTTTTGAAACAGTAATGTGTAATACAAATATGTTACATTTTTAAAGCTGTAACTACTTACACAGAATATATAGCAGTTTCTAAGTAACTCGCCCAGCACTGCCCAAGACCCATACACATGTAGAAAGTGTTTCCTGTGTCTCCTTAATGAATGAATGAATGAATGAATGAATGAATGAATGAATGAATGAATTGCCTACACTATGGCTTAAATAGAAATCAAAAATGTAAAACGTCTGAATACTGCAATAAATGCGACACTTTGTCTTTTACATGTAACTACTAAGAATTGTTTCACTAGATGGCGCCCTTGCTGGTAAAACTTTTTTTTTTTTTTTTTATCAACAAAGCAAAGTGTCTTAAGTGTGCTACAGGTCAATTCAGAAAGTTTTTATTGTTTTAGATAAAAATAAAGATAAAAAAAATACATATGGCTATCTCCACCAAATTACATAACGGAAATCAACCTTATCTTTCCTAACCATAAAACGTGTCAAAAGTTCAATAGGCCACTCGCTACTTTCATCGGCCCCACCTCTTCACCTCTTATGCGTAATGCAAACAATACAATTAGCATCAGGTCAGTGATGTAAACTGCGGACTATTATAAACGTGTGGTTTACGGTGAAGGTGAAAAGTGTCTCGTATTCCTCCAGGATGCGGATTGTGCTTGATCAGGGCCGTGAAAAAGCCGTGCAGAGGCGGCAGAGAGCGGCAGAGGGCGGCAGGGGCAGGTCGGGCCGTGTCACGCTCACACCTGCGCGCGGTTGTGCTAATGAGTGACCGCACGTGGATGGCACTTCAGGTCCGTGGCACGTTTCAGCTGGGTTTGCTCCGCTGGGGTTTACTCCTCCTGCGCCCCTGTTACTTCCTCCATCAGGTAAACACGAGACCAACAGGCAAAATGAACATCTCATCATTACAGGTTGATTAAAAAAATAAAAAATAAAAGGCCTCCACAGTGGATAATAAAGGAAGACAATGGGGATTCAGAAAATTCACTAAATTCATTGTGTGATGGGTTAGATATATCACCAATTGTATTATTATGTTTTAATTTTGCTCACATTTTCTGTGTTTATTTTTTAATTTCCTTATCGGTTTCCTGCTAACATCACTTCCTTCCTTACATAATTGCCACTGTGCAATCATAACATATGGGCCATGGTCTACTATCTACTATCCATCAGAAGGTGAAGGCCGGGTGATCATGACTTCCTAAACTACACTGCAACCTGTGCAAAATTAAATTTTCTCTGACACGGTTTCTTTAAACCCCACCAAGGATTAGATTACAGACTATCCGGCTAATCCACTGATGAATCAAGTTTGTGTCAATGATGAGATACTGTGTGTATTATGTTTCGCTCTAAAATGGTTTATTTCACTGATCATTCCTAATTCCTACAACTTTCTTCTATAAGTTGTGTTTATTGAGTTCTAAAGCTGTGTTGTGCAAGTGAAAGTCTGGAAATGTGTTTATTTAAGATAGAAGAATTTGTACAAGAGGTTTTTCACTATCTATCTTATTTTCACTTGTTTGCACAATACACTGCTTAAGTACAGGCTTGGGCGACTTTTAGTTGCACTTTGAGCCTGATCTTGACGAGATAAATTGTGACCTTTTAACCTTTCAACTGGTGTGACACCTGTATGGTTGCATCTTGACACATGCAAATAATTATGTGGAATAAAATGTCCTTTGTTTATTAACTTTGCATGTGTAATCAACAAATCTATACCGTTTGAAATATATATAACAAATATGTTAATGGAAGACATTGTGACAGCAGTGAAATCTGCACTTGTTTTATCTGTTGTTGTGGAGTAGACTGAGGCCAAGGTGCAAAGGTTTGTCTCAGATGTTTTTATGGGTTTCTTGTTCAGAGCTGAGGAGGATCTCTCCTTCAGTGTCACTGCAGCAGTGCACCAGCAGGACCGGCCTAGACGGTCGTGGGTCAACAACAGGTAAGAGGGGACTCTTCCTAATGCCACACTGTACAAGTGTTTCATGTAAACGGAATATTTAATGCTGTAAGTCATTTAGTAAAATATATTACAAGGACTAATTCAGACTTTTAAAGATTATAAATTAACAACAACATAGATTACATTTTTTGGTTGCTGCTGATGTGATCTATTGTTTAATTCCCACGTCCTCTAATGCACACTATGTTGGCTCTTAGTCCAGGGTCTTCACTTACATTCTTATATGAACGTGGTACAGTTTGGTTTCTCTAAATTGAAAATCAACTTTTTCTGTCAAAGCAATATAAGATGCAAATATTTTATTTCTACTGTTCAAAAACATGTCCATACTATACTGTATGCACTAAATTAAGTCTGAAATCCTGATGTGATGTAATATTTATTTAACTTTTGAATGGAATAATTAAAAAAAACACATTAAAACATAATATCAATGTAAATCTGGCCGTGGGTTTATAATTTGGCTTGGTCTAGAAATGTCCTTGCAAATTAAAAGGCAGATCATGTGCTGACTGCCTCCTAGTGGTCCAAAAGAATATGGCACACACAAGCTCTGAGATGAATGTGTTTTAGATTTTGAAGCTTCCTCCTCTAAACAGACTGTTTTCCTCAAGTTGCTGAACATTATCCCTCTGACCTTGCATTTAAATGGGGCTTTAAATGTGATTTTGACATTCTGTCCTTGGCAGCACCATGGAGTGCCTGTTCCAGTTCCTGTTCTCGCCTCTGCCGACTTCAGCCATCATCTCGCTGTTCGCTGTGGCAGCTGCTACTCTGTATTACCTCAACTCCAGACCCAGCCCTCTGCGCCCCCCAGTGGACCTCCAGTGTCAGACCGTCGGCATCAAGGTAACCCAGAAAAGTATACGCCGCAAAGAGACCGTGTTTAATGTTTGCAGATGAGATTGTGATCCTTGGTAACGGGAAGAAGCCGTGCGCAAAGGGGCAGGAGGGAAATTACCTGACAAAGGCTGAGTCTAGCTTTGAGGATGTCGACGATGAATAGAATGAGATGAAGTTGTCCAGTGAAGATGGTTTGGACTTGAACAGAGGAGAGATTGTGAGAGATATTAAAATGTTGAGATTAGAGCTTCCATGGAGGCCTAGAGGAGAACCCTAGAAGAGATTTGTGGATTTGGAGGAGGAGGATTGGTTTATTGAATTCTCTGTGAAAAAAATCATTTTAAAGTAAATAATTGTTTAACATATTAATTTAAATGACTCTAAACAAGCCTTTTGTTCTTTCTGTGACTCATGGGACTAAATTGTTTTCAGAAGCCCACTCTACAAAAAGCAAATATCAAGCATTGGCTTAAATGACTTGAACTGAGGAAATATATCTTGTTTTGAGGGGTTTTCACTCATTTAGAGCTTTTTCCTGATCTGACCAAGATTATTTTGCTAGTTTGAGGACATTTCAGACTGGTGCGATGGTAAATCTCGCTTGAAATAAGAAAGTAAAACTGCTAATGGGACAAGACAATTTTTCTTACCCGATTGGCAGAGACACTTGCTTGAAATAAAGGTGAAATGTATTGAAACAAGTCAAACATCTCAGAACAAGTGAAATAATCTAGGTCAAATGACCAACTACATCTTAAGTCAAAACAACACAAATTTTGATTATTATGCTCAAATTGAGACATCTAAACTAATCTAGTAAATTACTTGTTGCAGTGCAATAGTCTGATAGTATCTGTATTTGTATTTTACTGTTGTCCTGTCTCTCTTACGACAATCACAAGCAATAACCTGCGATAAAATAATCTCCGATAACTATATCTTCAGCTCAAAGAAAAGTTAATACATTCTGACGTGTCACACAATTGTCACTAAACTGTTTTTATTCTAGATGTATGTGTGGTATCTGTCATTCATTTTCTGCTGTACTGCGCACCTCTCCACATTACACACAGTAATGTACCCTTGTTTTCTATCCTCAAATTGCCACTGTGTTGATGTCTTTTAGGATGGAGCCCGTAAGAGCACAATGGTGGATGATAACAACAACCTGCTGTCCTTTTTCTACGACGACGCAAAGACCATATATGAGGTTTTTCAAAGGGGTTTGAGAGTCTCTGGTGAGTAGTGGTTTTGCCCGTGATGGCTGGTCTATAGTTGAAAGTTTCTGAATTGAATAATCATAATTTTGCAGTGAGAAACGGTGTCTATTTGCTATCCTTTACATACACTTCACACTTCTTTGGTTCATTTGCCTCTTAGCTCATTAAAATGGAAATACTTTGCTGATGATCCCCTGTGACATATTGTTGTTGTTGTTGTAGGCAATGGACCTTGTTTGGGCTACAGAAAACCTGGACGGCCCTATCAGTGGTTGAAGTATCAGCAGGTATAGCTCCCAAATGTAACATAATATTCAAATTAATACCCATTAGTTTGTAGTAATTTATATGTTTGTGTTTAGGTGTCTGACAGGGCAGAACATCTGGGGTCTGGGCTCCTTCACAAAGGCCTAAAGCCCGGAACAAACACTTTCATCGGGATCTTTGCTCAAAACCGACCAGAGGTAAGAACAGTCTGAGATGAGGCTGCATTATAAATGTATTGTATGAAAGGTAGTGGTTCAAAATTAACCCCTCTCTCTCGTCTGCAGTGGATCATTGGTGAAATGGCCTGCTATGCTTACTCTATGGTGGTTGTCCCGCTCTACGACACACTGGGACCTGAAGCGCTTGTTTTTATCATCGACCGAGGTTTGAGCACACGCTTTTCTTTTTTATTGTAATAAAATAGACACCGATTATTAGTTGGCTTAATTTTATTATGCTTTATTATGCTTTTCACATGCACCAGCCCCAAGTGTTTGATGTGTATGGTCCTTTTTTCTTATTTTGTCAGAATGAATACAATTTGCATGTGGTTTCTCTTCGTCATAATGCACTTATAGAAAAGATTAGTTGAGTTGTCAGTCCTGAGTTGGTTTTACCCCCTCCCCTGTATATTACCGTAATGCATTTTTCCTAATGTTTCAGCTGAGATTTCCACGGTCCTGTGTGACAGCCAAAGCAAAGCTCAAACGTTGCTGCAGAACATGGAGAAAGGCCAGACCCCAGTCCTTAAAACCGTTGTGGTCATGGACAGTTTCGACGCGGAGCTGGTGGAGCGCGGGAGCAAGTGCGGAGTGGAGGTCGTTTCTATGCAGGACGTCGAGGTAATGTAGCGATTTAGTGAAAGCCTGAGATCTTAATATAATGTCAAACTTTGATTATTTTTCTTTTTTCTTTTAGACTCTGGGTAAAGACAATCTTCAAAAGCCCATAGTGAGTTTTTTCCTATTCATTAATATGCAGGATGCTCTGAAGTTAGAAAATAATACTATTGATATCTAAATTTTTTTTTTTTTTGTTGAGTCACATAAACGCTGCTCTTCTTCAACAGCCGCCAAAGCCAGAGGATCTCAGTATTGTGTGTTTCACCAGTGGCACAACAGGTAGAGTGAAATATCAAAAAGGTGAAAACAGCGTCCAAATGATCGGTTTTCATTTGCTTTTTGAAACGTCGTAGGAAATCCAAAGGGAGCGATGCTGACCCATGAAAACGTGGTGTCGGATGCAGCTGGAGCCTTTAAGACATTTGAGGTATTAACAATGTTCTTTGCTTCCTCTTGTGGTATTGCTTGTGGTATAAGATGATTATTTTATTTCCAGTCAACAGTGGTTCTGACCCCTAAAGATGTCACCATCTCCTTCCTGCCTCTGGCACATATGTTTGAAAGAGTTGTGCAGGTATGTGACCTTTTTATACAGCATAACCTTTACACTACTTATATTTACCAATACCATGTACTGTAATTCATAATAAACTTCATTACTTTGAAATTGCTGAGTAGTTTTGATTATACTGTGTGTTCAATGGTATGTAGTCTGTGCTTAGCCTCTTCATGAACACAAATAGCAGTATTGCATAGCTATGTTTGAGATAACGTTTCAGCAGAGCCGCCTTCTGATTAGTCTTTTTTGAGCCGCTTGCTTTTTGTATTGCATTTAAAGAAAATAAATACTTAGTAAATAACCTTAGCCCCTTCATAAAACCACTTTCTCAAAAGTTGTCATTGCAGTTAAACCATTTTAACTTCACATGGCTCAAAATGTTGCAAAAGAATTTAGTTTGGCCCAGAATTGGAGAGAGCATTTTGTAATTTGTTCCCAGGTGGTAACATATGGAATTGGAGCGAGGGTGGGGTTCTTCCAGGGCGACATCAGACTTTTACCCGATGACATGAAGACACTACAGCCCACAGTTTTCCCAGTGGTTCCACGGCTCCTCAACAGGGTCTATGACAAAGTGAGTGATGCCTGAACACATCTGTAAACTTGAGATTGTGATTATTTGACGACCTCTCTTAAAACACACACAAATACTGCTATAATCTCAATGATTTTCTTTGAACAGGTTCAAAGTGGCGCAAAGAGTCCTTTTAAGAAATGGCTGCTGAACTTTGCTGTGGAGATGAAGTACGCTGAAGTGAAGGATGGCATCGTCAGGAAAAACAGCATTTGGGACAAGCTCATTTTCAATAAAGTTCAGGTAAAGATTAATCTATACTAAGTACAAATTACAAAAGGGGTGACGAACGCAAAATTGTTTTGACGTATGCTTCAATGTTTAGGAGTCTTTTGGTGGTCGAGTGCGGATGATGATCACAGGAGCAGCTCCGATCTCTCCCACGGTCCTCAACTTCCTCAGGGCTGCACTGGGCTGCCAGGTAACACTTACCGTATTTTCCGGATTTTAAGTCGCACTTTTTTCATACTTTGGCTGGGTGGTGCAACTTATACTCATGTGCGATTTATATATATATAATATATAATTTCACACGTTATTTTCACACTGACAGCCAGATAGACGTGAACCAGTGAACCAGTATCTGCTATTCAGTCTGAACACAAATCAAAGAAAACAAAATCATACTCCAGTAGTGAAATATGCAGCTGAAAACAGTAATCGAGCAGCAGAAAGAAAGTGTGGAGTGAGTGAGAAACTGGGGATAAGTGGAGGTTACTCTTACTGCAATGAAGAAAACAAAAAAAGCTCGATGGCTACAGCTAGAGGGTGAACAACCTGCTGCAGTGAGGCTGGTCAACGGTGCACCAGGGTGGCTGGTGCGACTTGTACTCCGGAGCAACTTTTTTTCTTCGTCTTTATGCATTTTGGCTTGTGTGACTCCAGAGCAACTTATAGTCCGGAAAATATGGTTCTCTAGTATAAGACAAGATTGTGGTTGAGATGTGAGGCTGAACAAGTTACTGTTAGAGAATTAACAATGGTGTTTGAGACGATAGATGAAGAATAGGCAGCAGTCTGGAAGTTTATTTACCATCAGTGCGGGACCTGGAGACATGAACTCGAGACATTGCGCTAGTCCTACCATTCAAGTCTGTCTATGCTCCCACAGAAGGATAAATTCCCTCTCGAGTGTCATACTGATACGCAGGCGAGTAGGCGCTTGAGCACCACAGTCAAGGCTATGACAGAGATTGTACGACTTTACAGCTTGACCCGGTATGGTAAATAGCGATTTAATGTTATACTCCAACAGTTACATGCTTTTTCACCACATGCAAGTGTAATTGACATTGCCCAGTCTTGTATGTTTTACATGGGGAGTTAAAAAGATTGATACTTTCCCCTGCAGGTTTCTTTCAAATGATCCGCCTCCTTGCATTATTGCCTAAGTTATGTTGCACCATGTTTTGATAGTAAAGTTACACTGATTTTTACCCGCAGATCTTTGAGGGTTACGGTCAAACGGAGTGCGCCGCGGCCTGCACCTTCACCGTGCCAGGGGACGTCACTGCAGGTGTGTAGCCCTCACATTAAACTACCAGTAAAACAAAGAGCATGTGATGCAATATAATTAAGCTAATAACTCTATCCAGGACATGTGGGGATGCCTCTGCCCTGTAACTTTATTAAGCTGGTGGATGTTGAGGAGATGAATTATTTTGCCTCCAATGGTGAAGGAGAAGTAAGTGATTTATGTCTTGATACTTCAATATTCTCAAATCTCAAATGTGTACTTTGTAGGTATTGTGGCTGAGACGGGAGTGATGGTGAACCAGTAGCTGTAGTAATTGTAGTATTTACTGTCATACTTTAAATCATTTTGTACACTTACTCATTAAACCAATTTAATCACTTTGTAGCTCTTGGGACACATTAAAAAGATGTTTGTTTGTGCACCAGGTTTGCATCAAGGGCAGAAATGTGTTTACGGGATACTTGAAGGACCCGGAGAAGACGGCAGAGGCGCTGGATGAAGACGGTTGGCTGCACACTGGAGACGTTGGGAAGTGGCTACCGGTGGGAATGAAAGAATCAGATCTGCTTTTTTGTCATCATGTCTCAGTTTCGCATAATAACCTCATTTTCTTAATCTAGAGCGGAGTTTTGAAAATCATCGACCGCAAAAAGAACATATTCAAGCTCGCTCAAGGAGAGTACATTGCACCGGAGAAGATTGAAAACGTGTACGTGCGCAGTGGACCAGTCGCTCAGGTGTTTGTGCACGGAGACAGTCTTCAGGTAGCGCCGCATTACGCCAATATGAAAGTGACACACGACGAAAGTTTTTACTAAAACGCAACTATGATTCTGCCTTAGTCCTGCCTGGTCGCCATCGTGGTCCCAGATGCAGAGGTTTTGCCTGGTTTTGCCAAAGATCTGGGAATTGAAGGCAGTTTAGAGAATCTGTGTAAAAACAAGGTAATGCCAAAACACTCACAGCTCAACGGCTCACAGTACTATGATTATTGATTTTGTTTTTTTCCTTTGCAGGAAATCAAGAAGGCCATTATTTCAGATATGACAAAACTAGGAAAAGAAGCTGGACTCAAGTCATTTGAGCAGGTCAGTTCATGTTTTATTATTATTTTTTTAATTGTACTTTTTTTTTTTATTCATTATTTGTTTTTGTTTTTTTATTATTATTGTTTTATTTTATTTTATTTTTAATTTATTTTAATTTATTTATTTATTTTTTATTTTATTATTTTTTATTTAAATGTATTTAAATGTATTATTTAAATGTTTTTTTTTTTGTGTGTGTCTTTTTTGGGGGGGAAATTTACATCCTAAATTAATGGGATCATATTCATACCCCACATGAACAATGACAATGAGAACATAACAGTGTAAACGGGGAAAAAAATAGCAACTATAAATTAGGGCAGCACAATGCTAGCCTAGAGTTTCTTGAAATTATTATTGTAATTTTAGGTGACGCAGTATCCATTTAGTGACAACTATTTATTTGCAGGCACAGCCTTCTTTCAATGTGCAATTTACTCATTTTTACTTACTTTTTAGTTGAGTTGATACGGTTTAGTTTAGTATTGTACTAATATTATTGCATTAATCAAGACATTGTAATTGTTTCGCCTCCAGCATTGCAATAACCTTTCTCAACCAATGAATGTGCTTTACATTCAAAAGTACATCTGTAAAATGTTAAATACATCAACATTACCGTGACTTAACCTTGCTGTGAATCTCCCCGGTCGCGCTTATCTCTTGTGTATCTGTTATCTGCAGGTGAAAGACTTGCACCTTCACCCGGAGATGTTCACGATTGAGAACGGACTCCTGACCCCGACGCTGAAGGCCAAACGGGCCGAGCTCAAAGCACTGTTCCAGCCTCAGATCGATCAGCTGTACTCCAGCATGCAATAACTCCACTCCTGTTATAATATGTTTCATAATAAAACATGAATTGTGTATTACCCGTTGTCATTATTACTCATTATCAGGCATGTAGGTTTCTTTATGTGAAAAGGTGAAAGTTCCTATTGATTGCAGAACATAACACCTTGACTTTTTTCAATGAAGGTAACTCATATTTGTAATTACATTGTTAAATCGGCCAGTGGTTTCCTCAACTTTTCATTCATTATGGCGACATGCTTGGCTCTATACTAGGATCATAAAACAAAATCCTTTACAATCTTCTCTCAGATTTGGAGTATGCACTACATTTAAGTCTCCTCTATGCATCCGTGTTTTAATAATCGAGGCTCTTGGCTTTGAACTGGGGGTATGTTTTTTCCCGTGGGAACACTGCCCTCTTGCGCCGGGATCTTTGGTTTCACCCGCTCTGTCCCGGAGCAGCAGCGGGATACTTCACTTTACTTTCACCTGGAGTTTCCCTGCGGCTCGGCGCACCGTGAGTCCCTTTTTTCTGCTGCTTTTTTTTTCTCTCAGCCAAAAATCTTACAATCAATCCGCTTTGGGACTAACAAACCAATGCCAGCGGCGCGTGACTTTGAACGTCGGCTCTCCTCCGTGCGTAAAGTTTGGTCCCTCGCTCCACAACTCTGTACCTGTGAACGGGAGCAGCTGCACACTCCACCAACATGGCTTCTTCCGCCACAGGTGACCACGAAGAGCAGGTAAGCGGACTTTAAGCTCTGTTATCTTTCGGTAAACGACACGGCTGCGGTATCTTGAGACGTATAGCAATGGCGTGTCGTACGAGAAGTCATTACAATTGAGCCCACGGGCATGGCGCATAGTTTTGAGAGACTAAATTCCTGTTTAGGCAACTCGGCGCTAGAAAGTAACGAAGTATTTTTGTCACGCTTGATAACTGTACATGGTTTGTCTCTTAAATTGCTGTACTTTTATTAGATTTTTGTCCATACATGAATGGTTAATACTGTCACGCTTTTTCTCCCACTGTACGGCTGTGCATTGGAGTGGAGGGACAGCTGAGTTTGCACATAACCTTTTGCATGCGCTCGTGACAGTTATCAGAAGTGACTGATCTACCTGTAGCTGTTTGCTAACTTTGCAAGCTAACCATGACTTATAAATCAATGTAATGCTGCAGTGACAGTCATTTGTTAAAGGCTACCTAATCCACATGTACTCATAATGGATACTGGGGGAGATTTTGGCATAAAGGAAATAAAACTCCCAATGCAGCAATAATCATCCTGTTCATACATTTGCCCGGACTGGACTGGTGACATCATTGTGTTACAGGCAGATACTCCCAGGATCACCTGCAATTTTAAACTTTATTTCAATAAGAGGCTCATTTAATGTACGAGTTAGTTATGCATTCAAAAACAGTTTTATAATTTGATATTTTAGTCCAGTTTTAGGTCTATTTTGGATCCGGTGTAGTCCTGATTTGATATTTATCTAGGTCTAGTGGCACTTGGGAGGTCAAACACCAAATGAGGTGTCATTTTGTGTGAGACGTTCGAGATCCACTGCTCTATGTCGTACATAAATGGGTTACTAACCTTTAAAGGACCGTTTTTCCATACTGAGATGTGTTCTTACCTGAGCTTAGACGAGTTGATGCGTACCTGTCTGGTCTTTGTGCCCGTGGAAGAGCGTGGTCGCTTCAAACTTCACCCCCGTTTGGAGCTATTGGAATACATTGGGAGAGGCCAAATGCTAACAACATCTTTGGTTGTTTTGCGTGACTGAGGGCATGCACAAAGACCAGACTGGTACGCATCAACTCGTCTAAGCTCAGGCAAGAACATATCTCAGTATGAAAAAATGGTGGCCTGTTCCTTTAAAGATTGGAAGAATCTATACATAAATGTTCAGAAATGTGCTGTGTGATTACATTAGTAAAATCTGCATTTTTAACACTTTTCAGAAACCTTGGGCTATAGTATATAAGAGAAATCTTGGGTTATATATTGACGATGCATACATTATCTTCTCTCAAGGTAACCAGTCCTAATCAACTTGTCAAGCCTCACTTTTCTACAGAGTCATGTTTATGTTTCAATGTGCAGGGTTTTGCTTTCTTCCAGCCTATAGTTTCTTCCAGCACTCGTCCTCCAGCCCGTCTCCTCCCATCTCTTGGCTAATGGTTGACCACATATTGTCATAGGGAAATATCCTGTTGTAATAGCTGCGCGGAGTGGAGGTTTATTGCAGCAAAAGCAAATATTGTGACTCCACCTGTGTGCATAGTGGACAGAAGAACAAAAAGGTCATTACATTTTTTTTTTTTTGGCTTGGATATTTGGAAAAAAAAGCATGCACACCAGCTGGTAGACACGGTTTGGATAATAATTTGTATACACTATTAAAACAATACAGTTAATTGGATATATCTCTGCTCAAGTGAGAAGAAATGCTGGTTCATGGTTTCATCACAAATAGTTGCCTCTACAAAAGCTGTGTTGGTGTGATAGGATGTTGATGTTATTAAATGATAATTATTTCTTTATTTGGTTAGGAGAATGCATGTAGATGTAAACACGGCACACCGGATGTTTTTTTGTCGTCCATGTTGCATACATTCACTGTCAACATGGGGACAACTTTTCAAGGTGATAGTTTTGTAAATGCCTGAGTACATATAATCCATCAGCATCTATGTCAGGCCCACGCTCATTACCAACGCATTGATTGAACACCGAGTAGACGCTGTAAAGGTCAGCTCTTTTGTATAAATTAATTCCACACCAGTTTCCACTTTTTGTTGTAGTGAGAAAAGTTGGGCTTAGTCAGCGTTCTGCATGTGCCTCCGTGTCTCTGTGGAGCTATTGATTCACCCACGCTGGCTTCGGGACAGGGGACTGTGTGTGTGTGTGTGTGCGCTTGTTGAAGTGTGAGGGCAAACATGACCTAAGTCGTGGTGAGGTAATGGTGTCTGTTACCCAGGGTTAAACAAATAGGACGTGCAGAAGCATCTTCAGCTTTAAACACTATTGTAATGCTAATTGAAGTTTAGGCTAGACTTGTCTCATGATTTGTCAAGACAAAACTAACACTATGACACGATGGGAGGAAATTCAGCACAAATTTTCCATTAGATTACATTATTCGACCAGTGGTTCCCAATCGGTGGGTCGGTTCATAAAGTGAGGTGAAGGGCATTTCAGTGTGCCAGAAAAATGACACTTGATAAATAGGTTTGATAGTTTATGAAAGTCAGTCTTATACTGTATACCACTTCTTGGATCCACAGAACTTTCTTTATTCCTATTTATATTATACTATAACAAAGCCAAACTCAATTTTTTTCCATTTTAAATTGAAATTATTATATTGAGGTGTTTGCGGCTCATTATAACACATTGAAAGCGAACCACATTAGATGAATTTAACCAAGTTGCCGTGAGTGATCTTCGATTCAGTGATCTGAATGAGGCCACAGCATGAGCTCATGTATTGGCTACAATGTAAGATGTAGTTTTTCAAAGAGTTGTTGAAAATGATACATGACCTGTGGCAATGCAGGTCTAAGCTTACCATCGGTAACTGAACTCCTTTCTTACCACAGTTGATAAGAAATGTGAAAATTTCTCCACCACATCTGACCCTTTCTTCAGTGGCGCTGGTGGAGTAACCTGTCAGGAGCAGTAAGCGACTACAGGTACATACAGCGCTCTGGGACCTGATGTGTCTTAAATTAAATCAGACCCACCATTACAATACAATTACATGTGAGAATGGTTTTCTTAGACAGAATGTAAAATACTGACAACTGATTAAGCATGTAGTAAGCCACAGTTATTTGGACCTGTTATCTGCCAGTTTAGAGTTAGGATTAGAGTTAGGATTAGCAACTATGCTTATCCAAATCCTAAGGCGTATTGACTGGAGAGCTTACAGCCTATATACCAGTGTGATATCTCATTTGAAAGCCAAGATCTTCTAGTTTCTAAAACTATGTGTAAGATCTGTGTGAGTGAAACATAAGTTATATCAGATTTGCCATTCCTAACCCCAATCATAACCCCAACCCCTGACCCTAAACCTAACAGGTTATCAGACTCATGTAATGTTTCTGTGAGTGAGAAATATTAAAATAAATGTTTTCTGGGAAAGTCTCGCAACCCACTTTTGGGTCCTGACCCACCAGTTGAGAAACACTGAGCTCGATTGTGTATGTTTTGAGTTGATAAGGCAACAGGAAAAGTGAAATGGGGTAGGGGAGCCTATAAATGTGTTGTTTGTCAGCTTTTATTTGTTTTTTATGAAATAGATTATTTATAATCCTAACGTCTTATTTTAGTTGCAGTCACCATTGTAGGCTTATATTAAATCAGAATTGGTTTTATTGCCATGGTTATGAACAGGTTCACAACTAGGACTTTTTTTCCGGTCAATCGTGAAACAAGAAACATATAACACATTTAAATAATAAACTATAGAAAGCTTTAAGACTATAAGGGGATGCATAAGAAGATTAAATTTAAACAATGATAAAGACAACAACAATTTGACTTAGAACAACAGCGTGAGTGTATACAAATGTACATATTGAGTGTTAGCAGCAAATATGAGTGTGGACATACCACATATAGTGCAGTAGAGCAGATTACATTCATGAGTCTGTAACTGACTTATAGGGTCTTATTTTTGTTCATGCGTCTGATGGTGGAGGGAAGAAAAAATATGTGACAGTGTTTAACATGACATTCAGAACTATTGAGACAAATACTGCTCTCCATATGGGTATTAACATTCCACAAATAAAGCTTTTACTACATCTATCATAATTGGATACATTTGCTGTACCAACCCATTGAGGAAACACAGCACCATCCCTCTGCCCCTGACCTAACAAAAGCCCTGTTATTGTCTGCACATCTGCCCAGCGGTTGAATACGTACCAGTTTGTAATCTGAAATGACCAGTGAGGATAGCGGGGCATTTCAGTGTTCTCCTCATTACAATGCAGTCACACAGGGCTGCACATGCACAGACCAGGACTGAGGACAGGCTGACACTGCAATGCCGGCCATATCAGGCCTTTTATTCACATGCCTTTGTGTTTGTGTCTCTGTTACTGTGGAGGGGCTGGCTGCTGCCCCCGGAAGGCCAATGCTTTTGTCCAACTCTTGGATCTTATAACTCAAGACAAAGGTTAGGTTACTGTGGTCATTTGGATGTGATGGGGAAAAGAGGAGTTTCTTTGCCAATGGAAAGGTGAAAGGTGCACAGTGGTGGATCATTGATGATGGGAGTCGCACTCTCCCATCATCCCTGCAAGATCTTGGTGAAAAATGAATGCAACACTGGATCTTTCGACATGGCAGAAGCTTACTGAAACAATGCCAAGGCGAGTTGTGTAATCAATGCTAAAGGCAGTTCATCCAAACAGTGCGTGGCAGTGTTGTGATAATGTTACAGCCCAGATTCATTTCGGCAGATTTTCCAATGTATAAGTGAAAGAATCCAATTCCATGGAATACTAACAACGCCGCCAAAGAAGTGACTTCCTGTTGCGATCCAGCACGCCAAAATAAAAGCACACAGCTCGTCTCGTTGATTAGTTCAGCAGGTACTTGTAACATTACAAGAATATAATTAAATACACACATTTCAAGTGTTTTGTCTGTTAATAGTTAGGCAGAAAGAAAGTTTAACTAATGAATAAGATGGTGCTTTTATTTTGGCGTGCTGGATCGAAACAGGAAGTCACTCCTTAGGTGGCATTGTTATGATTTATTATGAGTCAATTACTAGACGATCAGTATAGTTTTATGACGTGCTGAGGCTGCTCCAATTGCCCTGTTGATAACATAATACATGTTAGACACCATTTCATGTAAAGATGCCTTAGGGTTGCTGTACTGTCTTGTCAAATGTGTGTATACGGCGCTGTCTCTTCTTCTACTCTGTAACAGTGTGCTACAGTGTTTTGAATAGGAATGCTGACGTTGTGTCATATAAGTGTTATTGTGTTACTAGGAAGCACCTCGAGGAATGTGTGATGCAATACAGAGCTGACTTCAAATACTGCCACACCTGTGATCACCAATGTGCCCCGTATGAATCCTTCCATTTTGTCTGTAATGCTATTAATTTTATAAAGCAGTTAAATGGCATCATAATGGTTACACAGCAATACATCACTTCATTAGAGTGCCCTGTTTTTTGTCCTATTTGTGTCCCGGATTCGGACATGTCCTAAGTGATTTGGACTCATGGACTCTAACAATGAGCACATCTTTTGAATCTTGAATTATTTCAGGATTTTTGACATAGGGCCTCATTTCCTAGTTATCCATTTCCTAGTGTTGTTGATTTCTGGCCATATACATATATATTTTGATTCATGCAGTCCTTTATATTTGAATAGTTTAATGGTGCTAGGCTCGTGCTAGGCTAGTGTATGTCTATGGTAACTAGTGGCCTGCATTAAAAACTACCGATATAAATGTCTGTGTCGATAGAATAATTTTTGAAATATAACCATTTTGCATTTAAAAGAACTTATATTTGAGCAGCATCAGCTTCCTGGTTGTAAGCTACTCAGCGGTGGAGTGATCTGCGAGGTTACCGGATCTACAGTAGTTTGTTTACCTGCGGGCGGCATTACTACGCGTGGAAAGGAGCTTTTTACATATCAGATATGGCAACGTTTGGAGGACGACCATATGATTTTGAAGAGGTTTTTAATGCAGGCTACTAGTAGTTACCATAGACATGCACTAGCCTAGCACTAACCTAGCACCACTAAACTCTTCAAATAAAATCTCCAGAACTATACAACACTCTGGATAACTAGGAAATGAGGCCCTATGTCAGAAATCCTGAAATATCCCTTTAAATATCTCAAAATAGATTTCAGGAGAACAAGGTTTTATTATGTAGTTACTCACATTTAACAACATTTGCATCCGCTGGGGGGATTGACCGATTCCAAGAATACAATTTTTTGGTAAACTCATGGTCATAGTTTCCTTTTTCTATAAATAATTGCCACGTCAAGTACCACACACAGAGATGAAGGCACTTACTTGACCCTCGACCCTTTCCCTTACATGGCCAATGTTAATCTTCTGTACTGAATAACTTCTTTAACACAAAGAAGAAGCAAAGTCCAGTGTGGTCAGATGAAAAGGTTGACAAGTGTTGACCATGTGAAAATATTTATGTTACACACACTAATGGGAACAAAAGGACAGGAAATTCAAGGCCCGGTAATTGTATTTATCATTAGAAACTGTTGAAATCTGATATATGAATGTTTAGTGTCATACCACATACTGACACATGCATTTATATTTGCATCTTAACATATTATTATCTCTTTTGGCCGCCGCCGTCCCCGCCTTGCAAACCAGCATTGCAAGACTAAAACAAACATCAACATGCTGCTAATATCTCTCCATGATCTCTATTCAATATCAGTCATGCTGCTTTGGGCCTTTTAATCTCCTCCCGAAGCGCTTCCTTAGCAACCAAGCATGAATCCAGGCTAATTTCCTGTTGACCGGGCATTTTATTCAGATTTCACCCAACACACTCATTAATATGTAGAGGGCGTCACCAGAAGTTGCAGAATCTTATATTTATTTATTCTATGACCAGTACTTCGACCGCTACTGCACGACTACTACTAGTGCCTTGTCTTCATGGATAATATTATGTAATCCTGCCACTGCTTCTATTGCTATCTGCACATTTTTTAAAGAAGTATTGAGTAAACTTTCACGAGCAAACATGTGCTGACATGAGGGAAACTGACAGTCGAGTGTCTGATTGAGAAAAAAATCAAATGGCTTTGGACCTGGGTGGCCAGATTACCTACTATGCTGGTGTATAGTTGTAAAGTAATTGGAGTACTTGTACAAGGCTTTCTAAAAAATGTTAATGCTACTATTCAAGCTGCACACTGTCACTTCTACTTATGCATCAAATTTTAATGAAATAATCTGCCTATAGACATACAAAAATGTCAGACTCTTTGACAGCGCATTTGCCCTTTAGCTGTTACACTTGGAAAGTTGCCAGAGTCATGTGAAGTGTGATTTATGACGGGGACAAATCAAAATGCACCCAACTGAATTCCCGCTTCTCGTGCCTGCATTTATTTATGCAAATATCTTCTCAGGAATCTCAGCTCTGTCAAAACGATCTGATAAAACGGGCTCACAGTGTAAACAAGTGTGCTATCAAGACCAGATTTAACGTTTCAACTTACAGATAGCTCACTCATTCACCCTTTAGAACAATAATATCCCTTTTACATTCAACTGGTTTTGCATGCTCTTTATTTCTAACTTTTTGGTCACACTTGACAGAATATAGAAACATTGAGTTGTGCCTTTACGTCACGTGTCAGTGAAGTGCCTCCGGTCTCCTCAAACACATGTTGTTGTGTGCACAGTGTGTAAATGATAGAGCCGCTCCGTGCTGCCCCTCTGTCATGGCCCATTAGTTTAAACTGTTTTCCTGAAGTCTCATGTTTTCTGTGGATCTTTGACCAGTGTCAGAGTCAGGAACATCAAGCTGCAATCGGGCCGCCCTGACAGGACAACAACATGACAGAGTTTCAAAGACCCGGCGTGTATAAAGAAATATATTTAAAAGAGGAGTTCAACCTTAAATCTTAATTACTGGTCCGGGGGTGTCCTGTCTGTGTGGGGAGTTTCCTTGTTCTCCTTGGGTGGCTTTCCTCTGGACTCTCCGGTTTCACCCATAAACTCTAAGAACATGCGCAGTCGGCCTATCCTCAGTTTGGTACTCATGGTTGTACAGTATATTGGATGTCTTATCAAACCACTTCAGCATAGCGTTGTCCATTAATTCAAACAAAAATCAATCAGCTTTTTTTTACCCCCTCAGTGAATCATTACTAAAACAAGATTGAAAAGGCACTAAATGAGGAAAATCATGATGTCAGTTTAAGTTACCATCTGTAACTTGTAATTTGTTCTTGTCTGAGCTTAGACGAGTTGATGCGTACCTGTCTGGTCTTTGTGCGTGCCCTCAGCTACGCAAAAAACGACCAAACATGTTGTTAGCATGTGGCCTCTCCCAATATATTCCTATAGCTCCAAACGGGGGTAAAGTTGGAAGCTACCACACTCTTCCACGGGCACGCACAAAGACCAGACAGGTACGTATCAACTTGTCTAAGCTCAGGTAAGAACAAATCACAGTATGGAAAAACGGTGGCCTGTTTCTTAAACAGAAAATGTCACATAGAAGATGATTTTGCGATATATTGTGGCTTCTTGCGATACTGATATTGCGCCACATTATATACAGTATTATAAGTATACAGTATTACAATAACAATAATTGGTCAATAGGGCTGCACACTATATCGCAAAAAATATTGTATTGCGATATTAAATGCACGGAATTCATAAATGTGTAAACGTTCTAGTTAAAGTTTTAGTTGAACATTTCCTAATTTAGTCCAAGAAATGAATAACTAGTTACTTACAATTTCTGTTGAACCGCTTACCCCCGCCTTAACCTTTTCTCCTGTTCAGATTTATCCAAATCTAAAAACGTATTGACTGGGGATTTTACAGCATGTGCCAGTGTAACACCTCATTTGAAAGCTAAGACCTATAAAACTGACTTTTTTTGTTTTGCGTTGTCACAGCGTTTTCGTCACATTTTTGAAGTGTTATTGTCTAGCTTTCGGCTCTTTTCGGGTCTGGTTTTCGCCGTTTTTTTCGGTCTTGTTTTTGTAGTTTTTTTCTTGCTTTCTTCATCACATTTTTGACACTGTTCAGCCGTGTTTTTGCCGCTTCTTTATTGTGTTATTGTTGCTTTTCCGGCATGTTTTAGTTGTTCTTTTGTTGCTTTTCATCCTCGTTTTCACCGCTATTTTGACGCTTTCGTTAAGAAGCTTTTAGATCATTTGGGTGAAGCCAAACAGGAGAAAATGTGCTCGGTTCAGGTGGGGGTTAAGAGGTTTATCATAATGGAACATCGTGTTGAAATGGTTTTATGGAAATATCACAATAACATCATTATTACTTGTTACTTCAATATCGTGCCGTCCTATTGGTCAATAATTTGTCCAATCCCTAATCTTGGCTCATTTTTCAGTGCTGTGTTCCAGTTACTGTATCCATAATTGTCACCGTCTTTTTGTTTTGGATTCCAGCTTGTGTTTTACAAGTTGTTAATGGAGTCTCTGGTTCAGACAAGCTCATACAAGCCCCTTCGATCCTCAAGTTCTCTGTCTCTGGGAATAAAACACAAAACGTGATAAGGAGTTTGCTCACAGGAGAACACTCTTAACCCTCTGTATGCTTCATTTAAGTCATTCATCACAGACACACCTCTGCATCAGCTGTAGCCTGATTTCAAAGCACCCTCTGTCGACGGCCAATCAGAGCTCTTGTTTTACGAACCCGGTGGCGACGCTGCTGTGAGGAATGTAACATGCAACTCTCATGACATATTTCAGCTTTATAGCCGTCTGCGTTGGTGTCCAGTTCATTGATGCAAATTCGCCAAACTGAATTCACAGTCGGCTTTAACACTGCAGCCCTGTGTCACATTTGCATTAAACCTTTAATACGTAGCTACCGACTGGCTCTTGCTCGCCGATATAACCATCATTTTCATAGCAGCTGATTAAACGTTGTGCGGATCCCTCGCCGTGCCCTTGTCGTGAGGCCACTCCCTCATCGTGTGCTGGTAAGAGCGGCCTGAAAGAGAATATTGGCAATAAAAGTATAGGGTTACCTCAGCGCGGTGTGGGCCTGGCCATTTAGAAGGGATTTATTGTTTGTCAGTGGTTGTGCTGGACGAAACTGGAACGATTGTGTCTGGAGGAAGGACTAGCATTCAGTGGAGGATATTCAAAGATAAACTACTTAAAACTATTAGATTAGACAAATATAGCAAGTTATGAGAGAAAAGGGAAGGAGAGAGAGAGATGACCTTTATAATCCTGCACACAGGACTTTGCTTTTCGGGAATCAAAATCACAACTAGCAAATCATAAATATCCAAACAATAAAATATGTTGTCTTGTTGTGTTAACCTCGCTAACACCCGCTTTAACCGAGCCCATTTCCTCCAGTTCGGCTTTACCCAAATCTAGAAGCTTCTCGATGTGAGAGTCAGAGTAACTAAGGCCTACAAAACTGCTTTATTTTTGTTTTTGTCTCTTTTTTTGTTGTGTTTTTTTTTTTTTTGTGTGTTCTTGTTAAATTTGTCGCTTTTTCATTACTGATTTTGCTGCTGTTTTGTCCTATTTTCGCCACGTTTTTGTCACTCTTTTGTCATGTTTTTGTTGCTTTTCTGGCACATTTGTGTTGCTGTTTTGTTTCTTCTTTGTTCACGTTTTTGTTGCACTTTCTGTGGCTTTTTAAATCACTTTTTCCGTAGTTTTTTTTTTTTACAGTTTGTCACTTTTTTGTTGTTATTGTTGCTTTTCCTGCACGGTTTTGACGCATTTCATCCTCGTCGCCATTTTGATGCTTATTTCTAGAAGCTTTTAGATTTGGGTAAAACCAAACTGGAGAAATGTGCTCGGTTCAGGTGCTCGGTTAAATCTGCTATCTCCAGAGTTTACACTTTACACACACGTTCTGAATATTCATATTTCCTACAGTATCAGACATGATTTTCAGTTATTGTTGCCATGATGCTCTACGTCCACCAGGTGTCAGCACAGAGTTGAACTGGAAAGGTCAGACACAGTACAGGGGGAATCCAAGTGCACCAAGTCTCCGCATCTTTATCATTCTTGTACAGTAATGGAACACAGAATCTCCAATACTTCGCCTCTTTGTGCATTTTGCCAACATTTCTTTTGTTCCACATTTTGCCGATTTGTGTCTGCCCTGTGGCTTGTTTGTCCTGTGCGGCAAAGCCTGGCCCCGCAGTCCTCAAATCCCTCTGCCGCTCGGTGCGTGATGCAGTTTTAATTGTGCTGGGCGAACGGGCTCACAATGCTATAATCCAGTCACAATGCGCACTCAGACTCATTCAGACGCTCACAAAGAGCCCTGATCCCATCCTCCCAGCAGGACTTTCCTCTGTCCTTAATTATTGATAGAGAGGAAGCAGAGAGGAGACACTATTATAGGGCAATGGGAGGATTAATGGTTGGATATGGCTAGAATACAAGGCAGGTTAGAAACCGGTCCAGAAAAAATCATATAGGATATTTTTTTGGTGAATTCTGGTTGTCTACCTTGAACTTGCTTAATGTGTAGTATAGTGGCTTCTGACCTAAGTGACCCCAACTTCGGGATAGTGACTGTTCACTGGGTTGCCTTAAGCTGCGTATGACACACACACACATGCACAAGTTTTAATGTATGTGAACGAGCCAGGAACCTCCAGAATTCTCTCACTGAACTTAAAACCTCTGGAGTCGCACCAGCGCTGATTTGGACTTCATTGAGCTTCATTTTCCAAGCTGGATTTAGTCATAGGATGTGGCAACAGTAAGTGTGGAGCTTTCTGGTTGGATAAACATCTTGAGAAACAAAAAGAATATTTGGTTTTACAAATTACACAGTTTGATCAAAGTATTTTTAATGTGTAAGCATTAAAGGGATTATACAGAGTTTGTGTTTTCCTCCCCCTACATGTTCCAACAATGTCCTAATGTGTAGAATGAGCCCAGACCAGTTCACCACAACTGCCTCTAAAATCCTGCACTGTCACTCAAAAAGGTGTTACTTCGGGTTCGAATTGCCGTCATGCATGAGCTTAATGTAGAAGGTGCAGTTACACGCATGGCCTGAGGTGGCAGTAGTGAATATAACAATGACTGACTTGCATCTAGCCCTTTTAAACTTTCACATCATGTAAAATCCTTTTTGAAATATTGCCTTTATCAGTAACACAAATGTTTTTGAACATGCACCCACATATCTGGAGACACAGATTTATGTTGGAGGTTGGGCACTTTTTTCTTTTTTTTAATTCAGTTATTTGATTATGCAGTTATTTACTTATATTAGAGTTTCCCAACCAGGGGTATGGAGACCCATGGGGGTGCGATTTCGGATTGAAAAAGAAAGAGGAAACTGACCATTATTTTATAGGGAAAGCTATGTTTTACAGTAGTTTTTGAAGCCTCAAGTGATATTTAGTCTGGGGACCACCAATTAATTTTCTTGTAGGAGAGGTGTGGTTTACGATCGTCCATAGCCGTTTATTGGGCGCTTCGAATGTCTACCATTTGTCTGCATCTAACCATAGCCCGCTGTAAACTTTCGAGCTAAATGATTTAGAACACGTTCTAAAGCTTGATCAAAAGATGGGATCGTGTCTGCAGATGTCCGTAAATTTATTATGCGTATAATTAATTATCCGTATAATTATTATTTTTGAAAATGTATCTGTAAACAAACGAATAGCGTGTATTCGTCTTGCCGTCCCTCCTCGTTCTGTGATTGGTCCCAAATCCATGTCCCCAGACTGAAATGATTTGAGCGCACACAGCAGCATGGATAGTCCCAGGCTATAGTTTTGGGAGAAATTTGAAGTTTATTTTGAACACAACATGGTCTTTTTACTTACAGATAGTGCTTTTAAGTGAAATCAATAAACTGCAACTCACTTGGAATAGGGGGAACCGCTGAACTACCACTGAAAAGTCAAAGGGGGCCGCAAGACAAAAAAGATTAGGAACCACTGACTTATATCATCATTATTGATTTTTTGACACTGTATTAAATCTTCCTCTTTAAGTTCATATCTCGCATTGCCTCATAATACAGATTTGGCCTGCACTTGTATCCATGTGTGTAAAATGTTAAATAAGGACCATAGCAATAGCGATTTATTTATCAATGTCAAGTGACTGAAACCCATGAGTAAGTGGTGTGTCAGAACAACAGCAGTCTCTGAGTGTAGAGCAGGGGAGTGAAAGGTGCCGCGGCATTGACTGGCAGATTGGACAAGTTGATGTCAGAGATGTTCACGCAGACTGACAGAGACAACGGGGGAGAGTGGACGGTGTTAATTCATTGGGCTCCTCGTGTGGACGGAGAGAGTTCCTGCTGCCCACGTTCTTCTGTCAAACCTTAGGGTCAGTCTGAGGTCTCACGATGCTAATACTGCGCTGGGCGGCTGTTCTCGTCTGATGTGATACTGGCACTGGGAATGACAGACATGGTGGGAACAGGAAAAGAAGATGACAGATTGAATAATGGTGATATGCCCAAAAAAAAAATATTGCTCAAGAGGCAAAGCCATTTGTTGCTTCTGAACGATCACACTTCACTGTGATTGGTTAAACCTCCCTGTCACTCATTTATAGCTTGATGAGACATTACCTCGGTCTGACACAATGACAACATTTTAAGTGCGATATAATGAGGTATATTGTGTGAAACAAAATGATTGAAGACTGTTTTATACCACAGATACTAACTAAAAAATGGAAATTACATGGCTTGTTTTATAAGTACGTATAACATACATAGACTGTATATATAAATGGACAGCTACTCCTCACTCCTCCCCGTTTACCATAATGACCACGCTCGTGAGGGAAATCATGGCTGATTTACAGACTCCCCCTCCCCAGCTCTGACGAAGCATGTTCCTAAAAAGCACATAAGGGCGGGATTTTCACTGTAAACTCGGCCCTTGCATGACATGTAGCTCGCACAGCTCCAATGCTAACAGTCCGACCCTCATTAAGAACGAGATTTAAAAAATTCTTCTTGCGAAAACCAGCCTGGTCTCCTTAATTGTTACTAACCCTGCATTGTCACAGGACGAATATCTAGCTATAGATAGTTCCAAAAAAAATTGGGACCAGGCTTTAAAGTTGTTTTTAACGTGTCTAAAGTCCAATGCTTTTCAATGGGGGCCTAAGGGTGATATGGAGGTACTACAGCAATGGCGGAGCAATGGTGGCCCCCATTGTCGTTGTCAAAAAGCAGGGCAGCCAGCGTCCATTGATAACATATCTTCAATAAGACATAAGTTGCAATAAACAAGACACAAAATGAAACATGATTTCCCTCTATACAATTGTTCAAGTTTTACAAAAATAGAAAACACAAGTTTAAAAAACAAAACAAAAAATAATACAACTAAATGTATTGTGTATTGTATTTAATAATCGTTAGATTAAAGGAATAGGCCACCATTTTGTTTTCCATACTGAGATAAGTACCTGTCTGGTCTTTACGCGTGCGCTCAGTCACGCAAAAATGCTAACAACATGCTAACTTTTTTTGCGTGACTGAGCGCACGCGTACTGACCAGACAGGTACACATCAACTCGTCTAAACTCAGGTAAGAACTTATCTCAGTATGCATAAACAGTGGCCTATGCCTTTAAGGTCCGAAACATGATCTCCTCCTTCTGTTCCACTTTAGTGGATTAACTCTGGATCTTGAAGAGCACCAATTTTGGACTCAATCTTCCTTCCCTGAAGCACTCATCTTCCCTCCTCGTCACAACTAAATGTACTTTTGATGAACATTGTTTGTCTGTTATTTATAGAATGATTAACAGATGTACATAGTAATTATTGTAGCATCGCCGGATCCATTCAGAGATGGTCTGCACTCAAACTGCGTTCATCACGGCACCATTGTTTTGTTAGCAACCTTTTAGCTAAAAATGGTGGCTTTTGTGCTTGAATGGTTAAAGCTGCATTATGCAACTTTTTACCCGTAAAAAGTTGATATTTGTGCTTATTTGACCTTGTAATGACCCAGTGGCTGTTTGAGTGGTCAGCATGGCACCTACTTTCCATCACAGTGGTCTCTCGGACGATCCAGGATCAATTGTTTGGAAGGTTTTCATCGCGGACGGACCCTCTCACCCAAAAACCTAAAAAAACATGTGATCCTGGAGTGTTGCAGATCACCATGATCAAAAGTAAAGGCGTCATGCTGACCACTCATACAAGGGCTGGGTCACTACGAGGTCAAAAACGCACAAATATCAACTTTTTTTTCGCATAAAAAGTTGCATAATGCACCTTTAAGATGCTTAAAAGAGCTCTCCCATACTCATCGAGTTACTTTACCTACACGCAATATTTGAAATGATAAAATGGCAATGTTGAGGTGCATAATATATTGTTTATAAGCAACAATTCTGCATAAAATGTTTACTTTGAAGTATCTGTTCTCTCCAATTATTAATAATTAATTCACTTGTCGTTGCTCATTCCATTCCTCCTTCCATTAAACTACTCCAGTGTGCACTTCTTATCACTCTGCCTCCCTCCCTCCCTCCTTCTCTCTCCAGTCCAGCAAGACGCGCACATCATACCGTACACAAAAGTGCCCATGATGAAACTGATTGCTATAAATACCGAACGCCCCTGCAGCTTGTTGCTCGCTCGGCTCTCACTTGTGGAGCGTGGGCGTCTACTTTGTCCACGGCATCCAGGTGTAAAGGACAAATCAAGTTTCTTTTTTTTTATAAAGCACGGACCCATATGCGCGGATACGAGTTGGGTGGGGGGGGGTGAGAGAAAGCGCGAGAGAGAGAGAAGGAGCCTCCCTCGTGAGTTGAAGTGGGTGTGAACAAGTCGTCTGGTGCTTTTTGCTTTCCATAGAGTGGCTGTCTCTCCTCCGCTGCTCACTCACTCACTCATGTTGGATTACATTTTTTAGAAAAGCCCTCTTTTTTTTTTTTTTTTGGGAGGGGGGGCTGACACCTGTTTTTATTTTATTTTATTATTATTTTATTATTTTTGGGTGCTGGCACAGAGCTGGGACAATGAGCGAAGAGGTCAAGGAGAAGGCTACGGGGAAGACGCCTCAACGCAAGAAGAAAGGAAAAAAGGTAACACAGAGGGATTAGGATTGTAAACAACGTGAGGCGGCAACCGACATGCACGCTGTGATTCAGACTGTGGAGGAGGACTGACAAAGAGAGGCACTTTGTATAACTGCCTCATTGTATTGCCACTCATATATGGCATCTATTTATTGTTTGGAATAGATTTATTAGTTCTCGTAGTGGTGAATTTTGTCTCATGTTGGTGAATCCTATATTAGTGCATAGTTTACTTTACCATCTTTGTTAAATCTGACATTATGTTATCAGAAAATAAGATTGATTTTGCCACAGGTGCCACATTGCTTATTTCTTTAATCTCCTTATAACTATATACAGCATACTTCATTGGTGACTGCTTTATGTGGGTTCTCTTATTGTTGTCCACTTTGAAAATAGAGTGATTTTTTTCTATAACCTCTTTTGTCTAAACACTCTCAATCTGAGCTTCACTTTTCTATTTTGTGTTGAGTTATGGGCAGCTGCTTTGGCGATTCGAGAAGCGCTTTTGTTTTCCCCTGGTGTGATGACATCGCCTCGTTCGTAATCATGTTTTTTTTTCCTGTTTTTCTTTTGCTCGAGTAAATTTGGGCTCTGCTTTTAGTCGTTCACACTTGAGCGCATCTGTTTCTTTTGAAAAATAACAAATTGGTCAGAAAGAAAAGAAGAAGATGCTGAGATATTGTTTTCCATCCAGTCGTTGCTTGGATAAACGTCCACCTTGTGTCAAGTTGGGTGTGGGATTGGTTTAAACCTACAAGTGCAGTTTTATTTGTGATATATTGAAGAAGTGTTATTGGGGGGGGGTCTCTTATATGTAGCATTGAGAATGGCTGGCCCAAAGATGCGAATGCGCCACATCCCAGTGATTAAAATCGGCTTTCTGTGCGCTCTGAGATTCATTGGACATTTGCTAAATTGTGTGTATTCCTCTGAACTAGATCTTCCTTCAGCACTTTTTGTCCTGAGTAAGAAGCACTTTATATTTAAGGTAGTATTGGCAGTAATCCAGTGCACTGCGTACTTGTATTTGTAGCATTTCTTTACCAAGCACTTCAAAAATGCTGCTGGCTTGGCATCTTTTTTTTCTTCTTTCCGCCTTATGTTTAGTCAGCTCCCAGTGATTGTGTGCTCTCATATCCACCAGGGTTTTCTCCAAGGGGCGATACAGGTGTCCCAGTGGCTCCCGGCGGACAATACAGTGCAATATAGCCCGTGCTGTGCCATGTAAGAAGAGATTAGAAGGTCAGGGAACAATAGATAGCTTTAATACTGGTTAGAATATAATCTTCATGGGGCTAAATCAGAGACTTGGCAAGTGTTGGACAGAGTTTCCTTTGTGAATAATCATTGCAAGTTTCTGAATTGCCGGAATAAGGTGTGGCTTTTTTTTGCTTTACGTAAAATGTCAAAATGTAGAAAGCAGATCCCAGACTTTCCTCTCTCTAGACACTTCTGTGAGCTCTCCTAGTTAATCTCAACATAGTCCCTCCAATGGATCTGGGGCCTCCTCTCCCCCCTGTCGAGGATGTGGAGAAGCAGCAGCTCTACCCCAAGCTTCTCCAATTTCAGTCAGCCATCTTAATTCGATGACCGCAAGAGTTGGCGCATAAATTGATTGGTAAATACCGAATTTTCCAGGCTATAAGTCGCTCCGGAGTATAAGTCACACCAGCCTTAGCAACTACCTGGGCATGGAGGCGTAACTGCACTGTTGACAAGCCTCTCCCGGCAGCACGTTGTTCAAGCATCCATTTGCAAACTCGTTCTTCTAGCTGTGGCCATCTAGCTTTAAGACGCAATTAGCTTTTTTTGTTTTCTTTTAAGAGTAACCTCCGCTTTTCGCCAGTCCCTCGCAAGTTTTTCACTCATTTCAAACTTTCTTTCTGCTGCTGTTTTACCGTTTTTTGAATCTTCAGTGGTATAGGAGTGCAGATACTGGTACACAAGCCTAAAGCGCCCTCTGTCAATGTGAAAATAAAACATTGTGGGATAATATATTTTGATATATAAATCACACCTGAGTATAAGTCGCACCCCCAGCCAAACCATAAAAAAAGTGCAACTTATAGTCCGGAAAATACGGTACTTCTGATAGAAATTCACGACAGCCATAATATGCTCCATTTTTCTTTTGTTGAGGAGCTAAATACTTCAACTCCACCACTTGCAAGAGGAGCTCACCAACAACCTGCTTTATTATCTGGAGCCAAGTCAGGACGATGCACTCTCAGCAGAGACTTCACTCTCCACACACATTTCCCCCAGCTCTCAAAAGGTGTTTCCATGGCCAACTTAGAGAATTAGTCCCGAAAGAGTGGCCTATGTCTTCCCCGGGGCCTCCTTCCGATGGGGCATGCCCAGATTAGAACACCTTCCCAGGGAGGTGTCTTGGAGATTTTATTCCAAGCACCTCCCGGGTGAGTGAGCTCCTCATCCT
Organism: Gobius niger; assembly: GCF_951799975.1. Taxonomy (NCBI): domain Eukaryota; kingdom Metazoa; phylum Chordata; class Actinopteri; order Gobiiformes; family Gobiidae; genus Gobius; species Gobius niger. Next base: position 17,311,046 of record NC_136870.1, on the reverse strand, counting down.
GTCTCTATGGGTGCGCCCAGTCACCCTGCGGGGGAAAATCATTTTGACTTTCGCTTTCATCCGAGTCCAAAAGTTAAAAGAAATGGACTTAAAAACCTAAATTTAGCTGATACAGTAAGCATCTATTCACAGACTGCTTTTTCCCCCCTCCTCAAACCACCAATTTTCACTGATTCAAACTGGAGCCCTCACTTCCTGTCTCCTGTGGGCCGTCGCCATGGCTACATTAACACGCCTCTCGCACTTTTTGACATTAGAGTGACAGCGGCGCCGCACTCACGGTGAAACGCAACCCCGCAATTACATTTGGCATGGCTGACATTTTGATCACAAATCAGTACCAATTTCACTTGACAAATGCGTTCCCCCTCCCTCCCATTCCTAAAGCGTCCCGCCACCTCAGACGGCCGGCTCATCTCTCCATTGTCCCCCTGCTCCAGTGTGATAGTGCGTTGAGGATTAGTCATACTGTACTCGCTGCTGTGGAGACTGTTTTTTTCACGGGCCTATCTGCACACGCCAGAGTCCTTAGCAACAGCTCCAGGTCCAGACAACACAGGGCTAAATCACAGAGGAGCACGTCTGTATCTCGGAGTCTAGCTTTGCTCCGTCTATCTGTCATTTTTTCAACAAAGATGTAAGAAAGGGAAAAGTGTGCTTATCTGACCAGGGAAGTCCCACAGAGATTCAGAATCTCTTTCACTGGAGGAGTTCTGGCTGTGGATGGTAACCTGTTGCACTTGTGTTGAAATGGCAGGAATAAAACTACACCTAGGACAGAGCAGATACATCATAGGTCAGGGGTAGGCAACGTCAGGTCCGGGGGCCAAATTCGTCCCTCCAGCATAAGACCTTTGGCCCCCAAGAGAATTTGGAAGAAACATTTACTCATAAATCAAAGACCAAATATGTGAAAAGGACTGTAAAATGTGAAAAATCCTGTCAATATTTTCACATTTCCCATCAAAACACCGCTTTAGGTCATATATTATGTGCAAAACTTATATTTGTAGAAAAAACAGTGCTTTACTTTGGGCTACAATTGTGAGTTTCGGCCCTTGGCGTTTTGGAAATTAAGAAAATCGGCCCTCCATGACACAAACTTGCCTACCCCTGTCATAGGTCATAGAAGGGGGCGTGGCCTCGATGAGGGTGGAGAAGTATGTTTTGGGGTGCACATTTCACTCTTTTAGCCATTTTATGGCCGAATATAAGCTCCTTTATCACATACAAATAAACTCAAGTCTAAATCGTAGCTAGCGCAATATTTGGTTAGTCCGCCAATTAGCTTCTGCAATGTCAAAATATACCATATTGCATTCATTTTGTCACCAAGATTGTGTATTGGTGATGGGAGAGTGTGACCACTGTGCAAAGCCCTCTCCAGCACACCCCAAAGATTCTCAGTGGGATTCAGATCTGCACTGTGGAGGCCAATTCATGTGTGAAAATGATGCCCCATGCTCCCTGAACCACTCTTTCACAATGTAAGCCTGATGAACCCTGGCATTGTCATTGTGGAATATGCCCGTGCTTGGTTTTTCAGGATGTTCAGGTCAGCTGATCTCAATCTTCGGGCACGTACAGTAGTGTTGCTGAAACCTAGACCTGACCAACTGCAGCAACCCCAGATCCAAGTGGTGACTATATTATAAATGCATTTGTAAATATTAAATGTCATGTTGTTTGAATGATAAATACTGTCTGGTGTTGATTTCTCGCCCAATAAGAGGGTAGAGTTCCCATTTGATTTCATTTTCATTTAAAGTTTCATTGTAGTTTTCAGTCATACCAGGACACTAAAATGCGTTTACACTGTGTTTATCGAAAACCCTGTTCCCAAATACGATCTGGCGCTATGTCCTGAAACGCGTACTCCACTCTGGCGAGCGTCTCCGCATGTAAACATTTGAGCTGCCTGTGTCTGGTATGCATTTTACATTTCTACTGTAACTCAAATCCTGTCCCCGCTAGAGCTGTGGAAGGGAACAGGAAGCGATGGGAAAGGAGCATGCGAACTGGCTCCTTATAGTAATAAATGTCACTATGTTATTTTACGAGGTATACAGAGCGTCCATTTAGCGACAAAGGGGAGGCACTGGCCGCTAAAATGTTTATAAAAAGCCGATTTATTGCGCGTTCGCCGTAGATATGGTTAAATTTTGCCCTGTTTTAGCGAGAAAAGTGCTGTGCCTTATGTAACATGGCTGCCCACGTTCAGTCATTTCAGCCCACACCCTCCACAATGTCAATACTGTCAATGTTTTCAATAAAAGGCAAGTGCTAGCTCCGGCACACACGGATTTAGCAGCTCTTAAAGTACTCCACGTATTCCTGTTTGTACGATTTTACAAGTGGTATGAAAATCACTCTCATTTGTAAACTTTTTGTCTGATGCCAATATGCTTCCTAATGCACACATCTCATATTTGACAGACAGTTGAAAGGTTTGTCATGCTCATTCCTAACACGAGCCTTTCAAATTACGCCATGCGGTGACGTATTGGCAGAGCGTGTTTAATCAATAGCATTAGGAGAATTGTGTGATCGAATGCTTCACTCAGACGCCATTTCCCATTAGCTTCGGGGATGTGAGGACACTGTATCTCGTAAATGCATAATTATACCCTCTGATAATGGAGCTTGTGTTGAGTGACATGAAAACATCCAATCATGTAACGGCTGTATCAGTATGCAGATGAAAAGTAATATCTTGCAGTGAAACATAAGCGACGCACCATTTATAAATTAGAGGAGCTTGCCAAGGCGTTACTGTTTTCGCTGTGTATGCTGCTGCAGTATCTCATAGCCTAATTTACAGTATTCCTATACATGCGCTACTTTTATTTTTCACTTTTAAGGTAAAGCCGCATCACACCACCCAAAAAAATGACTACGGCACAAGCGTCCAAGCATCCATCGGTCAGGCTCCTGAACTCTAATAAACAGCCCAAAACTAGTGCAATATACTTCAGACTTTTTATTTTATTTTATTTTATTTTATTTATTTTGTGCACTAATGTCTCTCTCCTTCTCCCTTCTTTGCAATTTCTAACATGTGAGTGTGACAACAAGACAACAAGATTGTGATTGCACTATGTGTTGATGTACTTCTTATTTACTCTTATAATAAAAGTGAGTTGACAGGTTCTTTACATCTTTAGTGTTTATTTCACTGTCAATATTTTGTTAATTTAAAGGGATATTGTAGGATTTTTGACATAGGGCCTCATTTCCTTGTTTTCCAGACTTTTAAAAAAAAAAAAATTATTCATACAGTCCTTATATTTGAAGAGTTTAGTGGTGCTAGGCTAGTGCTAGGCTAGCGCATGTCTATGGTAACTAGTAGCCTGCATTAAAAACAGTCTGACCCAAGCACAGTGCACCTGAGGCAAATCACTTACAACACCAGACTACCGATATAAATGTCTGTTTTGACTGAATAATTTTGGAAATATAACCATTTTGCATTTAAAAGAACTTATATTTGAGCAGCATCAGCTTCCTGGTTGTAAGCTACACAGCGGCGGAGTGATCTGCTAAGTTACCGGACCTACAGTTTGTTTACCTGTGGCCGGCATTACCACACCTGGAATTCACACAAGAGAAATCAGATATGGCAACGTTTGGACGACTACCCCATGATTTTGAAGAGGTTTTTAATGCAGGCTACTAGTTACCATAGACATGCACTAGCCTAGCACTAGCCTAGCACCACTAAACTCTTCAAATATAAGGACTGCATGAGTTCAAAAATCTCCAAAAATCAACACTCTGGACAACTAGGAAATGAGGCCCAATGTCAAAAATCCTGAAATATCACTTTCAAGGCATTGGGAACTTTGTTTTTCTCATAAAACAAATAATGTATGGGTATGTATGGGGGGTTAGCATGGCGACTTTACTTTCCATCATGGTGGCTTCTATAACGCTCCAGGATCAATTGTTTTTTAGGGATTTCTGGTAGGTTTTCTCTGATGGAACCGTCTCCATTGTAAGGCATACGTTCCAACCAACCAAACAAACCACTAGCAACCCTAAAAAAGCAAAAGTGTCATAGAGGCCACCATGATGGAAAGTAAAAGCGCCATGCTGACCACCCATACTGTCGAAGGGTCACTAAAAGGTCAAATGCACACCAAGTGGTGTACGGGGTAAGTCCACTATCACCCTTGCGTCTTCTGGCAGCTCTTTTCTTGGGATTGATGCTTTAATAATTAGAAACGCCATATGAGAGACTGACTCTGTTGAAACGATTTTTGTTGTTCATGATCCTTATGGAGTAAGATAGTAACATTATATTTTTTGCAGTCTTTGTGATTTGGTATTTGCAACCATTCAAAAAGCAATTTCAATTCACTTGAACTGATGAACTGTGCATCCTTAAACCCCCAATACTGTCATTTATATAGCTATCTTTCTATTGACGTCCACCACTGCGAGGCTTATCTATCGAAAAAAATATGATATTACTGGACTATGACAAGCATTCCCAGACAGCACTTTGGCCCGCCTCCCCTGTCCCGTTGTGGCATGGTGCAGCGATACTGGCCACCCTATCCCAGAATGTAATCCCAGCTGGAATGCCCGGTGCACAGCATTTTGTGGGCATGAAGCCTGGCCAACGTCCCACGCGGTTCATCATTGCCCCCCGATGACAGGCGCTGCTACAAAAACCTGATCCCTGCTGCCTGCACCGTTGAGAGTCGCAGGTGGATTTGGGCCAGGTTGGACTGGGACGGCCCGCTGAAGGAAAGCAGGAAATGGCGGTGGCTGCGTCTGGTGTGAATGGGTCAAGTGCCCCGTCCTGAATTACTGCTGGCTCCATTAGATCCCTGCATATTCATATCAAAGACTGGTTTGCGAGCTGGAAACGCTAGAAGACCGAAATGTCAGACACGCATAATTCTCAATGAACATTTGCACGTGGAGTGAGTTGTACACATATAAAAAATACAAAATAAAATGTTCATAAAAGCAGTTCGGAAACAAATATTCGGAGAGTTTGAGATATTTCAGTGTGTTCATCATGGTGCCATTGACTTCTTCACCCTGTGCATTAAGTTTCTGTTTGTTGCTCTCCGAACTTGCATTGTATCTCCATCCATTCATCATGCATTAATTCCCCGCTCCTCTTTAGTCTACTGTGTGTCATATTTTTCGCCTCCTAAGCATACCGCGGAATAATAGCGGCCGGCTTCAGAGTTCCTGCCTTTAGAGCCAACATATTGTGATTTTGCTGAGCTAGCCCACGTCGCCGAATGCTGCGTTTGGCCGCGCTTCATGGGAACAGGATGAAGCCAATGTGAGTTAGGGCCGACCATGCATGCGCGCACACATAATATAAGCACATGCGCTAACAAAGAGGACCTCATCGGGGTTGATAGCGTAAGATGAATGGTGTTGGGATGAGGGGGAACAAAGTGGGATGGGACCACTTAGCGGCTCGGGTGCCTGGCTCAGCACTTGACTGCGTCCCAAGACTGCGGACTCTCTTTATTAACTGCACAAGGAAACAGCCTGACAGCCGCTGAAAGGAATTAAGGCGGCTCAATATCAGTGAAACAAGCAGAAGGCTATAGGTGAAGCTATGTCGTCACTGGTTTAGCTACAGGAAAAAAAGTTGTACGTCAAAATTTTGCAGTTTTCTCACAAAGTTTGACTTTGCTGGCAAAAAAGATACTTTAAAAAAATCTTTACTGTGAGCAGGCCTCTCCTCAACTCATAACGTTGCTGGGAGCAAATCATTGGAAAACACATTTGGCATGTTTTTATGGTTTGAGTTTGGTGGCTTTTGGGACATGGCGGCATTTAACCTGGAAGGTTCCACAATTTGGCTTTGACTAGGGATGCACCGATCCGATACTATACTGGTATTGGAAATCTCAGCCTATACTGAAAAAAATAAGATATCGGGTATCGGCCACGAATATCCGATGCTGAACCGATACCAGTTTTGGCCCTCAACGCTTAAAAAAAAATCTACCACATAAATCTAAGTGAATATGGGCATGGTGTATATCATTTGAAAGCTAAGAATCTGGAGTTAGTTTTAACCTCCACAAACATATTTTTGATCGCTGTGCAAAATGCCACGGTTAGCATCAGTATGCTAAAGCTAGCAGGAGCATGCTAATGCTAACGGACACTAATCAAGGCTGGGTCAGAAACTATGATAGAAATACTTAAAGTAGCCTAATAAGATGAAATCGACTACTGTTGAAGCCAAGTGTTTGTATTTTAGTTTAAGAAATAACTGATCTATTAGGCTAATGTAACCTATAGCCTCTCATATCCCCAAGAATATTTAGTGTAGAAAAGTCCGGTGATCCTTAAATATTGATCCGTAGTATCATTACAATAGAATATGACTTAATTGATCTTAAAATGGAGAAAAGACTAAAGTAAATTCAATTTTTCACTCAGAAAAAGACACTTTTAAGAAAATGGTATCGGTAAATATCGGGTATCGGCAGACACTCAAAACCCAATATCGGATCAATACCAGCAAAAAAGCTGGATCGGTGTGTCTTTATTCTGAACATATGTGTGTGCAAAGATGTGCAAAATTTGGCGTACAGCATTGAGAGACCTCACCTTCATGCTCTGATGCACTGGATCATTTTACATTACAGGGCCATTTTTTGTGTCCAATGGGCTGAATTTCCGCTTATTGCTGCACCTGTTTCATGTTCATCATGGGAAGCGTCCATGTATGGGCTATATATTATATATTTTCCATCTGAACAGGTTACTGCTGAGCGTTGCCTCCTCAGTGCTGCTACAGTAGAGAATAAAATGTGCACACAGGCATCACAGTGAATTAGTTTAATGCTACAGAGACTGACTAAGCAGCAGTGGTCCTCTCAGTGCAGGGCTGGCTGTGCACAAAACCTGGCATCAAGTCAGCTATAGATCCACTCACACTCTATCTTAACCAGCAATACTGCCGTTTGACTATTCTGTACATTTTGGCTGTTTTATAGGGTTGCACCATCTGAGAAAAGAATTTAATGTTTTAAATAATAATTTCAACTCGGTGCATTCAAACAAAGATCGTAATCCTATGTTTTTTCATCAATCGTGAAATAAAATACTAATCCTGGGCTAAAGTGGAACTTGTACTTTTAAATATAACTATGTATATAACTGATATGACCATCTAATGTTGCTTCTTGCGATACGGATCTTCATCTATTAGCGTGCAGCCAAGATAATATTTCAACACAACAATTCAGAAAAATTCCCTTGAGTTTCCGGTTTATACTTTGCTATTTTTAACCAATTGCTTCCAGATTGTGTTCAACATGTTCAGAACAAACAGAAAATGCATCGAAAGGGTGACTCATCATGTGTGAAGTAGAAGTGTGGAAAGCCTTTGGGGAGCTACTTGTAAAGGAGAGCTACTGGTTGGTATAATGCATTTCCCCCTCCATTAGAATATTCAAGGTTCAAATTCAGGACATTGTGGCCAGTGCAAACTCCTTTTACCTCAAGGAACGGTTTTCAGGCCAAACCACCCCCAACCTGACCCACCGTATTTCTACCACTGCTGGAGATTGTATTTGAAAGCACTATCAGTCATGTCTTTTCAATGTAATAGGTTTATGAACAAAGTGCAACTAGTATAACACAAAACCGTTCTGCTGTACCCCATGACCCCCACGTTGAAGAACTTTTTATCTTCTTAAGCCTATACGCTCAAAACTAGTGAGTGAATACATAAATATAATACCTGCCATGCCTGTGCTTTTACCTTCAAAATTGAACATAAAGACTGACGTAATTTAATAATATTTTGCTCAGGTAGAAGTCTCGATTGCTCAAATGAACATGTCAGACCAGAGTTTTATGATTAGGCTAATGCGACTACGTCACTATGGCAACAGGCTTGTGCTGAAGATGGTGTAATCGTATTTGCAAAACCATCCATCATCTTCCCCTCATCATTTTTCATCGTTCAGGCTTCACATTTCCTCTTTTTACACGCCCTTCTATGGGTCGGTTGTTTCAGGAGATATATGCTAAGGGTTAACGGGAAAATATCTAATTGTGTTTTATGTGTGATTAGATTTGCAATTTATGTGTTGAGGTCAAGATTCGATTCACTTGTTGTGTTTTGCGAATTAATTCCCCCCCGGTGGAATAAAGCTGTCTATCTGATTGTGAATTATATTCACTGGGATTGATCTTTCCGCCCCGAATTTATACAAAAAGCTTGTTCAAAATTGCATTAAACGATTTGGGATGATATGAATTTATTTCCATATTTAGTTCAACGTTGCGCCTTCCCACAAAGACATAGCAGCCGCGGTAGTGATCGTGGTGAGAGGCAGAAGGCAGAGGGATTTCTGGACTGGAGCACATTAGTGGGAGAGGGAGTTTGTCCTGGCAGGGCGCCTGGTGGAAAAACCCAGACTGTTGTTCACACTGAGATGGACGTCACTGAAGCTGCGTCTGTGTGAGGCTGCTCAAGGCACAGATCAACACTATCGTCATATCATGGGCATTACTACGCGCTAACAGGCATAAAACAATGAGGATGCCTTTGTAGCATCGGTGTAATGATCATAACTATACTTATTACGAAAAGAAGTGATTCAAGTTCTCAGTATACGTATGTGCACATGCCATTCCTCACGTCACAGTTCAGAGTCTCCAGAGTTCAGGCTTTAACTAATGTCACCAGCACTAATTTGATTTGCAACTTCAGAGAGCCCTAATGGTGCATGCTGGTTTTAGCCATTGGAGCTGGCAACCCAAAATATGGGCTTATTCTGATTTCTTATGGAATAATAAGCTTGAAAACCAAACTAATTGTTATCTGTAAAGCCAGTTATTTGATTTCAACATGTGGACCTGATGTATCAAGACACTGATGTTATAAAATATTTAGAAAGAAATCCTACACACCCTTTAATCTTGTGTACAGCACATTAAATAGCTGGTGTTGTATGTGTCTATGTATAAAACAAGTTTGTCTTTCTTGACCCCACAAAAACTTTAGAGGGTCGAGCCATTTTCTGGCAGACTATAAACATATTTATCACACATAAATCAAACCAAAATCTGGTCCATATGGATGTTTTTTCACATCAAATTGTTCAGTAGAAGCAAAGAAAAACAAAAAAACGGCACTTGTAGCTAAAGTTTGTATATAAAGCATGAAGCTAACGTAGCTTCCCGGTTAGCATTGTCTATTTTTTAAGTATTTCCGGGCTGTTGAACCACTTTGCTCCTCTCCATGTCTCTATATCTTTATTTAGTAGGAAAATATATTCATAATTCATACATTTGTTAAAGTAATGGTGGGGGCAATGGGAGAAAGTTAAGTTTTTTGGCTTCTTTGTTTCCCAGTGGCTGCTTCGAACATCATGTTCAATATTCGTGTATATGGGCAATTCCAAAGATGTGTCTATTTTTGTTTCCATGTTCCCTCATCTCCCTCACCTTATAATTTCCCTTATTTACAATCTTAATCTATAAAGACCTTCATGCCTTCTATTGTGCTGCCTGTGCCCAATAACGTCTCTGTTCAGCCGCCGTGAACATGCTCAAAGTAAACACGGATTAGGATTAGCTCTCAGTGACTGCAACTTGAAGGGCATACATAATTAAGCATTTGATGTGTTAATTGAGGTCATCAGTTCAGCAGATTAACATGTACAATATAAATCTGATGGTCAAGAAGCGATTGACAAGTTAAGTCGACAGGGAGCTTTATAAAACACTCATTACATGTCTAAGGGTCAAGCATCTAATAGGAAGATATAATCAGGAAGGATGAGAGCATTGTTTTATGTGACTATACTTATCCTACATTTAAGCAATGGTGTAATGCAGATGCCTCTCCTGACCAGAGTCATTTATTCGGGCTTAGGTCAGTGCGAAATGTACTTTGACTTGTGATGATCAATTTCTCTTCATGCATCACCGCTGAAAGCTGCTGGTGCCGCATGTTAATATCGCTCATGTTAGTTTTAATGTGAACTATTTTAAGCAGTGGAGGGATCTAAAACATCACAGGGTGGGGGGGTGAGATTCGGTCTGATATGGCCTTAGCGCGGCGTCGGGATACTCGCCGCCGCTTGGATCTATTTGTGGCCCGTGTATCCGGTTGCCGTGGAGACAGCTGGCAGAGTTCCAGCTGGAGACCGAAGTTGACCCTAGACATTTTCACATAAAAAAAAGAGAGAAAATTATTTTAAAATACACAAGAAATAGCAGGGTTTCAGCAGACAGAGCATGATCTGGTCCTGGTGTTAGATTGGAGTGTCTTATCGCACGCTCACAGGTGTCATGCTGCCGGACTGCATGTGTCTGTGTAAGTGACATCTTAATCTGCGCGGCACCTTGTCGCGCGGCACGCTCGCCGGCTCTTGTCTTAAGAGATTTAAGTGAGTGTCTGGACAAGCTGGCTGCAGAAACTACAGCTAAAGATGCAGATGTTGTCCTCTGGGTCAGTGGTTCCAAACCTTTTTTATTTTTGCGTGCCGCACCATACGGGCCTCTGATTCACACTTTCAGCACCCCTGCCTAGAGTTATTTAAAGCAGTGCTAAGTAACTTGTTAACCTTAATAAAGCCTTTTCACAGTCCGTCTGGGTGTAATACAAGTGTTGATGGGATGATTGGGGGTCTTTCATCTCCCTCTGGTGTCTCTGGCCAGAAAACCACAATTGCAACTTCCCTGCCTACGGGTCTGAGGTGCAATAAACACTAATAGAATCACGAAGAAGAAGCTAACATCCTAACTGCGGACTAGCGCCACTGAAACAGTATTTACAGCCAAGTAAGAGTGAAAATAATTATCTCCATTGTGTAATGATGTACAACATCCCTCTCTCCCTTTGTCTTTTCTATCAGTGTAATATTTACTCTCCTGGACAATTAATGAGTAAAAAAACTCAACATGCTACGACACCTGCAGTGGCGCTTATGGCCTCTGGGGGCATGAGTTACTTAGTACTGCTTTAAAGAATTATCAACTGAATTAAAGCTTAGATACCCTCAAATTGATCATTTTAACTGCTGAATATTACCTTTTAGCAACTAAACATTAAAATGTAAATTTGCCTTATGTTTTAAATCTGAGCAATGTCCAAGTACCCCCAGCTACATCCCTGCTCCCCTGATTGAGAAGCACACTCTGGGGGTAGTTGAAATAAACTAATACAAGAGTCGCATGCATTTCATGTGTTGGAGATGTAATCTACAGGGATGGCAGGCTTATATATCATGAGAATCCTTATTGTTTTCAGAGAACTTGTTTTCTTAAAGAGAAAAAAGTGTCCGCCTATTAAAATTGCTACTTTGATTCAATTAATTATGGAGCCTGTTTGAGGACGCACAAGTCATTGCCTGCCTGTTTTGCTAATGACGCAATGGTAAATTGATAAACGTTTCTTGGGCAGTTACATCTTGCACATGAATGCACTTGTTTCATTGTCAGTTCGGGGAATGCACATTAGCTGTATCAGTCAAGTATACAAATGAGCAAGTTTGTCATAACGTTGCTTCATTGATACAACCCAGCACTCTCATGAAATCCAATACTAAATCCAGAGTTACTTAATGTGTGACACACATTAAGACATTTTGCATTATGGTTTGAAGATTTCTACTTTGAATTTGTCTGGCGGGGCATTTATTGCACCTTTGAGCGCTGTGCCTTGGCGGAGGTCTGCTAACTGCACTAATTATAAGTAGAAATTGTTTTTATTTGCAGGCTACATAATCATTAATTGCGCACGTTTATTATTATCATTATTAAACCTCAAAGATCACAGGGAAATGGAGGTTGATGCTCAGAAGCCGTTATTGCGTTTGACATTTGAGTCAGCGCAGAAGAGCCTGCTAATGGAGCGTAGATAGCATTACCACAGCGCGCACATATGAAATCAAGTGTTGTTAATGGACATCTATCTGTTTTATGGGCAGTCTGGGCCTCTCCCTCCTCTTTCCGCATATCATCCAAGACTAATCCAACTCCGTCTGCAGCCGCTGAGCACCGCAGGACTTGGAGCGGCTCGGTGCTGGACACAAACAGGTCTATTGAGTTTAGGAGTCTGCTATCAAGGGTCGTAAAGGCAAATTAATTTAGTCACGGTCCATTAGGGGTCATCTCAAGGGGAAAGGTTAAGAGTAGTTCACGAGCACAAGGCACAATGTATGGTCTTTAGAGAGCAGAATGAATATTTAAAAAGTGATATGATAAAATACGATAAAATGGAAACTTGAAATGAATGAGCAGGCATGTTTCACCAATGACCTTTGATAACCTTTGCCTGTTCCAAATGAATAAGCTTCAGGTATGCACTTAAAGGAACAGGCCACCGTTTTTCCATACTGAGATATGTTCTTACCCGAGCTTAGACGAGTTGATGCGTGCCTGTCTGGTCTTTGTGCGTGCCCTCAGTCACGCAAAACGACCAAAGATGTTGTTAGCATTTAGCCTCTCCCAATGTATTCCTATAGCACAAAAGACCAGACAGGTACGCATCAACTCGTCTAAGCTCAGAAAAGAACATATCACAGTATTTTTTTAAACGGTGGCCTGCTCCTTTAAAGCAGTACTAAGTGACTCATGCCACAAGCGCCACTGCAGGTGTTGTTTTTTTTTTACTCATTAATTGTCCGTGAGAATAAATACTACGCTGACAGAACAGACAAAGGTTAGAGAGAGATGCTGTACATCCAATTACACAATGGACATATTTTTGTCACAGAAACTTGGCTGTAAACACTGTTTAAGTGGTGCTACCTTTGCCCGTTAGCCTGTTAGCTTCTTCTTCGTGATTCCATTAGTGTGTATTGGGGCCTCCGACCCAGAAGCAGCGAAGTTGCAATCGTGGTTGTCTGGCCAGAGACACCAGGTGGAGATGAAAGACCCCCCAATCATCCCATCAACACTTGTATTACCCCCAGAGGGACTATGAAAAATACTTATTTAGGTAAACAACTTTCATAGTACTGCTTTAACAGCTAAAAATGCAAAATACTGAAGCTGTATCGCTCATATTTCTTTATATTTTCAGTTTTGTGATTGTTTTGTTGCTCTCGTGACACAGTTTGACCTAGTGTCGCTTTAAAATGGCATGAAATAGAAAGACTTCTGAGCCAACCTGGGCCTCGCCACATGCAAGCAGCAGCCGCCATAATATGATCCTTTTATGGACTTGGAACAAAAAGCCGCTTTGTTTGAGATATTCGTGTGCGCACTTCTGATAAGGCCTCCCTATCAGCAGGTGAACTGGTGCTCTCCTGATAACAAGACATGTGACTGTGTGATGGTAAAAGCTCTGAATCATCAGAAACGATCTCTTTTGCGACAATCATTAAAACCTCTTAGAGACAATAAATTGATGGAAAAACTCCCACTTCCTTCCGGTTCTGAATAACCGTCTGAAACAGCAGCATTAACGCAAAACAAAATAAATCAATAAAACAGTAGAGGCAGGAGGTAGGACAGTCATTTCTAGCTTTTGTTTTGAAATTACATAATGCACTGTGGTGTTTACTGTGCAGCTCACCCACCAGGAGCTCTCAACAGGAAGAAGCTAAAGATACATGTTTGATCCCATTCCCGGCATAAAGAAACTTGCCAAATACAGTGCTTTTCTTTTCTTTTCTTTGTTTCTTTTAAAAAAGCTTACAATTTTTGAAAAGCAGCATATCTTTTCTCCTGCCTTGGCTCTGTCCTTCCTGTACAGTTAATCTTATTGATCGAACTTGCACTAACATTTTCTCATTTGTGTGATTTGGTGAACGGCGACCGCGTCTCTAACTGTGGGGCTTCATGAATAACAAAAACAAAACGTAATATAAGTCGACATGTAGCTCCAGAAATCACCTGGGACCTGGTTTAAAGCTGCCTTTGCTTTTGTTTTAATTGAACTCGGGCTGAAGAGAGCAATAAGCGCACAAAGCACTGTAGTCCTGTAGTTGGAGTGATGGCGCCCCCGAGCGGTTAGACGCGGGACTGCAGCCAATCTGCCTGTCGATAGGGGCAGTTCCCACGCTCTCCCACTAAGAGGAGCCTCACACCGCAGAATGAAACGATGCTGAATTATTTAACACGGAGCACAGTGTATTAAAGTCTTCCTGTTGTACTGTACATTTATGTTCCTTTGTCTATTGTCTTTGTTTTCAGATGGTATCATTGCTTGACCTGAATTATCTTTTTCCTTAGTGAGTGGCTTTGCGTCTTTGTCATTAACCCACATTTTAGTGATGTGTCCCTTGAGTATGCCATTACCTTATAAAGGATACTCAATTCATGGATTTATTCAACCCTTTCCCTTTTATGGATGCTATTTTGGGACACTAAAAAGACAGAATGTTTGGCTTGGTATTGTCAATTGCGATGTATAAGTCATATTATTTCATTAGTTGAGAGCCATGGATATTGCAAGTGCTCAATTGTGATAAGAAATACAACAACTTGCCACATTTCACATACCTACTGCTATTAATCCCCATTTTAGGGCAAGCTTAACATATTTAAGATGCCAGTGCTGCTAATTCATAAGCTCCTTTTACAGAGATAATGAGGGATTTGTCCAACTGAATCCGACTTATTGGGAGATGATTTAGAAAGTAATGTTATCCAGCTGCTTGAAGGGTTTGTTATGGTTAGACATCGGCGGAGCCTTAAGGTCCAGAAATGCCATTTTAAACCTTATTTCACGAGATAATTTGGGGATAAAGGAGGAGGAATTTGTACATCACATGTTTTGTAGCAGCCGTTTCAAATCGGTTATTGAGTCAAAGGGCTTGTGTCGTCAGTCGTAATGCAATTTAGATTGTTTAATGCCGTGGGACTGGTCAGCAAAAGAGGAAAGGTCACGCTTTCAGCAACAATACCATTTTACAACATAAGCATTTGAACAATATGATAGTAAATCTGTACAATGGGGTCCCTCTGGTGGCCAGGACTCCCTTAAACAAGATATTCTAAAAGTGCGTATTACAAAATGTACTGTACTGTAATTTGGGTAATGGGAGCTTTTATACAACTAGTTCATTATTAAGTTTTCTCTTGTCTTCATATAATATAACCAGATAAATTTGCAGTTATTGTTTTACTTTCCTCTCCTTTACTCCCAGTCTTTGTCACGGTCTTTTATGGGATTGACCCTCTGTCTATACATTGCTGGTAACCACTCTCTCACTCTTGACATAACCAATAGGAAGCCTACCCGGTGGTCACATGACCCTGTCACGAAACACCGCCCAATCCGCTCCGCCGTATTGTAAACATTGAGAATCTGCAGTGTGTGATGCTGTGATGTCACTTCTATAAGGAAAACCAGAGACCAGTGGAGCAAATTCGACTCGCTTTTTTAGTCACAAAATGTGCTAAAACACAACTTGCCGATTTGAAAGGGAGTGTTAAATATTCATTTGGGCTTTTCCTGTCTGAGGAAGAAAGACCTAAGGCAAGAATTCTCATTAATGTTGAGATAATTGAGAAGATTTCCTTGAAAGTTGCAGCGTTTTCAAAATTCCAAGTGAGATTCCTCAAGGTGTGAAATCCACACCATATCTGATCAATTTATTATGAAGTACATTTCTCGGTTAATAATTTATTGAAAGCAGTTCGGTCCTGTCCCAGGCCGACGCTGCGCTGATCCCAATAAATGGACAGGGTTGCGAGGTAGGGCATCTGTTGTACAAAGTAATAAATCCTTTGAGCTTGAATACAAAAGGGAAAGGCCGATTAACAAAAGAATGTTTTGAATGCCGATGGTGTCAATAGCGTGTCGTAAACTGACAAACATTTGTTTTGTCTCTATAAGGTTTTGTCCAGCCCGTAACTATGGAGGAGGTATGCACATTTGTAACTTACTGTCATGACCTGGGGTTACTGCCGTTGGTCAGGTCTCGGTTCAGCAACACTAGGATCAACATTTATCCATTTTTTACTCACGCAGCGTTGTCTTATTTACATTTTAGATTTGTGGGCCTGATTCTGCAATAAAGGCAACATCAAATGGTAAATGGTAAAAGGGGCGACAGTGGCGCAGATTGTAGAGTGGGTCGTCTCATGATCGAAAGGTCGGGGGTTCGAATCCCACCTCCTGAAAGTGCACACTGTCGTTGTGTCCTTGGGCAAGACACTTCACCCACATTGCCCCCAATGTCTGCGTACATTGGTGTATGAATGAGAGTATGAATGGGTGAGTGGATCCTTGCTGTAAAGCGCTTTGAGTGCCTAATGTAGGTATAAGTTGAGACCATTTACCATTACCAAATCAAGTGCAACATGCCCACTATTTAGCACACGCCTTGACAAAGTGTCCAAAAATGTGTCCAAAGAATGAGATCAGCTGCATGTCCTGTGTTACCAGGTTACTCCATCAATGGATTTCTTCTTTCCTGATGGCACGGGCATATTCCAAGATGACAATGCCAGGATTCACCGGGCTCACATTGTGAAAGAGTGGATCAGGGAGCATGAGACATCACATTCACACATGGATCTTAACCCCATTGAGAAGCTTTGGGATGTGCTGGAGAAGGCTTTGCGCAGTGGTCACACACTCTCCCATCATCAATACAAGATCTTGATGAAAAGTTTAAGCAACACTGGACTTTTGACACTGCAGAAACAAAAGCTAAAGGCGGTCCAACCAAATATGCAGTGTATTTTTACCTATTGGCTTGGCTCGTGCTGTTGTATGCAAATGAGCAAACTCTCACTGTGAATCAATACAGTGTGTTCTATTCTATTCTAAATAATGATGAAAGCAGACAAACAAGCAAAAAAAATCACAAACGCAATGCTGGACACATCATTCAGCATCACTTGTAACAAACATGTAACCCCCCCCCCTTTATATTCCCAAACGGACGTACATCTGTGCAGCCTTTCCCCGCGTCCCATCTCAGTTGCACGACGTGATTATGTGCTGAGTGCGATCCTCTTTGCCCTTTTCTTTGTCTGCAATTCCAAGCCAGCTGGTGTTGAGCACAAGTCTTCATCCTTCCACTGTCCCAGCTGCTGTCTCTATTTTCTCCCCTCCTCATGCACTCCACTCCACCCCCCCACTCCCTCTCGCCAAATGCCCTCCCTCTCCACCCGCCACCTCCTCCCGTTCAGCCTCCTTTCCCGTGTCATCATCTCTCTCTCCGCTCTCCTCCTTCATACGCTGATCCTGTCTTGGGTGAGTGTGTCCTGTAAAAGGGGGGGGATGCCTTAGTGGTGCCTTGACCATAGTCGGGGGGCAATTACACCATTGGACTTATTGTTGGGGAATGGGGCTGGACACATTTTTTTGGACAGGAACCTACTTTCAACCACGGATGCCCAATTTTGCCATTTTTGTGCGTGATATTACCAAGAGAAATGGACGCTTAAGATTTGGCACATTTTGAAGATTCTTATTCATACCTTTTTATTGTTAGTGTGATTTTTTTTTTTTACTGCCAATTCAATCTGGGCAAACCAATGGAGCGCGTCCTGCCCCAACCTGGAGCATCTGCAGTGATTGGACAGGCACCACAATGGGAGAAACAGAAGAAACAAAAGAGCCCGATGTATAAATAAGCCATCAATTTCATGGTGATTGTTGCGCCGTGAGGAGGGAAAAAAAAAGCAAAACCCCCCCACCACTACAACAACAAAAAAAAATCATCCCACCGCGCGGTCTCCCCCGTTGCCACCTGTGAGGATTAATTGGACTAAGGCGGCATGGCGCACGCTGCCTCCCAGCTCAAGAAGAAAGCGGACGAGAACCTCGCCGCAGAGGAGGAGAAAGATCTGAAGAAGAAGAACAGGAAGAGGTCTCGAGAAGTCGTCAAGAAAAAGGTTAGGTTTTTCCACCAGAGGAGCGATCGTGGAGGGATTGTAATATTGAAGCTGCGTGTATGGGAGAGGATGGAGAGGTGTGAGGGGATGGGGATGGGGGGGGTCTGGGGGTAGGAGCACGCCGATCGCTGCTGCTGCCGCTACTGGTGCTGAGTCTTTTCTTTTGTCACGTTGTTCTCAAAAAAGGGGTCCCATCGGGGGAGAAGGGGGTGGTGCGGTGTGGTGGGATTGACAGCAAGATAAATGGGCTAAAACGAGGAAAGTGTGCCTCTAGATTGGACAATTTTTTCCCCCACATGGTTATGTTCATTCTTTTCAAGTCTTAAAATGCTGCTTGTTTTTGTTTTAAAATATGTTCTCTTATGCAAGATACTTCAAATCGAATCTTCAAAGTGTCCTGCCACACCTGGAAAAATCTGTCCTCACTTGCCCCGCTGCAGCGATCCACTTTTCCCAATCAACCCGATATCTAATTATAAGCTTCGAGCCGTATAAATCTCCCATTATCTCATTTATGACCTGCCAGGATGGATCACTGTTATTACATTTTTTTTAAAACCTGGAGTGTGTCTCGCGTGTGGAGATTCCAGCAGGCACACCCTTTCGCAGTTTGTCTTGTTTTTGCGTCATCTTGCAAGGACAAAGTTAGGAAAATCAATCGGCTTCTAAACACGGCTCAGCGTTTGGGTAGAAATACTGACGAGCGAAAACACGACTTGGAATTTGAGTCCTGTTTGTTGACGATTCTTGTATAAATGGTCACGACTTGTGGTTTGTGTTTCCGGCGCGCTGTTAACCACATTATGCTTGCATTAGGTGTCATTATGTAACCAATAGTGTTGACCCCTTAAGCATCAAGGTCAAAATAGATCAAATATAGAGAGGGGAGGAGGGTGAACACTTTTGGGCGCCTATGAAAAAGTATCCATCAATGATCCATGAAAATGATCTATCAGAAAGCCTATAGAATAAGAGAAAATAAACTGATAATGAACTAGGCGTATATACTGCTGTTAAAGTGTCATTCTCTCTCCTTACTTGGTGGTGGTAGTTGTATATGAAGAAGCCACAGCTGCCCTGGGGTACGCTGATGTAAGCGAGGCTGCCTATGTACCATCATCTGCCACTCACTTGCCACATGATCCTCCATCCTGGTGCTACTAACCAGGCCCAACCTGCTCAGCCTCTTAAGATCTGACTCGATTGATGTGTTTTGACCTAAAAAGTCACTTCTGGCAAATTAATTATTCACTTTTTTTTGTAAATAGTTTCTTGTGTATGTTCCTTGTGTCTATGTGCCTTATGCCAACACTGTTCCAACCTCAGTGTCGTGGTTCAAGTCCCGACTCAGGCAATTTGCTGAAAGTCTCTTCCCACACTTCACATCCTTTCACCCTGAGTCGTCCTCTTTGACCTCTTAACCCGCCATAACCAAGCACATATTCTCCTGTTCAATTTTACCCGAATCTAAAAGCTTCTCGACTGGAGCTTGCAGCCTGTAGTCCAGTGCATTTGAAAGCTAAGGCCTAAGCTCTTTCCTCATTTTTTCTGGGTCATGTTGTCGTCCTGTTTTTGTCGAGTTACTGTTATGTTTTTGATGTATTTTCTTAGAGGTTTTGTCACGTTTTTGTCCAATTTTCTTAGATTTTGGTCACATTTTTGTGGCTTCATCAGCCACATTACACAAAACGCTTCAAGAAAATCAACAAAAACCTGACAAAAATGTGAAGAAAACCTCACATAAAGCAAAGGAAATTACTAAAAGTTGACAATACAAAACATTGAAGAAGCTTAGATGAGTTTTGTAGGCCCTTAGCTTTCAAATGAGGCGTTCCCCTGGCCTATAGGCTGTAAGCTCTCAGGTCTAGAAGCTTTAAGATTTGAGCCATACTGAACTGGAGAGAACACGGTCACGGTGGGGGTTAAGGCAGAGTATATAGGCCAGAAACAAAACTGAATGTCCTTATCGTTAAACTCTACATCGACACAGTTTTGACCTTGGCGCAACAACCGAGAATTTGAGCCACACTTGAGGCAACAGGTCCGGTCTCCGTAGTGTAGTAGTGTGATGCGCTGGGGTGACATCAGCAGATCGTGAGTGTAGCGTAATGGAGGGTATCGTCTATCTTTGGGCACACTCAGGGTAAATCTATAACGCTGTCTGCCCCGGCTTGTTCTTGGCACCGCTCTGGGCAAAGATCCTCTCCTGTTACTTCCCCTTCTATGACAACAGTGCCTCCCCTTTTTTTTTGCGTGTGGCCCGAGCGACTTTAAACAAACGCTGCTAATTAACCTGACAATGAACTGCACTCTACGGGTTTGCTCCTGACATGATACGAGATTCTTGCTAATTGGTTCATGTACACTTTCCTTTGAATTGATCGGGAATGGCTTGATTCAGGCCTGCATCATGTTATGTATTCAGTGTAGTGTGTTTATAGGCATAGCGGGAACCAAATGCATTTCAGGCACCACATGGGAGTGCAGCAGCTACCATTAGTTTAAAAGCTACATGGAGCGAGAGCTATACATATGGATGATGATTTAGCCACTTTGTAAACAGACAGTATGGTGAACAACAGACAGTATGGGGAACAACTTTAAAACTAACCATCGTAAGTTGATGAAACTCACACGTTTTATTGGTGAATAATTGTGCTAAGTGGTGATATGTGTGTTGGTTTTGGAGGATGTAATGAAATAAGTGAAATTACATCAGAAAAGAGGCAGGCACCATATTTTGATCATACTCACATCATGTTCACTTAAACCTAAAGTTAAATTGTTTTGTCCATATTTGTACATGCCCCGTTGCACTTCATACTTACAGTATTTTCTTGACAAAGGAACCACTAAACCGTAGGATTATGTTTTTATGCAGCCAAAAGTCACTTTTAGGCAAACAATATTGGAGGTGGCTGACCCCTCCCACTGCACTTAAAGCACAATCACATTACAAAAACGCTTGCTCATTTGTGAGCATTCAAACATCAATATCACAAACACTTCCTATAACAAAACAATGAGTTTTAGGTATGACTACCTGGATGACTGAGGATCTACACCATTACAGTAGCATTAGCCTCTAAATATCCAAAACTATGTTCGGTTTTGGTGAGCATGTATTGCGTAGCTAACTTTTTCTGATTGGAGAACTCTTCTGGGGGTTGGAACACTGAAACCTTTATATCAGATACTATTCCTGTTTGAATCAAGACACCATGAAGGAGGCTGTTTGTTGGCCGCTACACAATGGACAAACACCAAAATCACTTCAATTTCTTTCTCAAGCTTTTGCTCCGAGACACCAACTTCATGAGTACCGGGGTTTTTCGACTGAGAAGAATACTACACTTTAATGTTTCTCAAAGATCCTGATAGACATGTTGTAAACATTGGGATTTGTCATCAAGTAGAAAGACAAAATACAAAGATGCGTGTGCCACTATATGTGTCACTTTGAGTCAATAGAGTTCATATCAAACCTAGCTAATTTGCTAAAGGCCATTGCTTTAATGGAGAGTGAGGTTTTCTATTGGCTTTAAGGGATGAACAATGGCCTGGGTAATTGGCTAATCGACTGAATTGCTGCTCGGGTGTTTTTTTGTTGTGTGGTCCATTTGTCATTGGAATTGGCATTTTAGCAGCAGTATGTCCTGAACCTTTCTTTTGTTTAAGGACATCCACAAAACATACAAGAAATTGCAAATGTCGCAGAAAACAAAAGCGGATTTATACAGGATAAACTACATCGGAGGCCAAACAAGATCTCTTCATAAACACTGTCTTCTTTGGCTATTTTTGAATGAGAAAAAGATCATACGCTGCATAGAGGGAAACTTCTTTTGTCCTTTGAGGTTTATTTTGGACTTCTTTCGCTCATATTTTCACCCCACCCCCAGTCTCCCTTTTATCTGGCAGCAGGCTGTGCTGTCGATGCGCGACACAGACATACATATGCACACACATAGGTCCCCGGTGAGCGGCTATTGTGCACCATCACTCCCTCGGGACGGACTTAAGCCAAGATTCATATTTGAAGTCTGCCAGCTCGTCTTCCGTCATTACCCCATACATTAACCTTAACTTTTAATTATCTATGATTAAATTAAAATGGTGTCCATCCAAATGTATGACTAGATGTTTAACAGTTGGACATGATACGATCCACACCATCAATAATATATTAACAATGTCTTTGTTAGGACGGCACAATATGAGAAAAATATGTGATATTCTCAGTCAGGTGGGAGATTTCAGTGATAATGTTGTTATTGCTATTTTGGCGATATATTGTGTACATTGTGTATACCTGTTATCGATGCAGCTACTTTTTTTTTTTTTTTTTGTATGTGGTGTACGTCTGGTGAATACTGGATTTAGTCACGTTAGACCTTTGTCCAGAAGTAGATAGTTCGATAAAGTTGGGTGAGGGTTCGTCATCCAGGTCTAGCACATAGTAAAAGAGTGTATCAAACCTAATTGGACTGGGTTGATTGAGTTGAGGACGTTTCGCTTCTTTTCTTTCTTCACAGGGCAAAAAGCAATCTAGAAATCCATCCATCCATCCATTTTCTTCCACTTTTCCGTTGCCGGGTCGTGGGGGCAGCTGTTGGAGTTTCCCAAATCACACTGCACCAGCCCCTTTTGGCCTCTCCTGCAGGTGGTGGGTCCACAGAAGGACGGCCTCACGATTCTCAGGCTTGTTGGTCTCTCATAAGGGGCTTCTGAACCGCTCTTTGTCAGACCCGTCACCTAGGACCTGTTTGCCATGGGAGACCCTACCAGGGGCACCAATCCCCGACAACAGAGCCCCCAGGATCATTCGGGAACTCAAACCCCTCCACCACGTTAAGGTGGCGCTTCCAGGAGGGGCAATCTAGAAATAAGTAACATTTTTATTGAAATACGTACATTTGGTGTCCATGATTTGAGTAACTGATTTCAAGAAATCTGTCCAAGGGGGAAGTTTTATACACTCACTGAGATTAAGAAAGAAAGACCTCAGTGCTCTCAAAATTAGATAAGAAATCAGAATTTACTTCCCCCCATGGACAGATTTCTTGAAATTAGTTTCAAGAAAATGTTGTGTTATGCAATGTAAATGCTCCTCCTCCCTCTTTATAACACTGGGAAACACTCTAGCTCAAATCCCATCCAATCAAAAGAGGCAATATCAGATGTGATTTGATATTGCCCTCACTAGCAAATCCATTATGGGAGTGGGTGTTATAGAGGCAGGATGGAAGCTCGTCCACTAAACACATTGCTCAAATTTCCCAATAAACTAAAACAATGCCAAACTTGTCTCAATGCGCAATAGACAATCCTCTCATCTTTGCTTTATTGTGTCCTGTTTTGTCTGCTCATTAGTCAGCGTTTTTCCCACACGTATCTTTCTCTCGCTGTGGCAGAAATACTGTTACTGTAGGTCTGTGCGTGGCTGCAGATGCTCTGGCTGTGACGGCACTTTGCGAAGCTGACAAAATGTGAAGAGAGTAGCTCAACAGACCAGAGTGTTATGAATTATAGAAACGTCCATTACGGAGTGAACTGAAAAGAAAGGCAGGGCGAAGTCACCAGGAGATGCTTTCAGTTGTACGCTGTATTGCAATGTAGTTCATATTTGTTCGTCTTTGGCTGCCTACGGTTGGTCCAGTCTAGTCGTATTTTGAAAATGTCACTCACAGCCCATAACGAGACCCAGGCTCCTTTTTTTTTTTTTTGAGCCTGATCCGTTTCAACCTGTGAGAAAGTTTGAGAGCGCTTATCTATCTGGCTCACGCCTACGAAACACACTCCGCGCTGTAATGACTTTATGATGAAATAATGACAAAACATGAGGATGGGTTTCTTATCATCTCCTTTGGCTTTGTGCCCCGGCAGCTCCATCCTCTGTTGCGGCTTTCGCTGCTGCCAAAAGGAGGAGAATACGGGGAAGATCTGGGACAGTGTTTCTCTGGAGGTTCAGCCTTCAGCAGACCTCTCATTTCACTGATAACTCATTCAAGCACAAGTATCAGGACTTAGGGATCACACATACAACAAGGATCCAAGTGGTGTTAATTTTGAAGTATTAAATTGCCAACACATTAAATTTGACCTTTTTATCTGTATTTGCTTTTACTTCTGTTATTTGTGGCTTCTTTATATGGGCTTAAATGGTTCCACTTCATGTGAAAACCAAGTCCGGTAGTCGCAGTTTGTCCAGAGCTGAAGTAGTTACTATTGACCGGAGAGATTTCCGTGGACCGTGACCTCATTGACTTATTGACTTTACGTGCCGGTGCTGCTTATTCATCCTCTTTTTGGCAGCTCCTTTAGTGGCCACTATTGGTAATCATCTCTCTCCAATTAAAACAGAACTGAGTAACTCATGCCCCTAGAGGCCATAAGCGCCACTGCAGGTGTCGTAGCATGTTACGTTTTTTTACTCATTAATTGTCCGTGAGAGTAAATACTACCGCTGACAGAAAAGACAAAGGGAGAGAGGATATAGAACATCCAGTTACACAATGGAGATTTTTTTTTTTTCACTCAAACTTGGCTGTAAACACTGCTAAAGTGAAGCTAGCCCGCAGTTAGCTTTGCCCTTTAGCCTGTTAGCTTCTTCTTCGAGACACCAGGGGGAGATGAAAGACCCCCCAATCATCCTATTAACACTTGTATTACCCCCCCACCCCCCCCCCCCCCCACCCCCCATTTATTAAGGTAAACAAATTACGTAGTTCTTCTTTAACTTTGATGGTATTTTTATTTTCAGAGAAATGCTAGTGCTTCTCAAAATGGAAATGTGCAATTAAACGCCTTTTGGATCGGATGTTTTTTGTTTGTTTTTGTTTTCAGTAAATGTTCAGATGTCACTTACAAAAAGTAATTCTCCAGATGTTCGTGGTCTTTTTCCTGAGATATCTTTCCAAAAGGATGTGAGTCATGTAACAGCTCCTTCACAAAACTATCAATTATCAAAAACAAAATGGCTTTTCTAATCTGCTATTTTTAGTTAAGATCATCGACGCATGCAATACTTGTGCTAATATTTACTATGCAAACCTTCAACATAGGAATTGTTAATGCGTAACCTTGTGTGGGCCGTGGGGGGGTGGGCTCCATGGCACAGAGTCAGACTGAGTCACGACACAGACGCACAGGGCTCAAACCTACTGTTTCCAAAGTGGAGCAGACGCTTCAAGGTGAACCGACACCAGGAAACACACACAGGGCTGAACAACGCC
Source organism: Gobius niger (assembly GCF_951799975.1). Taxonomy (NCBI): domain Eukaryota; kingdom Metazoa; phylum Chordata; class Actinopteri; order Gobiiformes; family Gobiidae; genus Gobius; species Gobius niger. The sequence goes on along the minus strand of NC_136870.1, from coordinate 17,286,000 downwards.
ATACACAAAACATTGGACTTTGAAGGAAAACTGAATGAAGCTGTGAAGCCGTGACAATGGTCAGAGGAAATGGCAGAAGTCATCTTGTCCATACAATGAGAAAGCTCTATCGATTTACATAGCACTTTATGTGATTGCCTTCGTGCTCTTTGAGCTCTTTGTTGTTGTTGTGCCAGAGAGGTCAGTGCCCAGAAAAAAGTGAATTAGTTTTGGTGTTAATTTGGTGTTGGCGTTTGTCGGATACTTCACTTTAAGGCTGCACAGAATGAGAAAAGTAATTGCAATATCAAATTACTCTTAAATATATTATTGAAATGTTTTACTAAACTATTTCAGCCCACTACATTTTAAACAAAAGGACACAATTCAAGCTAATATGGAACAAAATGACAAAAAACATGACAAAACTGGAACTTTGCACAATCTTTTTATTCAAGTGATAAATGGCTGTTTTCTTTAATACAAATATTGCAAAATCGACTATTGCACTAACGATAATGTTGTGATATATTGTATCACAGTAGGTGCCCAGCTACACGACTGGACCACCCTGAAAAAAATTCAAATTAAAAAACAGATGAGCGCTCACATACTCCTGCTCATAAGTCCAGCACTCTCCTTATTGACCTAAATGACTGGAATATCACACAGCTGCACCTATACTAATGTAAAGGACAGAACCTCGCTCGCATGTGAGAGGAGAACAAACGAGAGACGAATCGTGATTTACACGATTTAATCATTTTGTAATTAGGGCAAATTTGCCTGAGTGCCCAAAGATTTTGTGTGGGTGCTTGAGCCCTGAGCACCCACGGGATCGATGCCTACGATTATGCGGCCATCAATAGTCTTTTTTACCCTGTAGTTCTCTGGGCATCTGTGTCTTTTAGGGTTTTGTAAATACAAATATTTTGTAAATAAAAACAGTATTAAAGTATAGGGTATAAGTATAGGGGTCTACAACCTTTTGGAATCAAACTAATTCTTATCTGCAAAGATGAGAGATCAGTGTCAGCTTTTATGTTCAAGTCCACCATCTGCATATACATGTGAAAGTGCTGTTAAACCAACTGGGTCACCGGGCACCGCACTGCCGTCACCTACTGCTCCTTTTGGGTTTGCCCCAGTCAAAGGATGGGTCAAATGCAGGACAAATTCACCTTCTAAACTGAGACTAAATCAGGTCTTAATAGGACTGAACCCAGAAGAGACTAAAACATGTCAAAGCCAGGACCAAACTGAACCTTTCACGAGACAACCAAAGAAACAGACTCTGTATATGGTCCTCTATCTCCTCCTGAAGCCCATTAAGTTCATGTTTGATTATTATGATTTATATGATGATTATTATAAATAGCTACTAAAATATAACATAACCTCACAACATCTGCATCTCTGACTTAACATTGACATTCCTCACTCCACTCCCAGCTGCTGCTCCACTGTACACTGTGTATTTGCGGGCAACGGCAGACGTTAATTTATTCATGACCACCGCTCTGTCTCTGTCCGGAGAGATTAGAAAACATTGGCAGCTTCAAACCTTGACTTTTAATCAAAATTTAGGACGCTGCGTAGCTCCCTGCGTAGTCAAATCCTCACCAAGGGCCGCTGAATGGAAACAAAAACAAAAAACATGTGGTCTCAGTCAGTACATTTGTGGAACATGCTGCCCCGCCAGTTTTGCACAATAGTAGCGACCGGTCAACGTCAAACAGGAATAATAACAGAAACAGCCCCGATTGGCCAAAACAATACGAGTCAAAACGATGATTGTGGTTGGCTGTTTCTTTTAAAGGGAGACCGCGTCCGTTATGTGCTATACATTGTTAATAGACTGGTGTTTTATGAGCATTTGGAGACTTATAGGAGGACAGCGTTGGAAAGCCGGGGAAAAAGATAAGCCTAAATGTATGTTTTTGCACCCAGCTGCCTCTTTCCGTGCCAGCGCTGTGAGTATAGGGAGACTGCAGTAGACAGGGAGCCAATCGGATCGCAGCACTCCAGACAGGAGACAGGACAGCATCCCCATAACATTACCACTTCCCCTACTTTTAGGATGGGGATGTTCTTTACATGAATCTACCTCAATATCTGCGACCGATGCCAGTTTGTTTTATGTTTAGCGATTCGCACAGCGTGACACAAGCTGGCCGGGATAATAGTTGGAGATGGCGGTGTTTGTTGCAACATTTGTCACACAGAGCCATCACTGCATGAGTCATTGGCGTGTGTGTACTCTGTAAATGGGCAGTTAGGATGTAGATGCAGTACCTCACTGTGGCCAGCAGGGACTGATACAGGACACGCAACATAAGGACGGCTACTCGGGCATGGCAAAACAGTGGCTGTGTGTATAATAGAGCAGGCCATATGGAATGACATCACCATCCACAAATCAACAAATGTGGATTTTTGTTGTGTAAATGTTAAAGGTATGATTTGCTTAAGTATTCAGGCATTTTATGTTTGCCTCAGGGTTTAATATGAAGAAGATCTGTCCGGTGATCAAGAGGAAACTACACTGTCACATTTCTATGCATTCACACTGTTAAAAACTCATTGTCACCAGAATGAGCTCATGGCACAGGACGTGACATTTGCAGAAGGGGAAATCCGGCGTCCCAAAACCAGAATCTGTCATGATATTTCACAAGTTAAATTACGCCTCAAGCATCAGCCTGCTCGTGAACGCTAGGCTGCACATCACTCAACACACCCGGTAGCAGAAGAACAGATTCCTGTCGTGTGAAGAAATGTCTTTTTAAATGATGTGTAGGCTGTGAGTTTAAGAGTCTTGTTTATCCTCGTGTTTATCTCCACAGCCCCGCCGCATGTACATGGGGAAAAAAAACAAAACAAAACCCTTTGCACCACTCCAAATGCAGCAAATTTTGGTCACCATGGCAACACCCTTTCCCACCCCACAGCCGCCACCACCACCCTTTCCCCGTTCCCATCCCGGTCCCGTCACATGCCATAAAACACTAACGATATAGATCATTACATGCTTTTGTCTGCTGTGGGGGTGTAGCCGCGGCATAACCTTCAAACGGTCTGCGCTGATATTGTCTTCAGTGTGAAATGACAACGTGAGAAAGTAGCAGCTCCTGGCTTTATCTGAGCAAAAAAAAATGTCATCATGTGAATTCAAAAGCATTGATTGGATTCAAACTGGCACTGAATCTCAATTTCTATGAAAATTATAACCTTGCTCAATATTTTTTCTGAATGAGTTCACAGGAAAAAAGTAATTTTGTTCTAAAACAGTTATTTATTGCCTGAAATGTGCCCGTTTTGGCCAATTCTCTTTCATGTGGCATTAAAATGAAATAAAGAACGCTTCTGCCAGTCTAAACCCTGTAATTGTTTTGCTGAGAATTTGGGCAATGGATGTTAGATTCAGTGGGAAGATTTGTGGAAGATAAAGGTTCACTGTTTTAATATTAATTAGGGAGTTATCAAGAATATTACTGTGGATTGGATCTTGCTCAGTCTTGGTTTCCTTCTGCACGGATTTGTCTGTTCAGTCCTGTGATTTAGTTCTGCCTGAAGTTGAGTGACAATTGAAGCTCGGAATTGTATAGATTTTCATGTAAACGTCCAAAACAATTGCTCACTTGTTATTCCTGATTCTCGCTGTTCATGCCCATGGGACGTCCAGAATCATGTTCGTCATCCTACTACAAGGTCAAGACTTTGCTTACCTTTGTATAAAAAGGATTGGGCAAAAAAGGTGTCATGTTGCTAAATTCCATTGCATTGTGACAGAGCATTCCTTTTTTCACCCAGGTTTAGTTTTCCCACTTTTGTATTAGGTATTATTGCTCTCACAGGGTTTTACTTGGAGATATGTGGGACTTTTAATGGGAAACATTTGGAGACTTGTGAGAGAGTTGTGGGTTTGATTTGTGAGCGGAGTCATGTTTGTAACTTTACAATTAGGTGTCTAAGGAAAAGCCAAACTTACATGACAGAACAAAACAACAATAAGTAAATTCCCGTGATTCATAATTTGGAGGGCCTGTTACTGAAAAATCCACAAATGTGACTGTAACCAGATGACATTAGGTCTTGCTTTGTCACTCTTCTATCTTAAATATGGGTCTGATTAAAGAGCCTTCATCACTGTATTCTTATAATGTTTAGTGTCTCTTCTTTTTTTTCCTCACATGGGACTGAACAAATTCTCCTTCATAAAGGAACAGTATGTAATTTCAATAGTGGCTGCGTGTGCTCCAGTGCATTGTATCCGATGATCCCTAGCCGTCCCGTAGAGACTTGGTTTGAGATTAACTTGCCGGAAACTCTTCCCCCCCCCCTCCCCTCCCTCTCGCCCTTTCTCTCTCCCTCTCCCCCCCTCTCTCTCTCCCTCCTCTGGACTTTCTCACATGCCAGCCAAACGCCAGGTATTTTTAGCCGTGACATAATGCCCCTATCTGCTCTCTCCTCTTCCACTTCTTGTATACACTTTCTTTTTTAACCCTTGCCTTCACCGGGTGCCGGACCGTCCCACCCACTCCCCCCCCCCCTTCCCCTCTCATCTGGCGTGTCTCTAACTCTAACTCTAACTCACCCCACACCCCCTCACCACCTACCCCTCCGCACTCCTCTCTCTCTCTCTATCCACTGTCCCGAGTCCCATGCCCTCCCCTATAGCGTCCCCGGGCTAGCTGTAGCTGCTGTAGTAATTGACTGCTCAGGTTTCACACTTCTTGGGGCTGCGGTGCTTTTGAGAGAGAGACATGGCAGTGGAGGAGGCAGCCGACTATTTGGCCGAAGTAAGTCCCATACTTTACATTTGCGACGAGGCGACACATTTGTTGCAACGAGCTTCGAAATGTTATCCATTTTTCTTTTCTAAATGTGTTGTTGTTGGGGTTACAGGGGTGGTGGGGGGTGGAGGTGTCTCTGATGGGACAGCAGGTCTCCTCTGCACCACTTTGCTGCAGTGTCAGAGTGTGTGAATCTGTGGACATCTGTCAGAATCTTAACGGCTGTTTCAAAGACGTGCTTACATTAAGACTGAGATTGGAGCGTGGTCCTAATGCAGGAGTTTGTCATAGTTTCGTGTTGCGCTGTGGTCAATAGAGGCACCTGACCTTGGCAAGTGGCACATGCTCCAAGTGTGAGAAAACTACAGCTGCAGGATGCCATCAGTGTTGATGAATAGACTGGAATACGGCGCTAATGCGAGCGAAATAAGGCTGAGGTTATAGGTGTTGTGTAGCATTTTCATTGTCTGCCATCATTGCTAACAGTGCTGATGATGGTGGGGTATACATTACACAATGCAGTATGCAGCAGTTCATGTGACTGGCACTGACTTTGATCCCTAAAGAGCAACCAAAGAAACCACTCGTAGTTAGTGTGAGAATTCTGTCTCTATATGACCATGATAAATGCTAAAGTATTATTCAAGATTTTACATATAGGGCTGTGCAAGTCATTGAAATTTAATCGGAGTCATCGCAATGTCAACTTTGGTTAGTGTCAGTTATCGTCATGGAGTAAAATGTAGGATTTTTGTGTTAAATGAAGTGGATAGTATTATTTTTTTGTTTGAGATTAGGTTTATTTCAAAGGTCTGTCTATACATGGAGTAAAAGCTCTATTTATCTGTGAAAAAATGAAAATAAATAGAAAATCAAGATCAATTACTAAGAGGAAACTAATTTCATTTTGCCATATCACACAGCCAAACCATGATACATCGTCAATATTATGCTGTCGAATGGGTTCACATGGAGCTTGCTGACTATAACTCAGGTGCAAAGTTTCTATTACATTCCCATCATTAAGGATGTGATTGATGTCAGTCACTACAGCAACACATTGCACTTTTCGAAGTGGAAATGGCAATAACGGACCTTTTAAAACACTAATTAATTTCCAACAAAGTGATGGATGACTTCGACGTCAATATCTTGATGAGCAATTGCACCTGTTGTAAAAAATGAAGGGTGACTGCAGTCTGCATTACTAACTGGGCTTTTCTTGGCAGCGTATTCCCCGGACTGTAATCAGCTGACAATTTGGCAGACATGCACTAACAGTACTATGAGTTTATGTTTATTCACATTGGGACTGCGCAATATGAGATAACAGTCTTACATTTTTAGATAACAATATTATGGCAATGTTTTGCAAAACCGTTTCCACACGGCATGTAGCATTAAAATTCTACGAAATCCAAACCCATGGAAAGAAGCTGCTTCAGGAATACTTGGAATAAATTGGGACAAACATGCAAGTTTTAACAGTGTTGTAAGTATGACTTATTTAGATGTAAGTAATAATTAAAAGTTTATTTTAGTGAAGCAGCAAATAAATATTCGACATACAAGTCATTTTAATTGTTGTTTTTAAAGAAGAATTAAGCGACTTGTTTGCCTTAATAAATCCTTTTCGTAGTCCCTCTGGGGGTAATACAAGTGTTGATGGGATGATTGGAGGGTGTTTCATCTCCCCCTGGTGTCTCTCACCAGAAAACCACATTTGTAACTTTCCTGCCTCCGGGTCGGAGCCACCAATACACACTAATGGAAGCAGAAGCTAACAGGCTAACGGGCAAAGCTAACTGCAGGCTCGCGCCACTTAAACAGTATTTACAGCCAAGTTTGAGTGAAAAAAATCATCTCCATTGTGTAATTGGATGTTTGCCTCTATCTATGTCACTTCCTGTCAGTGTCCAACAAGGAAGTGAGACTATAAACATCATTAATATTGTCAAACCTAAGAAAGCTGGGTACATTTTTTTTTATCCAGCCGCATATGAAACATTAATTGTGAGCATCATGGATAAAGAGTTCTTGTGATAGTTTTACTTGTATCTACTTTACGTGTAAATAATTGCGTTGAAGTTACCCCCTGTCTGCATATGGCCTGTAGTGTGTCTGTGGCTGTGATTGGTGCACGGCTCCTGTCCGCTGTCGGATCATATGTATCGGCACCCGAGAGCGGCCGATGAGCATTCCTCACATTTCTGCCCCGGGTAAATAAAGTGACACCGGAATGGCACGTATACAGCTGCATCACGTTACTGTCGGGAATATGACTTACATACAGAGAGCCTACACATTTGCTGTTTACATACACACTTCATAGTAGCGTTTTGTCTTTGGCTCGTGCCGGACGGGGAAAGTAACTGGATACATTGTCTCAAGAAGTACATTTATAAATCAGCGTGGGAAGTTGTATTCTTAATTTGTTGGCAGGTTGAGCTGCAAGGTCACTGCGGAGCATAAAGCACCAAGTTCAGCTGAAGTTGTTGCACATTGTTGTATAAGAAAAGAGTGATGTATGTACTTACTTTTTCTTGATTTCCCTCTTTTGACCTTAAAGCAGTACTAAGTAACTTGTTCACCTTAATGAATCCTTTTCGTAGTCCCACTGATGTTTGTACAAGTGTTGATGGGATGATTGGTGGATTAATCTCCCCCGGTGTCTCTGGCCAGAAAACCACCCTTGCAGCTTTCCCTGCTCTGACCCGGATTCACGAAGAAGAAGCTAACAGGCTAACGGGCAAAGCTAATGGCGGGCTAGCACCACTTAAACAGTATTTACAGCCACATTTGAGTGAAAAAAATTATGTCCATTGTGTAATTGGATGTACAATATCCCTCTCTCCCCTTGTCCTTTCTATCAGCGTAGTGTTTACTCTCACGGACATTTAATGAGTAAAAAATAAATGCAACATGCTACGACACCTGCAGTGGCGCTTATGGCCTCTAGGAGCATGAGTTACTTAGTTCTGCTTTAACTGCAGTAAAAAACAACAACCTTTATACCTGTATTTTGCAGTAGTGTCAACATGTTTTTTTTATTTTTTTATTTAACCTTTATTTAACCAGGTAAAAAACTCATTAAGATTTATAATCTCTTTTACAAGAGTGACCTGGTCAATATGTCTTTATTCAATTCTAAGCCCTCTCATTTGATTACTTGGTGGTTAATGCTAATCCAGTCCAACGATGTGTTTCTAAGAAGCCTGCTCTGCCTGTGGTGATGTTAGGATGGAGCCTGGAGCCTCTGCAGTTCAGTGAAAGTGTAACACAGTGTCAAGTGGACGGTGTCCTTCTGTTATCTGCTGCCCACTGAAGACCCGAGATAACAGCATTCCTGACGGATGAAGGCTGGTGTGGCACAGAGCAACTGTCGCAAACCACACACAGCACAAGTCCTTAAGCTATAACGGCATTGTTATGTTAAATACAGTGATGTTTTTATTGTAATTGCCTCGATGCAGGTACAAATAAAAATTACCATCCGCTCAAGAGTCAGATTTAGGATTAAGTATGAATTTATGTATGAGGGAAGACCTTATTGCAATATATTTCTTGGATATGGGCGTTGTGTTTGCTGATAGTGTATCACTCATTGTAAAAGGGAAAATGGAAGGATAAGGTTTCACTCAATAAATTTAAGACAGTGGGGGAAGGGATCGATGTCTGCCAGGGATGTGTGAAGCGAGGACTGGATGTATCATATTGTTTTTCATAATATACTTTAGAATCATGTGTAAATGTCGTTATTAGCTCCATGTAAGTGTCATCCCTCCTCTTAAATTCTTAGGATGGGCACGTGTGTAATGAGTACAATACAAAGCAGATAGTACATGACTGTTTACCGGGACAAATGAAAGTTTCAAATCTGCCTTGCTCGTTCGCAGAGCTTGTTATTGCCGTCAGACTGGTGTTTAAAGTGAGGGCTGAGCTCATTCCCAGGCCGTGAATAGACTTCAATAAAAGGCTCTTATCTGCTCCATCTCCACAAACACAACCCGAACATGTCTCAGTGTCAGCAGCCTCACAGACCGGGATCAGCGGATGTGCGGGGGGCCTCTGGGGACACAGGGGGCTGGGGCTGATGGCTGTAAAGTCACACACCAAAACTTTGTGTGATAGTAGTAGTAGAATGTTGTCAGTAAGTACCTTGGATATGCAGGATTTGAGGCAATTCAGGCATAGAGATCGCATGACATCGCATGTAATAAATATGTTCATGTTGACCTTTGGTTGACCTTTTTTGCCATGCATATTTTGTCAGAAGATTGACTTAGGCAGTATTTTTCTTGCTCTTTGGACAGACGGGATTTTTATTTAAGGCTTAGTTCAATCTCTCTTAGTGTTTTCTGTTTACTGATTGTCAGAATTGGGCCCAAACTTTACATTTTTATTCACTTTTGTTTGTTTAAGATCTCACCTCATAGACCACAATGGCTGAGAGGATTGTGTGTGCACTGCAAAAACTAAATATCAAGCATGGGATACACAAATTGTGAATTAATCTTGTTTTGATTGGTTTTCACTCATTTAGACTTTTTTCCTGATCGGACCAAGTCTGCTTTGTGAGTTTGAGGATATCTTGCTTGAAATAAGAACGTAAAACTGTCAATGCAATTTTCTGTGTATTGAAACCAGCCAGAAACATCACAGAACTAGTGAAATAATCTGCCCAACTCAAATTCAAATAATTATGCTCAATTTGAAACACCTAAACTAATCTAGATATTCATTTTTTGGAGTGTAAAATAATCCCAAACTGTGTGGGCCTGTCTGTGTAGAATTAGCCTGTTCACCCTGTGACTTGCCCCATTATGGGCCACACCGCCTTTGCTCTGCCAGATCCCGTCAGATCTCGGAGGCTAAGCAGGGAAGGGCCTGGTCGGTGCTTGGATGGGAGACCGTTTGGGAAAGAGTGAGTGGTTGGTGGTAGTCAGAGGGGCCGATGGCACAGACTGGTTGCCTCGCTACCGTCAGTCTAACCCAGGGCAGCTGTGGAGTGAATGAATTGTGACGACAGTGTAGCCCTTTGAGAATCTTGGTAATACATTGCATTATTATTATTTCCTCCAGGGTTGTCTGTTTTCCCGCCATTGACTCAAAATATGGACAATCATCTAACCCTCCTGATTGGTTCTCCTTATAAAACATGGCCCAAGATCTGGAGACGAGCAGCATTGGAGGATGGAGCAAATGCACAGGACTTTATCTTGAAGCTTGTTTTCTGAGGCGTGTGCCAAACTGAGAATCACTGGCATAGACGTCACAATCCCAATCATCTTGTTTCGAGAGCTTGGCTGCCTGTTTATCTCTTAGCTGTAGTATTTTGGCACTTCACTGATGCCACCTTATTACGTCCCCTAAAACACAAACAGTAAACATCCTGAGTTTAGTTTAGCTGCTTTCCCCAGAGCTCCACCACACCCAACAATCTCAACACAAACATTATACAAACTATCTTCAAATCGCGGCATCTTTCACTCGGCTTTTCATGTGCCATTGCAGTGGCTCACACGTGTCATGGCGTCCCGCGCTTTGTCACACATCCAAGCATAAATAAGGCAGAAATACCTAATCTGTTCGTAGGCGTGTGGATTTGGCAAGCTTCAGGCTGTTTTTATAGAGACATGTTGAACTCTCGCTTGGCACTAAAAGATGATTTTAAGACTAGTAAGCCTTGTTTCCCCGGTGTCTTTGGTAGGCTTAAAAGGACAAAAAGGTTTTAATTGAAAATACTGTTTCCATTGTGAATCCTACATGTTTTTAAGTGAGATAAAGTGACTAAAGATGCCTGCTTCCTTTTGCTTTTTTACAGACTGATGTAAATGCGTGTTACCTTCGAGCGGCTCGGGCTGGTAACGTGGAGAAGGCTCTGGATTACCTGAAGAATGGAGTGGACATCAACATCTGCAATCAGGTGAAAAGCTTTAAGTCTGCCTGTCTAAAACCCTGGCGAACCGTCTTCTGTTTAGCCACACCATCAATATTAGTAGCCTTCTGTAATATTGTGATGTAATGATGTTGATGGTGTGATTTAAAATTTTCCGTCTCTTCTCTAGAACGGCCTTAACGCTTTGCACTTGGCGTCAAAAGAGGGCCACGTCGAGGTGGTGTCGGAACTCATCAAACACGGGGCCAACGTGGACGCAGCCACAAAGGTTTCAATCATCTTTTATTTTTCTCTATGAAGATTGAGGGCTTGCTCTATTCCCTGCAGTATTTTGAGTAAATTGCACAGCATCATCTCTGTAAAAGACAACAGAGGGGAAAATAGATCAGACTCTGGACTGTTTCCCACTCATGATTACTGATGACTGTTCATTAATCCCTTCGTGGATTTTGTTTTTTATTCCTTGACACAGAAAGGGAACACAGCACTGCACATAGCGTCGCTCGCGGGACAGACGGATGTGGTGAAGGAGCTGGTAACACATGGGGCCAACGTCAACGCACAATCACAGGTACTACGCTCGATTGAACAAGTCGAGTATACTATTGATGATGTTTTTCCTCGTCGATGGTCAAAAACTTAAAGAAGAGCTAAGTAACTTGTTTACCTTAATAAATCCTTTTCGTAGTCCCTCTGGGGGTTAAACAATTGTTAATGGGATGATTGGTGTCTCTGGCCAGAAAACCATGCTTACAACTTTCCCTGCCACCGGGTCGGAGCCACCAATACACACTAACAGAATAAAAATAGAAGAAGCCAACAGGCTAAGCTAACTGCGGGCTAGCACCACTTAAACAGTATTTACAGCCAAGTTAGAGTGAAAAAAAATATCTCCATTGTGTAATTGGATGTACTATATCCCTCTCTCCCTTTGTATTTTCTGTCAGCGTAGTATTTACTCTCATGGAGTAAATACTACTCCATTAGAGTAGTATTAGAAAAGAAAAACGCAACATGCTACGACACCTGCAGTGGCATGAGTTACTTAGTTCTGCTTGAGCACTCTTTACTAATAACAGCCAATAATATCAATTTAAAAGGGGTGTTCTTACCTCTGGGATTATTTAAAGCAATATTTCAGAATTTGTTCGAGTACTTTAATGTATTTGGAAGACTTTTGTGTATAATTATATTATTTTTCTCTAATTTATCTTGGGGCCAGAGGATATGCTTGAGGGCTCGATGAGGCCCGCGGGCTGACGCTGCCTTCCCCTGCTTTAATGTATTATTTGAATCCTTTTTATCAGACCTAGTTGCAATAATACAAGTAAATGCCGCAACCTTTCACTTCAGGTTTATTATTTTGCTCCTCATGCTCTATTGGAGAAGACAGTAAAGTTTTAAATTGTGTGGAGAATGTGGAGAGCTCACTGCCACGTACAAACAAAACCCCTTGGCCTTTGTGCAAGTGTACATGTACAATTTGTCTTCAACAGAGCCTTCCTTCTTCTGAGTGATTCTTGCCCACTTCTCCATAAAAGTACTTTTACTGTAGTACAAACAGTGCAGCCTTGTACTGTGTGTGCATTAGTCATCTCGCTACAAAGAGAGAGAGAGGGAGAGCGAGATAGTGCAGAGTCAGCAGCTCGACTCTGTCCCACTTTCGCTGTCAGCAACTGCACCTCCCTGTCACTATGGCAACTGGAGCCAGCTCTACCTTTGATGCTATACAGGAAACACAAAGCATACAAATTACACCGTTATAAACATATTATTAAGCCAGAAACAGATCATCAAATCATAAGAGTATACTGCTGATGAAGAATGACTGCAGATGGCTCAAGAACATAACACAAAACACAAATTGTCAAAATGTTCACATTCTTACGGCACAATGGCGCAGCAGTTAGCACTCATGCTTCATAGCTAGAACGTCCCAGGCTCGAACCCTGGCCGGACGGGGCCATTCTCTGTGGAGTTTGCATTCTTCCCTGTTTCCTGCAGGTATCACTGGAAAAAATGCAATCTTATCTTGGATAAATTGCCTAAAAGATGCTTGAATTCATAATTTATCTTGATTTTGAGTAGGTTTGGTCTTGAAGAAAGATGATCATAGAACAATCTTACAGACTTAAAGTAAGACAAAAGCACATGAAATGAGACACAAAAGTAAAAGGAAAAATCTTTGTTGTTCCATTGCCAATAAGTTAGTCCAAATCCACTCAAAATCAGCAAAAGTCTGCACATTTTTGCTACAAAGGTGATGATATTTTCCATCGTATACTCCAGTTTCCATTACCACATAAAAAAATAGACAATCTGCCAGAATGAATGAATGTGTTTGCCTGTGTGAGTGAGTGGTGATCGGAGGGGCCAGTGCCGCTGATTGTCAGCCTCGCTCCCCTCAGGCTACCCCAGGGGCAGCTGTGGCTATAAAAGCATGTACAGTATATGATAATACTGATAAAAAGTCCTAATTTCATGTTCCGAGAATAATGCTGAACCGGCACATGAGCTGCTCATTAATCTCTTTGTCACCATAGATTTGTTTTCACACTTTACTGACAGTTTGCTGTAGGGGGACAATACTAGAAAATTGATTGTGAACAACTGCAAAGCCACAGGGAGACAATGCAAAATCAAAGATGTGTTTACTCAAAATAAATCCTGAAAATGACACATCTTATATCGAAATATAGCAGAAAGATAAACACGTGCATCTCCATGGCCAAACTGGTACTTCCCAACCTTTTATAAAGATTATTCATTTGCTGATTGATGTGTTTAAATGCCCTTGGGACGGGAGACACCCACACATTTACATTTACATCTGCTTGTCCATTAATTGCATTTCTCGTGAGGTCCTGTGAGGCGATCGCTTCCGGTGATTGAATTGATTGATTGACGTCCACTTCTCCCTCCTCAGAATGGCTTCACCCCTCTGTACATGGCGGCGCAGGAGAACCATATGGACGTGGTGCAGTTCCTTCTGGACCACGGCTCCAGTCAAAGCATCGCCACCGAGGTAACAAACAAAACAAAACAAACGGCAAACCCCAGACGGCCACGGTCTAATGTATGTTTGCACACACTCACGGCCCGTACCGGGGGGTAATAGCACCCTTCAGCCCGGCCTGCCATCAGCCATTGCACTGTCCTCCCTGTAATTACAATAGAGTGCTTACTATTCGGCTAGAGCTGCCTACAGGGAGTAGAAGCAACAGCAAGAGTAGTGGCAGTAGAAGCAATAGATAGCCACAGCTTTGGGGTCTAAGGTATAAGTGAAGGTTGTGCTATGTAGTAGTCACATAGTCAGGAAAACACACAACAGAAGATGCTGTAGGTGTTTTGTGGAAGAAAGAGCAGGCATTATAATAAAGTGCAACGAAAAAGGCTCCAAACGCTATTTATTTGGGATATGCCCTCGGCCGTAGGTCTCTGTGGAGCTGCTAGTTCTTCTCAAGTGTCAGCGTGATTGATGCTTCTGCAGTAGTGCCGGCTGACTGCCATCGCCCGGCGCGCCGACAAAAGTGACAATGACAAAGTTCTCCCTTGAAAGATCTTTATTTATATTTGTTAGAAGTCGCGCAGTCCTTAAAGTCACATAAAAACATCCAAAGGCCTGTCTTTACTCCGATATACTCCCACATAAAAAGATTCTTTGGTGTCAGAGAATAGAAACTTACTTGCAGATTGGACTGCATTTTAAAACACAGTTGATTTCTTTCGCAGTTTTGAAAGGATTATGTAGTACTTATAGCCTACAAGCTCGCTGTAAATCCATTATATGTTGCTGGAATCGCGGAGCATGAATAATTAAGCACAAACATATGACTGGATGCATTTCTGTGCATGCATTATTGATCCAGCGATGGGCAGGAGTGCAGACCGTGGAGGGAGAGAGGGCTAGGAGGACACGTGAGGGAGGAAGCGAGACAAGGAGGCAAACAGAGGAGCGAGAGCGCAAAGAGGCGTCTAGAGGGAGGAGAGGAGAGCGAGGAGTGATGCAGATCTGATGCAGCGGAAGGTTTTTGCATCCTCAAGGTCAAGCAAATGACGAGCTCGGAATATCTCTGAGGGATCGAGATTTTCTGCGTGCTAAGTTCACGACAAACATGGCAGACTTTGTACATCATGTTTAATTCATAGCATTTGATCCCAAACTCCTCTGGTTTAACCTCTTACTCCCCGCCATGTTTTCTCCAATTCAGTTTTACCCAAATCTAAAAGCTTCAAGCCAGTGTAACACCTCATTTGAAAGCTAAGATCTACAAAACTGATCTAAATTAGTCGTTTTTCACTTTTCGGTCACTTTTTTGTCGCATTTTTGTAGGTTTTTTGCTGCAATTTTGTTGCTTTACTATCATATTTTTGGCCTTTTTTTTGTCGCATTTTTATCATTTTTTGTTATATTTTTGTAAAAAAAAATTCCTGCATTTTTTTTTTTTCCGTTTTTTGTCACATTTTTGTCAGATTTTTGTTGTATGTTTGCTGCATTTTTGTTGCTTTTTTGCCCCATTTTTGTTGCTTTTTTGTTGTATTTTTGTCAGATTTTTGTCACTTTTTTGTCAGATTTTTGTTGTATGTTTGTTGAACATTTGTTGCTTTTTCATCACATTTTTGTCACTTTTTTGTTGCATTTTTGTCACATTTTTTGTTACAGTTTTGTTGCATTTTCATCATTGAGTCTCGATTTTGTAGCTAGTCAGATGCTTGTTTTTCAAGAACTTTTAGATTTGGGTAAAACCAAGCTGGAGAAAACATGTTCTGTTCAGGTGAAGGTTAAGAGGTGAACAAGTTAAAACCCTGCACAGACACAAAATCATAACAAATTCATAATAATAACCTGTATAAACATCTCTCAAAGGCACACATGTGAACAAAATGGCATTCGTTTAAAGTCAGCGTATTCTGATGATGTCATGTCCTCCCCTCTGTCCCAGGATGGCTTCACTCCTCTGGCCGTGGCGCTGCAACAAGGCCACGACCAGGTTGTGTCTCTTCTGTTGGAGAACGACACGAAGGGAAAAGTCCGCCTCCCCGCTCTGCACATCGCCGCCCGCAAAGACGACACAAAAGCCGCTGCGCTGCTGCTTCAGAACGACCACAACGCCGACGTCGAGTCCAAGGTACAGGACTGCGCTGCCCGTGACGCAGCCGGGACGGAGCGATTTTTTTTAATTCTAATGACAAGTTGCAGCATTGAGTTGTTCCCCATGACCTCATTCACACATGTCCATCGACGGCTTGGTGTCTTTGGTGTTTCTTGTGGTGCACTAACCGCCCCATTCTCCTTGTTCCTCCTCCTCCTCCTCTCTCCTGTCTGTGACCCGCCCAAACCTCCCCTTTTTTAAATCCTAGATGATGGTGAATAGGACTACAGAGGTACATCTCACTGCTCTCTCTGTTCCTCTCCTCTCTGTTCTTCATAGTCACCATTTTCAGGCTGAGGTCTTCTGCCTGCTGCCGCCTTGTGCTTTAGTGCTGGCATGAACGCTTTGGCTGCTGCTGACGGCAACTCACTTTGTGCCTGTTTCGGGTCTGCAGCATTGTGACGGTTGTTTGCGGTGTCCTGCTTCTTTGACACGCAATATCTGGCCTAAAAAAATAACCAAAACTCAACAGCGTCTTTGTAGAACTTACTTGATAGTTGCTTTATTAAACACTTCTTCATTTTTTCACTTGGATCAATCAAAAGGTGAAATGGTCCTTTGATTGATAACTAAACATTAAACTCAACACTAAAGTATCCTGGACATTTACATACACATATCCATTATCTACAATGATCTACTAGTGATCTGTTAGATCAAGTAGATCACATTTCAACATGTGTCCTGGTCCATCTAGAGATAAGTATTGTAATATTAAATCAAATCAACTTATTTATTTCTGTTTATTCAACAAAATGGTTTGTAAATAAGTATTGTTCTACCTGTGTAGGTTCAGCTTACAGAGGTGTGGACTTGACATGACTTTTGATTTCGACTTGACTTCGACTTGGGTCCTGTAAGTCAAGAAGACCTGATGCTTCTCCTAAAATACAGATCGTATTGCATTATATTATATTGTATTAATCATATTGTATATGTATTGTGTTGTAGTACATTTTTTAATTCACCTTTACATTTGCAAGAGCTCTGCAGAGACTATTTACCAAAATAAATCAACAAAACTCTTTCCTCATGTGTGTGTGTGAGCCACTGACTTGGGACTTACGGTAACTTGGACTCGGGATCAAGGACTTGTTCTCACCTCTGTCAACATGTCTGTAGTTTAATGATTTGTGTGTGTTTATTTCATACACAGTTGTTGTTATTCCAAGTATCTCAGAAACCGATGAAGTACAAATTCCTCACTTGTTTTTTATACTACAGATGCATGCACACCTGCATGTCTGATACTTTTATTATTACTTTGTTTAATACGCGTCCCGTTTCCTGTCAGCTGAAATGGACAGTCCTACCTGTTTGTTATTGATGCTTTTCACTTGACAGGAACATTATTATTATTATTCCACTATGATATGTTTACTGATATGTGACCTCTTTTAGTGTCTTACCCGAGCCCCACACTCCCTGTTTGACATGATGCTTGCTGCTGCCATGTACATACGATACACTTTCTGAGATAACCCTAGAGCATGCTTGACCACTGCTTAGGTCTGCTGCACCCACTGCTCTGCTTATGTCCAAACTGCTCCATAATGTCCCATAATGCTTTGCGCTGTGGCTCATTATGAACCAGTTTCACCTCTGTTTCTTCTCTAAAATATCCCCTTTTTCCCCTCTCTCTCTCTCTCTCCTCTTTTATTTTGTTTCTCAGAGTGGTTTTACTCCCCTGCACATCGCGGCACACTACGGCAACATTAACGTGGCCACATTATTACTGAACAGAGGAGCAGCTGTGGACTTCAAGGCGAGGGTACGTTCTCCAGTACTTCAAAACACTTGCTCAAATACTCCCATACTTCCGCGGGCAGGGCTGTGTTCAGGAATGTGCCCCACAATGTGTAGCCCTGCAGCTGTCTGTGCCACTCTGATTCATAAAGTGCCGGGGGAAGAAAAATAACAAGACACTCAAGCAATTTAGCAAAGATTGTATTTTATTTTTTAATAGAACAGACATTTTTTTCATATTCTTAGTTATTAGTAATGTGAAGAGTCTCAGTTATGTATTATTTGTTTTGCACTGAAGCCTTTGTCGTGCTAGTTGTGCAAAGTGGTGTAAGGTTAAGGTTAAGGTTGAGGTTAAGGTTAAGGTTAAGGTTAAGGTTAAGGTTAAGGTTAAGGTTAAGGTTAAGGTTAAGGTTAAGGTTAAGGTTAAGGTTAAGGTTAAGGTACTTTATTGTCCCCATACTTAAATTTTTTCTGTGCATTTGACCGATTGTTCGATGCTGTTGGGGTGACCTGTCAGGAACAGCCCTGGATGTAACTAAACCAATATCTACCTCTAGTCTAGTTAGACCTTTCCCTCTAGAGGGGGGCATTGAGCTATTTTTCTTACTGTTGCTTTGGTCATTTTAAAGCCACAGTTTCCTCAGAATTTCTACAAAGAGCTCCTATCTTTGTTTTTGAATAGACTTTTAGTTATTTTTGCTTCTGTGTTGTTGAAATAATCCGACTATGAAAAGTATTGTTGCTGTAGTTGTCAGCCCCGGGATGCCAGATGTTTGTTAAATCATATATATGTTTTTTTTTACGAAATAAGTCTCATAAACAGCTACTAATTGATCACTTTATTTTTTACATAGAATGATATAACACCGCTGCACGTAGCATCCAAACGTGGGAACACAAACATGGTGCGTCTGCTGCAGGAGCGAGGGGCCAAGATCGACGCACGGACCAAGGTACAGGACCATTCAAACAACGATGATCAAATGCAGAGAGACTTATTGAAACTGTACTATTCCGGTGTCTGTTCATTACACAGTGCCACCGACATGTGTTATTATTTTAGATCAAATGTACTGTACCTTTTTACAGGACGGTCTGACTCCGCTCCATTGTGGTGCCAGGAGCGGACATGAGCAGGTCGTAGAGATTCTGCTGGACAGAGGAGCTCCAATACTGTCCAAGACCAAGGTACAACATTTGACACTTATAATACAACTCATCGAAGTACGGGACTGCAGCCTTAAAAATTGCATTAGTTGTAGAAAAAACACCAATTTCCGAATATTCAGAAATGTTCACCGCTGTACCAGTGATTGAGTCTGGAAGCAGAGTAACCAATCAGTGAAGGGCAGACATGTGTTGAGGTGTTAAACATTCAAGAATAAGAAGGTTCTGTATTTTTTATATTGAAAACTGAATATAAAATACAAAAATATCTGTTAATACTGTAAATATATATATATAAGGACAACAGTGTGAAGTGTAAAATGTAAAGTATCAAAAGGGGCAGATATTATAAGACTTGTTCTTCTCCTCTGCTCCGTTTCATTCATACTGTGTTGGCTTGGCGGTTTTATTGTGTTTGCATGAGATCACTTTGAATGAAATAAATAAATAAATGAATGAAATGAAATGAATTAGCGGTTCCAAACTGCTGTGAGCTGCGAATTAGCACTAGCTAAAAGCCCTTCATGCATCGCATCAGTTGCAAACATTAATTGTGTCTATGCTGATTGTA
Source organism: Gobius niger (assembly GCF_951799975.1). NCBI lineage: Eukaryota > Metazoa > Chordata > Actinopteri > Gobiiformes > Gobiidae > Gobius > Gobius niger. Next base: position 17,266,689 of record NC_136870.1, on the reverse strand, counting down.
TCGTCCCTGGTAAATAAATGAAAAAATATACGTATAAACTAATATTTACATAAGATAATACATCACAAAACTCACCTACTGTTGATGTGTTTTTGGTTTACCAACGATTGGGAAAAAAAACTCTGGCCTCCCTTGTGCCATCCGTGGATTGTTACTGAGGGGACCTCCACATCCCAATAGTGCACGGGACCGTTTGTGTTTTCACAAGCAGCGAACGAGGGCGTGGGGCCCAGACTGATATCCATGTGTATAAAAAAAAAAGGCCTGGCTAGTAGAATTATGGATGATATGTCTGCTTCAGTGTAACACAGTAAATGTAACTCTTAACTACCCACATCTGCTATCACTCTCACTGTTTACTAAATCTCTCCTCCCTGTCCGTCCAGAACGGCCTGTCCCCTCTGCACATGGCCACACAGGGGGACCACTTGAACTGTGTCCAGCTGCTGCTTCATCACGAGGTCCCGGTGGACGATGTGACCAACGATTATCTCACGGCGCTCCACGTCGCCGCTCACTGTGGGCACTACAAGGTCGCCAAGGTCATCGTGGACAAGAAGGCCAACCCCAACGCCAAAGCACTGGTGAGGACAGGGCACGTTATGTTTCTAATGCTTCATTATCTAAAAACATATCATGAACTGAGGACTGAACACATGAGACATTTAAGTTTAGGCTTAGGGCAGTTTGTCACAACCAGGGGTACAGGGAATTGTTTCAGATTAAATAAAGAAGGTGAAACTGGATCATATTGATATTCATATATTCTAAGGGCACTTAAAGGTGCATTACGCAACTTTTTATGTGAAAAAGAAGTTGATTTTCATGCTTATTTGACCTTGTAATAAGCCAGCAGCTGTATGAGTGGTCAGCATGGTGCCTTTACTTTCCATCACAGTTTTCTCTAGGACACTCCAGGATCAATTGATTGGATGGTTTTCACTGCTGACGGAGCCTCTCACCTGAAAACCTACAAAACAATTGATCCTGGAGCATTGCAGAGACCACTGTGATGGAAAGTAAAAGTGCTATGCTGACCACTCATACAGCCACTAGCCTACTACAAGGTCAAATACATACAAATATCTAGTTTTTTTCCACATAAATAGTTGCATAATGCAGCTTTAATGATATTTTGTTGCAAAAGGTTTGAGGTTTGGAGCATTTTAGCTTTATTTTGAAAAAAAAAAACCTGAAATATGAATGAATCTGTGTTTAGTTGATCACTCGGGGTATAAGTGAAAGAATTTAGAAAAGTAAGGTTGGGAACCACTGGGTTAGGGCGTTATTGTCCATGTGGGAAAATCTGTGCCCTGCTCTTCATCCTTCAGTGCTGCGCTGCTGGGGCAACCTTTCAGATCAGCCGCCAGCTCTCAAGGACCTCCAGGCCTCGAGGAGAACCAAGGATTAGCCATTGTACATGTTTTTGGTTTACAATGGTGTTGGAGGAGAGGGTTAACCACTCAGCCGCTGCGCTGCCAGGTGCTGTTTATCAAGACAACAGTTTACATAACACTGAACTAGAGCCAGTGTGGCAATCCTCATAGAGCGCTCTGACCACAGAAAAGTGTTACTAATTCAGGAGCGTCTACCAGGAAGCACACTATGTATTTAACTCTTAAGCTGCTATAAAGAAGCGGAGGATTTTCTGTAACTCGCACTCGTTATAGGATTTAGCATACAGTATAGTTTCATAACAGTTGTGGCACTGGCTATGCGTAGCGAGTAGATCATCCTTTTTGTAGATAAAGTCTGTGTTTTAAGTTTGGTTCAAGGCGGCCTCCTGTAATATAAGACATTTGGGTGTGGTCATAGCTTTGGGACTTTAAAACTGGAAAGCAAAAAGAGAAGTAGAAAAAAAAAACCTGCAGGGAAATGAAGTCATAGGATTAAGCCAGAAACCTCAAAGCCTTGAGAGGAGGGAGCAGGCGCAGTGTGTCTAAACGGTGCGCGCGTTGGCGAGAGGAGACTTTCTATTTAAGTACTGCTTTTTTTTTTTTTTTTTTGCTGCTCACTGTTGACTCAATTGTTCCCACACGTGCTCGTCTGGTTTGTAAGAAAAAAAAAAAGTTGGATGGTAGAGAGTATTTTCCATGCTGGAACCCATACCCACCACTGAGGTTATTGCGAATGTGGAAAAGTAGTTGTGAAATGATGTTCTCCTTTGCTTTTGGTTTTGTGGTTTAAACAGTTTAAGCACTAGAGTTTATTTCATTGTTTCGCTTGTACCTGCTCTGACCATTCTCCAGCAATAAAAAATGTCATCAATCCAAACAAGAGCACCCACTTTTGAGCTTCTGATTGGTGAAAATGTTTTGTGTGTTTCAGAATGGGTTCACTCCTCTGCACATCGCCTGTAAGAAGAACAGAGTCAAGGTGATGGAGCTGCTGTTGAAACACGGCGCATCCATTCAAGCAGTCACTGAGGTAAAGCATGAAGAGAATCATGGAATAGTTAACACTGAGGTATATATGTTTAACCTCTTACCCCCCCACCTGAACCGAGTACATTTCCTCCACTTTGGCTTACCCAAATCTAAAACCTTCTCGACTGAAGAGCAGTTTGAAAGCTAAGACCTACAAAAGTGATCATAACTTTTTTTGTCACGTTGTCAGCGCGTTTTTTCAAGCGTTTTTGTCATGTTTTCACTTTTTTGTTGCTCTTTCATTGCTTTTTATTGTTGCTTTTTTGATGCATTTTTGTGACATTTTTGCTGTTTTTCTGGCATGTTTTTGTTGTCAATTTTTTTGCTGTTTTTTGTCACATTTTTGCTGTTTTTTGTCACATTTTTTGTAGTTTTTTTGTCACATTTTTTGTAGTATTTTGTCACATTTTTGTTGTTTTTTGTTACATTTTTTGTAGTTTTTTGTCACATTTTTTGTTGTTTTTTTGTGACTTTTTGTGTTTTTTGTCACATTTTTTGTAGTTTTTTGTACATTTTTTATAGTTTTTTGTACATTTTTTGTTGTTTTTTGTGACGTGTTTGTTGTTTTTGTGACATTTTTGCTGCTTTTTTGTCACATTTTTTATAGTTTTTTGTCACATTGTTTATAGTTTTATTGTCAATTTTTTGTTGGTTTTATTGTCACATTTTTGTTGTTTTTTTGTTTAGTTTTTCCTCACTCGCTTTTTGTCATTTTTTTCAAATTTTCATGCTCATTTTCTTCTTGTTTTGGTCGCTATTTCAACGCCTTTTTTTTGACAAGCTTTTAGATTTGGGTAAAGCCAAACCGGAGAAAATACGTTCTGTTCAGGTGGGGGTTAAGAGGCTAAAGACAAAAACAAATTGACCAGTGAAAACCACCATTTCAAACTTTTTTTTTTTTTCAAATCTTTCAAATGACAAATTGCAGCGATTACAGCTCGGTGCGTTCTCTCTCTCTTCACAGTCTGGGCTCACTCCCATTCATGTGGCCGCCTTTATGGGGCATGACAACATTGTTCATCAGTTAATTAACCACGGGGCGTCGCCGAACACAAGCAACGTGGTGAGTGCTTTTTCTCCATCTAATAACATTATATTAACTGTTAACCAACTTTCACATTTGGCACGCTCATCTCAAAGGGGGGCATTGTATTAGAAAACTATAGACACTTTGAGGAATGACGCGACATGTTATACGCTCATGAATCCGTACACCACACACACAGCGCTGTAGGCTACACAAACCAGCCCAGTTTACTTTCATTAGATGTAGGAAAATGAAGAGAAGGCCTTCATTATCTTCCTCACACGACCAGATTGAAAAAACGATCAAGTGACTTTTGCCTTCATCACTGCTGTGTAAAGCCTTGGCATGTTTATCCAATAGTTTTAAATGTCCTCATACTGAACACAGTCTCCAGTTCGGGGCTTTTCGAAATGGGGACTTCCTAAATGTGGGGCTTTTGTTCCAAGATGAAGTTGTCTTGGCTTCTGTGGTGTCATTTTTGTAGCATTTCTGCGCTGATTATGATGGTTAAATTGTTAAAATGGTGGTGAAAAGGGAACATGGTTAAAGGGGATTATAAACAGCAGCTCTTGGAGTTTGTGAGTAAAATCTTTTCTTGATTTCATAAACAATAAGGTGATAAGTCAACCCTAACCTGACTGCACCACTCTCCGAAAAATGACAGATGTCTTCAAAATGATCATAGAGATATTATCAACATTATGTGAAATGTTTGATAAGATACAGAGAAAGCATTGTGTTGCCTCAGAGTGAGAAACTAGACACTAGAAAGATGTTCCTGGAACGTCTGTAACAATAACATTTGCACTTTTAAACCAGACGGAGCTTGTAGTCAGTAAACAGACAAAATGAAGGAGTGGAAAAGGGGAAATCACAGTCCTATCTCTTAAACCCCAACTATTTAGTCGCCCACGCTGCTTCTGTGGCCAGGTTTCCGTGGCAACTCGGCCTATGGGACGTCATTATGGTTTAAACGGGGGCGGGGAGGGAGAGGGGCTATCCTGCTCCTTCTAACTTGGGACACTGTACGTCAGAGTGAGCCGAGTGGGAGGAACAATGCCCTGCGTCTTTCAGTAACTTCCAGTTCAGTGTTTCTTGAGGATCCAAGTGGGAATGTTGCACCAGAAAGTTTTGGGGGAATAATTTGGGATCTATCCTTTTTGTGGCGTGTGACTCTTGCAGAGGGGAGAGACCGCGCTCCACATGGCTGCACGAGCGGGACAGTCCAATGTGGTGAGGTATCTGCTGCAGAACGGGGCACGAGTGGATGCCAAGGCCAAGGTAAAACATACATTTGTCCGGTGAGGGTTGCAATGTGGGTTATGCTCTCGGGACATTGTGGAGAAAACTGTTTATTCTTCTTTATAGAAACATTTTAGAGAATAATACACAAAATAGTGATTAGAAAAACACTGATGCAAGATTCAGGAAGAAAACAGGTAGTGCCAGTCTGTTGGCATTGTTGTTGACCATGCATGCTGCTTGCAACATTTGTTACACAGGGTTAGCCTCATAGAATAATTTCCAAAGTAAATATGAAAGACACTTTAGCCTCATCAAGATGACTTAGACATACATGTGTTTTTTTTTGTTTTGTTCTAATAATCCTTCTAAATGGTTGAGGATATGATGCTTAAACGTGCACCAGTGTGGGGCTGCATCTATATAAGCATTTTTTCTTATTTCATTTTATTAGTTTATTACAGGGACAATTCATATTAATCAACATTTCTGTAAATGTGCCTATAAGGTGATATCATCAAAATGTGAGGCCGTTTCTATTTCACCAACAAGCCTCAATTTATTATCATCTTCCACCTGAGTTACATTATTGCTGACACAGCCAAAAAAAAACAAGGAATATCTTAAAAATGTTCAAAAAGACCGATTTTAGTCAGGGTTTACTTCAGTTTTTGTATTATTTCGGTAGCGATTTAGTATATTTCACACAATTTGACACAATTTGCCTAAAGCAAAACTAATTGCTTACAATTAACGTACTGTGTTGAAATAGTTAAAAATGAATTGCAATTGCACTTTTAATGTGCAAATACACCGTACCGGGCTGTAAAGTGAGACGCTATGTACGCCTTTGTTGCCCTTTGTATACTGTTATTGAACCTTGCATTTCAATGTGTAATTACTTTTTATTACCTATACCCACACATGGAACTTGTAAGCTTTAATCTAACAGTCATAATTATAGTGGGAATAAAAGGTAACACTTTATTTTACAGTAACCTTGATACATTGTACCTAAGTAAATTTAGTACTATGTAATGTGCTCTGTAACAATCTGTAATGACTTATACCTATGGAATATAAGTCATTATATTCCATAGGTATAATGGAATATAATGGAATATATTCCATTATAATGGAATATATGTATTAGTAGTTTTGTAGATACATAATGCAGTAAGACATAATTGTAACCCTAACCTGTGTTCTATTTCATCATGTACCTACAAAGTACTAATACAAGTTATTATATTGTGTATCTAACCCATAGGTACAAGTTATTACACATTGTTACAGAGCACATTACATTGTACTAAATTTACTTAGGTACAATGTATCAGGGTTACTGTAAAATAAAGTGTTACCTTTTATTCCCACTATAATTATGACTGTTAGATTAAAGCTTACAAGTTCCATGTGTGGGTATAGGTAATAAAAAGTAATTACACATTGAAATGCAAGGTTCAATAACAGTATACAAAGGGCAACAAAGGCGTACATAGCGTCTCACTTTACAGCCCGGTATGGTGTATTTGCACATTAGTTATGCCGTCATTTTCCCTTGTTCCACCTCGTTGCTCTTTATTATTCGTTGTTCCATAGCGTCTCTCTTTACAGCCCACGCTGACATTTGCTATGGTGTATTTGTGCGTTAGCTATGAGGTCATTTCCCCAATTTATGAAACTTAAAGCTGGCACATCTACATGACGGCTAAAACACCTGCAACTTCACACGTTGTACACTTTTGTTACACTTTATTACTTACATGTGTAATTACTCATTCTTGTTTCTTGTTCCTACACATGGAACTCGCGGGCTGTAATCCAAAGTGTTACCCACATTTTTTCTCATAATGTGATGTGAGGAATAAAAACGTAGTCTTAAGTTGGTCTAAAAGTGACCTTGGCAGTTATACTAGGAGGCTGTGGGAGATGAGAAGCAGTAAAGGAGGGTTTGGCTCCGAGGGGGTTGTGAGTCTCCTCTCAGTATCACGGGGCATGGGTCACTGTAGGTTCTGCAGGCTCCTCCCACTGACCAGGACACGCTTGTGCCAGAACAATGGACGGCTCTAAATTGCCCCTGGTCAAAGAAAGGCTGCCTGCCAAATGTGTATCTCGAAATGTCAGCCGCTGCCACCAACGCGGCAACTCTTATGTGCAAGAATAAGGAATGAGGTCATTTGTGCAAGGCGAAAATGCAATGCAGTGACTGAAATCCCCAACGGAGAACATTAAGTTGATGGCTCACGCCTCATTTAGATCATTTTAGTTCTATTTTTACAGGCCATTATCACGCAACTGCCACAAAGGACTTTACAAAAACACACTGAAAGATTACAATGCAACATCTTTAGCCTCTATCAGGGTGTGGAAAGACTCCAAATTACCCCAAATGGGATCCACCACCATTATAGACAATTGTCGAGTTAATGGCACTTTTAAGTTTTGTATTAAATGTCATGTTTATGTAATGATGTGAGGTAGGATGGAATACTTTTGGAAACCCATTTTATTGTCATTGAAGTGCTCAGTTGGGATTACATTTGTTGTTTATTATTACAATCTAAATTGGAGAAAAAGAGTGGAGCAAACCTCTATTAGCCATTTAACTTACTCCTAGTTTAACACAACTGGCAGTTAGGCTGGAATACCTGTGGCTTTGACCATGTAATGTAAAGCCACGTTGTGTTTTCCAGGACGACCAGACGGCGCTGCACATTGCCAGTCGACTGGGGAAACCAGACATCGTTCAGCAGCTCTTGTCCAACGGAGCGTACCCGGACTCCACCACCAGCTCCGGGTACACGCCCCTTCATCTGGCGGCGCGGGAGGGGCACAGGGACATCGCTGCTGCCCTGCTGGACCAGGGGGCCAGTCTCGGGGTCACCACCAAGGTAGAGCTACACCACCTGCTCAATATGCTGTGTTTGGGTTTAGCAGTGCAGCAGTTAGGGCTGCCCAGAACATGCTTATTTCTGGAAAACATTTGGAGAAATACAGATCCCCAAAATGCTTCACTTTGATGTAAAACAATAAAAAAGTGATATGCTTCTTCCTCCTAATGGGGTGATTGGGGGGTCATTCATCTCCCCCTGGTGTCTCTGGCCAGAAAATTGCAGCTTTCCTGCCACCAATACACACTAATGGAATCACGAAGAAGAAGCTAACAGGCTAACGGGCAAAGCTAACTGGGCTAGTGCCACTTAAACAGTATTTACAGCCAAGTTTGAGTGAAAAAAATGATCTCCATTGTGTACATGGATGAACAATATCCCTCTCTCACTTTGTCTTTTCTATCAGCATAGTATTTACTCTCACGGACAATTAATGAGTTAAAAAAACTAACATGCTACGACACCTGCAGTGCTGCTTATGACCTCTAGGGGCATGTCTTTACAAATTGGATTCTTCATGAAGTATGTTATCTATAGCTCAGTTTTCAATACCTTAGATGTTAAGACTTCGGCTTCACGTCACCCTCCAGTGATGTAATGATTAACTCCTGATGCTTTGACATAATAGCTCTAGCAGATATGACTACTAAGGAAAGTCATGTTAAAGCTATATTTACGTATTCCCCAATCCACAGCAAGTAAGGTTGTCTGTTCTTTATCCGCTTTCAGAAGGGCTTCACTCCTCTGCATGTAGCAGCAAAATACGGGAAGATTGAAGTAGCAAACCTGCTCTTGCAAAAAGCTGCTCAGGCTGACGCTGCTGGGAAGGTAAAGACCCATCTAACAACATCGACCTGCGCTGCACTACAGTTACTGCTCATGTTGACTTCTTCTATGGGTAGATTTTTCCAAGTTTGCCCCGGAATATACACTTGAATTTGAACTACAATGTTGTGAGGTTTAGAAAAAGGTATCAGATAGGAGGCAGTTTCAGGTAAAAAAACTTTATTTCAGTCTCAGAGTGGAAATTTTGTACAGAGGAAGGGTAGTTGTGTGGGTTGCAGGATGATGAGGTTAGTGGCGGACCAAAGGAAGGGATTTGTGGAGTAACTAATTGGACCGGTCATTGGTTTGAGAAGATGCTGCAGGAGATAGATTTGACAGGTTGATTTGTTTGCAGCAAGGCCATATTAGTACTGTACTGTTTAAAAAGAAGACAGCCAAAATAACATCAGAAATAAAGCCACAATAAATCATATATGACAGAAATTCACTTGTGACGATCTACAAAAGAAATACCTACCCATAGGAGAACTTACCTGAATGAACATAAGCCAAACTCAGTGCTGATCCTTCACTCAAGTCCTCCAGCAGCATCACTGTCTAACACGCCTGTATACATGTGTTCAGAGTGGACTAACCCCACTGCATGTGGCAGCGCACTATGACAACCAGAAGGTGGCGCTGCTCCTGCTGAACCAGGGAGCCTCGCCGCATGCCTCAGCCAAGGTACGTGCAGCTCAGAGGCAGCAAAAGTGCACCGCAGCCTCACTCCGTCTCTGTGAAAGCATCATGACCTACTTTTAGTCAATTAAAATGCACTCTGTGGAGGAAGGGCAGGTTGGAACTTTTTTCACGAGCGGATGCGGATCTATCGGGAATCTTGCCACATGATTAGCACATAGGAATTAATCTTGTGCTTCGATTGATTCTGTAGGTTCATATTGAAGTTAAAAGGTGAGTTTTGTTTTCAAAAGGGAGAGAATCTACCAAGCAGCCTGTTGTTATGTCTGCCTAAAGCACCCCATACGACAAGAACCGTCATGTATTGCGTTTTCTGACACCTTTAAAGTATTATGTTCTTCTGTATCTTCATTTTCTTTGCTATCTGTTCCCTGGACGACTTTTTCTAAACAGTGAAGTCACATTTATTAAACCTCCTTGCCAAGTTTTTCTCAATCTCAAACTATAACAGAAGGAGGAAGTTGAATTTAAATTGTCCCTGTACAGATTCTATCCACATTCTTCACATGCACAAATATTTATGCATATTTTACATCTTTCAGGCTGCAAAAGGGAGTGGGGCCTTTAGAAGCCACTCGGCAATTCTGTTCTGGGTCAAAGGGACTGAGGAGCAGGGAGAGACATCCAGCAAATTGCCAAAGCTAGGACCCACTAGAACCCATAGAACAAAATGTTCTGACATGTGCAGCAGCCCTAACTACTAGATCAGCTCCACTGCAAAGCAGAATTCACATTATGGCAACACTGACAGTGCATCGTCACATACTTCAGGGTTTGCAATAATTAAAAATAGTTTATATGCAAGGGCGTGTTGGGTAATCGGGAGAGTCGGGAAATTTCCTGGTGGGCTATGGTGCTTTTGAGCCGGCAGAATGAATGAATTAATAACAGAGTCACCGTTGTGCTATTCCAGGCCTAAAGGCTCTAACTGGGCTGTAGCAGCCGTAATGGTCATGTAAATCTATCATATAATGACTGATGTATCAAGATCAGAAAGAGCTTTTGCATCGAACCTTTTATATTATTTTACGTCGAAATAACCCAGAGGGGGGGATCTAGTTCAAGTTGGTGCAGTCCAATCCAGCAGAGAAGTGTGTGTAAAGAAGGGGAAAATGCAGGTGAAATGTAGAAAAAGTGGACCAATAATATATATTTTTATCCACATAACGTCATAATGGCTTATGAGGCCAGCACACTATAACTGAGCTACACTTCCATAGATTTATGGGCCTATCTAAATCATTAAATTACTGCTTTTCCAATATGCTTTATAGGACGAAAAGGGTTTTCCTCTACATTCTACCAGAAAGAAAATTTGTACGTTAGGTCTAATTCTTGTGAAAGGACAAAGAGTGCATGTCATTAGACACAATCACTTCAACATTTACCCAAAAGTAAAATGTTTTAGAAAATGTCCATGCGGATACGACCCAAACATGCAGTTGCACAAGTTTAGTTAATAATATTAAGTGATATTTTTATCCTGTTTTCCCCTCAGAACGGCTACACACCGCTTCACATCGCAGCGAAGAAGAACCAGATGGAGATCGCCACTACGTTACTGGAATACGGGGCGTCCACGAACACTGTCACACGGCAGGGCATCACTCCGCTTCACCTGGCCGCACAAGAGGGCAACGTGGACATGGTCACGCTACTGCTGGCCCGGGACGCTCCGGTCAACATGAGCAATAAGGTGCAGCAGAGACAGGAGATTTTGCTCTCATTGTGCAAGAACAGTTTCACTCATTTCAGTCAAAACGTCTCCTCTGCTTTGGTCCTCAGTCTGGGCTGACGCCGCTGCACTTGGCCGCCCAGGAGGATAAAGTCAACGTGGCTGAAGTTTTAGTAAATCACGGGGCGACTGTTGACCCGGAGACAAAGGTGGGTTAAGTTTACTTTATAGCCTATAGTCACATAGTCATGAATGCGACATATAAATCAACCACTTCTTAGACATTTCCCTGAAGTACTTTGGATAAAATGTAAGCAATCTGTTAGGTTCAATATTATTTAGAAGACTGTTAAAGGGATATTTCAGGATTTTTGACTAGGGCCTCATTTCCTAGTTATTTTTAAGTCATGCAGTCCTTAGATTTGAAGAGTTTAGTGATGCTAGGCTAGTGCATGTCTATGGTAACTAGTAGCCTGCTTTAAAAACCTCCTCAAAATCATGGGGTCGTCCTCCAAAGGTTGCCATATCTGATTTGTTGAAAGCTCCTTTGTGAATTCCACATGTAGTAATGTCGGCTGCAGGTAAACAAACTACTGTAGATCCGGTAACCTGTAGATCCGGTAACCTAGCAGATCACTCCGCCGCTGCGTAGCTTACAACCAGGAAGCTGACGCTGCTCAAATATATTAAAAGAAAAATTCAGTCGACACAGACATTTATATGGGTAGTGTTTATATGGTGTTATAAGTGATTTGCCTCAGGTGCACTGTACTTTGGTAAGATTGTTTTTAATGCAGGCTACTAGTTACCATAGACATGCACTAGCCTAGCACTAGCCTAGCGCCACTTAACTCTTCAAACATAAGGACTGCATGAATTAAAAAAAAAAAAAAAAATCTCCAGAGATCAACAACACTCTGGATAACTACGAAATGAGGCCCTATGTAAAAAAATCCTGAAATATCCCTTTAAGTACTTCACCCACTAACTTATATTGTTTTAGCTAATGCTACTCCCTAAATTGATTTTCATGACATTCAATTTACAGCAATCGGCCCTGATGTCTATTGAAAATGTTCCAATGCTAACAAAAACATCATCATTTCATTTTTCCCACAGTTGGGCTACACTCCTCTCCACGTGGCCTGTCACTACGGCAACATCAAGATGGTCAATTTCCTGTTGAAAAACCAGGCGAAGGTCAACGCTAAGACCAAGGTTCGCCTCTCACTGCGTTCTATTGATGTTTGACAGTCGTAAACGTGTTTTTTTAACCTTTCTCTGTGTTTGTCGTCTGTGCAGAACGGGTACACGCCTCTGCATCAGGCCGCTCAGCAGGGGCACACTCACATCATCAACCTGCTGCTGCGCCACGGGGCATCGCCAAACGAACTCACTGCTGTCAGTAACAATGCTTTACTTTCACAATATGCTCTGTATGACATGTCTCAAAGTCGAGTGCCACCTTTGCCAGTTGTATTGATTAAGTGTTGGGAGATTGACTTGTTTCTAACACAAGCTTCAAGGGTTTAGTGCAGGAGCCTCAGCGCATCTGATGATTTGTCAACAATAGTAACTAGTAATTTCAGAACTCAACACTGACACTCATGTACCTCTGTTAACCAACTACATTATGTTTTCCTACAGAATGGGAACAGCGCTCTATCCATCGCCAAACGGCTCGGGTACATCTCAGTGGTGGACACTCTCAAAGTCGTCACCGAGGAGACTGTAACTACTCAGGTCAGACTGGGGGTCCCACATGGTCTTGTTGTTTACGTTAAGCCAAAACATTTGGTGACATTTAGCATAAATACTGTGACATGAAAGAAAAATTGAGAAGCTTTCTCTCCCTATATGGACACACGAGGGTCAGAAGTGGCTGCTTTGGTCTGAAGAGTAAAGCTGACATATGAAAATGTGTCATGCAATATCTAGTTTTAATAGAGACACTTTTTTGAGCTTTTACCCTTGTCATAGCGTTGTTCCCTCATCAAAAACATATGGACTTGAATTGAACATTTTATTTCGAGCCGTATAAACAGAACTATACAGTGTTCAAGAACAAATACAGAGACAAGGGTATATGCCATATCTGTCCAAGATCTTTACCTTTACATACAACATACGTCCTTTGCCCCTATAAATACACATGGAGTTGTAGTTCTTGCAGTTTTGAGGGAACACAAACTGTCCTCCAGATTTTTAAAGCCAACCCCCATCTATTTGCTCAAAGGAGGTAATTTACCAAGTGTTTGTTCATGTGCAAAGTGAGTAGCATGTGCAAAAGTGGATCAGCAGCACAGTCATTTACTCATTTGTATTCTAATATACACATCAGATATATTTTGTGTTTTCAAATGATTAATTGGTTAAAGAGACTAGATGCAAGTTGGCCATTTTATACTCACTTCTGCCACCTCAGGTCACAAATTCAACTGCACCTTCTATATTAAACTTGTCAGTCATGCACAAGTTTTTATTGCACTTCGGACCCGAATTAACACCTTTTTGAGTGACAGTGCAGGATTTTAGAGGCAGTTGTGGTGAATAGGTCTGGGTTCATTCTTAGGACATGGCTGGAACAGGTAGGGGGAGGAAAATACATAATTTTAACATTTTTAAACCTCATATAGTCCCTTTAAACATGTCCACAAATAGCCGCTCTTTTCCAGCTTGCCCTCCCTTTTAGCGGCCGTATTGATATATGAACCCAAACTGTTCATCACAGCATCATATATTTACTAGCATGTTGTTAGCTAAAAGGGAAAGCTTGCATTCACAGTTTTACAACGTGTCATTCGCACCTACAGAGGGTGTTCCAGGCGAAGTCTCTCACCTTACAGTCTTTTCTTGACACTGACATCATTTTAAAATATCAAACATAACATATCAGTGCTGAAGTTTCCAAAAGAACGTTTCTACACCTCAATCTTTCATGATGTGTCCACTTCATTTTAAAGAAGATTTCCGGTTTGTTTCAGACTGTGACAGAGAAGCACAAGATGAATGTCCCGGAGACCATGAACGAAGTATTGGACATGTCTGACGATGATGGTAAGGAGGATTTTTACGAGAACAACATGTCCCAGGACAATCTGACTTACATTGTGGCAGGTTTAGACTCTAAAGGGCCTAAGTGACTGTAATGGCTCGGAATAAAACATACCTAATTTGTCTATAAAGTGCACTCTATTTAAGCCCTAAGTAGTTGTCCATTTGCCCTGCCATATCCGGACCATTCACATGTTTTATTTCGCTCTTATTCTAAATGACCACATGCTCATCATTATTATTACAAGTGTGATTTTATTTCCTGTTTGATTTTTTCCATCATTCTTGTTTTGTTCTAACCCTTTCCTCCATGCCGATCACACAGTGCGTAGGGCCAATGTTCCTGAAATGATCACAGACGACTATTTATCTGATGTGGAAGAAGGTATTTTTTTCCATCCATTGTTTTATTTTTTTATTTGCTTCATTGTCATCCCTTTTTCTGTTGCTTTGCTTTCGTGCATTCTTTGGCTGTTATTTTTTTTTTCCCATTTTCTTCCATTACAACCTACTACTCAGTTTTTGGGTGAAGGTTTGGGAAAAGTTAGCCAACACATCGCTCAAGAGTCTGCGCTCTCCTCGTTTCTCAGGAATTCTGCCGCTCGACTCACAATATTTGATCGTCGCGCCCCCCACTTTTTCCCTACAGTACATTAAAGCTTTCTCAATTCTCTCTTTTTTGCGCCCCTTCCTGGTTGCCATGGCGACTGTCTGCACATGGCATTGTGGGTATAGATTTCCCTTTCATTGGTCGGAGTGGGCCGCGCACACACACACACTCAAGCCTTTGTCTGCGGCGGCTTATTAGCGACGTTCCCATTGTACGCTCACACATTGGAGCAAAGCAAACAGCGCCGTGTCAGCTGTGTCTGTGCACAGCATGTGTCTACGGAGGGGCGGAGGGGCCAAAAAACACATGGAGCCGGACTTTACACTGTACCGCCAAGGCATGTGACATACTGCCGTTTGTACATGGGGATTGTAGTCGTGCAAAAGCATTTCATTGCTAAATACATGGAGAATACAAACTTTCTACAAAATTTAGCTTGAGTGCATATTAATGTCAGTTGTCGTTGTAAAAAACGCCAAGAACCTAATGAGAGGATTGAGATGTGTGGTAGGCAGAGGTGGGTAGAGTAGCCAAAATATTTACTTGAGTATAACTGCTTTAAAATCATGCTAGTCAAGTAGAAGTGAAATGTAGTCGCCCAAATATTTCCTCAAGTAAGAGTAAAAAACTACTTGAAGAAATTGTACTTGAGTGCTGAGTAACTGAGAGTACATGAAAAACAAAACACGGTAACACTTTACTTAACACTACCCTTGATACATTGCACCTGCCACATAAAGTATAATGTAATGTGCTATGTAATAATGTGTAGTAACTTGTACCTACAGGTTACATACCCAGTGGAATAATGTGTATTAGTACTTTGGAGGTACATAATGTAATAAGTTATAAGACCCAAACTGTATCCCCTTATCTTATGTCTTGTTACATTATGTACCTCCAAAGTACAAATACACATTATTCTATTGTGTTTGCACTGTATAGGTACAAGTTATTACAGACTGTTACAGAGCAGATTGCATAGTACTACATTTGGCAGGTACATTGTATCAAGGGTAGTGTAAAACAAAGTGTTACCAAAAAGGTTAACATTACCATAAAAATGTATAAAAAGAAATCAAAATGCTCAAATTGTATGCGTTAAAATGAATATTTTTTGCTCAAAGTAAGAGTACAGATAATTCTTTTTAATGTTACTCAAGTAGATGTAAAACGTACTGCATGAAAAAACTCTTCTTCTATATTATAAATCTTGAGGGACACTTCCTTAAAATAGCCTGTTGTTATTGGTTTTAAGATGAAGATATTATTACATTATATCAAGTATCTTGCAGACTTTAAATTCGGTGTCAGAGTTGTAACATTTTGCATATTTTCTTTTAAATAGTCTTAAAACACTTAAAGGGCTAATATTGGTTTATGGATTTGACCTTGACCTGAGCCGGTCCCGTCACCTACATCTATAACCACAAGGCTACGCTCAAGATGTTTTAGAGCAGCAACACTTTTTTTTTTTTTTTCAATGGCCAAAACTTAATACTAGAAATTAATGATTATTATTATTACAGAAATTGATGTTGGAAATATCGACATTACCTTCTCTTGTAAGTCCCTGACACTAACCCAAGTGTGCCGTGTTTTTTTGCCGTGAAGATTTGGCTTTCGTTTTAACCCGCATTTTTCCGATCCACGCCTGGTCGTTGCAGTGTTGTGTTGTTGTTTCTGTTGTACAGCTTTATTACCGTGTTGCAAATCGTGATCTAAATTTATAAGTGAAACATGAGTCGGACGAATGCACGCGCGGAGCAGCTGCGCGACAGCAATGATTAACGTCTGCAATAACTCAGAGCTAATTCAGGGCGGCGCTCAAACAAGGCAGCAAAACTACGAACTGCTCAATCATTATGTCATTTTATGCAGTCGGAAAGTGCATTGAACAGCGTAATATACCTGAAGGTGTAGACTGAGTTTCAAAGTACCACGTTAGCCAATGGATTAAAGGTTATATTATGGTTTATTCTGACTTTTTAAACTACTTTAGGATACCTTAGCCTTGATATTTTTGTAGAACTTCAAACAACTAGAAAAATCCTTAGTATTAAATATGTTATTAAATGTAGTTCTGCATAAGACCAGTAGATGATGCACTGCTGCTGTATGCTTCTTAAAGCAGTACTAAGTAACTCATGCCCCTAGAGGCCATAAGCGCCACTCCAGGTGTCGTAGCATGTTACAGTTTTTTACTCATTAATTGTCCTTGAGAGTAAATACTACTCTGACAGAAAAGTCAAAGTGAGAGAGGGATATTGTTTATCCAATTACAGAATGGAGATTATTTTTTTCACTCAAACTTGGCTGTAAATACTGTTTAAGTGGCGCTAGCCCACAGTTAGCATTGCCCGTTAGCCTGTTAGCTTCTTCTTCGTGATTCATTAGTGTGTATTAACGCCTCCGGGTCGGAGCAGGGAAAGCTGCAAGTGTGGTTATCTGGCCAGAGACACCAGTGGGAGATAAAAGACCGCCCAATCATCCCATTAACACTTGTATTACCCCCAGAGGGCCTACGAAAAGGATTTATTAAGATAAACAAGTTCTAGTACTGCTTTAATTGAAGTTGACAAAAATGATCAACAATAGCTTCCCAAATCAGTTTAAAACAGGCTAATCTGGAACTAGGAAGTGAAGAGATCCCGGACAGACCCAGGGATCTCGATTTAATCTTGGATAATTTCTTTAGTCTTTGTGATCGGAGGGTGGGCTGGCGCTTTGAGTGCAAAAGAGAAAGAAACATGCATGAATTAAGAAAAACACTGCTTGTGTTTGATGAGGATGTGACATAATAACAAATTTAAAAGCTAAAAAAAAAAAGCCTTCCACTTCTAAATGGCTCGTGTATAGTCTGCTTCAGGTTCTACCATTCACTTATATTGCACTATTTATAATATATTCAATCCAGCCCACCAAAGTGCTGTAAATCTCTGAAACCAGTTAAGAACAGTAGATTAAATGCCAAAAATAATACTAAAGCCACTAAAAAGGCTTAAAAACCAAAAACATGTCATAATATTGACTGTGTCTAACAGTTGTAACATGCATTGCTCTTTAGTCCAGGCTGAGCTATTTTTATAGAGTTATGTAAGAAAGAGATATTTTTATCCATTGCTTGATTATTCTTAGAACTTCAGATTATTGTCATTGAAATATTGTTCATTTTAATTAATGTTTTATTCATTAAGACAGATTTACATAGACTTGAGAGATTTCTATTTAGTATTCAAATCTATCCACAAATGATGACAAACTTTCTGAGGATTATGCCGCTCCCAAGATTGCACGGATGCGTCTATTGTCAATGAACCAATTGTTCGCTTTGTACGAAAACAACAGAAAATCAACAAACGTGTTTATTTATAGGTGCACCTGGGACAGTAGTTGTAGCGGAGTGTGTTGACAACTTTTCAGATACACACCCTCTTATACTATTCCTGTCCCGCTCTGTCTCCAAAAGTGTCACACGGCGGATAATCCCGGTGCAGGGGCGGATGGGCGGCCGAAAGCTGATCTGTTTGTGTGAGAGGGAAGGAGAAAAAAAAAAAAAAGAAGAGAGAGAGAGAGAGACACACAGTGATAGGCAGTGCGCGGGACGGGGGGTGGGACCGTCCCGGGACAGTGCACGCATGAACAGGAGGCGCGTGAGAGTGGAGAGTGAGAGACAGGAGCGAGGGGTCGTAGACTGGGGGGGAATTTGAGGATTGTTACCCGCTCGCCTAAATGAAGTGTTTCAAAGTAGGAGGTGAGTTTTAATCTAAGTTTGCCAAGTTAGCGGTGGGGGATGGGGGACTGTAGCGTTTGTGGTAGCTGCGATAGGGGTGTGGGAGACCAGAATTGGGGAGGTGCGGGGGTCTCTAATGCTTTGTGACCGCTGGAATGCCTGTCTTTCTTTCACCGCATGCACTTGTTGCCACGGCTCTCCTGTCCTAACCCCTACCTCTCTGACTTCAGTTAGGAAGAGCCTCTGTGGGGGGATAACATGCCGCTAACTTTCTTCGTTTTGGACTTGTAACGTATGTCAAATTCATTTATAAGCGGTTTTCTTGGTTGCTGCTGTTTTGTATGTGCTAAAACACTTATCTGAAAAACTGTAGTCATGCCTGCTGCCTCGTGCACTCCCATATTGTGTGTCAAGCGCTACTGTTAGGTTTTCATCTTTAAAAAGGAGTTTTTTGTGTGCTAGCTTTACTGAGGACTTTGCCGCTGGTGACCTGTTCCCCACTATTTGCCCTGGGACAAAACACATTTAGTGACAGAAAGACTTTTGTTTTGCTCTGCGTTGGTGTGCAGCGCAACAAAAGCCCATCTGGGAAAGAGCCTCTGGTCAAAGGCTGTATTGATCATCCTGCCCAAATCTGTGGACACAAATAGTTTAAATGCCCATTAAATGGACCACTTTCTTACATTTGGACCAGGTACACTGCAAAAAGTAAATATCAAGCGTTGGCTTAAATGGCTTGAATTGAGGAAATGTATCTTGTACACATTTAGACACTTTTCCTGATTGGACCAAGTTTACTTTGCTTGTTTGAGGAGATTTAAGACCAGTTCTAAGGTAAATCTCGCTTGAAATAAGAAAGTAAAATTGCCAATGAGATAAGGGCAATTTTCTTACCCCATTGGCAAAGAAAATTACCTGAAATAAGGACGAAATGTATTGGGACGAGTCAGAAACATCTCAACAACATCTTAACTAGTCAAAACAACTAAAATTTGGATTATTATGCTTAAATTGAGATGTTTATACTAATCTACTTAATTACCTTTTGCAGTGTATTACTTCAGTTCTGTTCAGTAGCTAGTTAGTCATATTACTTATGACCTTTTTATGTCCAAATTTAGGTCTCTGTTTTAGTCCTGGTTCAGTCCTGCTTTGGTTCTTCCCTGAGATTATGCCGTCCTGTTGTTTGAGAGGATACTTTTGCGACAGTTTGTGAATCACTGACCTGCACCTAAAGCGTTGCAGAATAGACATAACGACCATTGCCGATTTCTCTCATCGGGTTGCCACGTTTGTTCTTGTGCAGGCGATGATGCGATGACGGGGGACACAGACAAGTATCTGGCGCCCCAGGACCTGAGGGAGCTGGGGGATGACTCTCTGCCTCAGGAGGGCTACATGGGCTTCAGCGTCGGAGCGCGGTCGCAAAGGTAAGAAGAGCAACCAATTTGATGAGGAGTGTTTTCATTAAGTCACTGAGATGTTCCATGTGACTGACATTTTCTAACGCAGCCTCAAAAGCTAAACTGGAAACTTAAAAATGTTCTGTTTTTTTAGTTTCATTACAACGTTTTGTGGTCCTGATTGAAACAAGGGCATTAATTGTACAGCATATCCGCTAGAACACTCAAGTCAAGAACACACTATTTCCATATAGGATCAATGCCTTTTCTCGCCGCGCTGTTGAACTTTTGCTCAGTCGGACAAAGTGTGAAAATATTGACTCGCGCTGCAGCAGAGGGGTGGAGTTATTGGATATCTGAGCAGTGACACACATGGACCTGGAGCCACCGGAAATTAGAGCCAGTGTCAATAGCAATGGCCTTGAGCACTGAGCCGCACAAATGCACAGAGGAGTTTCGACCAATATAAGGCAATGAAGGCTAGACCTGTCTGAGAGCCTGGACACAGTTCACTAATGATGCACTGTGAGATATATTGGACGCATTTTTGAGGGTGAAAATCGTGAGGAAAAACATATGCTGATGATTGAACACGAAAAACACTCTCGCTCTCGCCTCAAGAAAGAAAGTGTTTCACATGTATACATTTTATGCATTCAAACATCGTAAAAGCTGTAAGCAAAGTAAAGTTGAACATTGAAACTATGTTCAAGGTTCTCATGACCCACTTTAGGGTCCTGATCCACTGGTTGGAAACAGATAATGTGGAAATCCCACCCATCTAATGTTTTACCGCTTCCAGTGTAATTACAATTGACTTTTGGCTGCTCCACCCTCCTGACTTGCTCAATTGTTGCAAGGAAAGGCCGATTAAAATACCATTGCAATGCTAACATGGAGGCAACAGTCACGATCTGCCATATATAATGAAACAAAGACCGACCAAGCATTGTTTATGAGCCAGGAAGAATACAATTCATCCTCAAAGCTTATGTGAGTTTTGCAATGGACAACTTGTGACATTAGACGACTGGGTGAAAACACTATGAGCAGTTCCTTTGGGGTGTTCCATGGTGTGCAGTGGTCAGGATCAAAAGTGGTCCAAGGACATTGGTAAATGATGCACATGGGGAGTGAAGGCCTGGGCTGATGAACATATGAGTGACTTAAGCTATGCCTGGTATGCAAATTAGTGAACATATAATTAGTTTAAAAAAAAATTCCACCAAGAGTGCAGGTCCTGTACATCTCTTTCACTCCTATTGTGTTCATAATCTCTATTCTCTCCTTATGTCCCTCGTAAATGTTAGTCCTAAAGTCAGGTAAGACTTGAGGCATGTCACAGGGTCCTCCTAACTCCCCCGTCCTGTCCTGTCCCTCCCTCTCCTCAGTCCCTGACCCTTAACCTGCCTAAAGCCCCAAGTACCAGTCTCTGTGTCCAAACCCCCCTCTGTTTCGACTAACATGATTCCACTAACAGCTCTGTAGATGTGGTGCTGTGTCTCGTGTGTAGTTTTTCTTAGTTCCCAACCTCAGTTCTGGAAAACCTGGGATGCTGTGTAAAATGCAAATAAAATATTTTATTTTGCTTCATTTTACATAGTGTCCGAAGTTTTTTTTCCCTGGAATCATACAATATCTATATTTGCACACATGGTTTTATTTGCTGATGGTGTTGATTGTAAATTTGATTTATGCTTGAGTTTTTGTGCATTGGTGGTCAGCAGGGGAGGGGGCACTGCTTTACGAGCTTCCAGGGGCCTGAACTGATACATCTGCATCAGTTTTGCGTCAAGCAGCTTTTTACTTTATGTTAAACGGACATATGCACTATCATATGTATTGTTTGTTTTGACTGTAGCATTCCTGTTGCGTGCTTCACAAGCTAACTGGTGTGAAGTGCAAATAGCTCTGGTGTAATTTCAGTTCGAGACTTCGTAATCATCACATGTCACTGCTCGGGAATGCTTTTTATTTACTCATAAAAGCCCATAGGCTGCACACCCATTATTAAGCATCTACAAGACAGTCTATTACTAAACACCACAAAACAACTACGTTCTCTCCGGGGCTTCATGACATACGGCTGTAGGTCATGCACTAGACCATCATCTATTATGTCAATAAGTCATGGGTTCACAACCTACTGTATACTGTGGCAAACACAGTAAGGTGATGTGTGAAATATAGTGGCGTGTACTAAGCTGCTCAATTCTTCCCATTAACAAGCAATTATTTTTTAATACTTAATCCATCATTTAGTTCATTAAAACATTTGGCGCCGTAATCAGCTCTTGTGGAATAGTATCTTCATTAAACCTATTCAGCCTTGTTTTCTTGACGCTGTATTCACTGTATAGACAAGTGTGAGATTATAATGAATAGATTTGTTATCGCCGTAATGAGTGTTTTACTCCTTTGTTTCTCTGCACTCTCCCCTTCCGGAGTTTCCTCAGCAAATTGTCATAATTATAAATCTGGAAGCTTTCACTTGAAGTGTTTTGTAAACTTGTGCAGTGTATCTGAATACCGACGCTGCACTCACGGTGGTACACTCTTGTTAAAGGTGCCACATCAGGTTCCTGGAAGCTGCATGCATTTAATGTGTTTGTGTTTTTGTTTTTTCTGTTCACTTCCCTGTATCCTCCACCTTACCCCGCCCTCCCTCCCACCTGTGTGTGTCCATCTTTGTGATTGTTGCCTTGGTAACTGCACCAAGCCTGCGTTCCTTCAGTTCTGATAGGTCCCACACTCTGAACCGCAGCTCCTACGCCCGCGACAGCATGATGATCGAGGAGATGCTCGCGAACAAAGAGGTAATTTTTTTTTTGGTCTTTTGGGGGGGTGTTTTGATAACCCATGACAAACAGTTATTGGCTGGACTTCTGTATTCCAGATATTCTCATGAAAGTTCCTTACCTTTGCAAACTTACTTACATGGGCTATTACACACATAGTGACCAGAATACCCAATGGCCGCTGGCTGCTCTGCTTTGTGACGACGTCACTAGAGGCCGCCATTGCTCCACCATTGCTGTAGTACCTTCTTGTAGCCGCTAGTCTCTCATTGGAAAGCATTGCACTTTAGACATGTAAAAAACAACTTTAAAGCCTCGTTTCTAATTTTCTTAAACTTTCTACAGCTAGATAATTCCTCCTGTGAAAACGCTGGGTTAGTTACAATTAAAGAAACCAGGCTGCTTTTTGGAAATCTTGTACTCTCTTGGAGCTGCGCAAACTATAAGTCACGTAAGGGCCAAGTCTACAGTGAAGATCCCGCCCTTATGCCCTTTTTAGGAACATGCTTCGTCAGAGCTGGGGAGGGGGAGTCTGTAAATCCGCCATGATTTCCTCCTTGAACGTAGATATTTTATCAAACGGGGATGAGTGAGGAATGACGGTCTATTAATAATATCTCTATGAGAATACCCAGCCTTTGTACCCAGTTAACCTTCTCGAACCAAATAACCAGGCTAAAACTACAGGGGACGGGCACATGTCCAAGTGTGCCGATCAGGCTGTGGTGCCGTGCCAAATGTCATCAATCCTCTTACACCTGAGACATTGTTGACAATAGGCCGACCAATCCTGTCACATTATTTCACGGTAAGGAGTAATGAGATTAGTTACCGGCTTCTACTTCTACTCTTCACATATTGGAAGGATTACCGCCATGTTCCTGAAAGTTCGAAAATGACTCCGGAGGTTAAGTTTAGGTGGACCTCGGTATAAACGCTATAACAGGATTGGGGATGGCCTGTGGGGAGACTCAGTTATACTCTGTGGATGCCCAATAGTGCACTTGGCCAGGAGATTATTTCTGAATGTGACAGGTAATTTTGCTCCTCTCCTCTCTCGCTGCTCCAGGCCATGTGTAAGGAAAAGTCCTTCATTGTAGAGCAGCGCAACAAGGTACCGACTGAGACCTACTGCCGTACTGTACATGCATGGGAGATTTGATTTATTTCTCTACCTTTAAGTTCATTTTTATTTGGTTTACATGATCAGTACATGTCCATCAACCACATTTGTGTTTGCTCATATTCTCATATTACTCCAAGTCATTCTCATGAATTTGCAGCTTTCCTTTTATCCTACCCTTTTGTGCCATTGACATCTCCTTCACTGAACCGAACTACTGCAAAACGCAAATCCGTTTCCACCTAACACTGTTGTTTTTCCTTCACTCCAGCATTTGTCCGTGGCGAAGGACTGCGACAACGAGTCTTTGAGGAGATACAGCTGGACGGCGGACGCACTTGATAACGTTAATCTGGTCTCTTCACCAATCCACTCGGGGTAAGTAACACGTGGAGAGAGTCACACGAGATGCGAAAGTTGTTTCTTTGTCCTTCGTTTGATGGTAGAATGGCTAGCGTCCATATTTTCAGCAGGAAGGATGTGAGCCCTTAGACCAGGAATAAAGTATGCATAAAGCAGTGTTCATTTCATCAACTAAATTATGCATAGTTTTTGTTGTTGAAATATATTTGCTGACTGAACGTAAAAGTAGGGTATGTAGCATAAATAGTATATAGAAACAGAGGGGACTGAATTTAAAGCAGAACTAAGTAACTCATGCCTCTAGGCCATAAATGTCATAGCATGTTGCGTTTTTTTTACTTATTAATTGTCCGTGAGAGTAAATATTACATTGATAGAAAAGATAAAGGGAGAGAGGGATATTGTGCATCCAATTACACCATGGAGATAATTATTTTCACTCAAACTTGGCTGTAAATACTGTTTAAGTGGTGCTAGCCCGCAGTTAGCTTTGCCTGTTAGCCTGTTAGCTTCTTCTCCTCCGACCCGTAGACAGCGAAGTTGCAACTTGTATTACCCCTAGAGGGACTACAAAAAGGATTTATTAAGGTAAACAAGTTACTTAGAATTGCTTTAAGTCTAAACTATCTTCCCTGAAACCCTTTAATATGAACATTAGCAACATATTCTGATTGATTTAAATAGGTTTAGTCAAATTACTTTGCTGCACGTTTCATTATCCTGAACCACTAGACCAGAGGTGTCCATACTATGGCCCACGGGCCAACTGCGGCCGGTGGCCCACTTTTAATTGTCCCGCTGCAAATTCTAAATTATAATTTGTTGTTTGTATATTTTTCTGTATGTGG
Source organism: Gobius niger (assembly GCF_951799975.1). Classification (NCBI taxonomy): domain Eukaryota; kingdom Metazoa; phylum Chordata; class Actinopteri; order Gobiiformes; family Gobiidae; genus Gobius; species Gobius niger. The sequence goes on along the minus strand of NC_136870.1, from coordinate 17,241,969 downwards.
CCCTCAGTGAAAAAAGTTTGGACACCCCTGCACTAGACCAAAACTAAAATGAGAGTGATTAAAAATGGTGTCAGTATGTTGGGTTACACTAAATAGGCCATAGTGATTTACCGTGAGAGAGAGTGGTAGTCATGTCTTATTTGTCAGTCTTGCAGCATTCCAGCTATTATCCTGAAAATACCTCAGGAATATAAAGAAATTGTGTGTGCGCCTTGTCTTGGCTGTTGCTTCCTCATCTTTCACGTAACCTGGTGAAAACGGGGGGCTTGTCGAATCTGATTTTTCTTGTTAATCATGTGCTCAGTGGCTCCTCTTTGTTGACCTGTCCCTCCTGCGTTGCTTTGTCGTCCATCTTGCAGTTTTTCCTCTCCGCTCCCGCAGTACGACAGCAGGTGACTGACTGACTGATGGTTTTCCCGTGGTTTCCCTCTTCAACACTTTTCTCTTTGGGTTTTGAGTTTGGTTTCATAGTGACACACCAACATCTTTTTTTGATTTTCCCTCATAACATCTGTGCTTGCCTTTGCTCCACTTCAACTTAATAGCTTTGGAATTCTTACACATATATTTTTTATTTTAGACAGGAAAAGTGAGATATGTTGCAGTGAGAAACTATTGTGCTAACTCATTTAAACCCCGTTTTTGAAAGTGATATTCCAGGATTTTTGGCTGTAGGACTGATGAGATGCTATTGCAGTAATGTTCAGTAATGTGTTACATCTGCCTAAAGGCTGTGGCCACTGGAGTAGTTTGCCATCACAGAGTGCAAGTGACTAAAGTACATTGAGAACATTAATCAAGCCCATTAATAACAAAAGTGAAAAAAAAAAAGTAAATCATTCCGCCATTGAGCTGGCAAAGAGTAGACTTTTCGGTATAACCAGTGTTGGGCAAGTTTCTTTAAAATTACAATATATTCTGTATCAGTAGTTACAACTTTAAAAATGTAATATGTTTGTATTAGACATTACTGTTTGAAAAATGAGTTACACTTTAAGTTACTTTTGAGTTACTTTTGGCAAAAAAACAGGAAATAGTAATAATGCCACTGAGCAATTCGATTTCCCCATGCGCTCATGTTTTGTTTGATAATGTTAGCTTCACACAACTGCAGGTCTTATACACCAGTACCCGACTTGATTTGGCTGTTTTTTTTTCTTTGTTCGTACATCAATACAAACCATTTAAGTACACCTGTAACTTGAGTTACTTAAATTATAATTACTAATATATGAATGTATTTGTTTTAGTAATACATTCCTCTGTTGCTGAAAAAAGTAATATATTTCTGTAAGTCGTTACTTTTGTAATACGTAGCACTGGGTATAACACACAAGTTACGCCAACCAACCCTCCACTGCTTCAGCTATTCAGCAGCACCACATACAACAATAGTTAAACATCCTGGATATCACTGTAACAGCTCAGTATAGCTCAGTCATATTTAAAGTTTTGTTGTAAACAAAAATGCATTGACAGTCTAATGTAAAGTTGCAAAGCAGATAAATGCTGTTTTCTTCCAAGTATGTTTTGTAGCTGTAATAACAAACATGATTTATGAAAAGAAAAATCTTTCATGATTAATCCTAATTTCAAAGGTAGTTGCCCGTTTTGCAACTCCTCATATATACTCTCTTTCAGCTAACTAACACTTCGGTTTTTGCATGGTGTGGTTGTGTGTGTGAAGATAATAATGAGTTTTCAGTCAAATTAGAAACAAAAACATTTTTCTAACACAGGTGAACTTAAAGAATCCTGAGTTGGAATTTTGCCTTCAATAAGCAGCATTGCAGTGTGGTCAAATGCTACGTGTTTAAAGATACAAAGAAACATTCGGCAAAGCCAACTCAGAATTCTTCACATTTTGTTGAGTATTTGTTTTTGATCTATCACTTCTTTTGTGTTTTTTTGATGACCACAGCATGAGAAGGGACATCACCTCAACTAAAACATCATCAGTCCCCACCAAAGAAAACTCAATCACACCACACCCTCTTCACGTTTCTCTGTGTTCTGTTTCTATTTTTCCTCACCTGCAGGTTCTTGGTCAGTTTCATGGTCGATGCCAGGGGCGGGTCCATGAGAGGAAGTCGTCATAACGGCATGCGCATCATCATCCCGCCCAGGAAGTGCACCGCGCCCACCAGGATCACGTGCCGATTGGTCAAGAGGCACAAGCTTGCGTCTCCTCCGCCCATGGTGGAGGGGGAGGGACTGGCCAGTCGACTGGTGGAGGTGGGACCGGCAGGGGCACAGTTTCTGGGGTAAGAAAAGTAAAAAAAAAAAAACATGCTATTAAAGCTTTTTGCTTTGACGCATTTCGATTTGTTGAGTTGACATCCCTCCCCAGCTTTTTGTCATCTCCCTTTCCCACCATTGGGCTTTGTCTGTGAATGTGTGTGTGTGTTAATGCAATGTATAGAGAAGTGGTTGATCTACAGTGTGGAGATGACTACTTGATTGATTGTGGCTACTTTGATTAAATAAAAGCACTATTATGGTAAATACAGGGCATTTCACCCCTATCACTTATCATTCTAAACATTTCTGCCCTAAGACTGGAGTTCTGAACTTCATCATTGCGGCAAACGTGAAGAATTTATCATTTCTGGTGACTTGTATGCTGATATAACTGGATAAAGTAATAGCTATGTTTTGTGTACATGAGGAGGCCTTCAGACTGCTGCAAATGTAAAAGCATGTTAATATGGGTGTGGCAGTTCTATGAGACAAAAAGACAGTTCAGCTTCAAACTTTCGACCCTTGAATCGAAAGACAGCCGACTATCCGAGTGAGCTATACCTGCCACAGTGCCTTCCAAGACATTCTCTCCCAACGGCGCATTTGTCTTACACCAAGGACTGATCGAAACTTGCAAATACTCTTTTAGCATTCTGTTGATGAATTATGAATCCTTTTGGGCGTTGTGTTAGCCCGGAGCGCCAGCCACACATATTTTCTTTTCAAAAGCAAGAAGACCCTCCTCTTGAACAAATCATTTCTCCCACAAGTTTGGTGTTGAATAATCCACAGATGTTTTGTAATGTCTCTCAGGACGGTTTCAAGTAACCCTGTATAATTCAAATGTTGTCTGACTTCTGATTAACAATGTTTAGTCCTTCGCTTGTCGCTTTTTCAAATATTTACATGTACTTGAGTTAGCAGCTTTGTTTTTTTTGGCACAAATGGAGCATAAGCCTTGTCGGTCGTGAGAATTGGAACTCGGGGATTGACTGTAGGACTTTGTATGAATTGGAAAAAGAAAGAAAATCTGATGAAAAAACATGCATAAGCCCCATTTCCACATGCATTTTAGCATATCCCCCTTTTACTGACCTGCGAGTGTGTGCTTTGTGCCCCTGTGTGTTGTCTGTGTGCGGGTGTGTGGACACAGTAAACTCCATCTTCCCCGAAAGCTGCCAGCCCTAAACGAAGGCGAGAGTCTGGTTAGTCCAATGCTTCAGCTGGGACCCAGAGGAACTAGATTTGTTGGGTAGGAACCAAAAAACCGAAGCATCCTCCCCCTCTTGGCTCCTCCCCCTCTGTGCACCCACCTCCTCATGGGTCACATGACTGAGGCCGACTCATGCTGAAGATATTATTTTAACCCATCCCTTTTCGTTAGGAGCAAATGTCAGCAAATGTAGTCTTGGGAAGAACTCGACACCAGACCCGTGATGTGGCTTTCAATTTGGACTCTGGATTAAAGAAAATCAAGTAAATCCGCAACTAGGTGGAAAATCAAATCACATTGAAATGTTCTCTCTTTTCTTTTAGCTTTTGTTTGCATATTTAATGAGCCTAGGTTTTGTTCAATACCCTTTTTAGAGTGTACTGATGAAAGAAGACAACATTATTCTAATACAAGGGTTGCACAGTTTTGGTAAAATTTCGCAATAGGGATTTATCTTCTTCCTAAAACTACAGAAACGCACCACAGTTCTCGCCACCTTCATCTGAATTACCTTGATCTTAGATTATTATGACGGTCACTGAAAGCTACTGTTTTATTATTGGCTGTGTGGAATTGACTTGCGCTTCTTTGGGCATGAGTTATTTCCCTCCAGTTGGCATCATCCTGCTTCTCATGATTAAGTTACCTCACCTTTTGAATTAGAATTTGATTTATGTTTTATTTTGTTGGACAATGTGCCATGTATGTAATTTTTTTGTTACTGATTTTTTTTATTTTATGTTACAGAGCCATAATAATTAGGGATGTTTTCTTACGTTGGGGCAGAGATGAGGACTTGAGGTGGAGAATAAGCACAAAATACCTTACTTTTTCTAAACCTAAAACTTTGTAAGAAACGGGTTAAAATATTATAAAAACTTTTAATTGAGGGTATTTGTCTCAACTCAAATTAATTGAAGTGTTTGGTACAAAGGGCTGTGCAGCTTTCTCCTCCTTCCCCTCATACCATCTCATCTGTCTCGTTATGCTTGACCAAAGGTAAAAGGCATTGACTGTCCACAATCTGCATGGAGGAAGCTTTTGCCATGACACCCTTCACAGTATCACAGACCGCGTTATCTTGAATGTATTGTGGATTACGGGAGGTGGCGATGGCTAATTTAATAGGTCTGTGTGAATTGACAGGCCGGTAATTGTGGAGATCCCACATTTTGGTTCATTGCGGGGCCAGGAGAGGGAGCTGATCCTGCTCAGGAGCGAGAACGGGGAATCCTGGAAGGAGCATTTGTACGACTGTAAGACGGACGACCTCAACCAGATTCTCAATGGGATGGACGAAGGTTAGCAAAATAATCACCACATTTCTCTAACTAGGTTAAGCACTTTGACCTTATTATCTAATCTACATAATTTTGTTCAATGCGTTGCAGGAATGATGGTGGTTTATGATAACTTTTGGATGTAATTAGAAAAAATGTTATGTCCTCTTCTCGAGAGTAACATAATAATGGGTTTCAAGTGATCTGAAATCTGGACTGTTTTCCAGTGTATTTAATTTTATTTCTTGGTTTTGCACTTGTTTACTCTTGCATAGTTGCATTTTGTTTCTTTATAATATATAATATACTTTTATACCATGGTCTGGGTGAATACTCAATTCTGATTGGCTAACTGGCGTGCGTTAAAACTGTATAGATACAGACGGCATCTCTGGATTCACCCATATACGGTCATGTTTGAAAACAGTTAAGGGGAAAACAATTTGGAGAAAAATCTAAACTTTCTCTAATTATTCAAAAACTATTTTAACAAATGCTGAATTATGAATATTGTTTTCCACTAAATAAAGATACAAAGACATGGAGAGGAGTAAAGTGGTTCAACAGCCCATAAATACATAAATAACCGAGAACTAACTAATCATGCTAACATGATGCTACATGTTAGCATAGTGCTAGCGCTTGCTAGCACTAGCTACTAGCTACGCTTGCTAGCACAATCTGCTGTGAATAAACATCCATATGGACCCAATTTAGACTTTACTTTATTTGTATGTGATAAATAAGTTTATGTTTCACTGTATTTCCCAGAAGATTCTATTTCCCACCCTTGTCGAAGCCACGCCCCCTTCTATGACGCGATGCCGTCTGTATCTATAACGCACAGTTAGTCCAGCAACAGTTAATCATGTTCTACAGTGGGAACCATTTATTTACATACACTCTCTGGCTTGAAACTAAAATTTCCTTCTTTTTTTTTAGGTCAATTAGAATTTTAAAAAATATTTCTATTTGTCAAATGCCAGAAGAATGAGAGATAGAATTATTATTACTTTTTTTGCTGCGCGTTGTGGTGTTCTTGCCTCCACATTGTGCATTAAAACTGTATAATGCACGGCTCCTCGTTGTTTAATCCTTACATATAGTATTTTTAAATATGTGTGATACCTGATAGTGGTCAAATCTATTTTTATGCTCATATTACATTTGATTGAAAAACCTGCTTTATTGTATCCAGAGCTGGACAGTGCAGAGGAGCTGGAGAAGAAGCGAATATGCCGCATTGTAACCAAGGACTTCCCGCAGTACTTTGCTGTTGTGTCGCGGATCAGGCAGGAGACGAACCATATGGGACCAGAGGGTGGGACATTGTGTAGCCGGAGCCTTCCACCAGTCCAGGCCTCTTTCCCTGAGGGGGCACTGACAAAGAAAATCAAAGTCGGATTGCAGGTGAGTGGTCGTCTGTTGCACCAAGTTTCTCCTACATATTTCAATGGAATGTGCTGGTAATTTAGATAAAGTCCTCAAAAAAATCATCTCTTTTCCTTTGTCTTAGCTATGTGGTCAATATTATAGCTTTCATTCCTCTCTGCTGTACTTTACATTAGCAAAGTCAGTTCAGCTTTTGACCAATACATAAAAATATCACTGAAACAAACTGATTCTGTCCTTTTAACTTACTTACTCTTACCTAACCTACTCAGTTAAGAGCAAGGGAGTTAACTAGGCTACTTACTTTACTTATAGTTTACTCAAACATTTGTGCTAGGCCCAGCCCATCCCTGAGGAGCTGGTGCAGAAGATCCTTGGTAACCGCGCGACCTTCAGTCCCATCGTCACTGTGGAGCCGAGGAGGAGGAAGTTTCACAAGCCCATCACCATGACGATCCCGGTGCCGCCTCTCTCCGGAGAAGGACTCAGCAATGGCTACAAGGGGGACTCCACACCGTGTCTGCGTCTCCTCTGCAGCATCACAGGTACTGTATTTGAGGGAGTAGTTTGGGAAATACCACGTGGGCCGTTCTGTGTTTGCATGATCTCATGTCTGGGTGGGTCTCCTCCAGATGCTACAGATGCTTACAACATAACATTCACACTGGACAGTAGGCAAACTTCTGCTGTTAGGGGATCCTGGATAAGCCTTGCGAGCTTCACTGCTTCAGGCCTCCCCAGAAACAATGTTAAACTAAACCTTGAGTAGTTAAAAAATGCACCTAAACAGTATATCTACATATCTCTTTTTGTTTATTTTTTATTTTCTCACCATGTTTGAATGCTTTCAGGTGGTACATCGCCCGCACAATGGGAAGACATCACAGGCACAACCCCTCTCACCTTTGTGAATGACTGTGTGTCCTTTACCACCAATGTTTCGGCCAGGTAAGAAAACGGTTCAATAATCCATGGGTTTTGCTAAATTGTTGTCGAATTTGAGTTAATGATAAGATTGTTCCTGTAGGTTCTGGTTGGCGGACTGTCACCAGATCCCGGAGACAGTAGGTCTGGCCACTCAGTTGTACCGGGAGCTCATCTGCGTGCCCTACATGGCTAAGTTTGTGGTTTTTGCCAAAATGAACGATCCGGTGGAGTCCAGGCTCAGGTGCTTCTGCATGACGGACGACAAGGTGGACAAGACGCTCGAGCAGCAGGAGAACTTTGAGGAAGTAGCACGGAGCAAAGACATAGAGGTAAGTTTAGGTGTATATTGTTTGTCTTTAGAATATGGTAATAGAATACTTTGGCAACATCCAACAGGAAATATAAAATGTTCACTTCTGGCCCATTTCACAGGTTCTCGAGGGTCGGCCAGTCTATGTGGATTGCTATGGAAACTTGACGCCTTTGACCAAAGCTGGTCAACAGTTAGTCCTCAACTTCTATGCCTTCAAGGAGAATCGGTTGCCATTCTGTGTCAAGGTAGTCTATCCCCGTAGCATTTCCAGTCCAGGAAGTCACATGTTAATATTGTTTGTGATCATCTGTTTTTACTGTATATAAAATCAGCAACGGATCATGATCTCTGTATTTACTTTTGCGAAACAACAATTTGTTTGCCCTGTTTACCTTTACATCAAATGGTGTGATGGTATAAAGCGACTAGCTTCCCCATGTTATTGTAAGAGCAAAAATATTAATATTTTGGTAAAAGACTGTTCAGGGCCCGCAGCTTTCATTCAGTGTGTCTTATTGGGTTTCTATTTCTGCAGAAGATTGTGTTTGAACAAATGCATGTAAATTAATAAGTTAAAGTGCAAGTTATCAAGTACCAAAAAATCTGCCACATAAACAATGAGGGTTCAAACAATAAATAATGCTTTGACTCCCTCCATCATGTAACCCTCATGTAGAAGAGTTCATAGACTTCCATTCTTTGCATTGCCAAACATACTCAACCACACACGCACATTGATATCGTGTTAAGTATACAAAATCTGTTTATGAAGATAAACATGGTTAACCTGCTCTATTTAGGTCCGAGACCCCAGCCAGGAGCCGTGCGGCCGCCTGACGTTCCTCAAAGAGTGTAAGACCATGAAAGGACTTCCTCAGACCGCGGTGTGTAATCTCAACTTCACACTCCCCGCTGTGAAGAAGGTACGATCCTACCCGGTACCATTTCTGTCCTCACCTCCATAACCATGCTCATGGATAGGGAAATACCACCTCATTAACTATAACTGAAGACAGAGAAAGACTATGGCCAATCTGCCGCCACTGTGTCTTTTATCTGTTTAAAGCTTCTTTCTGTGTAAATATGATTACCTTTCCAGTGGGTTCTTGTCATTGGCTGTTTTATTTATCTACTTTATGATTTGGGTGACATGCTTTTTGGCTCATGGGCCCTTTGTGGCTGCTACAATGGCTTGTATTCATTTGCGGTGCGCTTTACACCTTTCTGTGTTTGGTGCCAATATTATTTCATTATTGCTTTGCTCAATTTGCTAAAGAGGCTTCTCAGTCACTCCTTTTTCACCCCTGACGTTTTTCCCCCCTGCTTTTCCATTATGTTACTACTACTCCTGTTCCTGCAATGCATCTTGGGAACCAGGATGTGGAGTCAGATGCCGAGGAAGAGGTAACCGCACCATTCCCACCGTGTGCTGTCCATTTTCTGCGCGCTACGCGGCCCCTGCTTTGCACATTATTGCCCTATCCTTGCGCTTATTATGTTTCTCTAATACCTATAATAGCTGTATTAGGTGTTTGCATGCCATTAGGTTCGCCATATCTTATTCACATCATAGTATAGATATAGCATTTGTGGTAAGAGATACTCATACAATGTGCTTTACATATCTGTGAACTAACCCACTTTGTAACATAGCAGCACTTACCAGTATATTACTCATAATTATTTGCTGCTGTGTTGGATAAGACACTATTTACTAACATTATGCAGTACTGTAAGCCAAATACTGTTGATTTGGCAGCACTTTGTAATAATGTAGGGTCACCCAGAACTGAAAAGGTGTTGTGTTTGCTATTGTTGCAGACTGAAAAGACAGAGAGACGGCATACCTTTGCATCCCTAGCCTTACGTAAGCGCTACAGCTATCTCTCCGAGCCTGCACAGAGTGAGTTTGATATTTTTACTAACAACCCCTTGATAGATTAACCTACATAATCAATTATTAACTTTAGCTCTTTTAATCATTGATAGATATGCAGTTAGTTGTGATATTATGAATGTAATGGATGCATATTCCTCACCCACATAACATGCTCTGTCCTCAACATGGTACATGGTATTTTTTGCATGGGTCAATCAGTGATTTTCAGTTTTGTGCTGTGCTTGCTCCACATTGTGAGTTGGACTTCTGGGTTAATTTTCATTGCTGCGTTTCAAATGTTTGATTTGAGAAACATAACAAATTTTCCTTTGACTCGCTGGCAGAAATATTAAAACAGGGGTCAAAGCAAAATTTGATATTTGAGAAGGCATTTGTCCCAGTTTGAATCTGAATTTTCTTTTTGAAACTTCCGTGGGACAAAAATGCATGTTTTAAGGTTACGTTTGGCTTCCTTTTTCACTTTTTGGCAAACTGCTTGACACCAAACCGCATGACAAAATGGATCTGAAAACTGAAACTATGCACTTTAATGGGCATTTTAGTCAATTTTCTGTTATATTTATAGTTCCCAACTATTTTCAGCAGTCCATGGCTTTGTTTTAGGATAAAATGCTGGAAATTTTCTTTTAACCAAACAGATAAAAGGCACTCAAAAAGCGGATTTTATTCACATTGAGGAGTTCATGATTACTATCAACATTCAAAAAAAGAGTTTTTTGTGTTGTCCTGGTGCATTTGTCTTGCCATTCTTTCGCTGTCAAATATTTCATCATTTTATTTTGAACTTTACTTTCCTTGCTGTATGTGCCCTTCACTTTATTTGCGTTGCTTCTTTCGTTGTTTACCCTGACTCACACAGACATTTGTAATAAATTCCTCTTCTGTCAGTGTTGGAATTGCTTTTTAAACAAATTGTATTGATACCTGATACCTTTGTCACTGACCAACTCTTCCTCCTCTGGTCTTTCCCTCTTTCATGTTTCGTTGTTTTCTTTTTTTTTTCTTGCCCCACATAATTTTCTGTCACTCCACTATTCTTTGAACTCCCCCTTTGTCATTTTGTCCTGCACCGTTATTTTCTAAAACTATTCGTGTGAAGAAACAGCAGTCGAGCGAAGCGCACCAGCAAGAACACTGCCTGCTGGTTACCCTCACAAACCTGTCTTTCCAACCCGACCTTACCCACCATGGACGGCTGCTCCTATTACCGTCCCTGGCCAGGCAAGGGCAGCAGGACTGGGGGGTTCAATCACCTCTTCCAATTCCCCGCCCCACTCACCACCAGCTGGTTCTCCACTAAAATCACCTTGGTCTTTGTCCCCAACATCCCCCACTATGAAAACAGCATTGGGAACCCATTCGCAACCAACCACCATACCATCTCCAGTCAAAGCTGCCGCTGTCGAAATTGTGTCTTCTTCCCCTGTCCGGTGTCGAGGTGTGGCTTCCCCCATCAAAACCGTTGTCCAGCAAGGCCAATACCCTATCCAAACCTCTGTGAGTTATGCTACCCCTGGAAGCCCCTCCAAATACGGAACAGATCCGGCCTCAATTAAAAGTCTTGCATCAGCTTACACATCAAGAACATCTCCGCTTCACTCCTTCACCAATGGATCTTCAACTTCAGCGCCAGCATCGCCAAAGACTATGCTAAACATGTACAACCTTCCTTATAAATCAGAAACAGGTTCCCCAATCAAATCGAATGTCAGAAACATTTCCAATATCTCACCCATAAAAACCTCTCCAGAGCCAACATTGTCTTCACGTATTGGTCGATCACCACTTTCATCAATTTCCTCAGCAGGACAGACAACAATCGCATCCTCTGAATTGATGAACGGTTCGATGTCCCCAGTCAAGTACCCCTCCTCCTCAACACCCTCCTCACCTTCGTCCAGACTTGTATCCGAAAGAAGCACTAGTCTCCAGGAAAGGATCCATGCCACTACGCAGGCAGCAACATCCACTCTCAGCGCAGCCATAAATGAAGCAATAGACACCTGTTCGGTGTCCGCATACGGAACACTGAAATCAATATCTTCCACTCATAAATCGGTGCCAAGTAGTTCAGGCTATGGCTCCCTCAGATTGGCCGCACCTCCTTCCACATGCACAGTTAGCACAAATAAAATTACATTGCCTGTCTATTCATTAGTAAACATCATCCCAGATTCCCCTGCCAAACCTGGACCAGGATCTCTCAAAATGGCAAAGCACGCATCTACCTCATCCTCTCCATCTTCTTCCATGTCCACTTGTGTGACCGCAACCAAATTAAAATCTCAATTGAAATCTCCTCCGTTCATTACACCGCCAATTATCCATCGATCTGCTGCTTCCAATCAGGAGATTCTGAAAGACGTAGCAGACATGAAGGAAGATTTGATAAGGATGACGGCAATCTTGCAAACAGACACGCCAACAGCAGCAAAGACAGTCCAAACCTCAAACACAGGTACGCCCAGAGAGAAACTAGATGATGAGGAGCCGTATACTTTAGTGGAAAGAGTAAAGGAAGATTTAGTGAAGGTTAGTCGGATCTTGCAGAAAGATATCTTAAGTAATGGTAAAGAAGAGGAGTGGGAAGAGTTCTCTAAAGATGAGATTGAGGAGGCCCAAAGACTGTCGGAGTTTTACCCTCCATTTGAAGAAAGCAAGCTTTTGTTCAAACACCAAGCATTGTCAAGTAAGGACATTGAATTGGCTAAGGTTGTGGATTACTTGACAAATGAAATTGGTGCGAGCTCGCTTTCCAAAATGGCCGAATTGAAAAGTCGGTATGAGGAGGAGGTGAGGAGAGAGGGAGAGGAGAAACAGAAACGTGTCCTAAAGCCTTCAATGACACTACAAGAGAACAAGCTCAAAATGCCGCCCCCGGCTTCAGGCATGCACACCTCTCCCTCTGAGAAGGACTTGAGCAAACTCGCTGAGGGGGCAGAAACTATGTTAGAGTCACCTGAGGATTTGTCCCATGAGCAGGATAAGAGCCCTTTGTCGGACAGTGGCTTTGAGACCAGGAGTGAAAAGACCCCCTCAGCGCCCCAGAGTGCAGAAAGTACAGGGCCTAAGCCTTTGTTTACCGACTCGCCCATTCCCCCTTCGGTTAGTGTAGCTATGGAGGATGTTGCGTCTGCTATCCCTCCCATAGACCTAGATCCGTGTAGCTCGGCCCAAGCCTTAGAGATGACACCAGACGATTCAATGATGAGCAAAAGTGTGTGCCTAAAAGAGGAAACTCAAATCACCACGACTACAAGGATGCTTTACCATAAGCCCCAGTTTACAGACAGTGCAGAGATGATTGAGGAAGGCATGTCGGTAAGAGATATAATGAAAGCGTTTCAGTCAGGGAGGGATCCATCAAATGAGCTTGCAGGGCTATTTGAACACAAGGCTAGCCAGGATTCGGTCAAAGGCGACGAGCTAACACCTAGGTTTTTAGATAGAGATGTCAAGTCTAAACCTAAAGTTGAAAGGATAATCGAGGTTCACATTGAAAAAGGGCATAGCACGGCCGAACCAACAGAGGTTATCATTAGAGAAACAAAGAAACACCCAGAACTTTATGTCTATAAGGGGGATCGCGGATATAGGGAGTTTTTAGACTATGATGATGTCCAACAGGAAGAGGAGGAGCTTATTGCTGAGGAAACACTGCCCCCGTTCCTGGAGACTTCCCGAGTTAACACTCCAGTATCCAATGAGGAGGATAGTCGACCCAGCTCAGCGCAGCTCATAGCAGACGACTCATACAAAGCCTTAAAACTATTGAGCCAACATTCAATTGAATACTGTGATGATGATCTGTCAGAAATCCGAGGTGAGTCGTACAATTTTGCAGAAAAAATGTTGCTTTCCGAGAAGCTTGATGCATCATCTGCTTCCCAGTCTGACACAGAGGATACAGTAATTGAGAGAAAACGACACCAAAGTCCTGAATCTGGCAGGAGTACTGACGGTAGCCCACTGCAAGGTAGTCCCAAAAGGGGATCGTCCAAAGAAGGCTCCCCAAAATCTGGTAAATTTGCACATAGGGATGAATCAGGGCAATATGATAAGGTAACAGTTCTCCATTACACCACTGAACCAGGCAGCCCTAAACATGCGGTGTGGATGAGATTTACTGAAGACAAGCATGAAAGCAAGAGTAGGGAAAATTTACTTTATGAAGACAGGGTAGATCAGACGGTTAAAGAGGCTGAGGAGAAACTAAGTGAAGTTTCTCAATTCTTCCGTGACAAAACAGAAAAACTGAACGATGAGTGGCAGTCACCGGAGAGAAAGCCTATGAAGCGTCAATTAAGAGAGCCTCGATCTTGGCCCAGTTCAGTTTGCAGTAGCCCCGAAAAAACACAGCAAAAGCCCAAGACTGGAACAGAGACACAAGAAAAGGGAAAATCAATGGAGTCCTCTGTTGGTAAAATGTTAAGTAGCACAACAGCAACTGAAAAGAAAAGTTCGAGTTTACCAAGCAGCCCACAGAAAAGTGCAAATGTAACAGAGCCAGACAGGTCTAGTGAATCCGAATCGCTTTCTCCTAGATCAACATCCAGAGTCAGTGCAGTGAGGATGAAGTTTGAAGCTGCAGCCCAGAAGCAAGCCAGTCAGGCTAGTCCCACTAAAATACCCCCACCCGTCTCACCAAAGCCGTCAGTGAAAAAGATGCAAGAGAGTAAACTTCCTGTATTTACTAAAGGTGTAGAAAAGGGTGTTGTTGATAAGGATGCAGAAAAAGAAAGCAGTAGGGTTATGGCAACATCACCATTAAAATCCCCTAAGGAGGATAGTCAGCCCAACCTTAATATTTCCTCAGTTTGGAAAGATAGCAGCAAACCTAAAGGTGTTACAGATATGCAAAGCAAAGACACTAAGAACATTGTAGACAATGGAAATGTGGACAGAAAGGTAACGAAGACCCTAAAAGTTGATTCCAAGGAAGGGATAATTGAAAGGTCAAAAGTAGAATCAGAGCAACAAGTGAACAAAAACCTTCGATCTCAAATTCCAGTTCTCAAATCACCTACCCGGCCTTCGCAAATACCGACATTAGTCAAGAAAGGGCCCAGTGTTGAAGCAACCCAAAGAAAGACAGATTTGACTTTTGAGATTTTGGATAATGCTCCTAAAGATTCAAACTCCAACAACCTCACAAGTCCCAGAGAGGTGCTTGACAAAGTGCTAACATCCCCTACCACGGCAACAGCCAAAGACAATTTCAAGGGCATTAAGACTTTACCAGTGTATGTGGGCGTGCAGGTGGGGAGACAGGCAGAGAGAGATGCCAAGGGGTCGTTGTATACCAAGCAAAAGTCTAACAATGGTCTTAGCCCCATTAGCCCTGATGATGATACATTGGAGCAGGTTTCTTTTATAGACAGTTCAGGGAAAAGTCCAATAACCCCAGAGACCCCAAGCTCCGAAGAGATCAGCTATGATCTCACCACACGGACTCTAGATGGTTTTATGGGATTCATGCCTGGGCAACCAAGTCCTATTATGGAGGTATCAGAAGAATCAGAGGTAGAGGAAAAAGCAGCTTTCACATTCAAAGAATTGGCACCAAAAAGTATAGCAAGTCCAGACACAGAGGCAGATCTAACAAATGCAAATAAACAAAAAAGTTATGATAATGAGAAAGAGTTGAATGCGTTGAACAGATTGCAGTCCACAGGTGAGGATAGGCCGATTGAAACAGCACAGGAAAGTAAAGAAATCCCAAGAGACAAAGGTATAGCGTATATAGAGTTCCCACCACCGCCCCCCTTAGATTCATCATCAGATAAGTCCGACACTGAGAGGAAAGGGTCTTGTGCATCTTCGGAGACAGAAACAGAAATGATGGAGGTGAATTTACAAGAAGAGCATGACAAACATCTTCTAAGAGAGCCTATTATACGCATCCAACCTCCAACTCCTGTGCATTCGGGGACTGAAGACGGCCAAACTGAGGAGGAGCAAGATGAGGAGTCCATCTTTCAACCAATCCCGTGTAAAAAACTAACATCTAAATCTAAAGAGGAGGAGGAGGAGGAGGAGGATAAGAAGAAAGAGAAGAAGATGAAAAAGAATGACAAAAATGGGAACAATAAAGAATCTAATGGCACCAATGGGTCCAATGGTTCTAAAGGGTCTAACGGTAAAGGAGATGACTACGACTATGAACAAAATGGGAATGACCAGTCCATAACAGACTGTTCCATTGCTACAACAGCAGAGTTTTCCCATGACACCGATGCCACAGAGATAGACTCTTTAGATGGGTATGAACTTCAGGATGAGGACGATGGACTGAGCGAACAGGTCGATTTAAAACTTTATGGGCACCCAGACAGTAGAAGAGATATCTGGGCGTCTGACTCTTACAGGACATCAGACCGGCCTTTTCCTCCAACAAAACTGGAAGTGATTGAGGAGGAGAAGACACCAGAGGAATATCAAAATGACATTTGTAAAAAAGACACAAATGGAGGGAAAACAAATGGGATTACAAAAGACGGTGTCACAACTGACCAGAAGCCCTCAGATAAAGAGGGGTTTTCAGACACTTACTTTAGTTATAAATTAGAGGAAGAATTCAACTCCACTTTTAAGACTGTCGCCACTAAAGGGCTGGACTTTGACCCGTGGCCTAACAAAAGTGAAGAGGAAGTGGACGTGGGCGGGACAAAAGGGGGTAATGATGAGCCTAAACCATTTGGACTGGCTGTGGATGAGCAATCTCAGGCCACAACACCAGACACCACTCCAGCCCGAACGCCAACGGATGATAGCACGCCCACGAGTGAGCCCAACCCATTCCCCTTCCATGAAGGGAAGATGTTTGAGATGACGCGCAGTGGTGCGATTGACATGAGCAAGAGGGACATGGTGGAGGAGAGGCTGCAGTTTTTTCAGATTGGTGAGCATTACCCTTTAGCGGGCAGGTACCGAGTCAGGGATTTAGAGTTAGACTCACATGATGATCAGGAGGATACTGAGGAGTCCGCAGAGAGTTTCCCACAGATGTCTATACAGACGACCACAGTGCAGCTTGAGATTACAAACGGGGCTGGCTGTAGCAGCTCATGCCACGATTTCACTGCTCACACCGAGCCCACGTTTTCCACTTTTAGAACAGGATCAAAGTTTTCATATGACAATAACTTTGATGTTTCAAATAGCACTTCCAAAACTAGAACAACAAGCACTTTTAATTCATCTCATTACACAACATCAACCTCTGATACCTCCACTTATTCAGCCAATTCTAACTATAGCTCATCAAACATATCACACTATTTGAGCAATATATCATTAGGAGTAATGAACCATTGTTCTTCAGGGGGGACAGAGGAAAATATGGACTCTGTTTCAACACACAATATTCAGAGCCATACAACGAGCATCAACTTAGATTATCCTAATATTTCTTTAAATACAGCTCATTTGGACAAAGTTGTATCTAACTTTCCCTCTACAGAGCCCATAGTACAAGAGGGCAATAGAGTAGAAGCACATAGTAGCATAGGAAACTCATGTACCACTCACATAGCAGTTACACACACTGCGGCCAAAGAAGTCAAAACTAAGATATGCAAGTCTAGGTTACCAGTTAGGGTACCTAATCACAATCTATGCAGTCAAACGTCTTCAAAAGCACAACAAACCCCAAAGCAAAGACTAGAGAAGGACAATGCAATGAGCAAAATATTTGTCCGACCTGAGCATTCATTTCAGAAAAGCAAAATTCCTATTTTGATATCACTAAAGAAGAAAAATGTAGTAACAAAATCTGTGGTTAAAAAGCAGGGCATCAGGGATAACCAAATACATAGAGATAGCCATAGTAGGAAAAACAAGTCAGAAAAATGTACTAGTGAAGGATTTAGGAAAAAGTCCGATTATAAAGTTCGTTATAGAAAAGCGGACCAGGCTAGGGGCATGCCAGGACACTCATTAGTGGAAAGATCACTTGCCACAGCGGACACCAGG
Source organism: Gobius niger (assembly GCF_951799975.1). Lineage (NCBI taxonomy): Eukaryota > Metazoa > Chordata > Actinopteri > Gobiiformes > Gobiidae > Gobius > Gobius niger. The sequence continues at coordinate 17,224,729 of NC_136870.1, read as the reverse complement.
CGACGCAGCATGAACACTTCCCTGTCAGAGAGGAGAGCCGGCCCTTCACCCACCTGCACCCAACCCACCTCCACCACATCACCCCCACAAGTGTCAGCTGAGGGTGAAACAGCCAGGATGTGTAGGCGGACACTGGTGGGAGGACAGAAGCACAAGAAGCGAGGGAGTCAGGGTGATGCGCCACTCACGGCTCCTGTCACAGAGAGTTTGTAAACTCTTTTAAACCCTTGTTATAAGCTCTCCTCTCTCTCTGATGAGATGCATGCAGCTGTTGTGGTGGACTGTGGGTGCTCTGTGATGTGATGTTCTCTTTTATTCTTCTTCTGTCCAGTGCTGTCTCAGTATGCCAGGGTGAAAACATACCAGACAATGGTTTAGGAGTGAATTAAAATGTATCTAGTTTTCAGAATAGTTGGGAATAGGCCTGTTCAATTTTTGAAAAATATATAAGTGCGATTTTTTTTTTGGAAGGGATTGCGATTGTGATTAGATTTGGAAGTTATTAATTTATAAAAAATAAACACTTTTATATTTGAGAAGTATGAACTGATAAACAAGAATCACATGTATTTCACGTGGTCAAGGCAGAGTTTGGCAACGAGCCCCACAATTTCATTGATTTTGGAAATATGATTGCACATCACAGAGCTCAAACACCATTTAAAATACTGGCAAAATGCTGATTTTTTTTTAAACAAATTTCCTGGTGAGAACTCCCAGACACCTTGTTCAGTCTGTTACTAACACACACAGCAAAGCAAAGCTTGAGTTTGAGCCCCAACCAAGGGTACATGCCTTGCACTCGTCTATGGTCTAAAAGCAAGTTTTATATTTAATAAGACACAGCAGAGACAGTATACATTGTTGTAAGAATAAGACATTTTATTAGCTAAATAAATAATTGCAGCTTTTGCCATTTCTAATTACAGCCTTACAAAATACCATTTCAATTCTATTGCGAAGCAGTTTGCAGCCGTAGTTATTTCTTAACTCTGGAATGAGGAAGACTTTTTTTTACAATGCACAGGAAAAGACACAATGGCAGATGGTACTATACTTACACTGCCGTATGGTTGGAGTTTTTTGTACGAGTGATTTCTTAAATATTTGAAACATTTATTTTGTATTAGTGCTCCTTAAGCAATGCGTTCCTCAAGGCGCGCTTTTAGGGTCACACATATGCGTAAGTTCAGGTCTGCAGCATTAACAGGAGTTGCACAGTGCAGCGTTGTGCTTGCTTTGGTCTGTTTGCTTGACTCGTAGAGATAGTTCTGTGGTAATCTTCGTCTTTTTGCTCACTGAGAAAGCAATTCATCAGCTAATCTTGAAAATCACATGCTACCACCAGCGGTTGTGCGCATTGGTTAAAACAATGTCCTCTGTGCTACAAGCTAAAGGCCCTGAAAAGCTGGTGACGCCTGATTTCCACTTAAGATAATGAACTGCTTTCTTTAGTGGGAGGCGATGTTGCTTGATGGTAGATAGTAGTTTTGAAGTGCTGTGAATTTAACAATTACTTATACTAACAACATTTGTATGTAGCATATTTCACTATGTAGTCGCATTTACCCAGAGGTTTACAATGAACTCTTTGTAGAAAATCTCATTTATCTTAAAGTATCAATTTGTACAGTCACAGTCATCCATCCATAGCCCACATTACCCATTAGCAAACTTGTACAGGTACAGGTTTTTATTTCATGATGGAAATAAATATACAAACCACTGCACTCTCGGAGATAGATCATGCTTCCTGAGTTGAGCCAATCTATAGGTTAGGTGGACTTTATCAAGAGACTTCAGAGAGCTCAGGTAAAATGTTCAGTATTTGGTACGAATAATGCACAGAATGACATTACATATAAGTATTCAGATAATTTAAGAGTTACTTAGGCATTTTGTATCTGCTGTTGTTTATTTGCTTTATAATAATCTGTATTTGTCTCGCTCCTTCCTGCTTCCGGGATACTTTGAACACACAGGTCCACAGAGCCCATGTGAGAGGACCGACCTCCGCATGGCCATAGTAGCAGACCACCTCGGACTCAGCTGGACTGGTGAGCCAATGCACATCACTTGTACATTTAAAATGATTCAAATTCCAATTTATAATCTGCTAATCTAATCGATGTTGATAAAGGAATTGTCTTTTTTTTTAAAATTATTGTATGAACTTGACCTATCTTAATTTAGTCACAATTACAGCAACTGTCGATGGAGTGTAGAATTTTCAATACATGTATTTGATCTAAACACTCAATACCCAAAACCTAGCCGCAATTCCCCCAGTCAAGTCTAAATTAAAGCTGGTGTAGACCTCTGTTAGTGCTTGCTTGTGTCTTCAAAATGCAGCTTAAAGCAACCTAGATTGAGGTGTGATTGCATTGCCTTTTTAGAAAACTCGAAAGATAACATCCTACCGTTGAAATGGCTTTGCTCAATCGGTGTCACTACATACTGAAATTGACGCAATCGTGTATCTCTGAGCATGGGATAACCCGCTGCTGAACAGACCGCAATGGGGACTTTGCAGTGTTCCGCCCACCCACATGTGAATAATTTGAACTGGCTTCAAAGGGATTTGTTTGGTGGTGTCTGTTGCCTCCTGGTGGACAAACCGTGCAGAGCGTGTGTGCAGCACTGCAGAGGAAATTATTTACCACCCCCCCTTACAGCAGCCCGTGCAACTGAACCACTAATTATTTCCCATGTAAAAGGGAATTTGCTTGTCGATAGTTTGTAAGAATTTCTCTCATAGTTTTGTTGACGGTGGAACCAATACATATAGGTCAACATTCTGAGATTATGCAGTATAGCATCATATGTTTATTGTTATATATTTTAGCTGGTTAATATACATAAAAACTCCACCAGTTTTTTGTGTGCCTGATGAAGCATGGCATATTACATATTGGCTCTCCCAGCATCTAAACCGTCTAATTTGCTATTGCTATTATGCAAAAGATTATGCCTCAAGCTAATTCAAAGCACACTTAGCCCACAAAATACCAAAAACAATTGCCTTCATTATGTTTAAAAGACTGGTGTAACAGTCATAACAGCCCACTCCAAGATCTTATATCCAAATTGCCCGGATGCAAATATCCCTCCATGCGCAAACATTATGCCTTAAGAGATAGTAGTTTATCATTAATATATCACACTGAAATATCTGGGTGTGGTCACTGCAGTCCGTCCTCACCCACCTGCACTGCAGCATTGTCCCGCGCCTCGTAGTGCATGTGTCCCATTGGGCGTGGCTCGAACTCTTGTGTGTTTATGAGCGAGAGCATTGGCATTAGAAGTATGTCAGGAGTTGTGAGCCTCTCTGTCTGTCTGCGCAGCGTGACTGAGTGCCCCCTCGGAGGAAAAAGCCCTGATTCATATTTAATGCGTGCTACTGTTTGCGAGAGCTGCAGATCTAACGCACATTATGTCCTCGTGGGTTAAATTTACGGCCACCGCCCGGGCTTTCTCTGCACACGGGCACCATGTGTTATAGGTGCTGCTATGGGAGTGTTTGGCAGCCGTTCGCCTCGTCCAATTTTCCATGAGCAAGATCAATCGAACACGGCACGCATGAAGTATAGCCCGACTCCAAATGTTGCGTGTGAAATATTAATAAAAGGGGAATACAGAAGTTGGCAAAGGGGCACAAAGTTACAAGTAGGTTAGGTAGCACTTAACTGTTTTTAAACGGGGGAAAAAGGGAGAAACTGGCTTGAACTTGAACTGATAAGGCCTGAAGGAGTGACAAAATCGTCCAGTTGACTACATTGGTCCATCCTGTCAATTTAGGTTTATTGTTAAACATACTTCACTGTCACTGGTTGCTTTTAAGCACATTTTTTTCCTCAAGTCTGTATGTTTCTGTTGTTGCAGAGCTGGCCAGGGAAATGAATTTCTCTGTGGAGGAGATCAACTTCATCCGCGTGGAAAACCCCAACTCTCTGACCACGCAGAGCTTCATGCTGCTAAAGAAATGGGTGCACAGGGATGGTAAAAACGCCACAAGTAAGCAACAGTCCACACTCATAATACCCTCGACATTCAGGGACAAAAGGTTGTCAGACCTCTTTTATTTATTTCTCTTTTAGCATATTGCAGCCTTACAGAATCCAATAAATGTCTTTTCTGTATGTAAAAATTAGGCGCCATTTACCATAGAATAAGATGTGAAAAAGAGAAACATGTTGAAAATTGCGAAAAAGAAAAATGTGGTAATTCAAACAGTACTATAAACAGCACAATAACTGCAGATTCCCCACTTAATCATAGTTGTGCAGTTTTTGACTTAAAAGTTTAGGTTAGTGGTAAAGTCCTTTCATTGCCCATAATACTGAAAGTGCAGCCTCTACTGTATTTAAGCCTATGATTTTTCAAATTGATTAGTATAATAATTTGGACATTTTCTCTGTCATACTAATGTGAGGCTGGGTGATGTGGCAAACAAGAAACGTTTATCCAATTTTATGTATGGTTCATGAGCCAGATGTTTAAATAAAAATAAAACCCATCTTAAACAACGAATGCATGCTTTCCACTCAAATGCCTTTTAACACAAAATGGTTTCCATTTGAAAGGACCAGGCCACCGTTCTTCCATACTGAGATATGTTCTTACCTGAGCTTAGACGAGTCGATACGTACATGTCTGGTCTTTGTGCGTGCCTGTGGAAGAGCGTGGTAGCTTCAAACAATGAGTTGACTGAATTGAGATTAACCATAGATTTGATAATAATTCCATTACAAATTATGAATTGGCTCTGCCTGTAACATATAATATTATAGGAATAAATGTAGGGGTATGCATACTTCAGAAACACACTTTACTGTATTATAATCCCATTCCTTATCTCTGTCTTCACAGCGGACGCTCTAACCGCAGCGCTCACTAAAATCAACCGGTTGGATATTGTGACTTTGCTGGAAGGGCCCATTTTTGACTACGGTAACATTTCAGGCACACGCTGCTTTGCCGATGATAACGCAGTATTCCCGGATCAGTCCGATGGTAAAGAGTAGCCCACCCTGAGCCTAATGCCTCTCCAGTCTCTCTCTTCAGTCTCTCTCCATCTCTCCTCACCTCGCCCACTCGGAGCTGTAGGCAGGCCGTAGCAAAGACCAAATACTTTTTTTTTTTTAAACAGAAATATGAATCTGGAGTAGGTTTTAGAGGCCTAATAGATGGAGGTGGACAAAGTCAGTATCATGTTAAACAAATGTACTGTTACTCTGCAGTGACTCATGTAGATGTAGAAGTACTAATGGTAAAATATAAGATGTACTGTTACCACTACTTGGTCAATACAGGACCACAGTTATACAGTATCTGCCACTACTACAGCCACTAATTGTTACGTTATTTCATCTCCCGCTCTTCAGTAGAAATTATAACCTGCTGGGACATTCATATGCAATTTTTTAACTTGACAGATGACACATGAAGGCAGCATAGTACTTAGATCAGATTCACTACGTGCTACATGTCAACTATAATTACTATTTCTGCAACTACACAATATTTCCATAACTGCAGCTGCATCAAACTACACACTGTAAACTTACTACAGTCCTTGCAGAGTAGCAGTACAACATTTCTTCTCCTGTTACCCCAATCAAGACTCCTGTCCACCTCTGCCTATACTGCGTCTAGTCACAAATACCACATTTGTTGAATTTTGGACCATGAGACAATTCAGTGTGTGACTGCTGTCGATAAATGTTCAAAGGCATGAACTTTTATAGAAACCAATGTAAACGGTGTCATTGTGGCATCTGATATTTTGTCTCAGATGACTTTGACACGAGATCATAATTTGGTTTTGTTATGTTTGTGTGTATATAAATATTCAGTCTCTCACACACATGCACGACATACATATTTTTTTACTTTTAAATACACAGAAACATAATTATACAAACCAAGTTATGTGGCTTTAAGTGTGGCAAGTCTATCCCTCTCCCTCTGGCTCTTTTTCCTCTGTGGTTTCAAAAGATGGTAGCTACTGACATACACGTTAAACTTTGAGATTTTTTGATTATACTTACTATGCTTCATTTTACTTAAAGCCATACTGCGTAACATTCTACCCCTTAAAACAGAATCAAGTATAAGCATTTATTTAATTATTACGGGTGATTTTTTGTTGTGGACATCACCAGCTCATCTCCATGGAGATGTTGCCGCTAAGCCTGAGGTTTAAATTCACAATGTCTTCTTCAAAAAGCTTTACATGGTTGACCCACAGCAAAACTAGCTTTGTCTGTGTCCACTTGATCATCATGAGCATTTCTGGTGCTTTTCTTTTATGATTTTCTCTCTTGTGATGTAGCAACATAACAGCTGGAATGTTCCGCAGTGTGGCTTTAAGCAATTACCTATGTAATAATTATATATATTTGAGTTTTTATGGTTATACTGGTTTGATCTTCAACTTCAAAAATGTGTGCTAATGCTATTCCAACTAAAGCTAATCTGCAAAAGTGCAACTCAAAACAATTTTTGAGTCTCAAAACTGCATGGCTTTTGCTGTTGTTGTCAGAGGCTGCCTGCTCTAATGTTGTTAAAATGTGATTGTGGTCTTTTCAACACATCTGGTCTGGTTTCAATCGCACTTCGACGCAGATGGAAGTTGAAATAGACCACGCTAACTTTCCTTTTTCTGTGTGTAACTGCTGTTAGCCTCCATGTAGCGCTCATCTACGGGTTCTCCAAGCCTCTCCTGCTTTGACTCCAGCCTCCTCTTCTTCCTTCTCTCTGCTCTTCTCACGCCTAATGCAAATTCTCCTTATAATAACCAACGCTAACCAGCCTAATTCAACCACTAACCTCCCTTTGCTAGCCTGGATAGCTAAGTCTGGACAGCTTTTGGGCCTCTAATGTTAGGATGCTTGACCGAGTGTCTGAGCATATGGCCCTCTCCATATGTGTGCAAAGGAGGCATAACATACCGTACATTAGCAGTGCCCCCTGCTGCTTGATCTTGGAAGTCACACAAGCAACAAAGCATGTTATGTCTTCCTAGTTCCCATATATTTCCAATTTCTTTTTCCAATTATTTCCGATTTCTGTGGAATTTCCTTCTTAAAAAGTCACCCTGCTCCCGACTAAACACCATTTTGCTTATCCGTGGGGGATACGCAATCGTTTCGCTTCTGCAGCTTCAAATAATACATTCATTTTAACATCGTGTGCATTCAGTGTCTGTCTTTTCATGCGGCGTGTGTCCATGCCAAGTCTTGTCTAACTAACTGTTGTCTTTTTGTCTCATGTGAATTGTGTTATAGCAATACCTATAAAAGTTCCTAGCTCTCCCACACTAACACGATGCCCCAAAAAACCTTCTTATTCAATATTGACCATCATCCCGAGTCTTTTTCCTCCGACTTTCCCTTTCCCGTCTATTCCTGGTTCTACTTCCTGTTTACAATTCCAGGCCCCGCCCACTGTGTCCCCCGTATATGTGCTTCCCGTCGCGCCTGTCCTGCCGCACCTCTCCCATCTCTCCTACATCCCTCCCTTACCTTCCTCACCTCGGATCCTGGCATCTTCCTTCTTTTTTCCCACTGATTTTCCTTTGCCCAAACGTGTGTCTTTCTCATTTTCTGCCCTCCCTCCTCCTCCTCCTCGTCCTTTGACCTATCCCGCCTCTCCTCCCTCCTCTCCGCTTCCCCCTGGTGTCCCGTCGCACTTCAGGCGGGATCACTCTGTCCCCGAGCTCTACATTTAGATACTACTAACAACAACTAACTCACTATAATTTGAACTCACGCTGGTCAACGCCTGTGCAAGCTTTGCCAAAATTGCCCTTTCTATTGCAGAGTATGAAGCCTGGTATAACCTCCTGAAAACAGAGACAGAAATTTAGACTTGTTTTTGTATTGTCCATCTCCATCTTCTTGTGGGACATTTCGCCTGTCGATCTGTATTTTTTACTACATACTGCTGAGTATGTGTAGCGCTTGTTCAGATATACTGTAATTGATTGAAATACAAATGGCTTTTTTTTCTGATATTTCTTTGTTTACAATTCATAGTGACGAAGGGCAATGAAATCTCTGATTCAATTATACTTCGGGAGCAAAAGAGAAACAATGTCTAATGATGGGTTGCAGATTTATACATCACAATAATTCTCTTTAATGCTGCAGACGCATTTTAAAGTATAATGCTTTAAATTATATGCTCGGTTATGGGGGAAAATACAGTTATTTTAGTTATCGACTGAAATGATATAACTTTTGTTTGTAAGTAAGTGTAATTGAAATCAAAATTCAAGTAATTGGACAGCCCGGACTCTTGTGATTTTAGGTTTTGAGTAACAGTAAATGCACTGTTAATTATTTTTGTGGCAGCATAACTTTTGTTTTAAACCATTATCGTGACATACATGAACACATAATCATTACAGGACATCTGAACAAGCTCTTGAGTGTTTTAAGCCGCTGTTTTCTGTTCAAGTGTCGCCTCTCATTCCATCAACACCTCCACTGTATCTCCTTCCCCCTTCCTTCCTTCCTCCCCCCTTCCTCTCTCCTCCCCCCCTGCCCCCCGTTCCTTGTCTAATCCTTTGGTCCTCCCATCCACTCAGGATACCACAATGTAGATCTGGAGCTGCAGACCCCCACGTCCCTCAGCTACGAGCCCCCCACCCCGCTCCGCTCGGACGACTTCTTTGGCGAAACGTACCCAGATTCCCAAAGCAGGACGTCCGTTACTAGGCCTAGCGACCTGTCCCTAAATCAAACCCTCAACACGTCCAGCAATGACACAATGACGGTCGCCCCTCAACATGACGAAGACGATGTTATAGTCGATTCGAGCCTGCTTAAGGAAATTAAAGTCACCTACGAGAGCCCCGACAATGACCGAAGATCCGTAGAGAAGCAGGGGAAAGATTCAGAGTTCGAACAAGATGCCGGGACTGTCATTTCGGAGCGAAAGGAGGCAAAGGCAGCAGAGGAGGAAGAAGATGAAATGACCCCGGAGCGGATACAGAGCCTACTGGAGGACATAAAGCTGGAGGGAGGCTTGGAGGACCAGGAGATGACGGAGGAAAGGGTCAATGCAATTCTTGAACAAGTACGGCAAGCAGAGAGGGACATGTCTGCAGTTTCAGGTTGGCAAGAGGGAGAGGCGTCTGGAGCGGCGGGCGAGTCTACGGGTCAACACCTGCAGAGCCCCGGGGCGGAGGAGGGCAGGTGGGTGTGGAAAAACTGCTCTGAGCATCAAAAGTTATGTGCAATCAGCAAAGCGTGAAACTTCTGTACTTGTCCAGCCCTGACAGTTTTGCCGATTCACTGGAGCAGCCGCCGGTGAGGACGGAGAAACAAAATGGAGGCCACAGCGACGCCATGAGAGACGACAAAGAGGGCAAGAAGAAGAAGGCGTCCAAAGAGGAGAGCAGCAAAGTCCAGGTCAGATTAACACTTAAGATTTTTGACACTGAATGGAAAAATCCTACAGGTGGTGCCATGTTAAAGTTATCATAGCATATTCGAGGGTGAGGGTGGTTTTGAGTGATCACATATTAAAGAAGAACTAAGTAACTTACTAATTCCTTTTCGTAGTCCTTCTGGGGGGTAATACAAGTGTTAATGGTGTGATTGGGGGGGGTCTATTATCTCCCCCGGTGTCTCTGGCCAGAAAACCACCCTTGCAACTTTGCCTGCACCGGGTCTGAGGCACAATACACACTAATAGAATCACGAAGAAGAAGCTAACAGGCAATATCCCTCTGTCCCTTTGTCTTTTCTGTCAGCGTAGTATTTACTCTCACGGACAATTAATGAGTAAAAAAAACGCAACATGATATGACAACTGCAGTGGCGCTTATGGCCTCTAGGGGCATGAGTTACTTAGTTCTGCTTTAAGTGTTACCAACATATAAGGCCAGTTGTTACTATTCTATGCCTGATCAGTTTACACTTTCAAAATGTGCACACGCTGTTGGTGGGATGCCTTCGTCAGGGGGGCGCCACGGCTGCAGACTCTGATTCCGATGATGATGCCACTGTGACCACCCGAGTGTATCGCAGACGGGTCATACTCAAGGTCAGGTCCCGGTGTGGTGCGGACCGAACGCCTGGACCGTGTGATCGCTGCTGCTTGTAGTGACTGCGGTGGTTGTGGCCTTTGCTGCTAGACATCATGGCTTTGCCTCAAAATATCAAGGATGCCATTTGCGAGATTAAAGATACAGAGAAAGTTCATGAAAAAACGAATGGATTTGAATATTAAGTCTGTCTTGTATCTGAGTGACACTTGCTAAGTTTGCAGTGATTGTTGATGTGTTTGGCTTTTGACATCTTGAAGTCTGTCAGACAGTAGTATGTATGTACATGCTTGTTTTAGTTCTCAGCTGCACAGGAGTTATACATTGTAGGAAAGGTTTTCAAATCGTCATCTGTACTGGATTGCTTTGAATTTGAATTTTATTGTTATGCTCGTGAAGTGTTTCTTGTATGAGAGGCTAAACGTCTCCAGTAAACACAAAAAAAAACCAGCACGGATGACTACTTTAAAACCTTTTCAACCAATTGTACTGCCTTTCAAAGAGTTGACTATATACTCGGCATTATTCAACTGTTATCAGTACATTTTTTCAGATTGTGCTATTGCCATCCACCGTAACACAATGTCATGCATGTAATACTCATCCATGTACTATTACAACATCTGTCTTACTCCCTTTTTTTCCCCTTATCATTTGACCCTGACCTTTATACTAAATCTAGGGCGAGGATGCCAGGAACCTCCCCGGGGACTCTGTGACAGAGGAGCAGTTCACAGATGAAGACGGGAATCTGGTCACAAGAAAAGTAACCTTTCCCTCCTCACTCCATAACACAGTTTTATTATTTCTTCATCTCTTGTCCTAAATGGTGTGTTAACTTATGCATCCTTATACAATTTATGCAACAGAGAAACAAAGAATCACACAAGGCCGCTTCATTTTTAGAACGGGATATTGATTGGATTGTAATATCAGCGTCAGTCAATCTCACAATCTGGAAATCCACCCTGTCACATACACTGAAGGCCTTTACAATATTCTCAATACATATACATTTTCCTGTTGCTCTACATTTCATTCCATTTCATTCCCCTTAAGCGCCTGTCCCTCTAACACGCTTGTGCCCCCTACAGGTGATCAGGAAGGTGGTGCGGCGCGTGTACAACTCAGAGGAGCTAATGGAGGGGGAGACAGTCACTGAGGCTGTAGACGTTGGTGGTGGGATTGTTGGTGGTGGTGGTGGTGCTGATGATTTAACAACAGGGGGCGTCGACGCTGCTCCTTCTGTGGGGAAGGGGGGAAAGAGCAAGAAGAAAGGCAAGCGCTCTCGACAGAAGGGAGAGGAGGCCCAGAAAGGCAAATCTGAGGTTGGACCGTCCCCATGTGTGTCTGCAGTGCATCGTAGGCCATGATCGGAGTAGAAACGTAACATCTAACATAGTGGACTCACTTTCTTTTCAACTGTGCTAACAAATTTACCCTCCTTTCTCTGAACTGTCTTCTCATTTTCAGCATGCTGCCTGCACACTTCTGCTGAAATAATAAGCTGTCAAAACAGTCATACAGCTTTACCATAATTTGCAACTGTATTTGTCTAACTTTGTTTTCCTTTGTGCCTAGAGTGGAGAAGGAGGCAGCAAAAAACAAGGCAAGAAGGGCCAATCGTAACAGTGAAGCTCATGAACTGGTAAGGATTTTTATGTTTTAGCAATCTAATCATAGATAAAGGGTGATTCATGAGACTGAAACCCAATATTTGGAAGGAAGTGGTTTGCTGAGAGACTACAGTTTTTTTTTTTTTTTTGTTTTTTTTCAGTGCGCCCTCTAGTGGCTGTCAGTATTTAAAAAAAATACATGTGAAGTTATAAGTATAAGTACAAGCACCCCCAGCCAAACTCTGAAAAAAAAGTGCGACTTATAGTTCAGAGAATACGGTTTATGACTTTTTAAAATAAAGAAACATGGGGATTAGTGGGTCTTTCCCATAGACTGTAAAAAAAATGGACGTCTTATGCTCACTCCTCCCCGTTTACCAGATTGACCACGGCCGTGGGGCAATTCATGGCGGATTTACAGGCTCCCCCTCCCCAGCTCTGACGAAGCATGTTCCTAAAAAGGGCATATGGGCGGGATTTTCACCGTAGACTCGGCCCTTGCGTGACGTGTAGCTCGCGCTGCTCCAATGCTAACAGTCCGAGCCTCATTAAGTACGAGATTTCAAAAATTCATATTACGAAAACCAGCCTGGTTTCATATATTGTTATTAACCCAGCGTTATCTCAGGAGGAATATCTAGCCTAGTCTAGTGTTGAAACAATTGAAACCAGGCTTTAAAGTAGTTTTTAACGTGTCTAAAGTCCAATGCTTTTCAATGGGGGCCTAGCGGCGATATGGAGGTACTGCAGCAACGGCGGAGCAATGGCGGCCCCCACGTTTGTGGTCAAAAAGCAGGGCAGCCAGCGGCCATTGGTCTTTCCCTGGAAAATGCCGAAAAACTAAATGTCCTTGTTTATGGCTTAACTTTATGGGTTTACTTTAACCACCAGAGGCTTTAAATGTGGCTCTTGATATAGTGGTTGCCCCCGAGATAGGATGTTGACACTGTATCTCTGACAATATTAAGCTAAAAAGAGTCCTAAATCGTTCATGCATTTCTCTCTCTTTTTTATTTTTTATTTCTATAGATCCACAGTCGTCCACCTGCGAACCCCCCCACACACCAGAAGGGAAATCTCAAACTGGAAACACCTGCACCGGGAGCCGTGTCTGACAAAACCAAAAAAAAACCTGATGCTCTCACTTTTAAAAATTCCGCATGGTTTTACAGCAAGACGAAGCAAAACAAACGTACTTTGACAATTTGATTTCGCATGAGCATGTCATCACTTTTACGGTTGGAACAGCGAACAGCAGCATCCGCACACGACGACGACGCCGGGACCGAGTGTGACCAAAGATGGCGCCATTGGGACAAAAAAAAAAAAATCTAATCTCAAAAAAAGGACTTCCTGACAGACTCTTGCCTCACATGGTGTATTTTTTCTTCCTGTTTGGAGCCACTGTATTCAGGTGCACAGTGTGGTTCACATGGAAAACACAACAATGAATTATAGGAAGTAAATAGGTGGTTTTGATGTACATAAATGACACTGTATAAAATCTAAAGAGTTTATGCACTGATTTGAGCGGAGGAGAGAGGCTTTGCAGGTTCAGTGCGTTTGTAATTGCATTTCGAGGCGGGCGCTTAAGCCTTGAGCGTCCCGCCTCCCTGTTGCTCTTCCCAAACAAACAATGAAGCAAGCTGTATGTAAATGAATGAAAACTCTGCTTGACGATTAACAAACGGACATTTCTTGAAGCCAGTCGTTACTCCGGAAATGTTTTCTTTTTTGTTTTTTGTTTTGTTTTTTTCCTTCAAACTCAGAGAAACTAATATTTTGCTGCATGTAACGTCACTTTATTTGACCTTTCCTATTCTTCTGCTAATACAAAGCACTGTACTACAATTACTGACGGTACTTCTGCGTGGACACTCATAACAACTCCATATATGCCTGTTTTTTGTTTTACTTTTTATATAATCTTTCACACACTCCTTCGAGTACCTATGCTTCCACATGATACTAGCTAGCAGTTTCCACTTACCCACCTTCAAAATGACTGTAGACTTTGTTAGCTTCAGAATGCTAGCAGCCTTGTGTGTTGTCTATATTGTCATCCTTCAAGTGTCTATGCTTTTAGACCTGCTGTGTTTTTTAAAGGGGGCTTTTTATTTTGACGGTTTGATAATTTTTAATCCTTATTTAATTGGTTGGATTTTGACACGAGAGCAGACTTTCTGTTTTTTAACACCATTAGTAAAACCTATAGGACTTTTTACTTCAATCGACACAGTATTGCCCACTGCTGGTTAAAGATCAGATGCTCTGCTCCTGTGTACGTTTGTGTCTTTGTCTTTTTTCATACAAAAGCACCCGAAGCATCCACTGTCGACGAGAACAACCTGGTACAAAACCTGTATGGACATAGCCTACACTGGATGAACAAATTAATTATTTAAGCAGAAAATAAATTGTGTTTAAAATGAAAAATAGATTGGAATGCTTGTGCGTTTTTTTTGTTTTGTTTTTTTAATGTGTGTAAAATCTTTATCACCTGGCATTCTCATTTGCATTCACTTTCACAACCAAAACAATAAAATAAAGTGAGGCTACATTATACTGAAAAGTGGAGGTGGGAGTCAGTCCCTCATGTGCAAGTCACAAGTAGCAAAGCACCAAGTCGTGACGAATAAAGGTGCATTATGCAACTTTTTTATGTGAAAAAAGGGTAACACTTTAGTTTAGGACTCACTTATTAACAGCTAACTGTGATGTAACGACTTCACTGGAGGAAACCTCCGTGTTCATAACGGAGAAAACCGTTGTCCTCCGCCATTGATTGCCGCGTGGACCGACCGCGTAATTAGAAATATTTTCAGGATGGCGACGTAGAAGACTGAGCCACGCCCAAAAATATCTGAAAACCCGCGGACATACAGGTGGTGTTCATGAGTTAGAATGTAATGTCAAACGGAGGGCAGGGCCAATACAACCCTATGGGAGAAATACAGTTTTTATAAAATCTCAAAAACGAAAATTGACAAATGATTTCCCTCATCAGTATTTCATCATGATTGGATTCACAAACCTGTGATATTATTTTTCTGTCTGAAAGTCCTTTCTATTGGACAACATCACGGTAATGTTTTTGCATAATGTCACCACTTTTTGACGTTTTTCTGAGAAAATAATTGGACATTAGTTCATATGTGCTGACAGGAGACAATGAACTTTGTGACAGTTTTTGTTTCATGTGGATTCCTCCAGTAATGACTGAGATATGAGTCAATAAACAAAGACATAACAATATGCATTTTGTCAGTTACCACAGTTACCATAGTTACCGTCAGTTGACCTCCAGCTCAAGCTCTATTCACCTTATTCCGCCCCGCCCACTTTTGCCACTTTTTGCGTTGTCTCGGCACTTCCGTTGTACAGACACTTCCGGTTATTTCTTTGGGGTCCCTTGGTAGTCCAGTGGCGATAGTCCAGGCCAAGTGGGCCTTGGTGGGACATGCATGTATTTGATGCCTGTCAAAGAACACAGGCGGCTTGTAAAAGAGCATAGCCGTCACCGGAGGAAGGCGATGGCGTACAACCAATGGGAGCCTGATGCCTATATTCATCGGGCCTATTCTAAAGCCGGGGCTGGTGTCAAAGTCCGTGATCATTTTATGGACATTTCTCACAGTGGACTGAGTATCAGTGAGCAAATCTTTTTCCATCTGTCCTTGCTGACTTTTGAGCAGGAACTTCTCAAGTTTCTGTTGGCTGATGATAATGTGCTTTAAAGTATAGTCCAGTCGAAACCAGAGAAGGTCCACACGATCGCGTGCACTCTCCAGCGCCTTCTGCTGGCGCTTCAGATCCAACAGCAACCACAGATCACCGTCCAGCAACAGATAGTATGAGCTCTGCTGCAACAGTTGTAGCTTCTGACGCATCATCTAAACACACAGCACAATAAACGACTTATGTAAACATCTGGATCTGGACAAATACTTTCTTCTTCCAGAGTAAAGGTCTCATTATACTTCCCGTACGTTAATTCTGCGTGGAGTTTAGATGCACAGACGGGACGGTAGTGGCCTTTCATACTGTTTGGTAGCTGCGGACTGTCCACACGCGATTCTCGTTGTCCTCCGTCATGGATTTCCGCGCGGACCGTCCGCGTAATTAGAAATATTTTCAGGACGCGGAAAACTGAGCCGCGAGGAGACTGCGCAAAGGGGCGTGTCTGAGGAAATTCCAACATTCCAACAACAAATACATAAATAAATACATAAATAAATACATAAATAAATATATAAATACTGAAATGCATAAATAAATAAATGTATATATAAATATATATATATATATATATAAATAAACACTTTATTATACTTAATTATAATAAATGCATGCATTTCTTTGCAAATTTGATCTTTATTTTATTGATATATTTATTCATAGATATATTTATTGTTTTGGCAGCCACGGTCCTCCATAGAAGTTTACCTACATTTCAATATTAATTTCCCTTTTACATAAAGGACTGCAGTGTCATGGAACCAAAATACTCTTAATAATTTATTTCAAGGGAATCTAAATCCAAAATAATTTTTGGGGATCAGAAACGCCTGCGTAGACCAGGCTACTGTGGTCGTCGTGTGTCACAGAGAACTGGTAGTAATACGGTACATTTCTGATCCAATCCCTGGGGTGCAGGAGCTTGGTCTGCACCTCGGGTAGTGGCGGTTTGGGATGAGGTCCCTCACGACACAGGACAGGCCCTGGATGGTACACTTCTGATCCAGTCCTTGCTCCTCCACTGTGGGGTCCAAGAGCTTTGTCTGCACCTCAAATAATTCAAATCTCATTCTTATTTCTTTGGGATCCCTTGGTAGTCCAGTGGCGATAGTCCAGGCCAAGTGGGCCTTGGTGGGACATGCATGTATTTGATGCCTGTCAAAGAACACAGGCGGCTTGTAAAAGAGCATAGCCGTCACCGGAGGAAGGCGATGGCGTACAACCAACGGGAGCCTGATGCCTATATTCATCGGGCCTATTCTAAAGCCGGGGCTGGTGTCGAAGTCCGTGATCATCAGGAATCAGCAGGAAATTCTCAAGTTTCTGTTGGCTGATGATAATGTGCTTTAATAGTCCAGCCGAAACCAGAGAAGGTCCAGACGATCGCGTGCACTCTCCAGCGCCTTCTGCTGGCGCTTCAGATCCAACAGCAACCACAGATCACCATCCAGCACCAGATAGAATGAGAACAATCCAACACGTGAACATAGTCTCTCTTCCTCTTGGTGGGGACACGCGGGTCCTCCTGAGGGGCGCACACGACACTGGAGTCGGGGATGACCTCCTGTGGCACACTGGAACTGACAGAGACGGGCAAACGTAGAACCGGGCCGTCTCCGTCTGAAAGCAGCGGGGTGGACTGCAAAGACGCCTTCTTCTTCCTCCTCAGCGGCTGTGATACACCATGTGGCCGTGGAACAGCCTGAGGAGTAGAGGAGGCCGCCGTTTTCTTCGGCCACGCGGGTCTAACCTGCTGGGGGCCAGCTGCAGCCCCGTCGTCATTCCTGGCGTTAGTCAACGGGGAACTCTCCCCTTGGCCCGGGGGAACGAAAGAGGAGTCATCCTCGTCGTCCTCCGACACCAAAAGGTCCTCTCCAAATGAGTCCTCCTCCTCATAGTCGAGGCCGCTCTGAGCTGAAGTGCTGCGGTAGCGGCGGGCTCATTCAGAGCGGGATCCCTCTCCGAGAGGCAGGCTTGGCGGGCCAGCCGGCGGCGGAGACTTTTCACCGTGAACCGGGAGCAGTGGGGGCACGAGCCGGTTCTGTTGCAATTTGTTTGGAGACAAATAGGATGATTTAAAAATGAAAAGAGATATTAATTAACTTTGTGGTTCAAGCCATGCAGGAATGGAATCATTTACCACAATATACTCATGTTTATATGGTCTTGTTTTGTTTTGGAATAATGTCCAGTATACATACATACAGTCGGGGGTTAGCATATTGCGCCGTTTATCTTCTTCCAGAGTAATACGGCTGAAAAGCAAGAGGTCAGGCTGTTGGCTGATGATAATGTGCTTTAAAGTATAGTCCAGCCGAAACCAGAGATGGTCCAAACGATCGCGTGCACTCTCCAGCGCCTTCTGCTGGCGCTTCAAGATCCAACAGCAACCACAGATCACCGTCCAGCACCAGATAGTATGAGTTCTGCTGCAACAGTTGTAGCTTCTGACGCATCATCTAAACACACAGCACAATAAACGACTTATGTAAACATCTGGATCTGGACAAATACTTTCTTCTTCCAGAGTAAAGGTCTCATTATACTTCCCGTACGTTAATTCTGCATGGAGTTTAGATGCACAGACGGGACGGTAGTGGCCTTTCATACTGTTTGGTAGCTGCGGACTGTCCACACGTGATTCTCGTTGTCCTCCGTCATGGATTTCCGCGCGGACCGTCCGCGTAATTAGAAATATTTTCAGGATGCGGAAAACTGAGCCGCGAGGAGACTGCGCAAAGGGGCGTGTCTGAGGAAATTCCAACATTCCAACAACAAATACAAAAATAAATACATAAATAAATATATAAATACATAAATAAATACATATATAAATACTGAAATGCATAAATACATAAATAAATAATGTATAAATAAATATATATATATATATAAATAAACACTTTATTATACTTAATTATAATAAATGTAAAGAGCCATAGAAACGAAAAGCTCGCAAATAAATTAATGCATGCATTTCTTTGCAAATTTGATCTTTATTTTATTTATATATTTATTTATAGATATATTTATTGTTTTGGCAGCCACTGTCCTCCATAGAAGTTTTTACATAAAGGACTGCAGTGTCATGGAACCAAAATACTCTTAATAATTTATTTCAAGGGAATCTAAATCCAAAATAATTTTTAGGGATCAGAAACGCCTACTGTGGTCCTCGTGTGTCACAGAGAACTGGTAGTAATACGGTACATTTCTGATCCAATCCCTGGGGTGCAGGAGCTTGGTCTGCACCTCGGGTAGTGGCGGTTTGGGATGAGGTCCCTCACGACACAGGACAGGCCCTGGATGGTACACTTCTGATCCAGTCCCTGCTCCTCCACTGTGGGGTCCAAGAGCTTTGTCTGCACCTCAAATAATTCAAATCTCATTCTTATTTCTTTGGGATCCCTTGGTAGTCCAGTGGCGATAGTCCAGGCCAAGTGGGCCTTGGTGGGACATGCATGTATTTGATGCCTGTCAAAGAACACAGGCGGCTTGTAAAAGAGCATAGCCGTCACCGGAGGAAGGCGATGGCGTACAACCAACGGGAGCCTGATGCCTATATTCATCGGGCCTATTCTAAGGCCGGGGCTGGTGTCGAAGTCTGTGATCATCAGGAATCAGCAGGAAATTCTCAAGTTTCTGTTGGCTGATGATATGTGCTTTAAAGCATAGTCCAGCCGAAACCAGAGAAGGTCCACACGATCGCGTGCACTCTCCAGTGCCTTCTGCTGGCGCTTCAGATCCAACAGCAACCACAGATCACCATCCAGCACCAGATAGTATGAGAACAATCCAACACGTGAACATAGTCTCTCTTCCTCTTGGTGGGGACACGCGGGTCCTCCTGAGGGGCGCACACGACACTGGAGTCGGGGATGACCTCCTGTGGCACACTGGAACTGACAGAGAGGAGGCCGCCGTTTTCTTCGGCCACGCGGGTCTAACCTGCTGGGGGCCAGCTGCAGCCCCGTCGTCATTCCTGGCGTAAGTCAACGGGGAACTCTCCCCTTGGCCCGGGGGAACGAAAGAGGAGTCATCCTCGTCGTCCTCCGACACCAAAAGGTCCTCTCCAAATGAGTCCTCCTCCTCATAGTCGAGGCCGCTCCGAGCTGAAGTGCTGCGGTAGCGGCGGGCTCATTCAGAGCGGGAGCCCTCTCCGAGAGGCAGGCTTGGCGGGCCAGCCGGCGGCGGAGACTTTTCACCGTGAACCGGGAGCAGTGGGGGCACGAGCCGGGATAATCTAAAGCGGCTCGGGCATGTTCCAGCCCGAGGCACGCCAAGCAGACCTGGTGTGAGTCATTGCTTGGGATCTTGTTCCCGCAAGTGCAAAGCCGAGCGCTATCCTGCTCCATCTCCATGGCGGGAGAAAGCTTTTCAGCTGTTGCCATGTTTGTTAGCTTGAGTGCCAACAAACATAATGTGCTTTAAAGCATAGTCCAGCAGAAACCAGAGAAGGTCCAGACGATCGCGTGCACTCTCCAGCGCCTTCTGCTGGCGCTTCAGATCCAACAGCAACCACAGATCACCGTCCAGCACCAGATAGAATGAGCTCTGCTACAACAGTTGTAGCTTCTGAAGCATCATCTAAACACACAGCACAATAAACTACTTATGTATGTAGTAGCTCATGTTTGGCAGTGTCTATGCTGGATAAGGCGTCTGAGATCAGTCTGTGTGCATGAAGAAAGATTAACCAATGAGCTTACAGCATCATTTGCATGCATTAAGAGAAATACAGAAATAAATATAGAAATAAATAAATGAATGCATAAATAAATAAATACAAAATGAATAAATAAATAAATATATTAATACAGAAGTACATAAATAAATAAATACAGAAATAAATAAATAGAAAAATAAATAAATATATAAATACAGAAATAAATAAATTAATACATATATTAATAAATACAAAAATAAATAAATGTATAAATATATGTAACCCTGTCTCTGTGCTCTCGAGGACCCAATCGAATGGCTCTGCGTTGTGTTGTCATTTCTACTGGACTGGGGCCAGCAGTGCGGACAGGGAATACTAGGACTCGGGATGATGGTCGAGGCTGAACAGACGCTCCTCATTTATTCCACTTGTAAAACCCAAATAGAAAAGCCTCAATTACAATCTAATAAGAAAATGACCTCACAAAAGGTACAACAAATAAAATATGTATCAGTTACAAATGAACATTTTCCGTTACGCTATTAACGTTCAAGATAGGACCTTGACACGGGTGTAAAATAGTTATTTTCACACAGATTTCACTCAGTATAAAACATTAGCTTGAAGTTTCAAAAAACAAACAAAAAACAACATTTCAGCGGTTAATAAAAAGTGTGGTGTTAAGCACACTCGGGAGCCCTCCTTACCTTGTAAAACACAAATAGAAAAGCAGCGTAACGTAGCTGCGGGGGGCTTTTAAAGGCTTTCAAAAAGTTAACGGAAAGGCCCACATAAGATCACATCCTTACATATATAAATAAATACAGAAATAAATATATAAATAAATAAACACACTTATTATAATAAATGCATGCATTTCTTTATTTTATTTATATATTTATTGTTTTGGCAGCCACGGTCCTCCATAAAACCTCTGGCAGCATTTTTTTAACTGGTTTCCCTACAAAATACAAAAGTCCCTCTATGCTAGACCCATCCCATGCAAGACCCCAGCTTTATGCTGTGGCGGCATGAAATATTAAATGTTCATAGGCTACTCAACAGCCTTCTCCACCATACAGGACTGTAGGGTTAATAACAATTGAATTTTAAAAAGCAAAGTCCTCAAAGAATTCTTTATGTTTGGTCTGTCGTTCACCGTACAGCCCTCGGCCAAAGCCCTGCACGTGTCCTGCACAGCGCTGATGGACAAATATTGAATGTTCGGCTTGTACAGTTGCACCATCACCTTCTGAACCTGAGCATCTATGACGTCTCAGTCTATGTCATCGTCCCTGGAACCCAGATTAGAAGGTCAAAGCTTTGAGTTAATGATTGAAAAGACAAACAACAGGCATACATTCTGCAGAAGCTGCACATTTTTAGATGAGGTATGATGCTAATAATAGTTGTCAAATGGCTATACACAGATAATGAGAGCAAATACAAGGGGGGAAAAGGGTTGCTCAGGATATTGTTTTGGTTTCTTTGTAGGGCGGTTCCAGGTACATTGACACAGAATACCAGGGGCGTGTCTAGCAGGTCATTCCTGAAATCTGACTGGCCACCGCACTCCGAGGGTCAGAGGTAATGGACTCCAATAATATTGACGTACAAAAATATTGTAAATATGGGGAAACTGCAATAAATGGCGATAAATGTGGTGGATCTAACTGGACCAAAATGCTGAAAATAAAGTCACTGTCACACCTCACTGAATGAAAAGGTCCATGCTTTTCAGTGATAAGCCTGTAGAGGATGATCAAGTTAACCTCTTAACCTTCGCCTTACCTGAGCACATTTTCTACATGTTCAGCTTTACCCAAATCTAAAAGCTTATCGACTGGAGAGTCCACAGCCTATAGGCCTATACGCCTCATTAGAAAGCTATGACCACATTTGTTACTGCTTTTTGGTCATGTTTTTGTTGCTTTTTTGTTGCATTTTTATCGGGTGTTTTTTGTCACATTTGTGTTGCGTTTTTGTCTCGTTTTTTTGTTTTCTGCATTATTTTTGCAAGAATAGTTAGTAGTGACATGCAGAGCAGTGGTGGACACAAAAGGGGGTCACAATATGGCGGAACATAATGTATAATCAAATATACAGTTAAAACAACAGACAATACTTTTAGATGTTTTAATCTTTTAATAAAAAATACTTTACATGTTCAAAAATAAAATATAGCAAAAAAACATGTCAAAGAGGTCCACAGAGATGGATCGAGGTGATGGTTGGAGGATTTTTGAAATTATAGCAAAGTGCTTTCACATTTTATACTACAGAAAGTATATTGTTTTTAAGCTTTTGTTAGTCCTAGTCTCAATTGCAGATGATAGAAATAAAGTCCACTCGAATTGTCCCATTAAATCAGGTCTCAAAGCTTCTTCTTTCCCTGCAAACTCAGCGCCCCGTTCACCACGTACGGGACGATGCTGACGGCGACCAGCGGGACAGTGGCGCTCTTACAGAAGGAGAGGAGATAGAACAGGGCCGCGGTGTGAGTGGGTGGTTTGAACGAGTCGAACAGATGCAGCAAGACCAACGAGCTGACGACGCACATGAGCTTCTGCCCCGTGCTGGTGCTCTTCTTGCTTTCCGTGTACAGCGGGGAGTGGAGGCCCAGGCCCAGTCCGAAGAGGGTGCCCATGTTTCGGAGCAGGCTGGCGAAGGGCGTGGAGTCCAGGTGCACCCACTCGGAACGCACACACCATTTCTGGGCTTTCTCCAGGGTCCAGAGGAGGTCCACGCCCACGGCTTTGAGCAGCAGGTAGAAGCCCACGGCGAAGGAGGTGAGGAAGAGCGTGGTGAGGAAGTAGTTCTTCATAGAGGCGCTGTAAATCCACTGGGTGCGGTTAAAAGCCTCTGCAACGATCATGCCTGTGGGGAAAAAGTGGGACATTTTAGGCTTATATTGTCTGAAGTAAAACCTTTCCCTAGCGCAGGGGTCCTCAAACTACGGCCCGTGGGCCAAATCCGGCCCGCGGGATGATTTAATCCGGCCCCGACTTGTAGAGCACAAATCCCCGAGTATGTCAAAAAAAAAAGTACGTCTCTAGCCCATTCCTGTGCGGAGTTAGAATATTTTAACTAAATAACCAGTTTACTCATTCCAGCCACTAGGGGGCAATTTGAATAAATAAAAAATGATTCCACAGGTGTCCACTTACATAAGAGATCAGAATATAAACACATTATAGCCACTGTTAAATGAAGCTTACCAACACAGAGTGTGAAGAGAATGAATAATGACTACAGTACAATACAAGTGTAAGAAGTTATTACTTTGGTCGCATTACATAATGATGTTTTATTTGAAAATAAAAATAAATGGAAATTAAAACAAAGTGTGAAGACTTGATTACTATTTTTGCAAACCACTACAGTGAAATAAATATGTGCCTGAATCAAGTGTTGATCTTGTGGATATAGTCGTGGGGACGACTGTGCAGGCGAGTCATCTCTACTTCACAATGAGGCATTTTGGCCTGGGTCATACAACTATGTTATAGCCAACCCGGTCCGGCCCCCCATCACAGTCAGGAACAATAATGTGGCCCCCAGAGAAAAAAGTCTGAGGACCCCTGTCCTAGAGTCTCACTAATGGCTAACGGCATGTCTTTACCCCCAAATCTGAGACAAGGAAGAGTGAGATTTGAACCTCCCAACTTTTTGTAACTACTGTTTTGTTGAAAGCGCTCACCCGTGATGACACCAGCGATGACTTGATGTGGGAAGTGGGCAGCGATGAACACTCTTGATAGACATACGCACACCTGGACAGCCCAAAAGACGCTCCACAGAATGACCTTCAGATACCTGCAAAAGGAGCCAAGGTATTAAGTGCTGTCCTTGTAGCCACAAGTCAATAAAGTTCATATAAATCAAGATTTTTGGACATCAAATTGTTATTCCTTCATGATAAACATGCCTAGAGTTGTTTTTTCTATTCATGCTCATGTTTAATTTCATATTAAAGGGATATTTCAGGATTTTTGACATAGGGCCTCATTTCCTAGTTATCCAGAGTGTTTGGATTTCTGGAGATATATATATATATATTTAAATTCATGCAGTCCTTATATTTGAAGAGTTTAGTGGTGCTAGGCTAGTGCTAGGCTAGTGCATGTCTATGGTAACTAGTAGCCTGCATTAAAAACCTCTTTAAAATCATGGGGTAGTCCTCCAAACGTGACCATATCTGATTTGTAGAAAGCTCCTTTGTGAATTCCACGTGTAGTAAATGCCAGCTGCAGGTAAACAAACTACTGTAGATCCGGAAACCTAGCAGATCACTCCGCCATTGCGTAACGTACAACCAGGAACTGATGCTGCTCAAATATAAGTTATTTTAAATGCAAAATGGTTTTATTTATTTTATATTTCAAAAATGATTCTGTCAACACAGACATTTATATCGGTAGTCTGGTGTTATAAGTGATTTGCCTCAGGTGCACTGTGCTTGGGTCAGACTGTTTTTAATGCAGGCTACAAGTTACCATAGACATGCACTAGCCTAGCACCACTAAACTCTTCAAATACAAGGACTGCATGAATTAAAAAATGTATATCTCCAGAAATCAACAACACTCTGGACGACTAGGAAATTAGGCCCTATGTCAAAAATCCTGAAATATCCGTAACTATAATTTTGCTACATATTTGACGGCTCTACAACATACTGTACATTATAAACTATTGTTAATGCATTTTAAGATTATGCCCTGGAAGAAGCTGTAAACCAATCAACACTATCAGGGGACATTGGCGTCCTGAACATCAAAACAGCTCATGTCATGTTATTTTCCTCAAGTCAATGATCAACTGTCCCGGGAACAGATAAAGTGTCTGTAGCGATAACAGGTGAAAAACATGACACAAGGCCAAGATCAATAGGGCCTCAACCACATTAGGACGTTTTCTAGTGTTCAGTATACCATTCGTTTTTGGAGGATTTCTTGACTCCGATCTTCTTCTTGCTGACCATAATCGTCAGGAGGGAGGTCACCAGTGTGTAGTAGACCGCAGCTGCTCCCATAGCGTGGCCTGAGGGGCTGCCTGTAGGAAACCATACGGGGGGGAAAAAACGCTATAATACCATTGTTTTTGAAGTATCTTGTGGTTTTATTGATTTAATCCTTCATTGCCTAGTTTTAACACATAACTCTTGCTCTGTAATGCACTTCGAATACATTTGGGTATGAATTGTGCTCGAAATTGCCTTGCCTTTCCTAAATGGTATTAGAATAACAGTAATACTAGCTGTAGAAATAATTGGCAATATACAGTTGTGCTTAAAAGTTTACATACCCTGGCAGATTTTATATATGAACATAGATATGAAAAATAACAAAAAATATTATTTTCCACTAATAGTTACTGGTCGTGTGAAGTCATTTGTAGTGGAAAAAATATAGTTTGCTCTTTTTAAATCATAATGAAAAACAAAAGTACCAAAAATGGCCTTGATCAAAAGTTTATGATCAAGAGGAATGGGCCGCTTTACTATTCGATTATTTACAGAACCACAAAAGATTCCAAGCTGTCATTTATGGTAAAGGGGGCAAAACACAGAACGGGGGTTAACTTTTGATCATTTTGGTACTTTCTTTTTTTTCATTATGATTTAAAAAGAGCAAACTTTTTTTCCACCACAAATGGCTTCAAGAAACCCTTTTGTGTAATCTTTCATATTCATTGAAAAAATGTCAAAAAAATGTCCAGAATTCTTCCAGGGTATGTAAACTTTTGAGCACAACAGTTCTAAAAAGTCAAATTAAAATGGTACAGTACAAGTAAAAGTAGCAAGAGGCTTTATATTGGTAGAGAAGCTCATAGTAGAGGTCCCAGGTGTATCAGTACTGCAGTTTTGTAACACTTGGGACACATATCCCAATTTTAGCCTCTCAGATTTGACCATTTCATCTAATAGCAGCATACTTCAGTAGAAATGGAAGTTTTTGTAAGACTTCTCTCTTCTGTAATGTTTAAAGAAGCAAGTGTTAACATTTCTTACCTGGGCCAGTCTCGCACGTCATTGGATACTGCTCTATGTGCGGCCGGACACTGTTGTCATAGTAGGACGCCTCGTGGACCCACCAGTAAGGCCTCTCCCCGAAGAGAATCCTGCAAAAATTCACACAGAAATCACTTAACATTTGCTTCCCTCATATTCTCCCATTCATAACATTTACAGCATCCACTTACCATTTGAACACTAAGTTTAACCAGTCTCCTATCACCGCCACCCAGATGAGCTTGATGCCCACGGAGGCGCGCAGGTGTATCCAGAGCGGGAAGAAAATGAAAAAGGTGTTCCTCAAATCGGCGGCCCAGGACACCCACAGGAACAAGCCCTGCGCGTCCTCGTAGTTCGTTTGCAGATAGTTTGTGGTGGTGACCCCGAAACCCTGCAGCGCGTCCATCACCGTATTGAGCATCTTCGAAACGCTCCTTAGAAACCACGACCTCAAGTTGAGTTGTAAAATAGAGTGTTCCTATCTCTGACACAGCGGCTTGTTTTTATACAGGAGTATCCCACCGCCTAAACGCGTGCACATGTTGACCTTTGGACCTTGGACATTAATATAACACTAGGAGTGCGTTTGTGGAGTTCTGACGGACAAACAAGATGTACATGAAGTGTTGGGAAAACTCGGTGTCTTTCGTCAACAAAGGCAGACGTCACTCGGGTGTGGAAATCCTTAAATTGTTGCCAAATCAGCAAACATGCCAGAGGGTGACAGTTTTACAGCCTATAGGTCAATTATGTCTGTCATTCAAAGTAGAGTTAAGATTAAGATTGTATTAGTGTGTCTTTTGCTGATAATTTTTTTGAGTAATTGGATTATTTCCTGTAAAGTAGAAGCGGCAAATGTAAAAGCTGCTATAATACGAGTCGGTTACATAATGGGATCAATGATTACATGTCCAAGTCTAAACCACAGATAAACATGTGGAGGTCTGTCATTAAGTTTACATGTGGCAAAAGGAAATGAGCTATTATCTATCTTGGAAGAATACCTCCTGAAAAACTACAAAAGAAATGTTGAAAGTAAATGGAATATTATAGATATGGAAACATCCTTGATTTGGACTTAAACAGAAATGTTCCACTGAGACGCAGAATGACTTTTACAGAGATGTCCCAGCCCCACAGGTGACCCTTTTATTCATGAGTTGTTAGACCATAGTACCCTGGGGAAACCTACACACCCAAAGAGGGAGAACATGCAAACTTCGCACAGAAACACGGGCCAGGAATCAAAGCCTTTGTGCAGTGAGTGGGAACAAATGTCTGACGCTTAGGATGACAGTGTTTCTAATGTTAAGGCAAAATACTGCAAGTGAATGGGGGAAAAGAAAAAAGACATAACCCTTGAAAACTTTTGCTGTTGTCTTTTGGCCGATTAAATAGTGATGATAAATAATAAAAGGGAATCTAGACTGACAAATCTGGTGTCGGTAGATTCTACTTTAAGTGGAGATGTGGCTTCCAAACTGTGTGAAAAAGTATTTTTGGAGAGAACAGTAGTTAGTAGTTAAAATGTCCTACATAATTAAACTATAAAGCAGGATTGGGCAGTACATTTTCATAAGGGGCCACATAAGAAGCCTGAATTGAGTCGGAGGGCCGCACCAACAATAATTCAAACTTATTGTGCAACTTTATCCTATTGTTCATTACACTAAATTGTGTATTTTGAATATCTGAGACTGGTATTTAGTAGGACTATTATTTTATGAAATTTTGCCATATCAAGCCAAGGACGCGCATATATGTGTATCGTTATTTAGCTTATTCAGCTTCTTATACTCATTCATTTCTACCATCGCACTGAAAGCACCTCTGTGCTTCCTTGAAACTGAGTTTTTGGAAAGTGAAGCGACAGTAATTTTACCAAAACATACATGGGGAGTGCATTGACCATTAACAAAAGCTCCTAAATAAAAATATATTTTGATTAGGAAAATACTATTGAGGAAACTTTTATCAATAAATGAAAAACAATGAGGACAGTAGCCAAAGTGTTGTTTGTATCCTGATCTCTCATCATGTCAGTGCCCTCTGCTGGACACGTGTGGAATTCTTTCCTTTTATTTTTATTTAAGCAGCCCCCTAGTGGCAGGAGTGAGCTTTCTGGTAATTTCTTTAAAAATTCATAACTCTGCAAAGGAATGGGCTAGAGACTTACTCTTTTTTAACATACTGGGGAATTTATGCCCTACAAGTCGCGGGCCAGATTCAATCATCAATTTGCCCAGGTCTGCTAGAAAGTAAGGTATATAGAGTAAGGTTTGTTGGTGAAATGATAAACCTTTTTGTTTTTTCATTGTCAATTGGAATTATATATTTGTTTCCAGGTGAAAGCACTGTTTAGAGACCTATTTGGCAACTGCAGTGTCTCCCCTGATCTCGGGGCTAGGATTAGGGTTAGGGTTAATCAACCCGAATCAGGATATGATTAGGGTTAAGAATGGCAAATGTAACGCAAGTTGTGTTTCACTCACACAGATCTCACAACATATTTTAGAAACTAGAAGGTCTTGGCTTTCAAATTAAGTTTCAGAGTGGCATATAGGCTGCAAGCTCTCCAGTCAATACGCTTTGAGATGTGGATGTAAATAATTGTTAACCCTAACCCTAAGGTGGCAGCTAAGTAGTTAAGCATTTGCCCACCAACTGGATGGATGATGGTTTGAATATCTCCCGGCCTAATACTGTTTTTGTGTCCCTGAGCAAGGCCTTTCACACACCTTGCTCAAATGTATGTAACTGAAGAGGCACCAAATAAATCGATTTGCTTTCCTTGGTGGCATTAGATACATTACTTCCTAGAAAAGTTTTATTCTCAGTTGGGATTTCAGTGTCAAAGGTCACCGAACCCGTCTGCCCCGTCTCGTAGGCAAACAAATGCGCTAGCCTTGAGTAAAGTCCAAAGCAGGGACACACATATACATAGTAAGAGCAACAAAAAAAGTCTAGAGAACGTCCCAAACTCAAACAGGACATCTCTTAGTGGGACAACTTGGATTCTTTTTCCAAATTATGGATCTCCTGCACAGCTGGGGGGTCGATCTAGCCGTCTACCTACAGACCAAATACCGGAGTTATGAAGGACTTTTTAGCCTAGCGTCGACAGTGGCAGATTTGCACACAACCTTTTTTCTCTTTTTCCCAATTTGGTTTCACCTGAGACGGGACACTGCGCTGCGGCTCATCTGGGTGGCTGTGATCGGAGATTGGCTCAACCTGGTTCTCAAATGGTAACTTTGTATGGGGAAAAAATAGGACCAAATATGAATAAAAGCTGCATATTTTTTGTCACAGGGTCCTGTTTGGGGAGCGGCCATATTGGTGGGTTCATGAAACGCGTTTTTATGGGAACGATCCAGTGCCGGCTCTGAAGCAGTTTCCCATCACGTGTGAGACTGGACCAGGTAGTAGAGTCACGTCTTCCCAACTTTTTGTCTTTGCATTCAAAGGTGCGACGATGTAATTCCATAAATGTATATATGAAATTACTATTGTTTATGTTTATATTTTACAATAAGACAAAGAAGGGGGCATTTCGAACCCCCAGATGCCTAAACACTGGCCATGTTTTTGGTAATGCTCAATAATAACAATGTGTCCTGTTTCCATGTGTAAATACCATAATTGCACATATTGTGAGGAAGAGCACTGAGAAGTACAAAATGGTGACCTCTTTCATCTGTAGGAAGCCCTTCGGGTCACGCCATGGGTGCTTCTGCCGTCTGGTACGTGATGGTCACAGCCCTGCTTTCCCTGGCAACAGAGAAACGATGTCCACCGCTATTATACAAGTAAAAAAAAAGAAAAGAAAAAGTTACAAACAATAATTTAAACTCTATTTGACCCACATGTAGACATCTCTCTGTGTCAGATTCCTGCAGATGGGCCTGTGTGCTGTGATGGGGCTGGTGTTACTCATCGTCTGCATGTCCCGGATTTATATGGCGGCTCATTTCCCTCATCAAGTCATCGCTGGAGTCCTGACGGGTGAGTCCAGAGCAAGTGTTTTTTTCTTTTCTTCTTTTTTACTAACTTGTGGCCTTTTTCTGCTTCTACTACAACTGTTCTTATATTACTACTATTAAAGGTGCATTATGTAGCTTTTTATAAGAAGAAAAAGTTGATATTTGTGCGTATTTGATGTTGTAGTGAGCCAGCGGCTGTATGAGTGGTCAGCATGGCGCCTTCACTTTCGATCACAGTGGTCTCTACAGCTCTACAGGATCATTTGTCGTGTAGGTTTTCTGGTGAGAGGGTCCGTCAGCAGAGAAAACCTTCCAAACAATTCATCCTGAAGTGTGTTAAAGACCACTGAGATGGACAGTAAAAGCGTCATGCTGAGCACTCATACAGCCGCTGGGTCACTACAAGGTCAAATACGCACAAATATCAACTTTTTGTTTCACATAAAAAGTTGCATAGTGCACCTTTAAAGTTACTATCACTAGGGATTATGGATGGTAGTGGTGAAGTGTAGGAACTGAAAGGTATCCGGTTCGAATCAAGTTGTTGTGAGACAGAGTAAGACACTTTATATAGTAATATAGTATAAAGTAATGTGACTAGTGGCGTCAGGGAGGGCATCTGGCATTAATAATCAGCAAAATCATCATGCAACTGATTGACTGCAGCGGGCCCTGATGCAAAAGGGCAGAAGCTGAATGAAAAGGTAGTTTTATAACAACCTTTCTATTTACCTCTGTTACACAACATCGAGTACAATGAACAATTGCGAACAGAACAATCAAAAACCTAGTATATATTATACTTTATTTCTTGTTGTGTATACTTACTATAACTTTATAGTACAGAATAGAACATTCATGATATCTAAAAGTGAAATAATTCAATTCAAATTCAAAAGATTTATAACATTGTAATAATGTAAAAATATTGAAACTACCCCAGAATGCTCTCATCTCAATCTCTCTTTAGATGCCATGATATTTCCATAATGTTTAACGTTATTCCTCGACTGCAACATGAAGTATATTGAATAATGTTCTTGATGATGTAAACCTTCTGTTCAGGAATTCTTGTGGCTGAAGTTGTGTCCCAGCTCAAGTCCATCTACAGCGCCAGCCTTAACTATTACATCCTCACCACGCTCTTCCTCACCTCCTTCGCTGTGGGCTTCTACCTTCTGCTGAAAGCTGTGGGCGTGGACCTCCTCTGGACCATGCAGAGAGCCCAGAAATGGTGCGTCCATCCCGAGTGGGTTCACCTGGACACTGCGCCCTTCGCCAGCCTGCTCCGAAACATGGGCACCCTCGCTGGCCTGGGCCTGGGTCTTCACTCCCCACTGTACACTGACACCAAAAAGAGAAGTTATGCCTTCAGGATTGGATGTATTACAGTTTCATTAGTGCTGTTGTATGTTTTGGACGGTTGGACATTTTCGCCTGATAATCACGTGACTTTCTATTCCCTTTCGTTCGGTAAAAGCACTCTGGCCATTTTAATTCCCACAACTTTAGTTCCTTGGGCGCTGTACAAGGTTTTTGCAAAACAAAAAGAAGACAAAAAAATGTAGTTTAGATTTTTTTTATATATATTATTCAGAGATGCATGATAAATGGTAGCCTACTAATGTTTTTTTTTTAATATAGCAGTTAAAGTCAAAGTGCAATCACAACTAGGATTATTAAGTGTGAAATATTTATGATAATTTTACTTGTGATATTTATATGACAGTTAATTAAACTCAAAATTCAGTATCTTGGAAAAAATATTAATGTATTTATGCATATTTTCATGTCCTTTTGGCTGTCCTCTTTTGGCTCACCACAGTGAGCTTTTGTATGTTATACCATTCGTTTATATGTTTTCGTTTTACTTATCTTGTGGCTATTTTTTTTTTTACACGTATCATGATTAAAATAAAAGGTGCTTGACCATGATTTCAACACAACTTAATATCAATCTTATAGTTATAAGTAAATCAGCTTGCTCTGTTTAACAAAACTATAATTATATTATATTATAGTATTTATTATATTAATGTGACGCAGTTTCTCAGGAAGTCCTCAGCTGATATTGATTAATGTGGATGTCACGTAACAACACCCTTCAAATATTAACTCGAACACGCTCCTGCCATTCATGTCCGGCACACTACTCCTACTACCTTCATCACACAGAGAGGGCAAAGGTGGCTCAGTATTTCTAAGAAACACGTGTCACTTTTCATATTGTGCAGCTGCTGGATCAAACTTGAATTTGAAATATCAACCCTTAACAGTTTGAGTGTGCAGCATAAGTATCAGGCGGTTAAAAAAAAACATAGTTTTAAAGATTGAAATGAGCCCATACTTACACATTGTGGCTCTATTCCTGATGACATAACAGGGGAGGGACATGGGACAAATCCAGTCTGCACAAGTGCGACTAATCATTTTCTGGTCCTCATCATAGCATGACTGTTGTGCCATTTTTAAATCTATCCATTATAACCTAAACTATTGGTTCTCAACTGGTGGACCGTGGCCCATTCTCAGTGGGTCACAATGATAAAATCCAGAAAAATGTGACTGGTGTATTGGTTCTGGAAGACAGTCATAGTGTATGAATAAAATGAGATTCTAAATTCTGTATTTAACTTCAATAAGTAAAAAATAACAAGCCACAAATGACTGAGGACAAAATGTTTAATTAAAATTAAAAAACACATAGCACATCTCCTCTGTCTATGAACTAACCTCTTTTATGAGAGAATAATTGGCTCTAAAGGGCATAAAAGAAACATATTTTACATTTAAAACATAAGATGAATGTGTGTCATGTGTCCGTTTGACAGCATTGGTTGTGCTGATTGTACAGATGAGGGTCTGGTGTAGACCGGGCCGAGTGAGAACAGATGCATGATGGGAAATAAGGAGCAGGATCAACATCAGTACAATGCATCAGTATTACTGCTCCGAGGCCTCTTGATCTTTTCAATGTTCTTCAGAATCATGTCATGTAACGTTACCTACAAGTTGAAGAAAACAGCAATGTAATGCCTGTAACACAGTATTCTACGGCATAAATGAAAATTTCAACCTACATATTGGTTTCTGAGCTCTGATACTATAATCTTCAGACTGATGTATTCCTTCTCATCAATTTCAGTTACTGTGCGCCGGTAGTCTTCCTGAAAAAATGTGAAAGTTTCGGATTTTTAATAATTGCTGTGAAGTCTAAAAATATACATGTTTCAATATTCATAAGCTGACACTAGATGGAGCTGTTGAACAAGTGTTATTACAAATATAGAATTATTAATATAGAAACAATATTATACCACATACCCAAATATTAATAGTAAAAACACAATTTGAAAATTGTATTGAAATATATAATATACTTACAACATGAGGATATTTTGCTATTTTGGAAACCAGTTTTGCTCTTGTGATGTAATATCTGAAATTGATCACAATAACGCAACATAGATTAACAGGAATCAGACAGAACAGAATGTGTTTCACATTATAATAAGCGGTATAGGACACCTTGATATTTGGTCGAGGTAAGATGCTGCCTCCCCTTCAACTGTTCTGAGTTCAGCTACAGTCTCCTCCTGGATTGACACACCGAAGTTATTTCCATCTTCTATCCTAGGAATGAGAAGTTGAACCCACATTTTGACCTATAAAAGAACAAATACAATCGTCACAAACATGCAATACTTCAATTACACTCCATTTCTGTATAAATAATGTACAAGAACGTACAGTATTGCATTTCTCAATGAGTGTCCTGATTTCAGGTTTGACCTTCTCAATGAGTTCAACAAGGTTAGCGTTGCTCTTCATCATGCCACCAGGCATGACAAAGACCTTGGTACCGGTCACTGAAAAACATAACAGTAACATTAGACACCAAAATAAAAAGTGTCTTTTAAAAAGGGGACGATCACGCTCTCTTTGAGCTTTTACAACATAGTTCCTTCATCAAAAACGTGCATACCGATATATTTTACATCGTTCACATTTACACATTGAGAGGGTTTGCATAAACTTTCGGAATTTCTTCTGCTTTCTATGGCAAAATGCGCTCAAATCTGTTATTTTATGTTTTGTGTGTGTGTAATAGAATTCTCAGTCTTGCATTATGAACTGCCTTTATTAGAGCCCTATTGATTTGTTAGTGATGGCTTGCTTAAATACTGTGTTACTGTTCACTATAGTTATTTTCCCCTGCATCCAGCCAAGGATGCTCCAAACAAGTTGAAGTTGAAGTTATACAATGAGAACCATTAATGATGAGGTGCTCATAAGTATGTTGGAAATGCAACAATTATGTATATCTCCACTTTCATTTCACAGGCAGGCATGGGTGCATGTGGTGCTGTGTGTATTTTTCATTATTGAATCTGCCGTATTTACCAATGTCATCCCCTCCAACGTCATCCAGCTTTCGCTTTTTTGCATTTTGCTGTTGGGAGAGAAGCAAAGTGTGACACTTCCATTATATTCATCATTAACATTCAGCTTGAGAAAGAGCCTTACCGCCTCTAGGCCGTCATGAAGGTTTGGCAATAATATTGGATCTGGCACTGTAATGTCTATTTCTGAATGAATCTCCTTCAGTTCTGCGATGTTTATGATGGGATCCTAAAAATATACAACTCTGTGAGTAGTGAAAAATGAACAAACCAAAACGAACGTAGACAAAAATGCCACCCACCTTTAAAAAGTGATCAAGCTCGAGTAACTTCTTGGGGAAAAAGCTTGCCACTAAGTCTTCTGCCTGTACGTAAATAGTTGAAAGAAAAGTTATATCTGACAAATCCAAAAGTGTCGTGATTTTGAGTGTACTCAAATTTACCTCTGCTGTGATACGTTCCCTGAAAGAGTCAACCTGGAACAAAATAAGAAGTGTCAGCATAGCAAGATAGACAAATCTGAAATGACCATTGTCCACATTTATGATTGCTGGTGTCTGGCGTAAAACCAAAGAATCATAATAAATGGACCCTAAATATTGGTAAGGTTTTAGTATAACGGTTACAGGTAGGGCCTGTGTTTTTCCCCCACATGTGGTCTGCCATTTTGGTCACCCCTACTTTGTCTATTAACAAGGTGTAGAAGGATATTTAAGGCCTGATTCTTCATATAGTATGTCGTGGTAACAGGGAATCACCTGAAATGTCGTTTGACAGGTGAATGGTTACAGGCGGGAAATGAGCCGGTTATCAGTTAGCCTAGATCACGCTAAAATTAGGCTATCAGTTAGCATACAAATGGCAACATGGCGTGATGCAGCCTTAAAAAGTGCTTCAGTTCAATAGACTATTACCTTTCTTTTGAGTTCATTTTCCACCTTAAGGAGTGAAGACATCGTACGGGGTCAAAAATGAATAGATAGTTCCAAATAAAAGTTGAATTTAACTTGTAAACGTGTGGCTTATCAGTTGTCAGCAGCCACACTTGGGAGCTTAAAGATGACGCACTAAAAATGCGACCAGGTACTTTAAGTGCGCATGCGCAAAACGTCACAACATTTTTTTTTCCCCCCTCGACGCAGCTGACGATGTAAACAAGAAAAGACAGTGGAGGGCAATCGGGATCAAAGATACCAGTGTCACCGCAAATGTTAGCTTTTCAATAACTATAAAGGTTGACATGGGGCTCCCTGTTACTATTAAAGTCAATTTCAGGGGGAACGTGAAACGATTCCTGGCCCAAGATCTGGATAAATTGGAGTGGGACTCGGTGGAAACCTGGGTAAGCTAAAAGCGTGCTGGCTAAACGCTGGCGCAGTTAGGCAAAAGGCAGGCCCAGACACGGCCTAGATTCGTAAACAAAGACGGAACTGAACACTGTTTGATATGGTTTAAGAATATTTGCGTGTTCAGATACCGAAATAACAATTACAACTCTTCCAATAATGGCCTACCAAATTCAATCTAATCCTTTTTGCACCATTTCACCCATACGTAAGCGATCGGAAGAGATCACAAGACAAACCATTGCTAAACACGTCTTCAGATAGGAATTTGAGTGACGTTTTATGACACTGTTGTTATAATTCATTATGTAATTTTTCTTCTTCTTCCTCCAGATAAAGGCGTCATTTGGGATAAACCATTTTCAAGTGAAATATTTTGATGAGGACAACGAAGAGGTAAGGGACACTATTTCAAATGTCTTCAAAATCACTGTTTTACACATTACATTAATAGTGTGATGTCAAGCACAGCATACACTGTACATAAATGCATCAGTAATGTGTTAGGTAATGAAGTTTGTTTATGGAAATCACATTCTAACCATCAGTACAATGTCCCAAATTTAATTAGAAGAAATCTGTTGGAGGGAAATCAATGTCCAGAAAAAGCAAGAACACTGAATTTACCTTATTTTTATTATGACAGTCACAATGTCGTGGATAGTTGTTTCTGACTTTTTGCCCCCATTGTAATGCAAATGACTTAATTATTTTGTCATTGTTTTCTTTCCTGTTTTCAGATCTGTATAAATAGCCAAGGTAAGAACCTAAAATGAATGACATGTTAAACATTAAGGTTACAGCTGTAACATTGTTTTTTTATTATTGTTTGTTTGTAGATGAGTATGAAGAAGCTATTAAGGTAAGTTGTTATATTGTGACAATCTACAGTAATGACGTATTTTAGCTGTGTATTAACTTGTTTGTGTAATGTCACACAGAGTGCTGAGAAGCAGGGGAACCAGTTGCACATGAATGTGTATAAAATGAAGGGACAGGCTTGTGGACCATTGAAGACTGAGGTAAAGGAACTGAAAGGCGACCTCCGACCAGCTCCCCCTTATCCTTCCAGGGTGAAGACGGTGGACAAAGGCACTCAAGTCACACCAGAAAAAGAGGCTGTAAGCGGCTCCATACTTGTAAAATTGTATTGATTTGATGTGTATTATATTACGCATAGGTAATTGTTCTTAGTGTTAAGTTTGTGTTCTGTTACAGGCTGCAGTAAAAGACAACAAGGCAAGCAAACCAGAAGATGAGCCCCCTCCAGTTTGGTTTAGATCATATATGGAAAAGGCAAGTTTCATTTTTATCAAATGAATCATTTTTTGCGTCCGGCTAGTTAAATGTAAATGTTATCTTTTATTTGTTAGTTCAAAGATGAAGTGGTTAAAGAAGTGGTGGAGAGGATGTGTAGTGATTTCTCTGGTCAGTGCTGCACACACAAGTCTTCAGACAGGGGCCTTGAGGTCAATGGCGCGAGCGGCGGTGCTCCTCCAGGCCCTAGCGAAGGCCCTTCCACCTCTAATGAGTCCTTGGGTTACACCCCAAACTGCAGTAGCTGCAACAAACTCACCTCTGATGGGGCGTACAAGTGCA
This sequence comes from Gobius niger, assembly GCF_951799975.1. Lineage (NCBI taxonomy): Eukaryota > Metazoa > Chordata > Actinopteri > Gobiiformes > Gobiidae > Gobius > Gobius niger. The sequence goes on along the minus strand of NC_136870.1, from coordinate 17,187,305 downwards.
GGTAGGCATCACTATTTCTCAAACTCGCATGTGTCACCATGTGTTTGACTAACATTGAATACTGCCTGGTCTCCAGTGTATGCCCATCCTGCATCCTGTGTGAGATGTGCAGACATAGCCATGACCCCAGCCACAACCTCATAAGAACAAAGACACCTCTTTCCATCCCTGAGCATGGGCCGTCTGGAGAATTAAGGTAGAGACAAATAGCAGCAATGATTTCTCTCAGTCAACAGACATTCTTTTTGCTATTGGTAGCTGTAATGTTCTATTGTTTGATTGTGTTAATGTCTTTTTCTGGATCAAATATCTGTCCATAGTGAACAAATAGGTCTTCCTGATAACATTTCAAACCAGGTTCCCAAGGCGAGGAGACAGGACTGTGCGCAAGGCCGAGCGACAGCGCCTCAAAGCTGAAAGGCGGCAGCTCAGAGCTGAAGTGAAGGAGATCAAGAAGAAGCTGCGACTGGAGAAGAGAGGACTGCAGTGGAGTGGGCCCGCTACCTCAGGCAGAGTCAACCTGACAAACATGGCGTCCACATCAACCCAGGCTCCTGCCGCACCCCCCAGCGTCACCACGGAGACTGCCTCAGGTCCAGGGCCCGCCCAAGGCCTCATCTCTGCCCCAGGCCCTGATCCCCAGACCTCCAGTCCAGAGTAAGCGCCAACTTGGAAGGGGCGTCCTACAATGCTGGGTACCTTACCCAGCATGGATGCAAAAATCTTTTTTTCCAAGAAAATCAAAATATGCCATCTTTGTTATCTAGTCTGTATGAGTGTTTCGCTGGCTGATCTGGGGTGGTGGAAATGTTGGAACTACCTCAATGTGAAAACTGCTGCTGCTGCTTCATAGATTTTCTAAGAAAATTGCTTTTGAGCTGCAAAAAATCGGGGGTCCTGCTTTTTTGATTCATAGAGAACAAAGAGATGGGTATTTTAAGAAACCAGGGCTATTTTCAACAATGCTCTGTACACTTGAAACTAGGGGTCCTGGGGTCCCGCACACGTCCTTGGTGCCCACTATGGCTGCCTTGTTTCTGGATGAAAATCTGCCTGACGGCACCCGTCTGGAGCCTGGTACCAAGTTCATCAAATACTGGAAGATGAAGAACTCGGGCACAATCAGCTGGACCTCAGAGACTAAGGTACCCCCACCGCCGAGAGGACAGACCCACTCTCTCTGTGCCCCACTTTACTTCCACCCTGCGCCCCTCAACTCATTTCCAACTTTTACAAGTGCAGCTAATACTAGAGCTAAGATCCTTTACTTCCCTCTTACTATGTGTGAGTTTTCTATCATTTACGTTCCCTTAAAGTAATGTCTAAATTATGTTTTTTTCTGTGGCATTGTTTGAGTGTGTTTTTTGTTTGTGTGCGAACATTCACCCCTGACCTTTTGAGTATTTATTTACTGTGTGGCTTTGGTTGCATGCACCTGTCTTGGTTCATTTTCGCATGTGTATTCCTATTTTGTGTTTTGTGTATGTGTGGGTGCACACAGCTAGTGTTCATGTGGGGAAACCTCGGCCTGGCGTCAGAGGAGAAGAGGGAGGTGCCAGTGCCCTTACTGCTGCCCGGACAAGTGGGCGTGGTCAGTGTGGCATTTGTGGCTCCTGTGATGGAGGGGACCTACACGTCCCACTGGCGGCTCGCCCACTGCGGTTGCCAGTTCGGTCCACGAGTTTGGTGCAGCATCGTGGTCGATCCCGGGAACAGTCGCAGTGACCCTGCTCTTCAAAAGAAAACACTGGCAAGTTGTTCTGATCAGACGATTCTGCTTCACCTCTATGAATAATTTTTATTTCATTATTTATCAGACTGATACTCTGATCATATATACATGTAAAAATCTTCATTAAATATTAAGGAAATGTCATAAGTTTTAGAAAAAAATATGTAGAAAGAAAAGCTAAAATATTGAAATTATAGTTATGTATTCAGACCTGATCCAACACCCAGACCCATTTCACTACTTTCTATGATCTATACTGTTTTTGAATGTCCATAATACTTTTGGTCTGAGAGAAATTATTTTCACTGTTCATGATACAGATACAGAAAGGTTCATCCTCTGTATAAGTTTGGATGTAGATTTTATTTTTTAGAGAATAAACATTAACATTTTCTTCATCAGACCTCAGCATAATAACTTAATAGGGGGTATGACTTCCTGAACTCACTCAAGATATAATGCACTTTCCCAAAGCGATTATTATTAGTCTTGATTTGCTGTTTCAAACACCATAGAAAGAAGACTTTAAGTGTGTGAAAAAGGAGAAGGAGGTAAGACCCAAAGACACTGGTCCAGTACTGGCTATGGACATCAGCCATGACGACCTGTACTTCCCTTCAGTGGACCTGCTCACTGCACAGGTGCCGCTCCAGACTAGTTTAAACCGATAGTGAGACTTATGATTAGGTTAGCGCTAACATGTTTTTTTGTATTTTTAGGATTTGCTCTCATTTGAGTTGCTTGATATAAATATTGTTCAGGAGTTGGAGAAGGTGCCCAACAATACTCCTGCTGGTAAGTTAAAACACATTACCTGTTACTTTCTTCAGTTAATGACATTGATGATATTCAATCCTTTATTTTCTGCTCCCTCAGACTTGACTCCTTGCATCTCCCCTCTTCCACATGAGGTACCTGTGATGGAAAAGGCCACAATGTCACAAACAAACACTGAAACAAAAGATGATGTTGAGGTCTCAGGAGTCAGAAAGCTTTTTGGTAAGATCAATAGTGAATCCTCGACTGTAAATTGGTGTGATTATATTAAACATTACTGTGAACCATGTGTTTGAAAAGGAGGAAAGCCAAAGCCTCCACGAGAAGTGTTGGAGTCCGTGACACAGGAGGAGGAGAGGGAAGAGGAGATCAGTGGGGCCCAGTTTCTGTGCGAAACTATTATTCGTTCACTTGCTTTGGACGAGCCACCGGACCACAGACCAGTGCGCAGGGCCCAACAAAGCCACAAACCACAAGGTAATGGGAAATGACTTTACAATAAACTCTAGAGCTGAAGAATTAGGAAAAAAATATCTTATTGTTTCTTATCTGACAAAATGATTGCGAATAAACATGTTTGACTGCATGTATTTAGTCAGTAGTACCATATCTTATCACCTAAATTTCAGCTTTTATTGCAGTGGTTTCCCGAGGTCCGAGCATCTGCTTTGAAAGAAACATTGATGTTGAAAAGACACCTGAGGAAGCCAACCCACTGAGAGTTGAAAGTCTTGCACCCCTCCCTGATATTGTATCTGTCACACAGATAGAGAACACTGGAGAAGGTAGATATTACATAAAAAGAAAGAAATACATGTCCTTAATTTATCCATTTTCTGAATTTGATGTTTTGTGTGTAGCTCTCCCGTTGGAGGCGGAAAAAGATGTTTGTTTGCACCAAGAGAAAGATGAAGATGAAGCTGTTGTTTTGAATGGCACTGAAGACTCAAAAGTGATTGAAGATGAGAAGGAAGACCAGACCAATCAGGCTGAAGATTGGGATGAGGTTAGAATCCTTTTTCATGTTTTATTCCCCACTGAAAAGTAAGATGTTGATCGATAGAGTTACTGGTTGGGGATCCCTGTCCTATCGAGTGCTTCGACATCCCGTAAACCCAACTCACTGATAATCTTCTGTTGTTCTTCTCAGGTCAGCAGCCAGACCTCCTCAGTCTCCTCATGTGACGACTACATCATTGTTCTCCCCGACTGCTTCGACACCACTCGACCCCTGGGCCAGTCCATGTACAGCTCGGCCCTGTCCCAGCCTGACACGGCGACGCCCGACGACACAACCACCAACGACACGGCAGCCAATTTGGACACACAGCAGGACAAGGACAAAGAGCCCGCCTCCAAACTGAGCCGGGCGGCCTCGCTCACGGACCGAGTGGAGGCGGAGGAGGAGGAGGAGGCCGGGGCAGCGGAAGAGCCCTCGGTAAACGCCTGGCCCATGTCCTGCCCTCCCATCCACAGCAGCGTGAACCAAATGCTGTGCGCCTCCCAGACTCTGGACGCAGTGACTCTGACGCCTGAGGTGGTGCCGCCGCCAACACGTCCTGAGCCAGTGCTGCCCCCGCCGACCCTCTACTCACCGAGGTTAGCTCCTCCTCCAAGCGTGTGCAGAGGTTTTAGGAGATTTGTGGTAGTTGACAAAAGTTCTTAGGAAGTCATTCTATAGTTTTTTTTTAGTTTTTTTTTTTTTCTCAAAATACTTAGTCAGCAACTCCCGATCAGCAGCATGCGAAATATATACTTGCACCTAATATACGTAAAGCAGTACTAAGTATCTTGTTTACCTTAATAAATCCTTTTCGTAGTCCCTCTGGGTGTAATACAAGTGCAATCACAAATAAGAAGCTAAGAGGCAAAGCTAACTGCGTGCTAGCGCCACTTAAACAGTATTTACAGCCAAGTTTGAGTGAAAAATATCTCCATTGTGTAATTGGATGAACAATATCCCTCTTTCCCTTTGTCTTTTCTGTCAGGGTAGTATTTACTCTCATGGACAATTAATGAGTAAAAAAACGTAACATACTACAACGCCTGCAGTGGCGCTTATGGCCTTGAGGGGCATGAGTTACTTAGTACTGCTTTAATCTAGTAGGGACAGATATTCTAAAGCACTACTTTTAACTTGTTCAGTCGTTGCAGTTGTTTCCAACTGGGATCCATGAGCTTTGTGCAGGGACATTTTACTCAGAATTCTTAATTTTAAAAACAACATTTATTGCAGAGAATGTACACTTTTATACTTAATTTGATATGGGGATTACTCTGCATCTTTCTGTTTTTAGGTCAGAGGCACTGTATTTGGCTGAGGACCCCAGTCCAACAGCCTGTGAGCCATATGAACCTCAACCAAGAGTCCACCTCAACGGTAAAGTCACATTTCACATTTCTTTTCAAAGATATTTTAGTTTGTGAACCCTGTTAATATCCAGAGGGAACATTGTAAGCAGAAGTAGATTAGAGTTTAGTTTAGTTTGTTCACCAACAGATTTGTTACTAATGAACTGACAACTGACAAGTTGAGTGTGTTACTTTTGCTCTCTGACCTGCAGTATCTGGTTTGTCGAGATCAGCTGGCTCTGCATCCAGTGCCTTTGAGACATACAACCCAAGACCCAGCAATGCACTGCAGCCAAGGTACATACCTTGCAACGTGGTTATTTGCATGTTTTCTGTCGGCGTAGAACTCAGAGTTCTAATTTTTCAGTGCGGTTTGTGTGGTGTACTTTTGCCGAGTGGTTGTTGTGAGCACTTCCTCCTTTCTCACATGCGAGTGGGTTCATATTGCACATTGTGGCGTAATTGAAATTCTGTTCATTGAGAAATTGTGCATGATTAGTTTCGGGCTGCACGGTGGTGGTAATACTCTTGCCTTATCACAAAAAGGTCCTTGGTTTGATTCCCGGGTTGGACCATAGAGTGTGCATGCTCCTTGTGTGTTTGTTTGGCACTGGTTGAACGATTGGTGCAAATGCATAGGACAAATAGGAGACAATAAAGTCAATAACCTACAAAAATAATTACAAAATAGTTCACACTTTATTATCAGGGAAAGTCATTATTAATTAGAACTAATTTAAGTCATGAATTATTGAATAACATGCACATATTATTCACTACAAGTCAAATCTAGTGAAATATTTTAAATGATTGACTTTTCTTTTACAGTAGGGGTCAAGGTGGCATCACAGAGGGACTGGTGAAGGGTGCTCTATCTGTGGCAGCTTCTGCTTATAAAGCTCTGTTCACTGGACCAAACTGCAACATACAGGTAAATAATGATTACACCAACGAGTAGAAAACTGAACTAAAATAGGGCCAGGGGTAATAGTTAATGACGATAATGTTCACATCTGGCATTTTAATAATAACCTTTCGGGAGATGACGCATTTTCAGCTGTGAATCACAGCTCTATCGCTCGCTGTCAGCACCTTTAATGTACTGTAATGTGATGGCTTTTGCGTCAAACACTTTCGCACTTTCGCACCTTTCATGAATCATCTTACTTTCTTTAAATTACCTTTTTGAGCCTGTATATCCATGTTTCTCTCTCATGGAAAACATTCTTGAAATTTTGTTTCTTTTCAACACTAAAAAGGGTCAAAGTAAATACCGTATTTTCCGGACTATAAGTCGCTCCGGAGTATAAGTTGCTCTGGCCAAAAAAGGCATAATGAAGAAGAAAAAAACATATATTAATCGCTCCGAAGTTTAAGTCAGACAAGCCTTGGCAACTACTTGGGTTTACAAGCCTGTCCCGGCAGCACGTTGTTCAAGCTCCCATTTGCAAACTCGTTCCTCTTGCTGTGGCCATCGAGCTTTTTTTTGTTTTCTTCATTGCAGTAAGAGTAACCTTCCTCACAAGTTACTCGCTAGCTCCAAACTTTAACGTTTTTATAATTTTCAGTGGTGCAATAATTAAGTAATGAAGGGCTTTATTTATCAGGAGTAGCAGATACTGGTACACCAGCCTAGAGCGCCCTCTATTGGCTGAAACTACATATTTTTTATATATAAGTCGCATCTGAGTATAAGTCGCCAAACTAGGAAAAAAAGTGCGACTTATAGTCTGTAAAATACGGTAAATTTTTCTGCAAAGTGTTGAATATAATTGTGTTCTGGTCAAATGTGTTTTTACATGCACTTCAACTTTTTTTTTTTTTTTTTAGCGAGGCATTGACCCAGCCACTCGACAGGACACTTCAATGATGGCCATGCTGCTGGAAATGGGATTCCGAGACCACCGGCTGAACCAGCGGCTACTGAGGAAGCACGGCTACAGTCTGCTGCACACGGTCAACGAACTGGTTCAAATGGCCGAAGAAAGCCAAAACGAAGCAGTCGAAACCCACCAATAGGAGAGTAGTTTAAGGTCTTAAAAAGGTCACCAGAAAGAAAATATTTTAAATGTATCTATAAAAACTTCAAAAAGTAATACTACAATTTATCTTGCCTGCTATAAATCGGGGCTGTTTTTGATTTTACAGCTTATATACCAACCACACATAACATTCTGACCACTGACAGGTACAAAAAATACATAATAATGAGGTGTGCTTGTGGCCCAGGCCCCTTGGTTAAGAATGACTGAGATATATCAAACAGCAGAGAATATTTAAATGCGCAAATGTGTTTATATGCTGGATTAGAGCATCTCCAAAATGGCAGCATCGAGTGTGTAATAGATTTTTAGTTCACAGTCAGCAGTGGTTAGTATCTGTAAAAAAGTGCAGAGAGCAGCGGTAAACCAGTGTTCATGCATTATTTGACTCTATACACTTGTGGTCTTAATGTTTTGCTTGGTTGGTGTATATCAGTGATCACCAGTATGCGGCCTGGGGGCCAAATCAGATCCCAGAGAGTTCAAATCTGGCAGTTCTAGTTTCATTTTTAATTTGATGAAAGTTAGTTTGTTCATTGCCTTTGGTCGCAATGATGAACATGCTCAAGCTGAAGCCTAAGCAAAAAGAAATATTTTTAGATAGTAGTCCATTGTATTAATGTACAATATTTAATTTTTCGAGAGCTGCTGGCCCTCTTAGTGTCTGTTGGCCCTTGGGTGATGTGATTGGTGACCACTGGTGTGTATTCCATTGCCTTTTAGTGGTAGCTTTTCAAAAGGAAAAGTGAAGACAAAGTTGCACAAAAATAATAGATTAGTTTTTGAAAAAAGGTGAAAATCTAAAAGTATAGAATACCCTAAAGAGGCGCATGGCAGTAAGCCAATGACCTACTATTTTGTTTACTTGGATACAGAGCTTTATGTGAGGTGGCGTGGTTGGAAAAGGACACAAAGGTTTATCAAGCTTCTTTTCATAGTGTTCGTACAGCTTGTAGCTGCTTCATTCGGGTCTGGTAAAATGCTGTCTTTCATTTTACAGGGGCTTAGCTAGGTTCTGCAGAGGTGATTTATTATTGTTGAATGTTAATAAAGGACAAATATATGTGAATGCTAGAGGCAAGTTTGATTTTGAAAGTGCAGTAGTCAAAAGTATTTAAGACCTTTCTTAAATATCGTAGTGAAATCTGCCTAAACAATGCAATCTTTTTTCCTGTATCACGAGTACTGTTATATAGACGTTTTTTGACATGTGGAATGTATCGCGAAAAGTCCAAACGGATCACTGTTTGAGAGACACATTCATAGGTTTTCTACTGCTTTTTAGAAGACACCCGCATGAGCCGCGGCCGGTAAAAGCTTATAGCGATGTGTTCTTGTGCGTTGAAGCAAAGTCACAGTGGATAAATGTCAATGCTTTCCGTCAACATGGTCCACACGCCCTTTATCGCTGTGTCATATCTTTCCGACTTAAAGCTGCTCGACCCGTAACGCAGCACGGATCTTAAAACATCTCATCACATTCCTCTAACTTTTAAGGAACCAAGGGACAGTTTCATAATGAGGCTTTAGGCTTGTCTGTTAACTTAGGCCAGACTTACTTAGTTTTACAACAGGCAAAGGAAAATGCATGTGACTTTTAGTATACGTGGGGGAAGTACAATGGCAAAATATTGAAGGCCCTATTCTTATTTTTTCCAGCAGTGGAATTAAATCATATGACTCATTTTACATTTGTGTGACAGTTGTGAAGACTGCGCTACTACATATAAAGCATTTTTATTGACTGTGAACTAACAGGCTGCTTGTTGGCATCGCCACCACCATAATGCCTAATTTACTAGTTGTGAAATGTGCTTATAAACTCATCTCTGTGAAGAATTTTTATGATATACAGGCGTTGGGAAAGTTCGAAATGGGTTTGGATCACTGCTAACACTTTAAACTTCACTCACTCTCTCTTTCATCATTTGTGAACAAGAAGAAAATCTGGTACAAGGCCTTTAATTTCAGCTTTTTTTTTTATTTCTTGGCATAGTTACATCTAGATCATGTATATTTTTATTGACAACAACTTGTATTTTTAGCTGTGATTAGAGCCAGGACTGCAATAGTACAAGCAGTACAAAATATCCTTTATGAAGCCTAACCCTGAAGAAGATACATGTGATTCTTGTGTTGGTTTATATTTCAGTCTTAATGCTCCTCAATGTCTTTAAAATGTGCAAAAACATTATTGAAATTGAAAATATGAATACATTGAATTGCAGTCGCACAAATTACAAATATATATTTCTCCCCAGTGGCAATAAAGAATTGTCTTGTCACCTATTTTATTGAATCTTTAAAAAATAAGTTAAGTTTTATGTACAGATGCGTCCAAAAGTTTTTTTGTGAAGCTGTCCCCAAAGTACTTCTTGTGCAATGCCTTTTGACAGTTTACTGAGATCATTTTTCCTTCGTATCGTTTAATTTCTATTGAACGTTTGTGTGGTTTTGTTTGATTTACGGTGGTTGAGATTGAAAAAATCATATCTTTTGTTTTTGTGTTTTTCTTTTCCTTTTCGTGTAAAAGTACCATCTCTGGAGAATACTTCTGATTCTGAATATACCGTAGACACGTATTATGCTTGTCGCCTTCTACTGATGTAAACATGAACACCATTTTGCTGTTTAAAGAAATGGCCAATAAATTATTTGCACATCAGTTACTTTTGTTTTTCGCCACATGCGCAGTTCATATTGTGCCTGTAAAAAGGGCAGAGGTTGGGTGGAGACTGGTTGTACTGCATTTTACGAGCCTGCTCTGAACTACTTCTGTGTAGCCTATATAACAATTAAGTCATTGCACTTGCTGAGGCCAAGCAAAAGTTATGTAAAATCAGCCCTGAAATTCTGCATGCCATTGGTGTTTGTCCAGTCTAATTTTCCCCTTGGAGTGAATAGGTTTTTTTTGCATACCATACTTCTTTATGCAAAGTTTTAGTATAGTGTAGTAGTATAGTATAGTAGTACAGGCCGACCTGCCACGGACACCAAAAACACAATTGAAAAATAAATGAAACAAAACGCATTGCTGTCTAAAAAAGTGGGCAATATGGGAGGTTCATGAATATTTCCAGTGGCCCAGGGCAGGGCACTATATTTGCTACATTTTAACATTCAATCGTAAACTTGCATGGATGTGCTTATATATGGCAATTTCCTAGTATTGGTGACATATATTACAAGTAAATTTTGTTTTATTTTAAAGGCACACTGCGTAACATTTTGGACTATACGGTTACCATCAGTACAAAACATGCTCCGGATGAGCAGCTCAAGACAGAAAATGCTATTACTGCAGTGGTAATCAAAGAATGGATTTGGAAGAGAACCTATTCTGATTCAATCTCAAATTCAGCTGACTTTAGTCACATCTCCATGGGGACGAGCTGGAGACGTCCCCTCTCCCGGTAAAGTTAGTCATGTCTTAGGAGAGCTGAGCCGCTCACAGACAAGGCACATGTTTGTTTGTACATTTATGAGGCATCTTTTAATGATGAAAATATCAGTCAGAAAATAAATGCTTGTATTTCAATTTTATTTATTGAGTAACATTTTACGCGGCGTGGCTTTAAATTGTTTTTGACTGCTCCTGACCCTCTGAGTGGAGTGTGGCACCTGGAATATCAATGTCAATCCAGGGGTAGCACAGGCCACCATGTTTATTTAAAATAATAATATAAAATAAATAAATAAAAAAGTGACGCAAACACACGTCAGTAAATATGCTGCAGAAAGAGTAAAAGAGAGCGCTCTGCTGCCCACCTCTGGCCCAGTGTGTGACAGCTGGTCACATGACTGACACCTCCTGTCATACCTCTTTTTCTTTTTTTGTCCTGTCATACCTCTGTCTTGAAGAAGAAGGAAGTGCGCTCATTTGACGCTTGTTTTAATAAAAACATGCGGATGTTTTCTGCGACGATGCCCTTTATAGACTAACAAATCTGTGTGAACTTAGAAGCTTTCAGAGGTCAGATCTCTAAGGTAAGTGGCGTTAGCCGCATGTTTTCAACATTTTCAGGTTATATTTGGGGTAAACAAACTTGACAGAAGCTGCTCAACCAAATGCTAGACATTTATAAGGCCAATTATTGAAACCTTTTAACTGGCCTGTTGAAAAAATGTTGGCCTTTATTTAAAAAAATGTAAGTAGCCTACAGATGTGGTCTTTGAATTATGTTTAAGGAAAAGTAATCACTATGGGCTCAGCTTTATACTGGACTACATAAAAAGAAAGCTTTTGTTTCTCTTGCACAGTACTACTACTACTACCACCACCACCACTATGATTGCTACGATATTGCTTCAAAAATACTTTACTAAAAAGGCTAAACTCTGTAAAGTGTCAATTTGTTCCCAGGTAATTTTTTACAAGGTTTCTGAACCATTTTCAAACCTGAAATGGTGTTGCATTTTGGCTGAAATGTGTTATCTTCCTTCTGTACTGCAAATCTAATCTTTGGAATTTGATATTGATTGCTTGTTAGTTTGAATGTGTGAGTCAGTAGGGACCGGGTGAACACATGAACTGTCTCCTTCCACAGAAATGGTGACGGCTGCAGTGGAGCCCCCAGCTTTAAAACGAACCGTGGACAAAGTGAGGAGTTTGATGCAGTATCCTCCATCGTACGGCGCCATGGAGGACAAAACCCCCAGCGACACCTGCCCGACCTGCAGAGGCACAGGCCGCATACCCAGAGGTGCGATGTGCTCAGTAACAAGTTAATAGTTTACACAGAGCAATCCACTTTCAAATTGCATTACAGCATGTCTTTGTTCTGCCAAATAAAGTCTATTTGGCAGAACAAAGGTCTTAACCAGAGACTAAAGTCCGGACCTAACCAGGGACCAGTTTGAGGAACATTCAATTTTCTATTGATTTTGGATTTTGAAGAATTTGAGGCAAGAATATGGTGTGAGTGAGTGAGTGAGTGTTGGTCGGATGAAGCAGATTGAAAGTCTCACTTCTGTCTGTCTTTCCAGCAGTTTGGAGTGAATGAATAATGCAGTGTAAAGCTGCATGATACATTATACACACATGATACATTATTATTGAATATTTTTGAAGATCAGGCAAATATCTGAGGAAAACCAAGGACCAGGGACTGAATTTGCAATGAGTAAGACCTATTAAAAACAAGACAGTAAATGGTCACGATTATATAGCTCCTGTCTACCCTGCTTTAGGCACTCAAAGCGCTTTACATCAAGGAACCAGTCACCCATTCATATGCCAACTGTACGACCCTCCAATCACAAGAAGACCCGTTCTACTATCTCGCCCCAATGGCACATACGCCACAGTTTGAGAAACACTTAGAATTGTCCACGATACTGAAAAGCCTTTTGGTTCTGTCACACTCGCCCTCTTTTTCCACTTTGGACTTTTCTCTAATAGTTTCATTTCATCTTCTTGCTTCTGCATTTGTGTATCATTAGCACATGGCTCTGTTTTTACTTGTACTTATCACTTCCTTTTTTATATTTGTCCCAGGCCAAGACCAGCTCGTTGCAGTAATTCCGTGCAACGATAAACGCCTGAAACCAAGTCGCACGTAAGGAAGAAACTTCTGCACGAGGGCTGACTGATCTTGGGGAAATAAAAATCCTTGCAAATTATGACACACAATTATGACACAATAGTAATCGCAGCTAGTTGTGAAATTGAGCCGTGTGTGAAATAACTTGGCCACAGTAGCTCAACAGTGCAAGTCATAAAATCTAAGAAAAAAAACACCTGTAAAAATCAAATGAAGAAATGATTTAAGTGAGTACCAATAGACAGATTTACAGTAAAACAAAATCAGCTGATGTTGTTTGTTGTTGCCTTTCAGAAAGCTGTACGTTTGCATATCCACGGCGCTTTGCCTGTTGATTTCCACCCTGGTTCTCTTCTTCCTGTTTCCCCGGAGCGTCACCGTCACTCCGGTGTCTCTGCTGTCGTGCACTGTGTTCTTCAACACAGAGAAGAAAAATGTTGATTTGAAGATCACAGTAAGTACTGCTGGGACAAAATCTGATTTAATAATAGAGAGTTATAATGTTAGAGTCACGTGAAGTCACAAGAATGACATTATGAATTCTGATAAGTGAATAACACTGAAGCACCTCATGGCACCTGTGTTCTCTACCTCCAATTAGAAATAATTTAATTTATATATGCATTTGTGTGTACTGCATTAGAGTTGTTTTTGGGCGGCACGGTAGTACAGCGGTTAGCGCTCGTGCTTCACAGCTAGAAGGTCTGGGTTCGTTTCCCACCAGGGACGGGACCTTTCTGTGTGGAGTTTGCATGTTAATAATGCATCGGTTTTATATAGCGCTATTCTGGACACTCAAAGACGCTTTACATTGCACTATTCATTCACTCCATACTCGGTGGTAAGAAGATCTTTATTTATATAGCGCCTTTCACAGACATAGTCACAAAGCGCTTTACAATTGTACATTCACTCCATACTCGGTGGTGGTAAACTACGTTTGTAGCTTCAGTTTCCCCTGGGGGAGACTGTCAGAAGCGCTTTCGCGACTACACACGTCTGCACCAACGGACCCTCTGACCACCACCATACATTCACTCACACACATCATTCATCCTGGCCTATTGTGCATGTTTTTAGTGGTAGGGGAAACCGGAGTACCCGGAGGAAACCTACGCAGACACGGGGAGAACATGCAAACTCCACACAGAAAGGCCCCGTCCTGCAGCATGTAAGCTACTATTGTAAGCTACTATTGTAGCCACTGCTGCTGACAGACTGACGGAAGCGAGGCAACCAGTCTGCGGTTTCCCCTACCACTAAAACATGTACAATAGGTGAATCCTCTAGCCAGGTGTTTCTGACCACCAGCCTGGCTGCACATCATAACCTTTTCTTGTATATGCATGGTTTAAGATTAAGATCAAATCAGGAGTAAACCGTTTATAAAATGGACCTAAATTTGACTAAATTATTATTATATTATATTATAGACATAATTTAGTCAAATTTGGGTCCATTTTATACACGGTTTACTCCTGATTTGATCTTAATCTTGGTCTGGTGGTTCTTATTTCTGTAGCACTTTACAACAACACTTTGGCAGACCAAAGTGCTTTACATAAAAACACAGAGGAAAAGCATTCTTTATAAAAATGACATTTTTTTTTTTAAAACATCGGCACACAAAACTAAAATAGATCAATACTCGGTGTCCTGGAAGCAAGTTCCATCCATAATGTAATAAACGCAATTTTATTCTATTCATTCTGTGAAATGGTACACTGTGGCTTGAATATTGCACTCGAGCTAAAGTAGCAGTTTTCCACTATCAGTTAAATGGCAAAACTAGGTCACGAGACGCACCAATAAAATGCACACATTCACATGATTGTGGACTTTTTATTGCAACGAAGTTCAAAGTCTCTTGGGATAAACGGCTTCTCTTTTCTTTCATCACCGTTTTTTTTTTGTTTTTCTTCACAGAACGTCTTTAACATCTCGAATGGCAACTTTGTGCCGGTTGAAGTCAGAAAACTGACTCTCAAGGGTCTCATCCAGCAGACAATTGTTGGCAACACCACTGTAACAAACACATCCCTGGTCAACTCCCAGTCAGAGAAATCAGTGAGTATTCAACACAAATAAGGAAATACTAGCAGTGTTTTCTGTTTTGTGCCTGTATTCTGCACTGTACGAATATTTTGTAGTTTTTGTAGGTTTATTCATTATCTTACAACAGGGGTAGGCAAGTTTGCGTCGTGGAGGGCCGATTTGCATCATTGCCGAAACATCCAAGGGCCGAACCTCAACATTGTAGCCTAAAGTGAAGAACTATCTTCAGCAAATGCCAATGTTTTACATCAGTGGTTCCCAAGTGGCAGGGCTTTGGGACCCACCATTACCCTCGGATGACAAGCCGAGGACCCAAATAAAACTGTAATTTGTAGTAGATATCCCTCTTAAGACGGAAATTATGATCAAAACAACCCAATAACATTGATTTTTCCAGATACAGTGCTTCCTTGCAGTTTCAGATGGCAAATATTGAATAAAAGTTCCCTATAGACTCAATGAAAATGGCTCCGTGACCCACTTTTGGGTCCTGACCCACCAGTAGAGAATCACTGTTTAACATTATATATGACCACGCAGGAAATTACAGGACATTTTTAAAATACTGACACTATTTCTCACGTTTTAAGACTGCTTTAACAGGTATTTGATCTCTTATTTGCACAATAATATTCCTCAAATTGAGGGCCGAGTTTGGCCCCCGGGCCTGACGTTGCCTACCCCTGTCTTACAATATCTTGTTCTATTTTAGTTTCTGTTTCTTTTCTTGTCATGCCATTGCAATTTTGTTATTTATCATCATTGCTCATCTGTTTCATGTTGAAATCCCTAGTTTGTGGACGCTTTCACTGACCATGGAAATGAAAATGATTCAGACAAACATAAATAAAGAAATAATTGTTGCAAATTGAACATTTGTACAAGGTATAATCTTGTTCACAAACGTGTGTAATGCGGTCCACTCCTTGAGGTTCTGAATCTACTTGGGACTGAATCTTGATTGAGTTTTATTCAAAATGTATAGCAAACACAATCATCATAATAACCACTATAATAACCATTAGTTCAAATGTACCAATAAAAATATACCTGTATGTCTGTGCTTTTATCATATTGTCATTCTAAGTCTTTCTGTTTTTAACCCTACAGTACAAAATTGATACGACCCTGATCATTTCAGATCCTGGATTATAGTAAGTGATTTATTTGTTCTGCCAAAATCAGATGTCAGTGACCAGTCCCACATCAACACTGTTTTGTTTGTTGTTGTTTTTTTTAGCTCTTATTGTAGGACGGACTACAGGATTCACACCATATTTCTGGAGTTGCAGTAAGTCCAACGCTTGTCAAGCAACAGATCTCAAAAGAAACACCACACCATCTCAAAAACATGACGGGTGCACAAGTGAAAGCAAGAAAATCAAAATGCTGAATACATTTTTGCATATTTTGGTAATATTGTAGGTTTCTAAGTGTTGAGTCTAAACTGTGATTTTAACACAGTGATATTGCTATTGTTTGTTGAAATGTTGTATTGCCTGTGTACAGCGATAGTTGTAAATTTGCTTTATAAATAAATTTGACCTTGATGAAAGTTGTGACCCCCTCAACAACTAGAAGTAATCGTAATAGCTAAGGTGTAACTGCTGCTTTAGAATCACCATTTTATGCATTACTTGTTTTCAAATTGCTGTTAAGTGATGATGAAGTTAATTACATTTGATCAGACTTGTTGAGTAACTGTTTGTTGTGTTTATTTCCAGATTGACCCTGAACATCTCGTACCTGTCCCACACAGAGCAGCTGTCACTGGACACATATGAATACATCGACTGTGGCACCAACTCCACCGCCCCACACCCCATCAGCTCCGACAATGTCGCCAAATGAGCTCTGCAATGTATCTGACGGGAATCATGATGAAAAAAGTGTGTTCTGAAATCACTACAATGGATTTAAATTGCGATGAAGTCCACTTTACTGGCTTATAATGTGAATTTGACTGATTATTACATTTGAAGACATTCTTGTTCCATTTGGCTTGTTCTGCCTCCCCTGCCTCCCCATGCACATTCATTTGCAGTTTTAAGCCTGATGTGGTTGGATTTGAACCTGTGCTCCCTGGCTTGTGACTAAATTAATAACGTGAAGGAATATGTGAAGTGTTGTCAAATGTCTGTTAATTTGATCCATTGCCAACTATGTCTTTTTCTACTTATTATTGTAAATTAATGTCATTGAAGTTGTCTTTTGTACTTCATAACAAACATTGCATTTCTTTGTATTTGCATTTTCTTGTTGCACTTTATGGCACAGATAAAATTAAGCCAACACTTTTGCAAGAAAATCTTTGTTTATTATCTGTTTTGGTTTGTGTTTTTTAATGACAGAACAGTAACAACCAGTATGTGGTCCCAACCAAAGGAACGGGTCAAACTGAATAGTTTTTCCGTGTTTTAATAGTTAAGGGTTTTCATTTTTATACTTTATGTATATTATATAAATGTTATATATAAAGATATAAATTATATTATATATACAAACAAACAGGTGTTACTCGGAAAAACTCGGAAAATTAGAATATCGTTAAAAAATGCATTAATTTCTGTTATTCAACTTAAACTGAGAAACTAATATATGATAGACTCACTCATTACATGCAAAGTAAGATATGGATAGCCTTTGTTATAATTTGGATTTGTCTATATCATATATTAGTTTCCCTTTTTAATTTGAATTACAGAAATAAATGAACTTTTGAACGATATTCTAATTTTCCGAGTTTCACCTGTATGAGACCTACAAATTTTTTCTTCCGGAATATTGAGGAGGCACCAAGACCCCCGACACCTGCAGCACAGTGGAGGTGTCACAAGAGACGCCTTGTTGCATCTCTTAGAAACAATTAAGGGACAACTGAGGAGGTATCCAGGGAAGACTCCAGCTAAGCCACACATGCCTTCTATTGTTCTGGCTAATGGACGTTAACTGGAGAATAAAACAGATGAACTGTTCTTCCCAGAAGATGGTGAAAGACTGTTGTGGAGGGGAAGGATCTGTGTGCAGGAGGAAGGAGGAGGAGCTGACCAGTGCTGGACACCACGCTCTGAAACCCAGACAAACCCAGGAGGCGCTGCACCATTTCAGAGGATCAAAGGAGCATTGAAGGCAGCCGGCCAGGCTTCCTCCGGGCGCTACGGTTTCCCCAACCTCCAAAAACATGCTGGTCAGGTTGGCCCACTGTGGCTCAGTCGCAGCGGCTCAGAACTAACACCATTACTTCCTAAATGACTTTTCGGCAGTATCCTTGAGGGAGGTACAGGGTGCACGAGTCGATCAAAAAGATTGTGAACTCCGTCATATCTTATTTGGTTTTCAGTGTGAGTTTACAAGTATTAGCCACAAGGTGGAGCTAGTTTCTCTACTCTGACTGCTGTGTGCTAAAGGCATGCAAACATCTTGGAAATTATAATTTTTTTCTTCTTTAGTCAATGAATTAGTCTGAATTATTACAAGAGATTTTAGTCCATGTATGTGTACCCCATGTGTATTATATAGGGGTTCGTCCCTAGATTTGAGGGCTCTCCGTTGTAATTCTCAACAATTTCTTCTTCCTTTTATTCAACCAACTTTGCACCAATTCTGTAGGCGCCGAGCAGGTTTCCAAACACCCATCCTTTGATCTCACCACGTACAACAGCGCAGTCCTGTTTGTGCGCCTTTGCTTTGAAGCGTTGCAGTCGCGCGCTCCGCCAGCAGGGGGCGCTTCAAAGGGTCCCAGCTGATCCTTACGTCACTTCGCCTTCAGATGCTTTTCCTCAGCGGCGGCGGCTCCTCGTTACACTCAGCAAAGACCCATCCGCCCGTGCTGATGCTCCTGCCCGTGTAGATCGGAAAAGCAGGAGACCGAGGAATACCGTGAATCTGACGAAAAACAAAATCAAGCAATGGACGCGCTCATGTCGTGCGGATAATCTTTTTACGAGGCGCACACGAAGGTGAGACTTTTGGAAACCCAAGAGCTTTTCAATTGTGTTTACTTTGCTTCTTTACGGACGATTTGTGCAACTAAATGTTGTTTTGCGCTCAAGAAAAGCTGACTCGATTAAATTTGGTTGCTTTTGTGGTAGTTTACGCGTGGTGGCTAAACAAATAATCCAATCGGGAGGAAGCATTTGTGAGAACTCAGTATTCCCCCACAACAACAAGAAGAAGCATCTCATTGGAACCATTGCATTAGTTGAAACTCATAGAAAACAACAGGATTTTATTTTCTGGAGATAAACAATGTCCGCGTAATGCACCCAAAGGGACAGCTGTGCACCCCCTTAGTTAGATGGGTATCACGATGTCAACAACAGCGGGATTATAATACTGCAGTAGAGTGTTGTTGAAGTACTCGCCACTGCACTGCACAGGCTGTCAGGTTTAGAGGATAAGAGGATTACCCCCGGATCAAATACGAATAGATAACCCGAGCAGGACACCCAATTAACAGCAGTAAACCTCCATAATGTTCATATCTGAAGTTAGTCTAATGCAAATTATGTGAAAGACTGTGTATAAATATAAAGGGTATTTTGGTTCACGCAAGTTTAGCAGCTTATTATATCCCCATTAATGTGCAACTGAAAAGTAAGCCCATTTGTACTGTGCAATGTCTGGATATTTTACACACACAAATAGGGTGAGGTGATGAGTTTTACCATTTTGTCTTTAAAGGGTGTAGTGAAATTGTTTATAAACTTTATGGCTGCACATCATGAGAAGAAAATGCGATATCTAGTTCGGTCTGTCACGACAATTACTATATCGACACATCGTTCAATACATAATCCGTTTCTGGGCTCAACATTTATCGTCTGCACATGTATTACAATTAATTTTTTCTTTGTAACACTTGAAGCGAATTGGGTTACATTATATTTCATTTTCACGCTTGATATGATTCATGCACAACAAAGGTTTACTGTCATTTTTATGCTTTAGAGTCGACAGTATCGAATCAATTAGGGCTGAACGATATGGACAGTATTTCATATCTCGATATTTATGCCAGAAGTCTCGATATCGATGCGACTATATAACTACGGGTTCGGTGAAAACCAAGCATTTTTCAGAAATATAAAAACATCACAACACAAAAGAGAGCAGTTTTATTCATCAAAATCTATACTGTGTAGATCAGGGGTGGGCAATTCATTTTCATAAGGGGCCACATGGGAAGCCTGAATTGAATCGGAGGGCCGCACCAACAATAACTCAAACTTATCCTGCTCAACTTTGTGTGTTTTGTATAGCTGACATACTTATAAATGTATGTCCTACAAGTCGTGGGCCGGACTGAATCATTTTGCGGGCCGGAAATGGCCCGCGGGCCGTATTTTGCCCAGGTCTGGTTTAGCTCTTGCTTTTTCGATATTAATATCTTGAATGATCATATCTTGATATCGATATAAAACTGATATATCTTTCAGCCCTAGAGTGAATAATATCGTTTATCGTGATATTTTCCTGCATATATCTATATCTGGTCATTCTGATTATTGCGATAACAAACCATTTTAACTGTGTCTTCCATATACTTTTCCCATATTTCCACACTGTAATAAAAACATTGGGGCTACACATTTTTGTTTTGTTTTTTTGCTTTGTGTAGGATTTGAATATTGTGGCTTTCTTGCACCATGGATATTATGCAGCCTAATAGTGCGATAAAAAAATATTCTGGTGATATATACTGTGCAGCCCTTAGAGAAACAGTGTTTATTAATATGTCAAATAAAATCAAAGTAACATGGTTGTGTATAATAAACCACCTAAACAAATCGCCTACTAAACCCTAAATTGCTAGCTGAGACAATGCTGTGAATCCCCTTATATTCAAACGCTTTCCGTTATCTAAAAGTAAACATCAATTCTCTGGGAGGTGTTTGGATAATCACAGCTCTTGTCAGTATTTTCCTAAAGCTATCTATCATTTCTTAATACCGTCTTTGTGCTCTTCCTGTCACACCAAATTGCCGATGTGTGAAGCTATTGTTTGGTAATTATATGCTAACTTGTGCTATGTGTGTTGTTTATTAAGGGCTCCAGACCATCTGATCCACATCTGACAGGGTCAAGCCAGGATTGAGGTGAAAAATGGGGAATCAGCTCACCGACATCGCTCCGGGAACGCCGTCGTTTTTGCCAAATTTCCAATCGCTCCATATAGTTGTTCTAGGATTAGACTCGGCGGGGAAAACGTCACTGCTTTATAGACTCAAGCTTAAGGAGTTTGTAAAGACTATCCCGACTAAAGGCTTTAACACGGAGAAGATCAAAGTCGCCGTCGGGACATCTCGGGCCATCAACTTCCAAGTTTGGGACGTGGGCGGTCAGGAGAAGCTGCGCCCCTTGTGGAAGTCCTACACGAGGCGCACTGACGGGATAGTGTTTGTGGTGGACTCTACGGAACTGGAGCGAATGGAAGAGGCCAAAGTGGAGTTGCACAAAATCACCCGCACGTCCGAAAACCAAGGCGTCCCAGTGCTTATCCTGGCCAACAAGCAAGACCAGGACTCGGCGCTGTCCGTGACCGAGGTGGAGAAAATGTTGGCCATTCACGAACTCACCATGTACACTTTGCACCACATCCAGGGCTGCAGCGCCGTGGACGGGCAAGGGCTCCAGAGTGGACTCGAAAAACTGTACGAAATGATCCTGAAGAAAAAGAAAATGGTGAAGCACAACAAAACCAGGAAGAGATGAGCAACAAAGCGGCTTATTTGCACGGTTTGCGTTGTACCTTGGGACATTCATCCACTGCTTCCAATCTTAATGGTCTGTGTAATGAGAGAACAATTTGTGCCAACTAAACCGCGCTCAACCTTCAGGGCAGAGAAAATGGATTTGGCCATAAGAGCTGAGGCGGTATCGAACACTAATACAAAACCTTGGCATTGCTCTTAAAGTAATAGCTACCGACTGAAGGGAACTCTTTCAAAGCAATTAGTCGTCACTAAGTGCTGGACGATTTTTTTTCACTGACATTTTACAAGTTGATGTTTAAAGGATATTTATGCTACAATGTCTTTATATTCACATCACCTTTTCTATAACAATTGCCATAAGAAATCACCATTTATAATATACAAACAGTATATATCCAAGCTTGGAACTGGAAACAAATGTTACACGGACATGACCTAAAACCTTATATTTCAATGCTAAGGCTGCTCAACATGGGGAACAATTATATGTCAAAACAATACTTAAATCAGGCTAAAGTAGATTTAAAGAAGAACTAAGTAATTTTTTTGCCATAATAAATCCTTTCCGTTGTCCCTCTGGGAGTAATACAAGTGTTGATGGGATGATTTGGGGGTCTTTCATCTCCCCCTGGTGTCTGGCCTGGCCTGGCGACTTCCCTGCCTCCGGGTCGGAGGTGCAATACACACTAATGGAATCACACAGAAGAAGCAGGCTAACGGGCAAAGCTAACAGTGGGCTAGCGCCACTTTAGCTGTATTTATTTAGTTTGACTAAAATTAAACATGAGCACATTTTAAAGTTAGCGCATATATTGCTGTTTTAAGACTGAGTTGACACGAATATGTAAATCTCAGGCCTCAGGTGGAAGACCTTAGTGATATCGCGATACATTGTAGTTTCTTGTGATATGGCTATTGCAGCACCTAATATTGCAATATTGATCATTTGGCAGCCTTATTCTATACCTATCAATGTTTTTTCACAACAAATCATCTGCCTCCTGTGTATCTTGATATGGTGGTCTTTTTTCTAAACCTGATATCCATTTATCTGGGCTTTGGACTTGCTCAAAGAGTGCACAATTGTCGATCCCTTGTGTCTGGACTCCTGTATTCCTTTGCGGGGTTTCCCAAGCGAATGATTTGCCTCTAGTGTGCATAGTAAGTCGGCATGTGTAGGTGCTGACTTATGCCAAATACCCTTCCTGACGATGCATCTCTGTCCATTCATCCAGGCTTTGGACTAGCACAAAGTTTAAAGTGGCTTTCGGCCCCCGGGACTGGACTTTTCTTCACACGCTTGCACTATGTTTAACCCACTAATGGTTTGTACGGTGATATGGATGTGACAAAAGGTTTTCTCCAGAGTTTGCGTTGGGTTTGAAGATACTTTATTGTAAAGGGATATATCAATCATCAATGAAGCACCGACAAATAGTAGTTTTGAAATGATTCCTAAATACTATACTGTTACTGCCACAAAGCTTTAGTACGACAAATGTGTTTATGATGACTGTACATTTTTGTAACACTTGAAACCTATAATAAAAACAAAGCACTGTATTTAAAATCAATGTATTTGGAGTTTTCAGTTGTGAAAGTTGGCAATATATCCTCTGCAGCCAGAACTAGCCAAACACTGACTCATAACTGGGGCTTTTTGTTGTTGTAGATCTTATATTGTAATCCCACATTTTAGATGTTCTACTTGAGCGCACACCGACACAATTGTACAAATCTATGATGCTAATTATATAGACCTCCATGTTGTTGTAGATAGATCCAAGGCTGCATGATGATTTGGCAGGTTATCACGCCAGATGCTCATTCCAGCCACATTACTAACACATTACTAACACTACAATGAGTGTGGACAATAAAGCGTCTTATCCAGGGGCACAACTACGACGGGCTTGATCCGGCGACCTTTGGATTTAGGTGAATTTACCTAATAAGCCTGAACGTAATTAACTGTTTGTATCTTTGCCTCCCTCGGCCCTACCCGCACACAAAAACACTCCATTTGTTTTGATTGCCACCTCCCGCTCGGCCAGCTGCCAACAGCCTCATTACATCAATTAGTGGTGAAAAGGTTAAGAGGTGACGCAGGTTTATCTGAATTGAACCCAAAGACCTTTTTTAAAAACCCTGCAGGGTAGCTGTCATTTATTTCAGATAATTGTGCAGAATTGATTGTGAGAAGGAAAGAGTAAAGAAGTTAATGTGCAAGGACAATTTGAAGAAAGACAAACTCGTCGCCTCGGATGTGACTCGTAACTTTGCTGGGAGCGGGACATCGCCGGCTCGTCTCATTGGAGATGTAGTTGCTTTTGCGTATTGAGTGATGTGGCCAAAAAATAAGGATTCATATACATTAGGTCTGGGGCAGGGAAGTTTGTGTCGTGTCGAGGGCCGAAACCCACAATTGTAGCCAAAAGGTAAAGCCGACTCTTCTATAAATATTACTTTTGTGCATCATATTTATCCTAATGTGATGTTTTTCCGAGAAATATGACATTTTTTACAATTATTTCCACATTTTAGAGTACTTTATCTCATATTTAGTCTCTGATTACCTCTTAAACCCCACCTGAAGTGAGCACATTTTCTCCAGTTTGTCATTACCCAAATCTAAAGCTTCTGGAAAAAGTGGCAAAAATTTGACAAATGCAACAAACCGTGATAAAAAAAAAGGTGATGAAAACATGGCAAAAAAAACTGCTGGAAAAGTGGCAAAAAATATGACAAAAATGCAATAAAAAGCCACAGAAATAGCAATGAGAAAAGTGACAAAAGGCGACGACAACATGGAAACAATGTAAGGAAAAAGATCACTTTATATCACTTTTGTAGGTCTTAGCTTTCAAATGAGGCGTTACAAGAAGCTTTTAGCTTGTGCTCGGTTCAGGTGTGGGTTAAAGGAACAGACCACCGTTTTTCCATACTGAGATATGTTCTTACCTGAGCTTAGACGAGTTGATGCGTACCTGTCTGGTCTTTGTGCGTGAACTCAGTTACGCAAAACGACCAAAGATGTTGTTAGCATTTGGCCTCTCCCAGTATATTCCAATTGCTCGAAACGTGGGTGAAGTTAGAAGCTCTTCTATGGGCGCGCACTAAGACCAGACAGGTATGTTTCAACTTGTCTAAGCTAAGATAAGAACATATCACAGTATGGAAGAACTGTGTGCCCTCAGTCACGCAAAACAACCAAAGATGTTGTTAGCATTTGGCCTCTCCCAGTATATTCCTATGGCTCCAAACGGGGGTGAAGTTAGAAGTAACCAAGCTCTTCCGCGGGCACGCACAAAGACCAGACAGGTATGTATAAACTCCTCTAAGCTCAGGTAAGAACATACCTCAGTATAGAAAAACGGTGGCCTGTTCCTTTAAGGTTAAATAATATTTATTTATCTTATTTCAAAATCCTCATGGGGACCAAAGGTTTTATGCTGGAGGGCCGGATTTGGCCCCCAGGCCTTACGTTGCCTACCCCCGAATTATGTCCTCTTTAAAAAGCTTTATTTTGATTACCCCCCCTGCAAAATTTGTACCTGCCGTCGTTGCCGTGTTTGCTTATATTTTGCTCTCATGACGTAGCATGATTTAGCCTGGAATGTTCCACAGTGTGGCTTTAAAATGGGGATAAGAGAGCCACCTAAATGGCTCATTAATATCTCCCCAAAGCAAAACATGTTATAAGCCATGCATTTCAACAGCAACATTGCATAAGCCTCATGAATTCCCATCTATACATGCTCTCTATTGCAGTTTTTAATCCATCAGCTTAGGCACCAACGCCAGAGCTGCCACTCATAAATCATATTACGCAACAAACATCACGCTCCGATCATCTCTTCACACATATTTGACCTTATTTGTGCGAGATCCGGGCGTTGCTTAAGATGTCCTCCGCTTTGGCCAAGTTCGCCGCCGCAATCACAATGGCGCCACTTGACTCCTGTACGACCTACCTGTCCACGGTATTCATGAAGCACAGAGGGCTCATTAAAAAGTTGCGAGTTTCAAGGGTGTCTTTTGCAATATCATCTTGACACAGCAGCTGGGCTCTGAATAAATTTGCATGGTGATGTGCTGATTGCAAGAGACAACACGCACGGCAGGCCTGCGGTGCCAACAGCCGACCAGTAAATTAAGTATATTCTTTTGGTCTCTGTGAAAAAACACTTCTTTGACACTTTTTTGGGGGTCTTTTTTTTTTTACCGCCATTGTCCTTCCAAACATAACACTGGCGGAAATTGGCTTGTAACTCCTTGTGACTGAATTGTTAGATCTAAATAATTGTTTATAAATATCACATTTTATATCTGATTGAGAAATGTATATTTTTTCAATTGCTGAGCCACCAGTTATCTTTTCTTTTGATGCGAAGTTTTCAAATGATCTGGACTGAGTTGTAAAAGTTTTCCTCAACATTCTGCTTGGATGATGGTTGAAACATCATCAGCTCAAAAAAATAAATAAAACAAATATACATACAAATATAGCAAATGATCTCGCATTCTCCCTAAACCACTCTTTCACAATTTGAGCCATTTTCAGATATCGTCTTTTTGGTGCATAACACCATATAGATCACAGAAATGCCTTAAAGGAACAGGCCACTTTTTTACTTTTTACTTTTTTACTTTTTTACATACTATGAGATATGTTCTCACCTGAGCTTAGCTGAACATGTTGTTAGCATTTAGCCTCTCCTACTCTCCTCTATAGACCCAAATGGGGGTGAAGTTTGAAGCAATCAAGCCTATTTAAATATGGATACGTGAACGTTCACACGATTACACGGTATTATTACGCCTTACAATATAGTGCCCCTTTTTATTTGCTTAGAAAATCGACCTGTTTAATTTTGTGTGACTATACTTGGATCGTGTAAACGCTCAAGCAACTGTATTTGAATAGGGAAAATGTTTGGGTCCATAGAGGAGAGGAGGAAAGGCTAAATGCTAACAACATGTTCGGTGTTTTTGCGTGACCGAGTGCACGCGAAAGACCAGACAGTTACACATCAACTCCTTTAAGCTCAGGTAAGAACATATCACAGGATGGATAAAATGTGACCTATTCCTGTAAGCTTTAACAAATTTGTTAGCCCCAGATTTTAAGTCAACGTTCCATCCCACTACAAAGGAATAGGCGTCCATACTGACATATTGTGAGGTATGTTTTGCCCTTTTCATGGCATTGTATATCATTTCTGTGGTTTCTTCATCATCCCACATGAAGCATTTAGCTCAGAGGGCACTTTAGACCACATATTATGGGCAAAGTTTTCTGATGCAGGGGCCTCACATTGGGTTTTCTGACTTTCCTTGAAGGCCAGACCAGTAGCGAATTAGTTCTCCTGTTACTGGGCAGTGCACATCAGGCTTAGTCATGTTTCGAGGGCCGCTTTACAGGGCTCGGTGGGCCGCATCTGGCATGTTGATGTATCCAATGAGAGGCTCTTACCCATTTGCTAATTAAGAGGGAGCATTCTTTGGGGGTATATGCTCAGACCATTTCCTTCCCACTTCTCGAACCACTTAATGTGTTCACAGTCCACAAACAATGGTGCACTTCCAGAGTATTGCAGTACTATTTCAATCCCAGTCCAGCGTGAACTCAACTGCCCACCTGAGGGCTTGTAAACAATAACATTTCCCCCGCTTTCTCCTTTACCGCACCACCCGAACTTAATCGCTTTCACCGTCCTCCTATTGCCCCTCGGAGGAACAGGAACAGGGCCGGGACAGATCCAAGTGCTTCAAATTGCCGGCGAAGATGGTGTAATTTAGCGTCTCCATGGAAACGCAAAGGCAGCAGTGACTAACGGCGACGGGACGGGGCGGTTCTAGGGTCAGAGCAGAGGGCAGGGGGCTTTTGTCCCCTGCAGCTGAGACCACCGAGGGGGGGGGCAGGGAGATTAGGAAGGAAGCACGGGTCAATACTGTTCAATACAGGAGAGTACTGTCTGTTTCATTGCATTTCCTCCTTTTTTTTGCCGACACTTCATTTCCTCATTTGGAGATTCTTCCAAAATCTTAAAAATGAACTTAGTAAGAATATATTTGAATAAAAAAAAAACACACGCTTAAGTAAATTGCGCGAGTTAATGACCGAAAAGGATTTGACTCTTGACCGTCCCAAAGCCCCACACTGTGTTGTGTTTGTGCGAGGGGACATAGATTAGTCGCTCTGGCTTTTATTCCCCAAAAGGTCATAAAGCTGTCACTGGGTCTTCGTTTAGAGCCGGGGCCGCAGAATTAGATGGATGTGAGGCGGATTGAAAAGCTTTCGTTTGCCACGCTGTGTCCGCTCACACACCCGCGGGGGTTATCAACAGAGCGACCGACAACGCCATGACTCTGACACGTGAGCAGGGCGTTTTATACACCGGGTCGGAGCTGAATCGCTCTATTGTTCGGAAAATGGCCGCGCATCGTAGACCTTATTCATTCCTCTTATTACATTTTAAACTATAATCTTTTTTACGTAAATGCATTTTCCAGGCCTGAAGGAATGATTCATTGCTCAGGGGATCCATGAGGGAAAGATTGGATGCTGTGGTTTTAAATGTGCCAGACGCTGCACTTGTAAAAGCTGCACGGGCGGACAGCGACATGATAGAAAAACCATGACTTACACTACATTTGGCACCGTTTTAGCAGACATCTTAGAGTGAAATAAATGTGTGAGCGAGCTCTCAAAATCCCAATAGAATGACATATTGTGTGATGTATGATTTGGCCCTAGCAACCAAATGATGATGTATTTAGAAAAACACACAGCTGGGACAAATAAGGAGGATTGTGTTTGTTTACCATGGCTCTTGAATGAATGGACATAATTAATGTGGCTCAACTGCAATGCTAGTTTCTCTGTCTGCATTGAACTCAGCATAGCATAACAGAAATCCCGTAACAGAAAGGCCTAACCAACTATAAACCATTCCCAATCAACGTTTCGATTAAACCGTGAACTGTTTCTCACATAGCGGATATACCTAAAGGCATTTGAAACCTACAAATTTCTTCTTCTGAAATAGTGAAGAGGCACTGAGACCGCCCCACACCTGCAGCACAGTGGAGGCGTCACAAGAAGAGCTACAGGAAGGAATTAAAGGGACAAATGAGGATGTATCCGGGCAAGACTCGCAGACTCAGGCCTGCGAACTCCACTACTACTAATGTCCGTTCACTGGAGAATAAGACGTATTATATTTGTCTGTATACGCTCTTCCTAGAAGATGATGAAAGGCTATTGAGGAGTGGAGCAAGCGGAGGGAGCTACGGAGGAAGGAGGAGGAGCTGACCAGTGAGGGACACCACGCTCTGAAACAGGGACAAACCCAGGAGGCGGTGCTCCGTTTCAGAGGAGCACGAGCCTGGCCTTAGCCATCTGTAAACTACATAGACGTTTGGGCCTGAGTGGCTGTGTTGCATCGGTTGAAGGTGACGTCAAGCATTTGCTGGTTGTAGTTTGGCAATAGTAATAGAAAGTAATGGAAGCTCTTCAATCTGTTCTGGCTCAGCTCCCAAATATCCAGAAATTGAAATTGAAGCCTTGGAATACGCAAGGAATGCCCCCAAGAGTTATGTATGATAGCTTGCTTCACTCACTCGGGTGCATTACATACGTCACGATCAAACGCTATCGAAAATCAGATCCAATCATTTCAAAGGAGTTCACCCCTCCCACCTGATAACAGAGCTCAACTGTGAAGCTCCAGACCCTCTGTACAAAGCGAAATGAGTACAAGGGTATGGTAAAACCAGGCTAGAGGAGCTAGTCATGTACAACTATTGAATTGGCAGATCTATTTGCCAAATGTGACACATGTAATCCACTTCATCGCCGTCCAGTGCTGCAAGCAAAGTGTGAGGAGTTTGGAGTTGGAATCTTTCGCCTGTTCTGAATAATTAGGTTCAAAGGATTTCCTGGCCCATATAGGCTTCGGCACAGGGTGAAAGCGGGTGAAGAGCGGGGAGAGACATTCAGCAAACCCACTGAGCCAGGACTGGAACCAGAAACCCAGACGCCAAGGAAGAACTGCGCTCAGGCATACAGTACGTGCAGCAACCACTCAACAAAACAAGACACCACCTCAATATACCTGACTTTTTTTGACATCCTGCTCGGTTTAAAAGTTGCAAAAAAGAACCACACCAATGATTCTCATGTAATTTGGCCACTTCACATAATAACTGAGTCATAAAAGCCCCACATGTTTTCGTATTGGTCAGAGACAGGACGTGAAGCAGATGTTGAACTGTTTCTCCACTGATTACAGACCGGGATTACCCGCAGACCCAGCTGGCACGTGCAACCTCAAGAGTCGCCACTAACTCCTCGGCTCAGCTTAGAAACAAGAAGACACAAGTTGAGCAGAGCTTCGTTTTCTGAGTCAACACTATTGCTCGTTTATGGGAGGGCGCTAACTAAAACCGCTGAGCATTTGTAATGGATGGTTCGATGTCCTCTTGCTGTTCTGTTCTAGTTCACTCTCTGCACACGTGAAGTCATACTGTATCAAGTGTCTTCTTGGCCTTTGTTGACACAGCATCCTGCCTGCAACTTCAAGGCCATACTCCACGTTGAGTGTTTGCGAGTCCCCTTCGCCCTCCCTCTGTCTCTCGTTTTTCTCTCTCTGTCTCTGCTGGAGGGAGGGCCAGCTGTGGCGGATGGCTGGTGCTGGGATGTTTCACTTTGCACCTCGGAGAGAGAGCCGCCTCGTGCATGTGGGAGTGAGGAGCGAGGCCGCACGTGAGCGCCGGAGCTCGTGGGCTGCAGCAGGACTGACCGTTAATAGAGGCTCGAGGGAGACTAGATAGGACTTTACAAACACAGTGATTAAAACACACATTGCCCCCCCATCTCACAAACTCTGTACAATCTCACATGTTTCCACTCACAACCCATTCATCAAATTTATCCTTGGCTATTGGAATATCACTTATTCTGATACTCATTTCACTCTTATTTCAATGGATTGTCTTGAAAACCTTGGAAACCTCTGCTTGAGCGACAGGCCTTTTTGTAGTATAGTGAATGTTTTCTCATTATGTGTGATCATATAAAGTGGACCAATTTTGTGCAGAGGAGCCCATGCGGATCAGATCGGGTATTTGGGGCTTCGTCTCTCACAAATGAGGGGCGCACAGAGGAGGTTTTGTTCCCCCTGCCATGTCTCGGTCTCTCACAAGCCATCACAGATTTGAAGATTTTTTTAATTGTCGCTTTCCCAATCAAGAGAGTGTTACTGTTTCGGGGGGGAAACTAGGCCGGCTGAGGGCACTCGACTGTCGACATCCTCAGGCAAAATCGAGGTTTCAAGGCTATATAGGCAGCTAGAAATGTTAGCAATCCTTTCCTGACCTGTGTGACTTATTACTGTTATCCCTGTCTTGCAATAGTAACCCTATTTCTTTTTTTTTTTTTGCTAGGTTCCTGCTGGCTTTAATCCTGTTAGTCTTCACCCATGTAGGGTTAAAAACAGGATTGCGGCCAGGAATCACTCCACAACGAAGCTAATCACAAATAGCCTTAACTCTGGTCTAGACAGGAGATATGTAGCACCCCGCCACGCTGCCCTTATGTGTGGCTGCATACCATTAAGAAATTATCAGTGAGAAGGTCAAGCTGTCAGCCATTGTGGGCTCAATTTGTGGCTCAATACGTATAAAGTAAGTGCACACACATCGAAACAAGAAAAGTGTCTGGTTAGAGTCCAAGTTTGGGTGAAGGGTTTTTACCATTATGAGAAATGGTCATAGATATTGAAGGCACTGTACCTGTTATTCTTTAGTATATTGTAAAGTCAGACATTTGTGGGACATCTGTGTAAACTATAAAGCATTTGCATCAATTTCAGGAACTTGCAGGCTGGTTTTCTCACATTTCTGTAAAAGTGAGCCTGAAAAGGGACCCTGCAAGTTGTGAAACGTGCCTGCAAACTCATCCCTGGGAAGATTTGGGATGCTACGAACATGTTAGGAAAAAGTTTGGAATGCGTTTGGACCAAAAAAATCAGTTTGATGGCCTTTGACCTCTTATCCCTCGCGTGAACCGAGGACATTTTCCCCAATTTTGCTTTACGCATTATCTGAAAGTGTCTGAGGAAAAAAACCACATCAAAATAACAACAAAAATGTGGCAAAAACATAATTTAAAAAGAAAAAAAAAGTGACAAAAACATGGCAAAAACACATGACCGAAACACAACAAAGAGCGACAAAAAACATGCAGGAAAAGCAACAAAAAAGTGACAAAAATGTGGCAAAAACACGACAAAAAAAGCAACAAACATCTACAAAATCATGACAAAACATGACAAAAAAGCGACATGTGTGATGTAAAAAAAACATTTCAAAAATGTGACAAAAACGTGGTGAAAATGTGACAAAAAAAACACTTTTGTAGGTCTTTGCTTCTAAATGAGGCATTACACTGTTGCTCTCGGCACGGTGGTGCAGTGGTTAGTGCTCGTGCTTCACAGCTAGAAAGTCCAGGGTTCGATTCCCACCTGGACGGGGCCTTTCTATGTGGAAAGTTTGCATGCTCTCCCCGTGTCTGTGTAGGTTTCCTCTGGGTACTCCGGTTTCCCCTACCACTAAAAACATGTACAATAGGCCAGGATGAATGATGTGAGTGAATGAATGAATGTATGGTGGTGATGCTCACTAAAAGTAATTGCACACTGTGGTTGTGTTCTCAGGCAAGACACTTCACCACAATACCTCCTTGTGAGTGGTAGATGTAAAGCGTTTTGAGCGCCTAATGAAGGTAAAAAAAGACCATTCACAGCTTATAAACACATTCATACTTGTTGTGAGGCGTAACACTTTTTCTCTCATTACTGAAAAAGTGCAGTGGCTTAATCAGCTCATATTCCTCCAAAAGATAAGGTTAAGGTTAAGGCTCATTGGTTTCATGCTTATTGTTTTGAATTATCAGAAGCCACATTTCAACATGTTGCAACCCTTGCCTGCAATCAACTCACAAATGTTGCAACACCGAGACATCCTTGGAGTGTTTTGGTCCCACTCGATTAAGCCGGCAGTTTAATTTATTCATTATTTTTTTTAACGGCACTTGGAACTGTCTGGAGAAACACAACGGGGGAGGGCGCACCATTTCGTACCACTTTCACGATCACACAAGCGTGAAGAGTCGGGCAAGTAAACGGCCGTGTAGATGCATTTGGGGAGATATAGCCCCCCCCAAAAAGATGAAAACCCAGTGAACTGTGCCAATGCAAAAAAACAACAAAAAAAAACTGCTTCCTTCTCCTCTCTATTTCATTAGCAGATTATTAAACCTGAATGTGAAACTGTGGAAAGAGGCCGTGGGTGTCTAATGAATGAGTAAATACGCTGTCATCTCGTCAAGGGCAAACTGCTGGAAAGAATGACAGAGTTTGAACAAATCCACCGACTGAGCGGCATAATAAGGCTATGTGTGATGATTATGTGGCCAAGATGAGCATGACTGAGCAAGAAACAGACTCCAAGAAACATCATGACAATCCTGCATTCATTATTTACTGTTTTTTATGTGAACCTTATGTAAAGGCACACACGTAGCATTTTGAGTTATACTGCTGTACTTCTCAAATATAAAATAAAGGCTGGGTAGTCTACACTCTCTTATTCTTTGCTTTTATTCCCTGGTGATGCCATGTTTGGTTGTAAGCACAAAATCACGGTATAGATCTATGAATTTACTATTTTAAGGACCACCATTCCTTCTAACTTCTTAAATGTTTGGTTTAGAAAGAAACGCCATTACCACAAGTGAAATCATCATGGCGATGTGAAAAAAGGCAGCAACATCCTTCTCTCTTGGTACAGCTGCATTTTTTTGCCTTTTTCTGCGACGTGCATTTGTGGTTTCTGTGTTCCACATTGGTTTACTGCACACTTTTGTATGTCTTTGCCGTGTTTTTGTGGTGTTCAGTGTTTTATTTACAGCAAAGAGTCCATAATGGTCCTGAAGAAAGCAGCTTTGCAAAAGTAAACAGCTAGCCCACTTGAGACCTACAAATTTCTTCTTCTGAGACGCTGAAGAGGCACCAAGAGCCCCCACAGCTGCAGTACAGTAGAGGCGTCACAACGAGGAGGTATCCGGGCGAGACTCACAGCTAAGCTTCTGTTGTTCTGGCTGATGGATGTTCACTGGAGAATAAAACAGATTAACTGCTAAACTCTTCCCAGAAGATGGTGAAAGACTGCTGTGGTGCGGAGGGAGTGGAGGAAGCTGCGCAGGAGGAAGAGGAGCTGACCAGTGCAGGACACCATGCTCTGAAACAGGGACAAACACAGGAGGCAGTGCTTCAGAGGATCAGAGGAGACTGAAGGCAGGTTTCCTCCAGATGCTATGGTTTCAACTACTTCCCAAAAGACACAGCTGCTCAGGTCAAACTCCTGAACACTATTTCGTTGTACGCTTGTACAATGACAAATAAAGCACTTACTTAGTGTTAGAGAATCAACAATGCTGTTCCAGAGGATAGATGGAGAATAGGCAGCAGTCTGGATGTCTTATACAGGAGAAGTTTATTACCCGGTATATTTATCATACTGGGTCAAGCTGTACAGTCGTACTATCTCTGTCATAGCCTTGACTGTGGTGCTCAGGCGCCCACTCTCAGATACTGTTTTGCTTGAGTGTCAGTATGACGCTCGAGACGCTTCTCTAACACTTAGCATTCACTTATCAACAGTACAAAATCAACACTTTTTTCTTTATCATGGCAAGGTTTATACATTTAATACAGCGTCTGCCCTTGAACTACAGCTGAACCTTGTGACAGAACAGCAGCACAGTAAGCTACAGTGTTGTCCTCTGCATGCATCGCTTCCAGCTCCAGAGTGTGTCAAGGGAGCAGTTGTGAAAAGGTGAAGCTTGGAAAGGACGGAGGAAGCGAGCGTATCGTGTTCCCGGAGCGTGGCCTGGTGTTTTTTTGAGCTCGAGGCAGAGAGGATGACAGACGATGACACCGGCGCATATGCTTCAAATGGCGCAATGCAGAAAGGGAGAGTGTTTTGCCCAAGGGCGCAGCAACTTTATGTTCAGCTGGGAGCATGAAACATGAAATCCTCAGGGGTATTGTCTGACGTTTGAAGCTATACTGTGGAGTACATTTGACAACCGGGTCAGAGCTTCTTCATCTTGTAAAAACAGGAATGAACTTTGTAACTTTTAACCCTATTGATGAGAAAGAGCTGTGGGACAAAATGCCAAAACACAAATTAGAGCGAGCTAGTTTGTGTGTGAAATAAAAGGATTTACTTTGTCTGTAAACACCACCACAGTCTCATGGGAACTGACCCCGGCCCAGAAGACTTTAAGAGGCTTACAGGTGACATAACCTGATCCTAGTCTAAAGTCTGCACACTTCCTCTTTCCCACGCTGGAAATCAGAGCAACGTCTTCAATTCGGGTCAACGTTTAGGGTGGATGTGTATTGCCCGAGGACACAACAACACGAGACGACCCGCTATGGATACAGACGGCATCTCGTCATAGAAGGGGGCGTGGCTTCGCTCTTTAGAGAAACACATTTTTTCACTCTTTTTAGACATTTTCTGGTGGAATATGAACTTATTTACCACACGTAAACAAAGTCAAGTCTAAATCGGGTCCATATGGATATTTATTCACAGCAGATTGTTCAGTAGAAGTGAAAAAATGGCAGTTGTGGCTAGCGCTAGCTTACCGTTAGCATTAGCCCGATGCTAACATAAAGCATGAAGTTAGCATTCTCTGTTATTTATGTTTTTATGGGCCGTCTGTATCTATACCATGAGAGAACCACACTGTTGCAGATGGTTACAGTTTGAGAATAAACTCGACCGATTTTAGGTCGCTTTTTTTGGTAGTTTTTGTTTCTTTTTCATAGTTTTTTGTTGCTTTTTTGTTGTACTTTCATCATGTTTTTATCACTTTTTTGTCGCTCTTTAGTCACCTTTATGTTGTGTTATTGTTGCTTTTCTGGCATGTTTTTGTTGCTCCTTGGTTGCTTTATTGTTGCTACTTTTTTGCCGCTCTTTTGTGACTTTTGTTGCTTTTTTGTCACATTTTTTCAAATTTTTTGTCACATTTTTGTTGCGTTTCCATCCTCGTTTTCGTTGCTTTTTTGACGCTTTTTTGAAAGGAGCTGCGACTATCTACTCTTGTCACGATCCGATACGTATCACGATACTCTGGAGCCGATACGATACATATCATGATACAATAAGTAATTATGTCATATGTTTACCTCAAAATGTGTAAAAAGAAAACAGTCATGTGTCCAAAGTTTATAAACCCAATGCCATTTGACAGTTACGTTAAGTGCAGGATAAAAATGTTTTTCTGAATAGCTGCAACTTGTTTGCTATTCCCTGTCAAAAATCTGTGTCTTGTAAGTCGGATTTCAAATTAGTGAAAGAACAAAAACCCTTCAATATAGCTCATCCATAGATCTTGTGCTTCCAAGACATGAGCTGAATTATATACTCTATGTAAATGCAGTTTGTGTGGAGGGATTTCCATCTGTCATAAATGATTGAATACATGAATTATTAGGTGGGTTTTGGCAGCTGACAATAACTCAACAACATGTGTCAGAGCCTGCAAACATTAGCAAACACGGCACATTATAGTGGCATGCCTTATTGCGTATGCACGGTTTTTAATTACATCACAGAATGGGGTCATTAACACAACATCAACCATTTCTGAACATACAGTATACAGTAGATTATTGGGAACTTTCTCTCAATTCATTATGCTGTGTTTATGTGAAGCCATAGCCTCAACAACAACCAGCCTAATGAGCCGTGGAGAGCAGAGATGGTGGTCCGTCCATTAAGTGCAAATGGAAACTGCTGCAATTATATCTGCCGTCAAATGTTCTGATAATCAATTGTTTATAATCATTGCTCATGTCGACGGAATTGGTTACATCGAATGACTTGATTTGCTGTAATTTCATGCAATTGGATTCCAGCTGTTGAGGCTGAGAGTCCCATGGCTCCGTGCAGTTCCCCCCAGGCAGACTCAGAGCCTGCGCTGCTTTCTACTCTCAGATACAAACATGTGCTACATCCCAGAAGTAGGTTGCTCCGTCTAATCTGCCCGGTAACAGTTCTGTGCAGCGCGCATATGCACGTTACAAGTGTGCATGCGTGGAGTTGAGCTGACTAAAAAGCATGCATGAGTGTGCTGGCAGGGGCAGCCAAGAGTGAGTGAGCGGGAGTGGGCTGAGGAGAGCAGTGGTAAAAGCCTCAACACAGAGCTAAAGATAGCACGGAGCGGCTCGCAGGCACTGGAGCTGAGCCTTCACTGTCAAGGTTAGAGCACGAGAGGGACGGCAGTATGAGCCGGTTATGGGGCCCCAAAGGCTGAAGTTACTCATCAAATTTCGCATTTAACAAGTCTCACACGAGCCGCAGTGTCGGTGAATAATTTAGAACAGGTTTAAAAGTTGTGATAAGAGAGAGCAGAGGTGTAATATATTAGGCTGCAACAACAGAAGTAATCGGGAAAGGTTTTCGAAAAGTAGTCGTAGTGGACTGTTTTAGAAATGAAACAACCCAGTACAATGACTGCTTTTTGCAAGCCTTTTCACCGATGGAAAACTCCTGTACAACAGAGAGATTACACGAATAAGAAGTGGTAGGAGAGGTCTTGTATGAATGTAAAGCTCCACTGTGGTACGTTCCAGGTTATACTGAATGTTATGTCAAACCACCAGAGAACTATAAGCCCTGTTATGTACGTCACAACAAAATGTGTTACACTGCGATGTCAACATTCAAACTTTATGTAATAAACACAGTAAACCTGACCTATTTGACCACTCTGTTTGGTCAAAGCAGGTCATATTTGTAAGCACTTAATCAGGGGCTAGTGGTCGGAGCCAAAACAATGAAGTCGTTGTGATATAGCATGTGTTGTAGAAAATAGTATTGCTGTTATAGAATCACTAATACTGCTAAGAATTCACTCTATAGGCCTATTTGCAAAACTTGAAGTTGTATAACTTCCATGTTTGTGGAGCTAATGACAGATCGTATGACTAATAACAGCTTTGAGAGGATTTCCTAAACTCCAACACATACACATGGGCCATGGCGGTGTTCAGAATATAGGCTACCGACAGTCAAAAGAGATGGACAAGAAGATACTGGCACTTTCATGTTGTTTTACATTTGTATGGACTTTATTGTCTTCGATACAGACCAATCATTATGATAATGGTAAATGTTCTCACATGATGCTTAATTTGATCCCTCGTTTGGGGGAGCGCATTCCCGCAATTCAATTATTTTCAGGGTAAAGGATCCGGGAAATATTTAGGAGGATCCGGCAAAAAATGTATCTGATATAATGGTGTTTAATGAGAGTGTTCCGGCAAATGTTTTGGCCTGTTCCCCCAATCCATCACATCTGACCAAAAGGGTTCCTGAAAATACAAATTTACAAATTAAGCACTGGATATAGCGCTTTTCCACCTACATTAGGCACTGAAAGCACTTCAACATAATGTTTTATACGAGCGATTGAGATGTCGTCACATCCTGGGAGAGTAATTGGCATTTTAATGTTCTAAATAAACAGTAATAGTAGTATGATACTGAGAGGTAAAAACAATGTCCACAAACCGGGCAATACTTCCAGATCAGTCATTTTATAAAACAGTGTTAGAAGCCTGGAGGTATTAGCCGCTGCCTTCATCAAACATTTGGCGAAAATCTTAGAAGTAAAGAACAGCTATCGCTCGTATGTTGCCTACTTTGGATTTCTTATGGCACTTTAAGCCGCCTGTCTCTTTAAACTCATTCAGTTTCACAAATATGCATATTGGGAAATTCCTATCACTGACCTGATCTGATTCTGTCCACACGCTGATTCATTTGCGGTTATATCACTTCACACAACCAGTTTCCTTGTCCTCTTTCATTTTCCCCAGGGGGTCAATATTGAACTACTTACAAACAGTGATTACCTAAGACAACAAAATGCTTATCACTCCACAGAAGAAGAAACAACACTGGCGCTAATCAGGCTTTGACAAGGAGCTCATTGTAACTGCGGGTCAAACACAGCGGATGTAATCAGTGTCGCAGAAAATGGGGGAATCCTCCTGGCAGACAAAAGTGCTAATGCTAATAATGCTAATGAATGGGCTGAGTTGTGTTTTGTTGTGTAAAGAGGGCACAGATGCCGCACGCTGAAAAGAGCATATAATCAGCTGCTTCACATGTTGTCTTTGTCAGCATCGAAATATCGTTTACACCACACGTCTCAAAAACTAAAAACATGTATTTAAAATATGAGACGAAAGGCAAGAAAAATAAGCCGCTGATAATGGCAAATTGTCTTGTTTCTCCTACATGATGTCGTCATGCTGTTGGGATTATAGAAATTTATAGCTGTCACACGCACAGAACAATTTCTCACGGTAATACAGCACACATAATAAACTGTAATGTTGTTGTCCTGGTAGCCCATAGCAACAACAGTAATAAGGAAATGAAATATGGTACACCTTATCTTGTCCCAGTTATCTCATGATTTTGTATTATTTTGATTGGTTGTATCAATATTTTGATACAACCATCAGCCGGCTTTTACTCTATTAAAAGAATAAGAAAAAGTGTCATAACTATTTTCTTTGTTGCTAGCAAAAACATTAAACGGATATTTCAGATTTTTTTTTAAATATATATATGGCCTCATTTCCCAGCTATCCAGAGTGTTGTTGATTTCTGGAGATTTTTTTATTCATGCAGTCCTTATATTTGAAGAGTTTAGTGTCGCTAGGCTAGTCCTAGGCTAGTGCATGTCTCTGGTAACTAGTAGCCTGCATTAAAAACAGTCTGACCCAAGCACAGTGCACCTGAGGCAAATCACTTATAACATCAAACTACCGATATAAATGTCTGTGTTGACTGAATTTTTAAAAGAAAATATAACCATTTTGCATTTAAAATAACTTATATTTGAGCAGCATCAGCTTCCTACGCATGGAGCGGCGGAGTGATCTGCTAAGTTACCGGATCTACAGTAGTTTACCTGTTTACCTTCGGTATTATTACACGTGGAATTCACGAAGGAGCTTTCTACATTCAGATATAACTACGTTTGGAGAGGTTTTTAATGCAGGCTACTAGTTACCATAGACATGCACTAGCCTAACACTAGCCTAGCACTACAAATATAAGGATTGCATGAATAAAAAATAAAACAAATCACCAGAAATCAACAACACTCTGGAAAACAGGGAAATGAGACCCTATGTCAAAAATCCTGAAATATCCCTTTTAGTTGCACATTCATGAATATGACTAGCCAGTACTAGGCTAATCACAAAATCTCAGAAAAGAAATATCAACAAAAATAAATACCATAAAATAATTAGAAATGTAGAAAAGCTTGATTAGTGTCCCTGTGATATGCATTTAAAGACCTTGATTATACAAATTGTAATGATTAGCCTATTTCTTTTTTTTTTTGCCACATTATCATCAGATTTTTTCTTCTCAACATTATGCGATTTGAGCCTTATATTAGCAGACCTCTTGAATAATACATCCATATGCTCTTGATTTAAAATATTAATAATTCACAATAGTCGAGGGGGGAAAGGAGTCATGTGATCCCGCATAAGAGTCCACTGCATCTCAACCTTGCGCTTCTTTGCTGCAATTTCTTAGATTTCTGTGAAGGAATTTGAAGTGCATTTACTCTTGGACACATTTGAAAGGCACATTTCATAAACCTGCCCTTTGGATCACTTCACGTCTGTTCGGGGGCAGTGCAGCGAATGTAAGAAGAATTTATATGGCGTAGATGTGAAAGCAGGTTTGAATGGCTCTTTATAGTGTCTGAGCGGGAGCCATCAAACCGTGCATATTGTGCAAAGTTGAATAGCAGCTACTCTTCCTACCAAGCCTTTTACTGGAGATGTCTGAGAGGCAGATCTACAGGCTGTTTTCAGCAGCGGCCCTGAAATGCATGAAGGTTGTAGAGTCAGAAATGATGGTCTCACACGCTATGCTAATGTAGGCCAATATCATTTATCACTATTACTGACCAGTAAACATCTCAAGGAGGCCTGGGAAATTAACATTCTGGTGTAAATCTGTTTATTTTGGCTTAATTATTTCATGTTATTCCAGCATATAACTTTTTAGGGTTTTCACTGGGGCTGTGCCAAAATCAAGACATTAAATGTAATTATTTTTTGCTAATGTCATGGTGGCACGTAAACAAGCAGCAACTCCCTCTGCCTTGGTACAGCAGGGTTTATTACTTTTTTTTAATCGAATTTGTGGTTTCTGTGTTCCACTGTTTTGCTGGATGCTTTTGTATCTTTGCCATGTTTTTGTGAGGTTCAGCGTATTTTTTTTTACTGCAAGGAATCCATAATGGTCCTGTAAGAAAGCAGTAAACAAACAGCTAGCTTGTGGGCTAAAGACATTTGAGACTTTCTTCTTCTGAAATACTGAAGAGGTAGCAAGAGCCCCCCACCCCTGCAGGACAGTGGAGGTGTCACAACAGGAGCTACAGGAAACAAGGAGGAACAAATGAGGAGAAGATGGTGAAAGACTATTGTGGAGTGGACGGAGCTGCGGGAGGAGGAGGAGGAGGTGGAGGAGCTGACCAGTGCAGGACACCACGCTCTGAAACAGGGACAAACCCAGGAGGTGGCCCACACTGACTCGATAAGTCAATAGAATATACTGTATGGTCTAAATCATATTCAGCTGCAGTTTTGCCTGAAATTGACCACATTTTTTGGCCCAAAAAAGTTTGATGAAATGTTTGCAAATCTTAAACGGACTAGACAAGTTGTCATTTTTACTCACTCCTGCCACCTCAGGTCTAACGTGTAACTGCAGCTTCTATATTAAGCTTGTGCATGACGGCAATTTGGACCCGCATTAACACCTTTTTGAGTGACAGTGCAGGATTTTAGGGGCAGTTGTGGTGAATCGGTCTGGGCTCATTCTCACATTAGGACATTGTGCTGCTGGAGCATGAAATTAAATTAAGAAATTAAAAGTGTGCTGATTTTGTCTGGGTTTGTGGCATTAAATGTAGTATTTGGGTATTAAAAAATGGCATTAAAAAGCATTGAATGTAATAGATTTTTTTTTTATCCCCATAGAGAAATTTGTCCTCAGCAATTGATTGACGCCCGAGAACAGAATCATGATGTTTTGGGTTGAGAGGGAAATTGGAGCACCACAAAATGACTGTCATAAGTGAGATGTTTCTTTCTCATCCATTCTGACTTTTCTCTTCCTTTTTATGATGTGGAGTCCTTGTTTTTGCAAAGATTCTTTTTTGGGGGGGATTTAGGGAATGGAACAAGAATGGGCCGCATCACAAAGACAAGAGAAAAGCAGACACCAATAAAACGGCACTTCCTCTCCAATGGATGTAGCTACACTGTGCGGGTCATGGCCTCTTCTCTCCCGCTTTCCTGTGAATAAAGCCGGAGCTGGACGCAGCTCCGAGTGAAAATGGTGCGGTCAGCGAGTCCCCTCTGACACCGCACGAACACAGGCCGGACAGGCGCGCTCAACTGCCACAACCCATCACCGTCTCACATCGTCTCCCTGTGCACTGTGATTAGAGGTTTTCCCCCGGTCCCAAGCTCCAGTGTGGGCAGCAGAGGTGTGGGACAGCG
The DNA here is from genome assembly GCF_951799975.1 of Gobius niger. Taxonomy (NCBI): domain Eukaryota; kingdom Metazoa; phylum Chordata; class Actinopteri; order Gobiiformes; family Gobiidae; genus Gobius; species Gobius niger. The sequence continues at coordinate 17,145,395 of NC_136870.1, read as the reverse complement.
CCCTTTCACAAAGTGTTTTAGTCAAATTCAAATGTTTTATATACAGGACTGGTTTGATAAGCCCTTCCAAAACATTCTACACTCTTATTTGCTAGTAGCTAAAAATGATGGTTTGTATTATTATTTTTTTGCCTTGCTGCCAATGGAGAAAGAGATGTCACCCCTTGCAGCAATGTGACGTGAATTAACCGTTTTTAGCTAACCCGCGGTCCAGATGGTAATATCCATCAAACTGCACAATAGTTAACTCTGCCCTATCTCTCCCATTGTGGTACATTTGAAGACAAATATCCCTCCTTTGACTTGCTACAAAGGCTGCAGGATGAAGCGGGGCAGTATGAGCAGCGCGGTGAATAGCTGGGGCTGATTGAGATGGACTGAGTTGAGAAAAGATCCCACAGCTAAATGGCCTTTTGGTGTGTTTATGCATCACAAAGAGGAGCATGGCTACAGGCAGCTACAGCACATGCAGAGGCCATCTGGAGAATTCAATCTTAAGTGGTCCTCTTCTGAACCAAACTCACATTTAACCCTCTCCTGACCAAGAGGGGGTTTATTTTTTTGACTTATTCACCATTGTATTAATGTACATGTAACTGAACTGAACATTTCACAGCATTAATGTGTGTTAACATTTGTTTAAGTATGAAATTGAGTAGAGTTTTTCTATATAAAGATCATCAAACTACAGTATAGATATATATTGTATATTGTATATTCTTTTTAATTGCACTCAGGCAAATGAGAAAATCACATAAAGTCTAACCTCAAAGGGCTACTTTTTGTGCCGATTCAAAAGCTCGAGACATTTGAGAGCTGAGGAAGGGCATCTGAAAGAAACAAAGGAAAGAAAGGAAGAAAGAAAAGAAAGAAAAGAAGGAAAGGAAGAAAGGAAGAAAGAAAGAAAAGAAAGGAAGTAAAGAAAGAAAAGAAAGGAAGAAAGAAATGAAAAGAAAAAAGAGAGGAAAGAAAGAAAAGAAAAGAAGAAAAGAAAGAAAGAAAAAAGGGGAAAAAAGAGAAGAAAGAAAGAAAGGAAAAGAAAAAAAGAGAAGAAAGAAAGAAAGAAAGAAAAGAAAGGAAGAAAAGAAAGAAAGAAAGAAAGAAAGAAAGAAAAAAGAAAGAAAGAAAAGAAAGAAAGAAAGAAGAGGAATAAATAAATAAATAAATAAAGAAAGAAAGAAAGAAAGAAAGAAAGAAAAGAAAGGAAGAAAAGAAAGAAAGAAAGAAAGAAAGAAAAAAGAAAGAAAGAAAAGAAAGAAAGAAAGAAGAGGAAGGAAGGAAGAAATAAATAAATAAAGAAAGAAAGAAAGAAAGAAAGAAAGAAAGAAATAAAGAAAGAAAGAAAGAAAGGAAGAAAAGAAAGAAAGAAAGAAAGAAAGAAAAAAGAAAGAAAGAAAAGAAAGAATGAAAGAAGAGGAAGGAAGGAAGGAAGAAAGAAAGAAAGAAAGAAAGAAAGAAAGAAAGAAAGAAAGAAAGAAAGAAAGAAAGAAAGAAAGAAAGAAAGAAAGAAAGAAAGAAAGAAAGAAAGAAAGAAAGAAAGAAAGAAAGAAAGAAAGAAGTCTATATTAGCAAATGAACACAGACACAAGGCATTTCAAAGTGTGTCACGTTGCGTAAAATTACAAGAAAACAAATAAAATCAATAAAACATCAACATAAAAATGTGTACTTGTATGTATACTATCACAGGTATATATAGAAGGCATGTGTGGCTTAGCTTAGTGAGTCTTGCCCGGATACCTCCTCATTTGTCCCTTTTTTGTTTCCTGTTTGAAGGAGATTTATGCATCATTTATTTATTTAAAATAGTCCAACAATTGTTCAAGTGAGCAGGTTAACGCGCAATGACTCGAGATGAAAAACATGTTTTGACGCTTGTCCTACTTATTAACGTTTCGAAAACAGACGGGCACTATATGTGGATTAAAGGCACGGCAGAGACACGACCTCGCCATAAAGTCTTTACTGTGAGTATTGACTTCCCATTCCACCAGGGACAAATATTTTCCTCTCTTTCGACAAATAGTGCTGAGCCTGGCCGACCACTCTCCTCCTGTGCCCGTGGGCGAGTGTTTTATAACAGGGATATCCTCACGGAGAGATACTGGCTATAACTGCATGTGATACACCCACACAGTGCTGAGAAATCATGGTAGTATTTCAAACTGAAGCTCCCACAGAACAATAGGCAACACTTTCATGTGGGAAAGAGATGAACAATTAAGGCCATGTTTTGAGCGTATATGTTGATTCTACAAAAATAGCTTTGGTCATAAATGGGGAAAACAATAGCCTCATTTGTCCCGCTGGAGCTGTGGGTTCCGGGGGGGGGGGGGGGGGGGACCACATCCATTATGTCACCCCAAGAAAAAAGGAAATCCCATAAAATGATCTTTAAATCGAACAAAATGGTAACTCTCTCATAGATCAACGCCTTCTTTAATGGGTTCGTCAATCGCTTTGGTGATTGTGGCGTTATATTACACTGTTTTGAAAAGAAAAGAAAGTCCACAGTCAAAAAAACATAGTATTAAAAAGAAGAACTCAAAACAGATGTGTCGAATAAGAGAATAATATTACAAAGTCAAGTAATGCTGAAAAAATAACCAAGTATAGGCTACGTCAAGAGCCTTCATCAGTGACCAATGATCTCTCAGACTCTCTCAAACACTCCCCTAGCATTTTCACATTACCATAACAAAGCATCAAACAAAAACATAAAAGATCCTAAAATTGAATGCACGAGCGTACTCTGCTGAGAAGCCCGGGCTCAGGTGGTCTCGGTCCCATTACCCGGTCATGCTCCATCATTATTTGAAATGAGAAAAAAAGGGAGAAAAATGTCAATAAAAGTGCTGCTAAATCAATGTCCGGCGCTCGGGCTGGTCTAATCCACCGGGGACACGGCCCTAAAAGCACAGATTCACTCTAAATGTATCTGCTTTGCATTTTTATGTTGCGTTATTGTCCCGATGCGCGCGGCAGCAGTCCATTATTTTAAAGGCAATAAAAAAATGTGATTGGATTTATATTGAAATGCAAAATTGCACGGCTGAGGATAAAACATGATAGAAATGACCTTTGTTTATGACGATATGTATGACACTGTTGTGCGTGTGTCAGTGTGGGGGTCAGGCACAAAGCCACTGGACATGTTGACCGCCCTCTTATAATTTGCTAACCTATATACATCCAAATAACATTGCTTCTAGTCAAAAGTAACAAAAAGGATTCCATTTGTTATCGTGCTAATCCTTAAAGTGATAGTCTGGAAGTTTAAATGTTTTACAAATGTTTAAAAATCCACCTGGCCCTTGCATTTTGATGTAAAGTAAGTAATAAAATAAATATATATGATTTTTGTTGTTGTAAAGTTCGTCCTCCTCGGATATCAGCGACTAATCAGATTCTAGTATCCTCCCGCGTTGACCAATGAGACGAGCTTTTCCTGTGAACCGGCCTGTCAGGTCCAATCAGGAGGGAGGGGGAGGAGCTTGATCCTTTACCTTGGACATTTCTGCTCCTGCCCTCCTCATTTTGCAAACTAAGAAGGGCTTTGTGGTTAAAGCGGGGAGGGATTTGATTGTTCACTTTCAAATTTCCACTCTGCAAACTTACAGACTGTCACTTTAATGTATTGTTCCTATACAGTTTATTAAAGCAGTGACTGATGACTGATACTTTTTTGTACTATTGTGACAGCTTGCAGTTGGGAGTATGTGCTTTCCTTTGCTCTTTCATCATCTTTTTCATTCTTTGAAAACCATAGAGACAAGATAATAGATGAAAGAAGAACTATTACTACTTACTACTGCCCTACTTTTACTGCTCCTGCTCGTACTTGTACTTCTCCAGCACCTGTAGCTTTTCATCTCGGCAGCACGTGTGAACGCCCACATTGAGCACGTGTCCATGTGTTGATGGAGATGACACCAGTGACACCGCGCGCTAACACAATGGAGTCAGATCTCTGGTTGCCATGGCATTATGCTGCATCTTCTCGGATCGCTATGGAAACACAAAAACCATGACTGGCACAATCAATCAAGTACAGTATATGTCAATACCGGAGGCGATGGGTCATACAGAAACCCTTTTCACTTTTAATACAGTCTACTTTGAAGGTAAAGAAAGTACGATTTTTAAATAAATATTCCATAAACATTGGTAATAGTATATAGATCATCATCTAGTCAGTTGGCACTAGGGTTGCCAGGTCCTATATGGCAAAACCCATCTTAACAAACTCTCTCCACCCTCCACAATCCCAGCGCCTGTCCTCAATCAATCCGCAGCTCAATTAATGAATTCTGGAGGTTCTTAGCTTTCAAATGAGGAAAAAACTCTTCAAATCTACAGGTAAATTGATGCGCATGAATAATTGGAATGTGTGAAAAGATTCATGAGAATAAGAAATGAGTTCGGGGCCGCTGCTGACAGTTCAAATTCAACTTGAGAACAGGAAAAGTCGGATACGGGGCCTGTTTACAATAATACCATGTGTAAGAGGCGCCATCTGGTGGTCACTGGCGGAGTTGCTACAACTGACGGCCTAAGGATGATTTATTATTAAAACTAACCTCAGTGGACGCTCTGCTGGTGAGGTCACGTGATCCTGCCATGCATAAATCACATGTTTTCACCGAACATCACTGGCACAAAAATGCACGTGAGCAAAATCACTGTGAACCTCATCATAGCTGTAGTGTCAGTCTGTTGAAAAAAGGCATGTGATGGGCTATAAAAGGTGAACAAAATATAGAAAATGAGTAATAGGCTTTAAGCTATAATGGCTTAATAAATAGGCAATCCGACTAAAATGTCCTGTGGTGACCTCTTGTGGTTAGAGGCATTTTCTCTATACGCGTTGATGACGTTATAAAAACAAACAACACATCTCAAAGTCTTGTATTTAATGCTTCAGAAAACAGGTCACCCAAATGATCACGACTGATCATGACATACTATTAGGTCAATGACAGCTGACTCATAGGGATGATGCTGAAAAATGAACACAGTAAATAGGCCTATTTTAAATGACACAATGATCTGCACGCACAGGTACCACGCAGGTCGGCCATTGTTCTAAGTCGGCACCTTTCGTGTCATCTCTGGTTGGTCTCTTTCTTTGACCCAAGTCTGTCTGCTCTTTGATCCACTTGTCTCCAGTGCCGTGTACCGCTGGGTGTGCCTTCCAGAGGGCGAAGAGGGTCAAGCACGCGCGCACATTCACAAGCAAACAGGAAGTCTCCTATTCACGCTGTGGATGTGGAGCTAGTTTTAAGACGGTCAAAGTGCCCAAAATAAAGTGGGCGTTGTGACAGTTGAACACATATGGATGTAACTTGTTGAATCAAAGGGCTAAACATATGTGGATAGGCGGTTTACATCAATATCAGGCCGATTGTATCCTATCTGCTGTTGAAATCAGCACCGGAACTCCACCTGTAACACACGCAGCGCGCTTTACGCAGATGGACACCGTGGAGCTCGCGCCTCAGAGACACCTTGAGACGGGCACGACTCACGTGTGGAGCTAAAAATGCAGCAGATCAAACGGAGAGGAGCGCTGGGCTGACCGGGGAGGCGAGGTGGTGGGAATTCGCGCGGCTGGAGCTCGGAGAAGCAAGTGTGGCACCAACCATGAAGAAACACATGAGCCCCGGCAAACACCCACAGCCGCCGCCTTCTCCTGTCGTGCTCCCGCCGGTGCACAGCGGCGAGATCACCGTCCAGCAACTCAACGAGCTGGTGTCGGACGGCAGCGGCTTCTACAGTCTCCCCACGCAGCATTTCAACGAGGTCTACCCGAGGATCTACATCGGGAACGCGTGAGTCGCCTTTTTTTTCTTTTTTTGTTGTTGTAATCTCTGCGCGTATTATGTCAAATGTCCCGGGAATGCTGACAGGTGAGACAGGTCGGTAATAGCTCCAGACAATGACAACAGTGGCGCATGTCGCACGGCAGCCTGTTGTCCATGGAGCCATCACCGACATGCTGTTGTCACTAAACGCCCGTGCTCACAGCAGGATCAGTGGAGACGGAGAGAGAGGACACTCCAGCCTCCCCACAGGTGTTTTCTTTTGTGACATTGTAAGATCTGAAGTCTTTTTTTCCCCGTTATAGGCCTAATAACTCATGATCAGTGTAGCTCATAATAAACAGGCGCTGACATCCTAAGCCAGCACTACTCAGTCATAATCAATCATTACTGGTGTAGCCATCTTCTCCTGTGTGTTTTATGCATTCTGGTTTCCAAAAGGGAGTTTTTTACAATCACAACTCGGGTTGCCTCAGCTGAATATTGAGGGCTGATGCACACAGATTTGTGGCAACCCTGTGCAAGGGGATGTGTCTGCTTTCTGATTGGATAAGCGTCTGGAGAACCATAACAAAACTATGTAAACATAAACAACTTTTATATCACGTAGGATATGTGAGTGAAGCAACATTGCAGTCACTATATCGGTAAAACGTGTTTATCTTGGACACAGGCAGGTATAGTTTATGAAATATGTATTACAATTCTTGCATACCCCCCTTTAAAAGCATGGTGAATCAACTGTTGTGTGGATGTAGGGGGTGCAAAGTACAAAATAAATTGAAACGCCAAATGCTTTTTCAGTGTTTGACAGCCTATAACATCGTTGAAGAATTCTGATGCGCCTTGTCCTTGATCTCTGAATGTTGCACAGTAGCCGGTGTTGCAGCCTTGGGTTAAAATAATGGCCGCATGGTCCCTCCTAGAGAGCGCACACAGCAGGACCATACATCACGCAGTATATTAACCATAGTAGGGCTACAGGCATAAATCTCCGGTTGTTGGTTGATGGTGAACTATTGGCTCTGTAATGAACATGCTGACTCTTCACGAATTTACAGCCTGGTGTTCCTCCTGTGAGACCGGTTCCCCGTGCACACCCGGCACAGCTGAGTTACAGCCGTACTGCGTAACGTGTCAACCAACAGAACAGAAGAGAATACAAGCATTTATTTAATTCATTCACTTTTTATTACTAAAATGTGATGATGTTAATGAGAATGGATGGAACATGGGAATGTTAAAAGTCATTCAGCCCCGATATCTGAGCATACAGAGTGACTGGATTCATTCACTGATGGCACAGATTAGGGCTGCTCGATTATTGAAAAAATAATAATCACGATTATTCAAACGATTATTTGTTGCCTCTTTATTTTATTTATGTATTTATTAATTAAAAAAAACTATGCTGAATATTTTCTGTTTTCTGAACAATTAAAAGTAAGCCTCGATTAAGGAGAGGTCTCTGTTTCACACCTGCCCCCTGTTGGCCAGCCCTCACACCTGCGCAAGTAAACTGAGCAGCGCGGCCTGATGACATCATCACACAGCGCTGTTTGTTTTTATGCCATGGCACGTGAAATGCGAAGGGAAAATAATCCCATTGCCATGAAATAATGCAATAATCGTTTTTTTTTATTATGCTAATTTTGTAGTCGTTTAATGTAATAATCGAAATTTTAATAGAATTTCGATTAATTGCACAGCCCTTGCACAGATGGTGGTACAGGCCGTTCAAACAAAGCTAAAAACAAGCAGACATAGTAAGAAATTCTTTGGAGTTGAGTGGACGAGGCAAATTGAGAAAAAATCGAGTATGTTGAAAGTGCGTGGACTTCAAAACATTGTGAATGAAACAAAATACTGCTCCAAGTCTAAAATTTAGTAACAGAATAGCCATTATCAATGCACTTACTTATTTTATCAAGTCAAAGACTAACTTTACCTTTTGTATTTTGGCATTTTTCTCCTTTTTTGCTGAAGACTATGAACTTAAGTGTGTCAATGGGTCAATCTTTTGGCTCCGCTGGGGGAGAGGTGCACGGGGGGCCAGGACACTATACAAGCACATTATCGTAGCGCTGTAAGTGTGAGCGTGCCAATCAGCTTGGCTCCAATGCAACGCTGGCACACCCCCCATTCTTCATTGTTACTGTATTAGTCACACAACTTGGCAACGCGAGGCCCGATGTGTGCACTGTGCTGCTTCAGATACAAAAACATGTTCCTTCATGTTGTCCATCTTCTGTGACTTAACCCGTTTGAAGGTGGGACAATAAAGCAATAGAGAGCATGGACTTGACAATTACATTTTTTAATATAATCATAGGGGACGGGAAATTTCAAACACCTAACGCGTGACATCATAGCGTGACTGGCTTCTTTGCATAGATGAACCTGGAACGACAACTATATGTTCCTGGGATGACAGGTATAGTCCAGCAAAGGTAATCCAATTGTACACACTGTAATACATTTAATATTGTGGGCTCCGCTGTAATCCAATTACTGCTGTCCCCAAAGCGGTGGAGGTCCGGCGAAGCTCTAATGAGATATTACAAATGGCTGAGGAACAAGAGGCGCTATCGATTGTGGACTAAAGCCTGTGCTCTGTCCACCGGGACACGCTAAGTCTCTCTGCTGATGTATCTTATTAGTCCAGCTCTGTTCTACTTCAAATGCACTATGGGTCAGCACAATTATACGGCATCAACTGGGTTTCAAATTGATGTCGTTACTGAGTATCTCCAGCACATTGGAAGATGTTATTTAAAATATTAGTCAGTTTAATCAAGCATGGGCAATTTTAGCGAAAATCAAGTCCCGCTCTTGTGGCTTTTCGGCTCCGGTGAGCTGTGGTCTGGCAAAGTCCCTGCCTAATCCTAGTCTAATCTGGTGCCTCTCGCATTTAGGTCGTATTTAGGTTTTTAAACAGTTTGAAATCTGGTTCAGGCGTCACATTTTAGGCCTGTCACGATAACAGAATTTGAAGTTTGATATTTTGAGCCACGATATTATCACTTTTAATACCACAGAAACTCTACACACTTGAGCTTTAAAATGACAGGAAAGCGTTGTTTAAAAATGCTATAAACATGTAATACAATGAAGTACAATCTATTCATGGTGGGGAAAAAAAATCTAAAATAGAATCTGTCATGTATGGAACGTTCATAAAGTAATTATTGTGACAGCCCTATAGTCACATTCCCAGTAAACATAGTACATACATTTGTTGTGGCAAATTACAGATTATACTAAGAATTGTCTCTTTGGAAAGAAAAGGCGATATAGGGGTTACATTTGTTGATCTCATGTCATGCTATAGTCCTGTTATCGGCCAAGTTCAGCTCTTAATTTGCTCAAGCTTTTTCATCTCATGCCCTGTTACAAGACATCCCAGTGTTTTTATGATATACATGCTTTGTGTATTTTCATCCTTTCATTCTTTTCGTCCATTCCCAGTGTTTGCAAACCTCCGTCCTGGGTCGAAATATTAGGCACCCTACTATGAAGTCATTTGCGAGGGGGCTTACGAGGAGCAGTGGAAGGTGTGGCTTTGCGCTTTCAGAACCACTTGCTTCTTTGCTCGGCGTGCGTTTTAATAATAGATGCTGAGGGACTGCGGATCTCGGGACAGTCCAGGTAAACAGAACAATGCCATTGCCTCTGAACTAGTTGAGCTCAACGCATTTCTTTTACTAGAGGCTGCATGGTGTGTACGAAAATCACTATGTAGATGATCACAATTTGCTACATGATATAAATGACCTCTGCAGAAAACTAGAACTCCTCTCTCCATGGGGTCTTTTATAGAAAAACCTACTAATCCTATAGTTTAGACAACATTTTAGTCACCACTCAAAAAAGCTTGAACACACCAATCGAGATCGCACGAATCATAATTTAATTGCTATTACAGAACTCGCTTCAGTCTTACTTTTACAGGAAGTGGCGCCAGCAGCACTTCAACAATCAGATAGAGGCTGAGTGCTGTATGTCAGGGTATTTACTCATCACTTTCGGCCCACAGTAAAAGCTCGCTGCTTAGGCTAAATAGGACTGGGTGTAAAGATTTCGGGGAAAAACATTTTTTGCTACTTTCATGTCAAAATTGGAGATTGCAATTAGGGTTGGGACATTTTGGTCAAATGATCCACTAAATACAAGCTATTTGGGAGGTCTTTTTCCTGACGGTCACTGCGATTGCCGTTAGATTTGTGTTTATAAAATCAAGACTCGCCTGACTGCACTTTTTTCATGGCGCATTAACATTTTAGAGACGACTGTAGTACAAAATAATAAACTCGTACAAAGTATCGCATGCATTTCTGAACAGATTTGCAAAGATTTAAGCCACAAGGTGATGCAGATTTTAAACATAAGATCCCAGTCTGGATATTTTGTTGTTTGCACTAGATGTTGTACTAACGCTACATACAGTAACTGCTGCCTTTTGTGATTTGCAAATTGCAGCTGATCACATTGCAATTTTGGCTTGATTGTAATTAAATGTGCCGCCCTATAGAGCAGGAAATGCATTCCCTAAACATGTTATTCTTTGTGATTTGAACTCGTAAATGAAACGCATTATCCCCCCCCCCCCTGATTTGTGACAGATTTCCCAGTCCTAACGCATAAAGGGAGGAGACAGATGAGAAGGCGAGCTACGTGCAGTGACTGCCCTGAACATGACACACAGACAGATGGAGTGGCTCATCTCTCTCTCCTCCTCCGCTCATAAAAACAGAGGGAGGAAGGCAGGGTTCTTTATTGGAGGCTACAGAGGCGCCTCCAGGGAGCTGTGCAGGTCACCGGCCGCGCCTTCGATATTGACAGAGCCAGATATAGACACACACACACATACAGGACGGAGGATTTCTGTTTCAAAAATACTATGCCTTTTTTTTTAGCCTGTTAGAAAATCCTTACATGTTTCATCAGGAGAAGGAAGTGTTTACTCCAAGCCCTGGAAGCATTACCCCAGACGTGTTTTTGGTTATATGCCTCAGTTGAATAAATTAAATGGTTTTCTCTTATATTTTATTGCGAGCGTAAACCCGGACGCGCTAATTGGTAACACTAAACGCCCCATAAAACATGACTTTTGCCAAACACAAACGAGAGGCGATCGATAGCTGGACCCCGAGGATCTCTGGGTGGACACTGTGTCCAATGGCTCAATGCCAAACAAACCAAACGCTGTCCTCTCTCTGCCGGTTAGCCCTGTTCTTTATGGCTTGCTTCAGAAAGTGTGTATAAAGGACTGTTGGGATTGATTGATTTAATGTATTTTATGTCTATTTTTTATTTGGTGTAGGACTACAACTAAATCCCCCAAGCTTTTAATAATTCAAGAAATTACTTGTGCTTAGTGCATATTTGTAATTTTAAAATGAAAGAAGAACAAAGTAACTTGTTTACCTTAATAAATCCTTTTTGTAGTTCCTCTGGGGGTAATACAAGTGTTGATGGGATGATTGGGGGGTCTTTCATCTCCCCCTGGTGTCTCTGGCCAGAAAACCACTCTTGCAACTTTCCTTGCTCCAACCCGGAAACCCAATACACACTAATGGAATCACGAAGAAGAAGCTAACAGGCTAACGGGCAAAGCTAACTGCGGGCTAGCGCCACTTTAGGAGTATTTACAGCCAAGTTTCACTGAAAAGAAATATCTCCATTGTGTAATTGGATGTACAATATCCCTCTTTCCCTTTGTCTTTTCTGTCAGTGTAGTATTTACTCTCACGGACAATAAATGAGTAAAAAAAAACGCAACATGCTACAACACCTGCAGTGGCGCTTATGTCCTCTAGGGGCATGAGTTACTGAGTTCTGCTTTACTTGTCCCTGTCATGGGGTGAGGACCCATCTCTAAATGGATATTGATCATGATTACGTCCATGCAGGAAGGCCTCACCAAGCCCGGGAATTTACCCTGAGACCCACTTGCTGTGAGGTGTGTGCCAGCCATACTAGGATTGTGTTGGTGAATATTAAATAACAGCCATTCCAAGTCCACTTATGGGCATTACATCTTCATATTGCAAGATTTCTCCTCACCTTTCTGTAAAATAATATCTCTAACTGTATTTCCAGTGTTACAGATTTAATGTGATGTCAGACTAGACAAAATCAGCGCTCCATCACAGAATGCTTTTGTGCCCAGCTGTAACAGAGATGCTTGTATACTGCTTGCACAGCGCTCACTCTAATGCATTGTAATGGACTGTGTATAGCTGCCATAAAGGATACTGGCTATACATAACATCATAATAGTAGACAACTGCTGGCAAAGACCACTGTTAGCATTACTTTTGCTGCACTTTGGAAGAAACTGTTTCTTTTTGTCCCGGTCAGCACAAACACTTTAGAAAATGGGTTACTTTTCCTCACTGCAGTACTAGTACAGAGTGTTCAGAAAGTATTCATATTCCTCTCTATCTCCTATGATGTTATGTCCTATTGTGTATGTCTGATACTGGAAATGTTCTTAAAAAAATCAACACTAAAATGAAAAAAAAACAATTCTCGAACTTTCTCAACCCACTGTAACCGTACATCTGTCTGTTTCGGTACCAGGTTCGTGGCCCAGAACACGATGCGCCTGCAGAAGTTGGGGGTGACCCATGTCCTGAATGTGGCGGAGGGGACGTCGTTTATGCACGTCAACACCAGCCCTGACTTCTACGTCGGGACGGGCATCACGTACCTCGGTTTCCGCGCCAACGACACCGAACAGTTCAACCTCAGTGCCTTGTTCGAGGAGGGGGCGGAGTTCATCGACAAGGCGCTGGCGCACAATAACGGCAAAGGTATTGCTGACCATGGAAAAATATTAAGATAAATGAAAACAGTAATGGCTTTCTTATAGGTGGGTAGAGAAGCTAAAATATTTACTTAAATTACACTATAGTAATGACCCAAATAATAACCTAAGACACAGTCAAAAAGTACTGAGGTAAAAAGTGTGAGCCTGGATTTGAATGCCTTGTCTCGTCTAAATTTGCCTCACTCTTGAGTGCTGCTCCATATTATCGCAGTGTCCTGGATGTCCACACAGTCCCTGCACAAAGCCCCTGTAGTACAAAGTACTGACAAGTACACAGTGACTATGCATGTTTTTAAGATACTGTCTGTACAAAGCAATTTTATAGATGACACAAGGTTTTTCAGGGTGTTATGAAACTTCTTCTCCAAAGGCCCGTTATTTCTTGTCTCACTGCTGTGCACTTGGAAATCTGGATGCCTCTTTTATTGTAGAAAAGTAGTAGTATCTGATTTTAATGAGTGTTGGTGAGTGCGGGACGATGGATGGAAATTACCCTGTGGCTACAAGGCGGCCTGTCGTGTTTACATGCATGAGTCCTATATGTGTTGGTAAGGACAGTGAGTCAGCGATTTTGCGATATACGTAGTGTGGCTTCTTGTCCTGATGATATTGCATCAGAAACTGATTGTGATAATGATAATTTGGCAATATATTGTGGATCCTTCCTGCTTATCTTACCTTTAAGACATTTTCCTTTTTTCAGTAAGCAACAATGTTGTTAAGTTTAAAGGAATAGGTCACTGTTTTTCCATACTGAGATATGTTCATACCTGAGCTTAGACGAGTTGATGCGTACCTGCCAGGCCTTTACGCGTGCGCTCAGTCACGCAAAATGACCAAGATGTTGTTAGCATTTAGCCTCTCCTCCTCTCCTCTATGTGGCCAAACTTGGGTGAATTTAGAAGCGACCAAGCTCTTCCATCCCTATTTAAATACAGTTAATGAGAAGTTACACAAAATTAAAAATGGCGAAAAGGGGTGCTATATTTTAAGGCGTAATAATACCTTAGGAGCACTTTGACGTCTGTGCAGTAAAGTAGAGGAGCAAAGGAGAGGCTAAATGCTAACAACATGTTTCGTCTTTTTGCGTGACTGCGAGCACGCGTGAAGACCAGACAGGTACACATCAACTCGTCTAAGCTTAGGTAAGAACATATCTGAGTATGGAAAAACGGTGACCTATTCCTTTAAAAGTAAATGAATAAATGCATGTATAGCCATATTACAATAGAGAATCTGTTGACCGGACAATTACAGCAATTGTAAAGCACAGGTCTGTATTCATTCGGTCCGTTTAATATTTTGTGAAACAACAACAAAATCTACTGGTGTCTCGATAGCGAAAGCGTTTGTCTCCACAGATGAGCACGGTGTAATTAGTGACTGAACCTATCTCTTACAGCATGGATTTACCGTCAGCCCTGAGACCGGAGGCTCCTAACACTCTGTCAGCTTTGGCAAGTGCCTCACGCCCGAGTCTTAAATTAGGAGGGAAGAGGACGGCAGGATTCATCTGTCCAAACGAGCGGACACATGTGGAGAGGAGTTGTTGTTTTTTGGTTAGGGGGATGTCCTAAGAGTTTATAGAGGTCTAAACTACGGGGTTGGTAGGTTGTGCATCCATTAAGATTTTTATTCTGCTATATTCTCAGACTCCTTAAGTGACATGTTAAGCCCATAGTCTTGTCTCGATAAGCAACTACAGCTGAGGAGCATTGATCTGTGGAAGGTGCCTGATTAGATATTGGAGCGACGGCTCATTGACAGGACATTAGCCGCCGTGTGTTACAAAGGTAGGGGGCAGAGATGGATGTCGAGAGGGGCAGGAGGGGACACAGAGGAGTGTCCCGTTACGGCTTTTGTGCAGACGCCGCAGATCTGGACAGGCCATATCAGTCGTGTTGGCAGGACAAGGGCAGCAGCAAACAAACATGTTGATGCATAACATATTGGGAAGTTGTTATTGAGTTTGAGCTACATATTTTAGTTAAACCCATGATGTCAAAACTATTGTACTGCCCGTGTCTTGTTTGCAAATAGAAAAGACGTGGTGTTACACATAGGTCTCGCTCAGTTCATGTTGTATCTCCCATCGACTCACACAGGCAGGACACAGTGTGCTGGATACAGAGCCACACAAGATGATTGACTTTCTCCCAGCTGCTGCAGAGGTCAGAGGAGCATTTGCATTTCTTCCGCCTCCTGCTGGCAGAGGAAAGATGCTGCCTCGACAAAACCCTATTGTTTCTCTTTAATTCGTGACCTTCTTTTTATACATTGTTTTATTCGTTCACGCCAGTCCTGAGTCGTGGCGCTGGTTTTTCAAGCCACATTTGGGGAAGTGAAGTGTCCCTAGAAGTGGGATTTCTGAATGGTTGATTGAAAAGGGGAAAGGAAAAGGTGACAAGCTTCTGTCAATCTGCCAATACTGCCTTAGAGAAATGATATACCTTATGTCATACAGGATGCTCTGTTACCAAGCTCTATAGACCCTCGACAAATGGCTATTGTCAAAATTAACACTAGCAAGTCACCTGTTATTGATGACTTTTCCATTGTGAAACTTCATTGGTTTCACAAAGACAAATGAAGTTTTTTACTGAATCAGCTGTTCCATACACAGCTCTAGCACACTGCCCTCACAGAAAGAAGGACCTTGACTTGACTCATGGGCCTTTGGAGTTTACTTGATCTCTGTTCCCGGGTAGGTTTCATCCTGATGCTCAGATTTCCGCTAACACTAAAACAATAATAGCAATAGGATTCCCTCTGGGGTCAGGACTCCCAGGTAAAATACATTATGTATCACACTGGAGGTCCTACAGGTTTTAAATGGGTTCTACAATTACAGTTGAACCAGGGATGCTAATAGCTGCATACCATTGACAGCTTAGAACCTCCAATAACCCTCAGTAACAGTGCTTTAACTACGTTAGGGCTCCACTGAGAGAGAGCCCTTTTAGGTTTAGGACAAATTTTTTTTCACCACACAACAAACTAACAAGCCTAAGTATGGGGCTCATTCTGCTTTGTAACTGGATAATCGGCTCAACATCAAAACAAAAATGTTTTGCATAAACAAACTATTGCATTTTAAATGTTTTGTCTATGCAAATAAATTAACGTGATAATTGTTAATAGTAAAATCCTTCATATACTACACTGCGGTGGTGCAGCGGCTAGCGCTCTCGCTTCACAGCTTGAGGGTCCCAGGTTCAATTCCCACTAGGACAGGGCCTTTCTCTGTGGAGTTTGCATGTTTCCCCCGTTTCTCCTACCACTCTAAACATGTACAATATCCAATCCTCCGGCGAGGTGTTTGTGACCATTAGTCAGGCTTCACATCTGGAGACGGGTCACCAAATGCTGGCTCACGCTGACTGCTCACTGCTCCTCCATTTTGCCCCAGCGGCATTGAGGATGGGTCAAATGCAGAGAACAAATTTCACTACAGGAATCAATACAGCATAACTTAAATTAAAGGGACTAGATGGAGTTTAAAAATGTAAAAAAATATATATCTTTTTTCCACACGCTACATGCTCCAGCAATATCCTAATGTGTAGAATGAGCCCAGACCTGTTCACCTCAACTGCCGCTAAAATCCTGCACTGTCACTCAAAGAGTTGTTAATAAGGGCCTGAAGTGTCTTCATGCACAAGCTTAATATAGAAGCTGCAGGTACACGTAAGACCTGAAATTACAACTTCCATCTAGTCCCTTTAATATAAATTATACTTTATATCTTGGGATGAAACATCCTACCCTACCTTTAATGAACGGTCTAAATAAATATAGAAACATAACTGCATAGTGCTATTATGAATCTGTCCATTTGAAATGTGTCTCCAGGTAAGGTGTATGTCCACTGCAGAGAAGGCTACAGCCGCTCCCCGACCATGGTGATCGCGTACCTCATGCTGCGCCACAGGATGGACGCGCGGCAGGCGGTGGCCACCGTGCGCCACAAGAGGGAGATCGGCCCGAACGACGGCTTCCTGCGCCAACTGTGCCAGCTCAACGAGAGGCTGGCCAAGGAGGGGCGGCTCAACGGGGAGGTGGGCAAAATCAAGACCAAATGACCGTGGTCGTGCTGTGTTAGAGACGCTGTAGTACTATGTCCTCCCATCATGCCTTGAGACTGGCCCCACTTTGATCAAACCAGCACTGAATCACTGGGGTATTTTAAAGCAGTTCTCTGTAGATAAAAGTGGATTCAGAAAGTTTTCAGACCTCTTTTATTTGTTTCTATCTTATCATGCTGTAGTCTGACACTTAAGTTATATCGCTTTTTTAAATTATTAGTCAAATCAAATGTAATGTATTGAAAAAAATAATTGGGAAGAAGTATATTGTAGATTAGATTAGACAGTTATCAGCGCCAGACTTCAGCGTAACAACATGGCAACAAAAAGAGGAGTATGAACACTTCTTGAACCCGCTGTATATTCACACGCCACCCACACTACCACGCTGCTGTCTATTATGGGTATCCCTCCTCTTCGTAACAAGAATCTTTTCTAAATCACTGTCATGTTCTCACAAAGCATTCCTTCACTTTCTGACGGTGATAATCTTCATGTTTGTAGCCTGCTTTTTGTGGTAGAAGATTAGAGCACAATCATTCCATAGTGTCCACTGCCAGAAATGTCAGCAGTTCCTGAAACCCCCAAACAGTTTGATTGAAATCATTTAAATTCCTAATCTCATCAGGTTGTTGCAAAAATCTGAAATATTTTAAACATTCCACGTAAACGGTTTCCCCTGATACATGTAGTTTGTCCTCCTGACACGGGGAGGCGCTGTCGTTGGTTATTTCAAAACAAGCTCCTGTCACACAAGAATCACTCATGTCCTTGAAGCAGTTGACGGAGAGGGAATAGTGACATCTGCTTGAAGGATTTGTGATTCCAAAACATCGAAGATTAATCAAAATAAGTTCTTGCTCCCAGTGGTAACGCGATCTGAGAAATTATTCCCACCGCAGTGCACTGTGGAGGTCATAATCCAACACAGAAAGAGCAGTGAATAGCATAGGCTTGAGTCAGCCATAGGTCAGCGAAGTTCTCTCAACACACCTCATAAAACATACGACCTTCCAAGTATCACAAGGCCGAGATAAACGATCCAATCTGGACTCAACTGGGTCTTAAAATGGTCCCATGTCTCTCAGCCTTACTTGATTAAATAAAATAAAGTCCAAAATTGCAAATGACCCTGAAGAAGTCCACTTCCATAGATGATCTTGCTCGATGACCTGGACAAAAACCTCATTTTATTTGGGCTTCGGACTGACACAAGTTGTAATCTGGCATGTAAGTAAGTTATTGTGCCAGCTATGATTCAACCCGTTTCTCTTACCTTAGCTTATGGACCCCATCTGAATCTTCCAGTGCCACAATGAGAATCGAGCAAAAGATTATTCAGATTAACTTCGAAATGATAGACCTTTGTTTTATGAAGTTTCCTAACAGTGAAGCGGGTACAAACCAAATACTGCATGTGTTCTCTCTCTTCTATTCCGAGCCATTCTCACTAAATTGGTGTTTGTGTACCTACGATAAACATGCCCTTATTACTACACGACTTTGGTGTCAGTAATAACTGTTATAAGCTGCTCTCCCATCGTCATAGAGAGGGTCCACTGCCCGACACAGCCATCCGTGTCCGCCATTGTTAATCACGAGTGTGCCATACCCAGTAGTTCTGAGCACACTTTCACGATCTCCATTTTCTACTAAGCATTGCAATATATGTCAATACTCCTCCATTTTAATGTAATCACAGATAGTAGGTGTTACGTAGGTCTCATATATCACTGTATTTAATCAAGTATGTTACTGTAGTGCACCTAGTGGTGAGATGTGGAATTGTCAATGCATTCTTGAAATGTTGAGTAATTTGAAGTGAAAGCATAGGCCTAAACTTCATATCATTATGTAGCCCGCATTGATATATCTGTATACATAGGAGCAGATACATGTATACTGTATATACATATTAGTGTTGACATATATGAATGTATCAGCAATGTGTCTATAATGTGTAGGTATCTAGTCTGTCTGTCTTTATATGGCATTACAGTGTAATCAGCACTTTTCAGTTCTGCATGTACCACAATACTCAAGTGTACATGCAAAGTACCATCATTTATTTATAATATAATACTATATACTGCAATTACTCTGCTTATAACTGTGAGGGTTTGAATGCTTATCTGTGTAACGAGGCATGTCATTGCTATATGTGAGTGAGAAGACATAAGTCACGGAGGGACTTTTGGTTCTTCATAATTGCCATTTAACAGGACATTTCCAACAGCGTTGATTTTCCGATATTGAATTCGTATTTCAATTCTTATTTGCGTCTTTAGTTATAGATTTATTCGCACAGACCCCAGACAAATGCTTGAATGATTAAGGTCACAGTTGCACTGTCACTGATGGCCACACGGTTATCGCAGAAGCACTGAAAAGATGCATTCAAGGAGACAATGTTTGCTTGCTTTTAAGATTTTTATTGTACACAACGTACATTATCAAATTGCAACACAAGTAATAGAAACCTGTGAAATCTTTCCTGTAGTATGAAATTGAATCTGTTGCAAGTAATGTCTAATCTGCCACCTATTATGACTCCTGCCAATGACGTTTTATTGTCAGTATTGTCATGCAGGGTAGTTACTTTTTCTAAGCAACATGCCTCTTTATATCCTCCGATCATCTCATGAATCTAAACCAAACACTTCTCAGAATCTTTGATTTGTGCAGCCTTTCTCGGTGGTTGTAGCTGGTGAGATCAGCTACTCGAGGCGCTGGTCAAGTATAGTGTCACCTCATTACAAACATCAAACCACACATAATGATTCTATTTCAGCTCCAGAGGCACTTGTTGTGACTGCAGGCCGTGTAGCGTAAGGGTCTACGGTCGTATTGTTGCTTCACACTTAACTCTGTGGCTGCGCCAGTCACATGAAGAAAAGTGTTTTTGAAATACCACTAGAATCTGCGTAATACTGCCCCAATACAAATAAAAGCAACAATTTGAAACAAAGTTTGGATATTTTCTTTACATTAGTCCAGAAAGGGTTCACACTTAAAGCAATTAACTGCCTGAACTTAAACACACTGGTTATCGCAACAACGCGACAGGTTGAGACTACACAGCATTTGATCGTCACAGCAGGTCTGGCTAATTTTTTAACCTGCATTTTAGTCAAATTTTGACACAAATATGTTTAGAATGAATAACACCACGGAGCAAGGTGTTTCTGCACATTCATGCATTGACGTGTAACACTGCCACCTGCTGTTCAAATTTGATTTGCACAAAGTTCAAACTGCTTCTTTCTAAAGGGATGTAAAAGAGACTCAATCAGACGTAATGAAGCCTCAGAGTTTAAGGATGTTGCTTGGTTTTGTACTGTGTTTCTATGTGAGTTATATAAAGGCTATGTATTCTTGCAAATGGTCGAATGTGAAATGCCATTGATGTACAATATTATGTACGACGTATATACTGAGTATGTAAATCACTGAGCAATTGAATTGCTGATTTTACCACATATCCTGGGGTAATTTGCTCTGTAAGATATAGTCTCATAATTTGAATGTACTAAACTTTGAATTGTAAACCAATCATTTTGTTTGTCCTGTTACAGGGATCTTTTCTTTAAATCCACCTGTAATCATGGTTCATTTTGTACAGACAATGTCCAAAAGCGTCCTACATGTCCTGGTTTTCTGTATAATTTTCAGATGAGTCACCAGTAAAAGCAGTTAAAGCTGCCAAACTGTAACTACTACAAAACAGTTCAAAAAGCAAATTGGGTGAAAATTACTAATGCAGATGACTTCCTGTTACTACCATAGTACCGGCTCTAATAGTGCACCAAATTTTACAATGACTGTAATGTTGCATCATGGAAACTCCTCTGGATGCAATGACCCGGGGCCAGAGAGGAGCAATTTCCTATTAATGTTAGGCAGAAGTCAGTGATACCACCTTATTCCAAGATTAGGCTGATGGAGTTTTAGCACAACACGCCCACTGCCTGACACCCTTTCCTCACTTTGGTTTGGTGCCATAGTCTTCTTCAGTTTTGTAGTTTATGTATAAGCGTAATGTAAATGACACAGTCTTCACAGCAGCCCACCTGAAGCCTTACAGCAAAGATCGACTTTTAGTTTTTGAGTTCTTCACCTCACAGTGGGACGGGACCGAGGCATTGTTGAAGTGCACTTGATTTTGAATTGTTTTTTAATATTACCTTGAAAGAAGTCTTTTCTTTCTGATGTTTATCAATAAATGGCAGAGGTATTAACATCACCCTGAGTCGACTATTTTTCTTATGAAAGGAAACTTTATTATCATCCGCAGATCGAAAAGGTTGAGTTACACTGATGTATTTGTTTATATAATCTAACTTAGGTCTTTGGTCCCATCTCATATTAAGACCAATGGTAAGAATATCCCACTCAATCTTTTTTCTTTGTATATAAAGTCCAGGGACAGATTTATAAAATGATTCTATCCAATCTGTGTAATAATGTTTTGTGTTCACTGGTAATGTTTTCTAATTCCACTAGATGGAGCCAAATCCACACCTGACTCATGCAGTTCAGGCTGAAATCCAGGGGGAAAGTCCTGTGTCATTTCACTTTCATAGATTCCTTCCCTTTTCCCCACGAAAGCCCCAAATCCTCATCAATTACCACAATATATGCCCTATAGTCTGAAATATTTACTGCCCAGTTGTCAATCATAATGAATGAACAGAGTGGCTTTGGTTTCCGGCCTTGTTTAAACTCTGCAGGATCATGTTAGTGTAACAGAGGGAAGAGGATAATTTCAGTGACACAGGATTTCTTATATTGATGAATATAAGAGGAAGTCCTGTTTGATGTTTGTTTATGAAGGAGATGATTCATCGTGGAGAAACGGGAAACGGGTCCAGCCTTCCAGCGAGTCCAGGCCCCCGGAGCAAGCTGTGAGCATTTATCATTTAATACTCAGTGTAATGGAGGTGGTTTGGGCTGGTCAGCTGGGTAGACGGTGGGGAGAGCAGTGTAAAGGATGCTCAGCCCGATTAACGACAAATATGAAATTGCACTACTATTTCATAAATGTCCATCCTTCCATTTTTCTTCCCTGTTTATCAAGGGTCAGGTCGCATAGGGAACAGCCTACTCCTGGTCGGAACAGATTCCCGAGCCTCAGATTCTCGACGTGGAGGAGCAGCGACTCTACTCTGAACTCCCTCGGCAAAAAGAGCTCCACCCTGCATGTCTTAAAAACCTAACATTAGAACCAGGGGTACGGAGAGCCCTGAGTACTTGAGCACTTGGCAGGAGGTACTTTGAATAACCTCAATTTTATTTTTATTTTTTATTTTCACTTTTCTTTGAAGGTAACATTGTGTGTAATCTCAATATGAGCTTCAAAGAAAATTTGGTTTGTTAGCTACATTTGGAACATAACACTCAAAAATGAGACGGAAATGTGACAAAAAAGTGACAAAATTGTGATGAAAAAGTGACAAAAAATGACGAAAATGTGATGGAAAAGTGACAAAAATGTGACAAAAATGTGATGAAAAAGTGATGGAAAAGTGACAAAAATGTGACAAAAATTTGATGAAAAAGTAAAGAAAAAAGTGATAAAAAAGTGACAAAGAAGTGATGAAAAAGTGATTAAAAAGTGATGAAGATGTGATGGAAAAGTGACAAAAAAGTGATGAAGATGTGATGAAAAAGTGATAAAGAAGTGACAAAAAAGTGATTTAAAAAGTGACGAAAAAGTGACAAAAATTTGATGAAAAAGTAAAGAAAAAAGTGATAAAGTGACAAAGAAGTGATTAAAAAGTGACGAAAAAATGACAAAAAAGTGATGAAGATGTGATGAAAAAGTGACAAAGAAGTGACAAAAAAGTGACGAAAAAGTGACAAAGATTTGATGAAAAAGTAAAGAAAAAAGTGATCAAAAAGTGATAAAAAAGTGACGAAGAAGTGACGAAAAAGTGATGAAAAAGTAACAAAGAAGTGACAAAAATGTGATGAAAAAGTGACGAAAAGTGATGAAAAAGTGATTAAAAAAGTGACAAAGAAGTGACAAAAAAGTGATTAAAAAGTGACAAAAAAATTACAAAAAAGTGATGAAGATGTGATGGAAAAGTGACAAAAAAGTGACAAAAAAGTGATGAAGATGTGATGAAAAAGTAACAAAGAAGTGACAAAAAAGTGACAAAAATTTGATGAAAAAGTAAAGAAAAAAGTGATAAAAAAGTGACAAAGAAGTGATGAAAAAGTGATTAAAAAGTGATGAAGATGTGATGGAAAAATGACAAAAAAGTGATGAAGATGTGATGAAAAAGTGACAAAAATTTGATGAAAAAGTAAAGAAAAAAGTGATAAGAAAGTGACAAAGAAGTGATTAAAAAGTGATGAAGATGTGATGGAAAAGTGACAAAAAAGTGACAAAAAAGTGATGAAGATGTGATGAAAAAGTAACAAAGAAGTGACAAAAATGTGATGAAAAAGTGACAAAGAAGTGACAAGATCATAGAGATAAGAAAAAGTGACAAAAATTTGATGAAAAAGTAAAGAAAAAAGTGATAAAAAAGTGACGGAGAAATGACGAAAAAGTGACGAAAAAATGACAAAAAAGTGCTGAAGATGTCATGAAAAAGTGACGAAAAAGTGACAAAGAAATTATGAAAAAGTGATTAAAAAAGTGACAAAAAAGTGATAAGAAAAAGTGACAAAAATTTGACAAAAATGTGATAGAAAAAGTTAAGAAAAAGACACATAAGGACGAAAAAGTGACAAAAAAGTGATAAAAAAGTGGGGAAAAAGTACCGAAAATGTGACAAATATGTGTGAACTATATACAGTAGGCTAGTTATGCTGCTTTTATCACTGTAGGTCCAACAGTTCCATCCACCAGCTAGTAGCCTACGTCCTATATATTGTACATTTGTTGCACCTACGGCGCTCTGTTACCATGTTGTACATCTGTCTTCGAAAAGAAATCATCACTATAATTGAATTTCTTCCTTTACCTGTGATCATTTTGTTGTTAGTTTACGCTTCAGATCTCTCCAAGATTCTGCACTATTTGATACAAACGTGCCTAAACTCAACCAAACTCCGCTGAATCTCTCTGAATGGGCCTCGTCAAACTTCCTGACAGTAATCCGTCGCAGCGCTTTTTGTCTACTTTCATCTGCGCTCTGATTTGGAACATCTTCATCCAATAGGAAGCACACGATGTCTGCGCTTTAAACCCCGTCATCCTCAACGGCCCTCGTCCCTGATCGCGATGCGGGAACTCAGCGGGTGGAGAAGGAGGAGGAGCACATCTGTGGAGCAGCCTTAATTATTGGGAATCGCTCAGGAACGGGGCAGAGCGCGTCAGATCCTCTTCCAAAACGCTCCTCTCCGCCTGTTTTTACGACACCCACTGTGCGTTGTTACGGGCCCCGGGGGTTTGATTTAGTGCTCTGACTTCAAACAGCTGAGGTTGAGAGTTAACAAGTGGTTCTGTGACGGAAGTTTATGTAGGGGGTTGGTGAAAGTTACTGGCCTGACTCATTCACAATATACATAAAATACAAGTTTCGGAAGCTGCGATTGTGACGGACATGGCGCAAAACGGGCCCCTGTCCTGCGCTTTATCTGGACTTTAGCTTTGGATTGAGGGGGGCTCACGCTTTAATCACGAGACAGGCCTTATTGCATGCCCCTATAATGGTTCCCAAACTTTTCACTCCAAGTACCACTTTCACAAGTACCACACTTACCTCATTCCCCACAAAAACCTTGAGTCAGTGTCCTGCCAGCAGCGTTCACCAGGCTTGCAAGCTGAACTCTCCCCTCCCTCTGCAGCCCAGCATTGGTTTACTTTGCTCTCTCTCATGCATTGTTTTTTTTTTAAATTCTTATTCTCTGCCTGTGCTTGACATGAGGTCGAATTTACAACAAAGCCAAACTGAACTCGACCGGGGAAGCAGATACCCCCCCTTTATGTCTGAAGTAATTAATTGCATCGCCATAGTAACTTGATTTGTAAAAATATTGACTTGGTATGAGCTGCCAGCGTTGGCCCGTGTGTGCAGTAGGAGGTGACAGTGTTGAAACACAGGCATTCTCTCCATCTTTAAAACACATTTGTCAGCCGCAGTTTGGCCCCGGAGCTGCGTAGTGTTACTGCAGCAAAGGACCCGCTGTTCAGCCTCACTGTAATGACACTGTGTTCGCCATGTATTGTACAGTACATGGGGAAGAAGCTTCATTTTGAGGAACTCTGGAGGAGCATTGACAGCTGGAGAAGTGGGAGCAGCGGTGTAGCCAATATGAAATCTACTTTACTCCAGTAGTTGTCGAATCTGTTTCACTCCTACTGTGACAGAGAGTACTTTTACTCGAGTAGGGAGTGGAGCCAAAATTTTTGCCTTCAGCGCGGTTCGGTTTTGGTTCAGACGACATGGTGAGAGCTGCAGTTTTATGTTGTACACTTCTGGGAAACGTGTTTTAAAGATACACAACGTGCACTCAACGTAATCCTGTCCAGATGCACCGCACCACTCAATTAGCCTCACCTGCTCACAGCCGACAGGGAGAGAGGGAGGGAGATGGAGAGGGAGGGAGAGAGGGAGGTGGAGGGAGAGAGAGGGAGAGAGGGAGGTGGAGAGATAGGGAGAGAGAGGGAGGGAGATGGAGAGAGAGGGAGAGAGAGATGGAGAGAGAGGGAGATGGAGAGGGGGGAGTGAGAGGAGGGAGAAAAAGAGAGGGTGACAGAGAGAGAGGGAGCGAGAGAAAGGGAGTGAGAAAGAGAGAGAGGGAAGGAGAGAGGGAGAGAGAGAAGGAGAAAGAGGAGGGAGAAAGAGAGAGGAGACAGAGAGAGCGGGAGGGAGAGGGAGATGGAGAGAGAGAGAGAGAGAGGGGGAAAGGGAGAAAGAGGAGGGAGAAAGAGAGAGGGAGACAGAGAGAGAGAGGGAGCGAGAGAGAGGGAAGGAGAGAGGGAGAGAGAGAAGGAGAAAGAGGAGGGAGAAAGAGAGAGGAGACAGAGAGAGAGAGGGAGATTGAGAGAGAGAGAGAGAGAGAGAGGGAAAGGGAGAAAGAGGAGGGAGAAAGAGAGAGACAGAGAGAGAGGGAGGGAGAGGGAGATGGAGAGAGAGAGAGAGAGAGAGGGAAAGGGAAAGGGAGAAAGAGGAGGGAGACAGAGAGAGAGAGGGAGTGAGAGGAGGGAGAAAAAGGGAGTGAGAGAGAGAGAGGGAGAGAGAGAGGAAGAGGAGGAAGAGAGGGGGTTAGAGAGAGGAAGAGGAAGTTGGTGACAGACAGACAGACAGACAGATACAGTATGTAGGGTGTGAGAGAGAGAGAGAGAGAGAGAGAGAGAGAGAGAGAGAGAGAGAGAGAGAGAGAGAGAGAGAGAGAGAGAGAGAGAGAGAGAGAGAGAGAGAGAGAGAGAGAGAGAGAGAGAGAGAAAGAGAGAGAGAGAGAGAGAGAGAGGGATGGGGGAGTTACTAGTGTGTACTAGGTGGTTCAAGTACAGTACCTCGGTTCAAGGGCTCAGTGTTGTTTCAGGCCTGTAAAGGACTGCATCTAGATTTCAATTTACTCCACCAGTCTTGGTTTCTTGAAGGCTCTTGTCGGTCCACGCTGCTCATCATTAATTGTCATAGTTTTAGAACAAACACATTTTACTTTGTTCAAGGTGAAACATAATCCAGACGCTGAAAGACACAGATTTGATTCCTAAACCGGGGGAGTCTTTCTGCGTCGAGTTTCAGAGCTCTACTCGTACCCGCATAGACTTCCGGGTGCTCGGGTTTCCCCACCACTAAAAACATGTACAATGGTGTCCTCACGTCTAAACATATATATAATCCCTACCCCCCGTCTTTCACCTTCCCTGGTCTCTCACAAAATGTGCAGCTCCTGTCCGTGCGCTGAAGTGGTGATTTCAAGAAAAGCTGCTGTTGATGCGAGCACAAGGCTGGACTGTGTCAGGAGCCGCTCTCTGGGTGGTCTCTGCAGAACACCTTTTACACGACGGGTCCGAACCCCCCCGCCATTCAACGCACCACGGCCCATAATGATCATTTATGGGATTATTCACACATGGTTATTATACACTTTTATTAATCTTGTTAAAAAAAGAGAAAGAAGTCCGGTCTGAAAATAGCCGGCGCAGGAGCCTTTGCCGACTGTTTGGATTGTCACGCTTAATTGAAGAGGCTTGCGATGAATTCTGGGAAAACCTGGCAGTGTTAAAGAATGTGCAGACCATTGTTCAGTCACCAGTCACATTCATCGCACTGGCTTTTCCCTTGTTTTTCTTTTTCCTCTCTAAGCCGTGTGATATTCATGGACAGTCCTGTCGTTAAAGTAACACATGTGATCACAGTTTGTTTAGTATAGGAGTGTTGTGTTTTCGAAAAGGCCTATATTTGAGCCTGAGCTTCTTTGTTTAAGTAAATGGTCTGTGGAGATGCTGGAAATGGCACCAGGACAAACAGGCCTTTGGTGAAGCGAGAGTTAATTACGCCTTTTGTTACGAGGGATGTGTTTAGATGTGCAGAGTTGAAGAGAGATGAAAGTGTGAGAGGTTCTGGACAATCTTCAAAAGACATGATTTGGTTGGATTCTGGTCAGTGTCTTCCTCAAATATTGTCAGTAGGTTTAGCTTTGATGCTCTGATTTAAACAGATTTTGACTAAGCCTCCCTGCATGGAGCAACAGCAGCCACAGAACTGTGAGAATGTTGGATTATCCCAATCCGTGACAATTCAATAATGTTGAATATGGGTGTAGATTTTCAGCCATGCCCAGCAATTTGAATCAGGGCAGCTTCAGCTTTAGAATTAATGAGAGGTAGATAGAGCACCCCTCCAGGAACCACCTTAGAGGGGTTTGAGCACCCCAATGATCCTGGGGGCTCTGTTGTCGGGGCTGCGTACCCCTGGTAGGGTCTCCCATGGCAAACTGGTCCTAGAGGTGACGGGTCAGACAAAGAGCGGTACTGAAGCCCCTTATGAGCGACCAACAGGCCCGTTTAAAGGAATAGGCCACCGTTTTTTACATACTGAGATATGTTCTTACCTTACTGTGCAGATTTCGAACTACTCCTCGCCTTCAGATGGGCTACACCAGGGGTAGGCAACGTCAGGCCCAAGGGCCAAATCTGGCCCTTCAGCACAGAACCTCTGGCCCTCAAAATGATTTTGAGAAACATTATCACACTAATCACTATACTACACACTATACTTTTAACATTATTAGAGTTAAATGGGAGAAAAAAGGGTAGAAATACTGTCAATACACCCAATTAGGTCATATATTATGTACAACACTGGCATTTGAAGGAAGGCACTGGAAAAAGAACAATCGTTTTAAGGGAGAAATGACGAATCTACTTACATTAAGAGATTATATCTAAGGTTTGAGTTGATTTGGTCTGGTCTTAGATGAGATAAAACCTCTAGATTATTTTGTGTCATTTCAAGTGAAAAACAATTGTCTGATTTCAAGTGGGTTTTATTCTTGTTACATTGACGCTAGCATTTGTATCTTGGATTAGTTCAAACTGACAGAAGAACTTTTATTCAAGCAATTTTAAGTAATTTATCTCATTTAAGATGGTCATGTTTCCAGTGTTGTGCTTTACTTTGGGCTAATAATCAGCGACTTCCGCCCTTGGTCTATTTACAATAAAGAAAATCGGCCCTCCGTCAAGAAAACTTGCTTACCCCTGGGCTACACTGTGGAACTCTCTCCCAACTGCTCTGAAACTGCCGACTAACATTAACATCTTTATCAGAGAGCTCAAACAGTGGCTCAAATCGGGCCAAAGTTGTTCAATAATGTGTTTTGTTGTAACCTAAAAGCCCTCTATGGACAGTTGTTGAAAATGAGCACATGCAACCTAAAAGCCCCCACTCTAAACAATGCATCTGGTTCGTCCAATTAAATGCTATGTCCATATTAAATAAATAAATAAATAATCCAACATTGAACCAGTTCCGGGCACAAAGTGTGTTCACCGCACCGCCATAGATTTGCTAACCTCACTGTTAGAAGCTCAAAATATGTGTTTGCTGAATCATTCCCACAGCTGCCTACAGAGGGAGCTCTAGGCAAGATGTCTCATTCACTGTTTTATCTTGTCTTTGGTATTATTTCATATTATAAGACAGAAAGGTTGCCTCCCGTATACATTACTTTAACAACACTAAATAAACCTGACAAAACATTTTCTGAAATATATAATCCGGTAAAGTAATTATGTGAAATGTATTGTATCCTTTTGTCAAAGCCTGATTTGGAGCCTCTAATGCAGAATCACAGAACAGTTTTCGAACGGTGACTCAGTACAGAAGCACTCTTTTATTGGCTGAATGAGGTTTCTCTCTTTTCTCTTGTGTCTAAGTATATCTCCTGTGGCTGCGCGTCGTGCTGTGAGCCGCAGACCAAACCCACACTCTTCCCACAGTTCCTCCGACTCGCCGCCGAAAGCCTCTGTCAATGGGTCGCTTTCTATTCTGAAGATTCTCTAAAAAGCTCCAGCGCAAACAATAGGAATGCTCTGAGCAGGGATTGTGACAGCCAAGAGTAAATCTCCTGTTTTCCTGTGAGTGTGCCACATAAAAGAGCAAGAGAATCCCTCCATAGGAATCCTGTGTGGACTTTGAGCTTATCCTGTTTCCGCTCACTCACACTCACCTCCCAATGACCTCCTGCAACACAAGATGCACTAAATAAAGCAATAAGTTATGAGACGGCTGTAATTCTCTGATGTGTCTACCTTTTGTTTCCTGTCTATCTTCATCCAATCACAGGCCGTATGTTTGTCTCAACCAATCACCTCCCGAGACCAGTGATACAATGCACGGCTTGGTAGTGGCTTTGTAATGAAAGCCGAATCTCTGGTATCCATGTTTTTAAAAGCACTGTTCATGAGGCTAACTTTTGAATTGTTTTCTCTAAGGAAGCCAGTCCTATAACTCAATGTAAGGCTTGCGTTTGAAAAGCAGCCATTTTAGCCATTTCATTTGGCCCAACCAAAACATCCCTATTCTGACACAAAACATGAACTGCCGTATTTTCCGGACTCCAAGTCGATCTGGAGTATAAGTCTAACTAGCCAAAAGATGCATAATAAAGGAGAAAAAAACGTCTATAAGTTGCTCCAGAGTATAGGTCCCACCAGCCTCCCTGGTGCACTGTTGACAAGCCTCTCCCGGCAGCACGTTGTTCGCCCATTTGCAAACGTGTTCCTCTAGCTGTGGTCATCAAGCTTTTTTTGTTTTCTTCATTGCAGTAAGAGTAACCTCCGCTTTTCCCCAGTCTCTCACAACTTTCTCGCTCACTCCAAACTTTCTTTCTGCTCCTCGATTACTGTTTTAAGCTGTATATTTCACTACTTGCTGCTTTTAATGGTCAGAATATGATTTTGTTTTCTTTGATTTGAGTTCAGAGTTGCAGATACTGGCACACAAGCCTAGAGCGCCCCCTCGCGGCCGTCAGTGTGCCAATACCGAACATGTGAAATTATATATTTTGATATATAAGTCCCCTCCTGGAACCGCCACCTAACGTGGTGGAGGGGTTTGAGCGCCCGAATGATCCTGGGAGCTCTGTTGTCAGGGGACTTCGTGCCCCTGGTAGGGTCTCCCATGGCCGGTCAGACAAAGAGCGGTTCAGAAGACCCTCATGAGAGACCAACAGGCCCAGTTAGAACCATGAGGCCGTCCTTCCGTGGACTCACCACCTCCAGGAGGAACCATAAGGGCTGATGCAATGTGATCCCACGACCTGGAAACGGAAAAGTGGAAGAAAGTTGATGGATGGATATATAAGTCGCACCTGATTATAAGTCGCACCTCTAGCCAAACTATGAAAAAATGTGCGACTAATCGTCCGGAAAATACGGTAATAGCTAAAAACTGAGACCAGTTATAAACATCCACACTTGCATTGTACTCTTTGAAATGTATGTAATTAAAATGTTTGCCGCAAATGAAGGAACATCTGTGCAAAGTGGCATTTGAAAAATAAAAGAAAATGTCTCTTCTTACATTCGGTCAACCATTCGCGGTGAAGTCCTAAGAGCCACTCATAAGACTCGATTTAGTCATGGACGTCACATCACT
Source organism: Gobius niger (assembly GCF_951799975.1). NCBI lineage: Eukaryota > Metazoa > Chordata > Actinopteri > Gobiiformes > Gobiidae > Gobius > Gobius niger. Next base: position 17,114,584 of record NC_136870.1, on the reverse strand, counting down.
GCTCGTTCCCCTCAAATCATCCTGTCATTTTCTTCTCCACCCACATCCACATCGCAGGAGCAGCAGAACAGTCAGCCTCCTCAGCCCCCCACGTTGACCAGGGTCTACTCCTGTCTAACCCAGGGGAGTAGAGGTCTGATTCGAAATGTTGCAGATATGCCCCAAGTCAAGTGCCAGTCGGAAGAAAGTTACACAATCGGGGGGGCAAGCAAAGGGAAGGAAGGGGAGAATCCAGCGTCCGGACCAGCCCTGTGTATTATGTAACGACAGCGAATATGACCAAACGAGTGTGTGAACATTGGGAAAGCATCTGAACCGTTTTTCGATTTCAACAGTGCGATAAACAAAGCAGAGACAGTGTCAATAACGAGGCCCTTTCAAACGGGTCCAGGGTCAGAGCTGCACCATTGATCAGGACTTGCGGGGCCCCTTTGTAGTCGCCGGCGAGATTTACGCGCTTTCTAATTGCGATGGCAGACATTAAAGTGACGCGAGAGTCTAACAATGTGAGCGGCAGCGTTTGTTTCCTATCACAGCACCAAAGCCCCGCGCTGACTTCTGTGTGTGAGGGGGTTTACGGACCAATGATTCACAGCGCACTGTTTGAAAAAGAGATGCTTGTTTACGGTGAGAAAAGGCCGCTTTGTCTCACATCGACTTGGAAGTTGTCTCAATATTTGAAGCTCATCTAATTGGCATTTTGGCCACTTCTTCTTCTTCTCTTATCATGATCCAAAATAGCAGGAAGAAAACCCCAAAAGTTTAAATTGAGCCTGGGATGACAAGGGTTGTGATGTCGGAGGAAAGGCTATAATTGGGGTCTGGCTTTGAGCGGACAGTGCAGGGAGCATCCAGACTTTAATTGTAAAAGCACAGAGGGGAATAGGCTCAAGCTGTTTTTGGAGATACTTTTGAACTGGATGATACAAAATAGACGATCAATCCCGACAGTGGCTGACTGAGAGAAGTGAGGCTGCAAACCTGCGCCAATCACCCATTGTATTTGCCCCTAATGTCCAAACAGTTTGAATATAGTTGTAACTTTAACTACATAATCATCATTTGCCGTTACAGTCTATAATCCCACTGTATAATTTCGGATTCTTCCTTCCTTTCTTTCTTCCTTCCTTTCCATCCTTGTTTGCAGAGTGCGTGCCAGTGCATTTGACCGCACTTTTGCGCTGGCTGATTTGAGACCAGCCCACACCGGGGACACCATGGACACCTATGTTTATCACCAGGGAGCATCTCTGCCTCAAATGACGGGTTCAGAGTCGCTCTTCCTCCCCTGCTGTGATCTAACTCTATTATGTCTGGCTTCCTGTCGTCGGTGGCGTGTCTGCGCCGGACAGCAGACGGCCACACAATGACCTCAAATGCAGCTTAATCCTTCCTATTCTTTCTTACTTGTTTACTCTTCCTGTAGGGGGCAGTGTTTGAATGGAAGAAGGAAGCGCCCGTCGCCACAATGGGTTATTAATGGTGCCCGGGGCTTTGAAGCGAGCGCGCATTGGCCCATTTGAACCAATTACAAAAGCACTAAATAAAAGTTATGCGCTTGTGGGAATATTGCATAGCACGTCTCGGTTCGTAAAGTTTTTTTGAGGTCAAATCTAAGAACTTGAGTTGAATTGTTCGCCTCGTCTGTGGGTATTTACGCACCTCATTGAAATGTACCAATATAGTTTTGATTGTTTTGTTTTGTTTCTCGACTTTTACGCATAAAAAAAATAAAAATCCTTGACAATATAAGTGACTGCATAAGGGGAAGGACATCAAAACTCTCTCGCTTTCAATAAAATAAAGTCCCTCATGCCTTAAGAAGCTTGTTTGTATGGCGCAGCCCAAAATAAACCACGTCTTATAAGCTGCTACATCCCTGCTTGACACGCAACACGGCGGAAGTGAAAAAAAAAAAAAGATGCGATTTTGCCGTGCGCACTTATGGCACCAGCGCGTCTCAACAGCGTAAATGCGTCTTACTTGTGTTTATCTTTTTGTAGCCTATTTCTCCTCCTTGTTTGTTTATGGGTTTTGAGTTTGTGTGCACATTTTATGAAGGCCTGTATTGATAAACAAATTGCTCATCCATGCGCTCACCCGTGTTCGAGGGGCATTTTACGCACGCCTTTCTCGAAACTGAAAAAAAGAAAAGAAAATCATCTCAGGTTTATTTTTTATTCAATCTTCTCTAACATCACCTGACCTTCCCTCTTCCCTCTCTCTCTCTCGACAGCACATTCTCAATGAAGTTTCAGCAGCAGATTCTCCCGCCCCTCCCACTCGGTGCTTTAATTGTCATCCTCGCGTCCGTCTTTAAAAACCCCGTGCGTGCCAGTCACTCCTCGCACAAGTCTAGATCTGCGAACCAGCGGGAGCGCACCGGCACGTCCGCTCTCCTCCTCCTCCTCCTCCTCTTCCTCCTCCAAGCACTTTTCTTTTGCGCGTCTTCGTATATACCCCCGAACCATGCAGGTGTGCGTCATGGCCATCCTCGTCTCCAGCTCGGTCCTGGTGCTGCTGCTGCTCCAGGGATGCTGCGCCGCGGCGAAGGACTGGAAAGTACTAAACAACGATGCCACGGAGGTCTTGCAGGAGGAGTACAGGGCGAATACCAGGACGCCACAGCAAGTGATGACGAGGGCGTCGAACAGCGGCGGCGGCGGCGGCGGCAACAGCAACAACAACAACAACAACCACACTTTGAATAACAGAGCGAAGAATGGAGGGAGGACAGCGAATACTATTTCATATAGTAAGTGTGCCATTATGCTCAGCAGACTATTTTACGCACATTACGCAAATCAATAGGCCGACGTAAAATACATAACAAGATGTTGATAAAGCTGCGACATTAGTTACTTTACCCTTAAGATGGTACATTAAGCCTAAAGCATTTCATGTTGACAGAAGCTTGTGCCTTGAGGCCAATTAAGCTGTAAACATGTAAAAACAAATAAAAACAAATACAGTTCCTACATTGGTTTAGGTCATAACTAATGTGAAAAGTAACAGACCACAGCCTATGATTATGCTAATTAGCCAACAAGGGCGTTTGTTCTCAAGTGGATTCGTTACAAACGTGTTCCTTTCCCCCCACAATCAAGTTCAAGGCAATAATTGAACCCATGCTTGCCGCAATATGAGAAATTTCCCTTCATTTGAGTTAATTTCTCCCCCACTAATTACCAAATTAAGAACAGCTCCGTGCGTGGGTGTTGCGCTCGAGTCCGGTGCCAAAGCGCGGCGGTGGCGCGTGTGATGTCGAGGCATTTCTGTGGCTTTCGCTGCATGCGCGCTCCACAAGTGGAAGCGGAGCGTTCAGAGAGGCGAATCAACATTTTTCACGTTATTTCCTATACTATTAGGGGGGCTTTACATGCCCGCGTAATTTTGATTGCAACAGCGTGTGCGTCCTCAAATGGAAACACGTCGCGGTTTATACATCAATAGTTTGTCTTTGGGCGGCTTGGGAATCGCTTTTTAAATGCAAGAATGCCTTTGAGATTACTCCCACCTGTTACCAATGAAAATATTCTGATTAGGGCGAGTTATATCGAACTGGGTGGTGCATTTCTCACAGTTTTGTCCTAATTTGATGACTGTATTGACTGATGAGATTGGAAGGGAAAGTAATTTAAGACAATTACAGCATATTACAATAGTGCACTGAAGAGCTGTGTTGCTGAATTCATGGTTATTTTAAGTAGTCACATATTTTTTCATGTAATGGGAGATGGACAACAATGACTATTCAACAGGGGAAAAAAACAGAATTACTAATATGCAAGTTGTAAAGCAATTCCTAATCTTCTCACTGTTTAAACCATGTTGATCAGATTCACTAAATCAAAGTGGGGGAATAAAAAGATGTGCTTCAACCTGATTTTGGGCGTAAGGTCGTGTGCGGTACATTTACAGTGCGAGTCAAGGACTGCTTGTACTTTTGGGGGTCACCCATGGCCTGAAAAGTTTGGGAACCCCTGATTGTCAAGAAATTGTCAAGAAAAACAAAACAAAAGAGAAGAGAAGAAGAAGAAACTACTGTTAAATTGCAATATACTCTAAAAGCTTGTCAAGTAGGGCAAATGTCACAGAGTAATGTATACCCGGCTCTCTTCAGCCAAAGACAGTAAAAAGAGTACAGAAATCTGATTATGTGTTCCATTATGGCTGTAATTTAAGGCTTGGTATAAAGTGTTTTCGTAGCTCGTCGTCAGTAATAGGCAGCCTGTTTGTCCGCGGTCGTCACAGTGTCAGCGCGGTTTGGACCACTCGCCTGGCCTCCCTCCAGCCTTCTCCCAAACGCCTCTCCTTCTCATCACACAGGGAGAATTAGCAGCTCATGCAACCGGACAGTAGTCTAGTGTGACTTTACAAGCTCAGATTGTTAAAAGCTTCACAGTAATGCGCCAAAGGCAAGCTTCATGGACGTAATGTATGCTCAACATTCTCAAACCGGCAATAAAAGTCAAAATATTATGTTTGCTCAGCTCAATTCCTTCATTGTTATTGGTTGTAATCAAACAATTAAATACATTTCTTTGCATTTCCCTGTTTCCTGGATAAGACAACGTTACTTATGTGAAATGTGTGTCACAAAGATGATCAGTTCCATCCCGCCTTTGCTCTGCCCGATCCCGTCAGACCTTGGAAACTAAGCAGGGAAGGGCCTGGTCGGTACTTGGATGGGAGACCGTTTGGTAACACCAGGAAGCCTGGCAAATGCTGTGTGAGTGAGTGTTGGTGGTTGTTGGAGGGGCCTGGGAGACTGGTTGCCTCGCTTCTGTCAGTCTACCCCAGGGCAGCTGTGGCTGCAATAGAAGCTTACCACCATCGAGTATGGAGTGAGTGAATGTAATGCAATGCAAAGCATCTCTGAGTGTCCAGAAAAGCGCATTTATAAAACCAATGCATATTGGTATTGAGAATACAGCTTGGACCCCTGCCAAGGCACTGACATTGTCTTGCATTGGTAAAGAATGGATCTATGCAATTTTGTTGTACCATAAAGCACTTACTGACTTACTTTATAACACTGATTCTCTAGTGATATTGACAAGCCACAACCCAAAAAATATGAATATTATCTTACAGCAAAAAAAGTGTGCAGTTCCATCCTTGTATTAAATACAATATTTTCCTCATAAGAGTTATGTTGCTTTATTCATCAGCTATGAGACAGTGATCATAGTCCTGCAGCACACATCGGGCCCCAGCCCACCAGTTGAGAACCTAATGTTAAATCCAACTCAAAAAAACTTCATATTACATCATAATGTCATAAAATACAGTACCTCACATGCGCCTCTAGTTTGCAAAGCTGTGTACATTTACAAAGCACGAGTCTGAGTTTGAGTCCTGGCTCTGATATTTTGCTGAATGTCTCTCCCTGCTCTTCACCTTCCCTCGCACTGTGCTGTCTATGCCAAATCAAAAACAGTTCTTTGCAATGTTAATGAAACCACAACTTTTCCAGCCCATCTTTCAGTCTGGCTTCACTGGTTTGAGTATTTAGGATTGATTTCACACAACAGCTTGACTGTGTGCTAACCGCCACTTGATGCGTTTGGTCGTCATTGTGTACAACTTTGGCCGTCCCTCAGCGGCAACAACAGAATAAGACAAGATCGGGTTCTCGCAAAAGGGAAGTCACCGCATATAAATCCTTTTGTGTAGGCCTCATTTTTTGGGCAGAGACAGCCACAGAAGGAAACAGATACTTCAGCTAGAGTATCATTTCTTAACCGACATTTCACTGCTCCTTGTAAAAATAGGACAATAACTCAAGCTGTTTAAAAGTTGTGGCTACAAGATGGGATTACGCGCCATAGATGTTATCTCAGATCAGTCTGGCAGGTGTCCAAGACTGCGCCAAATTGTTATGCCTTAAAATAATAGAGAGATATTTACTCTGCCCTGCAGGTTTCCTGAGAGCCAGCCGCCTGTGCCAGTTTTCCTTTTCCAAAAGCCAACCCTCCATTAGTTCGGATTGAGTCTGGGCTGGATTTGCTATCAGATTTTTACTGCCAGTTGGATTCTGCTGTCAAATGCTATCATCAGCTAATCACACAGGCATAATTTAAACAGACAAACTAGGCTTAATGTACACAATAAGTAGCAGTTGCAACGTGGTGACTCTCATTGACAGACAGTAATGTTAGTTATGAGAGCAGGAGATGTCAGTCTAGCAAATAGAGTGGGTAATACAAGAAAAAAATACCACTCTCTACACTTAAACGTAACTATCTATTATCATAAACACTGTATACCAAGACTACCACTGCTGCGTCTTAACTCAACTAAACGTAAACTGCCTAGAGATTTCATTTGCACTGTAATGGGTTCGATATCTGGACCTCAAGGACCTTTTTGTGTGAAGTTACATGTTCTCTCCACGCCTGGTCTGGTTCCTTTAAAGAAGAACCAAGTAACTTGTTTACCATTAAATAGTCCTTTTCATAGTACAAGTAATACAAGTAATACACGTGTTAATGGGATGGTTGGGGGGTCTTTCATCTCCCCCTGGTGTCTCTGGCCATAAAACCACAATCGCAACTTTCCCTGCCTCCGAGTTGGAGCCACCAATACACACTAATGGAATACGTTTGTTAAGTGGTGACATCACAGCTGTACTTACCGGTCTGCAGATATGGGAGAAACTACAAAAAAGTCTTTAATACCACAATCAATATTTCTGAAACTCAACAGAGAGTTACTGAACATACTTATTTATCAGGCCCATTAGCCAAAAATGCTGTACCTACTGCTACAAAAGTAGAATGTACCACAATCGGTACATTCGAGTTAGTGGAGAAAAATGCCAACGGCACAGCAGCCACGCTAACCCCGGAAGTAGTGACTTTAGTAAATATTGCTTTTTTAGCAGCATTTTTGGCTAATGGGCCTGCTAAATAAGTAAGTTCAGTAACTCTCTGTTGAGTTTCAGAAATATTGATTTAATATTTTAAGAGTTTTTTGAAGTTGTGACGTCACACTTAACGAACGTATCACGAAGAAGAAGCTAACAGGCTAACGGGCAAAGCTAACTGCGGGCTAGCGCCTCTTAAACAGTATTTACAGCCAAGTTTGAGTGAAAAAAATTATCTCCAGTATGTAATTGAATGTACAATATCCCTCTCTCCCTTTGTCTTTTCTATCAGTGTAGTATTTACTCTCACGGACAATTAATGAGTAAAAAACCTAACATGCTACGACACCTGCAGTGCCGCTTCTGGCCTCTAGGGGCATGAGTTACTTCTGCTTTAAGTCCTCTGGTTTTCCCCCCATCAACCCTAAAGATGCACAATGGGTAAATCCCACTGTATGGAGTCCTGACCAAACCCAGCACAAGATCTGGGGATGGTTCATGGGTGTACTGTTGCTGTTGCTCCTGACAGGCTGCCAGCGGCATTGAAGGATGGGTTAAGTGCAGAGGACAAATTTCCCTTTTTTCTTTGGGAAAAAACCTTTCTCCTTGGCCAATTATAATGTTTGTTTAGGATTGAAGCAATTACCCTAATCATGAACTCTTTCTTTCTTTCCCAGGTGCCTCTGAGCTGAGCTGCCGCGAGCTGCGTTCCACCCGCTACATCACGGACGGATCCTGTCGCAGCGCCAAGCCCGTCCGGGAGCTGGTGTGCTCGGGACAGTGCATGCCCAGCCACCTCCTGCCCAACTCCATCACACGGGCCAAGTGGTGGAGGAGCAACGCCTCGGAATACCGCTGCATCCCGGCCCACTCCCGGACGAAGAGGGTCCAGCTGCACTGTCCCAGCGGCAACACCCGGACTTACAAAATCCGCGTGGTGACGTCCTGCAAGTGCAAGCGCTTCAGGCCCCACCACAACCAGTCGGAGGCCAAGGAGGTGCCCAAAACGCAGCGGAGCAGGAAGCACAGTCGGTTGCCTCAGCAGGATCGGAGCAAAAATAATACGCCGCTCAGAGACAATATGTACTGAAATGACTGTAATGGGACAGAGACCAATTATGCATCAATATGTCTCCTGGAAGGGGAGAAAGGAGACTCATTCATAAGCTAAGCGCTGGACTGGTTCAAGTAATGGACATCAATATCAGTCCCTGCTTCTCAGCCATATTGTCAGATGTGTTATAGTGCATGACAAATTTCATTATTGAGAGCTTGACTGATCAGGAACTGCAGCACTGAGTTGGATTAAAAAAACATTAAAAACATCAATATTCTCCAGGACAATTGTAATTGCTCTGACACGATGCTTCATTCAAATGTAATGAGAAGACCTGACGTTTTCCAGTGCACCTGTACAAACATCCAGCGGATGCGCACAACAACAAGGCGCCATAACTTTCCAACGACTTCAAGGTGAAAAGGCCGATCTTTGCTTCTAACTGGGTGTAATCCATCTCCATCTTGGCTGGCTTCGGAGGAGATGACGGGAGCGCAGGAAGGGGCTCTGGCTCTGGGACGTTGACAGGTTTTGATGAGGTTTTGGACAGTGCCCCGGCCGCTCAGTCATCGGGACGGCCCCGCAGCAGCGCTCGGTCCCAACTGGAGCGACCTGCCCCGCGCCTGTCAGCCACAGTAGCACCTTTCCCACGACTCATGCACAGGATCTGGAGAGGAACAGGGAGGAGAGGAATGATTTTAAATCAGCGCTGACACCACTCTGTAATCTGTGAATGTGTAGGTACATTTCCGCAAGGACAGGAGAGCGAGTCGGGTCGATGCAGAGTTTTTTTCTTTTATTTGTCAGGGACTAATGCATCAATCTTATGGAGGAGTATATGCTATGTACCGGATTTAGCTTCTGCCGTTTTTCTGCAGGTACACATAATTAAAAACTGCTCCACAAATAGATAACATTGATAAAGAAACACCAAAAGTTTGGCGAGAGTTGTTGAGAGGTGACTTCTTTGGAGTATAACTTCTTATAGGCACATATGGCTTGGCATTAACTCTGTTGTCCACAAGGGCACTGTGGCTTGTAGTTTAATGTTACCAGCTATTTTTTTTCTAGCCAAAATCATATTAAAGCAGTACTAAGTAATTCATGCCCCTAGAGGCCATAGGCGCCACTGCAGGTGTCGTAGCATGTTGCAGTTTTTTACTCATTAATTGTCCGTGAGAGTAAATACTACACTGACAGAAAAGACAAAGGGAAAGAGGGATATTGTACATCCAATTACACAATGGAGATCATTTTTAACACTCAAACTTGGATGTAAATACTGTTTAAGTGGTGCTAGCCCACAGTCAGCTTTGCCCGTTAGCCTGTTAGCTTCTTCTTCGTGATTCTATTAGTGTGTATTGGGGCCTCCGACCTGTAGGCAGCGAAGTTGCAATTGTGGTTTTCTGGCCAGAGACACCGGGGGAGATGAAAGACCCCCCAAATCCTCCCATTAACTCTTGTATTACCCCCAGAGGGACTACGGAAAGCATTTATTAAGGTAAACAAGTTACTTAGTACTGCTTTAAACAAATTCTAACATTAACCAACGTGGCTAGTGCGAGTAAAGGAGTCACCACTGTTTGGCTCATATCTTAAAGTCAAGCTCAGAGCCCTAGAGGCACATAATGTGAGTATAATCCAAAATGTCACACTCTGACACACCGCTCATTTAAATGCACAGAAAGCTTGGACTAATCAGGACGCACTGTTTATTGTGGCTAATGCAGCGATGTTCATTCCCCTCCTTGCATTAGTTCATCAATGTTTTTTTCCCCCCCTTTTTAATTCACAGACTCTTTCTAGTTAAATCGAACCGTGTGACCAATATAGTACAGCAATTTCCCTTCCACCTATTTCCATGACAGTCCCTCCTCATGCCGCAAGCCAGTTCCTGCACGAGGCGTCGGGTTTTTAGTTTTGGCTGGCGATGCCACTTTTTTTTCCCCCCACCACACTAAAAAAAAAAAGCGCTTTGCAAAACGTTCTCAAATCTTTTCAGCCGGCACGGATTAGTCTCCCTCCTGTCGCCCCGCACCTCTCCCGTGTAAATACGAGAAATCCAAAATAGCTTATTAAAGAAATATTTAATCTCTAAGAGGAAGCGCCGATACCTGGTCCACTTTTCGCAGACATCACAACCGTCTTCCCCCGGCTCTCTGCCCGTGTGAGACGAACTCCTCCCAGAGCCTTTTCTACATTTCCTGATATTGTTTGCGGGCCCGTTTGTACTCATATTGCTTCCGGACTTGACTTGTTCCAAACTGTGCTGGCGTCGTTTGCTTATTGTTCAATTGTGTTTGAAACAGCGGCTGGAGAAAGCTTTGTCATGCGGAGTGTACATATCTTACCTGCGTGGTCCCCCCTTGGTCTCGAAAAAAGGACACGAAGAGACGCCGCGGCCGCTCTGAGACACGAGAAGGACGGTTATGAAAGAATGAAATGCGTATTTATTTTTTATTTCTACATTTAAATTATTTATGCAGCCTTTTGTAGTAAATGATATCCAATTATTGTCATCTGAACCCTGTACAGTAAATAAATAAAGTATAGGAAGGTATATACATCATGTCGCGTTGTCTTGCTTTTCTCGACCTTTGTTATGAATTTATGCGTCATGTGTTTCATCATTAAACACATTTTCCATATTGGTGATGAAGTGGTTATAGGAATATGAGCTTAAATGGATTATAAACATGTGTTGTGCAATTTTATAGTGGCACAAACCCCAAAATGGTATACTTCCTACTTTCAATTCAGTAGTTTTACTTTAAAAGCAACCACTTGTGCCAAAAATGTTAAATTAAAGCTACCTGGGCCAACTTGGTTCCCATCCATTTGAAATATCTGATGCTTTTCGTGGAAAGTACTGGGACTTTCTCCTGAATCGTCTTCATCGTCTGACACAACTTTTTTGTTTGGTTTAGAAGTGGGCCACAGGCGTCAGTCAGCATTTACTCCCCTGTCTGTCGTCGCTCTCCCCTCAAGGCTTCAGACTCCATGCACCGGGATTTCAGACTTTACTTCACAATTCGCCGCACACTTTGTTCTACTTCGGGGTCTTGTGTAATCACTCCCGGTCTTCTGATCTGAATAAGGCGCGTTGTCTTTTCACTCGTGCTGTTAAATGATTCATTTTTTAGTAATCGCATTTTTGAAATTCGATTAATCCCAATAAATCGCAGTTAATTTTTCCACTAATAATTATATTCATTTTTAATTCTTGGCCGACATAAAACACTCACATATAAAGCATTTGCTCACATTTCATTTCAAATAATCAGTTTCCTAATTTTTTGGGAAAAGCCGAACAACTTATAATGGGATCTCCAGTCGCTCTCCAACCCTTTCTCAGTTTCTTCACTTTGAACAGAATCTGCAAACTTTCAGGCTTTTGACACATAAAAGTATCTCATCGTGTAAAAAGGTTAGTTAATAGTGCTTTGTCTTTCAGGTAATGTGTGTGCTCAGATACTGAAGAAAACATACATATTAATATATGTGATCAATTTGATTCCTGATAAACCTCTTAACCCTCACCTGAACTGAGCATGTTTTCTCCAGTTTGGCCTACAAAGGCCTACAAAACTGGTCGCAACTTTTTTTGTCGCCATATTTTTGTCACTGTTTTGTATCTTTTTCTCGTTGCTTTTTTGATGCTTTTGTGACATGTATTCATCACTTTAAAGGGACTATATGGAGTTTAAAAATGTACAATTATGTATTGTCCTAATTGTCCTGCCTCTAAAATCCTGCACTGTCACTCAAAAAGTTGTTACTTCGGGTCCGAATAGCTATGACCTGAGGTGGCAGTAGTGAGTGTAAAATGGCCAACTTGCATCTAGCCCCTTCAACATTGCATTTTTGTCACTTTTTTGTCGCTTCTTTGTGACTTTTTTTTTATCGTGTCTATGTTGCTCTTTTACAGCTTTTTGTTTCTTTTTCATCCTTGTTTTTGTCACTATTTTAATATTTATTTTTTAAAGAAGCTTTTAGATTTGGGTAGGGCCAAACTGGAGAATATCTGGGTGATTCAGGTGGGGGTTAAGAGGTTAATGCACTCATTATTTGAATACAATTTAATCGCGAGTTAAAGCTTTAACTTTGACAGTTTTTACACAGATCAGCCATAACATTACGAACTCCAGCGGTAATGTTACATGTAATAATTATCTGATCATATAAGCAGCATTCCTTCATTTAATCCCTTTTTTTGTCACTACAAGAGCTGCTATTTTGAAGAGCCAGTTCACTCAGTGCATTTGGACTGTAATGTCAGTAAAAGCTCTCAGTCATCCTGATGTGTTCAATAACAGCAAATGTTGAACAGCAAAGTTGGTTTTGCGACCAGTTGGTTTTTCTTCAACCAGGCAGTTTTGTCAGAATTTACACATTTTTTATTTCTTTTCTTTCCTACCTTTTGGCCCATACATGAAAAGCCATATTTAATTATCAATCGAAGTAACAGTATTTCTACACATCTTAACCTTGTCTTAATAAGCTTATTTTTCTAGGTTGGTTTTTAGGCTCAATTATTAATCAATTTCAACATACAGTTTCATTCCCGATATGAATCTCAAAAACAGACATCACTGGGGCAACTGTGTCCGTGCTTGGGTCGTGCCAGTGGAGAACAGTTCGTATTGGGTTTCACTACATCACCCATAATATACGGTCATTATGTCATTTCCAGCCCACGTTTCCACTCAGGCACACATTTCCCTGAGAAATTCAAGATCACATCCTCTACATGAACGCTCAGAAAATACATCAGCGGTGACAAAACATCTGCGAACCTGGAGAACGGTGAGGGGCAGGGGGTCCGACCCTTTGTCCCAGCAGGGTTCAACCGTACATACCAGGTGCGCGAAACCCCCCCTTAAAGTCCCAGTGCAGGAGGGTTATTTCTTATTAAGGGGGTTCCCGAGAGCAAACCACTGTAGAACTGACACATCGACCACAATAGATGACGCTTGGCTTTATTTGTCCAAAAACAGATGAAACGATTTCAGCTTTTCCACACTCAATGGCAACATCCACTAAAAACCTTCGTCAGCCACAGTCAAATCAGGTTGGTTCCCAGGGAGAGTAATGCTGACCACTGTGGAATACAACAGTGAAACAATGCCATGGAGAGAATTGCTTTGAAATGAATGGATGTGCATTTCCCCCTCACTTCTTACACAAGGGGACTTTTTCGACTACTGCCGTGCGAAAATCTGTTTCTCATGGGCTGCGTAATACGTTGATAGCATGTAATCTCCCTCTTGTTTCAAAAGAGGCCACGATTTCCACATTCTCTTAAAGAAGCTTATTTTCACTTCCTACAGCTAGCATCTATCATACTTATATTGTCATATTATAAAGAGCTAAATAATGCTAATGTTAGGTGGTGTTTTCCGCCCTGGGAAATGAAACCCCCTTGGTGTAGGTCAACTGTGGGCGCCTGGAATTATATGAGAAAAAATAGAGACAGAAAACTATTTGAATATTTTTTTTCTTACTAAATTTTATGACTTTAGTGTCGCTGATTAAGCTTTTTGGATGAGAGGTGAAACGTTCTACACTTCAACTATACAGAGTACAGAAGATGACTCTAGAGCCTTCACTGAAGATGGATGAACTCCTGTACGACTGAGAGCCAACACAGACGACTTTATGATTTGATGGTTGTAAATTTCGCCTAATTCTACAAAAATGTTTAAGGTGAGAAACTGCAGTGAAAAATGTTAAATGTAGAGATAGCAATTTGAAACTTGCTGGCAGAAGTATGAGAAAAAAAGCATTGCAAGTTTTATGACATTTTATGTATTTTGTGCATAAAAATACATGAATAAATATAATACTTCCCGCACACTGGCAACCTTGCAAATTTTTTTTATTTGGATAAGGTCAGCGTTTTGGTCCTGAGACCTTCATCAGGCAAACTGCTGAAGAGCTCCAGGTGACCAGTCTTAAGCGGGTGTGACTGGCCCCCAAGGGTGACCGTCTTAAAGGGAAAGTGTCCCATAAATGGTCAACCCATTAATACACATTAAACACAACACAAATGTGAATAAATGATATGCCTTATATAAACAGCTGACTCAGGACCGAAATGTTGACCATATCCAAATAAACATTTTTTTCAAGGTTGGCAGTGTGCGGGAAGTATTATTTTAATTCATGTATGCCTGTATTTGATTTGCGAAGTTTTCCTTCTATTCAAAAATACCTCAAATTTCCTCTGTTTTCGGTGGATAAAGCCAGGTTTATATTTATGGTTTTGTTTTGTTGATGTATTAGTTACTAAGACTTTTTCAGAGGGGATTTTGGATATCTTGGTTTGTTTAAAAATAAGCTGTTTATACAGTAATACAGGCCTTGTTTTTTGAAATTCAAAACTCAATAAATTAGGCCAATAATTAGATATTTAAGAAATCCCTCAGAAAACCTTCAATTTGTTAAATCTAAGGGTGGACACTTTGAAATCTGTAGATGCTAATGTGGAAATGCATTTTGAGAAAATGACCCTTGAAATTACAATTTCCCAAATAAATACAGAGACACATTGAATCAGTGCAAAAATTAAACCTGAAAACTGAAAAGAAAAGAAAAATAGTTTTGCCTATAGTGTCTCCCCTTAAGTGTAATATTCATAATTGTCAGAAATGCTTTTGAACGTACTCTTCAGTGGCATAATCCGGTTGGGACCTGGTGAAAGGAATATTGAATGTTAAAATAAGGTAAGTAAATCCAACCAGCTGCGAATGCTCTGACAGCCCGTCCTCTTCTCAAACGCTTTAAACTTTAGCACTTGTTGTATCAATGTGGCTTTTCCAGGTTAATACACAGCTGTTCCGAGGCCAAAGGTGGACGCGCCGTGTTTTCTGCTCCCACCATCTGGAGATCTGGAGCCGCTGATAGCAGCTCGTGCCATAGTGTTGGAGGAACATATTTGCGGGATGAGGGAGCAGTAATTACCCGTGTGCTCGCTCCGCCCTGGGACACGGCGCTGGGTCGGGGCTGCTGGCTGGACAGGCATGGGTCACTGTTTCTGAAGCACCACCAGATGACAGAGAGGACACCAGGTCCATTCATCATCCAAATGAAAGGACTAAATGGACTTAATGAGAGTGAGTTATGAGCAAAGGGAGAGTTTGTCGTCAGCGCACAAGCTTGTTAAACACAGTGTTTTTCACGGCTACTTAGCCCACATCTCAGCTGGTCGGCTCCAATCTGAGTGAAAGGATTCAAAGCCTTGGTTAGAGGAGGCTACTGTTGTTGCTCAACTCAGAGCTAAAGCATTATGGGGCCATCTTGATTTGATGCAAAACAGAACAAGCCATTTCAAATCAAACATTGTTAGTAATATTCTCTACCATGTCGAAATAAAACATAATACAAATGCTCCAGACATTTTCCATTGAAGTAGATGTTGTCAAATATTGTCGACTGTAGGGTTGATTGAGGTGTGGATGTTTTGCCGCTTTCTCCAGAGGCTTCTTCACACTTTTACATCAAATTATTATGTACCTATAAAACTATATTCAGGGCAATTAACTATATGCTGCATTGGTCACAATCAAATTGAAAATAAAAGTAAATAAAAGGGTGTGGCCACGGGATTACGCCTTACATCACATATAGCCTTCCTCAGTTTCCTCAGTTTGCTTTAACGCCTCTCCCGGCTATTCACCCACTTTTCACTCTGTCCTGTCTAAAAAGACAATGCTGAGGGCCCAAGAGATATGAAAACAAATAAAAAAGCATGGCAAGACAGCGTCTCTACTTTAATATTGAACCTGTCTTGCACATATCACTCAAATCCAAAAGTGAGAAAATGCTTTTAAAATGAAAACATTGTGTTTCGGAGCCAGACAGCTGTTTACACGGCGTCAAACTCCGAGCGACGTTTTAATTGTTTGTGTGTGCACGGCTCGACCTTGCTTATGTCAGCCTCTTTGCCTTGTCAACTGCACTGACCTCCGTGTAATTACTGAATGAGAAGGCGCAGAGACTCTCGATGCCTTTTCATGCCCCCACAAATCATTTCCAAAAGCTCACAGCACTAAAGTTGTTGCATAATGTGACAAAATGTGTCCACACAAACACATTTGTTGGTTTCAACAGACTCGTATTTGGATCACGTTTCTCAGCGAGGTGCGTACGAACGTAAGATGATTGTTATGCACACTGCTTAGAGAACCTTGGGGAGGACTGCGGTGGTTTGAGGATTGTTTGTTGACAGATGTATTTCCGTTTCCCTGTACCTCCTGGGACCCGAGGCGGACTTTAGGTTCGTTGACTTATCCTTAGGCCTGAAAGAAAGCTCACACCGGGGCACCCTGTGTGGAAGTTTAGCAGCTGTCCAAAAAATTGTCATCTAAAATCAATGTCTGGAATTGGCTTGGCGGGTTAGATTTGTTTTCTTTTCAGAACTGCTTCGGACTACTTTTACTTTGAGTGATTTTGATTTTCTGAGACAGCATATTGTTTGAGACAAGGGACTTGCTTTGGAAGCCTGGCAGCCTGTACCTGCTCTCAGCTCTCTAAAGTGCACACGGATTGGTGCCAACGCCAAGATGCTAGCGATACCAGCCAGCCTTTCTCAGGGTGGGTACCTATATGTGCCCCTTTGTTTCCCAGTAGTTTCCCTGATTCTATTTACGGGGAATCATTCTTAGAATCACTATTTATCATATCGGGTCATGCTGTACAGTTGCACTATCTCTGTTGTAGCCTTCACTGTGGTGCTCAGGCGCCTGCCCTCAGCCACTAAATGTTTTGCTTGCATATCAGTGTGACGCTCAACAGAGGGTATTCATCCCTCTTCATGTGGAAGCATAGGCAGACTTGAATGGTTAGACTAGCACAATGTCTCAAGTTAATAAACTTATAAATTAACATCACCATACACCAGCCTATCTTTAATCTGTCCTCTCAGACACCACAGTTTTTCTCTAACAAACATGGCACTGGGAACATGTAGCTACACAGGCAGACACACAATGTGAAGTACTTATGTTGCCCAAGTATGTAGCTATTTTTACTGCCTCCACTGATGGCACTGACACCAACCCTTTAATCTAAAAGTGGACATATGCATATGGGGTTTAAAAATCTACAATCTACACCATGGTTACAGCTTCAGCACAGTGTGATGGACACACTTTTCGGTGCAGAGCGGCTCATAACCGATTTAATGTTGAATGTATGGGCTTTAAAAATGTGGAGGACAGTTTTGGGTTTTAAGAATGTCACAGTTGTATCCAGGAAGGCAATGTGTTGGCTCAGGATAATCCGAGGATCACTCAGAACTGTCTGAATTAGGAGAAATATTACTCGTGGTATGTCTTTCATGAGGGAACAACATTATAACATGGTTTAAAGCTCAAAAAAGTCGATTTTGCATGTCTCCTTTAAGCTTATCCCTAACCCATAAGAATAGAAGGTTTCAGATCTTCAACCATCCAAGAAGTTAATTCAAACTTCTACCAACTAATACAAAATGACTAGACTTATATTATATAAGTACTTAGATGTGGCTTAGCACCAAGCTTAGTCAAATAAGCAGTTTCATTGATGTTTCTACGTCATTGAGACACTTATCATGAGTTGTCAGTCTAGATCCAGCATCTTTTCCAGCAGCATTCATAAATCACCCATATCTTACCTTTTAGTCTGAAGTCGAGACTTTGCAAATCAGTCTATAAACACGTTCACCTCTTCCTGTTTGGTGCTCTGGATCTGATCACCACCCCACACTGTTACAGCTCCGACAAATCTATCTTAATTTATCTATTACTTAGCAGGAAACTCAAGCCCCTTTTTCAAAATTGAGAAAGAACACACTTTCATCCATCGTCTCCCGCTCCAGACTTGTCTTCTGGTTCCCATTTGTTGGAGGTTATTAGCACTCACGACCTGATCAGGGAGTGGTGCATCCGCCATTGACCTTAAATGTAGCAACAGTATCCGCTCCTGGAAAGACCGAAAGGATATGGACGCAAAATCACCTTGGAAAACGTCTACGTAATCCGTGTTGGTCTAACATGACTTGAATATCTTGAATTTCCGACTATTATTAAGTTGCATGGACAGCTGTAACAGAAAACACATCGCTCGCCGGATTTCGGGGAGGTTGAATTCTGGCGTTCAAAAGATAATGCATCCATTTTACATGCTCAGGCCATCACCCACAGAGACTTTCCATTGGTGTCACAGCCAAAAGAAACAGAGACTCTTTTTTTTTGTCTTTCTTGAAGACAAGCATCTGTCAAGTATTACCTTCTTTGCACAAAACGGTTTCTTTAACATTTGACATGGATTTGAAGGCTGATGAATAGTCTGAAGTAGAAAGAGGAATCCTTCCAAGGAGAGATTTAAGTATTGTTTCGGATGATGTCATAGGGCTTTCGTCAATAATTGAGATGAGGTGCAGATAGAAGTCCAGCTGATTATATAGCCCATAGATTTTGTGGTGAAGTTGGTTTAACACAAATTAGTATTTTCTCCTTGATGTCTATGTAGGCTCTCAGTCGTACAGGCGTTGTCCATCTTCAATGAAGGTTCTTGAGTCATCTTCTGTGCTCTGAAGCTGAAGTGTCGAACGTTTCGCCTCTCATCCAAAAGGCTTTGTCAGCTCACTAAGGTTCAGCTCAGCTCAGCGCAGACAAAGACCACAAGGAGGAGTTCATCTTGGCTTTGTCCCTCCCCTTTATTCACAGCGATTCTCACTTGTAGGTAAACATCTTTGTCATTATCAAGTCTTTGAAATTCTAAGTCCTAATGACCTAAATCCCGCTTACATTTCAGTCTGAACGACCATAATCTCAGATTATTACCTGCCTACTGATCTGTCCTGGACTGAGTTTCAGCCTCATTAACATGACAGGGCCCTCGTAGAATGGGCCATAAGAGATTTCTGTACACTGGAGAAAGATGAAATCGAAGTCCTCCATTCCTGTTCATGGAGGGTTTTGTAAAGAAGGCAGGTAATTTAGCAGATAGATTAAGGTCGTTCAAACTGACGTTATACGTCGTTAGAATTTAGAATTTCAAAGACTTATTTTACAAAGATGTTTACCTACAGGTGAGAATAGCTGTGAATAGAGGGGAGGGACTAAGCCAAGCTGGACTCCTCCCTGTGGTCTTTATCTGAGCTGCGAGCTGAGCTGAACCTTGGTGCGCTGACGAAGCCTTATGGATGAGAGGAGAGAAACGTTCAACACTTTATCTTCTATACTACACAGTACAGAAGATAATCTTCATTGAAGATATTTTCTCCTAGGCCAAATCAGAACTACAAAAGTTTAGGTTTATTCGTTGCGAAGTGAATACCCTTACAGTCATGGGTTTTGCTAGACCTTTGGTAAAACCTGCATTTTCTAACATAAATAAAGCACTTGATGAAAAGTTAAGGGGATGTGATTTGCTCCAGACCTACAACTATGAGCAGTGCAACAAATAATGGAGAGTAAACAGCGCAAGCCGTCTAATGACCAATGTATACGCTCTTTAGATTCCAAGCTGGACCACGCCCTTCTAAGAGGACTCTGTTCAGTTATGGCTAAACAACAACAATCTGGATATGGCCCATTTGACAGGCTTTCCTGGAGAACAGGCAGGGCTACCTCAGAGGGAGATACCCCTGTCTGGAGGGGCCTTGTCAGGCCAGGTCCAGGTGACTTAAGGACAACTTCATTGATAAAGAAAGTTAGACACACAATATTGTACATTTAATGCAGTCCACATCTATATTATCTCTTTTAACAGACTTTATACGGTTCAATTCACACAAAGTGGGACAAATAGGTGGGACGGGGAGGACAAAGGTCTAATGGCTGTGTTTAAATACAGGTGATCACGCTTGCAATACGCAAAAGCTGGAGGCGGCAATTTAAAAATGATTTCCACATTAATGCACAGTCATCCGATAAGCGCTGTGGTATTTGGAGTTTGTTGCCGTCACCACTAATGACCCAGTCGTGCTCGGTTCGATTGTAACACAAACTGCTCACATGACTGACATCAGCAAACAGACTGTGAAGGACCGAGAGTAAACAGTGGCACATTCCCAAAACAACAAACTCTCTGCTCAAGACCTTATGGACACTTCTGAGACTGCGCGGTGCCTTTGTGTTAGTCTGTATGTTTCACTGCTATGTTCTCGGCAGACGGGTTATTTCAGGACAGTTCTTTATGATAGATCTCAGTGGTGGATGACACGTCCTTCAAGACCTTATGCCTCTTTGTTGAATTATTATTGTCATCCCGCTGCAGAATGCTTTGACTTATCGCTAATTTCCATGAGCAATACAATGGAAAATGGTTATATATCTTGAAAGGGTATTTCAAAACATAGGTGAGCAGTACAGTGTGTACAGTATGTTTGATGACCGGGAAAAAGACTTGGCCGCCTTTAATAAATGACTCAATGAAAAATGTCAAGAGGTTGTTTTTAGTTTAGGAACAATTGTTTCAATCATTTGAAATCAACATAAGATTCCATACAACATGTTTTTTCAAGTCATTATGAATGAGCACATAGCTAGAGTTGGCACTTTTTACTGAAAGTTTCATAATTGTACACTGTAAAAAGTGTTGCTTAAATGAGAAGTAAAAAAAATTCCGTAAGCGGTTCCATCGGACATTTTGTGTTCTGTCAACTTCAGCTCTTTATTAAGTACTAAAAAATATTAAATTGAGTTTGACAGAAAGCAAAACTATAACTTACTCGTGAATGATTTACTGAATATTTTTGTGTTCTCCCAAAGCAAAACTATAACTTAGACGTGAATGATTTACTCAATATTTTTGTGTTCTCCCAAAGCAAAACTATAACTTACTCGTGAATGATTTACTCAATATTTTTGTGTTCTCCCAAAGCAAAACTATAACTTAGACGTGAATGATTTACTCAATATTTTTGTGTTCTCACAAAGCAAAACTATAACTTAGATGTGAATGATTTACTCAATATTTTTGTGTTCTCACAAAGCAAAACTATAAATTACTCGTGAATGATTTACTGAATATTTTTGTGTTCTCACAAAGCAAAACTATAACTTAGACGTGAATGATTTACTCAATATTTTTGTGTTCTCACAAAGCAAAACTATAACTTAGATGTGAATGATTTACTCAATATTTTTGTGTTCTCACAAAGCAAAACTATAAATTACTCGTGAATGATTTACTGAATATTTTTGTGTTCTCACAAAGCAAAACTATAACTTAGACGTGAATGATTTACTCAATATTTTTGTGTTCTCACAAAGCAAAACAACTTTAAAAATGTAATAATGTACCACCCGGTTTTATATTCTGATTAAGCACAACAACTTCATGATGATCAATTTCGTTCATATCTTTGTGTTCAAACATTTTTTTGGTGATTAATGCATCTTCATTTTATATCATTGACCATAAATTAACTATAACTTAAATGTAATACCAAAAACAAAGTTATTTTTCTGCAACGTTGAACATTTATTGAGAATCAAATTCCCCCCCCCCAAAAATAAAAAAAAATCCAATTTTTTACACAATAAAAGCCAAACACATTTGAACATGTAAGCAGCAGCAAAGTTCCTATTTTCTTCGGTAACAATGAAGCCCTTTTCTTAACCAAAAATAATAATAACAACAATAAAATATAATACAGTAGTGAAATAAAATCATGCAATGCTAAGTATATCCCAAGAATGCTAGGAAGCTTGCGTTTCTCTCATTCACCTGGCTTCAAAGCTATGCCTTTCTTATTTTGCTTAAGCTGTTATGCGTTGCTATGGTTATGATGTAGCGGAGTGACGTTACAGCTCTACTTCCGGATCCACATAGACCGGCAGATGTGCGAGAAACTACACAAAAACTTCAACACCACAATCAATATTTCTGAAACTCAACAGAGAGTTACTGAACAGACCTATTTATCAGGCCCATTAGCCAATAATGCTGAACCTACTGCTATAAAAGTAATATTTACCGAAATCGCTACATCCGGGTTTAGCACAGAAAAATGCTAATGTCCGAGGTGGCGCAGCAGCTACGCTAACCCCAGAAGTAGCGACTTTAATATTACTTTTGTAGCAGTAGGTGTAGCATTTTTGGCTAATGAGTCTTAGAAATAAGAAGGTTCAGTATCTCTCCGCTGAGTTTCAGAAATATTTCTTGTGGTTTTGAAGAGTTTTGTCTTGCATATTTGCCGACTGGCACGGACCCAGAAGTAGAGCTGTGACGTCACACTATACAACCGAATAACAGTGATTTGAGCTAGGAAGCCATCATCAAAGCCAACAAGGGACTGGAATATTTTTTTTACTATAAACCTTCATAAAACCCCTTTTTTTGTTTTTTTTTACAAATGTAATCCAATGTTCATCACAATACTAAACATTTACATGTTACATGTTATTACCAAGAACAGAAGAATAAATTAATGCACTGTATTGAACAATCTTCCCAGATTAGGAGGTCATCACAATTTATTGTTTAATAGCCATAACACTAAGTAATTCTTTATGCCATGGTCAGTCAGAATTCCAGTACTATTACATGTGCATTGTTTTTGTAGTTTAGTTTTGTAGTTAGGCAAGTCAAAGCACTCAAACGTGTGTTTCAGCTATGTGCACCATCTTCTGTGTTCAAACGCAACGTGGCCAAACCTTTCAAGACTGGCTGGCCATCACTCACGATCCTGTAGGTCTCTTGAGACGTGAAGATCATCACTGGGGAGGCCTGAGATCCTCAGTGAACCCGTTGGTCTGTTTAAAGAGACAAATAATGTTTAAAGTTGACAGTTTGTTTAGTGTTTCAAGACCACATTTTTTACCTTCAGATAAATGGTTTTCAATAATTTTCACACCAAGTACAATCTTGGAAAATACATTTGGTGCCGTAAGTGCCACTTAGAATTGTCACATTCTGTATATTTACAAAGTGTTAAATCAGCTGAGCGTTTCATGACAATAGCGCAGGCATGTCCCAGCCAAGCTTAACCGTGTTGGGCTGATTAAACAGCCTAACCTATCCCATCACAGAAATCTGCAAGTGGAGCTGCATTTACACAATAACCCTTATTTTATCGTCTCACGTGCCATTCCTCTTGTTCTTGAACTTTAAGCCACAACAGGACCACGTTTTTTAAACTTATAATCACTAGTTTTAGTTTAATCTTATTTCCCTTGATCATGTCCTGCCTCCAGCCCTATAGCCCTTTCAAGACACTGAAAGTTGTAAAGTTGTAAAAGTTGTTACCTGGTCATCACAAATGAGGTCAGCCTGGTTCTCCCCAATGTACGCCATGAGACATCTCAGCAAAACGTCTCTCCTCTTTTCAACCTTTGAAGATGGACTCTATAACACACATGAATTTCATTAAAATGTATTATAGACATGTTTTATCCCCTACCACAAACCAGGGACCCACAATAATTCACATTGTAAGTGTAAAATGTTCATACATTGTAAAAGTATATACCTGAACCATCTTTTCACCGAGTGCCACCTTTTGAGTTGAATAGTGAGAACATCTTGGCTGTGTTCTCGGATAAACGTTGGCTCCAGAGATATGCCAGCAAGCTGCTGATATTGTTCACAAATCTGCAGAACAAAAATTTTTTTTTGATAAACAACCGTGTAAATACATACTTAAATGCAACAACATTTTAGAGCCACACCTGAGATTCATCCAAAAGGGCCGGCCACCGATCAAGTAGAGTAGCAACATTGGATCCTTCAGATAAAGCTTCTTGCCTTTGTAGGCTGAAGGTTTGGGACATCAGGTCATTTATCACATTGTTTTTCTTCTTTGTCTTTTGAAAAAGCTGAACTGTAAAATTATATGTAAAAAAAAAGAATGAACAAAAAAAAACTATAAAAGTCACCCATATTTAAAAGCACAGCAAAGTTAATTTGACCTGTATCATATCTTGGTCCACCGTCAGGTCTTTTAGGTATCAGTAAGTCACCAGTCTGTTAACAGAAGAAATTAACTGTTAGACAGAAATATACACACAGTCGATGCACATATGGATAATATATGCTCGTGCAACTGGTACAAAAAGCTTAAGTGGGACAAAGAGCGAAACGTCCGACACTCCACCTCTGAGTACAGATGAGGACTAGAGGGACTCTGTCTACGATGGACAACACCTTAGAACCTACACAGAGGTCCCCTCCCCAAGTTAATGCATTACCTAGAAAACATGGCAGTGGAATGTCATTTGTCAAAATAATCAGATTTTCCAGTATTTTTTACATTACGCATCATCTGCTGTATTCCTGTCTTATTATTGCACACCCAGAGTTTTTTTCTGAGAGCTTATTTAACAAGTGAATTTATCCATTGTTATCATAAAAGAAGTTTAGGCTAATGATAAATATTACAGCCCTAACAGTTTGAATCGATGCACAGTCCCCCCTACCGAATGAGGCCATAAAACAATGTTCACTTAGAATCTTACAAAAAGGGGAGAAGCTACCTGTGGTTAGCACAAACATGAACTGATACCGCACCACGTTTACTATATGTTTTTGTACAACTTTACGGTGACGCAGGGTGAACTGGAGATAATGAAGTGTGCGTTTGATGAGGGGAGAACAAGAGTCAGTGTTGGGAAAGTTCATTTTCTACATTAACTACTTCAAAGTTCCGTTCAAAAATTTCAAAATGAACTAGTTCATAGTTCTTTTTTTTTGTTGCTGCGAGCTGTTATTCAGGCATGAAAACGGATCGAGGTGAAAAAGGTGAGACGTATATTTCCCCGCTCATAAAGCAACAATCTGATGCATTTTTAAATGCATTTTTGCCAACCTTGGTAGAGCTGGAGAAAGTTGACTTCAGCCATGAGTTAAAAATATTATCCTCTCTTAGTGTTATGCAGCTATGTCATGTCAGCCTGTCACTGTTTTATGAGTGGATTTTGGTTATCTTTGCTAATCATATTTTATTTTATTCTTTTTTTTTTTAAGTTTAATTGGTAAATTCTTGGTGGAAAATGAAGCTACACATATTCAATTGCATTTGTGTTAATTTGGTAAATTAATCATGTGAATAAGATTGTTTTAGGAGCTAATTTGTAGTTAAAAAACTCCACATTGTGTCTTTATGTAAATGAGTGGCACCGCGGAGCAGAGGAGTTTGGAGCGACAGACGTTACACAAGGGAAACTCGCTTCGTAGCCTCACACTGTGGCTACTCACGGGCACCGTGCGGACCCGCTGGTTACCGGTGTGCCAGGGCCTGTGCCAGGGCCATAAACAGCAGAGACACCGCCACAGAACTGGACACAGTCGGGCCGTGGGCGCGGGGGCGGAGCGGAGCGAGCGCGAACTACACCGTGGACCCGCCAGAGTTTAGAACCGCTGGGAAACTGTGACGGCGGGTTTTACATTCACTGATCCACGGTCTTAAATCACAGATATAAGAAATCTGGCACCATAATGAACGAACGGAAATAGAACGAGAATGCCGTTCACAGACACCAGAATGAACGCGTTCATGGTTTCGTTCACCAGGCAGTAATCCAGTGCGTTCAGTTCACGTTGTTTTAGATCGTCTGGTGCTAGGTTATCTGGTCAAACAGCTGGCGCGTCAGCTGTGTTGACGATAGGCTACCACGCTACCTAACGAGACTCAACAACGCTTATATTTCGTCTCAAACAACATATCCGATTGTCTCCTCAGTGCTCACCACTCCGATGCACCCTTACCTTGACATCGATTCAGTTAAATGGACGCTGGCGCTCACAGAGAAGCCGTGTGTTCGGTTGAAAGTATACGAGCATGTCCCAGTTGATTCAGCCAAAGGTCTCAGCTGGTAATGCAAATTAGGAGCAAAACAGCTGTTTGTGGGCGTGTCCTTTTGGGCCACCTTGATGAAACCAGTCAATGAAACAACATTTCTTATGTGATCTGTCTGATCATTCTTCCACATTATGCTTCATTAAGAGTGTAGCTGAGTGGCTGCTTCCTTTAGACCTGTGCAATTTCCATTTTCATTTGCAAAGACAAGAAAAACGACGTGTAGAATAAATGCAATTGAGAAATATTGGTTTTAGCCACGCATGTTCTGTTGTTAGTTGGTGCGACAGCTAAGGTCATGGACTCTGATGCCAGAGGTCGCTGGTTCGAAACCAGTAAAGGAAGATCACAAAGATTTATTGATTTCAGATACAGTTCATCGACAATTGATTTGTCTTTACCTATCCCCAAGAGCACCCCTCACCCCCACCCCCACAGACGTCAGAGTGGAGGCCAGGCAACACAGCCACAGGTGCCCTGCTGTGGATGCTTGTAGAGCAGGGAGAGATCGGTCGAGCCCTTTTTTGTCTTATACATAGGGAAATGCACTTTTATTTGAACACAAAGAATAATATCAGTGGATGTCCTGCATAGAATGGCGCGTGTGTGCTTGTAGAATTCGCATATAGCTGGTGAAAAATACACCAATTGTCGATGAACTGTATCTGAAATCAATAAATCTTTGTGATCTTCCTTTACTGGTTTCGAACCAGCGACCTCTGGCATCAGAGTCCATGACCTTAGCTGTCGCACCAACTAACAACAGAACATGCGTGGCTAAAACCAATATTTCTCAATTGCATTTATTCTACACGTCGTTTTTCTTGTCTTTGCAAATGAAAATGGAAATTGCACAGGTCTAAAGGAAGCAGCCACTCAGCTACACTCTTAATGAAGCATAATGTGGAAGAATGATCAGACAGATCACATAAGAAATGTTGTTTCATTGACTGGTTTCATCAAGGTGGCCCAAAAGGACACGCCCACAAACAGCTGTTTTGCTCCTAATTTGCATTACCAGCTGAGACCTTTGGCTGAATCAACTGGGACATGCTCGTATACTTTCAACCGAACACACGGCTTCTCTGTGAGCGCCAGCGTCCATTTAACTGAATCGATGTCAAGGTAAGGGTGCATCGGAGTGGTGAGCACTGAGGAGACAATCGGATATGTTGTTTGAGACGAAATATAAGCGTTGTTGAGTCTCGTTAAGTAGCGTGGTAGCCTATCGTCAACACAGCTGACGCGCCAGCTGTTTGACCAGATAACCTAGCACCAGACGATCTAAAACAACGTTCGCCCAAAATATGAACGCGTTCATTACATCACTGACAAGAGTAAACAACACTGAACACTGTGCGGGTCTCTGGTTCTGAGCTCGTTGAGCTAACACTGTTGTGGTGCGTTAGATCCGAGCGCAATTTCGTTTCGCCTACACGTGTCTGATTTTTAGAGATGCGTGAATATTCCTGGCTTTTACAAGGCCTCTCAGGACGCACTGACCCGTACATGTGTGTATGTGTGTATACAGACTTTAGTATGATCCTCTCTGTTCAGATAGTCCTCCTCCCCAACGCGCTAGCTTTCACGGCCACTTACAATGTTAAACCAAATTCATTCACCAGTATCTTAAAACACATAACACATAAACGCAACAAAGTTTTCCAAACCATTTCTTTCTAGCGACCAACAACAACATGTTAACATCGGCTAATGCTAGCTTTGAGCATGTATGTCGAACTAATTTTTTGGACAAATTTGACAAACAAGATAACCACCGTTTGCAGTAAAGGACACACGTACCTTGTCTCGTTCACCTGGAAAATATTTGGATCCACCGCGATGGCGAAGGCACTTCTGCTGCTCAGCTCCCAAGAAGACGTTGCACCAGACCGGCTTGAACCGGTCTGAAAGTCAGCCTAAACCCGCCCCCAGGGCCAAGTTTGTGTTCGATCAACACATTATAATAGTTTTGTCATTACAGGGCCACCACTCAGACAAAATAAATACTTAAAGTGTTTTCACCTAAAGCAATAAAATCTGTATTTTTTATGGTGCTGTAATAATGATATATAGTACTTATTTGTCAACCAAAAATTTAAATTTATAAAAAAATAAGTACTTAGTAACTAATTAAAATGTTTCAAACCAAAGTTTGGTCTGCAGCACTTATTACAGTGTACACTATTATATCCTTCAAAACTGACATCTTAGTGTGAAAAACAGCTGGTAATATTGGCTTGGGTTGAAATGTTCACTGCACTGACCACTGATCACTGGCCCTCCACTCTGTATACACTTCAATATGCCTTCACTGAAAAAGGTTTGGGCACCCCTGTCTTAGGCCATTGCGTAACACCCTGATAGTCTTTGTTTTCTGTAACATGCCATTTTCCATTTTAAAAGCGCACAAACTTATTTTCTTCAATACAAATTCTTGGCTACTTGAGTCTCGCTCCCGGATTGATGTCTTCTTGAGGCCTGCTCCTGATTATTCAGAAATTAAATGTTGTTTTTTTCTTTTTTCTTATGCTGACCCCCTTTGGACCAGCTCAATGCAATCAGGTCCAAGTGCAGTGGAAATTACTTCCTATCTTTGCGGCTACAGCCCTGGAGAGACCGACCTTAATATCGCTACAATCTGCCCGGCTTAGAGGAGTTTAAGGACGGGACGAATTTGACTCTGTGACCATTATCAGATGTCATGGAACCCAGGGTTTAGCCTCTGTGCCAGTGACGCCGAAACTTTGTGGGCGCTGGATTTGGAAGCGCAGGAGTGGCATTGTGTTGTCATAATTCTCAGTTTATGCAACGTAAAACACTCAATTTAGAGTTCACATTAAAGTGCTACAGCGCAGAACATGTGTTTACCAGAAGCGACCTTGCAGTGTCGTTGTTCCACTTCTGTTTTTGTTTACCGTTTTTAATATTCTGCTAATATCTCTCTATGGACATTGCCTTTCACCAACAGACGGTTTCTGGCCATGACTTTTTGTTCGTAATGCTTATTCCCAAACTCTATTTTTATCCGTGAAGGACGACATTTTGACTGACCAGAAGAAGTTTATGACACTGGACAGACGCAGGACTGGACAAAGTTAATGATCTCGATAAAACAAGTTAAACTAGGACAAAATCATGATAAGAACAGACTGAAACGATGGCTGAATGAAGTCTAAACATCACAAAAAGAGCCGACTTTTGATGGACCAAGTCAGATTACTGTTCCTTCTGATAAACACTTAAATGCTCCTAATTTCTGTAACACTTTTCCACCTCCGCTGCACACTCAAAGCACTTCCCATCAAGTAATCACCACCGCCTTCAGGATTACTCTTCTTTGCCCCATTCAAGTGCCTCTCTCTTGACCTGAACCTGTTAAGGGCATACTTGTTCTGTCATGAAAAGCTATCAGCTTGAACTGAGCTTAAAGATAATGTCTTTTCCAAACGTTATGCACTGCTTGCCTTGTCCCATAAAAACCCCAAACAGGGACTTGGTGTTGTGAGAACAGAGAGCTCCAGTGTGGAGGAGATTATTAATGGTGGTGACGACGGTCTAATTGGTCCTGAGAAAGTGTCTTTTCTATGACTAATGGTGGAGAATAAGCCTTTAAAGTGTAAAAGATTGTGGCAGGACCAAAAGTGTCTCCATAAAAATCTTCAGTTGTCTAAGAAAGTCCAACATTTCTT
The DNA here is from genome assembly GCF_951799975.1 of Gobius niger. Lineage (NCBI taxonomy): Eukaryota > Metazoa > Chordata > Actinopteri > Gobiiformes > Gobiidae > Gobius > Gobius niger. The sequence continues at coordinate 17,085,176 of NC_136870.1, read as the reverse complement.
TTCCACAGCTTTGAAAGAGAAAAGGCCATTGCATTGAAAAAATTGGGAGCATTGTTGTGGTTGCAAAAGTATGATTGTGATAACAAAGAATGCATTTCCTAACGATTGCTCCCATTTCCAGCAACCTGCTTACTGTCAGCGACTCAGCCCCCTCAATAAACTCTCAAGTCATTTGTATAATAGCACTCTTCATTCATCCTGCCAGCAGCATGCCACGACCTTCTTCTACCCCATTTTCCATCTCCTCCACTTCACCAGTACCACCACCGCCACCACCTGTGTCTAATGACCCTGGGGAGAGACATTTTCCCCATTTCCCCACATTTTCCTCTCTTTGCGGTCACATTTTTACCACATCCACATTCATTCAACCAATGTGAGGTACTTATTGTTAGAGGACAACATTAAATCGCTATTTATCATATTAGGTCAAGCTGTAAAGTCGTACTATCTCTGTCATTGCCTTGACCCATTGATAGTTCGACTTTACAGCTTGACCTAGTATGATAAATAGCAATTTAATCTTGTCCTCTAACACTTATGTTCTTCACTTCCACAGACGGATCTGACACAAGGCCTTCATCCTAAACTTTACCCCTGATAACACCCCAGTCTTAACCATGGGGAACACACCAGGGCACATAGGGCTGACCCACCTCACTTGTTTCTTAGTTGTTGGCTCTCCTGGTAGAAGCACCTTGTTGCAGTATCTGTCATTCACTAGGTTAAAGGAACAGGCCACCATTTTCATATACTGAGATATGTTCTTACCTGAGTTTAGACGTGTTGATGTGTGACAAAATGGGTTTGTCCCATTATGTATTTTGGTTATTTTGCTTCGTTTGTTTCATTTGCAATATACACCAGCTAACAATAACCCCTGATTCATTTTATTAAGTTAATAATTACTTCACATTGTCCATTTAAAACTTTGTTTATTCATTTACCTGTACCACCTGGAGAGAAAGGAAGGGGCGTGGTCTTTGTCTGCCATTTTGAAATCTTAGGCTGGACCATGTGGCAGGGGGAAACTGGTTTAACTTTGCTTTGTGTGTCCTTTTCTGTATGATTTTGATTTGTATTTTGTATTTTTTTTTTTTGAACACTTATCATTTCATTTTATGTAAAATGTTAAAAACTTACTTGCTGAACTTGCATGTGGAACTTACCCATTGAGCTAATGGTACTTTCCGGTGGGAGGTCCTTTCCCATTAGGGGGAAGTATAAAACCTGACTGCTTCTAGTCACTGGGTGCCATTTTGTAAGTGTATGTGTGTCAGAGAAGTTCCTTCTGCGTGAGTAATAAATGTCTGGTGAGAACTCTACCTTTGTTGAGACTGCCTGCCCATTTTGACCCCTCATGGCCAGCTTCCTCACATGATGTGTACCTGTCTGCGGAAGCTACCACACTCTTCCACGGGCACGCACAAAGACCAGACAGGTAAGTATCACCTCGTCTAAGCTCAGGTAAGAACATATCTCAGTATGGAAAAATGGTGGCCTGTTCCTTTAAGGTTAAGGTATACTTCATTGTCCCAGTGGGGTTGTTCCTTCGATGGGGCAACCCGTAAGGAGCCCTATTTAAGCTCCTTACGGTAAGGAGGCAACCCCCAGGGACCTATCTTCAGATGTGGAGCAAAGCTGATGGTCAGAATCACCTGGATGGAAACCTACGCAGACACAAGGAGATCATGCAAACTCCACACAGAAAGGCCCCGTGCACGTGGGAATCGAACCCTGGACCTTCTTGCTGTGAAGCGCTAACTGCTGCGCTACCGTGCTGGTTACTCATGCCAAGTACCTGCACGTAAAATATTTAGCTCTCCACATACCGCCAGGACTAGCCCAAGACTAAATCTGGACTAAACCTTGTCAGCAAAAATGTTGGGATACAATTATGAGTAAACTGACCCAGAACAAGCCCCAACATAAATGAAAGGCATGAGGGTAAATACAAGAGTACAATTTGAGAACCGGTGTCACATGCTTTTTTTTTTTTCAAAACAGAAATCAAAAAACCTCAAACCAATTATATTTTCCATTCCCTAATAATAGAGCTGGCCAACATGAGCACCAGACGCAGCCAGGCATTTTCATCCATAATGAACAACAAACCTTCTGCAGACCATGAAACCACACTCATGTTTGTAGTATATGCCCTGGTCCACTTTGCCAGTCCTCTGAGACCCATTGGCACCTGAGACCAGACCAGGACCTGCCCCCAGGGCCGGATGGAAGTCTGGACCAGCGCTAGTTTACAATGTATCACAATGGGCTCTGCAGATTCTTGCGAGTCTAGCAGCGCACCATAAACAAGCCCCAGAAATTCTTCTCACCAGCCACAACAAGAAGTTCTGTTTTCAACACGAGCATTTGAACGATTATGACGTCTGCAAGACATCGTGGGAACACAATTGCTATTAGATTGATATTATTACTGTTTTATCAACATCCAGACTGCATAGACGCATCGCTTTTTTTTTAAATCAGAAGTTGGAAGCAAACTTAATGTCTGCCCTGGCTCATTGTGTGTTGACTCAGAAATCAGTCTGCTTTATTAGACATAGTCTCGCCAAGTTGTTGCAAATAAGTCATGTCGATAAAACATTTCTATTGATGTAGCCATTCTTTCGGAGGTGTTTGGCCCATCTCCTGTACTTGGCCCTGAACAATGTTATTCCAGTTGGTTACTGAAAATGCAAAGGCCACTGATAGGAAAATGACAGCAACACGCCAAAGGCCAAAGAAAACAAATGTACAGCGGCCCAATATGGTTTTCTAATGCTTTTAATTATAGGTTTTGGTCCAGGTTTTTCCGGATCTCCAAAGCATCTGTTTGGCGGATCAGTGTTGTCTCAAACCGAGGCAGGAGCTGTTGCTTTCACATCCTGCTGCGTCCGAATTGCTGAACTCGGGAAAGAATCTGACAGCACTGAGATAACAGCAAGAAACAAACCAAGGACGCAGGAAAGCAAGAGTGGCTTGGAAATGTTCATATTTACTCCAACAGCGCAGAGATATCTATCATTAAATACGACGGTGGAGCATTAGACATCCCCCCCCTTTGATGGTTGACGGTATTCTGTATTTCTGCATCATAAACAGTCGGTAAAGAAAGTTATATTTTTTGTACCTTTTTAAAGGGAGTCGGGAGCTTGAATTCTCTCAAGGCATTAGCTTTAACGACTTTAGCTGCGTGATGTGCAGAGCATGAAAGCATTAACCGCCGACATTCAGGAAAATGCTCAAAAGAGACTAGGCACTCTTTGGAAAACTGCCTTGGTCATTGGTCATTCTCGGCGGTTCTTAGTTGGTTGAAAGCACTTTATGATGAATGGGTCAAATGCATAAATCCCTCCGCTGGGACATTAAATGGTGCATTAGTGCCTGGACCGGTAAAGATTGTTTCCGTAAGCGCAACCTTTGCTTTCAAAGTGTTGAGTGAGGGCTTTCTTCTGGGTAGCACCAACTTCACTTCATCACCGCTTCCTTAACCAAATGTGTTCCAGCTACAAAAAGTCTAACTGCTAGGAATAGTTATATAAATATCTGCAATATTTGGATTTGCTCTAGCAACAAGTGCTGTCCGTGTGGCGGTCGCCAGCCTGGATAAATGGAAAGGAACGGCATCTGGCCAACGAACTTCCATGTCTTGTAAATGACTTGCAGCTAAACCAATTCATCAAACCGTCTGCAAATAATGTGAGTAAATGTTCAATACAGACTGCAGGAGGGCCATTGGTTTGACATGCCTCCAAATCGGTCAACAATAGGTCTGCTGATGCTGTTTGAAAAGGTTGAAAAGGTCTGTACAGTAAACAGTGGAAGTTTTAAATCTTGAGCCCGCATGTGCCACTGTGCATGGGGTCAACTGCACTTCCAGGCCTGCTTGAGCGGTAACCAGTCCCCATAAGACATAATTGAAGGAGCAGATCTGGAGATATGGTGGTCTGCCTGGCTTCCACCTCTGGAATGTCCATACTCCACACTGCGACCACTTCCCCTATCTCCACAATCGCTATTACAAGCCCGTAGTTCACCGAGATGTCACATGTCTTACTTAGGCCCACAGACGGACAGCGCTTTTCTGTACTCATAAATAAGGCTTTAGGTGGACTCCGGCCTGCTCCATCCATCACCGTCCGGGGATAGGGGGGTACAGGGAGGAGGGGAGCGCAGGAGTGGGGGAGTGTTCCCAGCAGAAGTCTCCCTGTGGGAATCTCGCACAGCCATTAAACACCTCATGGCAGGACGCAAGCAATTGGGCCCGGAGTGGGATAGAGGGGTTGTTCAGGAGGGTCCCGCTGGATGTGTCAACAGGTTTTTCATTTAAAGTTTCTCTGCACATCTCTGCTGCTAATATAGAGGAGACGGAGACCCTTAAGATCTCAGGAAGACACCAGTGTTTCAAGTACAGATTGTAACACAAAACATTCAACTTGCTCGGCGCTCTTTCTGTCTTTTCTTTATAACCTTCCAAAGACATGATATTATGACAACAGAGACATCATTTTGTCCCATTTAGATCTATATAAGAATTAGGTTAGTCCTGATTTGATCTTGAACTGGTCTAAGGGTCAAATGTTTTATGGAGTTCTGCTTGGTGGGAAAGGTTTGAGAGCCAGTGGTGTAGATTATTTGGCCACTCTGAAAGTCAATTAGTAAAAATGGTTGTCCATAAATCATGAAAATACTAATCGCATTAACGGAGCAGCCAGAATTACTGTAATCCTCCCGTCTATCATTTTCCTGTCAATGCCCTTCCTGATTAAGCACAGTTATTTTTTCTTCTCTTTTTTAACACAGTCCTTGGAGTGGCCCATGTGACCTTCCATTGCTATCACTTATTTTGTCCTCTTTCATTGTAAATGACCGTGTTAAACACTGCTAACTCGCTAAATTCCATCGTCTAACGTGAAACTGCAGCTGAACCTTTGGCTAACAGTACAGGCTGTCGTGACTTAACCGCAAAAGTCATATTCCTAAATTATCTCGACAGCCATCTTGAGGTCATCCCCGAAATGCTTGTCAGAATCCATGACAACGCCAATCCCAATGTAAACACCGGTGACTTTTAGACGTGGACCGGACAATGAAACAAGCGTCTTGAGTCTGCCGGGACGTCCTATCGTCTAACATGCCCTTAAGTCACCCCTGGGAAAGACGTTTTTTTTTTTTTCACTGTTCTTTATGAGGGAGGGGAGCACAGGTGTTAAATGTGAGTCCCAAGTCCTTAAACGCTCACATCTGGAGCAGTAAAGCCTGATGCTTGGTTATCGTCACCTATCACTTTATTAAGATGAAACCGCATCACAAACAAACAAACATTGTCCTAATCCTCTTAGTGTTACTCAAACATGTGTGCACTTTACTTGTAATACATTATGAAGGGGAATATCAATGGGAAGAGTCATAAAAGTGAACGTAGTAGTTTTAGTTGAAGTAGTGGAAGTCAGACGCACTTTGTTATGTATTCTTTTTTTTTTTTTTTTTGTTGTTTTTTTACTTTGGAGGCCTATGGGAGGCTCTTGGTTATTTAGGGTGCGGCACCAGGACCCAAACATGTTTTTAACCCTTTAATAGTTTGCTCAACCGTTTGGTAGAGCCCACTTTATCGAATCATGTGTTGTTTCTAATTCTGCCTATCACTAGCATTCGGTTCAAGTTTGTAATACTCAAAATATCCAATATTAAAAATACTAGTTTGGACTAGTATAGGTTGGCGTTGGTCTAGCAAGGGCTGGTTTAGACTGGTTTGGACCAGTTCAGACCAGGTTTGGACTGGTTTGGACCGGTTTAGAGCAGTTTGGGACTGGTTTGGACCGGTTTTGAGCAGTTTTAGGCTGGTTTAGACCAGGTTTGGACTGGTTTAGATCAGGCTTGGACTGGTTTATGCTGGTTTTGACAGGTTTAGAGCTATTTTTCACTGCTTTAGAGGAGGTTTGGATACGTTTTGACAAGGTTTCGATCAGGTTTGGACTGGTTTAAGGCAGGCAAAAAAAAAAAAATAATAATAATAATAATGCATTGGTTTTATATAGCGCTTTTCTGGACACTCAAAGACGCTTTACATTGCACTATTCGTTCACTCCATACTCGGTGGTGGTAAATAAATAAACGTAAACTAATGACATTGATGTTTGTCCTCCAAATGCTTAGAAAATACACACAAAAAAAACTGTGTAGGGAGTAACATTAAAGGGTTAAAATTATTTTTTTTATATATTTTAGGCCAAATGTGAATAGAGAATTCAATATCAACATGAATATCAATTCTTTTCTGCTTATGTATGGCCATATTTGCTTACATTTGGATTATATAAGCAAAATGAAGTTATTGCTGACTGCTGCCCCTTTTCACCCCTAAATGTCCAAGCGTTTGAATAATCTCCATTGTTGTAAAAGTCCAAAGCAACGTTGTGGTTTACAGTTTCACTAAACCTTACACTCATTTGCATTTTCGTCATACAGTCCCTCTCGAGTCACTCCGTGTTTTACGTACTTTCGACCGGCACTTCTTCCACTTCCCTTTGATCTCCGCCGCACTACCATTAATTAAAGCTGCAGTCTCTTGAAGTCTCCAAGGGTTGCACACAGACATCCTTGAGAGTCAAGTGGGAGCCTGCGCTATTGTTTCTTACGGGGCAGAGGGAGAGGCGCAGGCTCCACGGAGCGCTCTGCACATGCCTGGGATTCCTGCAGACCACAGACATGGGCCCCGACCCACACTTGATGAATGAAAAAGCCTTTGTTAAAAACGCCTTTTCTTCATCAAAGTCTCCGCTTTGAACTTTATGACGTTTTAATATTGCGGTGCTTTTTTTTTTATTGCCCAGATACAAACAAAACTACAAAAGGAGCATTAGGTGAAATATGAAGTTATTTTCATTGGAATGTGTTTATGTATTCTGTGTTGATTGCTTGTGTCTCAATGGAAAATCTAATACTATAAAAACAGTTAAATGTAAACAAAAACAGAGCACATGGGCTTTAAAATCCCATAAAATTAGATTTTATGGATAATAGACTGTAAACAGCAGGTGATTTATATTGCCGCGTAAAATTGAAGTGTTTTTGGAGAGAAAATGCTATAGTCGTTGAAGGAATATTGAAGTAAGTCATTTTAACAGGGAAGAGTTGAAGGCACCATTTTGTGTTTCCAATTTCAAATAGGTAAAGAAAGCTAATAAAGTCCCTTAATTATTTTTTTTAATATATTTTGCTAATTTACTAATGCTCTCTATGTGATCACTGACAGTACTAACTAACCATGTTGTAGTTAATACTGATGCCTGACTTAACTATCATAACCTCTTACTGAGCACATTTTCTCCAATACAGTTTTACCCAAATCTAGAAGCTTCTCGACTGGAGCTCACAGCCTATAAGCCAGTATAACGTCTCATTTGAAAGCTAAGACCAACAAAAGTGATCGCACCTTTTTAGTCGCGTTGTCACCACATTTATGTCACATTTTCGAAGCGTTTTTGTCATGTTTATGTTTTTTTCATGTTTTTTGTGATGTTTTTGTACATTTTTTTGTTGTATATTTGTCTCTTTTTTGTCATGTTTTTCTATTTTTTTGTAAAGAAAAATGTTGTGTTTTTGTCTATTTTTTGTCATGTTTTTGTATTTTGTTTTTTGTCATGTTTTGTCTATTTTTCCTATTTTTTGTTGTTTTTTGTTGTATATTTGTCTCTCTTTTTATTTATTTTTTCATTTTTTGTTGTGTTTTGGCATTTTTTTCTGTGTTTTTCAATGTTTTGTCGCATCAGGCTGGGCATCTAACATACAAAATACAGCCCGTTACTTTGAAAGTTTCCATGTGGCAACTCAATGCTTCAATCCAATAAATACTGCCATTTATGAGCATGATCATTATCAAATGGTGTTTGTTGCCCGTGACCTATTCTCCAATTAGTTTCATGACTCTAAAAATGTTTATCGCTTGGCTTTTTCTCTGAGTTCGCTTTTTATTGTAAACCGTAAGCACATGCAACAAATAGTTACTTCCACGCTACAATTCCCCACAGCTGGGATATCTTAAAACGAAAAAAACAAAAAAAGGTTGTGATTAGAAGTAAATAATTCGACATGCGCATACTTCCAAACATCGGGCACTCATAAACACACTGCTTACGGGGGGTCCCACAAAGGTTAAGGAGTTTTACTGTAAAATGAGGCTGGTTAGCAAACAGACAAGTGGAGAACAGACCGGTGTCCCTGTAAGTGTGTAAAATATTGCTCGAAATCTCACAAAAGTCCGCAGCCAGCAATGCCCCGGGTCTTTCCTGTGACTCGGCTATTACGATTAATAGTGGCAATTGGGCTTTATACAGTACCTGCACATTTGGATCTGTAATTTAATAGGGGAAGTCATATTAAAACTGATAGATTTTACTGCAGTGGAACTTTTGAAGGTCTTGTATTGGTTTTAATGCCAGTGGAACATTTACAATCAGCCATAACAGTAGATATAGAAACACTGCCTGCCCCAAAAAAATAAATTGCCACCTGGATGTGGGCTTCCTGCAGCTGGTCAGGTCCAGTTTCAGCAACATTTTGTAGCCAAAGAATGAGGTCAGCCGACAACCTGAATATACCGAAAGAACGAGTTATTCCATAAATGTTTTACTTCTTCTTCTCTGACGGCACAGGCATATTCCAAGATTACTTAGCCAGGATTTATCGGGCTCAAGTTGTGAAACATGGTTTGGCTGTACCACAGAGTCCTTAACCCTACTTGCATGTCCTGAAGATGGATTTTCGCAGGGGTCCAACTCTTCCATTATTAATATAAAATTTGGATGAAAAATGAATACAGCACTGGGCAATAATAATTCAACCCGGATAGACTCAAACATACAAAGCAGCGATTAGGATGATTTACTAACATGTATCGTAGTTTTACCGATCAGACCCCGGAAGTAAACATTGATCATGTGTCTGAAAGTCAGTATGGATGAACTGCTTGGATTTAGGGATGTCCTCCTGGAGCCTGGACACTGGTGGTGGTATGGAGACACATGAAGAAAGCAGCAGGTAGAAGCCGTGGGCAGAAGAGGTGGAGACGGGACGGAGGTGGGTCGCAGCACAGCTGGGAAGCAAACAATCCACGATTCCTGGAGGCTTAAAAGCGGGACCGAGGGCGATGACTGGCCGCTACGGAGGTGCGGCTTTTCACGCTGATGGCTGAGGTGGAGGTGTGGCCCCCCATGGAAGCGATCATTGGCTGTAGGAAGGTGATGCTGAAATTAGTCTCCCAGGTTGAATTAACACCGAGGCTTCATATCACGTGGATGCACAGACTGATACTGTTGAGATTTGGCAAAACTAGCAAAACATGACAACCAAACTGACCAGGAGTGAGTTGGTGAGTGAAAGCTGCTTGAAAGAGAAAAAAAAACACTGACTCACAATATGACAATATCTCCAAAGCAGCAGATTGTCACAGGGATCGGATCATGATTCAGATTTGAACCCTTTCACGCACAGGGGTCACTACAGAGGACAGCTATTCAATTGTTGTTTTCTCCTATATGATAAGTCTTAAAGTCGCAGGTGCACATCAGTCACTGTACAGTGGACGCTAGTGTGTTGTACCAAACACTGCCACTCACTGGTCAGCTTTGGAAGTGCATTTGTTTTTCCTTCAAAAACAAGATGGCCGACAGAAGAGCAGGTGTGCCTTCAGGGGACGAATTTCCGTCCACAGCTTCTTTTCTAGGAGACCCTTGCAGGTAAAAACATCAAGCAACATCTAAGGAGTAATATAATTGTTAAAATACCAAAGATTTTGTGATTTGAGGAAATTGTGATTAATCATGTGTCCACTAAATCGGACATTGCTCGCCATATTTTAATAATAATAATAATAATGCATCGGTTATATATAGCGCTTTTCTGGACACTCAAAGACGCTTTACATTGCATTATTCATTCATTCCATACATGGTGGTGGTAAGCTACTATTGTAGCCACAGCTGCCCTGGGGTAGACTGACAGAAGCGAGGCAACCAGTCTGCGCCATCGGCCCTTCCGACCACCACCAACCACTCACTCACTACATTCGCTAGGCTTCCTGGTGTTACCAAACGGTCTCCCATCCAAGTACCGACCAGGCCCTTCCCTGCTTAGCTTCCAAGGTCTGACGGGATTGGGCATAGCAAAGGCGGTATGACTACCATTTATAGTATTGCTATTTCGTATTTGAAAATACTTCATCTGCAGTAGTGTTTTGGATCCAAATGGTCCTGGAGACACTGGCCACAGCTCACTGACAAAAGAAATACAAACAGATACCATAAGTCTGAGTCACCAGTGGTTCACAACATAGGGGTTTGGCCTCCCCCCAGGCAGAGCTTTGTTTGGTCAGAGGGTCAAGTGGGACATGTCACCAACTCCTTGAGGAAACACTTGAAATGGTTTTTAATGTCATATTCCTCATACCCATCACCATGAACAAAGCATCGGACCACTCACTCCCACAATCAGGACCTCGGATTTATTTAAAAACCCACATCCTTGAATGTGCTCTTGCTTCATAATAATATAATAATATCTTTTTTGTTGGCTTGTTATTATCTCAATTCAAGTGAGCCAACTCTGATTATTTTAAGCAAGGAGAACTTACTCATTGATAAAGCTTGAAAAGATAGAAAACTCCTTGGATAAAAAATGCAATTACAATAATGAGTGTCTCCAACGTTCACTAAATCTTGAGGGAGGATGCTTTTGATTTCAGGCCAGCAGCAATCTAAATATTTCCAGAGACATTTCATTGCCCCAGGCGTATTTTAGCTAAATGACCTAACACCCTCAGGACAAAATTAGAACAACTTCACAAACTTGGTGTGATTTCATACAGCACAAAGTTGGGCCACATCTTCGACAAAGATACATTGAAGTTGCTTTTGTAACAACATGCGCATCAGCTGATAAATTGCACAAAGTCTCACATACTGCCTCCAAAGCGAAGAAGGAATCTGCCATAAGATCTAGTCATATCTGGGCCATTGAAAACACGCGTCCCCCTGTGAGAAACAATAAGGTCTGATCCAAGTGGGCTGTGGTGTCGAAACCTCATATCTCCAGCGGGACACAAGAAAAACCATTTCAAAGTTAAACGCTTCCTTTAGGGACCTCAATCACACGCTTCTAGAGAAACGCTGCGCCATTTGACCCGGTCTGTATCAGTTAGAACACAAGACAGGTCAGGTATGCATGAGTCAGTATAATGCACATGATGTGTAAGAAAAGGGGTAAACAATTCCTTAAAAGAAATAGTAAATAATGATCATTTTTTTAATTCAACCCTTTGACCTTCCTCGTACACCGACTGTTTGTGCAGCAGAGTTTGGAGTTACACAGTGATTTAAACCTTGCTGGTGCAAACTGGCAACAAAAGTAACCCTGACTTATCTAACCCTGTTGTAGGAAAGCCTGGCTTACTTAATACTGATGCTTTTATTATAACTTAACCTCTTACTGAGCCTTAACTGAGCACATTTTCACCAATGCAGTTTTACCCAAATCTAAAAGCTTCTCGACTGGAGCTCACAGCCTATGGGCAAGATTAACGCCTCATTTGAAAGCTAAGACCAACAAAAGTGATCGTAACTTTTTTGTTGCGTTGTCGTCACATTTTCGAAATGTTTTTGTCATGTTTTTATTGTTTTTTTGTCATGTTTTTGTATGTTTTGGTGTTTTTGTATGTCTTTGTTGCATTTTTGTATTTTTTTTGTCATGTTTTTATCGTGTTTTTATAGTTTTTTGTCCAGTTTTTGTATTTTTTGTGTTTTTGTATGGTTTCTTTTTTTTTTTTTTTCATGTTTGTGGTTTCTTTTGCTGTGTTTTTACATTTTTTTGGTCGTGTTTTTGTATATTTTGTGTATCTCTTTGTCATTTGTTTTTTGTTGTGTTTCTGTATTTTTTGTCGTGTTTTTGTATTTTTTACGTTTTTTTGTCATGTTTTTGTCTCTTTGTTGATGTGTTTTTGTATTCTTTTTGTCATTTTTTTTCGTTGCTTTTTCTCGTTGCTTTTTTGTCATGTTTTCCTCACTTTTTAGTTGTGTTTTTGTCACTTGTTTATTGTGTTATTATTGACTTTCAGGCGAGTTTAAAAAAAAACTGTTTTCACCTTTAGGCAAAGCCAAACTAGAGAAGATATAAATTAACTAATGATTGTGTTGTTTTCGTCAACGATGTCCATTATTTCACTGACTCCACAGATCAGACCCAAACCACATGACACAGAGCTGGACTCACATGCTGATCTTTCTCTCTCTTCCCTTGTGCTCGATTCTGAGCACCAACTGATAGCAGCTGCAATACAGCGATGTCACAGGGACTTTTCTTTTCTCAGGACAAAATGTTTTTTTTCCCAATTATAGCGGTATGAAAGCAGAAAGCATGTTGATGGCTGTGAAGACGCCACGCTGTCAATAAAACAAAAACAAATCCATGATCAAAGGATGAGGAGAGACTAGGAACAGCCCTGTTCACAAATTAATGCATGTGTGTAATCTGTTTGTCATAAACTTGATACAACCTGGCAACCTTGATCTCTAATATGTCATCTATAGCTAGACTTAAAGGTGCACTATACAACTTTTTATGTGAAATTAAAGAGTTGATATTTGTGCGTATTTACCTTGTAGTGACCCGTTGGCTGTGAGCGGTCAGCATGGCACCTTTACTTTCGATCATGGTGACCTCAACAATGCTCCAGGATCAATTATTTTGTAGGTCATAGGGAGAGCGGTGAATACCTTCCAAACTATTGATTTATTAAAGACCACTGTGATGGAAAGTAAAGGCGCCATGCTGACCACTCACAGCCGCTGGGTCACTACCAGGTAAATAAGCACAAATGTCAACTTTTTTTTTTCCACATAAAAAGTTGCATAATGTACCTTTTAAGTCCAGCCAGTTTGAACTAACTTGAGTAAGGTTCAGGCTTAAATAAATTTGAAGATTTCGTACTTAGGCTTTGTTAAAGTCATGTGTGTTTTGTATGAGTAAAAATGATTTAACTTACCTTTACTTAAAGGGACTATACAGAGTTTAAAAATGTATTGTTTTCCTCCCCCACATGTTCCAGCAATGTCCTAATGTGTAGAATGAGCCCAGACCTGTTCCCCAAAACTGCCTCTAAAATCCTGCACTGTCACTCAAAAAGTGTTAATTCGGGTCCGAAGCTCTGTCACGCACAAGCTTAATATAGAAGCTGCAGTTACACGTAAGACCTGAGGTGGCAGTAGTGAGTATAAAAACGACCAACTTGCACCTAGTCCCTTTAAGCCTGACTAAATTAAACCAGGCTTGAGGTGGTTCATCCATATATTCAAGGGCAATTCATTACTGTTGTGCTGAGTCAGTGTAGGAAAAGTGTATATATAAATATATCAATATAAGTAAAAGTATTACTCTATAGCTGTGCATGTCTACTCTAAGGTGCTGATAGAGCAGATGTACTTTCAATAGTGACGCAAAGCTTGACCCCCCTTAGCCTTTTCTTAATGTGCCGCCAAGTTTGGCTTTTATTTTCCTTCGCGAGTTCTGGGGGAAAACACAACCAGGGAGCCATTGCACTAAAGCCTCTGGTTGGCAGGCTGCGTCTTCAAGCGCTTCAACACATGTCCCTGGAATCTGCTCTTTCACTAAATGATTTCTCGCACCATATGATGTTGATTAATCTTTTGTAGCGCCAGTAATTTTCCAAAATGTCCCACATCTTGCTTCTCGGGCGTTTGATGCTGAGCAGGGACGGACCAGGCTCCGGTGGTTTAATAACTTATACATGTTGGGGTCGTTTTTGCATGTGATGACTTTGTTTGTTGCAGAGGGATGATAGAGCGCTCTGTGCTGAAATGCATGAGCTGGTGAGTTATTCTTTAGTAATTTAGCGCAGCATGGAAAAGTAAAGTTGACAATAAAATACCAAAACAAAAGCAGACATGGACTACCACGGGCAGAGAATATTTGTGTAAACCATGGTCTAATGGATTTCTTCTCTTATAGGGTTTTATTTTTGTATCATTAATACTAAGTTAAGAAAAGATGTTTTGTTTTGTTCAGGCACAAAGTGGGGCAAAGGGATAAGACGCACTTACACTGACTTTACATGGCTCTTTTTAAGTGCCTAATCAAACAAAATGCTACTTAATGTCATTGGAATCTCAATCTTCCTGGTTTATATTTTAGATAGTTATTTTCTCCACTTGTATTAACTTATTGTTAATGTGAGAGGCACCATTGCCAAAGCAGTAGCTACATCACTAAGTGTGACAAAGGAGTGTGATGGGATTCATGGCTTTTTACTGGGAAGCGAACCAAATCTCAGCAATCTGTTCATTTCAGAGAACCCTTTAAAACATGGACAAACTTTAGATTTTTTTTTAATACAAATAAATCATTACAATTTAATCACAACAACTGTAGGCTTTAACTGTTGTGCAAAAAAGTCAGAGTAAAAATACATCTAAATGTAGACTCCAAAATACATTGGAAAGAGAATTTATGCTTCTTGCTTATTGAATGCATACGACCAATTCGATTTCCCCATTTGACTAAAGAGTGGGTATATTGTCAAACACATCTTTATCACTACATCACACTTTGTTGGTTAGAAAAAGTAAAATTGATCTAAAACAACTGAAACAATAGTTTCACCTTTTTTCCTGTAAGCCCCTCCCACCCTCCACTTGCTCCCCTTCGCTGTGCAGCTGTTTCATTTAAAAGAATAATATAAACCGTGTGTGACTGTCGTCAAGCTATGGTGAGATGCTACTCCGCGATGAGCAGATAAAGGGAAGCGTTTCCTGGGTACGTGGAATCTCAGGAGGAGCTTTTTGGGAGCTAGGATTAGCCATTGGGGAAGTTTCAAAGATTACTCAAAGATGTGCGAGTGAGTCGAAACAGCTCCAGGTATGCTTTTGATGAGAGAACAAACAAAGTCGATTTTGCCTTTAAGTTTTGCTTAAATGCTTAGTAAGTGTTGGGACTTTCCCTTTTCGTCACTAATTCCTGGTGTAAAACTATGATTAATATACTTTACCACAATTATTTGAGATGCATATTCACTTGTTCACTTAAAGCAGCACTATGTAACTTAATAAATCATTTCCGTAGTCCCTCTGGGGGTAATACAAGTGTTAATGGCATGATTGGGGGGGGGGGGGGGGTCTTTCATCTCCCCCTGGTGTCTCTGGCCAGAAAACCACAATTGCAACTTCCCTGCCTCCGGGTCTGAGGCGCAATACACACTAATGCAACCATGAAGAAGAAGCTAACAGGCAAACGGGCAAAGCTAACTGTGGGCTAGCGCCGCTTAAACAGTATTTACAGCCAAGTCTGAGTGAAAATAAAACATCTCCATTGTGTAATTGGATGAACAATTTCCGTCTCTCCCTTTGTCTTTTCTGTCAGCGTAGTATTTACTCTTACGGACGATTAATGAGTAAAAAACCACAACATGCAACGACACCTGCAGTGGCGCTTATGACCTCTAAGGGCATGAGTTACTTTGTACTGTTTTAAGTATTCACTTTAAATTGGCATGAATGTGTAAGTCTTTACTGTTCAAAAATAACAAATTATAAACAAAAATGATATTAACAAAAATCAAAATTGAGATGGCAAGTGTCTCAGCAGCAGACATCTGTGCAGTGACATATCGTAAGATTCCTTTGGCTTTGATGACAGTGTGTTAGTAACTCATAAATCACCAAACAAGACACGCTTTTGGCTTTGAGCAGAAGTAGCCGTTAACAATGACAAGTGACCATGACACAACCTCTCTGCGTTTCCAACCTGCTTCAGTAAACAGAGGAGAAACAGTTGAACTCGGCAGCTTTGCTTTGACCCCATCCGCCATGACACCCTCCTGCACCTGCACCGCTGCGGACCTCCGGGACCATCCCGACTGCTCCGGGGCCTGTTTGGAGGCTGCCGCTCTCTCCCTGTCGCGCCTGATGTGTGTATATCGTCCCATCCCTCCCCGAGCATAGCGCCCCTCTCTGGAGACACGATTAAAACGCGCTCGGGGCTCTCAGCTGTGTTCGCTGCTTGTCAAACGTCCTGCTTTATGGGCTTCATTAGTGGAAGGGGGGTGGGCTACATGTGCGCCGGGTGTTTTACTGCCACCGCTGTCCGTAAAGTCCAGCGATCATGACAGGCCCGACACGCACTAAATCACCTCGGCGAGTGGACTTGTCTGAGCCCAAACCGGACGAGGAAGACGGAAAGTGGAGTGATAAGTACTGTAGCATATCTGACCTCTCGAAAAACAGAGCTACATGCTGCACATTTTGGTGGACATATTTGGGGGTGTGTGTAATCCTTGAGGAAGTCAGAAATCGTTTCGATCACAATTATTGTACAGCGCCCGGGGCTAGGAACAGAAACGCAGAGCGGCTCAGCAGAATGGGTGTGAAGATGTGAGCCCGGATTAGCTTCGCTGTGACAACAGAAGAACCTGTGACATAATGAGAAAATAGCCTTTAAACGTCCTGTGCTAAAAAAAAGTGAGTTTTAAACTGCGGTCCAAACTCCAGTGCAGTCCTAACATCCCAATTCTTCAAGGTGATGAGTTTATAAGTAGATGGTTTAGTTCATTTGTAGAGCATAAATAAACAACCACAAAATGTTTACAACAGAAAAAGAGTGGGATGTCTGTGTTGGCTGTTGTGGATTTTCTTGCTTAATAAAGCTTAAGAGAAGTTTGTCTAGTCAACATGTGAAGTTTATTACACAAATGCATTTGCGGAGAGGGTTACACAGAACGCGGGGGTCATGGTAAGCTCTACTCTGCTCAGCCCTGGCACTACCTTTATAGGTGAGTGCCACAGACAGAGCAGCAGGACAGGGGTCATGCACAACAAAGGGAAGCCCAGAAACACAGAGAAATGGTAATACAGTTGGAGATGTTAATGCAGCCACCAAAAGGCACTTTGCATGGGAATGAAATCATGGTGGCGTTTGGAGGCAGAAGGAGATCTTTTGCTGTTGGGGAGATGGGCCATTTGGGACCTTTGTCTAAAGGTGCGAGGGCCTCGTCTGGGGTCCAGGAAAGGCCGGTCTCTCTACCTGGTTTAGTCAAAGGCCCAGCAGGGGACCCAAGACAGGACGCCAGTGTGGTCACCAACTTAACTAACTAAATACTAATACTAAAATGCCATAACATGGCTCTCAGTCGTACAGGTGTTCTTGAGTCATCTTCTGTACTCTGTAGTTGAAGTGTCGAACGTTTCGCCTCTCATCCAGAAGGCTTTGTCAGTGCGTTAAGGTTAAGCTCAGCTCGCAGCTCAGGTAAAGACCGCAGGGAGGAGTTCAGCTTGGCTTAGTCCCTCCCCTCTATTCACAGATATTCTCACCTGCGCTGAACCTTAGTGTCACTGACGAAGCCTTTTGGATGAAACGTTCGACACTGCAAAGTACAGAATATGACTCAAGAACCTTCATCAAAAGGACTAGGTTTAACTTCACTGAACTTATGTAGACCTACTCCTCCCTTAAAGGAACAGGCCACCATGTTTCCATACTGAGATATGTTCTTACCTGAGTTGATGCGTACCTGTCTGGTCTTTGTGCGTGCCCTCAGTCACGCAAAACGACCAAAGATGTTGTTCCAAACAAGGGTGAAGTTGGAAGCTACCTCCTCCATGGGCAAGCACAAAGACCAGACATATCAACTCACCTAAGCTCAGGTAAGAACATATCTCAGTATGGAAAAACGGAGGCCTGTTCCTTTAATGGCCCTATACCTGTTTTTTTCCATTACAATCAGTGACAGAGGAAGCCAATTAAAAAGTTAGCTGTGCTCCAAACATATTCCTAGCTTTCT
Source organism: Gobius niger (assembly GCF_951799975.1). Lineage (NCBI taxonomy): Eukaryota > Metazoa > Chordata > Actinopteri > Gobiiformes > Gobiidae > Gobius > Gobius niger. Next base: position 17,067,331 of record NC_136870.1, on the reverse strand, counting down.
TAACATGTCACATCCCAATTCTTCACAGGGACAAGTTTATAGGGTCACTTTTCAGGGTCACTTTCACAGAAATGTTCATGCAAGTTCATAAAGTTGATATAAATGCTTTATAATTAGATGCAGTTATACTAAAGGATGATAAAAATAGTATTGTTTCATCACTGAAAAAAAAAATCAGGTTTAGTGCCTTTAAGTATGTTTCATAGAGCAGAGCTGCGTGTTATGTTTACGACTAACCTGCACAGGGCTGCTACTTTAGGGTTTATGTGAGCACATGGACACAATTTTGCTCCTACTCCATATATTTCTTATGGAACCAAAGCAAAACTTCCCCACTGAAGTGACATCAGACATTTGTGCGCGTGAATTTCACACTTGTAAAAATGCACACTTGCGATGTCGAAATGATAAAATAAAGAAACAAAAAAACAATGTCACTCCACACTTTCTTTGACAGTCCAACAAGCTGTTGTTGGATGTGAACAGTGTCTTGTGTGGAAACTTCTCTGCTCTTGGTCTTTATAGATACTAATTATCAAAAACAATACATTGCAAAACGCACAGAAAATGTTTAGTTTCGGTAAAACCTTATTTGCTAATGGCTTTGATAAGCTTCTCCCACAATCTACTCAGTTTAATGTCTTTGGTGGCAAAGAGACAAAACCATATATTTGATCTAAAACATCGTCCCTGCCCCTAATCCAATGGTCTATTACTTTCTATTGTCTATAGATTGTTCAAGATGAATATTTTAAAATCTGTAAAATATAATAAAACCATGATGAACGGGCTGGCCAGCTGCTTTAGTCCCCAAATCAAATTACCAGACCATCAAGAGAGCGCTTATAATAGGCAGCCCCCAGTGCCACAAATCTAATATAGAGACTTATTCAGACTTACTGGCCAGGAGTCTCTTTTCCGACCAAATATGTCCCCTAATTCAGTAGGACATAAGTGTACTTAAAGCCAGAGAGTGGATACATATGGGAGAAAATGTGTTCCATCTCTTAGAGCTTAAAGCAGAGGTAACCTTATAGTTTTTGGATATGTCTTGAGTATAGAGACAGGGACTATATGGAGTCTTTGGAGATCTTCTTAATGTTGACTGATAATTCACTTTGTGCATTTTGATGTTTACGCAATCAGACTACTCCGACGATTGTGAAAGAGCTGCATACCTACATTTTGTCGTAGTAGCAGCAACAGTAGTAAGAACAGTGCTTGTGTTTGTACTAGTAGTAGTGAGTTTTCATACAAATAGAGGCCATAAAATCATGATCTGTGAATGCCCATACGTTTCACTCTTTGCAGGTGCACCACATTTCAAGCCTGGTCAGCCAAGCATTCCTACTTTCTGTTTACATCTGGGATCCTGCTCACAGCAAACCATTTACGGCAAAAAGTTTGGTATCAATAAATACAGACGGCAAAACTTCATACAAGGAGAGTGACCTAGTCAGGAGGGAAGAAAACCTCTCAGGGGAATCACAATTGTTTCCTGTTTTTTAGCTGTTTTCTGGCAGACTTTAAACATATAGTGTATATTACACACAATTTAAAGCAGGGGTGTCAAACTCATTTTGGGTCGCGGGCTGAAATTCAGCTCCCACGGCGGGTCGCGGGCCCCTTAAAATAGGAAACATTTTTCCAATAAATGAATAATAATAAGCTGTGATTTGGTCAAAGCCCCAACTTGACTGTTGCTTCATTAATAACAACGGCTTACACTTGTATTGCACTATGTATGTTTGACACTCCTGATTTAAAGGAATAGGCCACCGTTTTTTGCATACTGAGATATGTTCTTACCTTAGGTTAGACGAGTTGATGCGTACCTGTCTGGTCTTTACGTGTGCGCTCACGCAAAAACACCGAACATGTTGTTAGCATTTAGCCTCTCCTCCTCTTCTCTATGGACCCAAATGGGGGTGAAGTTAGAAACAACCAAGATCTTCCACATTTTCCCTATTTAAATACAGTTACGTGAGTAGTTACACGATCCAAGTATAGTAACACAAAATTGAACATGTCGATTTTCTAAGCAGATAAACAGGGGTACTATATTGTTAGGCATAACTACCTTAGGAGCACTTCGACGTCCGCTCTGTAAAGTAGATTAGTAGTATAGCTTTGTGTAACTATACTTGGATCATGTAACTACTCATGTAACTGTAAATAGGGAAAACATGGAGGAGCTTGGTTGCTTCTAACAACATGTTCAGTATTTTTGCATGACTGAGCACACGCGTATGCAAAACCGGTGGCCTATTCCTTTAAGTCAAGCCAAAATCGAGTCCATATGTTTTTTTTTTTTCACAGCTAATTGTCCAGTAGAAGCGAAAGAAGTCACTCGTTGCTAATGTTAGCATATGTAGCATGACGCTAACGTAGATTCTTGTAAAGCATTTGCTTTGTATGTTTATTTAGTTGGAAAATATATTCATAACTCAGCATTTGTAAAAGTAATGGTGGAGAAATAGGCAGTCCTCCCTGTCGCTGCTTTGAACATGACCATATATGGGATAGGTCATTCCAAAGATGCCGTCTGGATCTATCCAGTCACAATTTACAGTTTCAGTCACTCACTCGCACATTCAAGGTGAATGTCATGTTTTGCCCAAGGATGCAATAACAGTATGTACGATGCCAAGATCTTAATGTGAACCTTCAGGTCTGTTTACCAGGTGCATAAAAGAGCTGAACGTTTGTGAGATGTTCTGACCCAGCCATCTAGTTATCACAGTTAGAACAAAAGTACTATGCCATGATGGATTTAATCGGTATTACTGACTTTGCCTCTCACTGGTTGTAATATTTTGGTTGATATGTGTTTGCGATCTCCATAAAACACATGGATTTCAGAGATTTCGTGCCTTGGGCTTATAGCTGACCATTCTTTCTCAAGCAATTCCACCTGTCTACAGCTCATTTGCAAGCAGAGACTGATGTTTTACTGAGCCGTGACATGGATCAAATTTTCTGGTGGATAGTCTCACCCAGCTCATTTCAATACCTGTATTTGCAAGCTCTGTCACCACATGGATTCTCACGCTTTGGCACCAGTCGACAAGTCAGCGATTCTGGCAACTTCATAAGCTCAACACCCTCTTCTCTGGTGGTCTTCAGTGCACACCGTGAACACATTTAGTAAGAGAAAACTGGCAAAGCTGCATAACTGGCAACGCGGCTTTTCATCTTAGTACAGAGGAGTGTGTATGGCACTGCTATGGGAGCTGACAGCCCTGTCGTGAATTTAAACAACTCACAGAGGACAAGTGTCTGGCAGCGGAGCGAACTTCTGAGGTGACGCGCGCCATAAAAAAGGCCAACAAGCGTTTAATCTCCTTCAGTAAAAAGTAGCAGGTTCTATAGCTTTCCCGCATTCCCCAAAAAATACAAGCAGGGTCCAACAACGCAGATGGGGGTTGAATAATTCATGGCATTGCAGGCAAAGTGTCCTCATGAAGCCGCTCTATAAAAATACTCCCATAACATCATCCCGCTCACCCCACGGCTCGCAGCGCGGGACAAGGCACCTGGGAGATATCCACTGGCCTCCAATACTCATGACTCAGACTTCATCACTGCAGCCTGGGGAGAAAAACTAAAGGTGGACAATTTCTAAAAACAAATACCAACATAATGAAGAAAATCTTAGTTTATTTTCACACAAAATGTGTTAATGTTAATGTGAATGACTCTTTTTCTCTCTTCTTGACTCACTTTAGTTTGATATGAGTGATCATTTTGAACCAGGTTTGTTCCTAAGGCTAGAGGAGACGACAGTAAAGTCTCTCTTTGAACAATTTACTGACCTAAACGTAGCTTTTACACAGCGTTCCAAATTATTATACAAATTGTATTTCAGTGTCAAAAAGGTAAAAAAAAACTGACACTCATGGATGGTATTGTGTCTCAAGGAAAAAGGGTCTCTCTGCTGTTGAAAAGCATGAAATAGTTGAATGCCTTGGTCTCGGTATGAAAACCTTCAATATTTCATGAAAGATTAAGCTAAATCAACGTACTGTTAAGAGATTTGTGGCTGATTCAGTGCACACACGGGTTTGTGCAGATAGAGGCACAATGACAGACCAGACCAGACAAATACATCAGATTAAGAGAACAGCTGCTACAAAGCAGCAAACAAGTATTTGAAGCTGCTGGTGCCTCTGGAGTCTCCCGAACATCAAGGTGTAGGACATAACAGTTAGGCATAAACCTTCTATCCGGCCTCCCCTAAACTGTTCATACTGTAGAATGCTCACAAGCAGAAACGGCGATAGTGGCTCAGAAATACATGAAGACTCATTTTCCAACAGTCTTGTTCACTGATGAGGCCGTGTAACCCTTGGATGGTCAGATGGATGGAGTAGTGTATGGTTGGAATGGCCACAATGTCCCAACAAGGCTGTGATGTCAGTAAGGAGGTGGCGGAGTCATGTTTTGGGCCATAATCATGGGGAGAGAGCTGGTCGGCCCCTTTAGGTTCCCTGAAGCTGTGAAATGACCTCTGAAAAATATTCAGTTCACAGTTTCTGACTGACCACTGTCTTCTATGCTACAAAAAGAAGAGCCGTGCTTTCCCAAACAAAATCCTCTTCATGCATGACAACGCACCACGTCATACTGTAAAGAATACCTCTGCTGCATCACTGGCTGCTATGGGCATAAAAGGAGAAATACTCATGATGTGGACCCCATCCTCCCCTGACCTCAACCCTCTTGAGAACCTTTGGAGCCTCAAGCAAAACATCTATGAGGGTGGGAGGCAGCTTTCATCCAAACAGCAGCTTTTTGAGGCTATTCTGACATTCTGCAAAGAAATCCAAGCAGAAACTCTCCAAAAACTCACAAGTTTAATGGATTTAAGAATTTTGAAGCTGCTATCACACAAGGGCTCCTATGGTAAAATATAACTTGACCTGTTAATATTTTTTTGATTGAAATAGCTTTTGATTCAGTAAATATGACCTCCTAATACTGCAAATTCAACAAATGACAATTTTCAGTTAATTACAAGCTTTAAAATGTATTGAAACGATGAGTTACATAATAATTCATTTATTGTGGGAAAAAAAATCTGTTATCACTGAGAGGTTTTTCCAACCACATTCAAATGATCCTCTAACAGTTAAAGACTCAAAAATTATGCTGACTCTCGTTTGAGTTGACAGTTTAGGAAATCAGAGAAAAATGGCATTTGCATAATAATTTGGAACGCAGTGTAAATGTGACTCCGACACAAGCTTTGACTTTTTTTTCAAACATTGGTACGTTCAATAACTCGTCACTCTGACACTGCTGACATATGATAGAAGTACTGCCAGTAGATGAGAATGTGTCAGAGTGCGGCTGGATGCTGTGGGTTTGTTGCAGCAGATGGACCTTGTGTCTGGACTTGGCCTGAAAGGAGGTCCACCGCTTACTCCGACTCTCTGCGTTCTTTTTGGCAAAGTTAAGAGTAACAGTTGTCCAGGCCTGGCTTTAATGTGCTTCCAAAGTCAAGTACAACAGTTTTATTAGAACAGCACTTTGCCCTCACGGGAGATAGTGACGTGAAGGAATAAAAAGCGAGGATTAATGAGGAAGAGAGAAGGAACAAGTGAACATCGGGAGTGCAGTAAAGCAGGTATTCTTAAATCGTTCAGCCATGTACTAAATGTGTTTTTACAATGGTTTTGAATACTGCACATTCTTAGTCTTTTGTGGACATATTTAGCTGTTTAAAAATGCAATAGAGTATATAAGGATGGTTAAGTCAAGTTCAAGGTTTATTTCACTGGCCTCACAAAATTTGGGGTTTTCTTGACCCATTTCCAGATCGGTTTTGGTCAGATGTAGTTTTCGGCTCATGGGAAGTAATATATTCAGAAGTTTCCGTACCAAAGAGAAATCGCACCAAAAGTACCAGTAAAGTATACAAAAGTTTTATGAGCACTACCGATGAGTAAAGCATCCCAAGCAGTGTTTTCTTCTAATTATGAAAACTACTTTACTGGGGTGAAAAAAATCAAACACATCAGTAAATAAAAAGCCATAATAATACACTGTCACAAAAAGAGCCATTCAAGTAATCTGTTGAATTCATGAATACTTCATACTCATAATGTCATTTTGGCCTTTTTGGTTTGAATTACTGCCTGAGTGTGGCGTGCCCTTTAGGATAGGTCTGGATATATCAGTCCAAGGTCAATAGTTCAGTGTGTGGGACTTTGGGCCATGTGGACATGGTGCTGGGTTGTGCTGATGATCAAATCTACATTTAGACAGAACTGGGGAGCAGAAGAAAGCTCTGTGTCCTCTAAAACCTAGCATGAAGTGACTTTGGTCACTTTTCTCTTTAGAAAACAGAGTGGCCTACTGACTTCTATTATAAAAGATGGTACTGACACTGGCTCTGTTTGGGAAAGCTAGTTTTTTTAACTTATTAATTGTCCGTGAGAGTAAATACTACGCTGACAGAAAAGACAAAGGAAGAGAGGGACATTGGAAATTCTTTTTTTCACTCAAACTTGGCTGTAAATACTGTTTAAAGTTGCGCTAGCCCGCAGTTAGCTTTGCCTGTTAGCCTGTTAGCTTCTTCTTTGTGATTCTATTAGTGGGTATTGGTGACTCCGGTCCGGTGGCAGTCAAGTTGCAATTGCGGTTTTCTGGCCAGAGACACCGGGGGGAGATGAAAGACCCCCGAATCATCCCACTTGTATTACTCCTAGAGGGACTACGAAAAGGATTTATTAAGGTAAACAAGTTACTTAGTACTGCTTTAAAGTACAAATATCAGTTTTTCACTCATTGAATTGTCATTTTTTGAGAGAATTTACGCATTCTTTGGTGGCAAAACAAAAATCAAATGATGGTCACTACTACCACAAGTGTATATACACATGGGGTTTTGGAAAGGCTGCATCATGGAGGTGTAAAACGGCTACCAAAATAAATCTGCAGTCACAAATGGAAATGTGAGTGAGTGAATTTACAATAATTACAAGTGACATTAACAGTATGTGAATTTACTCAATCTTAAGTCCACAGAGGAAACATTTCAGACTTGACTTGGTCACAATGAAAGAGGAGAACAACTTTTCAAAATTTCATTGCTTGGCTCAAAGTTTTATTTCAATCATTGTACAGTATAAATTTACATTGCAATAACATTACGGTCCAAGTGCCTGAAGCTATACTCTGTACTCTGTGAGTGAGCAGGACGTCTGATTACTCCACTGTTTAATACTGTTTATCATTGAGTCTATGAGCCGTGGAAATATTGGTGTAACAGTGTTTCAGTATATACTGTAGAATCTGAACCCATTACATCAACCCACCAGCAAAGCGAGGACATGTGGCTATTCACGGACTTCAGCCAAATTCTAAATGCATGAAATATGGACAAGCCCTAAAGAAATAAACAGGATTTCGACAACAATATAACAACCTGCAAACTAAATGTTATGGTGTTGCTTTTGTGTTTACCCTGGGCAGAAGGTCAAAATCGCTGTGTTATCAAAGAGTGGTAAACAAAGTGTTGTCCGTGCAAATGTAGCTTATTATAATGTTTACAAAAGACTTCAGTTCGCATTTTCACGTCGTGGGGTGCAAAACCAAACACAGCAGTGCCGCAGAGTCCATTTTCAGTTATCAAATGAATGCAATGAGAACAGAGCTGCAGGGGGTAAGAACCAGGCTATTTTATTTATTTATTTATCTTTATCTCAAGTTATCAGTCAAGGAAAGGCACAGCAACATCCACCGTCTGTCTAAACCTTCACCATGACTTGTGCCGGTGTTCTGTCGAAATGTGCAAATCCATGTATTTCAGCAGCCTCTTGTCATTATCATATAACTAATAATACACCACGTTCCAAATGATTATGCAAATTGTATTTCAGTGTCAAAAAGGTAAATGCTATGGGCATAAAAGGAGAGAAACTCATGATGTGGACCCCCTGACTTCAACCCTATTGAGAACCTTTGGAGCTAGCAAAACATCTGTGAGAGTGGGAAGCAGTTCACATCCAAACAGCAGCTCTGGGAGGCTATTCTGTCAATCCTATTTTAAAATATAACTTGGACTGTTAAGATGTTTTTGATTGAAATAGCTTTTGATTTCAGTAAATATGACCTCCTAATCCTGCAAATTCAACAAATGACCATGTCCAGTTAATTACAAGCTTTAAAGTGTATTGAAAAGATGAGTTGCATAATCATTTGGAACAGTAGATTTAGTTTTTTTTACTATTTATTTATTTTTTGAAAAAAATACTGTTATCACTGGGAGGTTTTTTCAATCACATTCATAAAGTTAAAGACTTGAAAATGATGCTGACTCTCATTTGAGTTGACAGTTTAGAAAATGTCATTTGCATAATAATTTGGAACGTGGCGTACAGCTCCACCGCCACTGAAGAACTTTCTCAGACTTTGTTCTGAGAAAAATACGAGAGCCACTCGGTCCACAGTAAATAAAAACTGCGTAATCCCAAAAAGATCCTCAGCCTTTGCGCAATTTTGCCTTCTCATTTCACTCCATTAAACAGTGGAATGAGCTTTCAGACAGTCTGAAATTGTCTGTAGATCTTCATAATTTTACTTAAAAAGTTAATTTTTAGATTATCAATCGTGTCAGCATTGATGAATGTATTGTAAATTGTAGAGAATGTTTAGTTTTTTGTATACACTTTTAATGTATTTTATGTAATGATTTTATTGTAGATTAGATTTGTTGATAATAATTGTAATGTTTTTGGTGTACTCACCTGTCCAGGGACTGCGGATGGATAATCTGGTTTTGTACATTGTCCCTGTTTCAATAAACAATCAACTAAACTAAAACGTTAACATTTTCTGTAATTTCTAAAAGAGAAACATGTGCTCCATGAAGCTCATGTAATGTTGTACATGTTTAGCCAATATTGCATGTATATATCATATCAAAATAGCTTTATGATATTTCCAACACAACTTATATTATAGGCTGTTATGCCACATACATGTATATCTATAACATGCATTTCTCTTTCATAATAATCATTTTAAAAAGTTTTAACATTAGTAAATAAGCAGAAAAATACAGTATTACATTGACAATGAGGCTGCTGAAATAAGTAACAGTTTGGTGGTTTTATGAAAGAAAAGGGATCATTTCACTCTCCCATGACTCGAAGCAGTTGTTGTTGCATGAGGGGATGCGATCCTTGACAAGGGTGCACGTTTCGGACACAGGGATGGCACGCAGTATGACACATCTCATATTTTGGTTCCAAGGATTTTCTAATTATCAATCACTTATAATCACTTATATAATCACTTAAGTGTTCTTTGAATCACAAAGAGCAAATCATTTTCATTGGCAGAAACCCTGCTCAACTTATCGTCTTAAAATGCTGCTGTATTTGTGAACTGCTTATTTAGTGAAACATCTTATGATATATATTTAAAGAAAAGTTCAAAAGGTTAACAGTTAGCCGTGCTTTTTGAGCAGGCATCGTTGCAGCGTGAAACAGCGGCTTTACGAGCACATAAAAGTCCGTCTCGCTGCAGCTCTTTGGATTGTGGTGAAATCCCTTAAATGGTTAAAACAACAGTCGGGTTCTGCGGCTTTCTTAAATCACCCCTTCCACTCACTCCAAGAGCAAAACCATCGCATACAATGTCTCGAACCAACCCTTTCAAAAGCCCAAAGTAACGTAATACGCTAAAGTGGTTGTGGTTGCACACAATAGTTTGTATTTCATTAGCTGAGTTTAGTAACGGAGACTTGTGGATAGGTGTGTACTGGAGACTATAAACAACCATGACAACACTATTTAGTCATACTCTGAACTTTCCTAATAACCACCACATTTATCATTGCAATTATAGTTGGAAAAGACACAGACATTTTAGAATTATGAGGTGAAATGAGTAATATTTCAAACAGAGATTAGGAAGTTTCCATATTTTGGAAACACACCCTTGATACCGATACAGAGGACACATCTGCGCCTCGTGCTGCAAGAGGAGTCGTTTGTCTTTGTTCTAGCGGAGCTTTGATTAGAAACATCAAGTATAATCTCCGTTTTGGTCGGTCATAATCACTTTCATACAGGGCAAGGTTTAGGTATCCGATAGTGTGAACGTTCCCTTCCTGAATCAGGCTTTGAACATCTCATCATTGATATACAGCTTCCAAGAGCGCAGATCTTGAAATGCTGTCACAGTTTCTGCATTGCACCTGCTTTTTGCATAAAGGAGACGTTCAAACTGTAGTGATGTGGTCTATGCTAAGAGTCTTTGCTCGTCTGGGATCTCGTATCTTCCCAAATTCAGGTGGCAGCTTAACCAGTCAGTAAAACAAATGGTGCATCGATATCAAAACAGACATGGCGGCACATGCAATTCAAAGAAAATATCTAAATTGCGTTTCTAAAAAAAAAAGTGAGAAGAGAAAGAGAACGTTGAAAGTTTTCCCTAAATGATGCTTGTTGCTTAAAGTAACAGGCCACCGTTTTTCCATACTGAGATATGTTCTCACCTGAGCTTAGACGAGTTGATGCGATCTTTGTGGGTGCCCTTAGTCACACACACCGACCAAAGATGTTGTTAGCATTTGGCCTCTCCCAGCATATTCCTATAGCTCCAAACGGGGGAGGAGTTGGAAGCTACCGTGCTCTTCCACGGGCACGCACAAAGACCGGTCAGGTACGCATCAACTCGTCTAAGCTCAGGTGAGAACATATCTCAGTCTGGAAAAACGGTGGCCTGTTCCTTTAAAGGGACTAGAAGGAACTTGTAACTTTATACTCACTACTGCCACCTCAGGTCTTACACGTAACTGCAGGTTCTATATTAAGCTTGTGCATGACGGCACTACTGACCTGACTTAACAACTTTTTGAGCAGCGCAGGATTTTAGAGGCAGTTGTGGTGAATGGGCTTGGGCTACACATAGGTCATTGCTGGAGCAAGTAGGGGGTAGAAAATACATAATTTTAACATTTTCAAACTCTTAAGTCCCTTTAAGAGATATCCTCTTTCACATTTGAGTGATGTGCTACAAATAAATGGCTCTAATTGGGTCATCATTATTGGATGGTAGAAGTGATTTGCTGTGAGCTGAGTTCTGGAGGCTCATGAACAAAATGTAGCAGGCTCGCCAGTCTATGTGAGGACTGTTTCTACAAAGACAAAGTCCAATGGCAATTTAACTCTTGTTCACATTATATAATTATTTGATTGACTTGATTTGATTGTGAAATAAAAGCCTTTGCGTCTCAATAAAAAAATATTCATCCAGAACTAAGACCTTAGTCCACCTAAGTCTTAGAGCCAGAGCTGTCATGGATGTTTTTGTCAGCGTAACCTAATAAAAAAAGATCTGTACTAAATACCCACTCATGCAAGTCAAATTCAACACTGGATGTTATATGTGGCTACGTCACAAGAGAAGCACAACTGCAAACAAATATGCCAGCGATAAAAACAAGCTCCCAATGAGCAGACACCAACAATGCTGTCTGTCCAGTGGATGATCAAAATAAAAAAAATTGGAAAAAAGACCAAAAACATATTTTAACAGATCGAGAGGCGAGTCCACTCACAGTATAGACAGGTATGTAGTTTCCACCGATAAAAGCGTGAAATAAATGTTTAGATTTAATATTTTTGTATGTATTAAGAGAATTGTTAGGGAAGAAGGCTGTAAATGCACGAGAAGCTCCAGTGGAATCCAGTCAGTCCAAACCACTGGAGCAGGACTGGTGCTTATTATTCACCAAAGAAAGGGGAAAAATATACACTGGCTGGTTCAATATAAAATTGATAGGCTTGTTAGTGACTTTATTATACTTCATACTGCATTCAAGGTCTTGTGCTGCTGGACCTCCTGTATTCACCACATTGGAGGTGCATTTTATGTCCATCCAACACTTTGTAAAATAAGATACAGTGTTGCTTTCCAACGTCAACACCGGTGAGTTACAGTGTGAACAGCTTCATTTGTGGCTTCTGAGCTATAACGACCTCTTCTATCAAATCCCTGAAACAACACAAACCATGCTCTGAGAAATGAGTTTGCGCCATTGTTATAGCAACCTCAAAAACAAAATATGAATTACTTTACACAAAATATAAAACAGCCTTGATTCGATGCATATCTCAGCAAAAGCTTGTGAATTCTCTTTTATTTCATTCTTCGAGATATTAAACTGTCAGGCCGCGTTTATCGCTGACATGGCCGCCAGCGATATTCTCTTTTTCGAAAACGCCACTCTGCTTTCTACCAGCCTCTGCGGACTTCTAAACGCGGGCCTGGCTTAAGGATTTGTTGTCGAACCCCAATTTCTCAGTTTAAATAAGTCATCGGGGACAGACCAAAATGTGAACGCGACTAAATGGGGCCTGCGTTGATGAATGAATGTAAACAAAAGCACGTCAGATGTAGAGAGGGCCTTTAACCTCATCTTTTTAAATGACTGGACTCTACAGCATTGCCAGTAAGAGGTGATGCGCAAAAGGCCCCGAGCATTCATCAAATGCAAGGCCGGCATGACTGTAAGTTAGTAGCCAGGCCAGCCAACTCTTTCCCCATTCTATACAAAGAAGTCACATACAGTAGGAGGAAATAAGTGAGTACAAGCTTTAAAAATGCTTACATTTCTGTTTAAAATGTTCATAAAATGTGGTCTGATCTTCATTAAAACACAAGAATGAGTAAACAGTGTCTGCTTAAACTAATACCACCCATACAATCACATTTTATCATATTTTTATTGGCTATAACATGTTAACATTCACAGGACAGCGAGGAATAAGTGAGTACACCCGTGACACATTGTGATAAGGGATGTTCTACACCAAACTCCAGGCTCCACAAACTCCTGCTTTAGAAAAGAAAGCATGAGCTAACATGTTGAAAGGACTCTCTAGCATGTCAAAGAAAAGAAGAGAGAATTGTGGAAGAAGTTGGAACAAATTTGATCTCATATGAAGGGTGTGCAGTTGGTTGTGATGGCCGATAAGCGAGGCAACGGCTTATCTCTCTGGTCCCATCTAAGGGTTTAAACGCAGGGGTGTCCTGGGAAAACTTGGACCCCGATGAAGGTCAGAAGTCAAAGTTGAACCAATAAACATTCATTATCAGTGCCTCCCTTGTGCCCACAATTCATCTGTCCATCACCTTGTCCAGACAAACAGCGGCTAATCTCCTTGAAGGGGCAAGTGGAGACTGTCAGTAAAGCCAAGCACAGACAGGAAAGAGGCTCACAAACACTTAAGATTTAAGTCCAGCTTTGGAATATCTTTAAACCTTTTTATGTCTTTTAAATTGTCTTAAAACCTGTACTTGGCATAAAGCAAATGACTGCATAGTAACTCTACAAGTCACTGCGGACTCTCGCACTGGCTGCAGGCTCCATTTGAGCTCAGTCATTTTGTCTTGATTGTGGTTGCTTTTACCAGAGCTTATCCATTTTAATTAAGACATTATTTCCCCACTCAGCCATCTGCTTGTCAATGCACATGCTGCCCCTTATGCACACTTGGGCACGGAGCCATTTCGTTTTGCCAGTTTGATGCAATTAGCGGCGAGTATGGGGGGCTTTAGGTTGATTCTCTGTTATTTTTGAGCCTTAATGGCGGAAAATGTCATAAATGCGTGTCCAAATGAGAAACAGGAGCCATTGTCAGTCCGCGTTACTCGCTAGCTGATGCCTTCACTTCTCCCAAGTCGAAACGCTGAAGCAATCCCGATTGTCAAAGTATTGCACGTCGGCCCCCATCAAGTGCATTCTTTGCCGTCTGTAGTATTGGAGACACTTGTTTTTAAGGGCAGTGTCCTGATTAAGTAGCTTTTAGAGGGTCCACGACGCAGGAGGACATTCGCTTTGAACTTTGACGGTTTATAATTTTAGCTTAACATCCATTAGGCTCCACTGACATCAATAGTGCCCGCCTTGAAAGACTTGTTGGACATCTTTAAATGATTACCCCGAGTTAAACTGGGCCTTCAGGAGTTAAAAGAGAGCTGAAAGGAGGGTCGAAAAAAGGCCTCCCAGGAGTGCGGCACATGGGCTCCACACCGAGTCAGCTGAGGAGGTCAAACATTACAACATAATTTAGCAATCAGGGAAGACTGAATGGAAAAAAGAACTGAGCGGATCACAGCTGATGTCACACCACACAGCGAAAGGACGTAAACAATGCCATTCCACACCCACTGGTCTTGCATAAATACAGAAAAGTGCCCCTGCAATGAAGAAAAGACATTTGACAAACTGACCGAGGGTGTGTGAGTCTCAAAGGAGATTGGTATATGGTGTCTGCCCCATATTACATCTTTTGGGGCTTTTACTCAACAATTTTAGCCGCCTTAGCCTAGATTGTTATCATAAAATAACTTTTATAATGAGTTTCTAAAATACCTCTTTGTTTATAAATGTAAACAATGAAGTTACACCAAATGCCAGCACAGGGTGTTTCTGGAGTGCTGCGGAAATTCAACCCGTAATTGACTAAGTCTCCCACTCTTAATTTGTTTAGCCGCTTCACTCAGTCATTGTAATGTTACCGAGGCATGTTTTCCAAGGCTAATGTGCTCTGCTTACGCATCCACTACACCTGAAGCACATTTGCAGCACGTTAGGTCACCACAGTGAAGTGTAAACAGTCCACGCGACTGCCCTTGACTCACCACTGGGGCTTGAGGAGGTCCTTGTCGGCCATAGTCATAGACACATTTGCTTGACCGTCTGTTGCAGATTTGGGTGATCGGTTTTCTGTCAATGGGTAAACAAAGTAAATCATGCATGTGGCATGTTCTTTTAGGTGCCTTCCTTGGTGTCGCCATCTGTCTGTCTGTATGATATTGTTGGAATGAATATGATGCTAGGGCGACGTGTAAACAGGCAGCGACCTCCCTCTCTCTTGGTTCAGCTGTGTTTTTTGCTTTTTTCTGCAAACTGCATTTGTGGTTTCTGTGCTCCACATTGTTTTACTGGATACTTTTGTACGTAGGGTACTGGTCTTGAGAGAATTTCGATTCATATCAATGAGATGACAATATAATCTTTTCATCTTGAATGATGGTCCTTTGTAGGTGTTTGTTTAAAAGTAAACAAACACCTACAAATTTCTTGTTCTGAAACACTGAAGAGGCACCAAGAGGTGCTACAAAGGACATCAGAGGACATAGAAAAACTGCACTAACATCTGACATATCTGGATGAAACATGAAACACTGATTAGAGATGATAGAAGTGATAAAGTTTGTTCTGAATGAGATTGTGATAAGAGATGTTCTACATATTTGTTACACACTAAACTCCAGGCTCCACGATCTCCTGCTTTAGAAAAGTATGAGCTGACATGTTGAAATGATTCTGTAGCGAGTAAAGAAAAGAAAAAAATTGGTTGGAAGTTGGAACAAATTTGACCTCATACAAGTGCATATGAGATGCAGTTGGTTGTGATGGCCAATAAGCAAAGCAGCACAAGGAAACAAAGCAGCAAAAAGGAAAGAAAAAAGGGACAAATGAGGAGGTTTCCAGGTGGTATCCTAACCCTAACCCTAACTCTAACCCTAACCCTAACCACACAGCTATGCCACACATGCATTCTGTCCTTACTGTTCTGGCTAATGGACATTCACTGGCAAATTAAACAGATTAACTGGTAAACTCTTCTCAGAAGTTGGTGAAAGACTGTTTTGGAGGAGGTGGAACTGACCAGTGCAGGACACCATGCTCTGCAACAGGGACAGACCCAGGAGGCGCTGCACCGTTTCAGAGGATCAGAGGAGCGTTGAAGGCAACCAGTCAGGTTTCCTTCGGGTGCTACGGTTTCCTCGACCTCTGAAAACGTGCTGGTCTTACTGGTCTTACTTACTTACTTACTATAGCTATCCCTATATTCAGTCATATGACTTTGTTGTATAGGTGCCAGGACAAATATGTTGTTGTTTTTCTTTACCCTGAAAGCCAGGAGATCCAGTCTCTCTATTTCATTTGACTCCTGACCCCAGAAAAGACCCTACAGTACAGTGTTTTTAGTGGTAGGGGAATCTAGAGCTTCTGAAGAACATAAACTGCAGAAGGAAAGACCTCACGAGATCTGGTTGATCTTGTTGCTGTGAGGTGCGAGGGTTAACCTGCTGATGTCTTGAATCATGAATTGCTATGGCAACGGTCCAAATTTGACATAATTTGGAAAGTCATAAATAGGCAAAGGTGCACATAGTCCACCCCACATTCATTTTTGCTGACCAATCAATTCTATCACCAAGACTAATCTTCTCTGAAGTTGAACATCCATATTTTGGCCTCCTGTCATCTTCCACACACCCACATTCAGCTGGCTGGATCCCAGTGAAATCTTTGATCTTGAGAACTTTATTTCACATAGAGCAAACAAAAGGCAATACGGTATATAAAAGTTGTGTGAGGGATCATTTGACTTGTGATTTATGCTAAAAGCTTCATAAAAAAGAACAAAACGACTTCCACAGGAAAAAACAAATCTCCTGCTCTCGAAAAGTTTCAACAGATCAGCCACAAACAATCAAAAACACACGCTGCATTCTTCCCACACGTCTGTGATAGCGTTTTCAGCAAGCCACTGTTTACCCTGGTTTGGCTCCAGCTATCGCTTGATTAAACGTAGCAGCCATTTTGAGCATAAACCCTCCATGAAGCTCTGGCCCATTAAAAACACTGGCTATGAGTGTTACCAAACCTATGAAGTAAAATACCCCACACCTGCAGCTTCAATTCCCAAGAAACCTCTGCCCAGTGCCAAGATAAAGAGTGTTCATTTCTATGCAAATGCTCTCAACTCCTGCATAGCCGCCGCAATAAACGTAATTAATGATCGTGTCATAATTTTGTTTTCCCTCACACCAAAACATATGCCGGTAACGTGTTTAGAGAAATGATTGAATAACCGTGTCTAGGAACGGGGCTAAATGTTGATATGGCACCACACCAAGTCATAATGCATCATAAGTTACGTTTTACTTCGAGAAAACAAAACTTTGCTCATTTTAATTTAACTGCCAGGCCGCACGGCTCAGTTGCAGTTCTCCATGATCTGTTTATCTCAAAAAAATGTGTAGTGAAGGCGCTTATGTTTTGAGCTTGGCTCGGTCAGAGTCATCCACGTTCATTTCAAAAAGTGAGAGATAACAGGTCCCTCATATTTTGTCAAACATTTTTGGAATCTTAGAGGGATCTTTTTTAGATTGGAGACATGCAATGGCTCAATCACAGTGTTCAGGGGTTAGAGAGTGAACACACAGATTGGCGGTGATGGTATACAATTTAAATTACTTAGTACTTATTCACTCCCTTAAGATTACTTCAAGACAAAAAAAAATGTAGTGATACTTTTGTGAATAACTGTCCAATAGCAAAGTAAATGCATTCTGAAAGTATTCCTGCTTGATATTATTACAAGCACCTTTTCTTCTTCTTCTTCTTTAAGTAGGGGTCCTGAACTGCTTGCTTGGTAATTTTGAGGGGTCGCGGCCTAAACCGTTTGGGACCCCTTGATCCAAAACAGTGGTTCGTAATTTGGAGCCAAGTCCCGTGGGTGTTGCGTTTCCAGGGCATCCATGGAGCTTTGCCTGGGCAGGTCTTGACAATATTTTAAGCAAATCAAATGGCATGATATCAAAGTGGACCAAAAAAACGAGTCTTTGAACTAGTCTTTGAACCCACCTCGCATTGTGCAACAGCCTTCGATACTAATAAGGATGCTATCGCTGCTTATCAATACATGTGTGGGAAGCGAGATGATTTGGTGAGCAGCTCCAAAGAATGTGTGTGGGTTTTAATTAGTGCCGAAAGTGTCTGTGTGGCTTGGGCAGCCGTTGGAGCGAGGTCAGAGCTGTCAGGCCCCGGCGTCGCGGTGCCAGGCTGCAGAAGGTGATCGGGGCCAGCTGGTTCTCAAGACGTGTTTACGCGACCGTGTGTGCGCATATGCCAAGACGAATATCCTCGCCACTGCGTCAGGAGGCAGCGCCGCACGGGCTGCTGAAAACGGGCTCTCAAAATATTTGGGAGTGCTTGCAAATATTTGAGAAGTTAGACATGAAAGCTCGACTACTAACACGGTGGAGGGGCTGAAATGGGAGGGGAATAAACGGCGGATTGTTTTGAATTGGATTTCTCCTGAACTGTATATTTACGAGGCTGCCCGGTAAACAGCAGACTATCTGGCTGTGTCGTACATTAGCAGCCGCTCCACAATGTTTGAGAGCGCTTTGATCAATTGGTGGAGAAAAGCCTCGGTTGAGCCGGGCCTTTAATCCGCGGGGCTACTTGAATGGCATTTTTTTTTTTTACAAGGATATTTCAGAAACCACAAAAGCTGCAGTACGTTGCAGAAAAATGCCCATCGTGCCCGCAACTGTCGTGCTCCCAACAACCGTGTCTTTTTACAGTATGTTGCATCAAAGCCTACATAGCTACCATTTTAAAGCTTCCTGACCCATGAACTTGGTTATAATGATGTTGAAGTGGTTTGGAACAACACTATTGGATAACAATAGGTCAGGAGTTCAAGTTGAGGGGGCCATTTTCAAATGCTGTCAGCCACAACAGACAGAAGCAACAATCCAGAGGGGGATCAAAAGCTCACCCGAAGGAAAATGTTAAAATGTTTTTAGTTTTGCATGGATTAGTTTTTGGTTTGACAATACAACTGAAGTTAAGGGTGTGCTTTATATGACTGACGGCCTTTCATTTCCGGAGACGCAGAAGAATAAGAATCTTTCTGTGCAGTAAAAGAGTCAGATGCCCTTGCCAAAGTGACCTTACCCTGAGTCCCGCCCCTTGGATTGTTATCCAGAATTTTATATTCAGGACAAAATGGTCAAATAGGAATGACTCCCCAAAGGAAAATTATTTTTGTAATAGGTTTTCACTACCACAACATAGAGTGTGTTCTTACACTTTGCTATTCACTTTGTTCCACCCATACATTGTAAAAATAATAAACATTGTCTGCTCAGTCCTCCCCGGAAATCCATGGCGGATTTACAGACTCCTACTACCCTTCGAGCATGTTCCTTAAAAAGGCCTAAAGACGGGATCTTTGCTGTACGATAGTTTGGTCGCAACCGTGCCCGCGCCGTTAGCTCTTATGCTAACAGCCTGTCAATCAAAGTCCGGCCCTCATTAATATACAGCATTTCTAAAATGTGCCTTACGAAAACTAGCCAACCAGGTTTCTTTAATTGTAACTAACCCAGCGTTATCACAGGAGCAATATCGAGCTGTAGAAAGTTTAAAAAAAAAATTGAAACCAGGCTTTACAGTTGTTTAAAACATGTGTCAAGTGCAATGCTTTCTAATGGAAAACTAGCTTGTTCTGCCGCCCATATTTGGAGGTACTACAGCAATGGCAGCCCCTAGCGTCGTGGTCAGGGAGCAGTGCAATCCGGGCCATTGGTTGCACAGACTTTTGCCTCTTTTTGCTTTGTCTTGACACTTCCGGTAGAGTGTGAGAATGAGGGAAATGCAAGCTGCTAAAAAAATGATGCACAGAAGATTGATTTGTGCAAAATGTCCAATGTTCATTAGCACCAACGACACTGCAATGTTACTCTGAGTGGCCTGAAAACGGCTGAAACGGCTTTGTGTCCGTGGAGTGACTTCTCCAGTCCTATGTGAACTAATAGGAGTGAAGGGACGGGAACTTCTGGAATAAGCTGAACAAGAAAAGTAAGATCTAATGTCGACTCAAATCTGGCCTAAAATGGGACAAAACCACGACCATGACACCAGTGACACCTGTCCCAGAGTTTGGGACAACACACAGTTTCAAAGCTCATTGAGACCATACAGTGATGCTGAGACTGTAACACAGCACCACAGACTTGCATTAAATTCAATGAAGCAACAAAATAAAAATCTCCTCAAACATCAACACATCTATAAAAGTCCAGATTGGCCGATCAACCGTCAAAACAATACAATATGAGCGCTATAGTAAAAAGCTACATCAATGAGCTGTATTTAGTCCAGAAAGAATGACTTCACCAAACATCTGATGGTGAGGAGACAAACATGAGGCGAATCGTGTGTCGGCGTCTTTGTATCTCAGACATCTGACATTAATATTTCATAATTAGAGCTGGAAATTTTGCATCACTGTCTCATAACGCCATTCACGCGGGCTTTAGAGAAGGGAGTTTTCTCATCAACCGTCTCAGTGTTTTTGTTTGTTTTGCTACTATGAAAAACGACTGGGAGGAACCGGCTTTGATCAGGCCGGAGCTGCCTGCGTCGTGAGTGACACTCGCAGCAGCAAGTCGGTGGGAACAATAATCGCGGGCCAAAAGGTCGCGCTGTTCAAACATATCGATAATGAAGATATTTGACCCGACAGCACGCACATTTATCATCATCATCTTGACACCGTGTGTGACGTTTTAATGAAGTTCACATTCACTAATATGGGTTGACAACGGAGGGGACTGGAATTTACTTAGGGTTCTTCAGCTTGCTCTTTAGTCTTCGGTTTAATTAGGCTGGAGAGGATTTCATTCATGCTTTAGTTATGCATTTCAATGATGTGTTTTTATGGTTTGGACATCGTTTAGATCCAGTTTAGCCCTGAGTTGACTTAAGGCCTGGTGGTACTTGAAAGACAAGTGGGACAAGTTGAGGGCCACTGTCAGTTGATTTACTCACAACCTACAGTGGGAAGAACAAGTACACCGTTCGGAATGTCTCACATTTCTGCCTAAATTGGTCAAAAAATGTGGTCTGATCTTCATCAAAATTATAAGAATGAATAAAAAGTGTCTGCTTAAACTAAAACCACCAAAACAATTACATTTGATCATATTTTTATGGGCCATAACATGTAAACGTTCACAGGACAGTGTGGAAAAAGTAAGTACACCGCATGAATCTCACTGAACTGCAGCGGTTTTAAAGAGTTCACTCACTTATTCCACGCTGTTGTGAATGTCTCAGGTTTTTGTGCAAAATATCTTGATATCTTTTTCTTTCTGTTGATGATAGAAAGTTGTCCAGGCCTTGAGGCAACAAAACAGCCCCACACCATGATTTTCCCTGCACCAGACTTCACAGTGAGCATAAGGTTTTGATGTTGATGCTGTTCCATTTTTCCTCCACACATGACGTTGTATGTTCCTCCCAAACTATTCAACTTTGGATAAATCATTCGACATAGTTTCTGACAGTAGTGCTGTGGAGCATCCAAGTGCTCTTTCGCAAACCAAAGTTGAGTAATATGTAAGAACACCCCCGTATTAAACAGCTGGCTGACTCTTCTTTTGCAGAAACAACAGTTTTTCTGTAGTTGCAGATTAGACGCTCACAACGATCAGGATGAATCTTGGACCATTCCTCTTTACAGAACCGCTGCAGTTCAGTGAGATTCAGCCGGTGTACTTACTTATTCCACACTGTCCTCTATATGTTTACATGTTATGGTTATTAAAAACATGATAAAATGTAAATGTTTTGGTGGTATTAGTTAAAGCAGACACTTTTGAATCATTATTTTGATTTAGATGGAAAATCAAACCACATTTTATAACCAATTTAGGCAGAAATGTGAGAAATTTCAAACAGTGTTTTTCTTCCCACTGTATATAATTAGCAAGTAACCTCTAATCATTATTGTATCTTGAGCATAAGGAAAGCGTATTCCTCAACAGTCTCCAATAGGACTGAAAGATATATCGTTCTGAACATTCAAGATATCAATTTCGCAAAAGAAAAATATATCGTTATCGTATTTATATCGAGATGTGAACACTCACAATAAAATTTAAAAAACTCACAATAAAATCAAAAAAGCAAGATATAAACAATATAGATTTTCATCAATAAAACTGCACTCTTTTATATTAGGATTTTGTTTTTTCTGAAAAATGCTTAGTTTTTACCTAACCCATAGTTATATTGTATCGATATTGAGGTATCTGGCATGAATATCAAGATATTACATTTTGTCCATATCGTTCAGCCCTAGTCCCCAATTAAGTGTAAGGCATCTTCATTACCTAAACAAGAGCTTCCATTCACCTACATGTCTGTTGAATGGCTGTCGTCCTGTTTGTGTGTGTACCGTTGTCGCTAACAGGTGTCACATGACTTTGTAAAGAATCTCTCCTCCGGGGCAGACAGGAAAAACAAAAGGTGTGGAAGAGAGAGGAGGGAAAGGGATGGCGGGTGAAAGGCTGTCTCTGTAGTACTTCCTCCCCAGACACATTCTCACACACGACACAGTTGGGACGTCCCGCTCCGGAATAATCACTGACCTTCAGAGCCAAAGCCCCGTCAACAAAACGCGACTTCAATGAGCTGAAAACGGATCCCTGGCAAGCGGAAACCACCTCGGCGCACGGGACGGCCCAGAATAGCTGTTAGGAAGACAATTGTGATCATACTGTAAAAAGAGGGGGGATGCGCCTGTGTATTGTGCGGGACAAACAATAGAGGACGGTGAACTCGCAGCCGCACCGCCCAATGGATCCAGTAGCTCCCCACAGACCCCGCGCTATTGTCCCGGGCCCAAAACCGGTGCTCCGTGGCTGAGGGCCAATGTGTGTCAGGTAACAGGTGCGACAGATTGGCACAGATAGAGTGAGAGTGACTAAGAGCTGCCTACTTCTTCTTTTTCTCTGTGTTTATTTTGATAGCAGTTCAAACTTGGGCGGAGGAGGATTTAATGCGTTCCCCAGCTTCATAAAAGACCTGTCAGTGAGCGATGACGCGGGGAAACTACCCGACAACAGAACTGCTCATTTCATTACTTCTGTCTAATGATGTTATGAACCTCTTAACCCCCGCCTGAACCGAGCACATTTCCTCCAGTTCGACCTTGCCCAAATCTAAAAGCTTCCTGAAAAAAGTGGCAAAGTAACAACAAAAACAAAATGTAAATAAAGACAAAAATGCAGCACGTTAAAGTGACAAAGAAGCGACGAAAAAGCAGCAAAAAAGCTACAAAAATACGACCAAAAAGTGACGACAACGCTGTGATAATACAAGGAAAACTCTTCGATACGATTTGTAGGTCTTAGCTTTCAAATGAGGTGCTACACTGGCCTATTGCTGGGTTGCAGGTGACATCACAGCATTCTAAAGGCCTATACTATTTTATATAGAGGAAAATAATTTGTTTTTGAGGACATTTTTGGTCTTGTACAGAGAGATCATGGACCCAGTGACTAATATTAATGAGGATTTTTTTAATTTGTATATTTTCTTTTTAGCTACGACTTGTGAAAGTGTAATACTGTTAATAGGAAAAACTGGCTCCTACCCCCCAGTTGGGTCTGATGATATCATCACATTCTAGAGCCTGCAACCCAGAAATAGGCTGTAAACTCCAGTTGAGAAGCTTTTAGACTTGGGTAAAGCCGAACTGGAGAAAATGTGCTTGGTTAAGGTGGGGGTTAAGAGGTTAAACACATTGTTTATAAATTGTGTTGAATGTTTGCTGTTTTTATTGGTGGATGTAAAGTAAACAAAATGTTATTGATGATTATTAACTGTAAAATTCAAGAAACCTCAGCTGAATGACTGCAGCCTTTCCCAAAGTCAGAGACATCGCGGCTCCGTATTTATCCAAAAATCTCTCGGGGGCTCCCCCAGTAATAGTATATTTACTCTATTCAAAGGAATCTGCAATTATTTTTACTGCCAAAATGACATAAAAGGAAACATCTAGCAATGACTGTAGGCTGAATATGGTTTATAGTAGTATAGTCTAGCAAATAAATGTACATTTCCTTTCAAAATGGCCTCTGAGGCCCACCAGGGGGCCCGGACCCCACTTTGGGAACCACTAGCTTAGTGAATTCAATATTTTGCTAAAGCAGTATTTCCTTATTCTAACAGTGCATTCAGTATATATTTTACTGTACCGTTTGGTTGTACATTTATTTATTTCATTTTATTATTTATTTATTTATTTATCTATCAGGGACGATACAATCAACATAGTTATAATGAATGTTTGCAGCTGATGCGACGCATGAAGAGCTTTTAGCTAGTGCTAATTGGCAGCTCATGTCCCTGGTTGGGCCTTTCTGCACACTTATAGGTCAGCACTGCAATTATTGAGTTAATGTCCCAGGTGGTTCAGACACTGCAAACATGTTTTTGTATGAGTTCAGCACTTTGCATTTTTCTCTCAAGTTTTAGCACGTATAAATTGCTTTTGTTATTTAAAATGTGCACAATGAATCTAATCTTTATCATGTTAAATCTATTGTAAAGTCCCATGAATAATCACACTGTTATTGTTCCTAATATAGTTAGATGGTGGAGCTGTGATGATCCCGGATCTGTTTATATTATAGAAACCAGCTTCCATAGCAACACAGCTTTGAGCCATATCTCTCCCTACAGATTATATAAAAAATGTCAAATTAAGGCATAATTCACCCTAAACCATAAATTGCCTTTGCAGAGCTAACCCCAACCTCCAGTGGCCACTCATCTCCAGTTCTCATCTCTTGTATGGCCTCTCCTGGCGCTCTCCAGCTCCAGCTCGAAACAGTGGACCGCAGTGTGGACGGTGCGGCTTGGTTAGACAATGATGTGCAAAACATTTGTCTCCCTGCCCCTGTCACAATCCCACCCCATCATTCAGGCCAGTGTCATCTGTCAGAAGTGGGTATACGTGCGGCGGGATGCCCCAGGAGGAGATGAGGTCAGGCAGCGCATGAATTAAGAATAGTGATCCAACAGTTGCGCCTGAGTCTATTCCCTTTACTGTCACCATGAGCTCATAGATACATGGTTGTTGTCTTTGAACGCCCACGCCGCTGTCCCATTCTCCATGCGAGGGACGTGTCACACGGGCCAAAGTCTCTGCTCAGATGTCCCGGTTAAGACACTCAGAGGAGGTGAGAGAACTTTTCAACATTCAGGTTCAGGTCGGAGCAGAAAGCAGAACAGGAAGTATGTTTATGTTAAGTGCATGGCAACACAGTATGAAGTAGGCCTGATAGTATTACATAAGAATAGTAGTAAAAAGTAGCATATCTTGAGTCATCTTCATAAGAGAGTATGTGTTCAGGGACGGGATGTTTTTTGAAGGATTTCTTGGCTTTATTTGACAGGAAAGCAACTGGTGAGAGCAGGGACTTTTAGCTAGTTGTCAGAGCAGGGACTCAAACCCACTCAGGACAGAATAGTGTTCTGCCAAGATAATTTTAGTTTTATAGCTCTTTTCACGTCTTTTTTTTAAGTCTCCTTAACCTCCACCTGAACCCAGCACATTTTTTCCAGTTTGGCTTTAAACAAATTTAAAAGCTTCTTGAAAAAGGCGTCAAAATAGCAATGAAAACGAGGGAAAAAAACGCGGAAAAAGTGAACAAAACAAACAGGAAAAAATTGCAACAAAAACATGATTGAGAAAAGCAACGAAAAAGCCCCAAAAGAGCGACAAAAGTGCGATGAAGAACTGTTGTAATCATGACAAAAAAGCAACACAAAAAAATGTGAAAAAGCAACAAATGTGATGGAAAAAAAAAAAAAACGACAGCACAACAAAAAAGATACAATCATTTTTGCAGGTCTTAGCTTTCAAATGAGGCGTTACACTGCCCTATTGGCTGTAAATCTTTTAGATTTAGGTAAAGCTGAAATGGAGAAAATTAGCTTGGTTAACGTGGGGGGCAAAAGGTTAAAATGCGTCACAAGGGCCAAATATTCATTCATCTCATAGCCTACTTGGTGGTGGTCAACAAGGAATCATGGTCATGTTCGAAGCTGAGAGGGAAAACAACTACACCTTCCCCCATTACTCCACCACTATTAAATAAAGATATAAGAGAATAACGCTAACCATAATAGCGTTAGCTTCAAGCTCGATGCTAGCTTTAGCTTCAAGTGCCGGTTTTTCATTACTACTGGTGACAAAAAATCCACATGGAACTGATTTGTTACTTGACCTTATAAGTGTGTGATATATATGTGTATAGCCCGCCAGAAAACGACAAAACATTGTGAAAAATGGTGATTCCCATAACAAGCTTCATTCCCCCTCGGCCACGCCCCCTTGTGTGACGTATTGATGTCTGTATCTATTACATGTAGCCACAGCTGCCTTGGAGTAGACTGACGGTAGCTCGGCTGCCAGTCTGACCCTCTCACCACCTACACCACCTACAACTCACACGCCAACCTGACCTGTGTAGCCCACGTAAACTAACGCCCCAATTTCCTGCACCCTTTATTAACGCGAGCCCGGTTCCCTTCTCCTTATTCCTTTGATATCAAACAAAAAAATACCCTTATTATTCTATACCTCCTTAAGACACAATACTGAAATGTATATTGACCCTTGATAGATTCTCAATGTAAGTATAGTCAGCGCCCGAGCCTTATTGCGTTACACCGTATTATCACATGTCTCCCATCTTGGTGCCAACTATTAAGCTTCCTGGACTGGACCAGATTGGGCACTATAGATTGGGCACTGGACTGGGTGCATCTCAAAGAAATACATGGTGTTGGATAATGAGTTCTAAGTGAATGTTTGAAAGCTAAAGTGCTTCCCCCCCCCTCTCTCTCTCATGCCGCCTCTCGGACAATGCCGCCAAAAACTGCCACTGTTTATATACATGTAATATTTTTCTTATATTACTTGAGGTTTCTGAGTGCTTCCTCCACTTCTGGTTTTATGCACCTCTTTTTATAAGAAATGGAATCAGAAGGCAGCAGCTCATAAAAGAAAAGGTCATGCGCTGGACGTCCCGAGCACCAATAACGTTTTGCACTTTTGCACCTTTGAAAGAGAAAGAGACTTGGACCCGGCGAAACAGGAACTCGTGCCAGTGCCAAGTATTACATCTTGACTTACTCACCACTGGCCGCGGAGCTTATAACGTTAGCTCCATTTAGCCCCACAGCCCGGAGGTTAACAGCCACTTTGCACACATGATTCTCCTTTAGACGTGACCGCACATAGACAAAAAAGATGACATAAGGATGATTTGTAGCGATGAAAGGGATTTCCGATTTTTTTTTTTAAGTCATATTTTCGTGTTTGTTTTCCAAGTTTACATCAGCAGTATTGTGTCTCCGCTTTTTTGGTCTTTGAAGAAGTGGCCAATTCTTCAATCTCTGGTGAAATACGGTGACAGTTGAGAGGCAGCTGCAGTGAAGATGGCAGGGGGATTCTTGTATTGTCTTACTCAAAGGAAACATCATCATTAGTACGTACGATAACATATGTACGCTGGCTGCCTGTAGTTACATTCAAAGCAGGTTGGCTGGGTCGCGTACGGGACGATTTGTGGATCATAATATGGAAAATGAAGTGGAACAAGATTGATAAATTTAAAGCCATGCTGTGTTACATTTCTGGAAGTGTGCTTTGCTTGAGCTCGCTGCTTGACTTGGGGATCAATCTTACGAAGTGGAAGTGTTTTGAGCGAGCGGGTAAAGTGCTGCCTCTGTCAATAAATAGGGCAGGGTGTCGGTCTGAGGCAGCTCTTTCAAAGTGGCTCACTGTGCAGTCTGCTTTGCTTTGACAACAGGTTGCCAAATTTTGTTTTAGATACAGCAGGTCCTCTTACATTGCTTTATTTTTGACAACCGTTTGCAAAACTGGCATTGCGACTCCCTTGCCAGGTTTCGGTTGATCATTATTTGATCATTTCTCTTCGATAGCAGTGGAGTATGTGACCCTTCCTTAATCTCCCTGGTGTGTGAGATTAATGGGTACTTCTTCCATATGTTTTGCAGACACCCTTATTCAATTAGTTGGAGTACCAAAAGTATAATTGCATTTGACAGAGATGGAGCCATGTGTTTATAACATGTCAACTAACAAATATGCCTCCTTGAAGCCCTCGAATGACTGGTGAGAACATCTGCTATGTAACATGCTGGACAATAAAGATCCCCACTTCGATAGTAGGGCTGGGACAAATATCGGATTGGACTTACTTAATACTTTGTGCTCCAATACAAAGTCAAGTATGGACTTTTTCAAGAATCGCAACACTTTCAATACTTGTGTTTTGCATTTTTCAATCTTAACACTTCGGTAACTGTCAAATAGCATTTGGTTTATAACTTTAGACACATGACTTTCACAAATTTTAAGCTAAACGTATTACTTATCTTAATTACTTATTATATCACAATACGTATCGGATCGGCCCCTGAGTATCGTGATACGTATTGGTGGATCGTCCCAGCCCTATTAGATAGTGTGCCTTTTTTCAAATTAAAGATATTGTGCATTGACAGCTTCAACTTCAACAAATCTGGCTTTTTGAGATTTTCTGGGCTTGAGAGTTCAATGCATTCCTGGAGATTGTGGATTCTTGATCTTGACAAGTGTGAGGTCACGGTGCTACCACTAGCAAATGCATAAGCAAGAACGTCCCGGGTTCAAACTGTATGCCTGGGTGGGTTTCCTTCAGGTCCAAGTACTCCTGACCAAGATCCATTCATGTTCTTCCTCTTCATCTGGGACCGGAATGTAGGGGCAACAGTCTTCCAGGTGTCTTAGTCCCTCACTCTGTTTCTTCTTCTTGTATCCAGGATCTTGTCCTTTTGGTTATGACTCAGAGTTCACAGCCATAGAAGGGAGAACGGAGAGCCCTGTTTGTTCTTCACAACAAACGATAAAATGGCCGAAATTACTGCAGATGCTGCATCATTCCATCTGTCAATCTTGATGCTCCCTCCTTCCCTCGCTCGTAAACTAGACCCTAAGGTATTTGAAATCTTCTACTTGAAGGCACGGACTGACCTGACCAAGATTCCTCCTCTAAATCTGGAAAAGGGTTTCTGCACTCCCGGCACAGCTCCTGAAATGTTTCTTCAGCAGCATTGATGGATGGGTAAAAAGCATAGGACACATGCACTTTATATAACTCCACTAAACACTCCAAGAATCCATGCTTCCTTGACACATGATGACAGTTCTTTTCCATTTCAATCAAAAAATCTATCAGTGCAGCAACAAAGGGCATATAGCTCTAATTCTGACAAACAAGCTAAGGTAACGTGATAGGGAACGGACCCTTGTGTTGATTAACACTATAGCTCGGAGCGAGGATAACTGTTTAGCCACAGCTTTGCTTGTTTAAAAGTATATTGAGTTTCTTAAGAGGTGCCGTGTGTGAGGCCAGTGCATGAAAGACTATCCTCCTGCTCTTTTATATGCACAGACAGAAAGAAAATCCCACATTTGAACAAAATATGTCATGAAACGGAAGGTCCCACCCATGCTTTACTTGAGTTGCCGTGAAAGAGAGTGTGCAGAGCAGGATATCATTACTATTAAAGAGGAAACAAGGCTTAACCCGGGCCAACAAGCTGCTATTAAAAACATGAATACCACATTGTGTTGGTGGTCTGAGGCGCAGGCTTAAAATAACAGCTTTTACACGACTCGTATGGGCAGAGTTGTCTTTGCAACATCCACCTTCCCAAATATAACAGCCTCATTCATATATATTCTTTACAAAAAATGGTATAAAAAGTAGGGTTGGTCCTCCCGGGCTGAACACAAAGACAGCTGAAGTAAAGGTAATAGTCTCTGACAGGTTCAACTTCCTCCGCAGGAATCGGTCAGATCAGCTGGGAGTTTTTGTTTGCGAGAGATGGTCAAAACGCCGGAAGGCAGAAGCATCTCAACTCCCCAGACAAAATGTTTGTTGGGCCGGATATAGGAAATCTCCTATCTTCTTCTTGTTTTGAATTATTTATTGGAGTCTGGGTCACAGATGGAGGAAGAAATTATAATCACTGTGCAATGACACAGCACCGAGCTTGTTTGTCTAAGAGTTTTTGAGCTTGTGTCCACAAAGTTGCTAAATGCAAAACAAAGAAAGGATTGGAGTAGTAGCATGGCTTGATGATCATAACTCATGACTACTTCTAAAACCCCACCGCTACGTCAAATGGTGCTTCCAAACTACTTTAAATTCTTTATCCAACAGTAGAGACCGGTTGAAAAGGAGCAGAGTGTGTCTAAAGTTTCATGTTGTTTTGATTCACGGTGGGACTCTGCGAGCTGTCAGGCAGATGAGATGATCTCGTCCCAGCAGATGTTCTCAGAGATGTATTTCATCAGAGCAGAATAATCAGGCTGATCAGGGCCCAGGCATGACACACGGAGACACAGGCAGGCCGCGCGTTTTACTGCCGCTCTGTGATACCTAACATCTGTACCAAACAAATGTGCTACATCTGCTCCCCCTCCAGACGCCCAAGAGGCAGCTATAAACAATATAACAATTTATTAACAGTGGGCGCTGCACGGTCCATTAATAGACAACTAGTGATCCGGTTTGATGCGAGGTATGCAGTCGTCGAGCTTTATTTGTGCCCGTCCGAAGCTTTGATAAATGGAGAATGTTGAAGGAGATAAGTGGTTTTGAATTACGTAATGGTCTGTGTTAAATCTACAATTATGCGACTGACAAAAAGCTTTGAGAGCTGAAGATAAACCCTCACCTGCCGATGTCACAATGTGGTAGTGCTTCTCGCTGTTCATTCACCATCAATCAATCCATTTTGGTTATCAGCTACTGTTATTAGCCTTATTTAATGCAGAACTAAGGAACTCATACCCCTAGAGGCCATAAGCGCCACTGCAGGTGTTGTAGCATGTTGCGTTTTTTTTTTTTTTTTTTTTAACTCATTAATTGTCCATGAGAGTAAATACTACACTGACAGAAAAGACAAAGGGGGAGAGGGATATTGTTCATCCAATGACACAATGGAGATCCCACACAATGTGCAATATCCCTCATATTGCACAACCCAATGACACAATGGAGAGAAGTTTTTCCCTCAAACTGGGCTGTAAATACTACTAAAGTGGCACTAGCCAGCAGTTAGCTTTGCCTTTTAGTTTGTTAGCTTCTTCTTTGTGATTCTATTAGTGTGTATTGTGCCTCCGACCCGGAGGCAGTGAAGTTGCAAGGGTGGTTTTCTGGCCAGAGACACCAGGGGGAAAGACCCCCCAATCATCCCATTAACACTTGTATTAGCCCCAGAGGGACTACGAAGAGGATTCATTAAAGTAAACAAGTTACTTTTTCTTTAAAGTGCTTTAACCCCCTCAGTGCTCCCATTCCAATGCAAAAAGAAAGACCCTATTGTTCATGTTTTTGTGGTAAGGGAAACTACAGCACCTGGACGGAGTCTATGCAGAACTAGAGAGAACATCCAGACTAGGAAGGTCCCAAAGCCTGGGAGTCGAAACCAGGACTGTAAGGCAAAAGCACAAACCGCTGTGCCACCGTGTCACCCATAGAGGATCTTTGACAGATGTTTAGCTTTGTCATACACTCTCATGCATTGAGCCTTTTTGAGTCTGAGCATTTGTATTTTAAGAAAATCAAAGAAGACCTTCCTTTTGAGGAAGTGGCATTTGTGAGCGCTGAGTTTAGTATAGGCTAATCTCGACGTCCCAAAGAAGCACATAAACAAAGCCAAACTTAAGACTGGCTATATAAACCAACTCTGTCCGAGTATCTGGGACAAAATCTGACGCATATAAACAGGAAACTCCTTGTAAAAAGCTGGTCCACTGCCCGCTGTCTGTCTGTCAGGAGCCGCTTGCTGCGTCTCTAGCGTCCAAATTTTGATGTTCACGTGTCTTGACTTTTACTGTTCTTCTTCCAGTAAATCTTCACGGTGGGCGGAGGAGCAAGTGTGAGCGAGGCTAATGCTCCCTGACAGAGCAGTGTCTGTCAGCGGCAGGGACAGGAGGAAAGTTTGGTGTCGAAGACCTTGGATTAAGATGCATTTAGTTGAAAGTTTCCAGAGAAAGATGCTGACTCTGTGGGCACGGTCTAATTCTTGGCATTATTTTCACTGCCAAACAAAAATATAACTTGATTACGGTTTCCATTTGGTTTCCGCAAAAGCGCACAACAAATCTTTCCTCTTTAGTTCCAGGCATTATGGAGAAAAAGCATGAGGTCATTGTGTGAGTGCAAAATGGTTCAGTAAAGAAAAAGTTAAAGCAGTATTGCAATCAAAAGGACAATATACAAGTTATCTACCTATTTATTCATTTGTTTTGATGTTTACATTATATTAAGACACATATTTGCCCTAATAATGCTCTGGTGTAAGAATACTGTGTAGAATTAACATTATTATGCAGCAGATGAATTTACTAAAGTAAACAAAACTCATCATTTCTCCATTCTGGGGGAGGAATAGCATTTCCAATCACTTCCCTATAAACTCTAGCCTTATAGGAATGCGCAGTGACCAGGGCGGCTCCTATAGTGAGGTAATGCTGACCACAGAGGGCGTGTATGCACCAATCTTCATCATCATACTCACTAAATGCAATCGCTTGACAGACGGGCTTTTGCTTATTTTTGATTTACTTGCGATTAGTCATATATTTCTGCGGTGGCAAGGAAATGGATTATTATTTCCAGAGCCAAATATTTAATGTTCCCATTATTTGTGCGAGACCATAAACAAACGCGTCACAAGCAATTCATTCTGCATACAATAACAGTGAGCTCGTTTCCCACAGAGGGGCCTGGGCTGGCGATGGCTGGACGAGTTAGAGTGTGTCAGGGTCCGTGTGTGTGTGTGTGTGTGTGTGTGCATGTTTACTTGGTCGTGTGGGGACTCAAACCTGTTTAGATGGTCTTTTATCGGGACCTGTAATATTTATGGGAACAGATAGTGTGTTCAGTTTATCCTTGACATTCTGACAACAGCTTTTCGAAGAGCTTTGATGCCTGCATTGGTTTATCACTACATAGCCACCAAGTCCGGCATCGATTGCTCCTTTTGTACGTAGCGTCTTTACCTCTTGTCCAGACAAAAATCCGTAGCACAGTCTATCCCTCCTTTGCAGAGTAACTAAAGGAAAAAAGTATCCCTCCCCTGAAGCCTCACTCATACGAAATAGCATGGTGCAGCCCCTTCTGAATCAGTGGAGGACATAAAACAGTTTCAGTGAACTGGTTTGCTCAGGTACGTTTTTAACAAAAGAACCTTGTTACAGCATTGTAAAAGCTCAAAAACCATCCCTAGACTCCTCTAATAACAGCTTTGTTCCCTCAGCAGCTGTTCTTAAATAAAGCCTAGGGAGCTGATAACAGTAGCAGTTAATGGCAGTTAATGTATGTATTTATTAATGTTGATACAAGACACACTGCATCCTGGTGAGCCAATATGCAAACGTTTGTCAGTGTGGATGCCTGTGTGCCTGTGTTTTTGAAGGATTACAGTCGTTTGTCCTGAAGCCAAACCTGTCAAATGCTGCCAAGAGTTTACTCAGAAAGTAAACCTGAACCTGAACTTTTAACCAAGTGCGACCTTCCTGCAGCAATTGCCTTTAGTGTGCATTGAAATTAGAGTTGATTGACTTATTTTCGGTAAAATATAATGAATATAAGGTAAGATGTCTGAAATCCAATAAAATAAATGAAGTAGGACTTTATGGGGAAGGCTTCAGAAAAGGAATATACAGTATCCCCACAAACCATACAAACCTGCATGTGTGTGTCTGTGTGTGTGTGTAAACAACTGTAGGACTGACACGGACCACCACTGCACTGCGCCACGCTACACTTCACATGGTAATATGAGTTATAGGTGCTTTTATCAATGGCCGGTACGTTGCCTTGAATGAATTACAATTTGTTGTCGTAAACCCATCAGGTCGTATGTACCGGCAGTAAAAAAATAGGGAAACAATTATGCTTTCGTCCAAACGTCATCGGGGGTTAAATGGAGATTCAGTTCATTGCATTGCAGACAGTTTTGGCTGTTGCACAAAATGAAGGAGCAATTGCTATCTTAAGTGAAAACTTTCAAATTTAACCACAAAGCCGGGTTAATTCATGAGCACATTATTAAAGTACTGAGTAACTCGTGCTCCAGAGGCCATAAGCGTCACTGCAGGTGTCGTAGCATGGTGCGTTTTTTTACTCATTCATTTTCCACAAGAGTAAATACTAAGCTGACAGAAAATACAAAGGGAGAGAGGGATATTGTACATCCTATTACACAATGGAGATAGTTTTTTTTTCACTTAAACTTGGCTATAAATACTATTTAAGTGGTGCTAGCCCGCAGTTAGCTTTGCCCGTTAGCCTGTTAGCTTCTTCTTCGTGATTCCATTAGTGTGTATTGGTGGCTCCGACCCGGACGCAGCGAAGTTGCAATTGTGGTTTTCTGGCCAGAGACACCAGAGATGAAAGACCCCCCCCAGTCATCCCATTAACACTTGTATTACCCCCAGAGGGACTACGGAAAGGATGTATTAAGGTAAACAAGTTACTTAGTACTGCTGAAAGCACTTATGCTGATCAGGAGAGTAAAACATGATTCCAAAAAAAAAAGTTGTAATAGTTAATTGGACTAAGCTGCCAAATTAATAACTTAATATATGGTATGCATGTTGTTGTTTTTTTTACTTTCCACCAATCAGTCATTTACCATTGCCTCTTAAGCTGCAACAGTGGAACCATCCATCTCCTCCTCCTCTTCTCTGTTCTGTCTCTTTTCCCTATTGAATCCTCTCCTATCAGTGCATCTCTACCAGCCATCTACCTACTTGTAAAACAGAGGCGAAGGAGTTTTCCAGAATATTTGTACTCCCCATGATATGAATATGGGAAATCCAGGTTGAACTCCCGCTGGCTCCGTCCATGCTAATCCTTTGTATCTGGAAGTCTTTAAACCCACAGCACATAAAACCTCACGGCGTACTATGTGTCAGCAGAAACGTCCCACTCACACCAGCCCGAATCTTATTGGGAAACTCTCTGACGGAGAGGGTCATGGCCATTGCGCGTGGTTTGGGGGGGGGTGCACAAGGGAGTCGTACCGATGGTGATGTCACTTTGAAAGGCTGAAGTCTCCGCTTTATAAAATGACATATACCTGGACTGCATATGAAGAAGACTGGTGTCCCGCCTGAGTGAGCAAACTGAGCATACCCCCATACAGCTGAACATAGGATTCACACGCTTATATTGTAACACTGGACATCTGGTTTTGCTATGGGGATGTGGTGGGTCGTGCAGTGTGTAGATGTGGAAGAATAACTTATCTGTACGCAAGGAAAAGTGTGAGTTCAGGACAAGTGTGAAGTAAAACTAAATACAGATAAATCTACTACTACCTCCATTATACCTGTACTACTAGTTCTATTACTTACCTACGTACACTGAGAAATTCTATCCAGATACAATCAGAACAGGCAAACTGAACTATACCCAGGACCTTATCAGTGTGAGGCTTTAAATACTGTATGCACTATATCACAGTGTCTTTGTGCAAATGTAATGTAAGGTGTGCATTGGTGGTGGGCAGAAGGAAGGGGCAAATTGGCAGCAACCTTGCTATCAGATTCAGAAAACTTTATTGATCCAATCGGCAGGAGTCTCCAACAGGCAAGCCAAATCCGGCCCCTGACTTGCAGAGCACCAAGAAAAAGTCAAAAGCCAATTCCTGTGTGGAGTTATGAATTTTTAAATAAATAACCAGAATGCTCACTCCAGCCACTAGGGGGCAGCTTAAAGAAAGAAAGGAATGAATTCCATATGTGTCCAGCAGCGGGCACTGACATAAGAAGAGATCAGGATATAAACAACACATTATAATCACGTGGTAAATGGACAGTTTGCCCCAGAGCGGCTGTGGCTACAATACTAGCTTACCACCACCAAGTGCTGAGTGAATGAATAATGACTACAGTGTAGCAGAGACTTGTGACACAGGCTTGTTAAGTGCAAAACAAGTGTAGTGACAGTCCTGTCATTCTCATTATTATTCATTTATTGAAAAACGTTTCCTCAATAGTATATTCCCAATCGTCACATATTTTACTAGAGCTTTTGTTCATGGACCCTGGCAATACACTCCCGATATATTTTGGCCCCCAGCTAAATTTACTTGGAGACCCCAGCAATAGGGCAATTAATTTGTAACAAACCTCAGAACGTTCCACAAACACATCACAGTCACTGTGTGTCACTCCCAACAATTCAGACAAAAGTACAGGCTCAAGATATAATAGTCCGATATTAAAAAAATAGAGCACATTTAAAATGGCCTGTGTTCCTTAAAGGAATAGGCCACCGTTTTTATATACTGAGATATGCTCTTACCTCACTTTAGCCAGGTTAATATATCCCCGTCTGGTCTTTGTCCGTGCGCTCTGTCACGCAAACGGAGCACATACGCAGCCTCTCCCACATGTCACATAGCTCCAAAAAAGCTCACGATAGAAGCTACCAAGCTCTTCCACGTGTTCCCTATTTAAATAAAGTTACGTGAAGTGTTTTCATGCGAAGTATATTTACACAGAAATGTAACGTGTCGATTTTATAAGCAGATAAAAAGGGGGACTATATTGTGAGGCGTAATGATACGAGGAGTAAAACGTCCGCGCAGTAACTCCTAAAGGTTATTGACGGAAGTGAGCGGGGGAAGTCTTTAGGAGTTACTGCGCGGACGTTTTGCTCCTCGTATCATTACGCCTCACAATATAGTCCCCCTTTTTATTTGCTTATAAAATCGACATGCTACATTTCTGTGTAAATATACTTCGCATGAAAACACTTCACGTAACTTTATTTAAATAGGGAACACGTGGAAGAGCTTGGTAGCTTCTATCGTGAGCTTTTTTGGAGCTATATGACATGTGGGAGAGGCTGCGTATGTGCTCCGTTTGCCTGACAGAGCGCACGGACAAAGACCAGACGGGGATATATTAACTTGGCTAAAGTGAGGTAAGAGCATATCTCAGTATATAAAAACGGTGGCCTATTCCTTTAATAAACACACTCCCTTCAGAATTCATCAGTTCAGTGGCCGAGGGTACAAAAGAGTTGGAGAACCGATTAGTTTTCCGAGAAGGTACATAAAAACGACGTCCAGAAGGCATGAGCGAAAACTCTGAGGACAGAGCACGGAGAGGCTGACCTAAGATACATTAGCCTTCTTTAGCGCCTGCTCCTCCAACAGTTAATGTGAGTCTCTTTGTTTAACTCCAATAACTTTAGAGCAGGTTTTTATACTGTTTTGCTGTATCAATCTGCCCCAGGACAGCTGAGGCTAAAGAAAAATCCCACCACCATCAATATGGGGAATAAATGAATGATTTATGAAGCGGCTTTGAGCGTATGACAACTACA
This sequence comes from Gobius niger, assembly GCF_951799975.1. Taxonomy (NCBI): domain Eukaryota; kingdom Metazoa; phylum Chordata; class Actinopteri; order Gobiiformes; family Gobiidae; genus Gobius; species Gobius niger. The sequence goes on along the minus strand of NC_136870.1, from coordinate 17,030,212 downwards.
ATATCATACCTAACATTAATGGAAGTAAATCACTGTTTACTGAAGAGCAAGAGACGTCCATTATGTCACTGGGGTACATTTTATTGTCAATGATTCAGCTTAAGCTGCATGAGCAAGACAAACCTCAAAGGGAATGAAATGAAACAGTGAATAGTTCAAATATTTTCTGCCCTTTTCCATCTGGATAATTGCAACATTATGCAGATCACGCTGACTGACTTGTGTAGGTCACCCCGAGTTAAGACAATAAATAAAGTATTCTATGCCTGTCACCTAATCGGAGGAGAAAAACAAACCGGTCAGTGTTACAGCCGCTGCGGAGCCATATTATCTTCTGTCATCAAGATTAACAACTAGCTGCGCTCTCAATGTAGCCTCCGGGACCGACCTATACGAGCGCAGTTTTGAAGTGATTGTACTTTTTCTTTTTTTTCATTCATACTGTGTGAGCGCAAAGACAGATTTGAAACCCCACTGATCGCTCCGTCATTGTTATGGTCCGCCATCCGGGAAAAAACTGCCGCCAAAGTATCCGGACCGGTGGGAGCTAAGGCAATGGACACCGGATTCTATTCTACTTCAAAGCGCGGATGGGATTGGAAACATTTGTCTCCGTAGAGTTTCAAAAAGCACTGTTTTAAAGAGTGTGTGCGATTAACAAAGGGACTGCCGGTAGCTGAGTCATCATTATTTCATGTCTAATCCTCGGCGGACAATACTACATTCAAAAGCCAGTGCGTACAATGTATGTGAGTGAGTCGGTGGTTAGGGAAGTACTTAAGGAACATGCTCATAGGCTTGATTTGATCTTAAATATTTCCGTTTGCTTGGTTGCTATTTACAGAAATGGCGGTAATGACTGAGTGCAAAGCCAGCATGCAGATACCATCTCCTGAACTGGAGCGGAGCCAAGTGTGTGACAGAGAGCGACCTCCGGATCGCTGCAGAGAATTTAAACTGGAAAAATAATGCAGTACGGACAAGTTGTTATAATAGATTTATCAGCGTGATGGTTTTTTATTGAATGTTGATAAAGTAGGATGAATCAGAGTATCCCCAACCATGAGTGTACAGACCACTGGGAGGATGTGAACACTGAGCGGGGCCTGGGTGATGTGATAAAAATAAATATCTCAATATCACGGTTAGACCTTGTGCTTCACAGCTAGAAGGTCCCAGGTTCGATTCCCACCAGGACGGGGCCTTTCTGTGTGGAGCTTGCATGTTCTCCACGTGTACTCCGGTTTCCCCTATCACTAAAAACATGTACAATAGGCCAGGAGGAATGAGAGCGTGTTTGAGAGTGTGAGTGTGGGACGATGGACGGAAATTAGCCCAAGGTTACAATCCGGCTTGATGTGTTTACATGCATGAGACCCACGTGTGTTCATTAACATGCACTGTCCCAACCAAATAAACCAGTCAAATACAATTTTAAATTAAAAAAAACAATACAGTGCTTTTTTGTCACTCAAAGGATATACTACAAAAGGGCACATTTTTCCAATTTTTTCCTCCCAACTTTTTCGTCTGTTTCTTTTTTCTTTTTTAAAACACATTTCCTCGTCATCCACCACATTTTTTTCATACTTTTCCCCATTCCCCCCCATTTCCCTTTTTTTGGGCCCCTTTTCCCACTCATTTGTTTCTTTTCTTTTCCTTTTCTTTTTTTTCTTTTACTTTCTTTTTCTTGTTTTTCCCTTGTCTTTTTGTTTTCTTTTTGTTTTCTTTTTCTTTTCTTTCCTCCATGTGTTTCCACATTTCTTGAAATTTCTCTGTAATTTTGCGTATCCTTCTAACAGCAATTTCAATATCATTTTGTCAACAATATATTTCTGACATCCACTTCTGATTATTTCTGATCAAAACAAAAGATAGATCATACATGACACATACATACACATACATATGTCCTATACACATACATCCAGTACAGGCTAAATGGACGCATGGTTTTCATCTATCAAAGGATAAACAAGTGTTTGCCATGTTTGCTGGAATGTGAACCATAACTTTGTTTGCCTCATACATTTCCGCCTACCTGAATGTGTTGACAGTTGTGGTGAAAAGGAAGAGGCTGATGTGGCTGTGGCAGAGAAGTGTTTCAGGATATAGCTGAATGGGAAGAAAGAAACAAGGACCGTGACGCCGCCCGGCATGGCGCAGCCGGGGCCCCACCCTGGAGCCAGGCCTGGGGTTGGGGCTCGAACTCGAGCGCCTGGTGGCCGGGCCTTTGCCCACGGGGCCCGGCCGGGTACAGCCCGAAGAGACGGCGTGGGCCCGCCCTCCTGTGGACTCACCACCCGCAGAGGGATCCGTAGGGGTCGGGTGCAGAGAGGACTGGGTGGCAGTCGAGGCCGGGTGCCTCGACGACCTGGTCCACATGCGCAGCTTCTGGCGTTCGGGACATGGAACGTCACCTCGCTGGGGGGGAAGGAGCCTGAGCTTGTGCGGGAGGTTGAGAGATACCGGCTAGATATAGTCGGGCTCACCTCCACGCACAGCTTGGGTTCCGGATCCCAACTCCTGGAGAGAGGCTGGACTCTCCATTTTTCTGGAGTTGCCCGCGGGGAGAGGCGGCGGGCTGGGGTGGGTTTGCTCATATCCCCCCAGCTCAGCCGTCACGTGTTGGAGTTCACCCCGGTGGACGAGAGGGTCGCGTCCCTACGCCTTCGGGTCGGGGACAGGTCTCTCACCGTTGTCTCGGCCTACGGGCCCAACATCGGTGCAGAGTACCCGGCCTTCTTGGAGTCCCTGGGAGGGGTACTAGATAGTGCTCCGACTGGGGACTCCACTGTTCTGCTGGGGGACTTCAACGCCCACGTGGGTAACGACAGTGAGACCTGGGAGGGAGTGATTGGGAGGAACGGCCTCCCCGATCTGAACCCGAGTGGTGTTCTGTTATTGGACTTCTGTGCTAGTCACGGTTTGTCCATAACGAACACCATGTTCGAGCACAAGGGTGTCCATAAGTGCACGTGGCACCAGGACACCCTAGGCAGGAGGTCGATGATCGACTTTGTAGTTGTGTCATCTGATCTCCGGCCGCGTGTCTCGGACACTCGGGTGAAGAGAGGGGCTGAGCTGTCAACCGATCACCACCTGGTGGTGAGCTGGATCCGCTGGCAGGGGAGGAAGCCGGTCAGACCTGGCAGGCCCAAGCGTGTCGTGAGGGTCTGCTGGGAACGTCTGGCGGATCCCTCTGTCAGTGGGGTCTTCAACTCCCACCTCCGGAAGAGCTTCACCCAGATTCCGGGGGAGGCGGGGGACATGGAGTCAGAGTGGACTCTGTTCTCCTCCTCCATTGTCGATGCGGCTGCTCGTAGTTGTGGCCGTAAGGTCTCTGGTGCCTGTCGCGGCGGCAATCCCCGAACCCGGTGGTGGCGCCCGGAAGTAAGGGATGCCGTCAAGCTGAAGAAGGAGTCCTACCTGGCCTTGTTGGCTTGTGGGACTCCTGAGGCAGCTGAGAGGTACCGGCAGGCCAAGCGTGCTGCGGCTCGGGCGGTCGCAGAGGCAAAAACTCGTGTCTGGGAGGAGTTCGGGGAGGCCATGGAGGAAGACTATCGGTCGGCCTCGAAGAGATTCTGGCAAACCATCCGGCGCCTCAGGAGGGGGAAGCAGTGCTTCACCAACACTGTTTACAGTGCGGGTGGGGGGCTGCTGACCTCGACTGGGGATGTCGTCGGGCGGTGGAAGGAGTACTTCGAGGACCTCCTCAATCCCGTCGTCACGTCTTCCAATGAGGAAGCAGAGGCTGGGGGCTCGGAGGTGGGCTCGCCCATCACCGGGGCTGAAGTCACCGAGGTGGTGAGAAAGCTCCTCGGTGGCAAGGCTCCGGGGGTGGATGAGATTCGCCCTGAGTACCTTAAGTCTCTGGATGTTGTAGGACTGTCTTGGCTGACACGTCTCTGCAACATCGCGTGGCGGTCGGGGACAGTGCCCCTGGATTGGCAGACCGGGGTGGTGGTCCCTCTCTTTAAGAAGGGGGATCGGAGGGTGTGTTCCAATTACAGAGGAATCACCCTCCTTAGCCTCCCCGGTAAGGTCTACTCCAGGGTGCTGGAGAGGAGGATCCGGCCGATAGTTGAACCTCGGATCCAGGAGGAACAATGCGGTTTTCGTCCTGGTCGTGGCACACTGGACCAACTCTATACCCTCCGTCGGGTGCTTGAGGGTTCATGGGAGTTCGCCCAACCAGTCCACATGTGTTTTGTGGACCTGGAGAAGGCGTTCGACCGTGTCCCTCGTGGTGCCCTGTGGGGGGTGCTCCGGGAGTATGGGGTCCGGGGCCCTCTGTTAAGGGCTGTCCGTTCCCTGTATGACCGCAGCAGGAGCTTGGTTCGCATAGCCGGCAGTAAGTCAGACCTGTTCCCGGTGCGTGTTGGACTCCGCCAGGGCTGCCCTTTGTCACCGGTTCTGTTCATTACTTTTATGGACAGAATTTCTAGGCGCAGCCAGGGGCCGGAGGGTGTCCGGTTTGGGAGCCTCAGAGTCTCATCTCTGCTGTTTGCGGACGATGTTGTTCTGATGGCTTCAACGAACCAGGACCTCCAGCACGCTCTGGGGCGGTTTGCAGCCGAGTGTGTAGCGGCCGGGATGAGAATCAGCACCTCCAAATCCGAGGCCATGGTTCTCCACCGGAAAAAGGTGGCTTCCCCTCTTCAGGTCGGTGGGGAGTCCTTGCCTCAAGTGGAGGAGTTCAAGTATCTCGGGATCTTGTTCACGAGTGAGGGACGGATGGAGCGTGAGATCGACAGACGGATCGGTGCGGCGTCAGCAGTGATGCGGTCGCTGTATCGGTCTGTCGTGGTGAAGAGGGAGCTGAGTCGGAGGGCAAAGCTCTCGATTTACCGATCGATCTACGTTCCCACCCTCACCTATGGTCATGAGATTTGGGTAATGACCGAAAGGACAAGATCGCGAATACAAGCGGCCGAAATGAGTTTCCTTCGCAGGGTGGCTGGGCGCACCCTCCGAGATCGGGTGAGGAGCTCAGCTACCCGGGAGGAGCTCGGAGTAGAGTCGCTGCTCCTTCACGTCGAAAGGAGCCAGCTGAGGTGGCTCGGGCATCTGTTCCGGATGCCTCCTGGTCGCCTCCCGCGGGAGGTGTTCCAGGCATGTCCTAGTGGGACAAGGCCTCGTGGAAGACCCAGGACACGGTGGTGGGACTATGTCTCCGAGCTGGCCTGGTGTCGCCTCGGGGTCCCCCCAGAACAGCTGGAGGAGGTGTGTGTGGATCGGGAAGTTTGGGCATCTCTGCTGAGACTGCTGCCCCCGCGACCCGGCCCCGGATAAAGCGGAAGAAAATGGATGGATGGATGGATGGGAAGAAAGAGCGGCTTGATTATTGAAGAACACTGTGAAGGCTGATAGTGACAGACCTCACCTTTCATACTCTTCTAACTAACCATCACTGTGAAAACACACTGATTTGCCTGCATTGTTGAATACTCCAGCAAGCTGCATCACAGTCAGGAACTCCAGCTCTTCAACTTGCAGGTGCACATGAAATACTTGTGAAAATTCAGCGCACATGTTGTGTTGTGTTTGCGAGTCTGCTCTCTGTCTCAGTCCTCTCCTCTGACAGTGTTTGTGACTGCTATCAACTGTGAGGCCGCGCTGCTGATGTGATGCAACGCTCGCACATTGTAAATAAGATGACAAAATGTATGTCTGCAGTTACAGTATGGCTTAGCTCAACCTTGGCAAAGGCTTTGAAACAACCTCACAGCACGAGGAATGAGGTATAGAAAAGGGACTCGCTAAACTTGGACGAAACTCAGACAGGATTAATTCAGGATTAGATCAAGTATCAGGCCTAGATGAGTGTGTCAGGACTGTTAAAGAACAATAAAGGGAGTACAAACTGACTTAATACAGCCTTGGTCCTGGATATTTTGCTTTGTAAGACTTCAAACATTGTATGAGTCTGTATGTCTGTATCTATAAGATCCTTTGTTTGAAGCTATTTAATATGGAGTTATACAAAAGGCCAACAGGGGCACCAAAACATACAGGAAAGATGTGATCCAAGATTATGTATTTAGTGGAGTCATTCAGTCAATTTTTAAAAAGTCAGTAATGGATCACAATGTCTACTTTCTCATTAAAATCGGTATTGGACTTTATAATTGTCAGGTTTACAGCCATCTCTTTGACAGAAACAGCCCTTTATTTTGGAGTTTGGACGGGATGATTGAAATTTTAACGATTCTGGTGATGGAGAATTATAGAATTCATTCGGCCTTCACACATGCCTCACAAATATCTACTGACCGCCATCATATCATACTTTCAAATTGGAACATTTGGGCGCCGACCTTCTACATGACTTGTGGCCTAGTTAACATGTCACATTGTCTGTGCTTTGACTGTTAGTGCCTACGTGTAACCGAGATTATAAACTCTCTTCATGTGGAAGTATCAGTAGACTCTGAATGATCAATGCCCAGAATACTGCATTGACTTTTCAAATGTCTCTAGGCCTGTATTACGGTAATACACTTCTTCCACTTAAGGCATCCAGATTGTGCCCATGGATGGTATTGTGTTAAGGGAAAAACTACTGAAAAAGGACGTTCCACATTATTAAGCAGACCATCATTTTCAAGCAATTTGGGAAAGAAAAAGGGTCTCTCTGCTGATGAAATGCGTGAAATAGTTGAATTCCTTGGATTAGGTATGAAAACCTTTATTTCATGAAAGATTAAGCCTAATGTTTTTGTGGCTGATTCAGAGCACACACGGGTTTGTGCAGATAAAGGCACAATGAGGACGCTTTCTGCCAGACAAACACATCAGATTAAGAGAACTGCTGCTACAAAGCAGCAAAGGTATGTGAAGCTGCTGGTGCCTCTGGAGTCTTCTGAACATCAAGGTGTAGGACCCTCCAGAGGCTGCAGTTGTGCATAAACCTTCTATCCGGCCTCCCCTGAACTGTTCATTGAATGTGCATGAACGGAAACAGCTGCAGTGGCCCAGAAATACATGAAGACTCATTTTCAAACAGTCTTGTTCACTGATGAGTGCCGTGCAACCCTGGATGGTCAAATCAATGGAGTAGTGGATGGTTGGTGAATGGCCACAATGTCCCAACAAGGCTGTGACGTCAGTAAGGAGGTGGCGGAGTCATGTTTTGGGCCAGAATCATGGAGAAAGAGCTGGTCGGCCCCTTAGGGCTCCCTGACACAGTGAAACTGACTTCTGAAAAATGTGTGGAGTTTCTGACTGACCACTTGACCTGTGCTTTCCCACAAAACAAAATAATCTTGAATCAACTACATGTATTTATTTTTATTACGAAAGACATCCAATCGAAAATTGAGATTGATATGAGAAACATCGTCCGAACCTCTTGGCCAGCAAGCAGTAACAAAACCAATCTAAACCACACCCATGACAAGTCCTTAGCATCGCGCAAGAATCCTGCATCACCAGGGAGCCCTGTCCCGCAGTTTGGAAACCACTACCCCAGATATATCACCACTATCGTCCACTGCGGTAGAGGCTATTCCTCTAAGTGATTGATTGTTGCCTACTGTGCATTTGTCATTCCAGCTCTGCATCTACCGAACTGAGCTTCAATCCCGCTAATATCGTTTCATCTTTTTTCTGGCACGGAGCAGAATGAAGTGACTACAGCTTTTGAGCACTTGATGAAGAAGATTTGTTGCAACTGCGCTCCTGTGAAAGACCCATCCAAGAGCCAATTTAACCCCGTATCAAAGTCACACACACGCTAACACACTCTTAGCTCTCTGCTCATCCATCATGCGTTTTCCACAGCGGCGTCCTCCAGGATTATAAAGTCTCTTATGAAATCTGGACCATGTATTGTGCACCAATATTGGTTTACGCTCCCTGGGCCTTTTCAGTTTGGGCCCGTGCCTAAGTACTCCTCAAAATCAAATCCATTTATAACGCAGGCGGCTTGTGAACATTTGCTTTCCCTTAAAAAGCAAAGTCGAAACAGCGTCATTAAACTCGCCCCGCCGTCTTGTTATAGCACGGGTCAGGGTGCGCGGCGTATTTTTGGGAGCATTTATGTCTTTGAAAACTATTAAAATGAAAGATATATAGGTCTTATGAAACTATTGGAAGTTGTAAGTTGGTAGAGGTGAGTTTAACTGCGTATTTCATACAAAGTCAAAGTTATGGCCTTGTGCTTTCGATTATTACGAACAGAACCAAGGGTATACGATTGGCAACGTGAGGTGGACCTCTGATGTTGCTAACCATATAGACCCGTCAGCAAGAAGGGTTATTGCTCAGAAGTGTTGAAATATTTGGCTGAAATCAATGATTTCTTCACATGAAATGCAGAGAACGGCCAAATAATGGAGAGAAGTTTTAAATATAATGTTATGGAAATTATGATGTGGTCTTGCAGTTACTATACATCAAACAGAATCATATATTAATGGCAAGCACCTTTTCTCATTTATGTCTTCAATGTATTGACCCTTTAATTGTTTGTAAACATTAAGGGCTTTGCTGGAGGTGGGAAGCTAGATTCCCGCCTAGCTTCCTGGGAATCTATAGCTTCCCGCCTGCGCCTCAAGAGAAACAAGATTAAACTAAAACTCTAAATGTCTAACTGTTATTGGAAATATCAGATAAATCTATTTTATCGTCTGAAATGTCATCCTCTTGTTCTTGCACCTTAAGCCACAACAGGACCACATTTTAGTTGTAATTTTACACTCATAATCACTTATAATTATAGTTTTAGTTTAATCTTATTCCTCTTGATCTCTTCCTGCCTCCAGCTGATGTTATAGAAGGGGGCGTGGCTTCACTGAGGGGGAAAATAGAATCTTCTGGGAAACACAGTTTTTCACAGTTTCTAGCCATTTTCTGGTGAAATATTAACTTTTTTATCACATACAAATAAAGTCAAGTCCAAATTGGGTCCATATGGATGTTAATTAACAGCATATTGTTCAGTTCAGTTGTTAGCATTAGAACGATGCTAACATGTAACATCATGTAAGCATTATCCGTTATTTATGTATTTATGGGCTGTTGAGCCGCTTTGCTCCTCTCCATGTCTTTGAATCTTTACGTAGTAGAAAACTATATTCATAATTCAGCATTTGTTAAAGCATATATGTGTGAATCCAGAGATGCCGTCTGTATCTATAGGCCAATCAAAAACAAGTCAATTCTTTTTAGTTTTTCCCCCCCACATTTTCACCATTACCAGCAGCTCTTCCCTCACTGTTATTTCTTACGCGAAAATAAGTTCTGTTTATCGTCAAGTGTAACTGGCTGCTTGGTTGTGCCACCTCATAAAACATTTTAGCTTCCAAGTCCAACCAGGCCAAGATCAAATCAGGACCAAACCGGCTCCAAAAGGTTTACATGCACAGGTCTAAATTATGACTAAACTGGGAGTAAACCACACAAATCTTTAACTTGAACTGATCACTAAAACAAAAACATATCTGAAACTGCTGACGGCGATTGAGTAACACCTATGAGAGAAGCCCTGGTACCACCACTGATCACAAAAACAAACAAAGCGATACCATTTCTACTCGCTGTTATGTCGACTGTATAACCTTCTGACGGATTATCCGACATATGACGCAACAATCCTTGGCGTTATTTCATGCTTATCTTGTCAGCTGCCGAGACAAAGGCGACCGGAGCTCCTTCTTTCAAAATTAAAGTCGAGACAAGGTGCCGCTGACGTGAAGGAACTGTAAACTGGGTGTGAAGTTGCCGGGCCGACTCACCGTGATCCCGAGGTATTTATTGAGTGCGAACGTTCAACCCATCATCCACGTTCATCCAGGTAAGCTCCTCGCACTTATGGTATATACATATGACACGTGCGTTTTTACTGTAGCCCCGTTCACTAAGCTGCACCCCGTCCCAGAGAGAGGACATGGGGAGGCAGAGGAGGGTCCCACCAGAGGATGACTCCCTGCGAATGCTATGCAGGGTGACATCTGTAAGCCATAACAACTTCTTAACCTCTATATAGCACCAAAATGTGATACAATGAACAGGGCCGCAGCCTTTTGGACTCACATCACGATCATAAGGCACAGGGGAAAGTCAGCTCTGTCAGAACTTAATGGTTGTCTATCCACTAACTTTGTATTGGATAAAACCTTATCATTGTCATTATTATTGAGGAATGTTTGTCCTGTCGTCCAAGAGTTTTCAAAGTTTTCAAAGTCATCTACTGGACTGGTTTGTTTAAGGAAGTTTCACCACTCATCTGCGAAGCTGGGAAGAAATTTGAAAAATAACTATTGAACATTTGGAAGGAAAAATAAAAAGTACGAAAAAGTGTTTTTCAGACCCCTTATTTTTTTTTATCAACTTTTTTTTATTGGTATGATGCCATTATTGCATTTACAATATTATCAGTATACAATCCCCCCTCCCCCCATTTTCTTTTCCCCAATCCCCTTGAGATGGGCATCATATCAGTTGAATCCTCAAATGAAAACATACAGAAAACAGAGAGAAAGAGAAATAAAATAACAAAATGTTAAAAGAAATTTTAAAATAGGATGATTTTGATCGGCCCTTTTGTAGTTAAAGGAAGTTTCTTGGCCGTTTCTCATCAAACAAGTGATAGAAATGGAAAATTAATTAATTGGAAGGAAAAGGAATAAATTAACGTTATTGATCTGTTTTATGGTTCTTTATGACCATCATTGGTATCATTGGTATCGTTCAAGTTTCGGTCTCAATTTTTATTTTTTATGGTATCCAGCCCTAGTAAATGGTGGAGCTAATGGTGCAGAATGGCAGCCATGCTTCTGTCAGCCTTCCTCAGAGTAGGGTTTACTGGAACAGGGACATGGGCTTATCTAATATAAAGTGTATAATTTCATGTTTTGAAAAATATGTAGGCAACAATTGTGCATATGCAGCTGTATCAAAATTAATTTTGCAGCAATTAACTGCATGAGGTTGAGCTGTGCCCAAACTGCCACCTTTAACCCGGATGTTATTCACCAAAATGATCTCAAACTGTTGCTCCAATCCACTGTGACAAATACAGACTATTATTACCCTCCGATACAATCTCCAGTGTGGGAATTCTCCTCCAGCGCGCCGTGCCCCTCTCTCCCTCTCCCTCTGTCTCTCCATGTCTCGTATTTACTCTGATTGTGCGAGTGCGACGAATCATGGCAGTCCTTAAATAGAGTCTGGCTCCTTCAAGGATCAACTGCATCAGACGCCAAAGCAGCCTGAGGACGTAACTGCGCTGAGTGTTTGTGACTGACTGGCTTAGTCTTGTTTAGACAAATTACACAAAAAAGTTGACAGTACACACACGCGCGCACACACACACACACACACACACACATAGCAGACATAATAGACATCGAGGTGAGTTACTGTGCATTTGAGCAACAGCCAACGAGCTGAAAGCAGTATGAAACATCTTTACTAGCATATACATTTTGAATAAATCATTTTGGCTTTGTTTTGTTTTTTAATGCACCATTGGATCTTGCTTCTATTTCCATTTCACCCCAACTGTTTATGAACTGCAGCTGGGGGACAGGACGGTGAACTTCGTGGAGGTTTCCTTGATCCTGATTTTAGGCCAGGATCAAGAACACCTGAAGTGGATTTCTTATTGTGACATAAAGCTAAGATTTAAAGCCTCGGAATCACTCCCTGTAAAACCGGCTCATGCAAGGTTTCTATCAGAGCCGATGAGAAATGACGTGCTGCTAAATTTGGCAGTGACAACACGCGTCTGCTTCAGTCTGCTCAAACGGATCCTGTATTTCAAAACTTACGAAAGCTTCGTGTTTGTCATCCTCTGTCAAAAGCAAAAGTGATGCGGAATCAGACTGATAGTGTTATTTGATGCAGGCAGGAAGACTTCTTATCAGTGTTGAATCTGTGTGTTAGAAACGTTTGTACGCACTAAAGCTAGACCAAAGCTCCCTCGTCATTTTTTTTGTTCTTACCTGAGCTTAGACGAGTTGATGCGTACCTGTCTGGTCTTTGCGCGTGCGCTCAGTCACGCAAAAATACCAAAGATGTTGTTAACATTTAGCCTCTCCTCCTCTCCTCTATGGGGCCAGACGGGGGTGAAGTTAGAAGCGACCAAGCTCTTCCACGTTTTCCCCTATTTAAATACAGTTAAGTGAGCAGTTGCACGATCCAAGTATAGTCAAACAAAATGTCGATTTTCTAAGCTGATATAAAGGGGTACTATATTGTATTGCGTAATGGTTTAATGTGGCGCTTTGAGGAGCATGAATTCCTGAGCATGTCCCAAAAAAAAAAAGTAAGTCTCTAGCCCGTTCCTGTGCGGAGTTACGGATTTTTAATGAAATGACCAGTTTGCTAACTCCAGCCACTAGGGGGTCGCTAACATTTAAAAAAAAGGAAAGAATTCCACACGTGTCCAGCAGAGGGCACTGACATAATAAGAGATCAGGATATGAACAGCATATTATAGCCATGTGGTAAATGGTCAGTCTGCCCCAGGCCGGCTGTGGCTACAATAGTAACTTATTAGCATCGAGTCTGGAGTGAATGAATAATGACTTTATGTAGCACTTTGAAAAACATGTGACACAGGCTGATGAACTGCAATAAGTGAGGCCACAGTGCTTTACAATATATGCGGCCCGCGACCCACCGTGGGGGCTGAATTTCGGCCCACAACCCAAAACGAGTTCGACACCCCTGCCTTGTGAGCACTTCGACGTCTACGCAGTAAAGTGAAGATATTACCGCGCGGACATCGAAGTGCTCACGTAGCTATATTTAAATAGGGGGAAACGTGGAAGAGCTTAATCGCTTCAAACTTCACCCCCGTTTGGGTCCATAGAGGAGAGGAGAGAGGCTAAATGCTAACAACATCTTTGGTCTTTTTGCGTGACTGAGCGCACGCACAAAGACCAGACAGGTACGCATCAACTCGTCTAAGCTCAGGCAAGAACATATCTCAGTGTGGAAAAACGGTGGCCTGTTCCTTTAAGTGCAACCCTATAGGGCTATTTGCAGATTTCTTGACAGCTCACCTCTGCCTCCTCTGCCATTTCCTCCTCTGCTGACTACATATAATTGCGGTGTACTTTTACCCCGTTCCTTTGGCGTTGGATACACAGGCGCTGAACCCGACATAAACGAATGGGGCTGGTTTATCTAAATGAGCGGCCTTCATCCATGCGGGCTCTCCAGTAATGTTTATGTCTCTCCCCCGTCCCACCATTTATCATTGTTGCAAAATACAAGTCTAGGGGAGATGCTTATCGCTGTGGTCAAGCCTGGTGACTATTCGGGAGTCCAGGGTTACATTCATTTTGAATTGAAATAGAAATGATTTTCAACATTGCTACTCAGTTGTGCACATCTTCTAACCCTTACCAGATCACCTTTTACTTCATAGCTCGAGGGCCACAAGAGCATCGTGAAAAGAGTGTGTCTCTAAAATAATATGTTGCAGATGCCTAAACTAAACAGCAGCTTTGAGAGAAATGTACTCGACTGAACCCACTGAGTAATTGACCGCAGTATGAGGATGGGACAGTTGTCACGGGAACGACTGCCCTTACCTGTACCCTGTACCTCATTTGAACCCACAGTTAAAGTCCTGGCAGCAGTGGGACATCCCTTTATGGTCATTCAGAGCACCTTTTCCCATTTGCAATCATGGGGTCATTACTGAGAAGCGACCTGATTTTAAGTGTATTATAAATGGGTGAAGCATATTCTGAAAGTTAAAAGGTCTAGGCTTGATATTCAAATAGAGGGAAACTTTTTTTTATTATTAGTACATGTACACTTAAAGTTTAGTGAGCGCATTAGCGGCAACCCGTTTCCCCAAATGAAAGAACTTGTAAAACGCTCATGAGAAACAAACCTGCCAAAGTGTAGACCTTTTGGCGATGGTGCTACTATATCTAGAAAAAAAAATGCAATAATAGGAATGCAATGCAGTATTCCTATTATTTTCATTTCCTCATAACATCTGACAGATTGTTTCACGATCATAGTATTATTCCCCAAAGTGTTGCGAGCTCACATGGGTTCGACTGGGGGCCAAACATGAACCGAGCCAAGTTAGATTTGCTCAGTCATTACAAGTTTAAAATCATCTGGCACTTCATCATAATGTTATTGTTCGCCTTCATGCTGAATTAAGCGCAACACTGCTGGGACGGGTGCAAATTTGTCTCGCAGATTCCCAGTTCCCGTCACACAGAAGTCAGCTCCGCGGATCCTAACCCAAATAACACTTCCGACCTCGGCCAGAATGAAAACAAAACTCACGGAAGCTGTGTTCTGCAGATAATGTGAAAATCTCTTGTTCGGGGAAATCTTGGCTCCACATGGAAACCTATTGTGCACGTTTTAAAGTGGTAGAAGAGGCGCAAGAGTTAAATTTAACACAGTCAGGTTTGGTGTCGAGACCCCCATCACCTCCGCGACCCAAGCATTCCCTCCACTCCCCGGGACCCATGAGAACACACACCCCCCCATGGACACTGCGGCTTCTGCTCATGAGGTGATGACAGAGACTCTCGTGACAACAAGCTTGTTACAACAAACTCAGAAGCTTCTTTTGTTTTGTTTTGTCTTACGAATCAGGGCTTTCACACCAGCACTTCCTCCGTCTTTGTGACTTAACAAAAACAAAGATGAGGAGCTTGTCATATAGAACGACTGCAAGAGGGTCATTTATCAAGACAAGGACGAAATAACGTCCTTGTTATTATCCAAGCTATGTGCTAGCTTGTAGCATGACGCGTTTTTTTACTCATTAATTGTCTGTGAGAGTAAATACTACGCTGACAGAAAAGACAAAGGGAGAGAGGGATATTGTACATCCAATTACACAATGAAGATATTTTTTTTCACTCAAGCTTGGCTGTAAATACTGTTTATGTGGTGCAAGCCCACAGTTAGCTTTGCCCGTTAGCCTGTTAGCTTCTTCGTGATTCTAAGTGTGGCTTTCTGGCCAGAGACACCGGGGGAGATGAAAGACCCCCCCAATTATCCCATTAACACTTGTATTACCCCCAGATGGACTACGGAGAGGATTTATTATGGTAAACAAGTTACTTAGTTCTGCTTTAACATTTGAAATCGCGTGTATTGATACGTGAATGAGGGAATGCTGCATGATTTAGAAAATGTGCAAATGACTTTCCTACTGATCTACATTAGTACATGCTACTCCTTTTGCACATGAGCAAATGCTTGAACCCCTGAGTCTTATATTTTGAAAGATCTGGTTAGGATTTGCATTTGTGGACACAGAGCATGAGAAAGGTGGGTCGGCTGCCTGAAGTGCAAGGACGAAGGACCCAGTGGCGATTCGCTCTTTTGCATATGAGGTAAATAAACACATGGTGGATCTACGCACACGAGCAGCGGGCCATGAGGAGGAGTCACTAAAGTCCTGCTGAAAAAGAGACAGAAAAGCCTGGTTTAAAGCCGGAGCCTCATTCTGCAGGCGCATGTGGAAAACTCCTCGGGATTGAAGGGCCTGATCCACCTCGGCTTTACGGTGTCATGTAAATACGCACGGGAAAGGTCAGCCCTGTAAATCTAAAGACGGCCTATGATCATCATATTGCCCATCTCTACTTCAGACAGGTAACCTTGGAGTTGATGCCAGCCCTTTTTTTCCAGGGAAAGGAGGAAGTCCCTTGTTCTCAGGAGACTGGTGTAACATAATCGGGCTTCTGTGAGAACAGCGCGAGAGCATGTCCCATATGTGAGATACCAAAACACATGTTGAAAGAGAACTCTTCCGGCTACCGACACATCATTAATGAAAAACGTCTTCTGCGCTTTGCCCATGCCGTGCAGCAGTAGCAACTGTCACCACAAGACTTTCAGTGAAGTGCGATGCCACCAAACATGCCAAGGCTGTGCGTCAAGCTAACTTACGCACCAGATCCATCCCAGAGAAGAGTATGTCAGTGTCCATTACACTTGTTGAGCTTGAGCACGCGTGTATAGAGAAATCCGGCCTCATCTATCCTCCGACACACGTACGCGCGGCCCAAATTCTCCTTTGTTTGTTTGTTCTGGGTGTAACTCCAGAAACTGTAGGGCCAGGCCACACATCACCGCAGTTTCGAATGGCACGACAGACACCTCAGCCCCATCCACTTGTGCTGAATTTCCTCCTCTATCTGTCTCTGTCTGGCCTTCTTTTTTTTCCTTTCGTGTATAAACAACCTCGGTGACAGATGTAAATGGCCATGCCGTGGAGCTAATCACATGAAGTCAATTGTTCCAGCGTGGTGGCCAGACACTTGCCACCACCTAAACTTCTCCTGTGTGTCCAACAGAAAAACACACATGCGGTGAAACTATGAAACTACGAGGAAACGTGCAAGCTACTAAAGACTGGGTGGTCCCTTTTTGTTATTTGGACAAGACAATCTGTAAATACTTCAAAAAGCAGAGCGCGGCCAGTGTCAAATTCTTCCAAGCGGATTTATTTGTTCTTGATCATCTTGTTTCTGCAGTTGTTGAAGATCGCAACAGATTTTGAGGGTGGGACGAGAGCCCTGTGGTGTACCACCATGAAGAACATATCTGCGGCCCACAGGTTATCCCCCCTTCGCACTTTCGAAACCAGAGGATTAGTTCAAGATGATTTAGGCTGCTTTCAAGTGGCGGGCTCTTGGTTAGACCGCGACACAACATGTGGTGCTGCGATCGTGTGCTGGCTCAGAGGGACAGACGTGGACCGCAGGGCTGTGGCTGCCTAATTCTGCAAGAGAGATGGAAAAATGTAGAGCGACAAACTGGCTGAAGCTTCAGAGAAGGTGCATTTGTATAAATCAAAAGCTCCAAAACTCATATTAACGGTGACTGTGCATTTTTTGGAGATTATTTCTTTAAAATCTCTCACAAAAAGGGATGACCAAAATGTCCAGCAAATGAGATTTTGTACGAGCTGTCAGAAATTTGGAACCGTGTTTGTTTGAATTTATGTGGAAGAGAATCTTAATCATGTTTTATACACACACTGCATTTCTTTATTACATTTACCCTTATTTGACCAAGAAAGTCCCACTATTAAAATCTCTTCTGCTGGTGTAAAAGGTATCTTTTTTGTGCTTGGTAGACATTGAAATTGTCTAACTTCTGATAGAACGGAAAGTCATCGTGAACCCCTGGCCTCCATCTCGAAAACGAGCGTGATTGGAAGTCCGCAATTACCGTCCGAGGAGATAACACAGCAGCGATAAGCGAAGCACGCTTTAGCTGAATGAAGCCGTCCCCTGTGGGCTTCCGTACATGCCCCTCCACACGTAGAGCACACGCATCACGCAACCACACCGAGATATATGAGGGCGGCTGATTGTGTGCCATATTTTAGAGGCTTTCACTCAAAATGAAACTCATGACCCCGATGTAGATCCAAGTCCAAGTCACTGCTACAGGTCTTGTGCAAAGCCTATTGTATAGAACATCTTTTTGATCGATTTCACAGAAAATTTATAGAAGATAAATCTAAATAGAAGGGACATGTCAGGGCATGTCAGGTAGTAACATTCTTGGCCAAGGTACTGCACAGAAAGTCCATCTTCAAAAGCGCCTGTCAGAGCTGTTGACAAGCGTATAAATATTAGCATCCTGCAAAATCAGCCTGTGGAAACACTCAGGTCATTGCTGGGTTTGAAGCGTTCAAAGAAGACGGATTCAGTGGCGAAACTGAACGTGTACCGTGTTGTCTGACTTTGAGCCACTAGATGGAGTCAAGAGTTACTCACCGTCTTCATTCATAACGAATAGCTCGATTAGACTTGACTTATATCCACATACTGTATCTTAATTGGTTTGAAGAATGCACTCATTCTCCGAGTCAAGTCCAGCTGACTGAAGAACACCATCATCCACCAGGCTGTCAGGAAGCTGAACTCTCTCCCTTCCCTCTACTTCCACCCACATTCACAAACTGTGACCCACACCAGCCTCCTTAGTGACAACTCTGCCCCCATTCTTTGCGCCAAGGGTTTGCTAATGCTATTGCTAATGCCGTGAATGCACATGGTCACTTGTCATTTCAGTTTGGGCCACTAGAGGGAGTCAAGTACGACTTCCGATTCCCACTTGTCCGTTCTAATCTTTGTCCATTAACCTCTTTACCTCGTTACCCAAACCTTAAAACTTCTGGACTGGAGTATTTAGGCCAGTGTAATGCCTCATTTGAAAGCTAAGACCTACAAAACGTATCTTTGCACTCAAGTGGTTGCCGTGTTGTCGTAACTTTTTTATTTTATTTTTTTTTCAGATTGGCCTCTATGATGCTCCAGAATCAATTGTTTTGGGGTTTCTGGCCAGTTTCTGGTACGAGCCCATAAAAACAACTGATCCTGGAGCGTAAATAAAAGCCACTATGAGGGAAAGCAAAGGTGCCACGCTGCACCCATAATGCCACTGAGTCACTAAAAGGTCAAAAATAAAGAAATATTAAGTTGGACACAATATCCATATCCACAATATTTCGCAAAATCATTGAGGCCTTCCATCTGACCGAGATTGGCACATTTTTTTAATCAAAACAAAAACACATGAGCATTTTGAAAGATATAAATAAAAGTCCTGTTTTAGTTATAATTTAGCGCTAATTCAGTCATGTTTCGGTCCTGATTTAATGTTCCTAAAGCCGTGTCTGTAAAATGACTGGAACAGTAAAAATGGGTCATGTCTTCCTGGGTTGAGCTACAATATAGCTTGCACAATACAATACGGCCTTGGCTGTTTCAACAACGTTTAATTCTATAAAATCCCAAACCTTTGACTTCAGAAATTCCTGCTAAATTGCTGAAATATTATTGCAAGAAAACCCATGCGCTCCCACAACATTAATGCATTTAATCTCGGAGGCTCCATTGTGCAACGCTGTTAGTTTTGAAAAGGCGCCATGTTAAATGTTCTCACCATCTGTGTTGTCACATTATGTTAAATAGTTTCATTACGTAATGGAGCGACCGGCGCAAACGAAAACTCGATTCGACAATTAGTGTGCAATGCATCAGTGGACGAATCAATACACCGCTATTGTAGGAGCCGTGCCTCCATTTTTCTAAACTTTTTAATGTCTTTCTCTAATAGCCAAAGTTAGTGTTGGCCTCTTGCCTTGGCATTATTTCCAGAGCGACCATAAAGTTAATACGCGGCTCCTCTCTATCTGTTCCCTCGCGATGCTTTCATCTATTTGTCCCTGTCACTGTGGATTTCTGCTCCAAATCCTTAATCAAAGATAAAACAATGTCTCCAAGGCCTTTGTAAATTGAGACGGATGCTCTTAAGTGCGCAAACAAACTGCTCTTTATCATCAGATGTACGCCATTACCTCTTGACTAATCACTGCGCCCCGAATGTACGTCTTCGCTCATATTCCTCCGCTCAGATCAAGTTTTTATAGTATATATACGTTCCTTCCATTGCGTCTTGGCAGCCCGCTCAGGAAAAGCAAATGCTGAAGATCTTTGAAACAGCTTTGCCTCCGAGCAATGACATCGGCCGACAAGCAAAGCGCAATTCAAAACATCATAAATCAATGTGGATTTTGATGGGATTACGATAAGAAGGAGGAGGGGGGGGGGAAAATGTTGCCGATTCCCAGGCTCGGCGAGTTATACCCGGCAAAAGGTCTTAATTCTCGAGTTTGAGTAAGGAGATATTGGGAAAATCAGAACAGCTTGTCTCTATAAGGTATCAGTGTGTGTACGTCGAGAAAGTGGCATGTGTTTTGAAGTAATATTGAATAAGCGAATATTGTAAACCGAGTGTTCCTCTGATACGACCCAGCTGCTGCAGATTCACAAAACAGACAAACACCTGTTGATACGGTTCAGAGGGAAAGCTCAAAATGTGATAAAAGGACTGACTGGCTCGCAAAATCATGATGCTCGTCAACCCCGGATACTTGACCAGGACGTTAAGGGCGGGTCAGCGGATTTCAGAGGGGAGACCGGAGCCTTCTGTGATGAGAGTCTACATATCCATGTGGCCTTCATTTGACAGCCATCGCCGTCTCGAACAGAAATACTGCCAGGGAGGAGGAGGAGGAGGAGGAGGAGGGGGGGGGGGGGGGGGGGGGAGCGCTTTTGCCAGTGTTTGTTAGTTTGTCAGAAAGAAAGCGAGGAGATCTGGAAGAATTACAAAGAAACGTCAACAGACCAGAAGAGCAATCGTTTGTATTCATCCAAGGATTTTTCAAAGAACGCCATATTATCAACAAGATTGGATCAAGGCATTTTGCTAAACGTCTTCCCGCTCTGCGCACCAATAAAGTCTACGGACCAAGAGAAGGATAACAAACTATATATTTTTTTAAACATTGCTCCAATGTAATAAGAAAATAAGAATCCAATCTGATACCCGAGCGTAAACTCAATATATGAAAGCAGAAAAATGACTGTGAGTGTGGAGCGCAGTGTGGGAGCTTCATTGGTTCCTTGCTCTATACAGTGGGGGAAAAAAGTATTTGGTCAGTTTCACATAGACATTGTATTGGATTTTGGCCAAATACTTTTTTTCCCCACTGTATGTGTTCATTGCAGGCCCTACATTATGGATCTATATATTATGTGTTTCTTGTGAGTCCCGATATGTGGCGGTGTTAAATGTATATACTGTCATTCTCACTGGTTGCTCATGCAGTTTCTATACTCTCTGAACTATTTTTCTACATGTCAATATTTTCTGTGTGCTACATTTCCACAAGTGATCACTTCATGTCAATGCTTGTATATTCTTTTTTCTTTTGGTTTTGTTTCCTTGTGGGTCTATTGTGAGTACTTCTTGGATTACCAACATGGGAAAGATTTTAGCTTGTTGCTCACAATGCTTCTCAATTTGTCTTCTCGATCTTCCACTTTAAAGACAAAATGAAGGCATCAGAAAGGTAGTGAGATTTTTTTTTTCCCCCAGTATTTAAAGAAGAATTAAGTAACTTGTTTACTTTGATAAATCCTTTTCGTCGTCCCTCTGGGGGTTATGCAAGTTAATTGGGGGGTCTTTCATCTCCCCCTGGTGTTTCTGGCTATAAAACCACACTTGCAACTTTACTGCCACTGGGTTGGAGGCGCAATACACACTAATGGAGTCACAAAGAAGAAGCGGGTAGAGCTAACTGCGGGCTAGCGCCTCTTAAACAGTATATACAGCCAAGTTTGAGTGAAAAAAAAAATATCTCCATCGTGTAATTGGATGTACAATATCCCTCTCTCCCTTTATCTTTTCTGTCAGCGTAGTATTTACTCTCATGGACGATTAATGAGTAAAAAAAAAAACACAACATGCTACGTCACCTGCAGTCTCTGGGGCATGAGTTACTTAGTTCTGCTTTAAGTGACTTTGAGCGGTGGCTCCAGTCTGCTCTCTTTTTTCAGAAAACCCAATAACATTTTTGGTGTCAGAACCACCTCATTTTGATGAACAAAAGGCAGACATGTACTGTATTGTACTATTACACACATACACTTTTACACTTTGTAAGTTATGGAAGATATTTTGCTGTTGTTAGAATAAAGGGGGAAATCGGCAACAAAATCCTGCTCCTCGCTGCACCCTTTTCCACCAGCAGATGGAGTCATGAGCAAACTCTCAGCATCGCCAAAACACGACCGTCTGACCCCTATCTGCAGATTTTACTCCAATATGATTTTTCTATTGCACCACATTTCACATTTCAATTGCTATCAGTGAATTTCAATCAGCGCCCCAAACATAATCCCTTTAACCTTTTCCGTATTAATATGTTGAACATAACACCAGCAGCGGTTCAGATGGAGTGGACTGGCAGCAGAATTTGGATTCCTGTCTTATCTTAATATCTCTCTTTCTTTCTCTCTCTCTCCCTCCATGTGCTCCGGGTTACGCGAGGATGTCCTGGACGAGAGTGGCCAAAACCTCTGATCCGAACAAACGCCGCAAAGCCAAGCAGACTATTTTAAGTTCTGCAAATCATCATTCATTTTTTTATATATGCGGACTGGAGTTTCTGCATTTCCGATCAATGTAATCCCACATAAGCAAAACTATAGCTGCTAAATGCACTGTATAAAAAAACATCTTATACCTTCCCATGACTCCCCTGTTATTTCTGATATTTTCCTTTGAGATTACCCCACACAAAGCACAACATGGAGGAAACACAGGGCACCAGACTGGTAACTAATCACCCTTAATTGTGTGGCTAATGGTGAAAGGGAGAGGGTCGGCCGCAGGAGGGGCAGAAAGAAAATAAACAACCACCAGAGGAAGTGGAAAAGGCCATTTTAACTTAGAATAATATTAATGCGATTAGAGCTCATTAGTTGGTGTAGGATAACAGGCTTTGGAACAGCTCTGGAGTTTTGATACTGTCTGCGGAAATCTGAATTGTGAAATACAGATTCAGACAATAGGCCCGAGGTAAGTTGACCGTGAGCATATTGTCTATAATCCATTGAGGTTTTGTTTCCCCTGCAGTGTGTTTTGTGGTGAGAGTCGCCGCTGTGTTTTTTTGCACATGCCGGAGCAACTGTGGAGCACGGAGAGGCAGCTGACAGCTCTGTGGACGGTTATCAGAGCGGAGCACGGACAGGGATCAGGGCTGTTGTGTTTGGTTAAACTCAGAGCGCTGTCGAGTCAAGGTCTGGCCGCTCGTCATTCAAACAGACGGAGGACATGGCCGGCTCACCAGAATTACATATGTACAGTGAATGTTGCATATTCATATAGCTGAAGGACTGTTTTAGTGACTGTATTTGTCTCAAACCTTTGTGAAATGGCTAATAAAATCTGAAAAAGAAAAAAAAAAACACTAATACAGTTGTAAGGATTTGTAACTCATTTGTAAATAATTCAACATTGATTAATTCATCATTAATAGAGCATTTATAAGGGATTCCTTATCATGTGTTAGTCTGTATGAGCCTGTCCCTTTCGGCTTTACCCAAATCTAAAGCTTCTTGACCTGTGAGTTTACAGCATATAGGCCAGTGTTTGAAAGCTATGTTCCTCATTATACAAAGATGTTTTATCTTTGTATAATGTGTTTTAATGTGTCGACTAGTTCTCAGAATTGCAAACCGAATTTCACGGGTACAAATAAATTAACCTAACCTAACCTAACCTAACCTTTTTTGCTGCATTTTCATCCTTATCTACGTCTCGTTTTTGTCGCTATTTTGATGCTTTTTCATGCATTTTTTGTTGCCTGTTTTGTTCAATTTCGTCGCATTTTCATCACTTTTTCATCACTTTTTCATCACTTTTTTTGTCGTCTGTTTTGTTCAATTTCATCACTTTGTCATCACTTTTTTTGTTGTCTGTTTTGCTGCTTTTTTGTTGCTTTTTTATCACTTTTTTGTTGCCTGTTTGTTTTGTTTTTGTTGCTTTTTTTGACGTGTTTTTGCATTTTCATCTTCATGAAAGTTTTTTTCAAGAAGCTTTTAGATTTGGGTAAAGATGAGCTAGAGAAAAGGCGGGGGGTAAGAGGTAAAGCCATCCCTGTGTCTGGTTAAAGAAAAGGGTCAGTTGTTCCCTATAGGGTCATGGCTGAACCAACAAATGTATCACTTTTTTAATGTTCTTAAATGGTGATTATGATAAATGTTTTGTATTATGAAAGAATCAGTCAAGTTAACAAGTGCAATAGCTGCACATTTTTCCAAGTACATTTCTTTTTTTAATTGTACCTATAATAAAATAACCCGATTTATTTACCCAAGTTCGCGATGGGCAAGCGCAGAGGACAAGCCCAAATTGCGGTCACAGAGCTCCCACTTGTGGTCAACACACAGCATCACACCCACTACCACACAAACTCTTACCTCAACCAAACTAATCCAACAAAATCACACTTTGTAATCATCGCCCATTAGCCTCTAGTCTCTGGGGAGGCCGTTTTTTCTGCAGATTCATCCCGATAAGTGTTTCACAATGGGGCTCTTTCTGCGGGCTTGTTGTCCAAAAGAGCCTAAACTCTGATGACGTAATGCCGGGAGTGTGGCGTGAGTGTTGGAGGTGTATTTTAATGAGTGGTCACGTCTCGGTCGGCCTGCGTCGGAGTGGAGACAGATGTGGGGGAGAGAGGAGAGCAGGGCTGGGTCAAATGCACACCGCAAGGACAGCCCTCATTTGGAGTTGTGTTTTCGTCCTGTATGATGATCATGCTCTGAAATATTGAGTAATCTAGTCGTTTGAATAAGAGCAATGACTCTGCCCAACATCAACATCAGGATTTATTTTGCAGAACATGCTCCTAAACTGAAGTCATTAGGCCCGAGCGCCATACATGGCGATAGGGACTATTGCTTCTGCAACGCAGGGGGCCACCAGGGTGCGCTTCGATGGCGTACGGAGTGCACAACGGACACGACAGGGACCACAGCGACCTCCGACCACGACAGAGGCATAGGACTCGGCCAGAGCTTTCCGAAAATGTCTAATGTGTAAAAACAGCTACGATGGAAAAACGCCTATATTGTTTTTGCTCAGAATATTATTATTATTCTATCCGTACCACTTTTTCAAACTGGATTTTCACCCCCTGAACGTGCGCGAAAACTCAATTAAAAATCACCGAAAAATTCAGTCTGGTGGACAGTTTATGAATATCTGGGTGTCCAATGTGGGACATGCAAAATGGCACAACAGCGCCACCTGCAAAATTGAAAAAAATAATTCAGTGACGGAGAGCCTCCACCAACTTGGACACACACTCGCGCCTTTGGGCCTTAAGTGGGTTTTAAGTGGTTCTAAGTGGTCCCACCCATCCTCCGTGGAAATGGCCAGAGGTCTTAGCCAGGCAGCACGCTGGCCTCTCTAAGAGTTTTCTCTGAAATTCGTCATTTTTCCAAATTTCCTCCTTTATTCACAACGGCTACAGTTTCAGAATCGTACATGTTTATACTACCCCTCTGTCACAGACAGATGCTTCAATTTTGATGTTTTTGACTCCAACATCTACTTTTTCTAAAGTTTATAGTGACAGGAAGTTTAGTTTACCCGTTTCCTGTCCGTCCCTCTGTGTGTTCCTCGTACTATTTCGCTCTCAACGAAATATTCTTTATATGGAGGGTGCTGCTGGGCTGGTGCACCCTCTCATCAAATCTTTGGCCGGTCAGAGGAATTTACCCTAATTAAAAAGATGAAATATATTAATGCTTAAGCTGTAATTTCCGTTTTCTGCAAATAGACAAGTGCAGTCTTTCATAACATTAATGTTCAATTGGCTGCAGTATTCACTAAGCTTGTGAAGCTCCATTGGTAGAGTGCCGGGTTCCTATACGTTAAGTTGTTGGATCGATCCCAGCCATCACCTTTTTTTTTTTTTCTTTTGGACTCGGTAATTTCTGGTCCCACCCTCATGAAAAATGGGGAAATGATCCCTCTCCTCCAGTGGGGTGCTGTCCGCTAATTTTGGCCTGAGAATTGAGAGAACCCTCACCCTCATCAAGCCCATGTTTGTATGGACTTATATCTCAGTAGTAGCAAGGTTTTCTTCAGTGAATGAGCTAGTCCTAACACAGCCTTCACACTTTTCTTATGCTTTCTCACTTTACATGGACCACTGTAGACATTGTCTCAGCCTAAGACCATGAGTGCGGGTGTTTCATAAGATAGTTTTTTGTTCGACTAATATATTGTCTGTGCCTGTATAGTGTCATGGGCAGAGCATTGGGTTAATAACCAAGAGGCCCCTGGATCAATTCTGACCTTCATAAGTTTTTTTTCTTTTTTTTCTTTCTTTCTTTCTTTCTTTCTTTTTTTTGGCTCTTTCTGGGAAGAACATGATTTACCGCCTTTGGTCCCACCCTCATGAAAAATGGGGAAATGTTCCCTCTCCTCCAGTGGGGTGCTGTCCCCTAATTTCGGCCCAGAAATTTAGAGAAGCCTTGCCCTCATCAGGCCCATGTTTGTATGGACTTATATCTCAGTGGTAAAAGGTCGTCTTAGGTGAAGGAGGTAGCTAGTCCTAACATTTCTAATGCATGGGGAGTTTCATAAGACATTCCTTTGTTCAGCTAGAGTTTTAATTGTGCCTGTATAGTGTCATAGGTAGAGCATTGGGTTCATAACCATGAGGCTGCTGGATCGATTCTGATCTTTACTATTTTTATCTTTTTTTTTTTTTTCTCGGCACCTACTGGAAATTACATAATTCAGCACCTATGGTCCCACCCTCATGAAAAAAGTGGGAACAACGCTTACAGAATTTGCATAACTAAAGACATGGCAGGATAGTAGGGCAACTATTGAGGCAACACCAGGGACAATGTCAAAACAATCTAGAAAATGGAGGGGGAAAATTGACCAAAAATTACCTCTCCTCAGGCGCTGGGACCTAATTTTGGAGCGTTATTCTAGAGAATAGTAGTCCACATCAAGTCATTGACAGTATGTAGTTACAGCTCAGTGATAGTGTGCTGGTCTCTGGCATAGGAGGTTGCCAGTTCAAACACTGCCATGACAATTTTCCAATTCTTTGTTTTTTCACATGATTCACATATTTTCGAGCCTGATAAAAGTACACAATGAGAACCAAGTAGTGTGACACAATTGTGTATTCCCTTCTCCCTCTTCACTCGTGCAGACCATTGCAGAGAGGTGTTCCATTGAAACACCCCTCTGGTTCGTTCCACATTACAGTACAACGTGTCTTCCTACAACAAGTATGAAAAGTTTGCAACGTCTTTTTCTGATTCTCCTGTTTCCGTTTGTTATCTTTGATAGACTTACATTACTTATAGGCTTGTGTTACAAGCTTCATATCTGGAACAGCAGCCCAGGCTGAGGACAGGGGGCCTTCAGGCTGAGGCAACAGTGGGCCGGCACCAAAGCTACTTGGGACAAGAGTGAGGCCGGTGTGTGACAAAGGCTCAGGCGAGAGTGGGATGGGGCAGGAGTTATCAGGCGTAAGAGAGTGGCTTGGGTGTGAGACAGAGGCTAAAGCAGGTTTGGGTGACAGCGAACGTGGGCATTCGCAAGGGGGAGGTCGCCAGGGGCAAGAGCGATCATAAGGGCTCACAAGGAGCATAGCAATCGGGGGGCTCGCATGGGGCGACAGCGAGCAGGGGCGGTTGCAAGGGGGGGAATGCCAGGGGCGAGGGCCGCACGACGCCGCTTGCGGCTTTAATTGTTCTTATCTCTGTTTGCTGAACGCTTTCACTGTTTTTGAATGCTTTGTGCGCCCCCTAGCGTCTGATTTGTACATAATGGTCTCTATGAGAGTTTGTATGATATTTCTGTTTATTAACCTCTTAACCCCGACCTGAACGGAGCACATTCTCCTGCAGTTTGGCTTTACCCAAATCTAAAAGCTTCTTGGAAAAAGTGTCAAAGTAGTAATGAAAATGTGGCAAAAATGTGACGGAAACAGAAAAGCCACAGAAGAGGAACAAAAATGTGTGACGAAAAAGTGATGAAAATCTGATAAAAATGCAACAAAAATCGGACAAAAATCAGAAGAAAATCAAGCGAAAAACTGATGAAAATGTGACCAAAAAAGTGATGAAAAACGGACAAAAATGTGGCGAAAATCGGATAAAAAATTGTCAGAAAAGTAACGAAAAACGACCAAAAATGTGACGAAAAGCCGATAAAAATGCAACAAAAATCTGACAAAAGTCAAACGGAAAACTGACGAAAATCTGACAAAAGAAGTGATGAAAATCTGACAAAAATCTGACAAAAAAATTGATAAAAACGTGTCAAAAAGTAACGGAAATCTGATAAAAATACAACAAAAATCTGACAAAAATCTGAAGAAAATCAAGCGAAAAACTGATGAAAATGTGACAAATAAGTGATGAAAAACTGACAAAAATGTGGCGAAAATCGGATAAAGAAATTGTCAAAAAAGTCACGAAAAACGACCACAAATGTGACGAAAAGCCGATAAAAATGCAACAAAAATCTGACAAAAATCAAACGGAAAACTGACGAAAACGTGACAAAAAAGTGATGAAAAACTGACGAAGAACTGACGCAAATGTGTCAAAACTGTGACAAAAATCAGACAAAAAAGTGAAGAAAATGTGTCAAAAAAGTGATGAGAAAGTGAAGAAAATCTGACAAAAATCTGATAAAAATGCAACAAAAATCTGACGAAAATCTGACAAAAATGTGACAAAAAACTGACGAAAATGGACAAATGTGTCGTGAAAAATTGTCAAAAAACGGACAAAAAAGTGACAAAAATCCGACAAAAATGTGACGATCAGTCGTCTCTTGCCGACATTGCACTGCAGTGTTTTATGGTTTTCCTTCACACCTGCTCCACACATGGGGCTGTGGTTAATGAAACAGTGAAGTGGAATGATAATGATGGAGGCCAGAACATGACATGACATAGGCCTGTACAACTACTGCTATACTTCTACTACACATACAACTACTGCTATCTATCTGTCTATCTATGTACTGTATCTTGGTACAACTCATTCACAATAACAATGAGACCGTCTCCATTGTTCAAACATTCTTCACATTTCCCACCTTAATTCTGATAGACTGATTCGACACTTTCAATTCCAGTGTGTTTGTCCGTGCCTGCTTCACACGTGTTGCGTTCACTGCCTCCTCCGGCGCCGTGTGAGATGTTGTTGGACAGCGTTCACAGGTCAGTGCTCGCGGGGCCAGTGAATGCTCCTCACTGTTTTTCTATTGGCAGCAGCAGCAGTGAGAACAGAAGTTTGGCAAAAGCAGACAGATGCAGTGAAATCTGTGATGGGCATTACACTGCACCTGACTTGACAAGAAGGGAATTCAGATCTAAAGCAATATTTTTGCGACACCGGTTAAAAATGTAAATGAAATAGTATATTTAAAGCCAACTTAAGGGTTGCAGATTGAAACTAATATTTTCATGGAGAGGCTAAATTGTAGTTTTGATGTTTACTTACTAAGATTAAAGGCACATCAGACAACCAGTGCCGGGAGTGGGTACGTCTCCATGGAGATGTGACTAAAGTCAGCAGTATTAAAGATTTCAGTAGGTTAGTTCCTCATCCAAATCCATTATTTCATTACCCACTGCAGAAATAAAAAAAATTTCTAGCATATTTTGTATTGATGACAACAGTATAGTCCAAAATGTTACACAGTGTGCCTTTAAATACTTACTTTATGTCTCACTCAATATGACATTTTCATTACCCAATCCCCATAATTTCTGCATTTTCAGTGGTTTGTTTAAACCACAGGCAAATATCGTGATAATACCGTTAATCCTAATTATTAGGCCAAGATAATCGTGGCTCCAAATTTCATTATCGTCCCATCCCTATAGTCTCAAGATGATCTCAACAAAAATCTGTACTTTTTTTTCTCTCAATCCCCCAATAATTCAGAAGGTACGTTAAAATTGTGTTGTTATTTCAGGTAAGAGAGTGAACAGAACAGAATCAACTGACAAACAAACCTCTTATCTGGCAAATTCATCGATTGATCTGGCTGTATTTAGCCTGTGGGAAACAACCTCAATAACACGTACAAAGATTTAAAGATTAGATTACAGACTTTTACAAGACTTTCCTTTGACTATAAGATGACTATACCATACAATCCCCTACAGCATCTACTAAAACATCCATACCAAGTCCAACCACCAGGGGCCAGTAAAATGCTTAAAATATGATATGGTGATATGACCTTTGACGGCTTCCAGTCATGTTTTTTTATTGGTATATTTTCTCAAAATACTTGCAGAACTAATCCTGAGTTTGCTCTGGCCAAGTCGGTGTGATTAGTTTTAATGTGTCTTGCAGCCTGCTGTAATAAGCGTGTGTGCATGCTCTTGTATCCCTAATGACTTGTTTGGCAGCAGTCTCTCGATGCTGTGGTGGAGACCTCATCTTCACTTTGTGAGCACTCAGCCAATGACGTCTGCTTTGGTTCAGGGCAAAGTGAACTTGATGGGCCCCCTGTCAGTGGCGGGACAGTGTTTTTTGTGTGAATGTGTGTGGATTTGGAAGAGCAGGGGGGGCTGGCTGGTTGATTGCGGTGGGACCGTGACCATGAGGAGAGGAAGGTGAGGGATAAACTAAGCAGGGCACAAGGAGACAGGACAATGAGCTGGGAGACCATGTGATCACTGTGGGTTTTAAAAGTGACGGATGTTATGGGCACATATACACTGGGTTAACAGTTATTGCAATTGATATCAATGTAAATGGTGTTTCAGTGCCATAAAGGTAAAAAATCAAACAAAAATTTCAGTGAAACTCATGGATGGCATCGTGTCTCCCGGGCTCTTTGAATCACTGACGTCACTCTCAGACGCTTGGGATGAGTAGTTGTCAGGTAAGCCCAGTTAAGGGAAAAACTACTGAAAAAGGACGTTCACCATTATTAGTAGACTACCATTTTCAAGCAATATGGGAAAGAAAAGGGATCTCTCTGCTGATGAAAAGCGTGAAATAGTTGAATGCCTTGGTATGAAAACCTTCGATATTTCATGAAAGATTAACAGTAATCATCGTATGGTTTCTGCTGGACAAATACATCAGATTAAGAGAACAGCTGCTATAAAGCAGCAAACAAGTATTTAAAGCTGCTGGTGCCTCTGTAGTCTCCTGAACATCAAAGTGTAGGACCCTCCAGAGGCTGCAGTTGTGCAAAACCTTCTATCCGGCCTCCCCTAAACTGTTAATTGAATGCTGACGAGCAGTAACGGCTCTACAACGCTCCAGGATCAATAGTTTGGGAGGTTTTCACTGGTGACAGACCGTCTCACCAGAAAACCAACAAAACAAGTGATCCTGGAGCATTGTAGAGACCACCGTGATCAAAAGTAAAGGCGCCATGCTGACCACTCATACAGCTGCTGGGTCACTGCGAGGTAAATACACACGCTTTCTTTTCCGCATAAAAAGTTGCATAATGCACCTTTAAAGCTAAATTAATATCCACCGCTTTAGATTAGACAATTAATAGAAAAGCTCTCGCTTCGCAGCAAAATGTTCCCTGGACATTTTTGGAGTTTGCACGTCATCCACTGATCTGTAGAGTTCCGACACAGACTGAAATGCTATACCTTTGTTTAATATATATTCAAAACTTTGCCATTTAGGCCTTAAACAACATTCAAATAACTTGCATCACTTCGCTCCATTTGCAGGTTTTTTCTTTTTGCATCAATAAATAGGCTACTGTGTTGTCATTGGACCCTGGCATGAAACAGCGTCGGCTTCGGTAAATTTGACGGCTGCTGCTTAAGATCAAACTGTTTCCAAGAATTCTTTGTTGCGCTGTCCCGCGGCAGATGGGAGTAATGGCTTTAGCAGTGGCAGGTACACAAAGCTCCAGCCGCCACAAAAAAACTGGACAAACTTCACTGTTGACATCTGGTATTTCTCTCCTCGCATTTTTGATTGAGAGCTGACTCACCCGGTAAATCGTAAAAGCGTCGGCCAGCTAAATATAGACATTTGTTTTGCTGTGCGTGCATATATTATTACCGCACACGATATGGACCTGACCGCAGCCTGAACCCCTATAGGATTACACAGCAGTAAACGTACACACAAAGTAATTATCATAATGGGGGCTGTCATTGTTAATTCATTTCAAATCACAGATATGCTGGCCCTATCGCAGCTGTGGTTAGGGCTCCACGTTGACTCACATTACAGTGCAGACCCCGTATTGTCATAGGCAGAGGGTGTGTAAGAGGAGAAGGAGGTACAGCAAAGTTTAAGTAAAAGGAGGCCCTGACTGATATGAAATGTGTGGGCCGTGTACCGCCAAGGAGGCTAGAAATGCCTCCTGTCTATTGTCCAACTCAAGCAGTTTTTGAACTTCCAAATATAGCATCATCTTAGTATTGATGTATTGCTGCAGTGTGTGGAGAAAAAATATGAAGTAATCATGTAATCACACTCGCAATCATCCTGGCCTGTTGTGTATGTTTTTAGTGGTAGGGGAAACCGGAGTACCCGGAGGACACCTACGCAGACATGGGGAGAACATGCAAACCCCACACAGAAATCACAGGCAGATCTCAGATTGCGTATCTGTATTATTGGGAGAAAGCAGGTTTAAGTGAGAGGCGTCAGGTGTCTGCATGAGTCAGTGTTTGTCGGTCTGTCATATTGGCAGGTGTTTCTCCACTTATTACCTTTCACCGTTTATTGTGCAGGCTAACAAGTCACTTAATATGTTTTCCCGAAAGTTGCACCCTCTTTTAGTGGGAGGCTTTCGATTGACCTAAAGCCAAGAGTGAAATTAAAGAGAATGTGGAAAATTGGTCATTTCAAAAACAGGTTTTAAGCGCAGTGTTTTAGACGGATGCAAATGGTTCAGGTCAATTTCTACAAAACACTTCATGATGCTGTGGATCTAGTCTTACTCTAAGAAATTGCATCAAGAATCATTCAGAGGCTTTTTGTGTGGAGTTTGCATTACAAAAACAAATAGATTTGGATCCTTGTGACGATCTGCTTTTTTATTGATATCGTCATTTGCTTTAAATCATTTAATTGTTAGTTGTGTTCAAACTAATTATAACTTTCCAAACACATTTCCAAGATCCTAATTTCCCTTCAAAGGGATGCAAACTCTCAGGGTCACTTTTCAGGGTCAATCCACTACCACCAAAAATCAGGTACAGGGTCTTTAAGTCCCAGACTTGGACTTGTGACTTCATTTCCCGGAATCAGGACTTCACTCAAACATGAAACTGGGGACTTGGACTTGGACTTGAACTGGACTGATTTAGCTTTCAAGTCCTTGGCACTCACCAAAGGGCAAATAATAACAAAACTTGACTTGGATTCAGGTTTAGGTGATAGTGACACGACTTGGACTCGAACTCGGAATTTATTTTTACGACTCGGCCTTGGGCTCGGACTTGTCCATTCAGAACTTGGACCTTGGAAACCTGTGTAATTGACATTAAAAAACAGTGTGTGGAGGTACTGCATTGCTTTGCTTATTTATAAGGAAACATTTTCAGTCCATAGTTACCTTGCATGTTTGTCATTGCACGTTGCGCATACCATTGTTCTATGTCCCTTGAGTCTCTTTGAAGAATCATTGCTCCCTCTACAGTCACCCTCTTCGGAGGTGTTTGTTTGGCCCGAGGTCTCTGGGGAGCGGGCTCAGCAGGCCCCTTCAAAGCCCTGCATCTCCCAAAGCAGGAAGTCCAACCCTGCCGCTTGGAAACATGAACAGCCGACAGGAAGGAAGGTAATCCACGAACACACAGGGAGCTACTGTCAGCGCGCACATGCTAACGGCCCCCCCTGACACCCACAAACTTCACTGTTCCTGCCATCAACAGCTCCCGCCTTCCCAAAGACGTTTATTCTGATTTATAGTGTGTTCAGACTTCACCGTGCATGAATCTGGTTTCCTGTGTAGAAGCACGAGTCGGCACTATAGAGGTCAGAGAGCAAGTTTGTGGTGGTAGCATACATGTGGTTATAATTTTAAATCTTGACATATTATAAATCCCTAAATCACAATAAAATACGATCAGATTGGCTCTGAAGTACCACTGTAGAGACTCTGTTTCCCCGTGGCAGTGCAACATGGCTCTGTCCATGGGCAAGACACTTCACCCAATCTGTCTTGAACCTTCATCTATCTATCTATCTATCTATCTATCTATCTATCTATCTATCTATCTATCTATCTATCTATCTATCTATCTATCTATCTATCTATCTATCTATCTATCTATCTATCTATCTATCTATCTATCTATCTATCTATCTATCTATCTATCTATCTATCTATCTTCTATCTTTAGCCACCAGAGGGCACTCTTCCACACATTTCCACTGTGAAGAAGCGACTGCTCTCCTGGCCTGGACGTGGACGTAGTTGGAACGCAGACATGAAACTTTTGCCAGTGAAATCAGTAGCTCATTTTATATCCGTGCGGTGACTTTGCGGCCGAGGGAAATGAGTTTGTGTGGTGCGGAGTAAGTGGAGCTGTTTTCATTGTTGTAATGAATGAACTGCATTGGGCAGACATGATGCGGGTCAGGGCACAGCAGGAACACAGAAGAACAGGGAAAAGAGATAGTTGAGGCTAACAGAGGTTTTGTAGCGGCACGGTGGCGCAGTGAGAGAGTCCCGGGTTCGATCCCTGGCAGGGCCTTTCTGTGTGGCGTTCACATGCTCTTCCCATGTCTGTGTAGTGAAAAGGCTATACCTTCCATTCCAACAAGCAAAAGTGAATATTAGTTTGTATGTTTGTTTGCTTGTTTTTTTTACTAATATTCACATCACTTGGTGGAGGCTAATTTCTTCTTTTTTGATTGTTTTTACTTAAAGCAGTACTAACTCGTGCCCCTACAGGCCATAAGCGCCACTGCAGGTGTCGTAGCATGTTGCGTTTTTTTACTCATTAATTGTCCGTGAGAGTAAACACCACACTGACAGAAAAGACAAAGGGAGAGAGGGATATTGTACATCCAATTACACAATGGACATCAATTTTTTCATTCAAACTTAGCTGTAAATACTGTTTAAGCGGTGCTAGCCCGCAGTGAGCTTTGCCCGTTAGCCTGTTAGCTTCTTCTTCGTGACTCCATCAGTGTGTATTGGTGACTCCTACCCGGTGGCAGGGAAGTTGCAAATGTGGTTTTCTGGCCAGAGACACCAGGGGGAGATGAAAGACCCACCGCCCCAATCATCCCATTAACAATTACCCGCAGAGAGACTACAGAAAGGATTTATTGAGGTAAACAAGTTTACTTACTACTGCTTTAAAGATGCAGTATGCAACTTTTTATGTGGTAAAAAAAAAAGTTCATATGTGTGCATATTTCACCTTGTAGCAACCCGGTGGCTGTATAAGTGATCATTTGTTTGGAAGGTTTTCTCTGCTGACGGACCCTCTCTGGAAAGTCCACACAAAACAATTGATCCTGGAGCAGTGGGTCATTACAAGGTCAAATACACACAAATATCAACTCTTTTTTCTCTTTTTTTTGCATAAAAAGTTGCATAATGTACCTTTAAACATGAACGTGTGAGTGTGTTTTTTCATATATAACGCAAAATGGGTGAAAATAGCTTTAAAACACAGGAGTACTTCATGGATTCCTCTGTATAATGCTTATTGAAGTGTGGGTTGGTGCATCGAGTGTGGAAGAGAGAATAGACTAAATAGAAGAATTGCTGAAACATGGGGAAATGAGACAAAACAGCACTCCAAGTGTGTTTAAATTGGGTTATAACACTTAAAACCTGAAATAAGTGGTTACATATTGACCCCCTAAAGCGCAACTCAAACCAACAGTTTTCTAGCCCTTTTGTTTTTTGGTGTCTCTATCCTTGAGCCATATTTTTCTCCTCCATAGTAAATTTTCCCTTTTACTTTTCAGATACATTGACTGTAATTCCATCCGACAGTTGCATGCGTGCTCTTGGATGGCCCCGTTGGTCGATTTCACAGATACAGTGTCCAGAGCCTCTCCTCGAAGAAATATTACAACGGAAAATGGCATAAACAAGTTCACTATCAGGCGCCATGGAGGTGAAGGTTCAATTCCACACAATGGCCAGAGATCTTGTCCAACACCTGACTTCAATCTAGGGCTCATGTGTGATTACCGGCACCTGCCCCAGACACACAGCAGAGCAGGACGTTCTACAGGGATCCATGCTACATCCAGGGAGGGAATTATGTCAATTATCAGTTGCGCTCAAATGGAGGCCGATCTGAGCCAAGAGTCTGCAACAAAACACAGGGAAATCACAATGAGGAATTCACCAACAAAGAAGCTATAGGAACTGGAGGAGCAGTTTGAGGTTGTGATGTGAGTATTTTATTTATCTTTGTATTACTGATTTGTATATTGACCCTTTAGGTTACATTACATTCAGGTCATACTCGTTACTATTTACTATTTCAGACACTGCTGTCCCTAAGGGTAGTCCGATGGAAGCAAGTCTGTGCCACCGACCCCTACGATGACCACCACCGACCACTCACTCACACTGCATTCATTCTGGCCTATTGCATAGTGTAGTGGTAGGGGAAACCGGAGTACTCGGAGTAAACCTACACAGAACAGGCCCTCTCCAGCTGGAAATCAAACCCGGGACCTTCTAGCTGTGGAGCATGAGCACTAACCGCTGTACCATGCCGCCATTAAGTACATTAAACATCATCTGAGCTGAGTTTATGTAGTTTAGCATGGTGCCATACATTTGTTAGCATGCCACTGGGTAAAAGTAGATGTTGGCGTACTGTTTATTGCATGTTTGATTCCTTCTGCTGCCAGAAGGGGGCGCTCTGACCAAACTTTGTGACGCAAACCATCATAGCTCGTGGTGATAAAGTCAGTTTATGATTTCAGTTTACATCATGAAATACATTGCACTGATTTTGCATGCAAACTGATAGAATTTAGATTGTTTGCTGGCATAGAAAGGTGCAGGTCTGACCTCTACATACTGAGGTTGTGTCTATGGGCAAGTCACTTCATCCGCATTCTATCTGGTGAATCTGTGATTGAGTGATTGTTGATATTTTAACTGCTGGTCTAATGCTGGTTGGGTGGGCTACTTTCCTCCACTGCCCCTGCAGGAACATCAGTCATTTATAGATTAGAGCTACCCCCCTTTTCCCACTGCTGTCCCCCTCTCTTTATGTGGGCCCATGTTGTCCCAGGACAGTAGCAGCAGAGATAAGGAGCTCCCACAGCCCGGGACGCTCCAGACTAACTTGGGGTCACAGGGTCAAAGTGTCACACACGAGAGAATGATAACACTCCAATCATAAAGATTAGAAGAAAACCAAGCACTACTACAAGTACTACAACTGGCAAGTGCTGGCCAAATTCCCATTGAAATTAAGCGAGCCTTACAACTATTTATTTCCACAACAAATTCTGAGCGACAGCAGCAGGTTCTGTGGGAAGGCGGACCAGATGTGAGTCATTTATCTGAAATCTTTACTGTCTATGGCTTTGAGCCTCTATTCAAGAGATGGAAGTGTGACTGTTCAATGAAAGTACAGGTTTTTCAACAGTTAAGACTATAACTACTGAAACTAATTATACTTGTGTATGCTATATTGCCTATTTTCAACCATTTTGTAAATAGACCATTATTGACATAGAAGGCTAAATCTTCACAGTGGAAAGTAAGGTTTATTGACACAATTGCGGCGAATACATCTCTCAGAGTCATATATTTTGCAAACAGAGTGAGTAATTTGGTCTGACACACAGATGGGCCGCAAATGCAGTGTAACCCCTGCTCCCCGCGGTGAGGCTGGGAGGGGGGGACGGAGGGGGGAGGGGGAGGGAGGGGGTGCCAGTAAAACGCAGGGATGCTTCATGGCTCAACAATTCGCTGTGTGAATGGAAAGGGTTTGTGTGTGACCTCAAAATGCTCGCTTTCCCTTTTCTTTATTGCTTCTGCTTTACCTCCGGGCCGTTTTCATATTTGGTGAAGACTTTTTTATTATTTATCGTTGGATAATTATCGGGTTTATTAGTGGGATCTGAGTCGAAAAGTGGTTTACGGTTCACTTTTTAGTATTCTGCTGCGGGGAGAGGAGTAATAGTACAGTCACTCCAGCAGTGTCTTTTCTCAGCAAAACAAAATATCTTGCATTGAGTCATGAGTGAAAAAGATTCAAACCGAGTACAGTCCAATAATGGACAGGTTCGTAAAATAGGCGGTAGTTGAGGCTGAATATTGTTTACATTTTTAAACAAAAGTAGTTTTAATTAAAATACTACAGAAGAACTAAGTAACTTGTTTACCTTAATACATCCTTTTCGTAGTCCCTGTTGGGGTAATAAGTGTTAATGGGATGATTCGGGGGTCTTTCATCTCCCCCCGGTGTCTCTGGCCAGAAAACCAAAATTGTAACTTTCCTGTCTCCGGGTCAGAGGCCCCAATACACACTAATGGAATCACGAAGAAGAAGCTAACAGGCTAACGGGCAAAGCTAACTACGGGCTAGCACCACTTATACAGTATTTACAGCCAAGTTTGAGTGAAAAAAATGATCTCTATTGTGGATGTACAATATTCCTCTCTCCCTTTGTCTTTTCTGTCAGCGTAGTATTTACTCTCACAGACAATTAATGAGTAAAAAAACGCAACATGCTACAAAACCTGCAGTAGCGCTTATGGCCTCTGGGGCATGAGTTACTTAGTTATGCTTTAATGTGAAAGTTAAAATAATAATCTACATCTCACAACTCATTTCATAATTTTCTTACATTGTTTTTCATAAGGAATTTGTAAACACTGTTGCAATGCCGTTGAGGTGCGAAACACATCCCTTTTATTGTCCCTCTGAGAGTTAAAGAGCAAAGTGAGGACACAGGGGAGACCTGGGCTCTGAGCAGCCTGAAGGAAGGAATAGTGGATTTGTGTAAAAAAAAAAAAAATAGTGTGTGGTTGAGTGGGTTTATGGAGAAACGGATATGGCGAAACTGGAGTCGGCGTTTTGGTTTTGGCTCACAGCGTTTTTAATGGTATTAGAGACATGACTTCACTGGGAAGTGGCTTTTATCACTGCAGTCTGCGCTCATTCGGAGTCACATCAAATACACGAGGAACCGATGTTGAGGCTGGTGGATCAACAAGTGGCCGCATCACAGTGGAAGTAGGATTTCTTTTCAATTTTGTGACGGAGGACAGCACATACTTTAGTAGCAAGACGTTGACGGAGATAATAACATAAATACTGGGTGGCACGGTGGCACAGCATTTGCCACGCAGTAGGTTCGATATTGGGTCGGGTGGTGCCTTACTGGGGTCTGTATGTTCTCCCTTTAGGTTTCACACAGGTGCTCTGGCTCTTCTTGACTAAAACATGGACAATAGCATAGTGTGTTTGTATGTGCGACGATGGGGCGGTGACTGAAAATTGGCCCACTTGAAAAAGATCAATGTATAGTATTATACCTCAAACTAAACCTGTGGGAAATATGTGAATAGCTGAATATAATTAAAAGTGTTCTGCGTTTGTCAAAAAATAAAATAGCGCCTTGTGTTGCTGAAATATTGGTGTGAAATTTTATATAGTGTCCAGGTCTGGTGTGAACCCTTCCTGGAGGTGTGAGCGGAGCGCCTGCTATTCGGGAAATTTAACCCAAAAAAAAGTCTACAAAGTCCTGTCACCTTTGAGCCGCGAGAGGTCCAGCCAGGTGGATCTGGGTGTGAAGCTAAAAACTGAAAGTCGTAAAAAAGGAAGAAAAAAAAGTGGACTTTGTAGATTGGGCGGGACATCTCGGGATCAAGGGTGCAGCGTCTAGGGGATGGGGGTTAACTTTCCTCTAAAAGGTGTCAAAAAACGGGACTAAATTGGGTGTCAGAAAGAAGCCAAGGGCGTCCGTATGCGTCCGTAAGTCGAGCGCGGGTGGGTGCTTGTGGCTTTAATTTTTTACAGGCAGTGTCCCTTTAAAAAACCCAAGCGTCTGGAAAGCCCATTAGATGTGCATATAAAGTTTCCCCCAGTGATTAATAGTTGATGCAGGGTTGGTTGGAGGGTATACCACCAAGGCAACATGTGGTCCGGTCCCCGGCTCCAGGCTCCGCCCCCCTCCTGGACCCCTCCCACCTCCTGCCAGATCAAGTTACACCCCATAAACTCGCCACTCTTTCCCACCTATATGTTTAAATAGGAGGAGGTGCCGGCCCGTCAAGAATGCCTGTCGGAGAGTTGTGAGTTTTGCAGTCAGGGATGCGAGAGCGGGAGAGGAGCAGCAGCAGCAGCAGTGGACAGAGGGCTCTTTTTGAAACTGATGCAAGAGGACCACGCAACCTGGCAACGCATCAACATTTGGATGAGACAAAAAGGAATCCGGTGTATTACCTGGCAACAAACTGGTTTAATCTTTGGATGATTATTGACTGTTCAAGATAGTTTTTGATAGATAAGACATTGCTATTTCTCTATGCAGCAAAGTGTGCCCAACCTGGCAACACAACAAAATTGAAATTCTGACTTTTCCCCCCCCCGAAATACTGGGAAGATTTTTCCTAAGAAAGCAATAGAGACATTTGAATTGTACTACAGTATGGAACAGCCGGCCAGCAGCTGCATGAGAAGCGCCCGCCCCAGCAGTCCGATCTGGGGATGCATGCGTAACCCATATCACCCGGGAGGACAGGTCAACCTCCAGTCGCCCTACCAGCCTCAGCCTCCCTTCTCCCTCCACCAGAAGCCCGATTTCCTGGCTTACACTGCGGACTTCACCCCCGGCTCCTGCCTGGTCCCCACGCCCTCCCCGTACCCGCGGGACGACAGACTCTACCCCGCCGAAAACCAGTATCAGAGGGTGGCGGAGTGGCAGTTTGGCCCCAGGGGTCCGGAGGCTTGTCCGCCCGTCGTCGCCCCGTCGGCGCCGGTGGCCGTGGCGGGAGTCGGGACGGGGGGCAACGTGGGACCTGACATTGACAGTGTAGGGGAGAGGATGCCGACCTGCCTGGATGGGGAGTACTCGCCGCAGAGCGTAGCGTCAGGTGATTCGGACAAGAAGAGCAGCAGTAAACGGAAGAGAGACGCAACAGGTGAGTGGAGCGAAGTTACAAAATAGTCTTAGAAATAGAAATAGTCTTCAGAGGACGGGGAACCTAGACTTTATTTCTCACAACATTTCTCATATACTCACAATTCCTTTTTTCATTTGAAGACCACTGACAGATTGAAATTTGGAATAGTGTTTTTGTCCATATATGAATCATTAAAAGTGTGGACCTCAAACTGAAAGGTTCTGCTCATGGTGCATAGACTATTTCCTTACTGTGGTTCAATAGGTTTAGCTTGATTTTGATTAGCACCCATTAAAACCCACTGCCATATTGTTCCTGTCCAACACTCGATAAAATAATTTAGGTGTGACAGTCGTCGCTAACTGCCAACTCAGTGGTGAGTTTTGTGAGGTTTGTTTGTGTTAAATGTGTGTGTGTGGAAGAGGAGTGAGTAAAAATACTTGCGGGTTTATCACATCATTTGGGCAGCACTTGCATCCTCTTATTGTTAAAAAGTTTTCAGAAGATTCAGTGATTAATGAAGCATCCCATATGCGGCCTGTATCCTCTGGAAATACGCCCCATTGTTTCACAGAGAGGAACTTATGAAAGTCAAAT
Organism: Gobius niger; assembly: GCF_951799975.1. Taxonomy (NCBI): domain Eukaryota; kingdom Metazoa; phylum Chordata; class Actinopteri; order Gobiiformes; family Gobiidae; genus Gobius; species Gobius niger. The sequence continues at coordinate 16,989,172 of NC_136870.1, read as the reverse complement.
ATGAGGCTTTATTGTGCAGGAACAAAGTGGAACAAAGTTAATTGTTATATGCAAAATGACAAATAAAGTCAAAACATGATTGGTTCCAGGAGGTCAAAAATGTCGGCCGTACTGGATGTAACACTGCAAATGAAGTGTTATATATTCAGCTTAAATCAATACATCAATGTGAAAATATAAATCAAGTGCCTATTCTTGAAATAATTTGGATAAAACAGCATTAATAGAAATAGTCAGTAACAAAATGGTCAAACTGGGATTAATGGGTAAATTTGAACAATTACAGCAACGTTTATTTATGAGGAAAAAAATTCAATAAAAGTTCTAGTTTTAATTGGCAACAGTACTCACTAATGATTGCCAACCCCGTGTGCTATAATCCAAAATCGTTGAATATTTGATCCTGATTAAAAATGAATAATGTATGTGCTTATTTTAACGCACAATCCCACTTCATGTGTCAGAATCTGCATGTTTAACCTGCTACACTGTAAAAACACAACTGATTACCCCAGAACTTGTCCAATTACCTCTGTAACAACACGGGGCTAATTGAGCTGCGGGGAGGGGGGTGTGTGGGGTGTGTGTGTGTGGGGGGGGGGGGGGTCGGGGCCCGCCGCTCCCCACCTCCTTTACCTTATTGTAACCTCGCTCACGCACTGAAAACAGGCCAAGCCACGTCTGCTAAAACCACTAGCCCCGTTAGCCCACTACTCGCATTCTTCTCCATTGACATTTTCCTGTCGTTAAGCCGTAACACAATCTCCCACTGAGTGCATGCAACTGGTCTGACCACTACATCAGCCCCCAAAATTTTGGAGAAGACAAGAAAAAAAAAAAAAAAAAACAGACGAGCTATCGAGGGTCTATTGGTTTAGGTTAGAGCAGCATAAATTAGGAAAACGTCCCGGGGCATCCACTTTACAGATGGTCCTCTATATAGTCTGCACGTGCCTTTTTTTGGGGTTTGGCCTCGATGTATGGAGTTTGGACTGAGAGTTGAAACTCTAGCCCCGTATCTGATAACAGCTGGGATGCTACACTTGCCGTTTTCCCAGAGTGGTGCAAAAAAAAAAAAAAAAAAAAGGAAAATTATATCCACATCATATCACACGGGGGTGGAAGGAAGCGGAGTGGGAGCGAAAAACCACAGAAAAGTACAATATTGTGCGAAAGAGGAAAAAAAAAGTGTTGTTGGCGGCCGCAGAGAAAGTGGGAAGTGGGGGGAAAATAGAAATAAATCATGGACCCAAAAATCAACTACAACAACAAAGCTACATTGTGACACTGTAAACACGTTCATGACTAGTATAAGACATACAGTAATTTCAAGCGCACCACCAAGGAAATGCTTCAATTCCTCTTCTATGACCATGTATATTAAATAATGATAGTCATAATAATAGCTTGAATAGTAATAAATATAATCTAACAATGAAAATGATAATGAACTTAACAGATTTAGTATCTTGCTACTTTCACTCATGGTGTCTGGTTAAAAGCGCAAAGAGCAAATATTAAGTTGGTTTTCTGTTTCTTATTGAGTTAGGGTAAAGCAGCCAATTGGATTAAATCAAATCATTACTGAAAACTAAACTTCATTTAGTTAGGTGTTACCAATTGAAGTAATTTTTTTAAGTTGGTTCAACAAAAACACTTTTTTCAGTGTATTAATGTTAACACCAAGTTAAAAAGATTATAGTTGCACCTTAATGTATGTCCTGTCTGGATCCATGTATACTTATTAATACTCATATATACTCAAATCTCTATAGCTACAATTATATTGTACTGTTTGCTCCGAGGGTATTAGAGTAACGTGATTCCAATTTGCTGTGCATGTGATGTGTTATGACCTCGATATCTAACATTTTAGTTTGAGTCAGAGCTGGTATTGAGGCCCGAGCCTAAATAATGGTTTTACACTGTTAAAATCTGTGCAGCCAGTTGATCGTTTCACCGCACTGACCACCCTCTATGCCATGTACAGTGATGTGGTGGATTTGATAAAGAAGCCTTTGAACTGCAAACACATGAAAACACTTGGTACAAATTCTGAAATCTTTTCAAAATAAGTCTTGTCAAAGCGTTTTCTCACATATATCGCCGTTGTGCTGCCTTTCTTTAGCTTTCTATTATTAATGAAAATACACAGAAGCAGGATTTACCACATAAATCCATCAAACATTACTATTACACCACTTTTAATGAGTGTTGTGACTGAGCCCTGATTAAGACGAAGCACACTAGGCCACGGCTTTTGGTGAGAAGGAAAAAAAACGGACCAAATGCTTGTGAGAAAGTCCTGCTGGGCGGCTTTACGGCTCCTGGCTGTGTGAGATATTTATGGAGATCTGTTAAGTGAGGCGCAGGGGTGTGGGTTGCCAGGTGTTCATTCGTAAAGCAGCCTTAACACTATGCCAGACCAGGACAGACTGGCATAACAGCACATAAACATTACATAGAGGGCGCTGTTTTAGGTTCACTGACACATAGACCGATCAACAAGTCATGTCACTAATGCGAATACTATAGCTCTAAGTATATATACATTTTTAAGTGTTATTTTAAGCTCCAAACGCGCCCATACAGCTTCCTTCTCACACAATAGGAAAAGCCGTTGTGTCCAGGCCCCGCAGCTGTGTGCTTTTTTCGCGGGCATGCCTATATAACCGCTGCACGTGCATCTCGACACATCTGGATTAGCTGCTGCACTCCCCGTTTCCCGTTCTGGCGCGGCGCTCTGGCAAGGCCGCCGCGCAACTTCTCACTCTTGACAAATTAGGACCATTTTCTGGCGATTACATCAGCCCCGCTCCGCGTCGCTACCAATGCGCAAATGCTACCCAAACACACTGCATTTAGACACACAGGGACCAGACATTAGCAAGAACTTCCACTGGGTTTTTATAGCACGAAAAAAAAAGGAAGATGTACAACGCATTATGTGCAGTTGTTGGCAGAGGAAAGACTGAATTTCAGCTTAATGTGGAGCCTATAGTGTAAAGGAAGAAAGAAGACGGACTGGGATCGCTTTTGTGTGTGGAAGCTTCAAAAAAAGTAATTATATAGAGATTAAATTCATCTTTACATGGATAATTAATTCATTTTTGACTATATATTTATACAAATTGTCTGTACAAGTCTGTTCATTATATCTTCATAAATCGTTGAAGTTTTTTTTTTTGTTCTAAGGCAAGAAGCCACAGTGTATCCGATGTATCCATAATCTCTGAGCTTTTCCATTTGACGGAGACACGCACTCTGGGAATAAAAAGTATTTTAACAGATAATGTGCAAAAGTTCAGTTTAAGAAATGATTTTACTCAGCGTAGTCTTGTTTCGTTCCTGATTAAAGTTTTGTTTTCAGGGAAATTTGATGGAAAAACAAAACTAAAACATATCGGTTTGCAGTGTTGTTTAACCTCTTCACGCCTCACCTGAACCGAGCAAAGTCTGTGACAAAAAATGTGGCAAAAGAGCAACAAAAATGTGATGAAAACCCTACAAAAAAAAAGCCATGGATAAAAAATGTTTCCTCGTGAGGAAAAAGATCCATTTGGATGAGTTTTGTAGGTCTTAGCTTTCAAATGAGGTGTTACACTGGCCTATAGGCTATGACCTTTTAGAGTGGAGAAACTGGAGAAAATGCACTTGGTTAAGGCGAGACATTGCAGGTGAATAGGGTAAAAATTAAATTCACGGATATCAATTTGAAACTTTTGCTGTAGGTTACTGGCATAAATGTGAGAATAAAATACATTGCAAGTTTTCTGTCATTGTATGTTTTCATATAAAAACAAGGTGTTTTATGCCAGAAAATGCCCAAAATTTCCAGCGACGAAATCTGAATAACGGATTGAGCTACATTCAAATTTATAATTTTATTTTATTGATATAGGAGCTACCAAGACTTTTTCAGAGGGGATTTTGGATATCTTGTTTAGTTTTAAAATAAGCTGTTTTTTAGTGGAACAATTAGTAAAAATTTAGTTTCCGCCTTATTTTTTGACCTTCAAAACTCAATAAATCAGTCTAGGGATTAGATATTGAAAAAACCCTCTGAAAAAATCTTCAAAATATTGTTCAGTCCAAGGCTGGAAAATGTGAAGTCTTTAAATGCTACTGACGTGGAGATAATGTCGCCACAATGATAGAAAAATGTGTTTTGAGAAAAAGCCCTTGAAATTGCGTTGTCCTATATAAGTCTATAGGAGAACATTGAATCAGCGCAATATTTAAACATGTTATAGTGAAGATTAGGTATATTTTTTGTTTCCAGGTGAAAGTGTATATGTTCAGAGACCAATTTGGCTCAAAACCTGAAAACTGAAAATTGTTTAGTTTTGCCTGTCGAGGTTAAATTTAAGTAATGTCCTGTATTGGAATATTTCAGTAACACATTGGAATAATACTGTTATCTCAACATTCAAGACAGTTTTTGAATATCACAATATATATAGCCCTGAAATAGATCATATTCTTCACGCTCTTCTGCTGTGACATTATACATTTCAGTTGTCGAAGCCCTACAAACCATATACGTGTCCACATATCCCCTCGACCTCCCTGCGTCTTTGAGTTGTGGACACATCCTGGTCACCTTTGTTCTTTTGTCAGACTTTAACGATGTTCCGCTGCATTCCTCGGCTAATGTACTCCCCATGCAGTCGGACTGGTGGCCCGGGACACACTTCAAGGCATGGTTATGAAATAAGTGGACGCGGATAGAAGTGGGCAGGAATTGTAATTGAAGTAGAAAGAGAAGTGACCGAGCGCGTAGAACAATCGGGTGGTCCACTTACAACCTGCTGTGTTTACAATACGAGGAGGACCCTCATTAAAAAAAAAAAAAGGTTGGGACGACGTTGTAAAAGTAGATCTCAAATAATTAAAAACATATTAGGGGGAAGTGCTTTAAATCCTACTGTTGCTTCTTGGTAATGCTGATTTTTTTTTGTGATTTTCTGCTCTGTAGATGTGCAGGATTCAGGCTTTAAGGTGGACTCGAGCTGTAAGGCGAGGAAGGAGCGCACGGCCTTCACCAAAGAGCAGCTGCGGGAGCTGGAGGCCGAGTTCACGCACCACAACTACCTGACCAGACTGAGGCGCTACGAGATCGCCGTCAACCTGGACCTCACAGAACGACAGGTGAAGAAGACGTTTGTCTCAGGAAGAGTTTGCAGATGAACTATTGTGGAGATATCGGTTTAAATATCAGTTCAGAGACAATAACTGACTTTTGTCTCAACCTGTAAAGTTGCAAATCAAAGGGTTTGTTGCCGTGGAAACCTGCCATGTTAGCGTTAATGTTCATAGACCGACGCAAGCTAAAAAGTAGAGAAAAAAGTCTGTGGAACATCTTAATTTTCTGCTCCTGGTAAATACATCAAACACACTGCAGAGGCCTTTTATGTGGACGAAAACTCCAGTATTTTACATTTTTAAATCTTATTATCGAGGAATGTGCAAGCTATCCCAGACATCTTCCCAGATGTCCCAATCCCGAGATTTGAAAAAAAGGAAGTTTGTGGGACCTGTAGAGGCAGTCGTGTTACTAAACTTTTTTTTTTAGCATAGGTTTAACCAAGATAAATGAATGAATAATGCTGTAGGGCAATAATGCTTTTTAGGGCTGGGGCGATATATTTTTGTCACGATCCAATATGTATCCCGGAATATGTTTGCGATACAATATGTTCCATTGTATCAAGTTCCTTTATTATTTTTGATTAAAACAAGCTGCAATATTTCAACCCGACTGAATTAAAGAAGAAAAAGTCTTTTGTTTAAAGGTACACAGCGTAACATTTTGGACTATACTGTTGCTATCAATACGAAGCATGCTCCTAATGAGCAGCTCAACACAGAAAATGCTATGACTGTAGGTAATCAAAGAATGGATTTGGATTAGGACCTGATATAAATCTCAAATCCTGCTGACTTTAGTCACATCTCCTTGGAGACGAGCTGGAGACGTCCCCACACCCGGTAAAGTTATGTCTTAAGAGAGCTGAGCCGCTCACAGCAAAAGCACGTTTCTACATTTATGAGGCATTTTTCAATGTTGAAAATATGTGTCATAAAATACATTTTATTCAATTTTATTCATTGGGTAAAATTTTACACAGTGTGGCTTTAAACCAGTCAGCACAGAATTTGGAATTATCAAAACTATTTCCACTAATTTTTTTCTAGAACTGAGTTCAATCAAAAGTATTGCGATACATAATTTCTGATACGATACACACGTTGCAACAAAGAAGTATTGCGATATACTGCAACATAGGGCTGCAACTAACGATTATTTTGGTAATCGATTATTCTACAGATTATTTTTACGATTAATCGACTAATTGCTTGGCTGTGAATGATGTATAAAAATTCTATTTTTTCCATTTATTTATCACATAAAGCTAAAATGACGGTGCTGAAGGACATGTTGATGGAGTAAACTTAAAGTGAGTGTTTTTTGGTATTGCTGCTAATTCTGTTTTCTGATTGAAGACACAGACCGATGTTTATGAAATTTTCAATTTACGAAACACTACATACCCTAACTTTAAAAACAAAGAAGGTTTTCATCAAAAATAAAAACAAGTCTTGCAATTTTTGTTCTATTTGAGCCTATGTTTACTAGAAAACGATAAATCGATTACTAAAATAGTTCTCAACTACTTCAATAATCGATTAGTTGTCGATTAATCGATTCGTTGTTTCAGCCCTATTGCAAGAGGATATTTTGTCCTCGCCCTAATGCTTTTACTATACAAACCTTTTCCACCCTTTAACTCATTTTTTGCCGATCGTGAAAAGCAAATGCTATGCTACTTACATTGAAATAGTAGCGTAGCATATTTTCATACCACTTTGACCATTTCTGGTAATTGATACTTCATCACAGAGCTCAACATTTAATTCAACCATCACACGACAAATGGGCGATCATCGCTCAAAAAGGCACATTACGCCCCCCAACGCTCATGTAAAATTCCACTTATATATTTTTCCAAATCTTGCGGTCCTGTTAATACGACATTCGGATGTATCCCCCAGACTTGATGAGCCCCCCTCGCCTCGGCCACGCTGACCACACATACTGCTGTCTGCTGCTGCTAAATGCGTTTCCCAGGCAGCCCCTCTGTCCCGCACAGACACCGGCAACAGACATTCCCAAAGCCAGGACCCATCCTCACTCCCCGATCCCACCGCGCAGCCTGTCTGGGCTTTTCCAGCTCTCGCAACATCGTCCCCGCTGCCGTCTTTTCAATCAGGGAGCGGACGGACCGTACGTGGGAACAAATTAGGAAATGTAAAAATTTCATGGCTTTCGAAAAAATTCAGTTGAAGTGTCCATAAATCACAGCAACTTTTTTTTTTTTTCAAAACTAAAGTGAGACTCGCTCGTCATCTGTAAAAGATTTGTCTTCTCATCCTTCCTCCGCAAGCGAAGCAAATTTACACAACAGCTAACTTCAAAACTTGAAATCTCTTTGCAATAACTCTTTTGTTCCCGACCCCCCAGTTGAGAAACACTGATCTATTCCGCAGGCATAGGCATCGTTTAGCCAATTCCAGTCAAGCCAAAAAAGCAATGGCAGTTTGTTGGAAGATTAAGGAGATTTGAACAGGGATTATTTGTCTGTTTTTGTGCTGACTCGGCGATACATTTTGTTACAAATGCCAACCACAAAACACATGTATCAGGTAGCTGGAACAGGGAAGAAAAATATGCTCACATTGCTCAACATTTTGAAAGCCTTAACTCTTTAAATTCAAGGCCTACAATTGTGCGGTTTTTGATGCAGTTTGTGAGTTTCATACAGTTGATATTGATCGGTCCAATAATCCAGTCTAGACTATTGAGATGTTTTATGTTTATAGTTTGAAATACAAGCATTTATTTATTTTGAAAAAAACCCTAAAGAAATGATCAAACAAACATGTGTTCGCTGTGAGCGGCTCACCTGGGGGTGGGATGTCTCCAGCTCGTCTCCATGGCGATGTTGAGTAAAAGCAGCCGAATATGAGATTTAAATGAATTAGGTTCTCATACAAATCCATTCTTTGATTACCCATTTTTTTGTGTCGTGCTGGTGCTTGTTTTGTGTTTTGCTGGCAACAGTATAATCCAAAATGTTACGCAGTGTGCCTTTAAGGAAAAACAGTTTTTCGGAGGTTTAAGCACAATTCACAACTTGACAGTACGTTTTCTTGGTGGCGGGCCAAACCTTCCCATTGTAACTCAAAATAAAGCACCACTTTATTAAAATTGGCAGAGTTGGGACTTCAGGGGTGACATTTTAAAGGAACTGACTGTATTTATTGCATTTTTAGAGTACTTTAACAGGTATTCAATCGCTGGTGTTCATCGGGCCAAAGATTCTTCTTGGCCCGATGTTGCCTATCCCAATCTATAATATTTAATAATGTATTACCATGACAAACAGCAAACTAGGCTGCTATTTTAACCCTTTGTTATTAGATTCACAGAGAACAAACTGCTTTTATGATACCCACTGTTTAAAAAAGTAAAATCAGGCATACATATATATAGCTTTCCAAATGCTTATTCTTATTTCTTCTCTAGGTCAAAGTGTGGTTCCAGAACAGGAGGATGAAGTGGAAGAGAGTGAAAGGAGGACAGTCAGGATCTCCCAACGACTTGGAGACGGACGACATAGACTCTGCTGCGTCTCCCAGCTCCGAATGAGAAATAACATTATCCAACAAGGAGACTGGGTTTACCTGGACATACAGTCTGCAACCAAATATGACCGTTTGAAGAGACTTATCACATGAAATCAAGGCCACTATTTGTTGCTTTTGCTGTTGATGTAAATATTTCATTCATTTATATTGTTATTCTTGCGCCACTTTTTTTTTTTTTAAATGATACCTCAATGAGATCTAGTCATTGCTGCGCAGTGACGACAGTAAGACCAACCTATTTGTATAAAACACTCGTATCCTTAAAGGTGCACTGTGTAACTTTTTATTTGGAAAAGAAAACTTGATATTTGTGCGTATTTGACCTTTTAGTGAGTCAGTGGCGTTATGGGTGCAGTATGGCACCTTTGCTTTCCCTCATAGTGGACTTTATGATGAATCAATTGTTTGGGGGTTTCTGGACAGTTTCTGGTACAAACTCCAAAAACAATTGATTCTGGAGCGTCATAAAGGTCACTGTGAGGTAAAGCAAAGGTGTCATGCTGCACCCATAACGCCACTAAGTCATTAAAAGGTAAAATATGCACAAATGTTCCGATTTTTTTCTCCACTTAAAAAGTTGCATAGTGCACCTTTAAGGGTGGCAAGTGACCCGAGCTAATCCTAGCAACTATGGGCCATTGACCGGGGCGAAAAAACCTCCAGTCTTAAACCACTATTATATTTCTGAACCAAAGCGTAACCACAAATGTAACTCAGGTTCCAAGCTGCAAAGTTTGATGGGATGAGTTTTTTTATGGCCTATCAAACTTTTCGGAGTTCGGACAAAGACATTCGTGAAACGTTTCCAGAGCCGGGTCCCGTGCGCACTCCCACGCATTCAACGAAACGGCAGATGGACCGCATGAAGGAACAAATCAAGAAATGATAAATGCCTTGTTTTTGTTTGTTTTTGTTTGTTTGGGGGAAAACCTACGCGAAACTCTTCACCTGGGAATCAAACTCCGGACCTTCTGCCAACCTTTATTATTATTACTGCGTTTCTGAAGCTGGCCTATTTGTCTTTTCTTCAAACACAAACAAACTCTTTCCCCATGTTGTGTTTTGTAAATATGATTACCTTCTGGTTTCTGGATATTGTAAAACGGACTTCTTTAGAAATGCATCTTCTTGACTACAACCAGCTGCATCTTGCACTCACTCCTGCCAAACCAAAGTGCCTTCATTATTCCATTTTTTTTCTTTTAATGTTTCTCCTTTCAGTGTTTTTATACGTTTTGAATATTGATCGAATACAGATGTCTGTTTCTGCAAAGAGAATAAATCATCTTTTGCCAAACAGGAGAAAATGTCTTGATAATTTCTTTTCAACTGCGACAAATGACTGATGGTCAGATTTGCGGGTTTTGGGGGCCGTAACTCTTATCACATGCGGAGGATGGTTTGTGCATTACGGATACAGTTACACGACAGACAGAAAGTGCTTATAGATCTGTTGCATTTTAAATAGGCTGGGTTCAAGTTCAAGAATTCGTAGAAGAAAATCTGAGATGGAGGATAGAGCCAACAGAATATTCACTCCAGTAAAAGTAACATCATTTTGCAAAAACACAGGACATGCATTTTTAACTAAATGTCATAATATTTGCTAGCATGTAAGCGTTCAAAATCAATGAGTCAAGTAAAAAGCTTATACACACTGACCCGAGTGACCATTACGTCTTTTCTAAATACATTATGGTGAGTAAGCACAGAGGAGGCTAAAACAGCATGAGTGCAGAAACAGACATCTGCCTAAATGTATCCGAGAACTAACAAAACAAACTAAACGCGTCAGTTATAATCAGCTTTATTGGGAATATACCTCGGACCCGCGACAGGCTTTTCCAATTTGGGAAAACTCCCGGGCTCCTCCAAAAGCTGAAGATTTCATTACGGGAAAAAAAAAGGGCATTATCTGGTGTGGCTTTGGCGAAGCAGGTGCACCGTTAAAGGGGAGGGATGGAAGGATTTGAAAAGTGGTGCCGATGATCGACTGCCTGGTGTTAATGCAGCTCGTACACATTCAAAGGCAGACTCCGGTTAAAGCCAAGAAAATGGGATAAATACGATTTGCTTGAAATGTAAAATTGTGTCGTCAAGTCCTCGCAGTAATGTCATTTATATGTGTTTAGTGAGTTTTTAGCTGGTTCTTTTCTTGGGAATTCACCGACATGCTGGGTTAAAAGGTGAATAGTTCTCATACAAAATGAAAACCTTTTAATACACAGCCACTTCTCTGTTGATGTCTGCTATAGCTGCTCAAGTTATTCTCAGTTCAGAAGTGAATTGGGTGGAAGGAAATGCAAATATGAATCTGTTTGACATCAGGGCTGCACAATTAAAAAAAAAAAAAAAAAACATGTAATTGCATTTTCTATTCAATTGGTAATTTAGTGATGTGTGTTTTAAAGGTGCATTATGCAACTTTTTATGTGGAAAAAAAGTTTTTATTTGTGCGTATATGACCTTTCTGAGACCCAGCGGCCTTGATTTTGCCTTTATTTTCCATCACAGTGGCCTCTATGATGCTCCAGGATCAATTGTTTTTAGAGTTTCTAGTACAATTGAGCCTGAAGTGTGGTAGAGGCCACTGTGATGGAAAATGAAGGCGCCATGATAACCTTACCGGTCACAAAATGGTCAATTACGCACAAATATCTTTTTTTTTTCTGCATAAAAAGTTGCATTATGCACCTTTAAAATCAATATTCATTTCACTATCAAATGTACGATTATTTCTATTTGACCTTTATTTAATACACATTAGATTGTGGCCCTAATACTGTATTTCAAATGTTAAATCAGGTGCAGAACGGCCACAGAAATGCATATTTTAACTGTTCGCTATTTAGCACCTCTCTTGATAAATTACCCCCTTTATGTGTCAATAGTGATTTGAAAATGAATGTGATCAAAACCTCGATTTTTTTTTTTTTAAGTTGCTTTAGAGATATTAGTCTGCGTAGCGGCGTCCCTATTTCCTTTTCCAATTCCCTGCCATACATTGACTACAGCATTGACCGTGGGGAGTATGCGCAGCCCATAAACACCCCATAACATGATATTCTAAAGGAAATGGGTGACTTGCAGATTTGGCTCGGATCACGCTGATTGGTCTAACGCCGCTCGACAACCTCTGACAGGTCCGCGAGTGCAGGTGAAGGGGCTGCGCGTGAATAGAAACATTCTTGCGCCGCGATCGCCGTCACACAAAAGGGCTATTAACCTGGGACGAGGCGGAGTCACGCTGGGGGGGGGGGGGGGAGAAAAATGCACACATTTTTTGCCCTCTCTACCGCGCTATTTTCAACGGAAGCATCTGGATGGGGCCAATTTGATCTCAACCTGAGTGGAACGAGACCGGCCCACGCACAGAGGGGAGAGAAAAATAGGACTCTCTTCGCTGCCTGACCACTTGCGTACGATGGAAAGCGGAAATAATAGGTGGGTATGGGTGAAGAGACGGCTTCTCAAGTACAGGATGTTGTTGTAGCAGGTAGCCAGTCATCCAATTTCCTGCTTCCCAAAGAAAACAGCATAAGGGAGTCCCGGGACTTTACAATGGTGCGCCTATATGTGCCCCGGACCAACCAAACAAAGCATTCAAGGGGTTACTGCCCTTTACTGCCTCGGCGGCTCTGCTGGGACGTCCCGTGATGGGAGGGGGGGGGGGGGGGGGGGGAGCGGGACTCGGGTCAAGTGTTACTGTACGTCTGACCCCGCGGCGGGCCCCCATGCGCAGCTGCGGAGGAACGTGGAACGAGTCCAATAAATCCCCCCCCCCTCCCTGTCCTAAGCCTCTATTAAGGTCTATTATTGTATTAGTGGTAATAGTAGTCAAAACAAACCATGTCCAATTGTAATGATAGTATTAATATCAAGCAGTGTAAACGAATGGAGCAGGCGTGTTGTTCTTGCACCATGGAGGGATCTTTTTAAAAGCTCGCGGGTGGCCAGGATTATGGATAAGATTCAATTTGGTGTTGTGATTGCGGGACAAACGGGATTTCCAAAACGCCTCCACAAACCCAGAAAATCGAGCATGGCCTTTGCTTTACCTGCAGGAAGATGTCGGCGCAGATGTTCACGTGTATTTGTATTAGTTTGGGATTAAATAATTAACTTCTTGAATGTCGAGAAAAGGAGGTTATGCCACGGACATGATCTGTGGTCGGAGTCGCCTGAGCAGAGAAAATGAAAAAATAGTCCAAGGGCTGCATAAGAAAATAGACTCGTAGCGCGGTAACAACCACAGGGAAAACATTTGGTGACCTCACTCTTCAGAATGAGCTGTCAACACGCATATTCTATAGCCCCTGAAAATACATGTCAAACAGAGACTAAAGCCAAACAGACGCGAGGGCACATTATGGCACAGACACAATGCTAAATATGTTGCAAAACAGAGCAACGCATTTGCAGCCAAACCTCACTGATTCATTTCGAACCAGGTCCTGTGGTCAGCGATGCATTCTTCACAGTGTGTCATTTATTTTGGTTATAAAATGTGGATTTATTTACAAAAAATAATGGAGAAAGCACATAGTCATTAGGTTACACATACACAAGTAAGTTACTACACAATCAAACATTAAAAACAAGCCAAAACATAGTATATTTGTAGAGTGAGAGAGACTAATTTTCCACATTGTTGCCCATGTCCCAATGTTTTGAGATGTGTTGTTATCACATCATTCATACACTTTGTTGCAAATGTAGGAAAACAACAAACAAGGAGGTATCCGGGCAACTCACAGCTAACACCACACATGCCAGATTAACTGCTAAGCTCTTCCCAGAAGACGGTGAAGGACTGTTGTGGAGTGGAGGGATGTGTGCTGGAGGAAGAGGGAGGAGGAGGTGGAGCTGACCAGTGCAGGACACCACGCTCTGAAACAGGGAAAACCCAGGAGGTGCTGCACCGTTTCAGAGGTTCAGCAGCCAGCCAGGTTTCTTCCGGGTGCTACAGTTTAACCTTCAAAAACATGCTGGTCATGTTGGCCCACAGTGACAGCACGGCTCAGTGGCAGTGACTCAGGACTAACACCCTAATACAATTTCATGTATGGTTGTACAATGATAAATAAAGCACTTTATTCCTTCCAATTCCTTACAACTTCAAGGCATAGAGCCACATTTTGTCATAACCAGTTCACTGAGTAAATAAAAAATGTTTTTTTTTTCATAATTATACACATTGTCCTTCTTCATAAGGCCAGGGTTATCAACCAGTCCCACAAAATTGCCAAAGAACATTGCAGAGAGTGTTTTTTCCCTGGTGATTGTGTGTATTCTTCAATACACTGATTGCAATTATGTGGACTTTCTGTTGACAACCTTGTGAAAAGGGGAACTGCAAGTTCTGTAAACCACCATCCACCTTGATCAGGGGTGTCCAAAGTGCAGCCCAGGGGCCAAATGCGGCCCTCAGACCCATTTTGGTGGCACACATTGGCACACATACTTTTAACGACAAGTCTCATAATTTTACATAATTATATCTCGAAAATTAACTTTTTCATTATGGGAAAGAGCTGGTTTAAAGGTTCCAAGCTCCAATGAAGGTGTCGGACAGGGACAAAATCCAGCCCTCCAGCCTTGAACCTGTCGTCCACCAAGCTGCATCAGAGATCGAAAGCCTGTTGTAGTTTAGATGAAGGTGCTGGAGCTGAAGTATTTTTATTTTTATTTGACTTCACAACATGGTCCAATATTGGTCTGAATATTGCCTTGGTATTCCTTTGGCTTATCACAGCATGTTTTACACTACCCTCTTTATTTGTCTAACCCGGCGCGCTCTGCTTTGACTGGGGTCTCTTGGCGGGACACAAGTTGATGGATCTCCGGAGGTGTGAAGGTCAGCGTTGGGAGAGGGGAGCGCAGAAACCCAGGCATGGGGTGGTCCCTCCTGCCGGGGGCCCCGCGCGCGGCCCATTGTGCCTGGGGGACAGCGGGCCACTGGTCGCATCAAAGACTGTTTTTACAAGTCTGACAAGCTAATATGGAGGAACACCGCTGATAATAATCCAAACTTGAAAATATTATTGAAGGAAGGAGGAAGTGGGGGATGTGTCAGGGGACGGATGGAATCGGCCAGTTGTATTGTCTCAGATTAAACTGATAACTTTAAAATAATACGCAGATTAATTTTATTAGATGTGTTTAATTTGATAGCTTTGTTTAAAGTTGTAGAATCAGATCCGTATGAAGTGTCTGGATTCAGCCTGGTATGCAGCAGACCAACACAGGAGTTTATTTAGAAATGTCTCTTTTTGCAGAGCTCTGGAAACTTTATTGCGCTGAGTTCCATGTGGGAAGTTCATAATAAACCACCACAACATATGACAAAAGATTTAGCATTCGTACAATTACTTTTTTTTTCTTAATTATGGAATTATGGAAGATCACTTAATGTTAGTGTTTGAGTGAATCATAGTTTTACAAATGAGTGGGAAGGTAAAATGTTAAACAAACGGATTGAAATTCCTGAATTCTGGTGCTTTTCCGGACAGGTTTTTTCTGCAGGCTTACAAGACCCCGATCTGCTGTTCGGGAGGTTTATGACTGCTCAAATGACTTTACCAAATTATATACGCATCACTTTCATTTAAAGGGACTATACGGAGTTTAAAAACGTTAAAATAATGTATTTTCCTCCCCCTGCATGTTCCAGCCATGTCCTAAAGTGTAGAATGAGCCCAGACCTATTCACCACAACTGCCTCTAAAGTCCTGCACTGTCACTCAAAAAGTGCCGTCATGCACGAGCTTAATATAGAAGGTGCAGCTATACATATGGCCTGAGGTGGCAGTAGTGAGTATAAAATGGCCAACTTGCATCTAGCCCCTTTAACAGTAAAAACATATATATAAATAGCGATATACACGCCCCACAGACTAAAAGGCATCAAAAAACAAGGATGAAAAATCAACAAAAAAGACGAAAATACAAAAAAATGTGATAAAAAACATGGCGGCAACACACTATAACATTTACAATCAGTTTGGCAGGTCTTAGCTTTCAAATAAGGCCATACTAATGAAGCCGAACTGGAGAAAATGCACTTGGTTAAGGTGGGGGTTAAGAGTGACGGCCAATATGGCTCTGAATTTTGTGCTAAACTTTGGTTCATTTATTCTTATGTCTTCTCTTCTCTCTTCAAACCACTGCAGTTCGCTTGTATTCTTCATAATTGATTAGATTTGGATTATTTTAGTGGCACCTGAACTCTTGTCAGCACAAAGCAGCATTAGGCAGATCCAAAACAGGAACATCACATGATTTTCAGCCTGTTTATTGTCATTTGTCATCGCCGTAGTTTCCACTGAACATTTCTGCTATGTCCATGTCTGCCTCACCTGTACGAAACATGGCCCATCTGCTGGTCTTCGTCAAACTAAAACGGCCCAGGAGAAAACCGACCCTTGCATCTTCCCTTTCTTTTCATCCTCATTGTTATTTTAGCCCACCTGCAAAACTCCTTCTCTGTTCTCGGCGCTCAAACACGCATGAGCCCACCGAACAGCAAGACGAGCATAGAGGAAGCATGCTACGTCTTCCACACTTCCTCCCATGACGATTGCAGTGTGTAGTACATGCATGGTAGTCCTCATGTGTTTGTCATGTCAAAGAGAGCATTGCATGTACCTGCGGCCAGTGCCAGAGACTTCCCCTCTCCCCCGCCAACTCCTCTTGTCTCCGGTGATTAGCGTCTCCTGTCGGGGCTATAAATCTTCCGCTCAAAAAAACAGGCCAAAGTTTTTAAGGAGCTGGACAACATTAAATTATCGGAGACTTCCTGCGAAGGGTTTCCGATGCGTGGTTAATGCTAAAGGAGAGTCCAGCAGACATACAGGCCGTGATGGGACAGTGGGACAGGGTGGACTCTGGTCAGTTAGGGTCCTGCTGTGGACGGGACGGTCTGGAGCCAGGACTTTTCCACTTTGGAAAGAATCACACAAAGGAGCTTTAAATTCCACCGCTGCTGTGCTGGACAGGGACAAAATATGTGGAGTTAGTTTGTCGGAGTCTTTTTTACAGAGACAAGATTGTCTTTAAAACCTTGTTTTTTCAGTATTTCTAACTCTTTTTTCCAGCACATTTTTCTGACATTAGTCAAGTCAACAATTCTTAATTCTGAGTTTTACACTCATGAGTTTTAAACTACACTTACTATTGTTTTAAAGCATGGCTAAGTAACTCATGCCCCTAGAGGCCATAAGCGCCACTGCAGGTGTCGTAGCATTTTGCGTCTTTTTTTTGTTTTTTTGTTTTTTATTCATTTATTGTCCGTGAGAGTAAATACTACGCTGACAGAAAAGACAAATTACACCCAAAACATCCAAAGACCCAATTACACAATGGAGATATTTTTTTCACTCAAACTTGGCTGTAAATACTGTTTAAGTGGCGCTAGCCCACAGCTAGCTTTGCCTGTTAGCCTGGTAGCTAATGGAATCTTCGTGATTCCATTAGTGTGTATTGGGTCTCTGGGTCAGTGCAGGGCAAGTTGCAATTGTGGTTTTCTGGACAAAGACGCCCCCAATCATCCCATTAACACTTGTATTACCCCCACAGGGAGTACAGAAAGGATTTATTTAGGTAAAAAGTTACTTAGCACTGCTTTAAGCTCATAGTATTGGTTTTCTGTCTGGCTTTTATATTTTAAAACAGCAGAAACAGGCTTCCATACTTCACAGAAGAAGAATCTGAAGGAAAAACAGCAGCGGACACAAACATTCTGAGGGCCGACCACCTTCTTAAACACAGGGACAGCGCATGTTGTTAATACTGCAGAGTGAGAGAGAGACAGACAGAGGAGGAAGCAAGTGAAAGTTAAAATTGTGTAATCATCATTGGCTTACTTTGGCAAATATTATTGCGAAATAAAACAAAACATAATACGTCTTTCAGGGTCTAAATCAAAAACAATCAAAAATTCTTCGCTTACACATCACCTATATTCATGCATGGGGAGGAAGTCTGCGAACCACCTGCATCAATAAAAATATACAGAACTTATTTATCACTAATTGTATGACAACATGAGATAAAGACGACATTTGAGTACTCATATAGGCTCTCTATACTTCACTGCAATAAAACTCAATTTGAATGAAACAACATGGTCATGAATGCTGACATGGATTCAGCTCGGAGCCGCACACTAACACATGTACATGGTAAATCCATTTTGAAACAGCGTCAAATTCCCAGCCATCTGGAAGAAGGAGGAGAAACACATTACCAAATATTTGCAAATTGTGTTTGATTCAGCTGGTCTGCAGATGATTTTAATAATTACAGATGCAGCCGCACAATGAGTCCAGCCTCCAGTGAAAATATACAGGCGCTCAGTCCTGTCTGTGGAGTGCGGTCGGGCCAAGTCCTCGTGTTTGAGAGCCCTCTCACCTGTGCCAGTACAACCCGGTCTGGACCTCATCCACAAAAATAAGCTCTCCGATGAACAGAAGTGGGTTGTGTGTCGGAAAACAAGATCTTTATCCATCATCCTTGGTTTATCTGCCATCTCTCAGCTCCCCCTGTCCCTCCGACCGGTCCGTAGTCTGTAGCGTGACAGTGTATGAAGTGTTTATGGCTGTTTGTGTGTCTTCATGTCTAACTGTGGACACATCTGCCAACCCTCTCTCTCTCTACTTTGAAAAGTTCTGGCAACATCTGGAGTTTATTGGCCATTTCTCTTTGTTATAATCAAAGTAGTAGTCAGAGCAGAACATTGACCAGTATGTGCTCTACTATGCTAGGATTTGGAGACACTACAACAGTGTCATTTTTCCTCAAAGTCGTGCAAAAACGATTTTCATATACCGTATTTTCTGGACTATAAGTTGCACTTTTTTCAAGGTTTGGCTGGGTGTGCGACTTATACTCAGGTGCGACTTATATATGAAACTATATCATTTCACATGCTCGCTATTTTCACTTGACAGCCGCTCTAGGCTTGTGTACCAGTATCTGCTACTCCTGTACCACTGAAGATTAAAAAAACGGTAATCAAGCAGCAGAAAGAAAGTTTGGAGTGAGCGAGAAACTTGTGAGGGACTGGCAAAAAGCGGAGGCTACTGTTACTGCAATGAAGAAAACAAACAAAGCTAGTCAAGCTAAAAGCTAGCTGGCCACAGCTAGAGGAACGAGTTTGCAAATGAGAATTTGAACAACATGCTGCCGGGAGAGGCTTGTCAACGGTGCCGTTACGCCTCTATGCCCAGTTAATTGCCAACACTGGTGCGACTTATACTCCGGAACGACTTATATATGTTTTTTTCTTCTTTATTATGCATTTTTTGGTTGGTGCGACTTATACTCCAGAGCTACTTATAGTCCGGAAAATACGGGATGCCTAAACTTTATGTAAAGGTTTGGAGCTAGAGGCTGTGATAGTCAGCGACCCTGATTCAGCTACTACTGCAAACAAACTAACATTACTTCATGCCAAAGAAAATCTCAGTATAGGACAAATTAGCTAATGACAAAAAGCTGCTATTAACCCTTTGGCGAGGCTCTTGTGTTTGTGTACTGGCTGGCGTCGGAGCGGTTCGTGCGTGAGTGGCGTCTTTACCTCTGGCCTGGCGTGTGTTACTCTCCACTGTCTTTCATCATAGGCCCACTCTCTCCCAGTATACAGTTACACCGCCCCAGCGTCTGAAGGAGCACGTGGGTGGATGATTTCTAACACATGGGAGCCTTGGGGAGCCCACGCAGAGAGTTAGAACAATAGAGGAGCTGTCAATGTCGAGAGCAAGAGAGAGAGAGAGAGAGAGAGATGCAGAGGCAGAAATGATGTCAGAATCCTTCACACCCACCCACACTCCATCCGCCTCCATGTGCTGGCTCCCATTCAAAGGGAAGCAATACGGACCTGAGCATGCACGCATACAGAAGCCACAATGAAAAAAAGTCTGCTTAAGGGACTTTTGTGCATTGTGCAAGTTTTTAGATGTAGCTTTGAAAAAATATTAATGATATTAGGGCATGAGAATAGATCACAGTTCAGAAGTGCTCATGTTGAATTTGCAAGGGCTTTGCATTTGTAACTCTTGTGCATCAAGGTAGACCAGACTCCCTTCAGAGAGTGTTCAATATGCTGCAGCCCTTGTCCTCACTAAAACTGAACGGGAAATTTGTTTTAAATGTCTTAAATAGGCCCATCCTATTTGACTGAGCTGTTGCAGCCTCACTCTTCGTCGAGGGCTCTGCGGTCAGATGACCAGCTCTTGTTGGCTGTGCCTATAAAGCAAAGCCTTTTCCTTTACAAAAACTTAACACACCAAAACACTGGCTCAGTAGATGAAATATTTGGGACTGTTTGTGAGTTATTAAAATCAGCATTACCTCAAAACTAAAGCCTCCTGTTTATCATATAATGATAGTGCCATGGCAGAGGTTTGGATGCTGCTTTTGAGTTCTTTGATATCCTTGAGGACAAGGACAAGCTCTCGGATACAAGCGGCCCAAAATGAGTTCCCTTCTCAAGGTGGCTGGGCGCACCCTTAGAGATAGGGGGAGGAACTCAGTCACCCGGGACGAGCTTGGAGTAGAGCCGCTGCTCATTCCTGTTGAGAGGAGCCAGCTGAGGTGGCTCGGGCATCTGTTTCAGGAATGTCCTATTGGGAGGAGGCCTCGTGGAAGATCCAGGACACGCTGGAGGGACCATGTCTTTGAGCTGGCCTGGTGTCGCCTCGGGGTCCTCCCCAGAACAGCTGGAGGAGGTCTGCGTGGATAGAGAAGTTCGGACATCTCTGCTCAGACTGCTGCCTCCACAACCCGGCCCCGGATTAAGCAGATGGATGGATGGATGATATCCTTGATTGTGAAATTTCAGCCTTTTTTCTTCATAAAATAATCCAGTTGATTCAAATGTTGCTTGTAAATTATGCTGCTCCTAAAAAGAGGAAGCAAAACATGTGCTGGGTTGATATTCAAATCAAATCACTGCATGAAATGAAGGATTTACTTTAGGCAAACTCCAAATAGGAAAGGATGAGATTATGATTATGAATGAATTATGAGTGAAAGACCAACTTAACTTTTATTACCCATTTCCTCTTCTTAAGCAGAGCAATTTCAAGGAGGTCACCATTACAACCCTGAGGTCATATTAACGCGCTGCCAGATTACTGCCAGACTGTCAAAACGCCTAAACCCTATTTTCAGATCCCGTCCAATAGATTACATTATGAAGGAACAAGTGCGGGGTTGTTCCAGCACAGCCTGGGCCCTCCTCCCTCCAAAGCCCCAGGATTAGGGCTCTGGGAGCAGCCGTTCTCCAGATGTAGGCCCCTGCGCACACCCGGCGGATAGTGATCTGACTTCCCGTGACACCTCTGCTTTCCTGAAAGTGAGAGCCAGCGCCTCGGCCCCATGTGGCCCCTACACGATAGCACGCATGTTAGCACGTTGGCACAGGGAGAGTGAAGAGGCGATGAAGTTTCAACAGCGCACGGTTTGTTCTATGCATGTTTGAGAACGGTACTCAGAAATGAAAATGACTAGAAATAGGGACTAGCTACTGTTTTAACCCCAAAATTTCAAATATATTTTGACCATTACAAGTTCATTATGCGTGCAGCTGCTACTGTTCCTGCTACCAACTCAAACTACTGACAGATCTTCGTCCTGCATCGCTGACTATGCCTGACCCTTAGCTCTTGGAATAGGAAATGCACTCAAATCATGCTGTTTCTCCAAAAATTGCTTTGTTTTTTCTTTATTCCCACTTCCTGGATACAAGCGGTCGAAATGAGGGGAGCCAGCTGAGGCGGTTTCAGACCCCATCTGACCCTGAACGCCTTTGGTGTTTTGGTATGGAGGAGGCTCTAACAAAGACCTAGGACATGATTCTCTTGGTCAGCATGGAACGCTTTGGTGTCACCTTAGAAGACCTGACTGAAGTGTCTGGGGTGAAGAAAGTCTTTGTCCAACGGAAGATATTGGATGGATATAGAATGAGAACAACTAGTTCTTGTAATGCCTGAACTTGCTGACTTGTTTTGAGACCTGGGCTTAAACAGAATGAAAACAGGCCAGATCCCAACGGTCCACACTGGAGTCTGAGGACTCCGCAGCACACGCCAGACACCGGAGTGAGGAAAGCTATCCATCACGGGACGTCCCACTGGAGAAAGAGGAGAGAGAGCGAGCGGTGCAGCATGGGACCAAGCCACAACAGTAAGTGTGTGTGTGTGGCCATTGTTAGCAGGCCAGGGTCATTGTGCGGTGGTTTCTCTGGGAGTCTTTGCTGGACTGTACTCCCAGGACTGCGGGCCAGCAGGGCACAGCAGTGGGAATGAGCGGAAGACACGCCGTGCTCCTAGAACCTCCCTCAAATTCCAAACAAGTGTAATTCCTGTTGGACATGAAAGCAGCAGCGCCGGGAATCAATGAAACGGAAGCAGCCACTTTGGTCTGCCAATGAAATAGTTTCCTCAGGACTGCTATTCTTGTGCCCTTAAAACCGTTGAGCAATTGTGATGAAGCAGAGATGTTTTCAGAGTGATTGTTCGCTGTGAATGTGTGACTTTTAGTGACTCCTGACAGTGCAGAACTTTTCCCATCTCCGTCCGGGACCACGTCTGTTCCAGAACTTACATCTGTCCAAACAGGTAATAAAACTGTCATTTATCTAATCGTCCGCTTTAATGTTAAGAGCGTATACCATGTTCTCAGATTGCCCACATGTTCTTGTACAAAAACATCCCGTCTGAGACTTTTTTGTTTAAAGTCGGCCATTTAAGACATTAATCTCCTTGTGTGCCGACACTTCCTACTGTCAGGCTACCCGACGGTTATGGCTATTAACCGCCACATCAAAAACAAACCAAATACATGAGAAGGGTCGTGCGCCAGCTGCTGCTAACCCACTGACTGTATCCCATTTCTTAATCCTGTCCCAGGGAGAACAGGAACTCTCCCCAATACCCCTGGCAAAACACCTGGTGCACCCCATACCTCCCGGAATGCCACCTTTCCGCAATACATCTTCATCAGCGGCTTTTCGAAATGGACGCTTGGCCTTCATCACCCCGTCGTTGGTCAAGGTGAGCAATAGGCGTTTAGCTTCTGTCTCAGAGGGAAATATCGACATCCACAAGTGTTGACTGTGAACCAGGCTATCACCTTACAGACCCTCAGTCCCCAGTTATTACAGAGGGAGGGGGCAGGTTGCTTTGGTGAGGTCTGGCACTCAGGCCTGCAGCCAGGAGACCCTCGGATCCCAAAGGGTTTTTTTTCTGCATGTGTCCAAGCCTGGTTCATAACACTTAACATATGAATATATAGATTCCATACTAGTGCTTTATACATCCACACATCCTTCCATCCTATTACCAGTGATTCTCTGAAGGTCATTGCTGGGTGAACATTTGCTGGACATAAACAACATTCCCGTCATCTCTCTTCTGGACCTCCTCTGATGCTCCAGCTCCGTCTCCCCACCTCTGTGACTTTCTCTCACCCACTTTCTCTCGGGACGTCCAGATTGTTCCCATTTAGCCCGGTCCATTTGACTGCGCACCCGGCACGCTCACACACTCGCAGTTCTGTCTTCATCAATCCTCCTCAGCTTTTTACAAGTCCGAGCAGCTGGTCCGCCCGCTAAATCTCCCGGGGATTTGGGATAGTAAAAAAGATAATGTGCAAGGAAGGTGACAAAGACAAAGTTCAAGGCCCAACACCAGAGTTTAGGGTTTGGAGTTTAGAGGCCAGTGAGGGAAAAAAAAGAAAATGATGGAGAACGTCTAACTTTTCTTCGTTCTTTGAGCTTAAGGGGGTTCTTGAGCGTTTCACAAAATTGAAATAATCCAATGATGATTTTATGGATGACAGGTTTGATACTTTGCGTTTTATGATTTGAAATGTCCTGACTTGTGGCAGACTTGGCCGGTCGGGATTTTCACTTGACTTAGAGCACCCTCTGCAGGCAGGAGTGCGAGTGACATGCGATAAACCGGTCAATACAAGCTTTGAATTACGGCCCTCTGACAAGTCAACGGTGCTGGGATGAAGACACTTTGAGCGCAGAACTGCTTAGAAAATAGTCTGATGATGATTGAAGGTCTTTCAAAATGTGGAGGACAGTTTTGTGTTGCATCGAAACATGATATATGACATTCAGGGAGGTTTTTTACATTTGCATTGTACAGAATTAGCTATTAGTCCTTGATATTAGCACAGCATATTACCAGATTATCTTTATCTCATCTGAAAACATACTGTAATCCATCCATCCATCCATTTTCTTCCACTTTTCCATTGATGGCTCATGGGGGCAGCCATTGGAGCTGCCCAAGTCACATTGCACCAGCCCCTATGGCTCCTCCTGCAGTGGGTCCACAGAAGGAGGGCCTCGTGGCTCTAACCGGGCCTGTTGGTCTCTTATAAGGGACTTCTGAACCGTCTGACCCGTCACCATAGGACCTGTTTGCCATTGGAGAGACCCAACCAGGGGCAGGAAGCCCCCGACAACAGAGCTCCCAGGATCATTCGGGCGCTCAAACCCCTCCACCACGTTAAGGTGGCGGTTCCAGAGGGGACCTACTGTATTTGCAGGATTTTTCCTTATTTTTTGCCATGCTTTACCATTTTGTGTTTAAAGCTGCATTATGCAACTTTTTATGTGGAAAAAAAAAGTTGAGATTTGTGTGTATTTAAGTACTTTACTTGTCTCTTGGACAAGTGTTGCAAAACAAACAATTGATCCTGGAGAGTTGTAGAGACCACTGTGATCGAAAATAAAGGCGCCATACTAACTGTCATACAGCTGCCGGGTCACTGCAAGGTCAAATATAAACTGATATCAACTTTTTTTTTAGCATCAAAAGTTGTATAATGCACCTTTAAATGCTCTGTGCTAAAACTGCTTCTAACATATTGCATATTATTTTCAATATCCAAATCATTATATTCATTTTTTTTGGTGCAGCCCTATTTCATATGAACTGTACGTGTGGTTACCATAACTATTCTTGTAAAAGCCAGGTGAATTCACTTGAGAATGGATGCCACTAGCGGCACATGTGGCAGAGGGCATGCCCATAAATCCCCTCAAAGCTGAGTGCAGTTCACCTCCGGCACACCCCAGTGAAAGTGAGAAAGTGAGAATCCGTCCAACACGGTAGCACCCGTCAGCTGTCCCTCCTGAGGCCCCGCCGTGCTGTTTGTGCTGTAATCACGGTGGGACAGCCACAGCACCAGCGGTAATAAAGGCTGCATATTTACCTTGCACTAATCTAACTCTGGTTTATATCTGAAGGGGTTGTGAGCGGATGGGACAGGACAAGTCGGGACAGAGTAATGGGGAGAGGGGGTCTTTTCGGGGCCCGACGCCTCGGTTTGACCTTGTGAGAAAGGCAGTAGACACCCAGACAGTAACCTGATCAGGAGAGTGAAGTCATATCTTTATTTAAGGTAGTCAACAAGGGCACCAGTCTGGGATATCCCGGCGAGACAGGGGGGAGGGGGGTAGGAAGTGTTTGAAGTACTTATTTTGAAGAACAAGCAGCAAAAATGATCAAATTATTTACTTTAACAATTCAAGTGAAGGAATTGTGCTCTACCAATAAAATGTCCTTTCCATAATTCGGATGCTCCTGGGGGTAGAAGGGTGGGGCGCCTCCTCTCCCTATCTCCCTGCTCTGCGTTGTTTGCTGAAACGCTGCCAGGAAAGTTTAATGGCTGTGGAATTTGGAGCGGAAAGTAGCGTCGCTGGAAGTTTCAGAGGAAGCGTGGATTTGCGCCTCACGAAGGCAGCGCGTCTGTTTGTATCCCCCGTCCCCGTCCCGTCCCGCCAGAGAGAGGAGGGCGTCCTGGACCGGAGCGGGACGGATAAAAGGAGGGGGTTGTGGGGGGGAGGAAGATCGTCAGAGAGCGCTTTTGCAACGGACAGGCCAGAGTCCCCCGGGGGAGGCCGAGCTCAGACAGACAGGCCGGGATCATGAGCATGCATATAACAATACGCAGACACACAGCCAGATGCTCCGGCCCACGCACACACTCTGGAGCGCGGAAACAACACATGCTTTTACATGAGCACGAGCTGCTTTACAAACTACGCAGCACGACGTGGACCACGCAGCTACTGCAATAATAAGCGCATTCGTAGAAGAACCTCAAACGTGGAAAAAATAACGTGAAAACTGCGATATTTCCCCAAGAAATACACCATAAAACTGTTTCCAACTAATTATTAATGTGAAGTACAAGAAAGATGAGGAAATAGATTTGAAGAGAGATCAAATGAATTATAAGAGGTTTATAGGAGTATAACAAAAAGGTAGACGAAAAAAGGCAAAACGACCCGCACAGCTTGTATGCTCCCAGTCTTTTATTATTGCTCGCACCACTAAAATAATATAAATCAACTTCTTAACCCCCGCCTGAACTGAGCGCATTTCCTCCAGTAGCCTACAGCTCATTTGAAAGCTAAGACCTACATAAGTAATCAAAACTGTTTATGTTGTTGCTGCTTTTTTGGCACATTTTTAAATCTTTTTTTTTATGGTTTTGTCATTTTGTCATTTTTGTCACTTTTTTGTTATTTTTGTGACTTTTTTAAAAGCATTTTCGTCTCTTTTTTGTCACGTTTTTGTCATGATTTTGTCGAAACAGTTTGTTTAGTGAGTTTAGTGAGTTTAGTTAGTTTAGTTAGTTTAGTTAGTTGGTTAAGTTGTTGGTTAGTTGAATGGTTGGTTAGTAAGTTGGTTATTTATTATTTATTGACCTTTATTTAACCAGGATATTCCACTGAGATTAAGAATCTCAGTGGGAGTCAGGGGGCCAGGCCAGGGGAGTCCTGGCCCCAGGGGACTCCCCTGGCCCCAGAGGGAAATCTATTGTACATGTTTTTAGTGGTAGGGGAAACCGGAGTACCCGGAGGAAACCTACGCAGGCACGGGGAGAACATGCAAACTCCACACAGAAAGGCCCTGTCCAGGTGGGAATCGAACCCGGGACCTTCTTGCTGTGAGGCGGGAGCGCTAACCGTTGCGCCACCGTTGGTTACTTAGTTAGGTAGATAGGTAGGTAGGTAAGTAGGTGGTTGGTTGGTTGGTTGGTTGGTTGGTTGGTTGGTTAGTCAGTTAGCTAGTTAAGTTAGTTAGTTGCTACTAACACTACTAAATACCATTGAATCTGGTTTAACGGATCATTTTCTAAGCTTTTTCCTAAGCTTCGCCTTACATCCTGTTGCATTTGTTTTCCACCTTTGCGAACTACTGCAAGTTACTTCAAAAAGTTACACGCACTTCAACCCCGTAGTCATTACGATGCACATGACAATACGCAGACACGACCACAGATTCTTCAGTCAGCTCACTACCATCTGTCCACACAGCCATTACTGAAGCATTACACACTGTATGCGTTTAATGTAGACCCGCCTCCTCGCAAACACACACCAAACACCTTCTAATATACACCATCACACACAATTCATATCTCCCCATGAAACGAAACAGGATCCACGGCTGCTCACGTATAACCTCTGCCAGCTGGTTCTCACTGCCACCTCCCACAGCAGTAGCACGCTCACAACAGGCTGCGGGAGATTTAGGGAGTGCAAGGGCCACAGATTTATACATTTCACCGAGACACTTTACACCGGACTTTGTAGTGTAATATATAGTTTCACATAACGTTGTATTTTTTTTGATAGATTTGCCTTTGAAGCAATCTATTCACCAAGGTCCCGTGTTACATAAGGTACAACATAGCATACCATTCAAACATTGTCACCCATAGACCAAAAAGGCATGCATACAGTGAGGATGTTATCAATCTACCGGGAGAGAAGTTGTAAATGAAATGAAGTGTATGTTTTAGTATTGAATTTCCTGGGGTGTACTTTGTTCGGCGCGTTCCCATCGGCCCATAAACGCTCGCCGGCGTCCCCACTTCAAAGCCGTCCGTCTTCCTGACTCCCCATCCTTCAGCCCACACCTCCGGCCTCTCGCGGCCCATAGGCGCACACTGATACTGGGGCAGAGAGACGCAGAGACATGCCAGGCGCCCACGGCCACAAACGCCATCCCTCACTCAGTCCAGGAGCTCAGCCCGACTAGATATATTACACACGAGGAAAGAAGGGCATGGGAATAGGGGTTACCTGGAAATTGAAACCACTCACAGATTTCTAAACTACGATTTCCTCAGTTGACTTACTTGGTTTAAAACAGAAGCTGTCTGAGCAGTAAATGTAATAGGGTTGTATGTGGATGGAGTCAAAAACTATGAAAATTCTTATGAGTATTATCAACACAAAGCAAGCATTTGAGTAAAACGTTATCACAGGAGTTTGTGACAGTGATGTGCTGCAGGACACTGGACAAACTGTTTGAAATGTTTACAAAAGAAACAAAAGTAGCACTCCAGATTAGTTTTAGATCAGGCTCCAGCATGATAACATGGTTAAAGGGACTATACAGAGTTTAAAAATATCAAAACTAAGAATTGGTAGTGTCCTAAAGTGTAGAATGAGCTCAGACCTATTCACCACAACTGCCTCTAAAATCCTGAACTGTCACTTGTACTGTCACTGTACTTGGCTACTGTCAGTAGCCAAGTAGCCTTGAGATTGGGATGAAGGTTGACAGATGCTTTCGACAGACATATTACACCACAATAGGCAGAAGTGTTGTATGACTTTTCCCAAAAGAGGCCACTCTCCTCATCCTCTGATCCTTGCCTTTGAGATCCTTGCATCAACATACTTTCTACGTTCATACGCTACTGTATTAATTTGGGGAGAAACTGTCCTCCAACTATGAGGCACAGACTGGAGAGTGGGGTAGATATAGGGAGAGAGGGGCGCAGCCTGCTGCATGTGAGGCCATGTGTATCTGTATCACATGTAGCAGGTGTGTTTTATCTTTATGTAGGGTACAATTCTTTTTGACCCATAAAAGTATGTTGTAAAAGTAGAAAAAATCATGTATGAAGTTTCCACCGTATTAGATTTGTTGATGTTGTGTACGGTCAACCCAAATAGTGAAAAAGTGACTAAAAGGGGAACAAGGTAACTCCAAAGGACAGCCGTGATGGTAAAAATATCAATTTCATCACATTTTGACTAAAAGGGTTCAAAATCAGGCATAGGTGCGTCAACGAAATGATATCATTATAGTCTTCGTTGATGAAAACAACACTGAGCCCTTTTTGCCCTTGCTGGGCCCTGACAATACCGTGCCCTTTAACAACCTCCAACTGGTTTGGTGTGATCCTCTTTAACCGTGCCGCTGTTTTTGGGGCGTCACAGTCCTCACTTTCAAAGACAAACAAACCAACCCGCAGAGGAAATGCCTATAGGCAAATGGCCCCAAAAGTGAGGGGACCGTTATATGGGGTCCCGGGGTCTCTTCACAGTGGAACAGAGCAAGATGGCCGCCGTTAGGAGCAGTAAAATGTGGAGCAAACGAGCTTATTGAAGAGAGTTCCCCCGCTGTGTGTGGAGCGTAACTTCTGACACTGTGACCCTAGAAGAAAAATAAACTTTTCGAGAGATGTCTAAACAAACAAGGACACGAGTGCGGGTGACTTTCATCAATAGTGGATGTGCCATCTTAAGAATGAGCAAAACCCAGCTCAAATATCACGTTGAATAGTGAATAAAATCCCAACATACTGACTTGACATTGAATTTATGGTTATGTTGTAGGCGCTGCTACTGCTACACAGAGTCTTATTCAAATCCCACACGGCATTGGCTCCAAGGTTGTTTTCTAACCATAAGTACTCTGCGTGTATTCGTTTTCATCAGGACTTCGGTCAGTACAGAAGGATCCACAGATTAATGTTGGGGAGAAGCCGCCAACAGTCTGGTATTAAAGACGAGGAATTAGTCATGTGCATGGACAGGGGCAGACATGATTCATACCACAAACATCTGGGTATTTATGACTGTTACTGGTTAGGGGCTGTTACGTATAATTACAAAATCCTTTTATCAAGAAACACTTATCCAATAGATCTGTCTCACAATGAATGATTATATTTAACATTTGGAAAGCTGGGCATCCTCACAGCGCGTTTCCTGCTGATGAAATATACAGCGCGTGTCATTTTGCAGGTTTTGTCATTTCAAAAAGAACCAATTTTTCTTTGTGAGATCCAAGTGGTCATCGCCGCAAAGAAGGTCCCAGGTTCGATTCCCTGACTGCATGGGCCTTTCTTTGTGGAGTTTGTGATTTCTTATTGTGTTTCACAATTTGCAGGGTCACGGTCCCAGAATTTATTGAAATTGATCCAATTGTGTTATAATTATGTGCACAATATGATCTCTGAGTTTGCAATAGGCCTGTACTAACATAACCAATTCCGATTCAAATCAGGTTCATCTTTCATATAGTATTTCACATTGAGAAGTCATCACCCCTTCATATACATTCATGCACAGTGTATACTAGAGAGGTTGGGTGTCTTGCCCGAGGATACAACGACGGCATGCACTGTGAGAGAGACGATCGAACTGCCAACCCTTGTTTCAGATTGATTGTTTGATTTGGATAGTTCACATTAATAGTTATGAAAATACAGATAAAACTTATTGATAGCTAAATGAAGCTTAGGCGTAAAGTCAACCTGGGAGACTAATTTCAGCGTCACCATCGTGTCTGCGGGGGGGTCACACCTCCACCTCAGCCCGTCAGCACAGAGCCACACCTTCGTCGCAGCCGATCATCGCCCTCGGTCCCGCGTTTAAGTCTTCAGTGTTCCCAGCTGTGCTATGACCCACCTCCACCCCTCTTCTATCCATGGCTTCACCCTGCTTCATCCTTCACCGGTCTCCCATACCAACACCAGTGTCCAGGCTCCGGGGAAAGACATATATCCATATATCGATGTCTAGTGCCGGGATCTGAGTCTATCTGTTTGAGTCTATCCAGGTTGAAATGCATTTGAACTTTAAACATATTTCTGTTGTGTTGACAAGACCCAACTATGGGACAGGAGTTGAAAATTTGAACTATCTACACTATTGCAGTCTATATGCATCACAAATTGACTCTCATAATGATGTCTGATCACATTGCGGCAAAGTCAAATAAATATGTAAACAATGTTAAGTTAATTACCGTCAATCCAAAGAGTAAACATTATTTCAAGTCACTATCTTATCATAACATTCCTATTTGTTGTACATCCCCACTAATGGCCAGATAAACAGGTGCTAATGCTCAGTGGGAGTGTATTAAACGGGCATCAGCGCTCTTTATAAAGTAGTTCCCAAATTGTGGGTCATGAGGAGGTTAATCTCTGGTTCAGTTGCATAAAACAGTGGAACTTGGCAGAGGTCCACAGTGGCCAGTAAAAGATGTGTTTGACTGTGGGCCATGAGGAGTCCATCTGTGTTTTTATGTTTGTGCGGCACATGTTCACGACCGGGAGGAGGAAGTGTCTCACAACAACATGTCTGTGCATCCAAATTGTGTTGTGTCAGTCTGTTGATGTTGGTAAATACCTGTAACTATGACAACTTTTTTTTCTATTATTCACTGATTGCTCAGATAATATCTCCACTTAAAGGACTGACTTACAGATTACATTATTTTAAACTTGCCATAAGCAGTTCTACCTGCAGCAATCTGGGGCATTTCAAACATTTCATCATTGTGGCATCCATTCTGTGGCTACCTGCATGGGCCTATCCCGGTGGACAGAGCTCCTCGTGCGGGGGATCAGACAGCAGCAGCAGCGTCCCGGCCTGTTTACTCAGCTGTGGTCCCAGCGAGAGGAGGCGCTGTGTTCAGGGCCTCATTAATCATGAGCGCTTCGGAAGAGATAAACAGGCAAAGCCCAGCAGGGAGGCAGCACACAGGTCCCTATACCACCACTGTAGGATGGGGGGGGTGAGGCTGGGGGTTGGGCAGAGGTGGAGCGACCCGCCAGGGGATACACCATAACACTTGCTCTTTGGTTCCACATCTGCAGGACCGCGGAGGCCAGTAAATCTGCATTCCTGCACCGGACAGATGCACAAACAGCGTCGGAAGCAAGAAAGCGAGGACCCGGGGAACTGGGGCAGCCGCGTTCAAGAGGGCTGAGGCGCTTTTGTGTGTGAGAGCCCACCCCGTTTGGAGATACGCAAAGAATGTAGTGCATGTCACATTTCAGAGACTTTTGATCCCGCTAGTTTTGAACACGCAATTTCGGACATTTGGTGTTGTTTGCCAAGTGGAAACGTATACTTTTTGAGTTGGTTTGTGGTCCAAACTCATTTCTGACATTATTCACAGGGATCAGTTTCTAAAAATGTCTAAATAAATTCTGGGGACTATACTGTCACAGCAGAAGTAGAAGTAGTAGAAGGAGTAGAAGACGGAGAAGAAGGAGTAGAAGAAGAAGAAAAACTTTATTTATATAGCGCTTTTCACAGACATAGTCACAAAGCACTTTACAGTAATGCATGAACACCTACAGGCCAGTTAGTTTATGATTCATAAAAAGGCTTTAGTTTAGATTCAAAGTGCACAGAGGTCTTTTTCCACACAAAAAATGAGAAATGGATTTAAAATAACAGTGTAATTATTATCAGAATGTAGGATATTGTTCTTGGAAGATTCAGTTAATGGGTTTCAGTCACATGACTTTTTACAGAGGTGGGTAGAGTAGCAGAAGTATTCACTCGAGTAAGAATAAAATGACTTTAAAGCAACTTTACTCAAGTAGAAGTAAAAAGTAGTGGCTCAAACATTTACTCAGGTAAGAGTAAAAAGTATGGGGAAAATATTACTGACGCATAATTGTTCGATTTTGCTCAAAGATCACAGTGGCAAGAATTACTTTTTTTTTTACTCAAGTAAGAAACAGATACTTAATTTTAATATGACTCAAGAAGAAGTAAAAGGTACTTAATGAAAAGTTACTTTTAGTTACTCAAGTACAATGTAACTGAGTACTACCCGCGTGTGCTTTTTTACTGCTAGAGCTTTGGCAACGGTCCTACTTTTACATCACTTAATAAAATCCAAACATCGACAGCTCACATTTTCTTTCACGTTGGCCTATATCTTGTGCCTGTTCGAGCAAAAATGTGTAAAAACTGCTTCCGTTGTAGGGTGACACCTTTATGATTTTTCATTATTCTAAAAAATATTATACTGCATATCATAAATTATCTGCCTCTTGTATTCAAATGACAGGAGCGAGATTTGTGTGCACTTCCTGTTTCCCCCTGAAACCAATATCCCCTGAAGTTCCCTGCTCTGCGTCTCGCTCTCATTCCTCACTTTCTCATTAAAGGAGTGGGATCTATCTGAGACGCGAGCGTTTCTGTCAATCTGTCATGCGCACCAGCAGAACGGCTGTTATCCTACACCCACGGCCCGGGACCCTGGTGAGACCTGTCCCCGAGAAAAAACACTCTGACTACCTGCTTTTCGTCCAAATACCTTATTGTGTCAGAGGGGCAGGTTTTCACTCATCCTCCATGTGATATTTCAGCAGCCGAGACAGACCAATCAGTTTGAGGGAGCTGACAAATGCAATAAGGCCAGTTTATACCAAGAGCGGCCTCTAAATGGATTTTAGGATATTGAATTACAGTGTTTATGTTCGCTTATTTCTTAATTAGAGCTTTTCTGCATGCGTATGTGTGCCTCTATCTCGACCTTGGGCTGTACGCTAATTGGTGGTGATGGCTTTTTGAAAAGTGACATCATTTCTGGGTCGTCTGACTTTCCCCCCAAGAGGTCGGACCAGACTGAAACATATAGCAGCGCTGAAGGAGACTGATATATGGGACGAAAGTGCATCGGGCCGAAGACCGGGCCATGAGGAACTCGGTCATGTGTTATTGGGCCCAGAAATGTGCACAGCCGAGGGTCATATTTTATTTTACATGGTTTATTATGGAATGTGAAATATAGTTTGGGATTTAGGGCGTATTTAAATCATGGTCTGAGACAAAAATATGCATCTGAAATTAAGAAAGAAAGAAAGAAAGAAAGAAAGAAAAAAAGAAAGAAAGAAAGGAAGGAAGAAAGAAAGAAAGAATGAAGGAAAGAAGGAAAGAAAGAAAGAAAGAAAGAAAGAAAGAAAGAAAGAAAGAAGGAAAGAAAGAAGGAAAGAAAGAAAAATAGAAAGAAAGAAAGATTAAGGAAGGAAGGAAAGAAGAAAGAAAGAAAGAAGGAAAAAGGAAAGAAAGAAAGAAAGAAAGAAAGAATGAAAGAAGGAAAGAAAGAAAGAAAGAAAGAAAGAAAGAAAGAAAGAAAGAAAGATAGAAAGAAAGAAAGATTAAGGAAGGAAGGAAAGAAGAAAGAAAGAAAGAAGGAAAAAGGAAAGAAAGAAAGAAAGAAAGAAAGAATGAAAGAAGGAAAGAAAGAAAGAAAGAAAAATAGAAAGAAAGAAAGAAAGAAAGAAAGATTAAGGAAGGAAGGAAAGAAGAAAGAAAGAAAGAATGAAAGAAGGAAAGAAAGAAAGAAAGAAAGAAAGATAGAAAGAAAGAAAGAAAGAAAGAAAGAAGGAAAAAGGAAAGAAAGAAAGAAAGAAAGAAAGAAAGAAAGAAAGAAGGAAATAAGAAAGAAAGATAGAAAGAAAGAAAGAAAGAAAGAAAGAAAGAAAGAAGGAAAAAGGAAAGAAAGAAAGAAAGAAAGAAAGAAAGAAAGAAAGAAAGAAAGAAGGAAATAAGAAAGAAAGAAAGATAGAAAGAAAGAAAGATTAAGGAAGGAAGGAAAGAAGAAAGAAAGAAAGAAAGAAAGAAGGAAAAAGGAAAGAAAGAAAGAAAGAAAGAAAGAAAGAAAGAAAGAAAGAAAGAAAGAAAGAAAGAAAGAAAGAAAGAAAGAAAGAAAGAAAGAAAGAAAGAAAGAAGAGAGAGTCTATAACAATACGTAATCAGTAAAGAAATCAGTAACTCTATCACACAAATTAAAAATGAAATAATAAAAACATTTAAGACATTTATACAGAGTTTGCATGTGCCCATTATTTAAAAAAAGGATGCATCTTTCTGGAATTACAATCAATTTAAGAGGAGTTGGAAGCAGCCCGTCTTTTTTACAAAATGTTTTTGTGGAATATTGTCCAAACTAGTTTTCATGGCTGTATTTAAAGTGAATATTCAATCATTTCACTGAACTCGATGAAGAGCCCAGAATCATTGTGGTCGAAAGTAGCACGTTGGCGCCACCTACCGCACAACATCAGCAAACTCAGGCAACATATTATGATTGCGTTAATAATTCGTCAATAGGAATAGATTATTAACACTATTTATAGCCTTGTATAATTAAAAATGGTGTTATCAAGGGGGTTCTCCAGCCACATCAAACATAGACAGAGCTTCCTTGAAATAGATCATAAAATCATATTTACAGTAACAGCTGTTTGTCTATTCCCTGAGAGTTTAACACGTCACTACCATCGTGTCTCGATATCTGCAACAGTGGGAATAATATAGGACGAGGGAAATCACATGGTTCCAAAAAAAAAAAAAAAAAAAAAACTCAACTTTAAATATTCCAACACTTTCTGGGCTTTGTAAACCAAGGGAAGCTTCTGGGAACGCTGCGTTATTACTGGTAACCACAAGATGGCGTCAATTACCACATCACACATTCAACAACCTCTTTTCATACACATAAAAATTCAACACCGATCTCAATAAAACATTATATACATTCATAAGCCTTTGTCCTATGTATCATTATTCACAGAACAACGAGGTTTCCAGCACGTTCCATCCAAAATATTTACTCTAACTTAATACAGGACAGACGTTTATCTGGAGCGGGGCCTGTTGCCCGGAGAAGTCTCAATAAAACCTTATCTTTGTCTTTTATTCCATCACCTCGCCATCTGCTCTCACTTATAATGCTGTATATAAGTGCACTGGGCCAAGTGGAAACAGTGCGACTGCTGTTATAAATATATTACTTTATCTACACTTCAGGCTTCCTTTGTACGAGAAAGTGTATTTAAATTAACACAGTGCATGATGCGACAGCTTGTGACTGACACTAAAGGGCATCCAACCAAGCAAAATTTATAAAAATATTTGGCTAATGGCACCAGTAAAGTACATTTATATTGCGCTTTTCTACCTCAACTGGGCTCTTTAATCAAGGAGCCAAAACCAACATTCAAGCCAACTTTCTGTGTCTTGCCCAAGGACACAATGACAGCATCCCCCTGATGGGAGCAAGAATTGAACTTCAAGCATTGTGTTATTTAGCAAATGTTCAATCAATCAATCATCTGTTGTTATGTTTTTATGTTATAGCCTGCATTACGTATCATGCAGATCACACAATATTGTCAAAAAAACATTGCCACATTGTGTATTTCAATCTTTTCCTTTTTTTTCATCAATCCAAACCACATTATATATGTTTGGGACCTTTTAATTTAAAGTTTGAGAACCCCTGCCATAGACTGCAAAATTAAGAATGGACTGAGGGAGCTTCCCCATGGGCTTCCCCCTTAGCGTTCAGCACAGCTGAAGCTCGTTCATGCTAGCAATTTGACTGAGATCTTGGAGCCAGCTCAATCATTTAGACCAGGGTGTAAATAAACAACAATAGTAGTAAAAGAATAAAATTAGGATGATGTTGCACATGTTGAGACAC
The DNA here is from genome assembly GCF_951799975.1 of Gobius niger. NCBI lineage: Eukaryota > Metazoa > Chordata > Actinopteri > Gobiiformes > Gobiidae > Gobius > Gobius niger. The sequence goes on along the minus strand of NC_136870.1, from coordinate 16,952,885 downwards.
ACATGTGGACTTACAGAAGGGCAAAGAAGTGTCAATGGAAAGTCCATAGGAGCCAGATACTTCAACGCCCATTTCCTTATAGTGACAGGAAGAAGTAGGCCACAATTAGTCCATTCTTAATTTTACAGTCTATGATCTATAATGTCTGTTTAAAAAGGCTGAGTACTGGTATTGGTACTAGTAACCGGCTATCATTTACTTTTAGTAACCTCGTTAACCTTTGTTGTCTCAGCCCCACAGTTCATCTCACGCTGAACGGTCCAGTCTAACAAGGCCTAGGTGCCAAAATGAATTCCAAATATTTCACCCACCTTACTAATTATACTGACTCACACTAATTAAGCCGGCTATCTTTGCCTCTCCACTGATTCCCACGTGAAATCTGATGTCTCTAGCTGTGTAAAAACAGGTTAGATCTGAAATCAGAGTTCACGACCTATTTAAGCATCCACGTAATTATTATGCAATGGTATGTGTGTGAGAGAGTCTGGCAGAGAAAAGTGACCCGCCCCTATCGCATGTACAAAGTGTGTCAAAATACAGCGCTGTTCGCCGCAGGGATGAGAGGAGCGGCAGAGAAACACCAGACTGTCATAATGATGGTAAATCTTACTTAACGGTTGCAAAATCGGATAAGAATAGAAATTTATGAGGAAGTAGCAGTGACTTGATTCGTCCTAACGTTTGATTGGGCCTCATTTGGGGAAGTGGGATAAAACAATCAAGCTGAGAAAGATATCTGGCGGAAAATCCGAGAGGGGTTTCTAAGCATACTGTGGACACGGACACGGTGATTATCCTAGAACAATGTTTCTCAACAGGTGTGGCTTCGGGACCCACCATCAACAGATCATCATCATCTATATATCAAAAATGTATTTAAAAAAGATCTAGGGTTTGGTAAGGCAAGGCAAGTTTATTTGTAGAGCACAATTCAAACACAAGGCAATTCAAAGTGCTTCAAATTACGATGCTAAACCATGAAAAGACTTGTACACAGGCAGAGCAGTGACAGAGTGTATCTGCAGGCCCATGTCCACCAGCCGTCAGTGACACGTAGATTTGAGTCTCATCTGCATAGTTGTGGTACAACACATTGTTGCTGTTTATTAGCTGACCCAATGACAATATGTATAAGTTGAATAAGAGGGGTCCCAAGATTGACCCCTGGGGTACTCCACAGGTCATGGCAATTTTGTCTGGTAAAGGCCTGCAACCAACTAAAAATGGTCCCTTGACCCACTTATAGGTCCTGACCCACCAGTTGACAACCACTGCTCTTGCACAGTGGTTCTCAAAGCGGGGGTCGGGACCTCTCGGGGGGTCGCCAGATGATTTCAAGAAAAATTCTCCTGTTCTTTGTTCATTTTTTTGTGTGTAAATCAGCCTATAACTAGTGAAATCCGTTCAATTATTCAAAATAACCTGTTTAGATACATATTAACTTGATTATAAAATGTTTTTCTTCCCAAATAAAGCAGCGTTAGAGGCAATAACTTTATACAATGGGGGTCCCCGAGTTGTATACATGTCAATTTTGGGGTTCCAGACAAAAAACGTTTGGTGTGTGGCCTAGTAAACTGGCCACACACCTGTTTTTGTCATTTCATGGTAATATGATGATGATCAGGAAATAAGGTGAGTATCGTCTCCTGCAAAATGGATGTAGGGCTTTCTAATTGGTTATCCATTGGCTTTCACGCTATTCCAATCCGATTATTGTGTGCTGCAAAGTGTGACCTATCACTGCTCTTGCTGCTGCTGCTACTACCGATGCTAATATACAGAAGCTTAATGTACTTAGGGTTATTGACTTGAGTAATGGTATCCAGTTTCTTCCCACCTCTGACAATCTGCCGTTTCTCTTTAATAGGAGCCGCATGAGAAGATGAGCAAAGGACACCTGATCCGCCTGCACCTCAGAGCTCCTGTACTCGCCCGGCGCACGAGAGGAATGCGTGAGAACCAGCCGTAAACAAGACGCCAACAAACAAGCGTGAGAAAAACAACTCGCAAATTACCTACACCCCATCAAGACATTTATGACTTCATATCGCCTGATCTGGTCCTCCGTGCATTCCTAGTTGGGCTGAAGATGGTTGGTGTCGTTTCCCGTTCAAGTGGAAACCTATTTTCTGGGTCAGCGGAGCTCGGTGAAGACTCTTTATAGACCCGATGAAGCGAAGACGTTTGCTCTTGTGTCAAACAAAGAAAAAAACGAGCGCGGCGAGAAGAGGGTTACGATGACCGTGCCGTGGTGGTGCAGGGAAGTGATTGCGGTTTTGCTGACCTTTTATGAAACACAGACAACACATAATCAATGTTGTATCTCACAGTAGATCTGCCGAACCTAGTGGCGTTCCCCCAAAACTCTTCTTTAGGATTAGTGCTGTACTATCTTAAAATGGTCCAACTTTGCTTTGTAGAAGGTTCAAACTGACCCCAAAACATTTTAAATTCCGCTTCCCTATTTCTATCTAGGCCATTGTCTTATGTGTGCCACGCTGTACACTTGCAGGCAGGCAGGGAGGGATCCGTTGCTCCTTTGTAAGGCCAACCAGTGACTTTTCTGTCCTTATCGGAGGCATCGGCACACTTCGGGACGGCGAGTAACCCAGGACGCGCTGATGTCATGCCGAGACGGGCCACGGAAAGAGGGCCACGAAGGGCGCGCGAGGAGGGGCGCTGGCGGCCCATTGATTTGTTTGCGCGATAGCCTATTGTGATCCCCCATCCCCTTGGAGATGCAGGGATGAGGCTGGAAACCAACGATGACTAAGTTTGCCCCCGGACCAGATGATGTAATACCCTGTGTGTGTATGTGTGTGTGTGTGTGTACTTTGTGTATTGAGCACTGTATGTTTGGCACGGCGGAGGTGTTTTGCTCCATTTCGCGTGTGGCTCTTGGCTCACACAGGTGCGACTTGTTAAGGGGCCGCGGCGCTGTGTGGCCCTATAGGTAAACGAGTGCAGTCACGCGCCGTGGGTTTCTATGAGACGCCGTTTGTTCATTCATAAACATTCAAGTCAAACAAATTTAAAAGCAAGTGCATGGTAGACACACATTTGATATTATACAATGCAATAGTCAGAATTGGAAAGTGTAGAAGTAAATGTTATCATGAAATAGTATGGAGAGGACTTCACTAACACTTCTTTTGTTGAAATTCTCAAACCAACTTAGTAAATGGTCTCCAACCTGTAACTCTCCAGCCCTTTCCACGCAGCTTCCCAAAAGCTTTCTGCATTTCTATAAACACTTAATGGGCCAAATTTGATGACTGCCTTGGCAAATCACTCATATGTAGTCACTCTGCGTACTGTATTTGTGCACTAAATGAAAGCTGCAGTGGCCAAAAAGAATGAGATCAGCTGACCACCTGAACATCCCGAATGACCAGGTTATTCCATCCATGGATTTCTTATTCCCTGATGGCACGTGCATATTCCAAGATGATAATGCGAGGATTTTTCAGGCTCACGTTGAGACCGCCACAGAGTCCAGATCTTAACCCCGCTGAGAATCTTTGGGATGTGCTGGTGAAGGCTTTGCTCAGTGGTCACAATCTCCCATCATCGGTAAAAGGTCATGGTGAAAAATTAAAAGGGCTAGATGCAAGTTCTTCATTTTATACTCACTACTGCCACCTCAGGTCTTATGTGTAACTGCAGCTTCAACATTAGGCTCGTGCATGACGGCACTTCTGACCCGAATTAACAGCTTTTTGAGTGACAGTGCGGGATTTTAGAGGCTGTTGTGGTGAACAGGTCTGGGCTCATTCTACACATTAGGACATTGCAGAAACATGTAGGGGGAGGAAAATACATAATTTTTTTTAACTCTGTATAGTCCCTTTAATGCAACACTGGATCTTTTGACATTGCAGAAGCTTATTGAAACAATGCCACAGCAAATGTGCTGCAATTCAAGCAAATTCAAGCGATCAAACCAAATATTAAAGCCTGTGACCTTTTTTTGTGGTGACTTTATTCATGGTCAGACAGTGTATCTTGGTTACTTCTAAAGAGTATTTGCCATTGTTAATTTCTAAATTTAATTCATGAATAGATCAAATAAAGATTTGCTGCACTGATGGAAAAATCATGTGTTATCAACAGTTGCCTTGCCTTTCTGTTTTATACTAAACTGCAGTCAAACACTGATGAATGTGACTGTGCTTTATGGACTGCAGTGTTTTTTGCTACACAACTTCACTGTAATTTGGAGAACATTGGAGGAAATAAAGGCTCCACAAAGTTCAAATAACATTTTAGTTCAGTTCATTCCGCTTAACCTCAATGGTGTAAACAGCGTTGTACACATCAGGTGCTAAAGACTGGCTGTGACAGTCTTGAGGTGTCCTTTACACTGTCCCCTGTATCAATGGAAACATGAGGTCACTCTTTCAAACATACTTGAACTCATGCGATGGTCCGACATCAGAGCGGCCTGAACCGAGCAAACACGGGACGGAGGGAGAGGGAGGGGGGTTCCAAGCCAATGTGGTTTATTATGTCATTACTATAATCTCTTATATAAGTTCTTGGTTGGTAACTTTATGGAGTGCAGTAAATATGGAGAGTTTAAAAACAGGGGTTAGGCAGGTAGCAGAGAGTCCAATTTAAATTTCATTTTAATGCCTCAATACAACATTTTTAATGTCTCACAAGTAACAAATCTATGAATTTATACTTCTAAAGATTTGAAAACATTACATTAAACAGACAAAGGAAGAAAAATTGGGACTTGTAAAATGTATTTGATACAATGAGTGACATCTGAGAAAACAAAAAATGTCAAAAATTGCTAGTAGAGTTTTGTAGGCTAATGTATTAGTATTTTCTGATGAATTTCTGGGGGGATCATCAATTTCACTGAAGTTTTTTATTTAATGCCAGCTTAAAATTGAATTTAATGCTTTTTAATGCCCATTCATTTAACCTCTTACCCCCACCTAAACCTAGCACATTTTCTACAGTTCGGCTTCACCCAAATCTAAAAACTTCTTGAATAGAGAGCAGTGTGATTTGAAAGAAAAGTCATTGTAATATTTTTGTCTAATTGTTGCCGTGTTTTTGTCTCTTTTTATGCCGCTTATTTGTTTTCGTAGTGTTTTTGTTGTTTGTTTGTTTTAAATATGTTTTGGCCACTTTTTTGTTGCACTTTTCTCACTTTTTGTTGTGTTGTTGTAGCTTTTCCAGCTTGTTTCTGTCACTCTATTGTCACATTTTTGCTCCGTTCTCATCTTCATTTTGGTCTCTATTTTGACGTATTGTTCAAGAAGCTTTTAGATTTGGGTAAAGCCAAACTAAATATGCTCGGTTCAGGTGGGGGTTAAGAGGTGTGAAAGTGTGAAATATAACAAACCGCTTTTCATCATGTACTTTATGAATGTAGTATAACAAGAAATACATAGCAGTAACTGTGATCGGCTTTAATCATTCCTGAAGTACAGTCGGCCTACAGGCAGTTGTTAAAACAGATTTAGTTGAAGAAGCAGTGGTAAAAGTGTCAGAGGTATTTTAATTTACAGTTCTAACCTCATTTACTCTGGCTCACAATGCTCTTTAAAGTGCAGTGTGATGGAATCAAAGGTATAGATGTGGCACCAGCGTGAACATATGATATTATAACTCCATTACACCTCCTTCCATGTAAAACCAAATGTTGCAGTCGACTTAGCAGCACCGCTCAACACCGCGACGGCCAACCTCCACACAGTGAATCATATAGAGACCACATTTAAACACAGGAAGAGGTTAAGGAGCAAGGGATTGAGGGATTGAGAGGGGTTGATAATAAATTGTTCTTTGCCATTACAATGCAGGGGTGAGTTTTGGTTTTGGTTACTCAAGATTCTAAGGAAATATATGCTTTTGCCTCTTATTTGACCTTTGACTTATTTACTGTATGTATGTGTACTTTTACTTTGATGCCAGATTGATAAGTGTATTTTAATTCTGTGAGCATACAAGTATAGAACATTATCATAACTATCTACTATGGTGAGGTCTATTTGGGTTCAAGGCAGTGTGTCCTTGTGGGATCACGTCTCTTGGGTTCGAGCCAAACACGCCCACCATGTTTAGACCTCCAAAGTCTTGTTTGGTATTTTTTGCTACAATAATCTCTGCGCTCTGTTTACACTACACGTTTACGAGTTCCGACAATTTCAACATATTTGGACAATTCTTTTGTAAACATTACCCGGCGGCTGAGCCAAAATTACACACTAGCAAATGGTGTTTTGATTTGGAGTTCATTCATAAAAAGAAGACGTCTTCAAGAAAACATCACAGCCTTTGACACATCCTGCCTTTGATGCAACAGTGGTGGTTTTGATGGGGGGGACCGCCTATGCCCCCAGGGAGTGGTATTCCCCCTCAAATGGATAAACAAACCAGCTGCATCACTATAAATGACATAAGAAGGGATTTTTGGCGCCGTTAAATTAGCATGGAAATGAAGTGGAACGTAGGATGTGAATGGTGGCGGAGGGTGAGTGGGGCCTGGTAGCGACAATAGCAGCAGCAGCAGCAGCAGCAGGGCTATACATAAAGCAAAGCTATGTGCACCAACAAGGATGCTCTGTCTCTCCTCCTGAGGGACACATGCAGCTTTCAGAGCAAAACAATGCGCACTAAACACAGGAGTCACTGTGTCAATGTATACGTTTGGATTCTGATGGTAAATGGACTACAGGGAACAATTAAGGGTTAATGGGGATCGCTATTACCACTACTAATACTACCAGCGTGAATGGAACGTATTGTGCATCAGAGGTAGGAAGCTATGATGATGATGCCGGACCCCATAATGAAGTTACCCGGATACAACCCTACTGGTAAATACTTTATGCCAGTGGTTCTCAAAGTGTGGTATCTTATGCCAGTTCAAAGTTCATTTATGTAAGGTTTACAGTATACTCTAATAATGTATTCGTCCAGGTTTAGGTGTACTTTAGCACCTGGGTTAGACCATTTTACTCCAAATTAGTCTTAGGTTAGTCATACCACTGTTTGTCGGGACATTCACATTGTGTATATTGAGAGTTTTTAGCAAATTATACTATACGTTGTTAATTTTTTATCCTATTCTTTTTTTTTTTTTATTTTATTGCTAGTTTATGTTTCATGTTGTACATTTGCGCACTAAATTTAAAAAGTGATGACGCCTTCACTGATGATGGGAATCAAACCTTTTCTGATTCTGGAGTGACCCAGTGGTGCTGGGAAGCTAAATATTTTATGAGATGGTGATTTTGAGAGCCACTGCTCTTTACATTGAGGCATTTAGCATGCTTGTGGTGTTTCAGCTCTTTGGGCCCTTTAGTCAACCACAAACACATGCATACTCAATACTTATAAATCCAATAGCATGTACAAACGTAGATCATATGAAAAACATATTTTTTACCAGCGTATCATTCTGTCATTTACATACTTTGTGGCCATGATATTGAACTGCAGGTATCAAATGAATAAGGTGCAACATGTCTAAAAATCGCTATATGTTATTATTATTCTTAGCACCAAATGACACCATCATGTTATTGCCCATTGCTCACTTCCATTACAAGGAAGGGCATCAGGCGTGCCAGATCTTTAACTGGTTTAAGGTGGTGAGATAAGTAGTAGGGTGCAGCAAAATGTAGAAAATAAGGAATAGATTTTTCTGAAGCATGACCTGCCATTTGTCCATTTATCAGAAGGTCATAACATGTTCTGAATTTTGAATTCAGTGGGACTGTGCTGCTTATTGGACCTTTCACTGTTGATATTATACATTAACTGTTCATATTGAGCGAATAAACTATACAAATTTGACAAAAATTTAGTGAACGTGTATCAAAAATAAGTGATGAAAGTCTGTTCAAATGTTATGTACCATTTGTTATTGGTCGTTACTTGTGAAAACCTTGTCTCTCTCTGAGCTTCGTTCAAACCGTTCTCACGTCTGAATGTGGACCCTAATACTACTCTTTTGTGTTTGTCCTGGCCGCTCAGCTGGGCCAATGCAGCTGCACTGCCTCCTCTACAGCGCCGCCGCTCCAAAAACAGCCCAATAAATGCTATTGTGCTCACCTGATTGATCTTTCATGAGCCCACAGCGGCCCAGACAGGCGCGCTGGGCAGGGGCGATGGCGAGGAGCGGCCGGTCGATCAAACAAGGCTCCAGTGTGTGGGGAGAGAGAGTGAACGCGGTGCAGGTGGCTCGGGGGCATTGCTTGGGTTGGCTCGGTTGCACTCATCACATGCCAACACTGACATTTCCTGACTGTGGGTGTACACAAGAAGGCATCCAAGCAACGGTTCGGCGTCTGAGGAGAATGATAGAAAGGGGAAAGAAGACTTAACGGCACACAATAACAATTACTTTTATAGAAATATCCTTTATGTGGATTTGTAGAGCCTAAAATCACGTAATTTGTACAGACAATAATGACAATCAATGTTAAGAGCTTTTAAAGAGACTCAGGGTTTACAATTGCATGCATTATCCATTCATGCTTCAGTCTGACCAATGGTAAGTTACAGCCACAGCAACCATGGGCCAGACTGGTGGAGAGTTTACTGCCATTCTTTGGCCGGGGTTTGTCCAACCACCACAAAACACATGACATTACACAAGAGCAATCTGAGTGAAACATCATGCACAGTGACATGATTCAAGGAGACAAAGGAAGTGTCAACCTGTTTAGATTGTTTATTCTTTTTTTTTGTACATGCAGCTGCATATTCATCCGTGTAGGTATACAGTAAATTGTGTCAACTTTTACTCACTACTCTTTATCATCATGTCATGGCGACACGTAAACAAGCAGCAACTTCCCTTTCTCTCAGTACAGCTGCGTTTTTGCCTTCGTTTTCTGCAAACTCCATTTGTGGTTTCTTTGTTGCACACTGTATTGCTGAATGCTTTTGTACGTCTTTGCTGTGTTTTTGTGGGATTTAGCTGATCTTTTTACTGCAAAGAATCCACAATAATCCTGTAAATGATCCTGAAGAAAGCTTTTTAAAAGTAAACAAACAGCTAGCTGATGAGCTATACGTTTTTTAAGTGTGACGTCACGACATCCGCTTCGAGGTACTAGCAGACCGGCAAAGAGAGAGAAAAACATAAAGAAAAACTTAAAAACAACCATCAATATTTCTGAAACTCAATGGAGAGTTACTGAACCTACTTTTTTCTCAGACTCATTAGCCAAAAATGCCGCACCTACTGCAAAAAAAGTTATATTTACCAAGGTCACTACTTCCGGGGTTAGCGTAGCTGCTGCGCTGTTAGCATTTATCTCTGCTATCCCGGATGTACCGATTTTTGGTAAAAAAAATTATAGTAGCAGGTACAGCATTTTGGGCTAATGGGCCTGATAATAATAATAAGTATGTTCAGTAACTCTCTGTTGAGTTTCAGAAATATTGATTGTGGTATTAAAGAGTTTTTTGTAGTTTCTTGTACATCTCGGCACCCGGAAGTAGAGCTGTGACGTCACCACTTAACAAACGTTTAGACATTTGAGGCCGACAAATTTCTTCTTCTGAAACACTGAAGAGGCACTAAGAGCCCCCCACACCTGCAGCACAGAGGAGGTGTCACAAGATGGTGAAAGGGTGGAGGTGGATGAGCTGACCAGTGTGGGACAAACCCAGGAGGCGGTCTCTCCTGCCTCCAAAAGCATGCTGGTCAGGTTGGCTCAGGACTAACACCTGAACACGATTTCGTTCTACAGTTGTACAATGCCAAATAAAGCACTTTCTTACTTACTTACTTACTTACTTACTTACTTACTTACTTACTTACTTACCTTATCAGCTAATCAAAAATGTGCCACCACAAAGGAAGTGAGTGTCCTTCTACAGTAAAGGCCTCCACACCAATAAACACTGAGTCACACTAACAGGTATGGTGCCACCTTGTATAAAGCTGGGGTCACCGTTTTAAATGGATTTATCTCACTTAGGCCTCTATTGTAAGTCCTCAGGTATTTGTGAAAACACATGCTGTGAGTATCAAGCCCATGTTTATTGATCGCTAATGGGGAAGTAACAATGTACATCAATGTATTTCTGCTTCATTGACAAAGCTGTAAGCACCCAAAATGTGCATACAATGAATTCACATTAACATTTGGGATGTGCGGAAGCTGTATATTCTTCCTAAGGTCCACAATACATCTACCATTAACCATCTCATAATTCCAGAAATGCTTCAAGTGATCAAGAACTTACATGGAGTTGTGTTTTGTTTCATTCTTGTATGTTTGAGTAATCCTGCATATTCAGTCTAGTTCTCAGGAGCTCAAAAAACCATACCCCACCTGCTGATGTCGTTCCACCTTCTGCTCACTTTGGCACTCAAACTGCCTCCACTACAAATTGTTTCTTGTTAACCGCAGCGGCTATTGTTTCTATGCTTTGTTTAAATTGCTGTTACATTTTAATTCACAACATGTACGAAAGAAAACTTGCACTTATACTTATACTCGTGGACTTCCTGATCAAAAAACGCTGAATTAGGATGACCTCATTTGCCACATGCACCGCTGCGATTGTGCTGTTTATGGGGGGTGTGGGGGGTCTGTCTGGGTCTGTCCTGCTTGAACATCATCACTGCCAGGAATTCCTCTGGGGTGGTGCATTGTGGGAAATCGTTTGATGGTCTGCGTCTGCGTGTGTGTGCGGTTAGATCAGCAGCAGGCGGTAACAATCGCGGGACCTGAAGGGAGGGGGAAAAAAAAGGCGAAGAAGGAGAGGTGTGAACCAGTATCCAGGAAACCGTGTCGGGACAGATCCGCTGGAGTGAACATGTTTCAGGGGCACGGTGAAGATAAATGTAGCCGTCAGTCAGGAAGGCCATGAGTTCAGGCGACGTAGGAAGTCCGCTTTGGGGATTGGGAATACACCTAACACACAATCTCATGGCGAGTTTGTCTGCTCATTTTCGGTTTGCATTGTCGTGTCTCCTGTGGAATTTGTTTGAAGCACTCAAGGACAGGAGGCAGGACAGGAGGTACAAATGCCGAGTTAGGATGTGAAATAATGCCATTTGCGTAATAGCAATATCATTATGGCCATCAAGAAGTGAAACTGGAACGTGTCTTGACGGTTGTAAATCCATTTTAAATTATTTTCCAGATGGAGGAGCCCATTAGAACTGCCCTTCCTCTGTTCCTGTGATCAAACAAGAGGGGGGAAGAAAATGTAGTTTCTATTTTCAATAACTGACCTGCCATAGTAATCAACATAATGACCATCCATTTGTTTCCAAATACATTTTCTTCCGCTTTGTCCGGGGCCGGGTCGCAAAGGCAGCTGTCTGAGCGGAGATGCTTAGACTTCCCGATCTCCACACCTCCTCCAGCTATTCTGGGGCCGACCCTGAGATGACCCCAGGCCAGCTAAGAGACATAGTCCCTCCAGCCTGACCTGGGGCTTCCACAAGGCCTCCTCCCAATAGGACAAGCCTGGAACACCACCAACCAGGAGGCATCTGAAACAGACGCCTGAGCCACCTCAGCTGCTCCTTTTGACGTGAAGGAGCAGCAGCTCTTCTCCGAGCTCCTCCGAGGTGACTGAGCTACCCTGCGAAGGAAACTAATTTCAGCCGCCTGTATTCACGATCTTGTCCTTTCAGTCATTACCAAAAGGACAAAACATAATGACCATCTAACAAAATCTATTTTCATTTTGTACATACAGTTCATATGACTGGACCACTTTTGACTTCATGGCTATTAGAAAGCACAGGCTTCTCACTACGTTTCAACCGTCACAGTCAAAGTCACTCAAATCCTCTCTTCAGTATTGAGGACTAAACACTATAGAATATAGACTTTTCGTGATGATAAGTACAAATGTAACTGTGGCTATAGCTTCTAACCTTCAATAAATGTTGAGGTAAAGTACACCTCAACCTTTAATCCTACAGTGACAAATGCAGTAAATGTTGATCTGGCTTGATGTGGTGGATGTAAAGCATCTTTGAGTGTCCAGAAAAGCCCTATATAAAACCAATGCATTATTATTATTACTTGTGTAATACAAAAGGCTCCCTCTCATCCCCTCAAACCAGTTCTTGTATATGGTGCGTGTGATGCTTTGGGAACAACATGGACCTGTCAATATTATGTGAAACTAATACTCATCTCAAGCTGAAAACTGTGAACAATATCGCCAAACGTCAATGAAGAACAAAGGTTATAGTATTGTCCTTTTAAGGGGAGTAACACAAGGAGAAGTCTCTCGCTGAGTTGCAGTTATAATAAATAGCCCTTTCTACCTTCTACCCGGCTCATCCATTTTCTTGTATTACACTTAAGTCAAATAGATTTCTTTCTAAACTATGGCTCGTCAAAAACTACAGGGCTATCTAAATGATATACGCATCCCCTTCCATCGGCTCTGTCCGTGACATCCAAACATATGGCAGAACGTATTGTAATGGTATAGCACATGTGAGTGGATAAGGCTTGGTCAGCACAGTGATAAGTACTGACAGAGACAGAGGGGAGACATTTTACGTCCTGAGCAGCTGTGGAGCGAACTCAAAGTGCTTATTGATCAGCGCTGGCCCGGCATGATGGATCCCTCAAATGTTATTATAGCATCCACTGCGCGAGTTATGGAGACAGAGTAGTGAAAGTGTAAGACACAGGAGTGAGTAGACACCAGGAAAATTCAATGTAGAAATGAAACATGTTTGACAGTGGGGGATGGTTTAAAAAGAAATCTGTTTAAAAAAAATGAAATGCACCGATGTCTTGATGTATTCAGTTCCTCTGTGATCTGGGTAAAGAAGATGGTGGTGACTGGTGATAAGTAAAGAACATTTTTGACGAAAAAGGACTTCTTGGAAAAGTATATATTGTGTCCTCATTAAAAAGGTACCTGGATGTTTCATTATGTTTGAGCAGATCTGCATATTTAGCTTAAAGCATAGCTGACCATTTTTACAGAGTAATTTGGCAAAAAACTAGTACCACGACTACAACTACTTTTATGTAATCTGGGCTTTACTCTGATTGCTTATTCTGGCAAGTTAACCACATAGTAACTTTGGTTAAAGGAAAAGGCCACCGTTTTTGCTTACAGAGATATGTTCTTACCTGAGCTTAGACGAGTTCATGCGTAGCTGTCTGGTCTTTACGCCTGCGCTCAGTCACGAAAAAAGACTAAAGAACATACTGAACTCCCGATCTCACTCCAAATCACTAAATCAATTGAAATCTTCATCCTCGGTGTCACTTCTGAACAATCGCCTTGGCAACTTTCCGGGCACGGAGGCGTAGCTGCACCGTCGACAAGCCTCTTCCGGCAGCACGTTTTTCAAGCTCTCATTTGCAATAACTTGTTTCTCTAGCTGTGGCCATGTAGCTTTTAGCCCGTGGTAAGCTTTTTGTTTTCTTCTGTAAGAGTAACCTCTGCTTCAAGCTCACTCCAAACTTACTTTCTGCTGCTCGATTAGTCTGCAGTGCTCTCTAGCGACATGTGAAATTATATATTTGAATTTAAAAAAAGTAATTATAAGATGCACTAAGCTGAGGTAAGAATATAGCGCAGTATGGAAAAACGGTGGCCTATTCCTTTAAAAGTAGTGAAATAGGCCAACAGGAGAAAAATGCTTGTTAGCAAAAGCACAAGAGATTCTGATGAAACTTCCAGAAAATGTGACACCTTTAATGAACTGAACTGCATCTTTTTCTAGGTCTGCCTGAAGTAGGTTTACCAATTTGTCACATCATCATCAACCTGCCACTTAGCATTGCTCAGAAGACATTCTTTCTAAACAAGTTTTCTTAAACCATAACAATGGCGTCATTCTGTCGAATATGATGACAGCTACCAAACCTATTACTCTAACAAACTCTTCAACCGTAAGCAGTTTTCATAAATTAAGCCTAAGAATCATGTCGTCAGCCTCCGAGCAAAACGTATGAGTCATTTTCAGGGGAAAAATTAAGATTTTTGTTTCATTCAACTCTATGAACACTGCTGCATCTTCAAGAATCATTGACTATGTCCTCAGCTACCGAAAAAACACTTTCTGTCTAAGTCGTTCTCAGGGTTTAGCATGAATTTATTTCTGCTACTTTCTGTACATTTTCCCCCAAAACTTAAAGGAATAGGCCACCGTTTTTTCAGATATATGTTCTTACCTGAGCTTAGACGGGTTGATACGTACCTATCTGGTCTTTGTGCATGCGCTCAGTCAGGCACAAAGACCAAAGATGTTGTTAGCATTTGGCCTCTCCCAGCATATTCCTATGGCTCCAAACAGGGTGAAGTTGGAAGCTACCACGCTCTTCCACGGGCACACACAAAGAACAGACAGGTACATATCAACTTGTCTAAGCTCAGGTAAGAAAATATCACAGTATGAAAGAACTGTGTGCCTTCAGTCACGCAAAAAGACCAAAGATGTTGTTAGCATTTGGCCTCCTAGTATATTCCTATGGCTCCATACGTGGTGAAGTAAGAAGCTACCACGCTCTTCCACGGGCACGCACAAAGACCTGACAGCTACGTATCAACTCGTCTATACTCAGGTAAGAACATATCTCAGTATGGAAAAACGGTGGCCTGCTCCTTTAAAACATGACCTGGGTAATTATGTAAGTAGGCGAACGACATGAGAACCTTTATATATACTACAATTACACTACTGCTTGACAAAGGCCATCCACTTTTACCACATTTTTAAAACTCAGTATCAATACAGTAGGTGGATTTTAAAGTAGCTTATGAAGTTTAATTCCAGTCTACTTACTACTTCTTTTCAAGAAATGGACAGAGAGTTTGTATCCACATGTGACCCATGCTTTGGCTTGTCCTGAGCTGATGCAACATTTAGACCTCTCTGTGTACATCTAAATGTGCATCTAAATATCATTAAAGCAGGAAACGGCTCGTGGACTATCACCTGTTATGGAAATCAAAATGGATCTAAACAGAGGAAGAAAGCCATGTGTAGCTTCTATCAGATCGTGTAACGCTTTAGAAATGTTTCCTCTGCAATCTGGTTCCCTCCATTTGAACTGTATTTCCTGTGTCATTAAACATTGTGGACGGCAATCATTAGCAACATTAAAGCTCCTTTACCTGATTTTTTTTTTGTCTATGAAAGAGGGAGCGCATTTTTTCTTTCAATTGTTAGTTGTGGTCCACACTCATTACATTCCCAACACATCTCATAACCTACAAAACATCTCCACTATTTAAAAGCGTAAACCACAGGGCCTTTAAAGGCATTTAGTATTCCGCATTTAGCTTTGGCCTTAGCTGTGGTCTTATCACACATAAGGTAGCAGGGTTGAAGTCCCCAGAATGCAAAAAAAGAAAAGTCGTAGAGTTCTTTGTAGTGAAGCAAAAGTTGCTTTAACCACGCAACCACGTAAACAAACTTTGAGTGCATCTGGGCAGGAAAAGAAAACATGACAGGACGTTCGTGCCAGGGCAAGTTTTTATGAATGGAAGTTTTTTTTTCCCCTCTCTCTCTCTCTCTCTCCCCGAACTTTCCCTCTCTCTCTTTTTGTGAATGAAAAACAACTGGAAAATCCTGTATAAAGCCCGAGGCACGCGATTGGCCGCAGAGCCTCCGCGCTCCGCCCATCGTTGCTAGGCTCCGGCTCTCGGCGACGCTGATTGGCGCGGAGAGTGAGAGCCAGACTTCATTCATAAGTCTGTGTATTCACGGGGACAAAGGCAACGAAATTCGAGCCCCTGAAAGAGGAAATCGTCCAATCACGCGGCTTCACTGGGGCAAGATCGAGAAGAACGAGCTGTAATAACATCACAGATCAACACTTCTGTTCCATGTGTGGTTTAAAAAAAAAAAAAGGCAAATAAAAAAAGGTGTCCTAAGCCCTCGTAGTTCACCCAAAACTTAAACCGAACGTGTTTGCTGAGGTGTGTTCAAACATCTGGTTTCAGTCACAGTTTAGTACAGTACAGCAATTCCGCTCATGCTTTCAAGGTGGGCAGACGTGGCAACACATGACATGAAGCAGAAATCTCCAAAATGCATGCGTAAAAGTGGATACAGCCTATTTCAGTCCATTGTGTTGTGTTTATTCATCCTTGTCTGTGAGATTAACCGTAGACCACACTTTGCAAACTTTGTACGTCTCGCAAATCCCTTTCCGCAGTCCCCTAACCTCGTGCGTAACCAAACTACGTGCATCCCTGAAATAAGTCCCTATCCATCACAAACAACAAAAGAAGGGAAGGAAAAAAACTTAGAGGGGAGAGATGTGCGGAGCGCTTGTGAGCCCGCTGGGTAATCACTCGCCATCACTTCCCCTCTCGGCATTTTTTTTTTTTTTTTTGTGAATGGGGCTCATTATGCATGCAGCCTCCACGCAGTCCATTCACGAGCGGCGCTGCGTCTTCTCCTTCAGTTGGCGGTGCGGTGTGTGTGCGCGCTGCAAGTAAAGACGGGACGGTTTTTTTTTTTTACGTGGACTGGTCTTCAACTCCCCAAAACAGCTGCCTAAATGACCACGAACGGCTAACGGGATGGATTATAAGATGGATGGATATTTAGACCAGCAAGTGCCTTACACTTTAGCAAATGTACGTATGGAGAAGTCATTGCTTTTTTTTTTTTTACCCCCCCGTTGTATATGCGCTTTCACGTTTTTTGCTTTCTCCGCGTAGTTTGGAAACGGTTATGCGCAAAGACTGTTTCGCTTTCTTTTCTTTTCTTTTTCTTTTTAGTGTTAGAACTTTGCAGCACAAACACATTTGCATTTAGCTTGAAGTATCTTTCAATGCTAACGGAGTCCAAAGTGTGCCAAATGGTCACTTCAGTCCCGGACAAACGCGTATTGTTTTTTTTCTTAGATTGCCTCCACAAATGTGTCAGATTCTGGAGAGCTTGTTTGACAATACTTACTCTGGAGCTTGGATTTCAGAACACCTTTCGCGTGCAAATAGCATTTCAACTTAATTGCGCATGTTGTTTTTGTTTGTCTTTGACACTTTGCACGCTCCGCCTGGGTAGATGTCTCACTTTTCCTCCCTCTAACATGTATGCGTTTTTTTTTTTTTTTTTGCAGAAGTCGCAAGGAAATGGACCTCTAAATAGACTGTTGATGGCAGCGAAAAGGAAATACATGGACACAGAATTACCCCCTCAGGAATCCGAAGGTACAGTCAAAAAGTCAACCCGTGACCTCATTACCTGACATGTTAACGGTGCAACACATGTCGATTTTGACCTGAAATGTTTAAAATGTGAAGCTTCTGTTGCTCATTTTTGCATCATTCTCTTCTCTTTTCCAAACAGACCTCTTCCAGGATTTAAGCCAACTCCAGGAGACGTGGCTCACAGAAGGTCAGACATTTTTTAAATTAATTTTTTTATGAACATGACAGTTTTCTGAGGTGATATTTGAATTCATGTTACTACAGAGATGCTTGAGCCCACAATTTGCAAAGCTGTCATAGGTTTGTTGTCGGAAAAACAAAAGTTTTGGTGATGTGTGACAAATGCTGTGGCGAGGACAAAAGGATTATTTGTCGTATTGAATTTTTCTTGTGTTTCGCGAATAATGTGTCCAGGGGTATCTATAGGAATCCAGCAGCTTGTAATGATTTATGGAAGCTGATTGCAAAACATCATTGCTATAGTGAGTTTTAAGGGTTTGTGGCTCGATAAGAGAATACTGTGCATTTACCCCTGAACTTAGAAGATGAAGTCACGTTCGGGGCTCTGTATTTTTTGACAATGTGAGATATAGGACCCATTGACAGCTGCGATCCTCCAAATGCTCCTTGATTTGATTCTTTTGGGACAGGGCTAGTTATTAGTTGTGAAGCAGGGTTGAAACAAGAGATCACAGATGTTAAACGAATTGCACGACATAGGCAATTTCGGATATTTTAAGATAAGTGTAAGACATTGAATAGAGTTTCAACTAATTCTGAAGACAATTGTTCATGAAAATCTGTAGAAGTATCCAAAATTCATCTTGCACCCCCAACCACTGCTTACATAGCCTGTTATGCTTGCGTGCAACCTCTTATATGTGATCCCGGACTGCAATCACCATTAAAAAAACACTCACACACAAACAGACAGACATTACAACAGACATTACTAGCTCGAGCGTGCCCTATTTTGGCCATGTCGCAGTGCGTGCCAGTGCACAGCCAAGCCAAACAAACAGGGTGTTCGGCCTGTGTCACTCAAAAGGCGCACAGCAGCGAAATCGGGGGCCCCCAGTCGCTCTCGCAGGCAATCGTCAGCCATGGCAGACCTTATAAGAACGCTGATGACGTGAGAGCTAATGGGGTAATTACACTGTACGTCGTGGGGCAGAAAACAACACATGGCCTGAGTCATTATCAGTGCTGTGTTAAGTTAAGGGGCAGTCCTGGCGAAACGCTCTCGGGGAGAATGTGGGACCCGGGGCGGCAAGAGTTTGGAGAGAGGCTTGAAATTGGATATTTGCCGGACTATGTGTTGCAAATGTATTGGTGTGGATGGTTTTTCGGTGATGAAATGCAGTGTGGTGCTGAAGAGAGAAAAGAGTGAAAAAGATCTGTTTTCATTGTGGGTCCTGTGGGTTTGTGGCTCCACTGAAAAAGTATTTGCTCCTGAAATATGAAGAACTATAATGAGGTGTAATCTTTGCTCTTTATTGTTTTCCTCATTGTGACATAGTGTGTGCTCTCCAAATTCTACACATTTTTTCTCTTAAGTAAACTTCCATGATGATGTTGTTGTCATTTTTTGGAGTATTTTCATTAAATACTGTAGCTGAAAAGTTATTTTTGCTCAGCCGGTCACATCAAGTGTGTACTGTATTGTGTAGTGGTGTTCTGTGTAGTAGCATAATAGAGATTTTTACTCCTTGACCTTTCTGAAAGAGCCCATTCTCTTCCTTATATTTGCAACATTTGCATCATTTCTGTATTAATTCCAGCAATTCAACAATATTAACACTTATTTTATCATGAAGATTCCTGTTTGCATGACACAAGCCACTGTTCAGCCCAATGAGGCTCTGAGACTATGAGACTGTGAGCCAGTGACTCCGAGCCGCTGATTATTCGTTACGTTTTAAGAGGCTGGGGTTTTTACGGCCGCAGAGCTGTGGCCATGTCAGATTTCTCACCCCTTTTCTAATGCAGTGTGAAGAAAACCAGCCAGTTCACTTCACACCAGCCACAAAGACGGGAGCCAGCAAAACTGTAACAATAGAGACGGGTTAGCAGCGGCAGTAAATTTAAATTGACACATTTTGGCACACGGCCACCCCTATCGTGACACCATTCACATTAAAATACTTTAGATATGGGAAATACAGTAGATAAAGATGTTTCGCATTGAGTGGTTCATTGATTAAAAAAAAAAAAGAAAAAAGGGTATGTATGCCTTATCCATTTCAGCAAGTACATTTTATATAACACTTTTTTGCAGTTCAATCCTAAACTTGAAATATATATGGCAAGAGTAAACTAATTAAACAAGAGGAGAGTGAATTGAATTTCTATTAGTCATGCTTGTATTTTATTCTGTTTATTGCTTGAAATATTACATGGTGCGGCTTTTAATTATGGTGTTTGTATTGGCAAAAACACCTCAACAAACATGCGTCATTACTGAGAACTGTAGCTTTGCTGAGAGCGGGACGTCACCGGGTCAACTTTATACCGATGTGGCTTGTTTTGTTTTTGACTATATAAGGCAACTGTAAGGATCAGTTTGGTCCTTTTGTTCCCTCCCAATGCTTCATTTTGATAACACTGCAAAAATATGATTGCTGATGTCTAGCCGTATCAGCATTTTGTGACAGTCTCTTTAAAGTGACACATTAGACACATTTCTTGCAAAAACATAGTTAACACATTTAGATTTAAGATTGTGCTAAAGAGTGTAGCCATCTTTTTTTTTTAGTGTGACTATTTTTGTGATGTTTATAGTTTCACTTCATTATTGGGACACTGACAGGATGTGACATAGATGAAGGCCGTTGATGAACTGTTGCCGTGCCGAATTATATTCATAAATATATGAATACAATTTTGAATTATATTTCCTAATTCAACAAATGCTGAATTATGAATATAGTTTTCTACTAAATAAAGATACAAAGACATGGGGAAGGGCAAAGTGCTTCAACAGCCCATAAATAATGGAGAATGCTAACATGATTCTTCGTGTTAGCACAAGGCTATTGTTAATGGTAGCTAGCGCTAGCTATGACTGCCGTTTTTTCACTTCCCCTGAACAATCTGCTGTGAGAAAATATCCATATGGGACCGATTTACACTTGACTTTATTTATATGTGGTAAATAAGTTCATATTCCTCCAGAAAATGGCTCTAAAGAGTGGAAAATTGTGTTTCCCCCTCGGCGAAGCCACGCCCCCTTCTATGACGAGATGCCGTCTGTTTCTATGGAATGTTACCTTTTTCTGTCATTCCCTGTCAGCAGCTTAAAAATTCGAACAAAAAATACTCTTCTGCCTAACATTTCTTAATTAAAATTGACACTGTGCATAACAACGCCGCCCAAGAAGTGACTTCCTGTTTCAATCCAGCACACCAACATAAAAGCGTCATCTTTTCCATTAGTTCAACAGTTCATTAGTTCAACTTTCTTTCTGCCCAACTATTAAAAGACAAAACACTTAAAATGTGTGTATTTCATTATATTCTTTATAAGTATCCGCTGAACTAATCAATGAGATGAGCTGTGTGCTTTTATTTTGGTGTGCTGGATTGAAACAGGAAGTCACTTCTTGGGCGGCGTTGTTATGATTTGAAGTTATGCTCAGAGTCAATTGCTGCTTCACTGAAATAAAAGGATAATTATGCAACTGATGTCACCCTTCTAAATAAGTCATATTTTCAAAAGCATTAAAACCTGTCTTATGCGCTTTAATATGTATGACTAAGAATATTGTGCAGAGCAGCTTTAACGCGGCTGGTTGTGATGTTTAATAAGATTCATAGGCATGAGCTGCAGTTTTGTCACATTTTTATAGCATGGGGCCCATTTCCTATTCCGTTTATACAGTATAAACACTGATCATCTGAGTGTATAGGAAATAGTCAGCAAGGCAAACACAACCTAAAGACTGAACTCTAAGCTATATCAAAGTTATTTTAACCTTCAATACCGGTGTGTTAAGACCCTCTCCTTTCCTGTCGAATTAATTAAAGACCTGGTGATGACTGACTGCAGTTGCGAGGGATTGAGATAGTAAAAGTCGCTCGCTGGGGGGATGTTTTTTTTCCTCTTTCTTTGCGTCTATAAGCAGAAGCGGAAGGGCGCAGTGAATGGCAGGAGTTCAGGAGCTTGTCATGTCTTGTCTGTGCACTTTATGATATGACTTTGGTTGATTTAGGCCCCGCCCACAGTCCCCCCCGCTGAGAGAGGGAGGGGTAAAAAAAAGAAAAGAAAGTCATACAAGGTGCCTGGAAGTGAACATGGGCTACTCTCTTCTTGTGCAGACTTGTGCTAAAGACCTGGGTACATGTTACTGGAAACAGAGCTGGGCTTAATTAAATGTAATGTTTATACGCTAGAGTTAAAGTACTCAAGATAGAAGTAAAAACTAACTAGTAGGTATAAAGTTATTGAGAAAATGTCTGTTCTAAAATAACTCGAGATAACGCATCCGGAAAGTATGAAAGTATATGTTGTTGAAAGAAAAAGATTGGTCGTCACATCTCCAGATCTCTTGTATTGGCTTCTGTTGTTAGTCCCTCTTATGTAACAGCTTGATATCCCCCCCTCGGGCCCAAAGGCACCCAGTTAAAAGGGCCTAATATCATTACCTTATAGTAAGCGACAGGATGTGGATATATTATATAAGAAATCAATGGGGTTTATCTGAACATGCTCCGTCATCCGGTTTCCTCCGCGCAGGAAGCAGCAGTGACGGCGCAGAGAAAGTGGATTTGGTTTTCTTGATTTCATCTTTTTGCCCTCTGTTTCTCTGAATGTTTGGAGTCTGGAGAAGGGGAGTGCTGCAGCAGAGGACACTGGGACAACTGGGTCAGAAAGTCATTTATGTGGTCCAAAGAGTGGCTGGGCAGGAAAAAAATGACTGTTTCCAAGCCGCCCGATGAGGATGGGTATCAACGTCTTAACTCCCATCTTAACCAAGTGCATTTTCTCCAGTTCGACCGGCCTTACCCGAATCTAAAATTTCCTTGACTGGAGAGCTGTAGGCCAGTGTAACGTCTCACATCTAAACAGATCTTTTTCATTGTGTTTTTTCCACTTTGTTACTTTTTTGTTGCTCTTTTATGTCGCATTTTTGTCACATTTTTTCCATCACTTTTTTGTTGCTCTTTAGTGCCTTGTTTTGTTACATTTTTGCCACTCTTTCCATTCGTTTTTGTTGCTCTTTTGTCAAATTTTTGTTGCTCTTTTGTGCCTTATTTTGTTACATTTTGGTCATTTTTTTCATCACTTTGTTTTTGTCCATTTTTCTTGCTCTTTTGTGCTTGTTTTGCTACATTTTTGTCACATTTTTGCCACTCTTTCCAGTCTTTTTTGTTGCTCTTTTGTCACTTTTGGGGTCTTTTTGTCTTATTTTTGCCACTTTTTTCATCAATTTTTTGGCATTTTTCGTTGCTTTTTCGTCTCTGTTTTGTTGCTTTATAGTGACTTTTTAAATGTATTTTTGTTGTGCTTTCATCCCCGTTTTTGTCACTCTTTTGATGGGTTTTTTCCAAGAAGCTTTTAGATTTGGGTAAAGACAAACTGGACAAAATGTGCTTGGTTCAGGTGGGGGCTCACACGTTAAAACATAGCTGGGGAAGGAGTATAATAATCAATACACAGTGAATGCCAACAGACCTTATGTCGAATGTACTTTGCCATCAACTTTTTCCCACCAGTTTGTGCCATGACGTAAGTGACTCCCGCGTGGTGGAAACACTTTCTTTTAATAAAAGGCATTAAAAAACAAACCTGCATCTTGGCGCGTTTCCAGCTCTGCCATTTGGTTTGGACACAGTGTTTTCACACACAAAAGCCTGACATACCATGGGCTTAGCGGGTGAATCCTGACCTCTTGACCCGTCTCTCGTGGGGAGTTGGCACTTGGCAGTCAAATTATTTTTGCTTTTCTAATTTGTTTGTTTGACGCAAAGTCCGGCGCTTTAGGGCGCAATTGTAAACGGATTAGGTTTTCTATTTTAAAAGAAGAAGGCGTACAATAGCGGCATGTCTGCGCAGCACCTGGGTTGGGCGTCTGTCGCAGTGAATGAATTGCTGTCCTACTACGAAATGAAATGTGTTTTTCTTTGAGCCACAAGGTTTAAATAACCTGTCCTTTGTTGCCCATTTTTAAGCGTCAACCTTCAACGTATTGACCCTAAGCTACTTGCTTTGGCCGGACCTGCCTTTTGTTTAATCGTTGTGCATAAAACAGATAAAGCCCAGACTCCCACTCCAAAGTCACTGTCCCCGATCACTTTTGGATTCGTCCCGGGTTTGTCGTGACACATTTGTTCACTCGCCGAGCCTGCACAGCCTGTTTTAGTCTGTCTGCATCTCCACAATAGAAAGAGTGCGAGTATAAAAGCTGCACTTGTTTTGTTGTTTCTCCAATTGTCACTCCACTGTCAACAGAAGCACTTTATGAGACTTGTAACCACACTTGCGACAAAATATAGATTAGCTTTATGGAGTTCTTCAACAACAGAACAATGTCAAATACTTTTCTAATAGAAGTTGCAGAAGTTAATTGTGCGTTGTGACGAAATCATCTGATGTAGGTGTCAAGAAGGGATTAAAGTGTGGCAGAAAGTAAATCCATAGTTGAATGCTGCAGCATGACGAGACTTTTTGACCATGGCACGGTTTTAAGTTGTACGAGAATCTAAATACAACATCATCCTATAATAATTGAAAAAAGAAAGGTAAAAAAAAAAAAGGCCCTACTACTTTTTGTTCCCGTGTCTTTGAACACAATTGTATTCATTAAATATAGACAGTACAAAGTGTTTTCGTTTTCTCTCTAAATGTCTTCCTGTTTCCTTGTGATTTCAGCTCAGGTTCCTGACAGCGATGAGCAATTCGTTCCTGATTTCCATTCTGAAAACTGTAAGTACAAACCTTCCTTTCGTTTTTCGCAATCCTTTTCATTTTGTTTGTTTTGTCTTGTCTTCTTCTGGTGAAGTGATCCGATCTGTACAGTATTCCCAGATTTTGTTGTGTAATACACTGACCCACCAATACAAAAGTCGCCACCTGGATTTAACAAACTGTGGGTTGCCGTAGTTGTTCAAGTCTAGATTCAACAACACTACCGTTTTTTCATTTTATGCCAAAAAATGCATAATGAAGAAGAAAAAACGTAGCAGATACTGGTATACAAGCCGAAATCGCCATCTAGCGGTAAACATGTGAATGATATATTTTGATATATAAGTCGCACCTGAGTATAAGTCACACCCCCCAGCCAAACTATGAAAAAAAGTGCGACTTATATAGTCTGTAAAATACGATATGCGCCCAAAGAATGAGATCAGCTGACTACCAGGTTATTCCTTTAATGGATTTCTTCTTCCCTAATGGCACGGGCATATTCCAAGATGGAAATTCCAGGATTCGTCAGGTTCACATTGTGATAGAGTGGTTCAAGGAGCATGAAACATTATTCTTACTCATGAATTGGCCGCCACAGAGTCCAGATATTAACCCCATTGAGAACACTCTCCCATCACC
Source organism: Gobius niger (assembly GCF_951799975.1). Classification (NCBI taxonomy): domain Eukaryota; kingdom Metazoa; phylum Chordata; class Actinopteri; order Gobiiformes; family Gobiidae; genus Gobius; species Gobius niger. The sequence goes on along the minus strand of NC_136870.1, from coordinate 16,928,185 downwards.
AATATAAGCTCTTTTGTTTTTGGTCAGGCAGTATAGAACTGTCCTATGATCCACCACTGGACCTTGAGCAGTTCTGACCTCAAAGTGTGTTCATCATGGTGGATTTAGCATAGCAATAGCATGCAATATTCACACTCTTCTATCATGTGTCATTCCCACTGCTGCCTGAAAAAAGTAGTCAAGCCAATTCAAAATCTTGACCAAATCTTAACTCTCACTCTTTACTGCCATTTCCTTTAATATTTTAAAGTGTAAAATATCAGTTCAGAGGTGCCCAGATAATGTTTTTAAGCCTCAATGATAGTAGTACCATGATTCGGGACAGTTGTTTCTTGCTAAATTGCCAGAGGCCCATAGTGGACGATCCTGTCCCTGCGTTTGGTTACAGTAATCCTTTGAACCCTGATCATGCAGAACATTTGGGTGCTTATTGTGTGTAACCATTAACAATTTGCATGGATCTGAAAGGCTGAAAGAGTCCAGCGCAGGAAACCGGTAAAAACACGAGTGAGGGCGCAGGTACAAAGGTGGTCTTTTGTCGTGCGTCGGAAGAAAGCAAAACAGAAAAGCAAATTCCTGGGCCGCACAACTGAGCCGCGATTTGAATGTGTTTCCCTTTTTCTTGTTGTGCCGAAACAATAGTGATTGAGGGTCTGGGGTGGCTGTTGACACAAACTCTGTTTTCTCGGTCAGTTCAGTCCTTGTCCTTGTGTCTTTGGTAGTGACTGTGATGCTGAAATGGTGCACCACAAAGAAAGTCGAGCGAGCAGTACTATAAGCTTTTCATACCAACTACCACCTCGTGAAAATATTATATGACATGAAGTACCACCAGGCCGGGACTTAGATCAAATTCGACTAAACTGGGTCAGGAATGGCTAATAAGCTCACACATTTACAATCAACAAGGAGGCCAGGTCAAAAGAGATTATAAATCTCAATAAGTTTTTACCTGGTTAAATAAAGGTTAAATAAAAAATAAAGACAGACTTCAAATAATGATATTCATTGCTTCATCTGTAACCTTTGTAGTTAAATTAACCTTATAAAGATATTAAAACGGCCTCTCCCACAACAACAAATTACACTGAAAAGGTTTAAAGCAGTACTAAGTAACTCATGCCCCTAGAGGTTATAAAACATGTTGCGGTTTTTTACTCATTCATTGTCCGTGAGAGTAAATACTACACTGACAGAAAAGACAAAGGAGAGAGGGATATTGTACATCCAATTACACAATGGAGATAGTTTTTTTCACTCAAACCTGGCTGTAAATACTGTTTAAGTGGTGCTAGCCCGCAGTTAGCGTTGCCCGTTAGCCTGTTAGCTTCTTCTTCAGGATTCCAGTAGTGTGTGTATTGGTGGCTCCGACCCGGTGCAGGGAAGTTGCAAGCATGGTTTTCTGGTCAGAGACACCAGGGGAGATGAAAGACCCCCCACTCATCCTATTAACACTTGTATTACCCCCAGAGGGACTACGAAAAGGATTTATTTAGGTAAACAAGTTTCTTAGTACTGCTTTAAATAATGACTTGCTCAAGATGCATGGTCCGTATCAAAAGTCAAACGCACACTTTTTTGCTAAATGGGATATGTTTTGCATTTGGACTTTAATTGAATGCCACGAGAGAAACATTTATCAAATCTAAAGCAACTAATAATGTTTGGTGAATAACAACCCCCAAAAAAGTCCAATTGCTTCTTGAAATAGCTAGTGCAGTGACCTGATTTCACTCTTTGTCTTGTTACTCTATGGCCTCATGCCGTATCTAGCGATTATAGGGGGATGACTCGCCCAAAGCCAAAGTTGACATCCCTCGGTGGCACTATTCAGCCTCACTTCCTGTATCGTTTTCTGTGTGTAAACATCATGTGACCGAACAGTCCCCCCGTGTCACCACCGTCCCTGCCCCTGTCCCTGTGAAACACTGTGGCTGTGTGTCGGCCAACAATGCAGAGGAGGAAGTGCAGATCAACCCTGGGGCCACCTCTGGGTCGTGTCTACTTAACCCCTCGGCCCCGCGAGCCAATCAGCTGTCAGAGCACGGCTAACGCTTGAGCCCAGTGTGATGCGGCGGAGGTCAGGAGGGCGAGCGCTTGACGGGCAGCTCACTTATAGGCCGCGCCGGCTCTCCCGCTGCTGACGCTCCGGTCGCGAACATCTCCTTTCAAACGCTGATTGATGGAAAATGGAGGTTGACAAAGCGGCGTAGATGTATATGACATACTGGGACCGGGCGCCAACTGGGGATGCGTGAAAGTGCCAGAGGGAGATTGCGATCGGTGCCATAGACGACATAGGATACATGGAGTTATAAATAAACCCTGTTAAGACATCTCGGTATATGTTAAAGGCTTTTGTAAATCCAAAAATCCCACGAAACAGAGTTCATTTGAAGCTCCCACTGTTACGAAAAGTGTGGAGAAGTGATTGTGCAACATACCTGGACATCTGGTAAACCTATTTGGAGCTAACAAGTGCGGCCTGTGTGCTGTCGAGAAGGCCAGGTCACGCAATCAAGCATGTTACATGTACTGGCTGACCGGTGCGTTCAAAAGTAATTGGGGATAACCTGTTTCTTGCAGAGACTTTTTTTTTTTTTTTAGAGACAGGCCTAGAGCTACGTAGACCTTTGGACGTGGACATTCCTCCCGTCTGTAGCCCGAAGGCAGGGGAACAGAGAGGTGCCAGTCAAAAACAAGTCTACAATTTGACTTTGTAAATGTCAGATTATTGTTCTCTTAAACACCCAGCGCGTCGTCTTTTGTCCGAGTACAGTTGTTTACACTTCTTGCTGCTCGAGAGATGGGACCATTCATAAATTTTCCTCCCCTTGCCTGCATAAGAGGAAGTGTGCCTGCCCCTCCCCCCTGCACTCTCCATTCATAAAAAAAGAAAAAGAAAAAAAAAAGAAAAAAAAGCCCTACAGTAACACAGCGATCCAAACTCCTCCCTCTCTTCCTGTTTCTGGACAAACTAAGTCGAATTTAAGAATCTCAACGACGTTCGTTTCTCCTTCCCGGCGCTCGGGACGAGTTGTGAACTGATCCCGTGGTTTTATAGGCAGAGGTTTTTTGCGTGGGACGATTGTTTAGGTTTTGCAGCATAATTGCATATGGTTTCGGCCGGGGAGAATGCAGCTGAAGGGATTTCTGACTGTACTAGAAGAAAGGAGGGGAAAGATAAGGGTGCAGAATAAAGCTGAACAAAAATCTGTTTTCCCCAGCCCAGTTTTTGCCATAAATTTAAGCGCCATTTGTAAAGGGCAAAAACATAAATTGGCAAGAGATGTTTGATATGCTAATTATTTGGCGAAAAGTGATACAGCGTCTGGCTTCAATCTGAGACGAACCAAAGAAAAAAAAAAAGAAGCTCTAGCTAAGAAAAGCGCGAAGAGCCTCATTGACATGTCCCCCGTGTTGTGCTTGGTCATGAATTCACAGCCGTCCCGTTGTTTGGGCCAATCAGCCCCCCCCCCCTCCCGTTTTTGGAGCTCGGCCTGATGGGTAAACTCTGCCCCCCCTTCCCCTCCCCTCCCCTCCTTCCTCTACTCCTTCTCCTCTGCCCTAAAGAGAAACATGCCTCTGTGTTCTCTCTCCGCACTTTCCAAAATACAGCTGCTACGCAACAAAAGTGTGAAAAAACATCCAGGTGCCTGCACATCCACGTCTGCCTGCCCCGTGTGTGTGTGCGTGTGTGTGTGTGTGTGTGTGTGTGTGCGTGTGTGTGTGTGTGTGTGCCACTTTGCTCTTTCGGTTTACACAAACGATCAACAAATCTTAGGGGGTGATCTCTTGTGACAGGGTTCGTGCGCGCTCACATAAACAGTGCAAATACTGAGCGCTCACATGAAGCTTTATGAATGGGGCGGTTGTGGGAGGCTGGCTTAGGTAGCGCATTTAGATTGAGCGGGCTTTCATTCATGGAACAGGGGTACGGATAGGCTATGGCTGACCACACCGAATCAGCGAAATATTCAAATGTTTTTTTTTGTCAATATTGAACAAAACAGTCATTGAGCTTTTCTTCACAGTCTCAATTACGGTTGCGAGATTAATTGCACGTGAAGCAGTTGCGAATGTCCAATGGAAACAACAAAATGACCTCCTATGGGATCTGATTTCATATGGTAACCTTGGTACCTTAACATGTTCTGAAAGGCATGTGATGTTCGTACAAAGTTCACATCTCTATCGTCTCTCAAAAACGTTTAAAGCGCACCGCAATTAGACATCTTTCCGCAGTCGCGCGGCTCTATTGTTATGGTAAATGGAAAATGGTCTCAACTTGTATAGCACTTTTCCACCTACATTAGGCACTCAAATCGCTTTACAGCAAGGATCCACTCACCCATTCATACTCTCATTCATACACCAATGTACGCAGACACTGGGGGCAATGTGGGTGGAGTGTCTTGCCCAAGGACACAACGACAGTGTGCACTTTCAGGAGGTGGGACTCGAACCCCACACCTTCCGATCATGAGACGACCCGCTCTACCAGCTGCGCCACTGTTCAAATCAAATGAAAGTGTTTTTTTTTTTTTTTTTTCTGTTTTAAAGGCCAGGCGTGCAGCGTAATGATAGGCATTAACAGCCCCCAGTGGCGAAGGAAAAGGCGAACTCCTGCGTGTTGATTCAAGAGCAGAGGTAGAAAGCAGAAAGAGAAGAAGAGGGGGGGGGGGGCAGTACAGCTTTGTAAATGGAAAGCACTGTGTGTTTTATTACAGAGGTATCAGGGGAGGTGAGGCAAAGTGGCTAGAAAAGAAAAAAAGGACGCTGTTGTTGTGTGTAGCGTTGCATTGAAAAAAGACTTTTACTACAATTGTTGGAGTTTTGATTTGTAGCAAGGTCGAAATCAGATGAACTGATATTGAAAGACACGGATATGAATGATTGGCGCTCAGGTTAGACGTGAGCGTGTTTAACATACACGTTTTACAGTATTGCAGTCAGTCACTGTCTTGTTACTAATCGGCTTATCCTTCTACATCTACGATCCACAGGGCTGCAAAGATCTGAGCTATGCAAGGAATGTGAAGTCATAACACATCTGGTCATATTTACAAAAACAGGTGCGAGACACTTGTGCTGTTCAGCCTATTCACCTGCTCCACTTTATCTGCGTGTAACAAAGCATTTACATCGCCTCCATTGAACTTGATTTTTATCTTTAAAACAATGCAAATAAAGGATCTGCAAGTAAGGCCATCAAGAATAGGACAATCCACTTTAACTTTAGTTTAGTTTATTGAAAGGACAGTTATATTAAAAAACTTCATTTGTGTATTGCAAGTATTGTAAGTAAAATATGCCAAAAAAGGAAGGCTTCATAATATATCGCCAAATCGGCAAGTTACTTAAAATTTTTAGTATATTCTATATTAGGAATACTGTTCTAAAAATGTAATATGTGTGTATTACATATTCCTGTATCAAACTACTTTGAGTTACTTTTGAATTACTTTTGGCAAGATGTAAACTGAAAGTAGTAATAATGCCACCAAGCAAAAGTACAGACAGAGAGTTCCTTTTGCTTCACTATTTCCATTCTCTTGTGTCTTGTTTTGTGGACGTTAGCTACGCAGCGGCAGATCGTAAACACCAGTGTCCAACCAGTGGTTGCTCTTGTAACTCAAGTTACTTGAAATGTATCAACGGCAACACTTTATTTTACACTACCCTTGATACATTGTGCCTAACTAAATTTAGTACAATGCAATGGACTTTGTAATAGTGTGTAATAAGTTGTACCTATGGGTTAGATACACAGTGGAAGGGTCTCGTGTTCTATTACATTATGTACTTACAAAGTACTAATTCAAGTTATTCCATTGTGTACGTTCTACATAGGTACAAGTTATTACAGATTGTTACAGAGCACATTATATTGTACTAAATTTAGTTAGGTACAACAATGTATCAAGGTAGTGTAAAATAAAGTGATACCTATTTTTGTAACTTTTGTATTACCCCAGAACTGGTTGCAAAGTGACTGAAAACTTCAATCCGACTCAGATATACATATTTATTTTGTTCACACAACCTACAACAAAATTTAGTCATGATGGACTTTATTTAGTCCCGTTTGAACCACATTTTTTTAAAGTATTGATAAAATATGCTGATTTTTGTTTAATGGAAGGTTCGGTGTTAAAATGGTTCAGTAACATCTTGCAATAGTATTGTTTCACCAATCAAAAGTGAACTAAAGAAGAGGAGATGCCGGTGGATAAGTCACAAATACAGGAACCACACTACAAACATGCAACACCAGATCTTGAAATGGAGACCCTTGCGATACGAACTTGCAAAAACACTTCTCTGAAAAGAGCTAAAAGCCAAAGAGAGAGTTTGTTATCGCAATATTCAAAAGAGTTCAAACATCAAACATCGCAATTTTTCTCATATCATGCGGCTAATATGTTTTAAGTGGATTCGTCATGTGCAGAAACACACAGCAGTCCGATAAGAAAGGATGGGTGTGGGTTCCCGCAGCAACCTGCTGACACAGGCCACTAAAGGTGCGATGTTAGAGGCGGCGTATGTCCCTATCGATCGGGGTGGGGGGGCCCATCCATCGCGGGACGAGATGGGGCGGACTGATAAATGGCTTGATAAAGATAAAGCTGAGATAAATCAGGGTGAGGGCAGATAGGGGGGAAGAGAGGTTTCGCTTGGGAGGAGGGGGCAGGGGGAGGAGAGGGAGGGGGGCATTACGGTCCGAGATCCTGATCGGGAAAGTGCAAGAGATCAGTGGGGCATCTAGACCTGTAGATGTGGCATTTGCACTGATAACTCCAAGTGAGGTGTCCAGACCGCGCTCCTTTTAGGTTATCTGTCTTTGATAACACGCACTTACTCAGCCCTTCAGCCGTGGGATCAGAAAGTTTACTTACCTTTTCCGTTAGTTAGCAAACTGATGCTAACCAATCAAATATTTCCTTCATATTTGATTGGAATCCTTCAGCCTGCTGCTAAGAGATCAGTAGTTGCTGACGAAGCCGCCTGAGGTGAGAGACAAAACCGGAGACACCTTTTCTTTTATATGGAAAATAATCTACAACCGGGGTAGGCAACGTCAGGCCCGGGGGCCAAATCCGGCCCTCCAGCACAGAACCTCTGGCCCCTAAGGTGATTTTGAGGAATATTAATATGCAAATAAGAGATTAAATACCTTTTAAAGTACTCTTGAAATGTGAGAAATGGTGTCCGTATTTTAAAAATGTCCTGTCAGAACATCCCGCTTGGTCATAAATAATGATAAACGGTGATTCTCTACTCGTGGGTCGAGACCGAAAAGTGGGTCACGGAGCCATTTTGAGTGGATCGTCAGTCTATAGGGAACCTTTATTCAGTATTTTCATTCTGAAACTGCATGGAAGCCCTAAATGTGTCTGTTATAATGAATGTTATTGGGTTGTTTTGATCATGATTTCAGTCTTAAAGGTAAATCTACTGCTTGTTCAACAAAAACTAGAGTTGAAAATACAATATTTTACACGATATATGACAAATTACAATTACTTCGGTTTGTCATCAGAGGGGGAAGGTGGGTCCCAGAGCCTGCCACTTTTTACCACTGATATAAAACATTGGCATTTGCAGATAGTTCTTTACTTTAGGCTACAATGTTGAGGTTCTGCCCTTGGGTGTTTTGGCAATGATGAAAATCGGCCCTCCACGACGCAAACTTGCCTACCCCTGATCTACAATGATAAACCTATAACATCATATTAGATTTCAAAATGGCACCATAGGAAAAGAGGTTTGAATACTGTATAAAGCCAGTCCATCTCGAAATGCGGCGCGCTCATTTTATCATTTCGGTAACAGCGCGGGGGGGGTGGATCGATCCCCACATTAAACATTAAGAAGGGACAGCTATATTAGGGCTTTTGAAGGGATTGAGAGAGAGGAGTCAATATTGCTCCAGATTAATTACCTCCAGCCCTCACCTCTGACGGGATGTCCCCCCTCGCTCGCATGTCCCGGGACACGGATGTATTGTATCGGGTCCGCAAAACAGCCACGGGACGGGGGATTTACGACTGGTCAATGGCCGTTTTATAAAAAAGCAAACGTGGCACAAATGAAAGTGAAGTGGACAAGAGGGAGAGCGTGAGATGTCAACGCATTTATAGAGAGAAGAGTTGTGAGTTATTGACCCCGCTGGAGTAGATGAAATTTAGATTGTATTGTACTTTATAGGCTTTTACTGGGCCATAGGCGAAAGGCAGATTCTCTCACATGTTCTTTTATTTGTGTTACTTTACTTTACAAGATTGCTATTGTATTATTGACCTACAGTGGCCAAGCAGTTGCCTTTGTTGATCAATAAAGTCTAATGTGGAAAGTAGAGTTGTTATATAGAAACATTACTTATATACTTGTACACCAGTTTTGCTCATAGAAAGTAAAGCGGTGGTAGAGGAAGTATAGTATAGAATAATTGAAATAATTATAGCTTTCAGTAGTGACAGTTATAGTGACAGTTATAGGCATGGTTGCGGAAACAGACTGAGCTAGATCGTACAGCAGTACTTGGAAGGAGAAGTGGGTGTAGTAGCTGTAGTAATAGTAATTGCAGTATCCGTTAATGCAAATGTTTAACACACATTAATGTCCAGGGCAGTTAGCATGATTGGTCCTATACTAACAAACCTAATTGCTTTGAAAGAGCTACTACCATAATATCTATAACTTGTGGTTGTAGTACTCCCTATTGCCTAAGTAGTAGAGTGAAAGAGTCATGATACAGTTGAGCAGATTCCTAGAGAGTTTGAAATTTTTTGGCATTTTTCTTGCATTAGTGAAAAAAATCTTGAATCTTTAGATTTTAAACGGCTCCATATTCTTACTAAAGAGTACTTCCTCCGATTCTGTTTCATCAATTGCACAGACGGTAGTTTAGCTGAGAAAGAAGGAAGTGAAACTTTGGCCCTTGCACAATTAACCGCCCTAATGTCCATCCTGTTGGCCAATACGAAGTCATATAGACACGTATATCGTCCTCCTGGTGCTGCTCTGTCCAGTGTTGTGTGCCGCTGATATCGCTGCACTTTCCATCAATCTCGTTAGGCTCGTTTGGCAGCTATCTGACAACCATTCTTTAAATATTCAAGGAGCCTGAAGCATTATCAGATGAGCGAGGCTGACCTGTAAATCAGATAGAGAAGACACTAATGGATGCAACACTCTTAGCCCCGTGTCACGACCAGCCTATAGCTCTCCATATCAAATTAAGCTTTTAGGAATAATACCGACCAATCATGGCGGAACAAGGTTAGCGGGCAGCAGACCATTTCAGTGTATGGAAATAGTACTGATATATAGTAATGGTGTAATAAACTAAGGTCGCAATGCATTTTCTATGGATGATTTGATAATATCCACACAGTATCAAAGTTAGGAAAGACACAAACACTTAATGACATGCACATTAGTCTATGAATCTCAACGCTCTCGCCCGCCTCAATCCTTAATCCTACCTTTGTAACATATTGGTTTATGCAATAGGGTTCTTTTTATCATGAGTTTGTGAGTGTGTGAGTGTCTATGCTTGGCCGCTGGCCATTAACACCTACATTTAGCACAGACGTTAATGTCTACATAATATGGCGACTACTACTGCAAGGGTCTAAGCAGGCAGAAAATGTTCTATTGACTTTTGTTCATTGTGTAATAGTCTATTGTTTTTGCGATGAGCAGTGACCGGACACAAACTCTCACACATGCTGGGCATATGTTTCCATGCACTGGCTGTATAGACTCTCCAAACAGATTACACTGCATCCCCAGTACTTCCTTCCTCTTTGTGTCCCTTGACATACAAGTCATACTCCTGTATTTTGTAATTGATTGATGCTGTTGCCGATAAGCATGTGGTTTTGTGTGTTGCCGATTGGTTTGTTAGACTTGGTAAGATAAGGCCAAAACTTAAGGTGAAATTTAAGTACTGCCTCTCGTGCCAAATAAAGTTTTGAACATTCTACCAATTGGCATTCTTGTTTACATTGATCCACATAAGGGATCCATTGTTGAGTGCAGGTGTAGCCAGCAAGGCCACGTGCCGCTGTAACACTGCACATGCACACTCCATATCGTGCTAGATATGAACCAGACTTCCAGATAGTGTTAAGGTTGTCCCTCCAATGTTATTTGTACAATATGTCCCATTATTAAATGTGTATTTACATGTGCTTTACGTTGGCCAGATCCAGTCACCTTGTTTGACACTAGGGCTGATGTGCATTGACTTAATATTGTGAGCAAGGTTGTCGTGTGCTGCGGATTTCCAGAGACTTGAGAGTTGGCCAAGTTACACATAAACACTGAGCATAAGACTATCCAGATCCACGCTAGTATTAAGATAGGACGTCCCAAACGGCCAGGATTATGATGGTAGGAAATATTGTGTCTAAAATAAGACAGTTGAGGTCATTTCAAGGTTTGGTCTGCAGAAAAGATTTAGATGAGTTTCCCTTACATCAGTGCACCAGGCAAGGTCGGAAAAGCTGAAGTTAAAGTGCAGATTGGTTTGGGGTGTTTTTACCCCAGATGCCCTTTCTGATGCTACGATTTTCTGTTGGCACAAAGTAAACTAGCTTATACACAGCATTTGGTATATTCAGTACAACAATAGAGGTAACATGTGTTTCAGTGGTTGGTAGAATTTGTTCTTACTTCTTTGGGAGTTCCCCAGGGCTGTATCTTTGCTCCCATACATTTCCCCATGTGTCTCAATGTGCTATCCCTAAAAGATATTTGTGTACGCAGATAATCAGAATCAGAATTGTATTTGTTGACATTGTTTGAACAGGCTGAACAGGTTCACACATTTTTCCTCGGTACACTTGTGCAACATAAAACATAACACAGAATTTTAGATAATAATACGCTTGCACGATAGCACCAAGACAACCTTACTCGGCGCCATCTTGGATTCAGTCTATATTCTCCTATATTACCGGCACTTTGTTTAATTTAAGTGGGTCCAGACCTTTTTGTCTTGCATGTCCCTTGGACTTTCTGTACTCCGTGTATACCCCTACCTCAAGGTTGTTGATTCTCTGTACACAGATCTATTGAAACTGTGTTGAAAATAAAGCTGAAATAGTCTCAAAATACATTTTACTGGAAAATATCATCCTTTTTGGACATGGGACATTTTTTTCAATCTCAATTCCAAGTATCCCCTATAAGTCCTCGAGTACCCCAGGCGTCGCTGTACCCCTGGTTGAGAATCAATGGTGTACAGCACTTTGGTCAACTATGATATCACAACATTCTGGTTAATTCTAATATGTTGTTTGTTGGCTTGAGGAGTTCCCCAGGGGCCTGACTCAGCTCCCATACATTTTCCCACATGTGCCTAGAAAGCCATTGTGCATACAGAGTATATGTGTGTGGAAGGGGGGTGTGTGCCATCCCTTTTCCTCCTTCTACGATTTGTTTGTGGTGGGGCGTCCGTTGAATAGGAAACCCCCCCTCCCTCTTGTAATGATCCTCTACTTCCTAAAGCACTCAACCATGACCATCACCTTTCACCCTGCGCCCTCCCCCTTAACAACACACATTTACATATGTAAGGGCCCATCTCCAACCTGACTATGGCGCGGGTCATCCCTAAACGAACTACTCAGAATGGGGTGTCAAAGGGAGACGCCGAAGAATGCTGCAAAATAAGGAAGGAGGAGATAAGGGACTAGGAGTGAGGAAGCCCTGTGACCTTATCAGTGGAGGAGCTGCCTTGGGTTTATTTAAGACACGTGAATCTCTCAGACTGAGCTACAAAACTGAATTGGGACAGTGTGAGGAAAGTAAACCAAACAAAATACAATGTTTTGGAAAGCTCATGAAAAAGCTATAGATACAGTGGGCTCAAAAAGTATTCATGCCCCTTTATTTATTTACTTATTATGTTAATGGTTGATTAAAACTTCAGCAAAATCCACACTTACATAGAGTGACTGTACCTTTCTATATTAGGGTTTACATGCATGATCAAGCCACAAAAATAACAACATTTGTCCAACGTTATTATTGGATTAGTACAAGGTTAAATAGTGTATGTATCCTTCTGTATTTAGTCCTGTTTTATCTCAAATCTGAGCTTTGAGAGGCTTCAGCGATTGTATACTGGAACTGTCTGTGCACTTCTAAACACTTCCACCATTCTTCACGCTTCACACTCAGGGTCACGAACTCGGCCTCTTCCTCTTCAACAATAAAAAATTATGAAGATCTGGACGAGCAGGTGATGTAACGTTAAGCAAGGAGTCAACAGGAGGTCGCAATGGAGAGGAACAAGCGCAGGTTGTGTTTACACGACTGACATGACAGTTTAAACTTGGGACACAAAACGGTCTGAAGACAAATTTGCCAAGGCTTGGTATTATTTGATGTAACTTAGTTTCCTGGAATCTGGAGTCTTTTGCAAATGATATTTCTATAATCTGTACATCAGTCATGGCCTTTAAGACTCAGGTTTTGCCTTTTCAATAATTAACTTTAAACAGATGTAGCACAATTTAGAAGATAAGTTGAAATCTGAGTTTGTCCTAGACCGTATCATAGAATAAAATATAGTAAAAAGCATGCAAATGCAAAAGCAATGCAGTGTGATAGAGTGAGTGAATTGACTTCTGGCATTGTAGCCAAATAAATCAGAAGGTGTTGTTGGCAAGCACCAGCTTTAGCGAATCACTGGAAATCTAATTTGGGTGTGTCATTTATTATATGTTGCAGAATTATTGTTTGATCAACCACAATATTTGCAAATATGCAAAGAGAGCTATTTTTAATGTATGCTATTCTATCTGTGTCCAATGACAACCTTTTGCTGAAATCTGTTCACATAAAACTGATTGCACATGACTTTATGACTCATGGGAATAACATATCTGGCAGAATTGTACAATAAAAAGTAATACCAACGTTTATATACACCCAGTTTCTTCTGTATTCTAGGCAAATATTAAATTCAGTGTATTTATGTGTTCTTTTACAAAACTCTACATAGTTTATTTGGATTTCACAGTGAATATTTTGTGAAAATGAGACTCCACAGAAGCTATTCATAGCTTATAATAGCGATTCATTCTGTTCATTCATACTAAGAGCACTATAAACACTAATGTACCCTATACAGACACAAATACCTAATTATCTTCTGTACCAGTCACACCGTACCATCAATAATAACTGCTAAGTGCAAATGCGTGGTCATCACTGAACTTATTAATACAATGAAGAGGCCTCATACTCAGAAAGGATACGCTGATTCCTGTCCCGGGCCATATTGCCTGAAATGGGCCGTCCTAACCGAAAGCCAAATCCAGTCAGAGGAAACTGCAGCCGGGCGCATTAGCAGCTTGACTCGGATGCTTTGCGACTGGAGTTGTGTACACAGTCTGTAAGGGTTGTTTGCAGGTCATGACCGTGGCAGAGGAAAGCTACAATACTAATAGACAAGCGCACACTGGCATTGTGAGTATTAGCGGGTCAGGTGCCACCCCATAGTGTGCACAGGCGGAGCAGAGCAATGCAGACTGAGAGGAGGCAGGGATCCGCGCTGTCTGACTGGGAAATCTGTCTAAATGCCCTTTAATCCAGTTGAGCTGCAGCAAAAGCCGACACTTCCTCACCTGCCTGACGGCCGTGGGAGAGTGAGCAAAGCCACATATAGGATTATTATCACGATGAACCGCGATCGTTTGATGTTACAACTGGATTGGTGGCTTGATCACATACAACTCTACAATAGACAGTGGGAAAGAATTCGAGTTATCTGTGGGTAAAGCGCATACCAGTGCATAAGGTAGCACAAACCACAGCTTTGACGTGGATTACTTTCATAAACAGGTTTTTCTTTCAAGTCTGCCAACAGTTTGGGATTGTCAAGATCTTAGCTTTGTGTTGAAAATGTATCATACTATTAGTGCTTAGTGCTTAGTTTGTATCCAAATCTGGCTTTGTGGTGAGAAATTCAAAGGAATTGCATCCAGCATGCAAAGCCAGCTCGCTGAGGATTTGGAATTTTCTCAGAGGATTACATATATAATATTATATTATATTTTATACATTATTTACAGTATTTTATCAGGGTTTCAGGGAGCAACAGGTCAAATGTTATGCTTTTTAATGCTCACATATACTTCTAAGGCAACAACAAAAAAATCTGTGCACATTTCATTTTGAACAACATACAACATGTTACATCAAACAGAGAAATGAGAAATGCAACTATTCGAAAACAAATTAGACATAAGGGTGAACTTTTGAGCAAAAAAAAAAAAAGAAATACAATTTCAGCCAAAACTATAGCTGAATGACTTTTAGACCAAATTTGAATAGAATCATATTTACTGCTTTTAATGACATTGAAGTTTTTTATTTTGCCACAATTCGTTTCACTACTTTTAAAGCTGCATTATGCAACTTTTTATGTGGAAAAAAGAAAGTTGATATTTGTGTGTGTTTGACCTTGTAGTTACCCAGAGGCTGTGTGAGTGGTCAGCATTGTGCCTTTACTTTCCATCACAGTGGTCTCTATGACACTCCAGGATCAATTATTCGGAAGGTTTTCACTCCTGACAGACCCTCTCACCAGAAAACCTAGAAAACAATTGATCCTGAGGCGTTGTAGAGACCACTGTGATGGAAAGAAAAAGCGCCATGCTGACCACTCATACAGCTGCTAGGTCAATACAAAGTCTAATATGCACAAACATTAACTTTTTGTTTCCACATAAAGTAAAAACAAGAGATAGGTGGTTATGGCAGTTCGGACCTGTCCTCTTAGGAGCAGGCAGTGTTTTAATAGGCCTCTATCTTGTGTTAAACAGTCTTACGTTTAATACACAAGTTGGGGCAAAACATCCTTAGCTGAAAGCTCACTATGCGATGTAATACACAGATATAAAAACAATACATTTACAATATATATATGTACAAAGAAGATATAGATAGACCAAGATCATGGAGTGCAATATAAACAGTTTAGAACTGACATGAATGACACTGAAGCTTTATCTATTGCAGAACCACAAGCATTTGGATACATACTATGAAGTTGTTGGTATTTTCCGCATTACTTCACTCTCTGAAAAGGGGGCTGTCCTTGTGGTGCGAACTCAGACGGACACTTTTCCCTCTCCTTTTTTGTGAATGGACTGGACCATATAATTACCTGGGCTGTGCTATTCAGTGTGGCCTGCCCCGTCGGCTCCACACCCACTGCAGGCACCCCGGCACTTTTTACACACCGCTGCCAGCTCATAGACAGACACAGACTGGCCAGGTGCACGCTCCTGGGTCTACGTGCACACTCGCACACACACACACAATTCTGGCCTCCCCCCCCTCAGCTGGAAGTGCACAGCTGCTCCTGTTTACCCTGTCGGGACCAGAAAAACATCCTGTACAGTTCTCCGGGTGAAAACCTCCCCTCGAATAATAAACACGAGTCATCGGCGCAGTTTGAAGCCTCACTTTGGGTGGGTTTTGTGTGCACGGAGGATAGGCCTCTTCAGCAGCATGACTTGATAGACAGGGCGCAAAGGAGAAAAAAGTCCAAAGTTGATTGGTTAAATGGGAACAACCATATAATTTCCCTACTGCTTGGAATTATCTATTAGTATTGAAGGAAATCTAGCTTAAAGACGTTTTAAGCCATGCAATTTGTACCTATTCAAAGCTTGGATAAATACAGATTTATATTTGACTAGTTGTTCCTCAATCGACAGCATACGTATCCCTAAATCCTGCAGAATATTGTCTTTGTTGGGGCCAAATTCACAAAGCGCTGCACCCATGGATCAAAAGCACACTTTGTTTTTAAAAAACATGAACTTTGTGGTCAATATCTGCGCACACAGAGCAGATGTACCAGTAAGTTTCTCTTCTCTTCATATGAAACTGCAAAAAAGAACATCATGTGTGCTGTGAACGATTAAAGTGTGTGTCCAGTCTTTTGAAAAAGGAAGTAATGCGCAAACCATGAATTATTTTCAAGGTTTTGACGAATTTCGTACGTTTTTTTGTTTTTGTTAATCGAGGTCAGTCATTGGTGTTCACTGTATTCTCAAGAAAAACTAACTGCATGCCACATGACGGTAAAATCCAATAGCTGCTTTGACAATAAAACATAGTGGTGCTTGACTTGACTTTGACCAAGGAAGTTTTGGCTCTTGTTGTGTCTGGAGCCTCGAGGAGGAGAAATGGGCGAGGGCCCTGTTGGAATGCAGTCGTGTGCGAGCTTGTGTGTGTCCTATATATACGAGTGCGTGTTTTTTTTTTAAAAGTGCTATGTTTATTCACGTCTGTCTGCCTCCTCCCCTCCGTGGTGTTGTGCAGCTGACGGTCTCTTAAGCATTTTGGTTGGCACGTAAAACAGATTCCAGCGAAGACACAAAGTATTTGTCTCTGCCTTTAAGTAGTATCGGGGAAGGGCTAAAGAAAGGCGAGCAGACAAAGCGGCCCGTGTTTGGTACCAAATCTCATCTGTCGGTGTTGTTTTGTTTGTCTTTTACAGCGGTGGCATTTCACAGCCCTCCAGTCACTATAAAGAAGGAACCACAGAGTCCCGGGTCGGACCCCAGTCAGTCCTGTAGCCACAAGCAGACGTTCAGCTACCCCAGCGGAGAGCAGTGCCTTTATGCCAGGTTGGGACACCAAATAAAAAAAAACTTTATGTAAACATCCTAGACAGCAGTTCACAATCAAACCAAACTATCACTGGAAATATTTTGCATTGGACCATCAAGGACGAAGTATTACTGCTTGGACAAAGCAGGCACTATTGATTGACTACAAAGCTAAACCAGGAGTGACTTGGAGTTTTATTTTATTTTATTTAACCGGGAAGTTCACTGAGATGGATAATCTTTTGAGCAGAATGTTAACTGCTCAAATAAACAAATAAACAAAACTAAAGTAAATCCCTTTTTCGAAACAGACCTGGCCAAGACATGCACTAAGACAACTTGATGACTATGACCTACTTGATGACCTATGACTAAAATGAGACTAAATCAAAATGAAAAGAAGAGACTATAATCAACCAAACTTCCCATGACAGTCTAAAAGAGCCTCAAATCATTTGAATTAAATAAGCCAAAGGAACAGCTCTGAGCTTTGTTCATGAGGAGAAGCTCCATAAAGCAGAGGACCTTGATTAAATATGATTATAATTTATAATTTACTAAATTTATATGCAATTCTAGTCCACTAAAACTAGACTAACATTTAAGAGCATTTTATGACTAAATCTCAACTAAAATGAAATGACATTTTTGTCAAAAGATTAAGACTAAAACTACATTAAAACACTGGTCTAAACCGGGACCAAAACAGTAAATTAGGTCTCATGTTTGACTGACTCAAGAAATGAGCAGGAAATAAGCAGGAAATAAGCATGAATAAGCATAACTCAGGAGTACCATCACCTGTAGCACAGTTTGAGAGTCATTGACCAAAACAAAACTGTAAATGGTGCCTATATTAAGAACAATTATTACAACATATCACCAAATTGTTGTTCAAAATATGAGGTGACGGAATATCCATGGCAAAAAATGCTTATTGAAGTGGATTTTTTTGGTGTCATATTCAAGACAATTCTAAAAAAAATTCTCACATTGTTCAACCCTGACGTATACCCAATGACCGAGCACACCGACACTAAAGCTGCTCTGCTCAGCCGTCCCTCACCCTGACCACATCATATTGACGACTGCGCCGCACCAGCAGAGGCCTGTAGCACTTCTGTTATCGCTTCTGTTAGCTTTATCGACAGTCACAAACGAAAACAAGCCCCGAGGACAGCCGTGTTTCAAACGCCCAGTGTATGTCTAATACATCGATGTGTTTATGTGTGTGCGCCCCACAGTGCCTATGAGCAGAAAAGGGCTGCTGCCGGGGCCAAGAGCTCCTGCCCCGGGACCCCCATGTCACCCATGCAACAGCATTACTCCCCCAAACCCACTGCAGCGGGACGGCCCGACGCTGGATACATGAACCACGCCCCTGCCTCACAGCCACTGCCCAGCAACAGCTACCACCTCAATCCCAGGTACACAAGCACAAGAGTTGGCTAGATTAGAGTGAGATTATAGATTGATTGGATTATTTTACAGTATTTTTCTCTATACCGTACTAAAAGCCATATTTCTCTTCAGTTCCAGGTACCAGGGCCATTCAGGAGACCCCATGGCCCCCCCGCAGTTCCCCCCTGCCGCCCCGACCTTCCAGCGCATGCCCTCTGCCCCGTCAGGACACGGCAGCGGCGGGACAGGGGCCGGAGGCGGCGGGGGTCCCGGTGGAGGAGGAGGTGGAGGGGGCGGCGGCGGGGGTCCCAGCGGAGGCTATCACAGGCAGCACTCAGACCCCTGCATGCCCTACCTGCAGCAGAGCTTTAAGCAGGAGTACCTGGACCCCATGTACGAGAGGGCCGCTCAGGGCATGACGGGCGCGGGACACGGGCCCAGGCCACACCCGCATCCACACCCCCACCCGCACTCACACCCGCATCAGCACCGGTTCCCCCCCGCCCACATGATGGTCAAGCAGGAGCCCACAGACTACACCTACGAACCCGGTGAGTGGCATCGCAGACGAGTTATTGTGTCCAAGGTCTGGGTCTGGTTTGGATGGAGATTTATGAAAATAATTAAAAGAATAGATACAGATGGCATCTCCGTAATTGCCCATATATGGTCATGTTTGAATACAGTTAAGGGGGAAAACTATTTGGAGAAAAATCTAAACTTTCTCTAATTATTCAAAAAATACTTTAACAAATGCTGAATTATGAATATAGGTTTCTACAGCCCATAAATACATAAATAACAGAGAATGCTAACATGATGCTTCATATTAGCGTCATGCTAGTGCTAACACTAGCTAGTGCTAGCTCCAACTGCGCTTTTTTTTCACGATGCCGTCTGTATCTATAGTCTGAAAGCAGTAATTTGTTGTTTAAGCTGCAAGTTGTTTTCAAACGCCTGTCATGAATTGGAAAGAGCCATACTTATTTGTATTCATCATTTAAAAAAAATCTAATTGAATATTGAGATTGATCAATATGAAGGACAAACATTATTTTTTTATTGTATTGCCATATTTATGAAAATGAAATGTTCATAAAAATGTGAAACTACAAGATTATAAACCGAACATCCCTGTGTAGGCTTGTACACTGAAAGAAGTGTTTTGTGAACCAACTTAAAACATATTTGGTAATTTTGGTAACAATTGGTAACACAAAATTTAATTATGTTTATTTCACTTATCTTCAAATGTTTAACAAACTGATATGTCAAAGTTTTTTTTTTTTTATATCAGTCTGTTAAACAATAGAAGATAAGTTAAATACACTTAATTTAAATTGGTGCTACCAAATGAAGTCATTTTGTTTAAGTAGTAGTACATTAGTAGTCGGACAGGGGTCTGCAACCTTCAATTTCAAGAGCCAATTCAACCTGTTTCAAACCGAGAATTAAAAGTAAAAAAGAGTCACAATAGAGGAGGAACTGGAGGGTCCTTTTCCTGGAAAATTTGTCACTGCCTTCATTTTTCCTCAAATAGACAAATACCTATAGATAAATAAAATCATCTTTTAATAACACTTACTAACATCTTTTAATAACACTTACTAAGTGTACTTAATAAACTCTTGAGATAGAACTTGCTCACCCCTGGGTAATGTAAATAGTACTTTTAAACAAGCAAGTGAAATCTAATTCTCCTGGCTCTGACCTCTATACGCTGCCTAAATGAAAATATTTAGTCGGAAATAATTATAAGTAACTAATTTTCTCCCAAGCCAGAGTTAGAGTTCCAATATCCACCTCCACACTTGTGCTTTAATCTTACCTAATGCTTGTGGAAAAACCAGAGGTAAACACTGATGATCAGAATAGTCTCCCCTCGACAAAGGAGCGTTTAAACCTTGGATGAACATGTGAGATGATGACATATTATGACTGTCACTTGCTAATCTGTTCCGCTCTTTCCAAACACCTTTCTATACAAAGTCTCACTGGTGTGCGTAGCAAACTAAAGAACAAAATGTCCAAAAGGCAAAACAAATGTATTCACTGTATCCACCCTGCCCTCCCTTTCTTCAAACTCCTCCCTTCAACTCTTTGACACTTTGAAGAAAAAAAAAAGGATGTTTTTTTTTTTTTTTTTAAACTTGCGGTTGCTCCACTCCCCCATCCCTCCCTCCCTCGTGCACAGCGCTCGGTGAAAGAGAGGCGCAGAGGAATTTCATTGAGAAAATGGAGGGCACTGGAAAGACTAGAGTCCCCAGTGGAGCGCAAGCAGGTCTCAGGTTGCACCAGCGGCTTCCTTTTTGTGCCGGCAGATGAACTCATAATGGAAAAATGAGCGTGGCCGCGGTAATTCGAGCTGCTCACTGGCTGGGCTCTGGAGGGCGGAGGGGGGTGAGGAGGGCCGATAGAGAGGGGGCACAGGGTGGAGTAGCCAGGCCAGGATTTTAACAAGATACTGTAAGTGCTGCAGCTGGAGACAGTGCAGAGGATGGGTATGAACGAGAGGGGAAATATTTCACTGACCGAAGGAGTTCAAAACAATGGTCAACTCTATGGTCAACAATGGTCAACTCTATCTACTGCTAAGTACTTAGTATGGTTGGCTGTGGACATATATATATATATATATCACTTTTTAAGGGGGTTTACAGTTAAAGATAAACTCAATGTTGTGATGCCAGCTCTGATTGAATGCATTTCTAATCTTCTCAGTTTCACAACAACTAGTCTATAAGTTCACAGTCATTAAAAAGGCTTTATAATTATATGCAAACAGTGTTGGGCAAGTTACTTAAAATTGTAATACAGTATACTCTATATTAGTGATTACAGCTCTAAAAATGTAGTATGTTTGTATTACATAATCACTGTTTCAACAATGTAGCTGAGATACACTACTTTGAGTTACCTTTGAGTTACTTTTGGGAAAATATAAACTAATTATAGCAAAAGTGCAGTCAAAGATTTCTTTCATTTCCCCATTGTCTCGTGTTTTGTTTTGAGGACATTAACTACAGACTTCAGATCTTATACACCAGTGTCCATCTTGATTTGGTGCTGCCTTTTACTTTGGGGGAGTTTGGCATTTCTCTGTTCATACATTTGAATGCACTTGTAACTCGAGTTACTTGAAATGTAATTACTAAGTTACATAGTTTGTGTAATATGTTATATTCCTTGGTGACTGAAAAAAGTAATACATTTTTGTAACTCGTTGCCATTGTAATATATTACCCCCAACACTGGATGCAAACATATCATTTAATCTGCTTTAAGAATATATTGAAAGACAAAACTAATGTTATACCACAACTAGAGAAAACATACAATAGGGTCTTTATATTTCTACAACTACAACAACACTAAAATAAACTTTTACTTCTAGTATTTCCAATTTTTAAAAAACGGGATGATAAATGGATGACATGAACCAGATTTTATATTTATTGTGCCTAATCTATATGAATTATGAAATAAGAATTTCACTGAAAATGAGAAGTACATTGATGTTACCAATGACGGTATAATGAGTGGAAAAAGGTTGGTGTATGCAAATTTCAAATATTACATTTATCTGACCTCATTGACCTACAAAACATCTCACACATTTAGTCCAACAGCTCTCTTTGTATTTATGAAGCATTAATTGTTTCCTGTCATCCCATTAATAAAAATATAATTACAATTTGACTATGTTTTGGAACAGGCGTGTCCTGCCGGCTACACACGTC
Organism: Gobius niger; assembly: GCF_951799975.1. Classification (NCBI taxonomy): domain Eukaryota; kingdom Metazoa; phylum Chordata; class Actinopteri; order Gobiiformes; family Gobiidae; genus Gobius; species Gobius niger. The sequence goes on along the minus strand of NC_136870.1, from coordinate 16,906,395 downwards.
GCACAATAAAACCTGAACCCAAGTCAAAACCAACAACAAAACCGCTTCCTTTTCATCTTTACAAAACGCGGACAATGCCAGCTGCCGGTTTGTGAATGGGGCTTTGGAGTTTCACATCCAAATTGGCATACCATCACTAATCACCGCCATTGTGCGGTGTGAAAGACACCGAGTGCCCCACAATAAGCAGGATACAAATAACCGGCTCGCACTCGCTCACGCCCCAATCTGGTCTCGGTGGGAGCGCAACGGTTCCCAACGCCAACGAAGCCGCGTCTGAGTTTCTTTTTTTTCACTATGATCCACTTTTTGATTGATATTGTATTGATTGACTTAATATTGTAGATTACACTTACTAAAACTACTGACTAAATGGGAGGAAAAATCTCAAAAGGCTATAACTAAAATGTATTGTTTAATTTAAAAAAAACACTGCTGGACAATATTGCTCAGATTGATTGAGGCAAATATAAGGCTTTGATTTGTCCCCATGGCATCTTATCACAGCGGCTGCATTCTCCACCGATGAGTCACTCTGTATAGAGCTAGAGGCTACAGAGCTACACCTTTAAGATCAAGTTTCTCCCATTGAAAGAGCGGGTGATAATAGACAAGCAGTTATGGATAAAAAGGTTAGGAGACACGCCTTTTACATGACCAGAATATACAGTTTATTTGACGGTACACGGCATGTGAAAGTCAATGCTAAACGTTCTAATGTTACAAAGTAGCTCATTATTCCCGAAATAAGCCCAGACTTGCAGGAGATGTTTCCCGAGAAGATTAATTTCTGTTCCACTGAACTGTACAGGAGTCAGTCGGTGATGTGCCCCGACAGTGCCGACATTGTATACTTTACCATTTTTCTGGTCTGGTGAAGGTGCCTCGCTCGAGGCCTAAAAATACCCGCAAACGAAAGAGAGAAGTGATAGAAATGCAGCCGTTGCCCTTCAAGTGTTTTGCTCGTTCTTGCTTTGAGCGTTGAGGCAGAAATTTGCATATAAAAGTATTTTAGACTACATGAGTCGTATTGTTAATTTACTTTTATGTTATTTTTTGCAGATGTGCCTGGATGTCCCTCTATGTACCACCACAATGATGGATATCCAAATCCCCAACACAGCAATGAAGGTAAGGCTCCATTTGATTCTGCTGCTATAATTCCAAATACACATGTCAGAACACTGAAAAATGTAAAAAAAAAAACAACAACAACAACATAATAATAGTAATTAAAAAAAATGGCCAAGAGGGTAAAGCTTGGTTACCTTAATAAATCCTTTTCATAGTCCCTCTGGGGGGGTAATACAAGTGCTAATGGGATGATTCGGGGGTCTTTCATCTCCCCTGGTGTCTCTGGCCCGAAAACCACACTTGCAACTTTCCCTGCACTGGGTCAGAGTCACCAATACACACTAATGGAATCACGAAGAAGAAGCTAACAGGTTAATGGGCAAAGCTAACTGCGAGCTAGCACCACTTAAACAGTATTTACAACCAAGATTGAGTGAAAAAAATAATCTCCATTGTATAATTGGATGTACAATAGCCCTCTCTCCCTCTGTCTTTTCTGTCAGCGTAGTATTTACTCTCATGGACAATTAATGAGTAAAAACATGCTACAACACCTGCAGTGGCGCTCATGGCCTCTAGGGGCATGACTAACTTAACACTGCTCGCAGAGCAAATTATAGGTTGCTGAATTTGTCTTCTCCTCACCCTTCTCTGTGTTGCATTTGACTCTTTACTATTCTGTCCAATGAAAGCTAAAACTTTCAATAAACAATAGATAACTGAGCAGTAAAACAACAGCAGTAAAACAACAGCCATGCATGCAGTTGTTGTTGGATCGACGTTTTTACCATCACGACCAATTTGGAATCAAAGTAACAAATCTCCAAAAAAGCAAGGCTTACATTTACAGAAACTGCTGCTTTTCAATACCTAAAGATGTAGACTTTCCTATCTCTTCATTGCCCATGACCCAACGAGATGTTATAAAGAATATCAAAGCTTAGGAGCATTAAGTAGTAAACGGCTGATTAAAGCGTAACATAGGACTTTTCAAATCGACGCATTCTGTTTTGTTTTTGGGACTCGCCGTGCACATGTTGTAATTGCGTGTATGAAATCTCTCAGGCCCTCCCCAGTTGTGGTCATTGGCTAACAGGCTGAGAGTGTCGCGTGTTTCCATTGGCTAACGGGCGCCGCGTGCGTGTTGATGTTGGCCCGCGTCGCGCCTCTCCCCGGCCTCAAGAATCTCTGAATAAACACAACTTCTGGAAAAAGACCACTGTTTTCCGAAAGCAAAAAGGAGGACAATCTGCCAATCAGGGTGACTGTTTAGAAAAAGTGTCACTTACAGCGAAGCGCGGACAATGAAGAAAGAGGAGATGAAGAAGTTCTCTCTACTCAGAGAGAATCAATCAGATAAAGTAGGCAAAATATGCATTCGACTGTTAAGACCTTTTACCACTCGCCTTAACCCAGTCCATTTTCTCCAGTTCGGCATTTCCCAAATCTAAAGTTTCTCGACTGGATCTTACAGCCTATAGGTCAGGGTTGTGACTTTCTTTGTTGTGTTGTCGCTGTATTTTTGTCACATTTTTAGAAGCGATTCTGTGGCGTTTTCGTCTTTCTTTTTTTTTGGTCTTGTTTTTGTCATTTTTTGTTGCTTTCTTCATTGCTTTTTGATGCTTTTTTTGTGTGTTATTGTTGCTTTTCCAGCTCCCTTTAAAACAAACTAAGCCGAATAAACGAACAAGCAAAAAAACACACAACAATAATCACACAATTCCACAAGTAAAATTCACAAAACCCAAATCAAGTTTTTCTTCAGCATATTTCAAAAACGGTTGCCAGATTTCCGAGAAAGATGCATCACTGCCTTTAAGGGTATGTCTGATCTTCTCAATTTTTAAGAAATATAGAATGTCTTTGATCCACTGCGAATGAGGGGGAGGTTTTTCGTCACTTTTTAATCGTGTTCAAGAAGTGGACTGGGGGAAATGGGCTCGGTTCAGGTGGGTGTTAAGAGGTTAAAGAAGTGGGTACAAGTGAGTAAAAGTAAAGCATTTAAAAAGTAGGATTCCTGAAGTTGTAAATTTCATGCGACTGATACTTCTACTGCAGTTAGCAAATTCTAGGTAATCCTCCAAAGCTCAACCATTGCTACCACAGTCGACTTCACTGTAAAACCTCCTATATCTCCAACTATAACAGAGATCGATTACAATTCAAATGTACCATACAGTAATAAAGCTATGTGGTTCCCTCTTATCTCTGGTTTTCACAGCAAGACACTGTTTCCCAATTCTCCTTTTCTGCCCAAGGCCTTCTTTAATTCACACAATCCTCCTCTTTGTTGCAGGCTATCTATTCGAAAACGACTCCCGCGTGGTGCCCGAGAAGTTCGAAGGTGAGACTCCCTCCTTCACTCTCTGTCTCTGTCTCTCTCTCTCTCGCTTCACACAGCCCATTTCAACCGCACACCGCAACCCATTTGGCAAGGTGTCGGCACGCAATAATCCCGAAACCCTAACCATATTGTCGCCTGGGCCAATCTCTATCTGCCACTATCAAGTTATAAGGATTCCAGCACCAGTCTTTGTTTTAGAGCTTAGCCAGTAGGTTTGGTTTCCCCCGTGTCATTGAAGGTGATTGATCCCTCGGACAGATTCGAGTGGGCACCGCGATTGGCCGATTCTGGTTGGAGCGACTCGGGAGTAACTTAGCACACGTTCTCACGTTGCTAAACTTGTGTACGACAGATCCAGTGACCAGTAAACAACAAAAAGCAAACACCAATCAGGGTCTGTTTACTTACACTTGGCTTCACCTCAGTTTGGACTCATCTGTGTAAGAGCTGCAATGCGTCACCGACATGTTTATGTTGTCCCCGTGGGCTGTAGACAAGGGCTATCCGTGACCTATTGTATCTATCCGGCCTATTGTAAATAGAATAATTGGAGCTAAACAGCGGATCGGGTGTGGAAACAGAGATTTTTTCTTTTAATAATTTACCAAAGCAACAACTCAATTCCAGTCCTTTGTGGCCTTTTATGTCTTTTTGAAGGTTGTTTTTGTCAATATAAGCACTTTGGAAAACTATCTATTCATTAAGTTTTGTTTCACCCCAACAGAGCACATTTTGTCCAGTTTGGTTTTACCCAAATCGAAAAGCTTCTTGAAAAAAGTATCAAAATAACGACGAAAACACAACAAAAGAGTGAGAAAAAACATGCTGGCAAAGCAACAAAAAAGTGACAAAAGCATGACGAAAACTTGACAAAAAAGTGACAAAAACATGACGAAAACATGACAAAAAAGTGACAAAAAACATGACGAAAACTTGACAAAAAAGTGACCAAAACATGATGAAAACTTGACGAAAAAGTGACAAAAACATGACGAAAACTTGACAAAAAAGTGACCAAAACATGATGAAAACTTGACAAAAAAGTGACAAAAACATGACGAAAACTTGACAAAAAAGTGACAAAAACTTGACAAAAAAGTGACAAAAACATGACGAAAATTTGACGAAAAAAAGCGATGATGAAGCAACAAAAAGTGACAAAAAACATGGTGAAACATGACAAAAAAGGAACAAAAACATGACAACCAAACGACAAAAACAGGGCAAAGACGCTTCAAAAATACGTTCAAAAACGTGGCGAAAACGTGACAAAAAAGGTATGATTACTTTTGTGGGTCTTAGCTTTCAAATGAGGCATTACACTGTTGCTCTCCAGTCAATTTGGGTAAAGCCAAACTGAAGACAATGCGCTCGGTTCAGGCAGGGGGTAAGAGGTTAAAGTCCAGCAGTCACGCTCATGGCTCGTGGATGTTTTTAGGTTTATCTAAGAGGAGAGGTCAGGACAGCTATAAACGCTACAGCTACAGCTTTACTAATTTGAAAAATTGTAAACAAGCTGCAGGTGGAGTTATGGCAGCCCACACCACTCAAAACTAAATAGTCTTCTAGCTTGTTTAACCAGTCTTACACGTGAAAGAAGAAGCTTCTTCTCTCGACTCAACCCCTCCAGTCCAGTCGACCGCGTATTTCCATCTCTGCTACGTCGGGAAATTCCAACACAAGTATATTTAATTGGAGTCGCGTTTCATTCCGTGTTTACTTATTGTATTGACTTTGCAGGACTATACATGCGACGCTATACATTCTATTAAGCACAAATTGGAGCCCAGTTGCTTTTAAACTTCCCCTGAATTTCCCCAGCAGCCTTTTAATCAAATATCTTGGCATTTACAGTTGAAATATTAGATGGGATTTAATAAAAATGGTCAGAAAGCATTTGACTGTGTCCAGTGGCGCAGCTGTTTGTGAAAGGTCCAGATGTCCTGGCACTGCCTAAATGCACTCACTTCCATCTGGTATTTGTCTAACTCCCCATGAACAAGAAATGTAAGAACCATTTTGAGTTAATGCGTGTCTTAAGGGAGGTCTTTTTAGTCAAGTCTTAAGTAATGGTTTGGTTTTTTGACGTGCCAAAAGCCTGTATGTACCAACTACTGGTGGTTTAGCAGGAGGGAGTACGAGGCCAATCCTTTTTCTCTCTACTAAGTGTAATATATTGCCAGTGCTCTTATTGAATTGTCCGTAGGTGCATTCCGTTGACAGTGTATTTGTCTCCCCCCCCTTCTCTAGGTGAAGTGAAGCAGGAGGCAGGCAGCGGAGGGGTATTTCGGGAGGGCACACCTTACCAGCGCCGCGGCTCCCTGCAGCTGTGGCAGTTCCTCGTGGCCCTGCTGGACGACCCCGGCAACGCGCACTTCATCGCCTGGACGGGACGGGGCATGGAGTTCAAACTCATCGAGCCTGAGGAGGTACAGAGGAACGCACTGTGATCGGGAGGCGCGGGGGGGGGGAGCACGAGCAAGTACCATGTGGCAAACACACAGTCTCATTCATCCTGGCACAGAGGGGGGGACCTATTGTACATGTTTATGGTGGTAGGGGGAAAGTGGAGCACCCCCGAAGAAGTCGTGCAAACAACACTTTGCGCCTCCCACAATAAATGGGAGGCAAGAAATGTTTGCACAAAAACCTTTCATTTGTTTGTGGTTTGCTGTTTTCTTGTGTTTGTTTTGCTACATTTTTGCCAAATTGTATGAAAACAGACAAAACTATTTTTCAAAGAAGAGATCGAGCTCGAGCCACTCACTTCAAAGTGCCATTCCAGAGAGCCAATGCGGTCACGAAAGTCAAAACAGAAACAGAAAGGCTGTGAAGCTTTAGCCTGGTGAGGCCAGAACGATTCCCCTCGGTATTTTTTATACATCCGCAAAATCAAATAGTTGCCGTGCAATAAGAGCGTGTCTCCAATCGATGTTAAAGGAACAGGCCACCGTTTTTCTATACTGAGATATGTTCTTACCTGAGCTTAGACGAGTTGATGCGTACCTGTCTGGTCTTTGGGCCCCTGGAAGAGCGTGGTCGCTTCTAACGTCACTCCCGTTTGGAGCTATAGGCATATACTGGGAGAGGCCAAATGCTACAACATCTTTGGTCAGTTTGTGTGACTGAGGGCACGCACAAAGACCAAACAGGTACACATCAACTCATCTAAGCTCGGTCAAGAACATATCTCAGTATGTAAAAATGGTGGCCTGTTCCTTTGAGTGACCAAAAACACATCGACAGGCTGTGAGTTTCATGATTCATAATCCTGCACAAATATTAACGCAAAACCGCTAATAACGCCGCATTAACGGCAGACGCTGATTGGTTTACTCCGCTTCCTGTTTCGGAATCGACACAGCGGTGACCAGACTCACTCGCTGGTACAGGAGTGAGTCTGGATTTTTCCAGGCTAGTGAAGCATGAGCACTAACTACTGTGCCACCATGCTGCCCCGGCTACCTCTTTGCAAAGCTTTACTTTGTGCAAAAGATAAACAATCCATCGTTTTAACTAAACACACGTCTTTCATTTCTTTTCTTCTTTTTGTTTTACTATAGGCCTACGCAAAATGTTACTTTTTGTATTTTTGTTTGCTTGTTTGGTTTCCCCCAAAATATTGTATCTATAATGTCATAGTACTATAATTTTTCCTTGCACTTGCTTTTTGGAAAGGTTTCGAGGTCTTCCTGAGATTAGTCAGATCAGAAGTGTGATTCAGCCACTTTCCCCAGGCAGCGGTCTATTCCCAGTCCTCCATTATCTCAGCATCCATTATTCAACACATGAAACACTGGCTTCATGAAGGAAGGACATATGCAGACACCAAACAGAGCCATCGCGCTCTCTCACCTCCTTATGTTTCGATGCAGGAGACATTTTTCTGATGTTTGAAGCCTCCGCGGTGTTGATGACTGGGCTGCATGCTTTTAGCCCAGTTCAGATAAAGCCTATAGTGTGTTTTCCATTATCTTTTACTGTACATTAAATATGGATGGCGTTTTTACAAGAGCAATTAGAGCTGAGAGAGCACTCAGAGATCAAAAGCGGGATGGTCACTTTGGGAATCGGACCGTCCTGAGTCATGCCACGGGCCCCTCCCCCCTGAACTTCCAGCTTGTTCCACTATCTTCACATGCACAAGAACGATTGACAGCGGCAAATCGTAATGCGTAATTAAATATGTGTTCAAAATGCTCTGATTCACATGCTGATGTCATGACGTGGCACTCCTCTGTGTTTTTTAGTCCTTTGCCTCTACCAACATTCACATTTTCGGAATTATTTCAAGCTATAGATTGTGAAATACAAAGGCTAATGTGTCCAGAAGTGAGTAAAGTAAAAAAACATGTCTTAAGTAGGTGAGAGGTGCGTATGTTCTGTCAGGATTGGTGCCCCCATGTTGGAGGAGAGGGGGGGGCCCATGCCCGACACCCCAGCGGTGACTCCTATTTCACTCAAAACACTGCGGGACTATGGCTGCATCCAAGCGGTAATGGGTTACATAAAAAGGAAGTGGATGCACATGTGGGGACTCGCCCTGGTGTCAGCATGTGGACTGTGTTAGGGGGAGAGTGTCCTTAACTTGGCACTGAGGACCCCCAGTGTTTATATCAATGAATTACACGTTATTGGAGTGTTTTTTTTTTTTTTGGCAGACGTGAACCTGTGATGTATAAACCCCTCTCCTCTGTGTTCAGGTGGCCCGGCTGTGGGGGATGCAAAAGAACCGTCCTGCCATGAACTACGACAAGCTCAGCCGCTCGCTGCGCTATTACTACGAGAAGGGGATCATGCAAAAGGTACAGGTCGCCTGAGAACTGCTGTTAATAGTCACAAACTCTTTATTCTCCATTTCCCCTCCTGTCATAGTGTAACCCTATGAGGAGGTGGGTAATGTGGCTTTAAAATGCTTTATACTGATATCTATTGTCAATATAAAGAATTTAAAGTGATAGTCTGTAAGTTTGCAAAGAGAGGGGAGATAGAGTGGAATTCGAAAGTGAACAATCAAATTCCTCCCAGCTCTCACCAGAAATCCCTTCTTACTTTGAAAATGAGGAGAACAGGGACAGAATTTTCAAAAGTAAACAATAAGGCTCCTCCCCCTCCCCTCCTGATTGGACATGACAGTTTGGTTCACAGGAAAAGCTCGTCTCATTGGTCAATGCGGGAGGATATTAGACAATGATTAGTTGATCTGGAAAGGAGGGACTTTACAAGAAATTATTATTATATATAAAAACTTACTTTTGGTCAAAATACAAAACCTGATGGTCGATGTTGCACATTTTATAACATCTGTAAAACATTTAGGGTTCCAGACTATCACTTTAAGTTAGTCATTAAATCAAAAAGGCTTATTAACTTTTCAGAAAATTGAATAAAAAATTATAATTTTGATAAAAGATAAAAGGTGAAACAACCCTAACCCATTCAGAATCTACATCTATAGACATTTTGGAAAAAAAGAAAACTGATACCAGCAAATTAGCATAGCATGAACATAAAACACATAAATAGAAACTGAACATTTATCCAAAACTTTAAAAAAAAAAGGTTATAAAAGCATTTATCTGTATTTTTAAGTATTTGGTCTGTTCTTTCTTGTAAATTATCCGTGCAATGATCAGAGGTTAGCATGTAGCTGGTTAGCCTCCGCTGTGGTTTTAAACTCTATATTTGATCATTTCAAAAAGTCTAAGGCAATTATGATACCGATTTTTGCTTCCATCATGGGGCGGATCCTCGACTGTTTATTTCCATAGTGCACTCATTCAGACTCATTAACAACCATTAATAAACCCTTTTCGTCTGTCCAGGTTGCAGGGGAGCGCTACGTTTACAAGTTCGTGTGTGAGCCGGAAGCGCTCATCTCTCTGGCCTTCCCCGACAATCAGCGGCCGAGCCTCAAGTCCGAGTTCGAGCGTTACGTCAACGAGGAGGACACGGTGCCCCTGTCCCACCTGGACGAGGGCGGGTCCTACCCCCCTGACCAGCCCAATCAAAACGTGGGACCACAACCCTACTCCAAAGGCTACATGTACTAAAGCTAACCCCGCCCGCCCCTCGTCTTCAGACCTCTGTACCGACCAATCATACGCCCCGACGCCCCACGCACCTCTTGCACAGGCCCCTCCCACTTGTATATAAGGCTATGGTGTTTTTGTTTTAAATTAAATCTCAATAGGGATTTTTTTTTTTTCTTTGAGTTTTTAAGAGCTGCATTCCTCTCACATAAGAGAAATATTCAATCCGTAAACAAAACTGTGGTTGAAGAGATTGCTTAATAAATACTCATTATGATACCAAACCTGGACTTGATCTTTCTTTCTGATTCACAAATTATCATAACTTTAACATCCCATTGTTTCTGAAGTTAGTTTGATATGAAGATACCGATCCGTCCAGACAGCTTCTAGTTTTTACTTGAAATACTGTATCCGCTGCATCACAAAGCCCTCATGTCAATAGTCTTAAGTTTGCTAAAGTTTTGCTGTTACTACCGACAATTTCAATAATTTAACAATCCATACGCCAATTTTGCAGAGACAAACCTCTGGGTAACGAGTCTGTCCTGCTCTTCATACTGACACTCCTTCTTATTTGAGGCACTGGCACCATCTGCTGGTCAGTTGTGGAATGGCACCTCGCCTGATACCCGTCTGGTAAAAAAAAAAAAAAAATGGAAAAAAAACATACTCCGATGACGACTGAAAACCAACAAAAACCTAAATTAAACAACCGTACCTATATTGGAAAGAACTGTTACTTAACTTAAATTGTTATATTTAAAGCTTGAAGAATGACTGACACATTACGTGCAAAGTAATGACTGTCAGGTGAAGTAACCATGTTCCACTAAAATAGCCTGTACAGACAAGAATTGCAAAGCTGATCTGTTCACATCTACATGATGTAAAAGTTCGTTTTCATTCTTGAACTGATAATGCGATCAGAAACCAGAATAAGCTCTGAACCAGTTTGAGGTAAACCTAAATAATCCCACCCAAAATCCCTCCCTGCATCTGTCCCCAATCAAGTCTATTTAATCTAATCTAAAGGCAACCCAGAATGAGATGTGATTTTAGAGCCTTTTTAAACCAGTAAGAGAGAAAAATCTGGGTCTCTATAAACCATAGTGTTAAAATTAGTGATAATTTCATGAATGAATTAAACGTGTGCTTGCAAATAAATAGTGGTTGTTTCTAGCTCTACCAGAAGCCTCTTACCACAAATTGAGTAGACAGTCTGCTCTTATATCTGCATTTTGTTACATTGATTAAATGTCTGACTGAATCCAATTCTCGACACCAATTTCACTGTAGCAACACCATGGGATTTGATCCTCTCTCTGCCTCAAAAGAAACCAATGTAGAAGCCCACAGTGTCAAAAAATATCAGGATAAAAAGGCAATCTAAACATGAATACACAACAGGTGGTCTCAGTATCATACAGTTAAGCTTCTCCTCGAGCTTTGTGCATCTCTAAAATGAGATTGTGGCATGTCTATAAGAGGAAAATAAATGGTTTGTACTTTCAACAGTTTGGCGTAAACCCATGTCGATAACTAATCTGAAAGAATACTATGAACAGTTACAGGGGCACCATAGCGTAGCAACTCCAACCACCACTTCCACCGAAAGAGCAAGCTGCTGTTTTTTCCCCCTACAAGCATGAGTCAGAGGCCCGTGCTGGCAGGAACTCAGTCAACCTCCTAACCTCCCGTTGCCCTGAAGCCACAGAGGATACAGACATAGTGGGTTGTGTCACAGCAAATTCATCCCGACTCCGGATAATCATCTCCAGCCCTGACATAATAACACAAGCGCAGCATTGTAACGGAGCGGCAGGAAAAACAGGCCCACTTTTTCTTTTTCAACGCTAATTTGGCTCCAAAGTACAGCTATTGTCAGGGTTTCAAATCTGTTTATTCTCTGTGGCCTAGAGAGAGTGTTCTAAGAGAATTCAGACACTGATGCAGACACAATGAAAGGGTAATTTGGGGCTTTGCAATACAAATAAATATTTCAGAGTGGTAAACAAATAATTACAATGCTCTACAAGATGATTAAAAACCTCAGATTCCCAAACGGGTTTTTCTTTCTGTTTGCCGACCAACATCCTTCCCCTCCCTGACAAATGTTTTGAGGGAAAAATATTGTAATTATAAACACATTACACAAGACATTTTTAAAGTCCAGTCCATACTGGCCTAATTTGAATGTGGCAGTTTCTATTTCAAGAAACAATCTTCACAGGTAAATGGGTTATCTAGGTGGACGACGTTCTTTTCAGTGGAATGCGCAAAACTGATGTGTTTTTGGCTCAACAACAATGATCTGGACAGATCCAAATGACTGAAACCAGGTTGTCAGGAAGCTGCACTCTCCCCTTCCCTCCCTTTGCTGCTCCCTTTTCTGAACAGTATTTGACATATCTTCTGAGGTGGCAGTAGTGAGTATAAAATGGCTAACTTGCATCTAGCACCTTTAAGGGTTTGAGACCAAAGCAATTTTGATTCTGTGTGAGCTTCACACATGGTAGAAAACACACACAATAATATGGGAGTGTCTTGTTGGTACAAGTACTCGACTCCCATTTGCTCGACAAGTCTCCAATATCTGAACTTTTAACAACATACGACGTGGATTTGCCCAAAAATGAACATCAAACAGTAGGTTTTCAGTTTGTTTGTTTTATTGTTTTTATGGGGTTTTAGATTGTTGTAAGAAAAGTGTAGGGACTATTGAGAAGTAGACTATTCAACGTTTCAACTATCATTTTTATAAACATTTGACTAAGCAACACTTGTGGCATTTTACATTTTTTAAGCTCCAATTAAGTTGCTATTTACAAAGACAGCTGCGATATCACTGCTAAAAACAACAACAGAATAATAAGCACATGGTTACAAAAGGTGTGACAAATGGGATTAAATATGGGGGAGAAATGATTCCAAAGATGTTTTATATGTTCAAATAAAAATCTAATAAAATCTCCCAGACTAACCTTGAATTCTTATGGTGAAGGACAAATAATAAAGTTTTATTTTTGTGTCTGGTTCAGTGCTATAAAATGATATGGGTCCCAGTTCCCTAAAACAGGACGACCTTAAATTTAATCACCTGCACGAGTTTGATCACAAATAATAAACGGTCCTTTATGCTGGTCCCAAATGGTTTACTATAAATTAAATACCAGAAATTGTCATAATAATGGGATGGGATGTGAGGTAAATAGCAAGTCTGTGGAAAAGATCTGAACCATTCTCTATCGGCGTCTGAAGGCCCGGGATATCCTCCAGGCGTTGGGCTCTTCGTAGCGGTTGTACAGGGGCTCCAGACGTTGCTGTTTCTTCTGTTTGCTGAGACGCGTCGGGTCGGACACTTTGAAGAAGGCGGGCGAGAACTCCACGAGCCAGCGCGGGTCGATGGTGGTCACCTCGCGCATGTACTCCTTTGTGGTGAGGACCAGCTCGTGGTACACAACCCTGGAGACACAGCGAAGACACGATTTAGAATACGTAATAACAAGCTCCACTGAAACTGAAAGTAAATCTGTAATGTCTCCAATTCTAGGATATTTTAAACTATCCATCTATCCATCTAATTTAAACATTGGACCTTTTATCTATCTTCATCCTATCAATAAGGTTGCGCAAAGAATTCCACATCCACTTTTAATGTATGTATTATCCGGACCATACTTTTTTCATAGTTTGGCTGAGGGTGCAACTTATACTCGGGTGCGACTTATACATAAAAATATATAATTTCACATGTTTGTTATCTTCACACAGATGGCCGCTAGAGGGCACTCTCGGCGGATGTACCAGTATCTGCTACTCCCTTACCACTGGAGATTTAAAAAAAACAGTCGAGCAGCAGAAAGAAAGTTTGGAGTGAGCGAGAAACTTGTGAGGGACTGGCGAACAGCGGAGGTTACTCTGAAATGAAGAAAACAAAAAAAGCTAATCGCGGGCTAAAAGCTAGATGTCCACAGCTAGAGGAACAAGTTTGCAAATGAGAGCTTGGACAACGTGATGCCGGGAGAGGCTTGTCAACAGTGCAGCTACGTCTCTATGCCCAGGTAGTTGTCAAGGCTGGTGTGACGTATACTCCGGAGCGACTTGTAGTCCGGAAAATACAGTAGTTAAACAGCAGCTGAGCAGAAAGAGCATGAACTCAGTAAAACGAATAGTTCTCATACCACTCGGGCTGTCGGTTGAACAGGGCACTCGAGGGGTGGATGTAGACCACCTGCTGGTCGATCAGAGTGCGGTATCCCTCCTGAGGATCCTTTTTGGCTGCGTTTCTGAAGAAACCGCTGCAAATGGCCTTCTGAACACGGACAGTCGCTTTACCACAAGACACTACATCGAGTTTGTGCCTACAAAAGACAATACATATCTGAGTATCATGAAATTTAAAAAAAAACTAGAAGCGTAGCATCCTGTCAATTTCCCCACACACTGACCTGTCCATGATCCCCAGCATCTGTTTGCGGATGTCTTGAGCTCTGCGCAGGGAGCGGGCCTGGATGAAGTTCTCGTAGCACCAGGGGTTGGAGAACTTGTTGTTTTTCCAGGAGTTGTACACAGCAAGTAGAGTCAGGTGATCGCCCTCGGGTTGGTGGAACTTGGCCTTCTTCTGGTCGGCCAAAGCCTGCTTGTCCTATATAATAAATATTACAGGGGGAAAGTTACCTCACCGCTTTTATTAGTCACATAATACTGTTGAGGAATTTGAGTCAAGGAGTATAACCCTGGGACCATGGCAACCTGAGATGTTTAGACAAAACCAACAAGTAAAAACAGTAAGGCCTGCAGAAAGTGACTACACCCATGAACATATAGTAAACAAAGTCTGTCACTGCTGCTCAGGTTTTCTGTGAGTATTAGAGCTTTCAGCACCTGCAGCAGTTCAAGGTAACATTAGCACAGTATAGTATAGTATAACAATAGTTTACAGTAGTAAGAATAGTCGACAATACCCTGGAAACGTATGTGCCGTTTGTCTACAGAAAAGTTGGTTTAGTGTTTAGTTCCTCTTTAAAGTTTTAAATGTAAAACTGGTTTGAGTGAGAATAAGCTTCTGACAATAGAAGCCAAACATCGACGACTCAATCAAACCAGTCCAGTTGATGATCCTTGATGATCTCTACCACAATGATTCTTGTGTTTTTCATCACAGCTTCAGAGGCATGTCATTATAATCATCATGTTTGAAACCATGAATATTAAACATCTCGGTGTATTACCTTTGGTCTGTAGAAAACATTCTGCACAGACAGCATGGACACAATAGTGAGCATCTCCTCACTGCAGCCCAAATGGACGGACATGATCAGCATTTTACACAGCATGGGCTCCAGGGGGAACTCCGCCATCTGCAGGACAACAAATGAAGTTCCTCTTAAATATGAAAGCGAGCAATTATCATAAATATACAGAAGTAGTTAATCCTCACCCTTCTTCCGAGTCGAGTCAGCAACCCTTCATCATCGAGCGCTCCCAGAGTGTACAGCTGCTCCATGGCTGTGATTAAAGTCTCCATCGGTGGAGCATCCATGAAGTCGAACGACAGGAGATCATTGATGCCCATGGCCTAGTAGGACAGTAGAAATGTCAATGAGAGGCTTAGACCAGTGTTTCCCAAGTTTGAAAACTACTGGCTTCATCATTTAAATAATGTCATACCTTTAGTGAGAGCACTGTGCTGGCCAAGTTGGTTCTCTGAATCTCAGGAACGTTAGTGGTCAGCATTTCGTCTCTGTAGGCTCTCTCTGTGTACAGCCTGTAGCACTTCCCCGGGCCAGTTCTACCTGCACGACCCGCTCGCTGCTTGGCTTGGGCCTGAAAATGGTCAAAAAATAAGTTCAGTAGAAACACACAAGTGCTTTACATCGATGCATGAAAATTGTACATGAAGTAACAAGTACCTGTGAAATTGGAGTTACTACCAGCTGATCAATACCAGTCTTGGAGTTGTACACTTTTTGTTTTACAAATCCAGGATCAACAACATAATAAATTCCATCAATGGTCAGGGAGGTCTCAGCAATGTTTGTAGCGATGACGACCTAAAAATCAAAACCAAAAGTGAATATGAACCTCAAATCAGAAAATTGCTACTTGAATTAAACAAATTCCAGAGTTAAGGGGAACTGTATCTAAACATTTGAAGTGTATAGATAATGTACCTTTCTGCTGCCTGGAGGAGCAGGATCAAAGATTCTGGTCTGCATTTCGCTGGGCAGCGCAGAGTACACAGGCAGGATGATGAGTTCAGGGACATCAGGCCCCAGGGACTTCATTCGCTCATAAAGAATCTCACAAGCCGTGTCGATCTCTTCCTGCCCAGTCAAAAATACCAGGATATCACCTAGAAATGTCAAGTAAAATATAAGGTTTCACAAATAAAATCTCTTCAAATACGGTGGTAATTCATTTCTATACAAAACAACCTTTTATATATTTAAAAAAACAGAACCAATCAATCAATCAGTTTAAAATGAAGGGATGGCATTTCTCAAGATGTCACTGAGTGGAACTGGTTGAGAACCAATTTTCTTAGTCAAATATCATACCGGGCGGCTCTGTGAGATGGATCTGCATGACAGTGATGAGGCTGGCATCCAGGTAGTCCGTCTCAGGCTCTTTGGTGTACAGGACTTCCACGGGGTAAGTTCGTCCTGGAATGGTGAAGATGGGCGCTTCGTAGAAATACTGAGAGAACTTGACGGCGTCCAGTGTGGCCGATGTCACGATGAGCTTCATGTCTGTGCGCTTCTGCACAGTCTACAAACAGGACAAATGGTTGGAATTACTCAGTGTCCTGTGACTCATGACACAGATGCGCACAGTATCTCACAGGATTTTGTTGGATATAGTAATAAGTGTGTACTTGTTACCTTCTTGAGCAGGCCAAAGAGGACGTCTGTGTGGATGGTCCTCTCGTGGGCTTCATCCAACATTATGATGGAGTACTGGCCCAGCTCGGAGTCGATCAGACACTCTCTCAGCAACATACCGTCTGTCATGTACTTGATTACAGTCTCTGGGCTCGTGCAGTCCTCGAAACGAATGGTGTAGCCGACCTGGGAGAGGCACAAAGAACAAATACTTCCAGTAATAACTTGGGTAATCCATCTTGCAATAACGTGACACAACGAATAAGCACATTAACCTTTGTGTAATGCAATTATTTAGCATAGCACCCACCTCTTGTCCTAAACAGCACCCGTACTCCTCTGAGACTCTCTTGGCCACAGACATGGCAGCCACTCGACGTGGTTGGGTGCAGCCAATCTTCCCGCGGGTGGTGTAGCCGGCTTCAGCCAGGTACTGTGTGATCTGTGTGGTCTTCCCGGAGCCCGTCTCCCCAATCACAATCAGGATCTGGTTATCATGCACAGCCTGCACAGAAACAGCACAATTAGAGCTGAATCATCGGAACAACAGCTGCATCCAGAGGGGAACAGCAAATATGTTTCGGATCACCACAAAAGGCTGAAATAAGTGCTTTTAAATGTGATAAGCTTATGTAGCAGCTGTTGTGAGTTTAAGACTGACTAAGTGACTTCAATAAGCCTGAGCAGTGACCTGAATGAGCTGTTCCTTCAGTTTGTAGATGGGCAGACTCTCCCTTTGCTCCAGAATAGAAAGCTGGGTCTTCTTTCCATATGACGCCTTGTTGCCTCCAAAGGCATGCTTCTTCCATTCGGGAATATCGTTGGGCATCATGCCAATGCCCCTCATGTTAGCAGCAATCTGCCTCCCATCAACTGCACAGAGGAAGACAAATATACAACGGTGTGTCTCAGAAGAGTTCTACAAAAATCCCATAAAATAAAAATAAAAATCACAGGCAGTTCTGTATGGTAATAGCAGAATAGGGTTAGAGCACCCGAGGCCGAGGAGAAAACACTCAACCAAGACATCTCCATCCGGACAAAGGAGGCTGCAGGAAACCAGATACACATCTCCACAACTCTGAAGCCTCAGGCCTGTTATCGTGGACCTGTGACGACCACGCTATGGCTTTAACACACTTTCCAAGCTAAAGCTGAAAACTTTAGCTGGAGTTTGAGAATCTTAAAGTGTTAATTTCCACACAGCAGATGTTTTAAATTGACACCATTTGATCTAATAACAGACTGGAGCAGAACCAGCTGGTAATAAATGTGGTACCGTCAGGCAGCGGGTCGACCCAGTGCTTGTTCAGGCCCATAGGGATGGAGTCCATCTCTGCCTCTCGCGCCGCCTGCTTCAGCTCTCGACGCTCCTTTGCCAGAGCACTCTGCATCATGGCCGCCTGCGACAGCGAGCCGTCTGGATTCTGACGTACAGAGAAATGTTAACAATCCCATTGTGCAAATGCCATTTCACTCATTCAACAACTGTCTCTAATAACGATATTATTGCAATATTTTACTAAACCTTTCCAGCATTTCACGACCAGTAAATAATGAAAACTTTAGCACATGGTTAAGTTACCATGTG
Source organism: Gobius niger (assembly GCF_951799975.1). NCBI lineage: Eukaryota > Metazoa > Chordata > Actinopteri > Gobiiformes > Gobiidae > Gobius > Gobius niger. The sequence goes on along the minus strand of NC_136870.1, from coordinate 16,888,467 downwards.
TATTGGAATTATTTTAGCTAAATAAGTCTCACTCAGACACCTCTTTTTGAGATATATTGTAGCTTCTTGCCATCTAACATTGTAAAGACTATTTGGTTGCGTACTGAGCAGCCCCAATCCCATTTTGTATACAAGATTTGATGCAAAATTACAAGACATTTTTACCAACCTTGACAATTTTTACAGGACTCATATCCATGCTCTGTTTAGTGTGGCCCCTCAGGAACGGAGGCTCCTCTTCAACAAGCTCAATTTCCAGGTCCTCATCTGAACACAAAAAATATTTGTGTTTATTTATTATTTATTTATTTCATCATCTGTACTGGAATGCTTCAATTCTAAACATCCCAGTATAAATGCCTACTTTTAGAAAACCTTTAAACCAATGGAAAACTCCTGAGCGCCTAAGAGCTAAGACAAATACCTGGGGGGTCATTTACAAAGCATTTGCTCACGTGCAAAACAAGTAACTTGTGCAAAAGTGAAGCAGCAGAAAAGTCATTTGTGCATTTTTTACTCTTGTAGCCTTTTCTTATTTACATGTTCCATTTGTGGCCCTATTACTGTAATCCACATGATTTCAAACGCCCACAAAATAGCATATATTATTTTTCAACTTGCACTCGCTATTTAGCGCCACTTTTGAAACATGACCCCCCTAATATCTCATGATTTAAAGGCTTATTTTGTTGAACAGGAATATTTCCACACAGTTGCTTTGTCCAGTACAAATCAAATAGGGCACAGATTAAACATTGTGACTGACACACACGACACCCATAACTAGACGGGTAAAAGCGCAGCTAAATTGTACCTTCTTCATCATCCACTTTTGGTAGTATCCCAGTTTCATCATCAAAATCAGGAAACTCCTCTTTGGATAAAACATTGGCTGCAATCATCTGATGACAAACACACCTCCAGTTAGATTGAAAATGGAAAATGTCTATTGTTCATAAATTAAACTATGCACACAAACCTGTTTGATTTCCCACTTCTCCGGGTCAGAGATCTTTGTGAGCCTCTTGCGCTCCAGCGTGTCGTCCTGCTCCAGTTCAGGGGCGTGGCCGAGGTTGAGGTTGTTGGGTCTGTCGGGATTTCTCATCGAGGTCTCTTCAGTTCCGTCTGGGCCCACGTTCCTCCTTCTGTTCGGGTTGAGGTCCTCCCCAGTGTCCTGATCCACATCCTGACAAACAAAACAAACACATTAGACCATTTAGAAACTGGATGCCAACACTAAAATGAATGCTTCATCAGTCTCGGTGCTCTCCTCTTACCTTCATACTGAGGCTGGTTTTGGAGCCGGTGAATGACAGGACTTTGATTTTGACCCTCTGACCTTTCGTGACGACGTCTGCCACGTTGGCCACTCGACCTTCTCTGCGCAGCTCAGAAATGTGGACCAAACCCTCCCAACGTTTCCTTCAGAGACATTTTGGACACTTTAGTTTACGACAAAAGCAACAAAATGCAAACAAATCAAAATACTGTAGTACAGTTAGCATTTCTGTGCTGGAAACATGGGGTAGCAGAGAAGATTGAAAAAAATGTACTGGATGAAATAACATGTTCTAATAACATGATAATAATAAACATGACACACACTTAATTAGTTAGTAAGATGAAAAGTATTTTTTTTAAAAAGCAGTATTTACCTGAGCCCCTCGAGCTGAACAAAACATCCAAACTGCATGATGCTAGTGACTTTGCCATTATAGATGTCTCCTACAGAGGGCTCTTCAGGTGGAGGCCGATCCACATGTTTGTCCTTCCAGTCCCTGTCCTCTTTCCGGGGACTTGGGGATCGTTCACTCCAGCGAGACGATTTGTCCCTTCTCTTTCCCCTGTCTCTGTCTCTGTCCTTGTCCCTGTCCCTATCTCTATCTCTGTCTCTATCTCTGTCCCTTTCTCTGTGGCGGTCTCGGTCTCTGGATCTTGACCTGGAGCGGGACCTGTGGCGTCTTTTTCTGTCCTTGTCCCGGTCTCTATGTCGATCTCTGTCTCTGCTCCTGCTGCGGCTCCGGCGTCTGCCCTTGTCTGATCTGAAGAAAATGAAAAGAAAAAAAAATATTCTGACTGACTGAAGAAAACGCAGTATCAAAACAACCCAACATTAACATACACAAAGTTTTAGCAAAGGATGACATTGCACACTTATGAACATTAAATAATTTATGGCTAATTTAAACAGATTATATATGTGTAAAACAAACACAAAAACAAAGTGCCTTACCTGCTCTTGCTGCTTTCAGATTTAACCCCACTGACACTGGGCATAAACATCTCAAGCTCTTTCATTGCATCTTCAGCAACCTTAACATCCTCCTCATCAAGAAGCTTCTGTAGAGCAAATTAAAGAAATGGCATAAAACTTGATTTGAGAATCAAGAAACCGGCAAAGTTTCACAGCAGACAATACCTTCGGCGGCTCTGGGTCGTTTGGTTTGCAGAGGCCAGGAAACAACTCTTTCAAACGGTCTTTCTCTGATTTTGGTTTGACTACATCCTCGATGCCTGGAAACAGCAGAACAAACATGGGGCGCGTAAGACGAGACTGTGCAAGAAATAAAGTTCCTTATTCTTGATGTACCACAGATAAACAAATCGTACTTTTACAGATGGATGTTTTGGACTGTGGTCGCATCGTCTGGATGAGTCTGAGCAGGTTACTGATGAGGGAATCCTGTAAACAAACAGATAATTTTACTGTTAATTAAAATCTACAGAGTTAGCAATACATGTGACAGCAAACTGTGTACGTTAGGAACTTACAGTAAACTCGGCTGCATTCTCAAGCAAAAGAGCTTTAAATCCATCAAATGAAGGTTGTTTTTCGGCCAGGTTTATGACAAATTCGGCTGTGGAAAGGAGAAGATCAAGAAGTAAGACATCAGCCCAAGTATATAGTCAGGGACCCAAACTCTCAAAAGCTCTTTAAATTGGGTTGAACCTGACACCGTCTGATATATGTTTTATTTGTGTTTTTTCTGTTAACTTTGACCCTAAGGACCAATAATTGGAGGGTCTGCTCTGCTGGAAATATTGCGAAAAAAATTTGTGGCCATTTTAGTGCATGCACCCTGTATTTTTATCAGAAAAATGTGAAAAACGACTTTTTTCCCTCAAATCCTCAGTGGGTTGAGTAGGCTCTCAATAAATGCATTCCAGATACACAGAACACATGTGCTGATAACATCCACTGAAAAAATCGCTCTAAAAACACATTTCTACACATTTTTGCATCAATTTAATGAAAAAAAAATGTGTTGTTTTCTCACTTTTTTCCAATATTTTTATCTTTACTTCATTGGCAATCAACTATTCCACCCAGTTATGACATCAGTCAAGAGGCCATTATTTTAAACAGACTGTAGAAACATTCCACAGAAAAAATGATCAAAATCCAACCAACATTATTGGATCTGTGATGATTTAAAGACCAATAAGTGATCAACAGACTCAGAACCTCAGAACTGTCAAAAGTCACTTTTGACACTGGTCCATATTTTGATTTAGGCCATTTCCAGCCCATTAGATAATGATTTACACCATTGTATTTGGTATCATTGGAAAGAAGACATTTTCATGTTTCATTTGAGCCCAAAGGTACTACTCTGTAACAATTGCCGTGGTAACCATAGCTCCTCAGACTCAAATGTGAGAACATTTTTTCACAATTTTCACAAAAAAATGTTTTACTATGTTTAATGCTGTTTCTTCCAGGAACATCACAGACAAAAATCTCTGATACTGGGCAACTCTCTAGACTCTGAGTGTTCAGGAAATGTATAACATGTCAGAACATTCTCAGCTTAAGGCCTCACTGTGAGCCATGAAGTAAAAGAATGTCCACCTCATATGAGCCTCTCCCATAGAAATAAGCCTATATCTGAGAGGTTGGAACAGCTGGTGGGGCTTTCTGACCAGGACAGGCCCAACGTAACTTGAAATTACATCTATTAAAATTATAATTATTCTGTATCATATAAGCTGTATCTTAAATTGTGAAAGAAAAAATATATATCCGTATTCTGTAGCCTTTAACAGTAACAGGTGAAACTCGGAAAATTAGAATATCGTTCAAAAGTTCATTTATTTATGTAATTCAAGTTAAAATGTGAAACTAATATATGATATAGACTCATGACATGCAAAGTTGCATATGTCAAGCTTTTGTTTGTAGTCATGATTATGGCATTTTCAAAATAGTCTAATTTTAGGAGATTTTTAATTTGTGTTTTTTACAAGTTGGGCCATAATCATCCAAAGTATAATGAATAAAGGCCATACATGTCTCACTTTGCATGTAATGAGTCTATCATATATTAGTTTCACAGTTTAGTAAGTTGAATAACAGAAATTAATGCACTTTTTAACGATGTTCTAAAAGAAGCTACACTCCACAGGATATAAGTATAGGTAAGTGCTGTGTCAGTGTATAATTGTACACTGACATTGTGTTCAGGTGTTGGGTTAGCCCTGAGTCGCTGTGACTGAGCGTGCTGCCTGACCAGCATGTTTTTGGAGATCAGGAGCACCCAGAGGAAACCTGGCTGCCTCTTTCAGTGCTGTTCTGAAAACAGTGCAGCGCCTCCTGGGTTTGTCCCTGTTTCAGAGCATGGTGTCCTGCACTGGTCAGCTCCTCTTCCTCCTGTATTAATATATTCAGGCCAGTGCTAACAAGCTTGGTGCAACTCAGAAACATCCATAGTGACCTTCCTGGGGTCATTGTGTACTTTGGGTCTTTCTACATCATACACTCATATCCAGACGACCCAGTCGAGGTGATCAAGTCCTGCCTTGTGTGGTTCAAATTTTCAGCCTCACTTGATCCACAACTTTTTACAATGTCTGAAATGTTCTTGATGGCATTTGTCTTTATATTAATAATATTTAATAATAATATTTTCAATGCTCTTTGGAGTCCAGTTTAGTATTTAATGTATTCATAGACTCCCAATAGGGAAATTTACCCTCTGCATTTGACTCATCCTTCAAGCCTCAGAGAAACCTGCAGGAGCAGAGCCATCACGCTGCCTGGGGAGCTATCTCTAGATTTTGAGCCAGAAGCTAGGTTAGAAGCACTGAGGTGTTCTACAGTACTGGAACTGGATTCTACTGGATTCTCGTCTTGACCCAGGTCTGCACCCATCCATCCATTTTCCAACAATTTACCCATGGTCTGGTCATGGATGCAGCAGTCAAAGCTGAGATTCCCAGATATCACTCTTCACAAACACTAACTCCAGCCCTTCTGAAGGGATCCCGAGGTTTCCCTGGCCACAGAGAGATATAGTCCATCCAATGTGTCCCCAAGTCACCTCATATGGCCGCTCCTGACATGAAGAAGCAGTGGTTCTACTCCGAGCTCCTCCCATGTAACTGCCTTACCCCAAGCCATCTTGTGAAGGTAACTAATTTCGTCCGCTTCACACTCGGCTGCAAACCAGAGCAGCTGAAGGTCCAACAGAACAACATCATCTGCAAACAGCAGAGATGAGATCCTGAGGTTCCCAAACCAGCAACCCGGTCCCTGGCTGCGCCTAGAAACTCTGGTCATAAAAGTTACTTTTTATTTAATCATTAATAAAGCACATTTCTTGTGGGCAGTACAGATTCAATGTGCCAGAGAATAAAATAAATAAATTACACAGCATTAAAGGGGCTATATCATGCAAAATCGACTTTGTTGTGCTATATCCTAATCAAAAACACCCCCAGAGTGGTTTTTGGCTTCATTCTCACAGTTCTCAGCAATCCTCCTGAATCCTGCTCTGAGCAGCTCCGCCCTCTGCTGGAAAACCCGATTTTAATTTGTAAAAACAGTTTTAAAAAAAGAACGAAAAGGAAGTGCCTGACACGTCCGCGCTGCCCCTGCAGAGAAAACAAACGCACCCCCTGAGTGTCTGAACAGACGTCATGTTTGCACTGAAGGATGTGAAAAAGGAGCTCTTTCTAACCTACTCTGGACACACCTGTTCTTTTTTCTTACCTAACGATAATGTCAGGCAGATGTCAACTCCTTATAACTGCATTATGAAGTAACTTCACTTATTGCTGTGATATTTCTATTTATTTTACTGCTAATGTTGCATGAGCGCAGAGAGGGGGCGGAGTTAATTGAGTCCAAGTGTCTTGTCTTCCGGGTTGGAAATATAACCCCAGAAAATACTTATACAAGATACAATATATCATATAAATGTTTATAGTTTACTTTGGAATGAGTAAAATAGCATGATGCAGGTCCTTTATAACCAAAACTGAAATAGATGAATATATATATTTTTTAAAGTGTGACAATTTTAACATGTACAAAGAACTTAAAACAACTTCAGAAAAGCGAAGAGAAATGGTTTAATCCAGTATGGACTGTTTTGTTCAGACGACTGCCACTGTGATTTAGTCCTGGACGAGCCCTAAGCTTTACTTTTGTGGTGACTCGTTGTGCATTAGTGATGTAATAAACCAACTTTAGTGAACGGACTATATCAAATTATTTACTTTATTAATTTACTAAACAGTAAAAAGGCTGTTGTTCATTGTAAACATGTGGTTTATGGAAAATCCAGCTTCGAGCTCAGCTTTCCTCAGCAAATACATTACCAACCACATTACTATCTAATGTATAACAAATGTGTAGTATTTTAGGCATGACCATGTGGTGTCTACAAAGACAAACTGTTGGAATTATCTTGGATTCTTGAGGATTTTTTTTTACAGATTTAAAGGGATGTATATTGGAGTGAAATCAACAGATGTATATTGTGTATATGGCATAGTAAAGGATAGATAAAGAGTTACATAATATAAAAAATAGATGAACAGCTTTATGTAAAAATACAGAACTGTTGTTCTCCATAAATGTAATTTCAAGTTACGTTGGGCCTGTCCTGGTCAGAAAGTCTCACCAGCTGTTCCAACCTAGCATACTGTAGGCTTATTTCTATGGGAGAGGCTCATATAAGGTGGACATTCTTTTACTTCATGGCTCACAGTGAGGCCTTAAGCTGAGAAAGTTCTGACATGTTATACATTTCCTGAACCCTCAGAGTCTAGAGAGTTGCCCAGTATCAGAGCTTTGTGTCTGTGACGTTCCTGGAAGAAACAGCATTAAACATAGTAAAACATTTTTTTGTGAAAATTGTGAAAAAATGTTCTCACATTTGAGTCTGAGGAGCTATGGTTACCACGGCAATTGTTACAGAGTAGTACCTTTGGGCTCAAATGAAACATGACAATGTCTTCTTTCCAATGATACCAAATACAATGGTGTAAATCATTATCTAATGGGCTGGAAATGGCCTAAATCAAAATATGGACCAGTGTCAAAAGTGACTTTTGACAGTTCTGAGGTTCTGAGTCTGTTGATCACTTATTGGTCTTTAAATCATCACAGATCCAATAATGTTGGTTGGATTTTGATCATTTTTTCTGTGGAATGTGTCTACCGTCTGTTTAAAATAATGGCATATTGACTGATGCCATAACTGGGTGGAATAGTTGATTGCCAATGAAGTAAAGATACAAATATTGGAAAAAAGTGAGAAAACGCCACATTTTTTTGCATTAAATTGATGCAAAAATGTGTAGAAATGTGTTTTTAGAGCGATTTTTTCAGTGGATGTTATCAGCACATGTGTTCTGTGTATCTGGAATGCATTTATTGAGAGCCTACTCAACCCACTGAGGATTTGAGGGAAAAAAGTCGTTTTTCACATTTTTCTGATAAAAATACAGGGTACATACACTAAAATGGCCACAAATTTTTTTCGCAATATTTCCAGCAGAGCAGACCCTCCAATTATTGGTCCTTAGGGTCAAAGTTAACAGAAAAAACACAAATAAAACATATATCAGACGGTGTCAGGTTCAACCCAGTTTTGAGAGTTTGGGTCCCTGACTAATATGTCAAATTTTCCCACAAGTTTATGTTTAGCATTAGCTAGCACGTTAGCCAGTACAGTCGTGAAAGCAACGTCTCCCGTATTTCAGACGTACCTAAATCTTTGTCGTTTATTCCCAGATGGTTGTCGAGTTCTGTACAAACTTTAGACACCAAAGACAAATACTCGAGCTGCGAAAGCTCGTCCACTTCGCCTTCAGCCATGCTCCACGAGTGTTGTTTTTGTCCACTAGCGCAAAGCTCAGGCAGACATATTTGATGAGCGCTGCTTCCACTTCCGCCTTAAACCGGAAACACGTATGTGGAAGACAGAATTTTCCACTTTAACCACAAGATGGCGCTGATCTCACCTACAATTCCAGCTATAATCTTCCTCCTAAGGCGCTCACGTGTACAATATAGCTTGTACATATGATGTTGTTGTGCAACACACGTCTAAGCCCTGTATAATTATGTTTAGTCAGATAAGGTCTTTGTTTTAATTAGAAGATCCCCGAGGTCCAAACACTGCCTACGCAATAATATAAGCGCGTGTTGTCTAGACTATGTTCCATCTTTATTGCATGAAAGAATAATCTACGGTCATTTATGCACTCTGATCTTTTCACATTTTAAAAACAAATCTTTATTTCACGGTCTGCACGATCCCTATGGACGGCTCTCAACAAAATCAAACGTTGAAAGGTAACTTTTTTTTTTTTTGACATATTTTTATGTATTAATTTTTTATATGGTTTGACTAATAGGTCACCAATGAATTTGCATAAACTTCTTGCTATTTTCGACTCTCCAATCTACTGCCATTAGACCATGTTAATTATCTTGACATTTACCAAGTCTCAGCCCTCACTAATGTACTGCTCACACATGGCCTGGCCCTGACTTAAGTTGAATTGGAGGCATTTTCCCAGGAAGCACTCTTCTCTTAACTCCCACTTCTCCCTCCATATTAGTGCATGTATTTGAGGCCTATCCCCATTGCACTCTTGAAAACACGATCTCCTATTTATTTAGGTGTTTCACTGTGTGATAAGTCATCAACGGGTCTAAAAAAAAAAAATAGGCCTACTTTAAACAGTCACTTGTAAATTTATGAAACCCACTTTGCTGCCAAGGTTAATACAAGGTGCTGCCAAAGAAAAGTTCACACCACACATTTGAAAGACTAAATAGCTAATTGTTGTAACCCAGGGGTTCCCAAACTTTTCAGGCCGCGACCCTCAAAATTACTCAACCAACAACTCAGGGACCCCCTTCTGTAAAATGTAATCAGTATTTAAAATGTGTGGTGCAAAGCATTCAAAATCTGGTTTAATGATGTTAGTTTGGGAATTGTATTTTGATATATTTTTAAAATTGTACTAAAATATGCTGTTTTCAATCAAAAATACGTCAAATTCATGTCAGAAATTACAAAACAGCATTTAAAATCATCATGTGACCCCTACTTCAGTGTCCCGTGACCCCTACTTTGGGAACCACTGCTGTAAACAACACCACTACTGCCACTATAGGCCTTAGTTTTAAAAATGAATGCTGAATTTGCCTCAAATATTGTATATTCTTGCATACACCCAGAGTGCAAAGCTTCCTTGCAGTTCACCCCTTAGTCCTAAATTTCCCCCTGTGTGGTATAGGCTTTCATCACTATGTATACATTTTCACTGACTGGGCGGTTTAAGGTTGTCCAATGCCGTCCTCACCTGACCTGATTCAGAGCAGGCAGGGAAATGTATGTGCGAGCGGGAAGAGTGGGTGGGAGCTTGGGGGGGGAGCCGGCTGACACTTATATAACAGTCCTCTAATGTATACAGAACACATGGTACACGCTGCCACGGCGACTATTGATGTGTTTGTACATGCAATGAACTGGAGGCTGGTGAGGACAGCAGTAATGTAGGGCAGCCATCTACAGAGCCGCACTAGAGAAGGTTATTGTTGGTCGTGTGTGAGATTCCTAGGGAACAGAGAGTGTTTGCAGAAGGAGGACACACATTAGTAGGCCATACTGTCTCTCCTGGGACTCTGCAGTTGTTTGCTTCTTTTCCGCTGTCCTGCAAAATTAACCAATGCTTTTGCCAGGCGAAGGTGTTTGCAACTGAAAGGCAACACATCATCACAAAAGAACACATAATAGAGTACTTGGATTGTAGTGTACAGTTTTAGCATAGAATCGAACAGACTGTGCAAAACGTCTGTAATATGTGCGTATATTGCTAGTCTGCTATTGACAGCACAGCTGGCTACAATGTTCTTCTGCTGAGTGGAAAATTCCTGGTATGACGGAGTATGGATCATGAAGCATGAAGAGCGTGTGCATGGGGAGGGTATGTGACACATGGAGGAGACAGAAAGGGTGGGAGAAAAGAGGGCGGGATGATGAGGCGGTGGGCGGGCCTCGGTCCAGCCACGCTGACGGTCGATTGGTCAAAGAGAAAGCTGCCTTTGTGAGCTCACAGCCCCCACAACAGCTTCCTCCCACATGTTGGACTTGAGAGCACAGTTCACATGACAAGAAACACACCAACAGCTTTGAACATACTACACCACTCTGCGCTAATGGACCAATTACATGCTTTTAACACTTCTCTAAAGAAGTCCAAATGGATCCATCATCTGCAATCTCCTGCCACTCCCCTACACTTAATGTTAATTCGACTTCCTTTCACTTATATTCTGAGCACAGATCATGGTTGTAAGATGGTGTGTACAGTGTTAAAAGCAAGACAGGAGAGATTTACTGAGAGGACTTGACTTGAACTAAACTACTTGTTTCAACTGTGTATGATAATATATAGAAATAGAAATGTTGACTTTATTTTTTTATGAATATAATTATGAACTTTTCCCCCAAAATCTTTTACATTTATTGCAAATCATTACTTTAACTAAATTCAAACTTAAAATGATTGCTTTAACAGTACACTATTGTTGAAAAAGGTGACATTGTTTACATTAAGTCCACATTTACTGACATCTCAATACTGTAGAGCAGCTAATTTATTATTAATGTGTTTTCCCAAAAGGATGGTTATTGTTAGGCCCTATAAGTAACTTGGTTAAATGTTTGTTTTGATGTCTCATGCTTTAGATTCCTGGGAGATAATCAAATATAAAGTTCCCAAGATAAAGTCTACGCTGGAATCCAAGCTGTCTGGACGTCTGGAAAGGCTCTGCTAAGAACCCTACGTACAAACAAAAGTAATTCTCTTATTTAAGATTGTACTTTTAGATGTGAACTCTTTGCCAGTGTATTTTTGAATGCAGTCACAATTCTAAGCAGAGTAGCTTTACAGAGGTAGTATGTCGTCAGAGGTATTTGTCCAGCAGATGGTGATACTGTTGCAGCAGGCGGGAGTGACCTGTTTTGACCTGTCCATCTGTGGTGACCTTTCTCCCACTGCCCCCAATATCCCACAATCACCTCCAGCTCTGAATTGCGGCTCTCTGCAGCCGTGACCCCGCGCGCAAAGTCAAGCTCATTATGTGGAAACAACACCTGATGTAAACTGAGCTCCCATATGCAGGGACGCAGCGGGCGAAGACGAGGCAGTCACGTGTTTCGCAAACACACAAACCAGAAGGGGCCTCCAGTGACCGGACCAGCTCCAATCTTGACATTTGTGTATTATGAAGAAGAATAGAGACCCAGCGAGACCTTTGCAGCACCGGTGCAATGGGAGAGGATCTGCACTGGTGAATTGACAACCAGAGCAGCTGTCTCGCCCGGTGAAACTTCTTGCCTCCTCCCGAAGTGGCTTGTGATTTGACGTGTCGATAAATCAGCCGGGATGTGCGTTGACACGAGCTGGCAGCTCCCGCCTGCCGCTCAGACGCTGATGTGAGCGGACAAACCTTATTTATTCCTCATCTGCTCATCAGCATAACCCAGTGGAGCATCTCCCTTTGTGCCTACACTTTAATATTGTTTTTCTTTTATGCAAATCACACCTCCAGTGACATAACTGCCCCCAATCTAAGAGAGATTGAGTACTCATAGTGGATTGTATAGACTTCTCCCTCCCTAAAGCGCCACAGCACAATTAGCCCGCCGAAACAAGGGACAGTGTGTTGAAACGGCTGATTGAAATGTTCAGCTCCAAACCCAATCATAACATCATTTATTATTTGCCCTTTTGGCGTCGAATTTCAATTAATATCCAAAATGCTTCTATCTGCTAAGCTGTCCTCTGATTGGCTGAACACCCATCAAATGGTTGCCATGGGGACATGTGGCCTTTGCTTTACTTCAGCCAAGTTACGTCAAAGTGCAGAACCTTTAGCAACTGCACTGATGAATGTCATGTGCACAAACCCTTTAATGAGAAAAACATATTTCTGCTGCAGAAATGAACTTTCTCCGGATAATGATGAGCTCATTATCATACAGGCAATCCACTGAAAATCTACATCTTTGTTATCAGCTGCCATGTTACTCTGCATTTCAATTTAGGCTATATACTTATATCATCTTTTAACATTTACTGTCACACAATAAGATATTAACTACTACTAATGCACAACAATCAAATGTTACTAAAATGAAAAGTAGGCTGCTTTGAAATAGGCTAGCTGTGGGGCAATAGATACAGACGGCATCTCTGGGATCGCCCATACATGGTCATTTTGGAAACAGTTAAAGTGATGAGCCTGTCTGTAAGTTACAAATTCCTCCCCTCTTTAAAAAGACCTTCGTAGTTTGCAAAAGTAAACGATCAAGCTCCTCCCCCTCCCTCCTGATTGGACCTGACAGGCTGGTTCACAGGAAAAGCTTGTCTCATTGGTCAACACAGGAGGATACTAGACTCTGATTAGGTGCTGTTATGCGAGAAGGAGGGACTTTGCAAAAATTGATTTACTTACTTAGCATCAAAATGCAAGATCAGGTGGTTGATTTTGCGCATTTGATAAAACATTTAAACTTCCAGACTATCACTTTAAGGGAGAAAACAATTTGGAGAAAAATCTAAACTTTCTCTAATTATTGAAAAACTACTGTAACAAATGCTGAATTATGAATATTGTTTTCTACTAAATGAAGATACACAGGCATGGAAAGGAGCAAAGTGGTTCAACAGCCCATAAATACATAAATAACGGATCGGGCTAATGCTAATGGCTAGCTCGCACGAGTTACAACTGCCGTTTTTTTCACTTCTACTGATCAATCTGCTGTGAGAAAATATCCATATGGTCCCGATTTACACTTGACTTTATTTATGTGTGATAAATAAGTTCATATTCTACCAGAAAATAGCTAAAAAGAGTGGAAAATTGTGTTTCTGTAAAGATTCTATTTTCCCCCTCGGCAAAGCCACGCCCCCTTCTATGACGAGATGCCGTCTGTATCTATGCAGAATTCATATACTGTATAGGCCTTCAAAATTTAGTTTCAATAATAGGTTAACCTGGAATATTCTGCAGTGTGGTAAAGTCCAATGAATAAATGTTCAGAACCTGACCATTATTTACAATCTGTATGCTTAATCCACCTGTAAAATCAACTAGAATAAATGGAAGGATACTAAAAAGCAAGAGACAGAGACTGACAGTAATATTTTTTTGTGTTTTCATTTATTAGTCCATTAATGAAAGTCTTCCAGCAAATGTTGTACCTGGTTGGAGAATTTAAACCAATAACAGACCAAAGAGCCAGTGAGATGTCAATTTAGTCACATATTTATTACATAAATATATAGTAAAATAGACCCGGCGACAATTACCATAAAAATATCTGCCTTTTAAAACCCTGACCATAAACAAAGAATTTGAAAAGTCACACACAGAATTGACATTTACAAACACGCTGATTGTCTGGACCTGTCAGAAGCAGCCCACAACAAAAACCTGACGTCACACCACCCACGGGACAAGGGACCGGGTCAGACAAATAAAGACGGTGGTGCTTTTGGGGGGGGGGGTCAGAAATGGGTTGCAGTTGGGAAGGAGGAGAGTGGGTTTGGCGGGGGCCCATGTGGGGGGGGGCGGGGTTGGGACAGGTCCAGGACGGAGGGGTGTGGCGGCGTGTGGGTGGTGCGAGAGGAGATCACAGTAGGTATTCGGAGCTTATTGTTACGCTTTTGTTTAGTTTTGAGTTGAGAGAGGTTTTTTTTAGCCCAGAGCGTTGCCTAAAGCTCGACGGTACGTCCTTGCATGCCGGTTGCCCCTGTGCTTTGTGGGGATGAATCCCAAATCTAGTGTTGGGATGAAAAAACAAAAACGGTCTTCGCTAGTAATGCGCGCCAGCCATTGTGTTGTACTGATAATTCACAATGTAAATCAATCATTTGCCACTAAGTCATGTATTGCTATAGTTCACCTTCTACACATTACATCTGTTTTTGCCACAGTTGTTCAAAGTCCCAGTAAAAGCTTGAAGAAGTTCTGGTGCTTCATCAGTCTGCACACCCATGATAAGGCAAGTCACGTCAGCTTATGATGTTGAACCATTTTAAACCTCTTAACCCTCACCTGCACCGAGTGTCTACAGGCCAGAGCAACGCCTCATTTTTGAAAGCTTTTTCCCGCCCCTTTTCTGTTGCTCTTTAGTCACTTTTTTGTCGGGTTTTGGTGACTTTTTCATCCTCGTTTTCTGTTCCTATTTTAAAGGGACTATACAGAGTTTAAACATTGACAAATTAAGTATTATCCCCCCCTACATGTTTCAACAATGTCCTGAATGAGCTCAGACCTGTTCACCACAACTGCCTCTAAAATCCTGCACTCAAAAAGGTGTTAATTCGGGTCCGAAGTGCCGTCATGCACGAGCTTAATATAGAAGCTGCAGTTACGCGTACGACCTGAGGTGGCAGTAGTGAGCATAAAATGGCAAACATGCATCTAGCCCCTTTAACGCCTTGTTTTCCAGGAAGCTTATAGATTTGGGTCAAGCCAAAACTGGAGAAAATGTGCTCTGTTCAGGTGGGAGTTAAGAGGTTAGAATATTTATAACTAACTTTTCCAAATAATAACTGTAACCACTCATTTGGTTTTGATAGTGGTCAAAGCTTTTGTTTTGTTTTGCTTGGACACATAAAGGTCATTCCACCGAGGTCAGAAGAATGGATCCAATCTCCCCAAATGGTAAAAACAAATTGGTTTCAATAAATACAATTATTTAGAGACTAGGTCAATAAACTTTAACACTTACTTCAGGTACAGGAAGCTAACTCAGAGTTGTTGCTCCCTTTTGGGTGGGACTGCCAATGCAATGGCTTTTGTGAGGTTGGGAAGTCACTCAGTATCAGACAATGGCGGCAGCACAAGACCTGCACTGTTCTGGGTCTTTGTGAAAGACTCTGTTAATGAAATCTGGTAGCAAGATTAAGATAGATCTGTCTCAATCCAAGATGGCCGAAGCCTTGACTTTTTTTAATGGTGAATGGCATGCTTCGACTGCACACTGTACTCTTCTGTCTGTGAGTTTGTGGCCCGGGGTGAACCTGATCTGTCTCCTCTGCTTTCATGCATTATTTTCATGTGGATCCACGCTGCCTTTGGTTTCACATTCGCAACCGCCGCAAAGTTTCTCACGCGACAAAAGCCTCTGTATAGGTCCAGTCTGTCTCTCTTAAAACGAAAATCTCTAGAGTTCACTTCATTCATAAACCAACAAGAAGAAGATCCTGTCTTTGGCACCTGCTAAACGCCGACCCAAGCAAGACCTGTCATGGCCCCTGAGTATCTCCTGTACACTCGCTATTTTCGTTTTATTCTGCCAGCAGCCTTTGCCGTCACAGTGAAGCAAGGGAACTCGGAAAAGGAGCCGTACAAAAAATATAAAAATCTGAAAGGACGTCATAGTTATTGTGGTGGTGGATGGTTATAGCTAGCTTTGCGGTTGTTGGTATCATAGGCTATTACATATACTCTTGTTTGATATATATATATATATATATCTGTTGCTGGTTGAATAGATTCTCTCCGAAGTCACGTTTGTGTGTGAGAAACAGACCAGCTGAACCAAGTCCTTGAGATAACCAGAGTAAAAAAAAAAATCCAAAGAAACAAAATAAAACCCAGAAAACTTCACAGATTTTTGAGGTTTTACCATTACGCGCCAATCTAAATGCACTGTCCAGACCATTTATATATATTTTTTAAGTCACGAAATGTAAACTGTTTCACAATGTCAACACTGCAGCGTTACGTTTCTTTTAATATTCATAGCAATGTGTTCACCGCAGGTGAGGATTGAGGCCACATTTGTTACATTATGGTACTGTGGACCGCAAAATAGACACTACAGTTTACATACAGTTGTACAACATATGTAATAATCGCTTTAGAAACACCTCCAAGACTCAACCGCTTCACAAGATTTAGAGACTTGTCCACCGTGATCTGCTGTTTTCTTCATAAGCATAGAGTTGTTGCTCAGTTTTTTTGAATATAGACTATATACATCGTGAATATGTACACTCAACCGAGTCTCTGTCGTAAACAGCGAGAAGGTGGTCAGAGTTACATTTCTCGGCGGACATCGGAGCCTTTAAAGAGGTGGTCGTTGGTGGGTTTTTTGCTGGTGCAGAATTATGTGGCTTGGACCTGCTACGGAGTGGAAAAAGTGTGTCAAAGACAGCTGAGAAGAGTTTCCGGTTTGCATTGGTTTCTGTTGTGAGTCGTATGTGCCAAAGAAGTTGACATTGTTTCTGTTGTTGTTTTGTTTGGTTGGAGATGCGTGAGGGACACAAGACAGACAAGCACATGAAAGGTGGGGACGGGGGAAGCACCCTTTGAGGCCGACTTGTCAAACCTGAGCAACCCAGTTCTTTCGCATAACCCCCCTAAAACAAGCATTGCATATATTAAGTTATGAGCGCGCATTTCTTCCATCTAGAACACCTTTAAATCGCACAATACCGATCAAATCTCTACTATAGTAGCTATAGCTTTACTCCTTATACTTCACTATTGTTAAATATACTAAATTTGGTTACATTCTTTGCTGTCTGTCGCA
Source organism: Gobius niger (assembly GCF_951799975.1). Taxonomy (NCBI): domain Eukaryota; kingdom Metazoa; phylum Chordata; class Actinopteri; order Gobiiformes; family Gobiidae; genus Gobius; species Gobius niger. Next base: position 16,871,605 of record NC_136870.1, on the reverse strand, counting down.
TGAATTCCTACCCGTTTAAAACAATGTCACCACACTGTAAAAAAAAAAAAAATCTGATGGTCAGTTATTGTAGTGAACAATATGCATAATTCGGTGTTATAAACCTACTTTCGGGATCTTCAGCAATTAAATTTAATATTTTAATAACCAGGGCATTCCTAGGTTACGTTGGAGTGCCGGGGCTAAATAAACATGCTAGAAATGGAATATAAGCCTCCAGTATTGCACAATTGCATGCTAAAAATATCCATGGCACCATTATAAACACATTTAGTGGACACTTTTCTATTCTATCATTGATGCAAAATAATCCAGGAATCTGCATGAATTAAGTGAAAACACTACTCCAGGTATACTTTTGATGAGGGAACAATATAAAAGTTATTAAAGTTAAAGTGATATGTCTTTCTTAAGACGACTGAATTTCTGTGTCCTGTTTTACTTCATTGCTAACTCACAGTATAAAACATAATGGCTTCAGGCTGTGTTCACATCGCACACTGTTTCGGCGATGTGATGGCATTGCAGACCACGTGATTTGCGGTATGGCTTAAACCATGGCCGTTTTCGCATGAATTAAAAGCCCACTAGCTATTTGCCACAATGTCGAATGTCATTGTGTCCTAAAGGCTCATTATAAATGCACAATCCGCTCACTCCTTACAATTGATGAAATCTCCAGGGATATTTGCCCCATCAGCTCAGCCTTTATTCATGCACTAGAACGTTTCTTGTTTGAGTTTGTTGTTATTGGCAGTGTACCTATATGAGTGTGAAATAGGTCCAATGTTCAGGTGGATGTCCTAACTCTCCAAGCGCTCATATTCTAATACTTTTATAATACAGTAATTGCCTGCAAAGTTCACCCCCCCAAAAAAAAAACTACAATATAGTCAACTTTAGCTTTTTACAGTGCGTGACATGAAATCTCTACATAGAACAGTCTAAGCAACAAGTAACACTGTATGAATAAAAAGCTGTCCACACAATAGCGGTGAGAGCTTTTTTTTTTGAGTACACATATATAATTTGGTGTTTCAAAGGTAACCGTATAAAAACTAGGCGTCCAGAGACATTAATGATAAATGGGCCTTAACAGTCATACCACTGCTCAATTTTGCGATTTGTTCCTTTTCGTGATCCTATACCTGATGATTTCGAAGAGTTGTTTTGCATCGCTTCATTATCTCCACTGACGCCGTTTGTAAGTGACATGAATACGCTGTGTGTTTTTTTTAAATATATATCTACGGATTACTCTGGGGATCGGCCCGGACAGCAACAAAAACCCCCGACGACTGTGCAGCATGCATTTCTCCTCTACAAAAAATCCTCTTGTTGCCCGGTGAAGCGCGCTGTAAAAACCGCGCCACACAACAGGAGGCAACGACAATCAATAAGGCCATCATTTGGAAAGAGAAAGATAATCACGCCTCGAACCGCAACCACGACGGTAATCTCTGCTCTGATAACAATTTGTCCCATGTTCGTCCAATTCGCCCCCCCCCCTCAGCCCAGAGAACACTTAATGAGTTACATTCTTCAAAGGTAATAGTAGCAAAGTATGCGACTTGTACCAAAGCGCTGCGGCCTAAAAAGGTGCTTACGTTTTTTGTGTTGAGATACGTTTTTTTTTGGAAGGTTGAAGGTTTAAGGGGGGGGTAAAATAAGCAAAGCAGGTCAGATATCAGCGCCGCACGTACACATCATCCATACGCACCACAGGAACAGAGAGAGAACACATGCGCACACCTATGTACATGCACAGCCGCGATGTGGTAGCCATGCGGAAACCATTCAGTATGTTACAGCCAAGTAAGCACACTGGAAAACAGGTTTGTGGACGGAAAGCTCCGACTAAATGGGGAAGGGGGGGGGACGGTAAAAGACACTAGACTAGATAAAGTATTTGTTTATGGCAGACCTGGATATTGCTGCTGGCACTTTAAGAAAAAAAGAGTATATAATAATGATCTGGAATCTGACGGACAATATTGGCTTTTTAAAAAATGTTGGTGGTTGTTTTTTTTTTTTTTTTTACGTAGTGCATCACTAAAACTGAGCTTCCCATCCGGACAGAACCAGACTAAAAGCATGAATGGATGTAAGAGCTGGAAGGGTGAGGTACCATCATCCTGACTGAACAAAAAAATAAAAAGAGGGGGTAAAAAAAATGAAGACTCAAGAAGACAAAAAACATGAACTAACAATGTTTTTTTTTTTTCCATCTAAGGTTCATCATAATTTATTAGAAAATGTTCTTTTACCTGAGAGAATCCTTCAATATCTTTCTTGACCCAGTCACAATAAGTGGTCTGTGTGGGGCGTGCGCGTGGATCGGTGCTACAGTCGGGAGGGGCCAGTGCTCTCTGAGTTTTTGTTTTTTTCAATCTGAAGATTAATGGTGTCCGTGAAGGGTAGGAAGACTTGATTAGACTGAAAACACAGCCTTCACTTGCTTATTGCACTTCATTAAAAGCTTATAAACTTTACAATTTGTTGTTGAATGTCGTAGCCTAGAGGCCATTTTCTAATAATGGATTAAGCTAATTCAAATGGTGCAAAAGGCATTTGGCATTTGGTGCAATTTCATTTTCTAAGTACTCTTATCAACCATGATTCTTCCATTTACAATGGGGTTGGTTGGGGGTAGTCAAAGTGCTTCTTGTTTAAGTGCTTTAGAAGAACAGGGGTTCAGCAGGTTGTCTTGTCAGTGGGGGTATTTTTTTTAATATAAATTCTGATTGCAAAGACGTAAACTGGCTACAAAACGGGCCCACTGATCGACATAACCCACCGTGGAAATTACATTTCTTAGTCGGGTCATAGTCTAAACATTAAAGCTTCTCATGAATGGGTTGTGGAAGATTTTGATTTACGGGGTTGCTGAGACTTTTAGATTCAAAGTCGGACACCCGCTGTTGAGAGCACTGGCAAAAAGAGACCCCCCCCTGAACGACAGATACACGCGCACACGCGACTTTCTGAGCAGTTTACAAACATCTCGTATTCTCCACAAAATCCCCAGTTCCCCTCCGACTTGTCGTCAGGACCCGGACTGACGGGTCGAAGCGTCAGTCCAGACCCTTGCCCCAGGACAAAGTAGCAAGGGTCTTTGCTTTTTTTTTAGGGTCAAAGAACCTCTAGAATCTCCACCAGGCCCCGATCGGATTTGGACACTGGCTCCATGTGTCAACAATGAGGTTTTGCCACTCGGAGGGAAATTGCATAGACATCTTGCTACTTGCATGTCTTCATAAACTTTACATTTGGCATAGGGGAGGGGGAACCGAACACAACCATAACACCATAAAACAGCACAGACAATCTCTAACCCTTGTCCAATGTGTCAACATGTTAGAACAAAACATGATCAGAACATCCATGGAGCATTTATGGAGGAGCCAGTCTAGAAAACTCTCACATGCACAGATTTGTCATTTGAAATAGTAATACGCCCAAAAAGGCAACAAACCATGATCATTTTAAAAGGAATTGATGTAAATGCCAATATTACATGGTTGTGGTAACCCCTGAAGGGAAAAGCAATTTCCAATATTAGCGAAACTGCTATGTAGACACAAGTACAAGCAGGTATATGTAGTGTTTAGTTTGTCTACAATCCAATATGGGAGTCATAGACATGAAACAGGAGCCCACCCCTTAGCCGTATTTTACACAGTTGCTTTTAACAATAGCAGTGAGTGAGATTTTCTAGATGGCTCCAAATGAGGCAGTGGTGGTCAAAAATGGGGAGCGCTTTCCACCTGAGACAGAGCCGTGCAGCCAGCAGCCTGGTCCTCCCGACATTCATGCCTGTTTCACCTGCTTACGATCCGCGTCTGTGTGATCTATTAATATGCCCCCGTACCCCTGCGACCCCTCCCCTACTGCGCCCTACTGACCTTTCTGCCACTGTGGCCGCTGGCGGCACGGCGCCCCGTGCTCGGCGAGGAAGAGGACTTGCTGTATATACTATGATTTTTTTTTTTTTCTTTCTTGACATTACACAGACTAGTGCCACTGCGACAACATGAGGGATAAGAAAAAAACTGATCTCTTTACAAACGAGAGGAGGCACAGGTTTTCGTCATGCAGTGTAGTGAGAGTGCGCACATACATAGAGACAAATGTATGTAAGCAGACATCTTCAAGCTACATGACTATCAGGATGGAGCGGATGAGTTCACTGTAGTATATATATATCTTGGTACATTTGAGTGTTCTGTAGGTCTGTTAAATCATTTTTTTCTGTATTTACATCCTTGGTTATGGCCAAAAAAAACAAAAAACAAAAACAAAAATGGAAATCAAAAAAACAGAACATAGAAAAATACATACAACATCGTATTGCACCTTGCAGGCGGGCAATATATTTCTCAGTTTTGTAGGTTGGTTGGTAACGTCTATGTGACACCACTATATTGGTTTTGCTGGTGTGTGGAAGTTATATAGGTTTTGGGGTGCCGGGCTCAGGTCCAGGCCCCTCCTGTCAGCTACATTCAATACCAAAAAACACTCAGACATAATACAAAAGTCACTGCCTCTATCCAGCTACGGGACATTCACATTTAAAGGTTTTTTTTTAATGGACTATAATCTACTATCCGCTGTGCCTTGAAACGGGGACGGCTCCAATGAATGCGTCCCCCCTGCCCCCCTCACCCCAATTCTAGAAAAGGTCCCGTAGCTCGAGAAAGGCGTCCTCTTTTGTAACTTGCACTGATGCGTACAGACAAGCACGTATTATCTGAACATAGACATTTTTTTTTTTAATATATGCATTTTCGCACTTGTACATGTGCCTGCAAAATATGACTCCTCCCAAGTTCCTTTGAGTTTTGTGTTGTGTGAGGTATGATAAGATTGTGTAACTTTTTTTTTCTTTTTTTTTTAAAGTATTTTTTTTTGCATCATTTTTTTGTGTTTTGCATTTTTAAACTTTTCTTTCCAAAGTTGTATTTCATTAAAAAAAAAACGACGAACAAAATATAAAAGAAAAAAGAAAAAAAAAAGAGAGAGAGAGAGAGAGAAAAAAAAAAGTTTCCTGTTTTTGTTGGTTGAAAATTTCCACCTGATAAAAGGGGACGGATAACTGGACAGACACACAGACAAATCAGTTGGCTTATCAACACAAACTACAGATGTGAAAAAGAAGTGAAATAGTTTTTCTATGTTACACTGCACGCATGGTCAAAAGTGACTACAGCGGTATTTTTTATCTTTTACACAGAGCAGTTTTAAGCATCAAAAAACAGAAAAAAAAATAAAAATACGAAAACAATGATGAATGAAAAAAGCTTAATCTCCAATCTTTTTTTTGTTCAGGAGTCTTTAAAAGTCATCTTTTCATTTTTGTTTCATGAATTTATAATCATTCCTTATAGCTTTTTTCTTTTTCTTAATCAAGCAGCATCGTCACCCCGACTGTCGCGCACACATACCCAGTCAGCTCGCAACAACAAAAGGACCGAAAGCTTTTCTCTCATACAGTTCTTTTACAAAGATGTGTGTCAAAACCTGCATCTCTGGAATCTCTCCTTGCTTTCCTCGTTGACTTTTTTCTTCTCTTTAGACATTTTTACTCTCCTTTTTGGAAGGAGCTGAAGGGGACGTTGAGGGGTTGTCAGCTGTCAGTGGGATGCGCTGTGTGGAGAAGAAAGCGTACATAATATTCCTGCGCCTCCCTTCTCCAGTTAACGTCTTCACAACCATCTCACAGTCGCACCCACGTCAGTAATGGCAGTGAGGGTTTCTTTTTTCAAGCCCTCTGCATTTTTCACTTTTTTTGTTTTCCAAAAGAATCCTTAGTCCCAAGCGCTCGTCTTGTACTTGGGCAAATTCTCGCTCTCCGTCACCACTTGTTTCACATTCATTCGCTTATGGCCAGCCTTGTCTCACAAGGAAAATGGCCCGGGTTTTTGGGTTGGGATCAATTCTTTTTTGGGGGCTAAACTGCATATTTGAGTCGGTGGGGAATAAGAGAGGGTAAAAAACGAAAAATGGAGCAAAGGTTGAGACAAACAGGAAGGAAAAGAAGAGAGACCTCTCTGCCCTTGGATCCAATTATTTGTTGGAATACTGACTTTGACAGGTTTGGGTCTGGGCCCGCAGGAGCTGCTCTGTTAAACAGAGCAGACAAAGATGCCTGTGAAAGGGTCACATGTGCAGGCATCTGACGATTGGTTTTTTCAAAGTGATTTGTGTTGGGGCAAAAGGTTAGGATTGCGGTAGTGCAAAAACCTCCACACCAGCCTGGCTGAGGAGGGCTCACATCAGAGGGGGAGGCTTGAGGACCTGGGTGTGATTCGATTTGACGCTAGAGTTGTGCCGTTCCACTTTCCTCAAAGATCTGTGAAACTGAAACTGTGAGGAGCAGCCATCTTTGAATCCACACTGGTGTCTTCTGAGAGGTGCACAATAGCCATCTTTAAGTGCTCAGTATCTGCTTGGCATTGAGAATAAAACAATTTCAGTCTCATTTTTCTTTCTTTGTCCTGTTCCAACGCAGTGAGTGGTAAACCCAGTTAGTTTTGGCTTGGCCCCAAGAATCGGAATGAACAGAGTGGCCTCTCCTGATGAAATTATACAGTAATCTGTCTTTTGTGTCTGCTTCCAGAGTACTGCCTGGATATTAACAGTGGACCTGCAGTTATTGTAGTGAGCACCGGTGAAACGTGAAGACCAAAAAAGCTTCTGCTGAGTAGTAAAAAATAGGACAGTATCCAGTGGCTGATCAGAAGTGTACAGGAAGATGTTCAAGCCATTTCTATGCATTTCTATTCAAGTGGGCGTGGCCTTGTGGGTTTGAGTTCCTCTAGAATCTTTCGTAGACGGGTGTCACTGGGTGGGGCATCCACACTGTCCTTCTGAGACGGGTGTACGGTTATATCTCCAACAATGACGCTTGGTCCCACATAAAAACAAAAACACAAGCCAAATGTATGGGTACCATACCCTTGCTGTCTGGGGTATGGCCGGCCCTCCTGTCTTCAGTGGTATCACATTAAACCAGCACAAAAAGTGTGTGTACTGTGTGTCACGCTGGACTGGTGCGTGTCGGCTGAGGGCGGCTGCCCTGTGTCCACAGAGGTGAGGTAGTGCCGGACACCACAGCCTGGGGGTGTGTCTGCTCTGAGGTAAATGTAGTAGCCTTCTTGGCATTAGCCTGCACTCGGCGAGGCCCGCGGTTTAAAGGCATGAGTGATGAGCCTGGACGGGCCACACCGAGAACCCTGCAGGTACGGGCGTATACAGACACCGCTGCTCTGCTGCAGTGTGTACAGTAAATGAGGCATTCTCGTTACTCTGAGGTGATGCTGTTTGTTTAGAAGAGATAGAGAAGAGTGTAACATGAGCTCTGCCTTGCTGCTGCTGCTGCTGTCTAAGCCCAGGCTGTGTGAGAGTCAGCATAGATTTACTCTGACCCTGGGCTCTGCATCTGAGACCAGCTATTAAATCTTATTTCCACACTCCTCCGCTCGCCTCCTAAGTGTCTCCATCCCTCTCTCCTCTCCCTCTTCCTTTAGTGCCTCCTTGAACAGAGAAGGACTTAATTGTCATTCATAAGATGCTCGGCTGCTGGCAAAGGCAGCGAAGGCAATGACAAAGCAGGTCTACTTACTTCTATATGTGTATGTGTGAGTGCCACAGGAGACGGTCCAATGACACATGTGAAGGTAGATATGGAGCCAAGGTTTGCAAGTAGATAACACAATTTCATAAAACTGGAGGAGCTTTGTAAAGTATAGCACCAGTTGACATATATTTGAGAGGTTGAGGAGCTCCATATCAGCTGTAACGGCTCAGATATAGATATATATATATATATATTGGGTAGATTTGCTTTTACAGCAGCCACGGTATGACAAAGCTCAAATTTTCAACGTGCAGTGTTGGCTGAATGTACGTGAATGTACGTGTGCGCAGTTATGACTGTGTATTCTCCATTTTGTCTTAACACTTCAGACATAATACTGAGTGGTGCTGGTCAGCATGGAAGCTGGAGACATGGGTATATATATATATAAAAAAAAAAAAAAGTTAGGTGATGTATAAAAACACTAAGACAAACCGGACGGGGTGAAGCAGTCGCCTGTTTAGAGGGACTTAGGTGGAATTTCGTTTATGTTTGCTTTGTGTATCTGCTTTCTTGGCAAAAATGGCTACAACTCGGACTGAATAAGACATCATGCTTAGACAGAAGGGCCCCCATTTTGGGATTTTAAAAAACGGGCAGCGTAAAAAGGAGGAGGTAAAAACAAAAGCCCTGTAGTTTGACTCTCTCTTGCTGGTGAGTTGTAGATTTGTTAGATGTTCCAGTTTCAATATCACTTGTATATATTTGCTGCGATTCCTTGCCGTGGGACTCCCCCTTATTTTTTTTTTAAAAACAAAAAAATGTCGGCCCTTCTTTCCCGATCTTCCTGTTTTAGCCTCTTTCCCTTTCGGATGCGTTGTGATGGTTTATTTTTTTTTCCGTTTGTGTTTGTCAAACTTCCTGGTCCTCGAATACTTCCAGGAAGAGGGGCGGGAAGAGTTCGTTGGGACACTCCACCTTCATGTGCAGGAAGCGGCTGGCGTGGCAGGCCCCGATCATGCGCAGGTCCGTCACTTTCATGAGGAGCTTAGGCCAGAAGTGGGGAATGTTGTGCTTTCTGTAGTTGATGTAGTGCTCGAACGCTAGCAGGAAGGTCTCCTGGCACTTCTCAATCTTGTCCGTGCACGTGAGGCCCGAGCGGTCTGCGGGGGGAGAGAGAGAGAGGGGGGAGATAAGGTGAAGATGAAGGAGGTCATTGCAACGTATGCTCGAAGACAAGTCATAGATAGTACTGTTAGGAAGTAGAGCATTTGTCAGGGTTAACTTAAAAATAAAACTAATCAAGAACATTGCTCTCTTTGTATGTTTGTTTGTATGTTTAAAGCAGTACTACGTAACTCATGCCCCTAGAGGCCATAAGCGCCACTGCAGGTGTCGTAGCAGGTTACGTTTTTTACTCATTCATTGTCCGTGAGAGTAAATACTACGCTGACAGAAAAGACAACGGGAGAGAGGGATATTGTACATCCTACTACACGATGGAGATAATTTTGTTTCACTCAAAATTGGCTGTAAATACTGTTTAAGTGGCGCTAGCCCGCAGCTAGCTTTGTCCGTTAGCCTGTTAGCTTCTTCTTCGTGATTCCATTAGTGTGTATTGGCGGCTCCGACCCGTAGGCAGCGAAGTTGCAATTGTGGTTTTCTGGCCAGAGACACCAGGGGGAGATGAATCATCCCATTAACACTTGTATTACCCCCAGAAGGACTAAATATGTATTAGATGTATTAAGGTAAACAAGTTACTTAGTACTGCTTTAAAGAGACTAGATGCAAGTTGGTCATTTTTATACTCACTACTGCCACCTCAGGTCTTGCACGTAACTGCAGCTTCTATATTAAGCTTGTGCATGGCGGCACTTCGGACCCGAACTACTTTTTGAGTGACAGTGCAGGATTTTAGAGGCAGTTGTGGTGAATAGGTCTGGGCTCATTCTACGCATTAGGACATGGCTGGAAAATACGTAGTTTCAACATTTTTAAACTCCTTATAGTCCCTTTAACTTTTGTGAATAAAAAGGCACCTTCAGAATGCGTACATCTATCTTGTTATTTCCACCTCTTGCCATACTTTTGTCATTTCTGGTGCACTGACATTTCCAATCCCAAACACTTGCCGCACTGCTCTCTTTTCGAGAGGATATTGCACAAGTGTTGCCGATAAACGCGGAGACAGTATGTTATGGTCGGTCTCCGCATATGTTTTACATGACTCAATCACAGAGGACTGCGGTACCGCCCGGTGTGAACACAGAGACTCAGACATCTCAACCCAGACGTCCTGCGCTGGAGTCTGGAGCGCACATGGGGCACATTCTTTAACCGCGGCACAACCCAAGCCACGCTCAAGTCAAGTATTAAACAGGTGATTTTCTTTCAAATATCCCACAACAGCTACACATGCCTGCAGCTGCATTAAAAAGTACTATTCTAATTGGTCACACATCGAAGTCTGGACTGGATGACAAACTGCCTGAGTGTAGGAATGCATCATTACCTGGCACACATCGGGGGTTACAACACTTTGGCAAAAATTACAAAGGAATAAAGACACAGGCATCAAACCATATGGTGTCACTCAGACTTTGAACAATGAAAAGACAACGGGGAAGTGCTCGCCATCATTAGGCAGAACTAGACCCACCTGAACTCATGAGCAGCACGGCCTGCAACAGCGCCACCTCTGTGTCGTCCAGGTTGAACTGCGCCAAACTCTTGCCCAAATCGAAGATGGCGTCCGACACCACGCCCAGACCTCCGTTCTTGAGCTGCTCCCTCTTCACAGCCATCTCCCCGCTCAGCGTCAGGGTCTCGCTCTCCGGGTCGTAACGTATGGCGGCTCTCAAAGACATGATCTCCATGCAGCAGCCCTTCAGCAGGATGATCTGGTCCTCACAAGGCAGCTAAAAGGACATCAGTGTAACTTATTAAACATGGGAAGAATCTTTGATATCCCTCTAGGCGCAGATTACCTCCATACCTCTTCGACCCATACTGCTGCAGTGGAAATCAGGCTGAAGTTTTAATGTTATGTTGATCATTTTTGGTGCACTTACTGTAATGTAATATACTGTTGATGCACAAAATGCATATCCAAATTACACATGATGGACCCAGTATAATCTAAACAGAGTTAAAACACTAGTATGTAAAGCAGGCTTACTTCAAAAAGCATTTATATGGATTTCAATCTGAAATGGGAGCAATCAGATCACCCTGTTGGAAAGCTCCTTTTATTTGCCCAGCTTTATATTAATACCTAACTTTGCCTATTCAAACACCTTTATTTAAGTAAGCCTTCATAAACTTATTAGAGATTCCGCCGGGGCGTCTGGGGGGCGGGCTGTGAAGGCGAAGGGCGCAGAATAAATGAAGGCGGGTCGGAGCTTGGCAGAGGTGAGCGGTGAGGATGATTTAAGGAGAGAGACGGGAGAGCAGCGGGTTCAGGACGAGCCGTCGACTCTGCCCTGATGAGCCCACATTATAAGTAATACCGGCGCCTGATTTACATGGATATGAGAATGCGGCGAAAGCGGTTTGATTAAATCGACAGACTTGGTCTATTAGATCTTTATTTCTCCGCACACAACGGCTGAGTGGATTAATTGCCTTTCATCGGACCTGATTTGTCATGTTAATTTGTACCTTGAGGCCACGCTTGTATACAGTACAGTAAACACCTACGATACATTTATGGCGGGGACAGAAAGCAATGCATTTATATCTTGCAGGTGGAAGATTGCTATCAGTAATTACTGCAGCAGAATGAACAGGGAGGGAGGGGAAGTTTCAGGCTTTTTTTTTTTCATAAATATTGAAATGGGTGTTTGCAAAATGTAATCTGGTGCATGTGAAATAAAATGAATAATTTAACAAGCATAACCGTTTCATTAATGGTTATGCTTTAAAATGAAATTACATTATTTTATAGGTTTTAGAGGAATGTTATGTGATATACTAGATGATGGAAGTAGTTCTATTTACAGGTTGTGTTTTGTGTTATTGATGTTTGAATGATCACACCTGTTAAAGGCAAGAGCTTTTGTAATGTGTGTGTGTCAGTCACCTCCAATATTGTTTGCCTAAAAATGTTACTAAAAATAACCTTTGGCAACGTAATAACATAGTCCTAGGGTTTCTTGGTTCTTTTGTCAAGAAAATACTGTAAGTATGAATAATAGGTGCAACGGGCGTGTCCAAATACAGGCAAAACTAATTAACTTTAGGTTTAAGACCATATGATCAAATATGGTCCCTGCCTTTTTCACGCTGTAATTTCACTTATTTCACTACGCCCTCCAAAACCAACACATATATCACCACTTAGCACAATTGTTCACCAATAAAACGTGTGAGTTGGAAAAGTAAAATAGGGTAATGAGATTTTGAACACAATTGTGCATAACATTAATATCTTCCCTGCATTAGAGTCATCTGTCACTGTCTTTGAACATTTTTATTTATTTGTACCGGAAGCCTAAATAGACAGTTCATGTATTTGAAAGAAATCTGGCTCTCGGATGGGTATCAACCGTTTATTATAGTGTGGATGTGCTTCCTATCTCTGGTTCGTTCCCTCCCTCTCCAAACACACACTGTCCTTGTCGCTGCGCAGAGCCTGATAATTATCCAATCAGAAAAGGTCTCATTATGAGTTGCGAACATAGTGATTACAAGGTATGGGCCCAGATAAAGAAAACACAATCACGAGATAATCCTCTGAGAAGAAAGCAACTGCTACTTCACAAAGAGGGAACACACACCATCATCGTTTCTACAAAGTTGCATTATTTCTTTTAGTATTTTTTGTGAGGGATCACTGTGATAAAGCGACACATGCTGAGAGTCATAGTTGCATTAAACTTGTGGGTCTATGGGTGATGTTGGTAATACATCCAAAATGATTGTCTTGTTTTGAACTCAATTGGAAAGACAAATGTGCAAATGTTTTCTTTTTTATCATGTCTTATATCATGAGGTACTCTATGTAATTTAGGCAGAGCAGTGCGGTGTATATCAGAAACTATAGTAGGCTGTAAAGAGTGTGTTTGCTGCTATAAAGAGAGAAAAATGATCCCATTAACATGTATCTATGGGAAACAATGGGTTTATCAGAGAGGGGCTGATTCTAGCCCAGTGCCATCTTGGGGACTTACATCGTCCATATTATTGCGTTGGGAGACACATCTGTGTGTAGCTGCAATTGTGTTTTCAGCTAACCTTGCAATAACCTTATCTCATAGTCTCATGTGAATAACATAATAAACAATAATATACAGTATTCTCTAATGTCATATTTTTGATGGAAAATTAACCTCTCAGCCACCGCCTGAGCCGAGCGCATTTTCTCCAGTTTGGCTTTATCCAAATGTAAAAGCTTCAAACAATAAAAAAAAAAGCATCAAAACAGCGACAAAAACGAGGAGGAAAAACGCAACGAAAATGCAACAAAAAAGGCACAAAAAAGTGACAAAAAAGTGACGAAAATGTGACAAAAGTGGAACCAAAAAGCTACAAAAATGACAAAAACGCAACGAAAAAGTGACAAAAAAACATGATGATAATGCAACAAAAAGCGACAAAAAACATGCTAGAGAAGCAACAAAAAAGTGCCAAAAACGTGAGGATAACATGACAAAAAAAATAAACAAAGACAAAATAAGCAATGAGCAAGCAAAACAAATGGCAAAAAAGAGACGAAAAGCAGCTGATCGAGAAGCTTTTAGATTTGAGTAAAGCCAAACTGGAGAAAATGCACTCGGTTCAGACGGGGGTGAAAGTTTAACCACTGGAAGTAACATAAGAAGAAGGAGAAACAAATTTCTCAGTACTTCAGTATTTTTGGTGGCACCTCATGCACATCTGGGTTTGTGCACCATTCAGTAATGTTGATACAAAATAATCTAATCATAATCTTCCACCTTCTGCATAAAATCCCTAAAATGTACATGTAGTGAATTTCAGGCAGAAAATAATTGGATGAAAAATGTGTTATTTTGTCATCTAAAGCTCATCATATCCACAAATGCTCGCGGCAGCTGTTTCCAGTTTAGATAAAGTCCTTGTATGGCTGACCCTTCCTCGAGCACACAACTGCACCTCGCGACATAAAACAGTAACTCCCCCCTTTATGCGGCGTATTTTATTCACCTCTGAGAACATGGGCAGTTTTTTGGCAAAGTCGACGACGCGTGTGATGGCGGGAGTGATGATCTTGGTGAACTCGCTGAAGGCTTCCAGATCCACCTTGTCTCCGTCCGACGAGGGGGCAATGGGGGACTGGCCAATTTTCTCTGGCTGTATGGAAAGAAAAACAAAACACCATAAATTTAGGACATAGAAATAAAGGCTCCGCTTGACAAGACGGAGGTGAACTGCGGAGATAAAGCCAAGGCTAATGGTCAGAATATATGGAGCTGTACATTTTAGAGGAGATTATTAAAACAAGCTACGATCCGATGTTACTATTGTAAGCGTTTTAAGAGTACAGAATTATAGACACGGCTATCAAAGTGACTCAGAGCTTATAGGAGGATTTAGAGGAGGCAACAAACCCCCTTTTAAACTTTTATGCCCTTTTCGTTGTCTCCTGCAGAGTCCGGACAAGCCTTTTGGAAGACAAATTAAAAGCAATCTATCAGATAAGGGAGCAGTTAGTGCTTTGTAAGAGGAATGGGAGGTGTCAGGGGAGAGATAGCACTTTCTCAAAGAGTACTGCATTTGGAAAGTTCAATAGTACTTTATTACTATTGTGTGTGTGTACGTGTCTGTGTATATAAAGTTATGGAGGGCAGAGAATGAATGATGCGGTTCGCCTGTGCTGTAAATAGAGCATATGTGAAAAGGCCCGGTCATTATTTCAACTGGAATAGGAGAGTATCGGGATAGTTGACTTACACTAAGGTCATCATCAATAATAGAGGAAGAGTTAGTGGAGACAAAAAGGGTTGATCCCAAACCAAGATGAATTAACCAGTGACTGTGGAGAACACCTAGCTTTTTGTGTTCATCAGGGCTTTCCTAAAATAAATGACCTACAGCAGGGGTAAGAAAGTTTTTTTTAATGTATTGTTTTTTCTTTTAGTTCAAGACTATTTTCATTGTAGATTCTCACTAAAGGTTGAAATAGCAGCCTTTTGCTTTGATTTACTGCCTTGCATTTTCTCGTTGAGCTTCCCGATGTCGTCATGGAAATGGTTTTGACTTCACAGACTCTTATCATATTCATTTTTTGTGTCATGCATAATCCCACGTGTTCATTCAGAGTTCAACCTCCAAACCCCCGCCTTAACCGAGCACATTTTCTCCCGTCTTTGGTCGCTATTTTGATGCTAGTTGTGTTTTTTTTGGGTCATTTTTAGTTGTGTTTTGTTGTCAATTTTTTTTTATGATTTTTCCAAGAAACTTTTAGATTTGGGTAAAACCGATCTGGAAAAAATTTACTCGGTTCAATGCCGCCCAGGGGCAGACTGTCCATTTACCACCTGATTATAATGTGTTGTTTATATCCCGATCTCTTCTTTTGTCAGTGCCCTCTGCTGGACACATGTGGAATTATTTCCTTTCTTTATTTAAGCTGCCCTCTAGTGGCTGGAGGGAGCACTCTGGTTATTTATTTAAAAACTCATAACTCCGTACAGGAATGGGCTAGAGACTAACTTTATTTTTTGACATACTCAGAAATGCTCTACAAATTAAATAATTTGTAGACCCCTGACCAAGTGGAATGGTCTGCCAGGAAATTTCAAAAATACTGACAGACTTTCCCACACTTTTACATTTCACTTCAACAGGTAAGCTATGTGATCTCTTGTTTGCATAATACTATTTCTTGGGGGCCAGAGGTTCATAGTATATTGCCAAAGCCTTCAGCCTTGATTTTGGGATGGAACAAAATTATTGCAATATTTCTTTCATGCTGCGCAGCCCAACTATTGGTGATACTTCTCTGTTCAATCAGCCCAGTCTATGCACCCCACATACATCACTCCGCCGGTCCACTACTTTTTACAACCTTTTTTTTTACAACCACTTTTGACAGATACAGACCACTGCAGATTGGGAGCAACCCAGCGAGAACTGCAGTTTTTGGAGTTACAAATCCACAATCTGTTCCACAAATCTATTACCCATACTTCCAGATCCACGTTTAGGCCAAGATGTTACTTATCGCCAAATCCACTAAACAGGTGCAATGTAGAAGACATCATTTGTACCATTCAATTGTCGGTGGTCAAAATGTCGAGCCAAATCAGTGCACCGTTTATAGACTTATGATAATTAGAGAATGAAAGATACAACTGTGCAATGTGGTAAATAGAGCATACGTCAAAAGTCCTAGTCATTATTTAAGCCAGTATAGAAATATTCAGCTCACTGGGGCTCATCAATAATAGTCTGTGGGGAGAAAGGGGTTGCGTAAAGGAGTGCAAACTGCAGCCAATTATCTGCCATGCAACCACAGAGCTATTATGGAAAATTTAAATCACTGAAATAATAGCGACGATGGACTGCTCTGGGTGTCACGCGAGGGCCAAGACAAAGCTTTGGTTTTCAGCACAGGAGGTCAGCGCCGTTTTGTGGTACTGAAGAAAAAAATGGCTCCCCAGAGGGAAAAAGATCATGCAATTTAAATAATACAAAAAATCACAGGAGGCTGATGACAGAATGGTTAAGAAGCGCTTTTAAAGTTTCCCTAAAGCACAGCGCAAAGGTGGCAGACGTCAGAATGCCTAAAGGGAGATTATACAAATAAAAACTAAAGGACACTTTTATCAAGACAGGTGCTAAATAGTGAGTCCAAGCTGGGAAATAGCAATTCCCCTTTTGTGGCCATGTTGAGCCTAATTTACCATTTGAATTAGCGTGTATTACAAATGTGATATATAAGTGAGGGAATGCTGCGAGAGCAAAAATATACAAATGACTGATCCATTTCTGCACATGGGCAAACGCTTGGAAAATGACCCTCTGCCCAAGTACGCCTCTGATCTTGTGGAGGTAAAACTATAAGGAGGTCTATAGGCTCTCCAGCACTGGTCCAGTGGCCCTTCAGATCATTTTGAGGAACATGACTGCACCAGCATATCTAAACAATCTACTACAACACCATCTCATGACTAAACCCCCATCTCATTCACTGTTTTGTTGTACACTGTTATGTACTGCATAATGACATCTAACACAGTTTTCCTGTTACTTTACTCATCCATATGCCTCTTTCTGCTTTGAGTCCGTTATCCTATGTTTAGATTTGTTGTGGGATTTTTGTGGAGAGTATGAAAACTATATATTTTTGGAAACCTTATGGTGTAAGCAATGAGATTGTCATTTGGAGAAATTATGCAATATACAATTTTACCATTAGAGTAAATGAGGAGTTCTGGTCGTCGCTACGGTAACTCCATGAAACATATGACAAGGGGTTCATTGACTTTTTTTGGTTAGAATGACCTAATGGAATTTTCTGCCAAATTTCTTACATTTCTGCCAAACAAAGTTTTTCACTCCCCTGTTCGTTCAGTTAGTATCATACATTTTTTTCCTACATATCAGAGCAAATGGAATTGTTTTTCTGATTGCTTATTTAATAAAATTTCAAAAATGTGTGGTTTTGATGCTCTCCACAAAAATCTGGCGAAATTACCTAGTGAACCAGTCATGCACAGGCTTAATATAGAAGGTGCAGCTACACGTATGACCTGAGATGGCATTAGTGAGTATAAAATGGCAAACTTGCATCTAGCCCCTTTAAATTATGGATTTTTTATAACAAGTTAACAAAAGTTATGAATAATTAATAGCCCTCCTACTACATTTTTTCCACATCTCTCTCCAAGTCCCGTTGGTATAAGAGGCTTTCCATTCATATGCCCGCCTTCGCTATAATCACATATATGAAGACCCAGCCATGATAAATCAATATTTTCTACTATAAGGGCAGAACCTCGCTGCATACGGGAAAGTCTTTAAAGTTTGTGGTTGGAATTCCGGCAAGCCGAGCGGTCCATCTTGCATAACATCGCTGGAAAATTATAAACTTGAGTTCGCGACCTATAGGGAATCCGCGTGATTGGGAAAACTATCCGATTGTTTGCGCTCGGCCTGGAGTTGCAATGGGGAATAGGATTTAAGAGCGGAGAAACGTAAAGAGGAAAACAAAGTTAGGGAGAGACCCTAGCGTTGTCAGAGTTAGTCAATATCAAAGCTGGATGGGGTCGTGCCAAATTATACACTATGTAATACACGGAGGAATTTGATGTTCCCAGATTGTTTTTGCAAAATGCATTAAGAAAACTGGGCGCTGTTTGAGCTTTTATACGTATAAGTTTAATAAGACAGCGATGACATGTCGTCCAGCACAAAGTCTGTAGGATTGCTCTTAGTCGATGCAGACACATGTCAAACAAATCTGGATGTTATGGAAATAGGCCTTGACCAAAACTTTGCATAAAGGACATAAGTGTGTATATAGGCTCAAGATGCAAATACCGGACTTGCGTCACGAAAACACCCCGTGGTTGCTGATATTGAATTCAGAACGTAGGCAGAAGTTCATGTTTGTTTTCATATATATATATAGCTTTGGGACAGGACCCTGGGAGAGGAAATGGTCAGTATTGCTTTCTTATATAAATGTCCTGAACTGCATATTAAATAAATCCATATGCAGTGAATAGAATAAGTTACAGATAAAAATGTGGTTACTGAATGTTCAAATATGATGTCAATATGAATCTACTGGGATGAAGTTTGCATTTCTGAACGGACATGGACTAATCTTACACAATTATTGTATGATAATAAGTACCGTATTTCCGTACTACAGTATAAGTCTCACTTTTTTCATAGTTTGGCTGGGGGTGCGACTTACACTCAGGTGCGACTTATATATCAAACTATATAATTTCACATGTTTGTTATTTTCACACTGACAGCCGCTAGAGGGCGCTCTAGGCTTGTGTACCTGTATCTGCTACTCCTCTACCACTGAAGATTTAAAAAACGGTAATCGAGCAGCAGAAAGAAAGCTTGGTGTGAGTGAGAAACTTGTGAGGGACTGGCGAAAAGCGGAGGCTACTGTTGCTGCAATGAAGTAAACAAAAAAAGCTAATCGTGGGCTAAAGGCTAGAGGGCCACATTTAAGAGGAACGAGTTCGCAAATGAGAGCTTGAACAACGTGATGCCAGGAGAGGCTTGTCAACGGTACAGTTACAACTCCATGCCCAGGCAGTTGCCAAGGCTGGAGCGACTTATACTCCGGAGAGACTCATATATGTTTTTTTCTTCTTCACTATGCATTTTTTGGCTGGTGCGACTTACACTCCAGTGCGACTTATAGTACGGAAAGGGATAATGTATAGAACGCTGGTCATCATTATTATACGGCCATTTGCCAACTGAACACACACAACATAAACTTCATACACTTTTATGAAGGCCGAAAGGTTTGGTGGTGAATCTCTGGGTAAGTTGAAAGTCGGACTCACGCTATAACTTCTCTCGCAGAGACGGGTACAGAGATAGTGTCCTCTATTACTACGTGCGGAGTGATATGAAAGACTGTATGTATTACAAGCACGAACTCCATTGCCATTGCCAGCGGTCATAATTTTTTTCAGACGTCCTCTATCAGAAAATAACGATCAGTAGAACGTTGGAAAATCCCATTCAAGTCAATGGAGCGTTCTACTTGTGTTGTGAAGAGCCATATAATAAAGTGTTGATAACTCCCTATAGTAATCAGGGAGTTATCAGTAATCAGTATTACACTGATTACAGGGTAGACATGCATAAGCTTCTTCTTGCTTTTGAGCCACCATAACTGTCTTTGTGAATTTACAAAAAATGAAAAATGAAAACTTCTCAAGCTAAAAACTAAACTAAAACTGAAGACATAGAGCACAGGATGAAACTGACTTAAGAGCAGCTTAGAGAGTTTGTGAAATGGTGTATCACTTTGGTACACACACCACCCCCACCACCAAACACATTACGCAATTTCACCCCCCCAGAATATTTCCTCATTTAATTCAAGAATTGAATATGAATCAAAACAATTCATCAATAGTTACATTTTGGCAGAGGCCCATGACCTACTGAGAAGGATTCTGTGACCCACTTTTAGGTCCTGGCCAGTTGAGAAGTGCCGTATTAGAGGATGCCTTTACGAATGAATGGACTTTTGTTGCTAGTTGCAGGGACATATTTAATAAAAATATATTAAAATAGCATACTACATAGATTTAGCCTATAGAAATCATTCACTTAAACAACAATGGCCTAGTGGCTTGGATGGTATGGTAAATATCTCATTTGATGACTCCCAAAAGAAAAAAAATCCCTCCTTGTGTCTCCCAACTGGGTGCATAATGAGTCGCGCACAAAAAGCCTAAAATGCGTGTCCTTTTCAGCGTTTATCTTTTGATTTTTCGATCCCCCCCCCCTCTCTTTGAAATTTCACACCTGCCCACCGCAGCCTAATTGCGGGCCCACCGCCTAATACCGGAGCGGGACCGTAGTTTCCTAGCAACCCCAGCTTCCACATTACCTGCCTCCGATTCGATGGACCTCCAAACTGCTGGCCCCTCCTTTACGACTACACAAACCCATTCATGAACACTTTAAGATGCGCAGCGGTGAAAGTAACGCTTGAAAGTGCTGGAATTGCAAAAACATTACCACTTTTGCAGAAAAGGTAAAAGTGAATCCTTAAATTACTTCTATTACTCCAACTCAACAACTTCTACTGGGCTACAGCGATATAGCGGAACCAACCATTTTAACAAAAGGTTAAAAGACTAGATTGACTTCATTTTCAAGTCAACATAACTCAAGTTCCGGGTTGAAAAATGATGTTGCAAACGCACTGTGATAATCCAGAGCAGTGATACCAGTGTTAATGCGTCTGTGCGGGGGAAACCCTGACAGCGCGGTCCAAAAAGAAATGTGAGCGCTACAACAGGAGGACAGCTTGGATGAACCGAAATTACAACAGCCAGATTCGCCTGCCAAGTGAGCGCTTATGTCTGAGGATTTGCCCCAGCAGAGATAAGGGAAAAAGAAGACTGACAAAAACGTGAGGGAAGAGACTGAGCGGAGAGACTTTAAGGAGACAGGATACAGATTAAAGCGGGGGAATAGAGGGTGTAGGTACGAAAGAATTGCTCAGAACTGGGTGTAGTTAGGGAGCCCGCGAGGATTAGGATGAGTGTAAAAGCTAAAGACAGAGGAGAGAACGGAGAGACAGGGAGGCAGTGCAGAAGCAGCCGGGGGGAATCGTGAGTGAAGTACGTGGCACTGACAAACAAATGTGAGGAGATAAACTTAGCATACAGTCTGTTTTTTGAGAGGGAGTGACGTACTGTACTAACAATATGGCACAAATTCTTTAGAGCAGGGATTCCATTCTTCCACAGGATGTCAAAAACATACTGAACAATACAAGCATAAAATGTAATCCTCTAGTCCAGCAAACATCACCCATCAAAATGTATCTTCACAAGGACAAGGCCGTTCTAAGGATGAAAGCATAACTGATAAATGGATATAATATGGTGAATACCCCGAGAAGAGTCTTTTTGGTCCCTGTGCCAGTTTCAGACCCAACAACAAATCCTCAGCCTGTTCTCACAAACAAACACAAAGGTGAGTCATTTTTGCTGCCAACAAACCGTATAGAGATTCCGCAGCACAGGAACGTCACCTGGTTGCTCCGAGACCTCCTGACCTTTTTACATTTTAAAGTTCAGCGGAAATAACAGGCCTCTCTCTGAAGCCTGATGATACAGTTTTGGCAAATGTCACTATACTGAAATATTTATTATATACTGCAAAGCGAGATGTGCATGAGTGCGTCAGAGGGTTCGACAGGTACTTTTAGAGCATTTTTCTTTGCCTGCAAATCTTATCAGCAGACCTCGAGACACTCACATCAACATACCACCACTCCCATAATTTCTGAGATGAGAGCCCTCTGTAGGAAACCATGTCTGCTTATCAATTTTTGACTATTTAGTTGATTGCTATTAGTGATGCACCGATCAAGCTTACTGGGGTTTGAGTATCGTCCGATATCCGATATTTACCGATACCAAGAGACTTTCTTAATAGTGGCTTTCTCAGAGCAATTGATAAACTAATGGATAAACATTAAACAGGGATCACTGGACCTTCCTACACTATTATCCTTGGGTATATGACAGGCTTTAGGTTATAAGCGACTCACATGAAGTGATCTGATCATTACAAATATGTAGATAGATCAGTTATTTCTTAAAGTAAAATACAAAAACTTGGCTTCAGCAGTGGTTAGTTTATTGTATTAGGCTACTTTAGGTATTTCTATCATAGTTTCTAACCCAGCCATGATTAGGTTTCGTTAGCATTAGCATGCTCCCGCTAGCTTTAGCATGCTATTGGCTAGCGTGGCATTTTGGGCAACAATCGAGGTTAAAATTAGATCGGGTTCTCCAGGTTCTTAGCTTTCTTAGATTTAGGTCATAAAAGGCGTTGAGAGCCAAAACTGGTGTCAGATATTTACAGCCAATGCCCGATATCATATTTTTTCCAGTATCGGATCGGTGCCTCCCTAACTACTATGATAATGGTTGAAACGTATAGGTAGAGGCGGCTGTGCTTACCAGGAATTTGCGCTTCTGTTTCCAGTGTGCGCCCTGAGCGTTCGTGTGCCGGTGGGCCTCCGTCACCATTTGGATCAGCTCCCACTCGGTGCCCGTGGGCTCTGGACGGACTTGCATCGACTTCACCATCTCCTCCTTCTTCCTCTTTACACGGTTCTCCTCGATGAGACGCCTCTTAGCAACGCGCTTTGAGTCGTCCAACACCACTGCCACAAAACGCAAGGCACAAGTTACAGTAGCCACACAGGAGTGCCACGCTCCACAACCCCTCTGTAAGAAAATCATTGTTAAAGGGATATTTCAGGATTTTTGACATAGGGCCTCATTTCCTAGTTATCCAGAGTGTTGCTGATTTCTGGAGATATTTTTTTTGTAATTCAAGCTGTTCTTATATTTGAAGAGTCGAGTGGCGCTAGGCTAATGCAAGGCTAGCGCATTTCTACGATATCAGCTAGCCTGCATTAAAAACAGTCTGACCCGCTCCACAGAGCACCTGAGGCAAATCACTTATGACCCCAGACTAACCATATAAATGTCTGTGTCGATAGAGTAATTTTAACCATTTTGCATTTAAAATACCTTATATTTGAGCAGCATCAACTTCGTGGTTGTATAAGCTATGCAGCGGCAGAGTGATTTGCTAGAAAATAGTCCCTCAAAATGCGATCATTCATGTGATGCAAGGTCAGTTATATTCCAAAAATTATTCTATCGACATTCATATTGTTAGTCTGGTGTTATAAGTGATTTGCCTCAGGTGCACTGCAGAGTGCGTCAGACTGCTTTTAATGCAGTGTAGCTGATACCATAGAAATGCGCTAGCCTAGCACAAGCCTAGCTCTTCAAATATAAGAACTGCATGAATTACAAAAAAAAATATCTCCAGAAATTAGCAACACTTTGGATAACTAGGAAATGAGGCCCTATGTCAAAAATCTTGAAATATCCCTTTTATGTTAATACTCCCAAAACATCCATTTCCCTGACTGCCTACCTACTTCTCCTACATCTTTATTCAAGTCCATTCTTCTATGTGCTGGACTGGTACTAGCTAATCTAATCGTGCGTTCGTTCGCCCACTGATCCAAAGGTCAGAGGTTCCTTTGCCTCCAGAGTCGATGTAACAGTGTGTACATGAACGGTTCCTCCGCACTTTAAGTTTCCAATGGAGTTGCAGAAGCTTTAAGGTTACCATTTACATTCACACATACTCAGCTGTATTCGATACCAACTAAGCTACCTCGAGCAAGTAATTTCCCTCACGGATCTGTCTATAACAAGAGTGTTAATCTATTGCTTTTGTGTCTCGGAAGCAAAGGTGCTGGCAGACTCACAGTCCATGGCCATGCCCACTGCGATGCACTTCTTGAAGCGGCACAGCTGACACTGGTTGCGCGTGATCTTGTCGATGATGCAGCAGCCATCGTACTTACAGGAGTAGCTGGGGTGGAGGTTCTTTTGAATGGTCCTGCGGAAGAAACCCTGAACGCAAACAAGAAAATAGCGAGAGTGAGAACATAAAAGGATGAAAAGTGTCGGAAATGTCAAGGGATCAGTGCTGACAGTCTTGCGGACAGAGGGACACCGGAAGAAAAGCTTGTAAGTCTCGTCCTGTACGAGCTTTGCAGAAGTGTTCCGAAAACATTTTGTGATGTTTACAACAGATGGGGAGCAAAGAAAGAAAAAACAAAAAAAATCTGCACACAAGAACAGACTTTCCTGTGTGTGGCCAAAATTAGTTTGCGTAAAAAAAAAATCTGCAACAGCCGGTAGGGAAGCCAGGACGAGACTGTTACGAGAGGAGATTCCAAACTGAATTTAAGTATTTTCACAGACAAAAGGCAAAACATGGGACACAAGATAAGCCCTTAAGTATATAAACAAAAGAGTGTGGAGCTGATGAGGTTGACGTTATCAGGAGATGTATGAGAAACTATGCCGCTATTTTGGCTCAGTAAAGATTTTTCTTCTATTATAAATTCTGTGAGATATTATTGAGAATCTGAAATGCAAACAATAAAGTTTTTCTTCCCTTTAAATAGATTAGATTATGCCTTGTTGTTAGATGACATAGCATAAGATAACTGAGATGCTTGATTTGGGGGAAAAAAAAACTTGTTTATTGTTCTCAGGAAGTAAAATTATTCTACAACTAGATAACGCAACATCCAGATCGGAGGAAGCCACAATATATTGCAAAATGACTGAGGTTTTATAATTTTATCAAGCTAGATAGTTAATTGTTGATCATAATCACTTGGCGACAATGAAGAAAGGTTCTACAGCCAGAGCGTTACTTCTCTTAAGTATGTGCAGCTGAGAATGTAAAGATTTTCTTTTGTCCACAGCTGAAGTGCACACACCTTGCAGCCCTCACAGGTGATGCATCTGTAGTGATATCCGGTAGCTTTGTCCCCACATACCACACATGGCTCGTCCTTCTCGAGGTAGCTAGGTATGTACCCTGGCGAAGAGAGAGAGACACAAACAACACATTAAAAGCCAGTTCAATGGGTCTCCTCTTTAGTTATTGAAGAACATACATTTGTAGACAGACTTTCAGCAAACATATGTCCCTGAGACACTTGATAACTGACCATGTGAATAGCTTCTCCAACTTATAGAGTGCATACTGAGAGAAAAAAAAAACCTTAAGTTGAACATATGTCTTTTTCCTGAGCTGAACTTCTAATAAACCTTTGTGCAAAAAAGAAAAAGAAAAAAAAACAAACTTCAAAGCATTTCAAAGGAAGAAAGCAACTACCTCCACTGCACTGCAAACTGCAAATGTCCATTGCTGTAAAGTAAAACACATTTATTGATATAGAGTATTGTATATGATATTGTTTTAGAGCATAAAGCAGTTGAAATCCTAATCCCACCCCCAATGGATATGGATGTAACAGTAAAACTACATTTATAGGCACATTTTACTGCTACAATGAAGATGAAAGGATCAAAGAAAGGGTATGCTTATGGGTTGAGGTTTACATTTAGAACAAGCACTACAGCGGAAAGCCCATATTGTCATACTGAGGTAGAAAACAGGTCAGAATTCTATGGCAAATCTGTTTAACTGCATGATTGCTGAGGCTTAGACTTAGTTTATGTAAGGGATATTATCTGTAACTATTGGGCTAATCCACATAAAACTAAAATGAAACAAAGTTCAATGTCTTCTCTGTCAGCTAAAAATTAAAGCAGTGCTAAGTAACTCATGCCCCCAGAGGCCATAAGCGCCACTGCAAGTGTCGTAGCATGTTGCCATTTTTTGACTTATTTATTGTCCGTGAGATTAAATACTACGCTGACAGAAAAGACAAAGGGAGAGAGGGATATTGTACATCCAATTACACAATGGAGATATTTTTTTTCACTCAAACCCGTTAGCCTGTTTGCTTCTTCTTCGTGATTCCATTAGTGTGTGTTGGTGACTTCAACCCGGTGGCAGTGAAGGTGCAATTGTGGTTTTCTGGCTAGAGACACCAGGGGCAGATGAAAGACCCCCAATCATCTTAATAACACTTGTATTACTCCCAGAGGGACTACGAAAAGGATTTATTAAGGGAATTAGTGCTGCTTTAAGTTGGGTGAAATAACTTTCTCAAAACTGTATTACAAATGGCGATAATATTCACATGGAAATGTCAGCTGGAAATGACGTTTAGCCATGAATTATTAAAGATTTGTCGACATAATCTCGAACAACTAATGATGATGTGCTTTTTCTACATTTGCCATTTCTTTCAAAAACAGCAAAAATAAAAATATCTGACCCCTGACCACCATATCAATTCTTGATATCACATTTTAGAACTGGTATCCAATCTAAAACATGTTTTCAATGTTTAACTTACACATCGATCAATATTTATATCCACTAAACCAGTAAATGTTATTTCATGTTATAATTCATTTTCCTATACTCTATTCAGTGACAGATACTGCAATTAGATTTTGATTGCTTTTTTTTTTCTTTCTTTTACAGTCGCCACATTTATCATTCAGACAAAAGCAGCGATGAAAGAAATAAAACACCATCTGTGGATCTCTGCACACTCCATCAATTATATTCTCCTACTCTGATTCCAACCCTGCAGCTCTCGAAATCTCTGTTTGGCTCCGAAAACCCTCAATCACGGCTCTATCTCCAGCTGCGTCCCTCTGTCCTTTGTCCTCCTGTCCACTGGGGGTCAGTCAATAGCGTCTCCACGGGCTACAAACCAACAAACATTGCCGTTGCGAAACTCCAGCGCACCTCTTCGTTCTTTTATCCCTGGCGGGGAGCATGGCAGGGACAGCTCAATACAAGCGTGGCGTGATTGTCTCTGCCCGGTGGAGCACAAATGGAGACCGTCAGAGGGGAGAGAATGAAACAGGACTGCTGCGGCGGCGTTACACGGCTATTGCCTATAAATCACTCTCCTGTTGAGAACTGCTCTTCAGGAACACGGTTTCGTTTGAGAGAATAGGTCACCCATTCCGGCAACGGCTTTGTGGCGAAGCGATTCAATTCTGGCAGTGAAAAAGGTGAAATCTTACGAAATAATCATGTAGAAGAGGCATGACAAATAGAGGACAGTGGGGCGGAGCGCTGCATTATATATTACTGCTCAATTTCTCAATGTGTCCAAACCGAAACAAGGGAATGCTTTAGTGCACTGTTTGGCCGTCTTCTACCAATGTCCATTTTATTGTTGGTCAGTTTACCTAGCTGTAGGATTAGCCTTCCCTGCATATTTTGGCATCACTAAAATGCCATGATCTCAGTGGTAATTTGTAATAACAACTGTGTTCCTTTACTTGTAGTCAGCAGCTTCAACCCTTTCTGTCACAGCGTGGCTACATAGGCAAGGCAACCTTATTTTGTATCGCGCATTTAGTACACAAGGCAACTCAATACGCCTTACAAAAGAAGTTATGTGAAATTACAATCAGGTTAAAGTTAAGGCAAAGCACATGCACAAAAACATCGAGACATGGGAAATACACAGTACATGAGGTCATCAGAATTTTTTCTTGTTGACTGGGGGAGTTGAGAAAAGGTCATGAACCCAGATGCCGAAGGATTGGGGCGTGGCTAGGGAGGGGATGTGTGTGCAGTTATTTGCATGGTCCTGGAAATGAATGTGTTTATAATATAGTCACGCAGCCTCGGTCCATAGACGCTGAATTAGGAAATTTGGTAGTATTTATTTTGAAGTTGAGGGTTCATTTTAGGATAAAAAAAAAAAACAGTCCTTTTCTATCTTCATTAGGCCCAAAGCGCTTTACAGCAAGGAGCCACTCACCCATTCGCACTCTCATTGATACACAAATGTACGCACACACTGGGGGAAAGGTGGGTGAAGTGTCAACAATACAATGACACCTGTGGGAGCTGGGATTCGAACCCCCGACAAAAAAGAAAGTAATCCTAGAGCAGGCCCCTATTCTCTGGCAGTTGTAAAGACTCTTTGCCTAAAACTAAAAATGTCTTCCGTGATGTACAAGAACGTTCTCATTTGGTTTCTTTCTTTCTGGGGTAAAACTGCACTGTACGACTCTGGCACTGAAGTCCGTTTTGACGAATCAGATAAGGCATGTCCAGCTGTACTATCAGGTGCGGACAAGTGAAATGGACATGAAAAATGACTCCTCACTCGGTTGGTGTGATGAAGTGGTCTGGGACAAAGACCAAAATCGGAGTGAGAAGAAAGCGCTCTGGCTCACAGTGAAAGCCCATCCCGCCGCTCTGACGAATATCGTTAATACCCCTCATTAAAGAGCCTAATGAGAGCGCTAATACAATAATGAGCGCGGCACAGACTCCGGCTCGTGCTTTATATTTGATTATCATTGATGGAGTTCGCTATAAAGAGAGTTAATAAGACATTCTGAGATCGAAGTTGCTACCTGCATAACAGTGAGGGGAAAAGTTGGAGTGAAACTTTGACACTTACGTTTGCCACTTTAACTTTTAATTTGTTTCCCTGTTTTTATGGTCAATAATGTGCAGCTATAGAAATATAGATAGAGCTTTAAAACGAAGCACTAGAAACACAGGTTATAAACTGGATCACCACCAATAAAATAGCCATATTTAGTAACAATTTCTATTTTATAAAGTGGTCTTTTTACTTTAAAAATGTTAATATTCCACACAACCATAGCCTCATGTCCTTAAAGGAGGTGACTTCTGTATTCAACCTCTCTGTGACCTACTTTCTGGCCCCAGCCCAACACTGGCAGTTTGTTACTGTCAGGTATTTTATTTTTAAAACAACAATAATTATAGAAATGTCCACTTCTTTTAACTAGCCTGAACACGAGCACAGTGAAAAACAAATCATAAAAATTACACCGCCGACTTGTACTTGCCACTTAAGCGTATCATTTAAATTATCTATTACTTTCCATTAAAACATACCCACTAAAAATGATTTAATATGTATTTTTGGAGTTTCCATGTCTCCAGACTGTTTACGAACCTCCCCATCCCTAAATGGTCTTATTCTAAAGCAAGCAGCCCTGGGACAGATTGTTCCCTTTTCTCCTTTTCCCCGTTTAAAGGAGAGAGACAGACACCGAGCGCACAGCAAAACAGGAAAGAGTCGAGTTCTGGACATTTACGTGATGTATAGCCAAGACGCAATTAAAGGGAGGGAGGAGATGGTAGAGTCCAAGTTAACAACGTGACACATGGGAAACTTTTTTACTTCTGTGTTATGATTATGTTGATGGAGAAAATGAATGTCAAAGACTAATAGATTTTTAAAAATGGGTAAAAATGGCTAGAACTAAGTCCAATTTCGGTGTATACAAAACTGCCATTGCATATTTCCAAGACTGATGCAATTTAAAGCAGAACTAAGTAACTTGTTTACCTTCATCCTTTTCGTAGTCAATACAAGTGGGTAGGTAATACAAGTGTTAATGGGATGATTGGGGGTTCTTTCATCTCCCCCCAGTGTATTTGGCCAGAAAACCACCCTTGCAACTTTTCCTGCACTGGGTCGGAGGTGCAATACACACTAATGGAATCACAAAGAAGAAGCTAACAGGCTAACGGCCAAAGCAAGCGGCACTTTTGTATTTACAGCCAAGTTTGAGTGAAAAAAATCTCCATTTTGTGATTGGATGTACAATATCTCTCTCTCCCTGTCTTTTCTGTCAGCGTAGTATTTACTCTCACGGACAATTAATGAGTAAACAAAATGCAACATGCTACGACACCTGCAGTGGCGCTTATGGCCTCTAGGGGGGCATGAGTTACTTACTTCTGCTTTAAATAAGGCTGAAAAAAACATCTGCAATTTGCTTTGTAGTAAAGAATAAGTAATAGTAATGAGTAGCACTTCCATGAAGAAGGAGGGGCAATCTCACATCAGTTGATGGAGCAAAACATTTTGGGCTCATGAGGAGATATAGTGATTGTATATATAGGGACATACTGTAATATGGCAAAAATAAAAAAAAATCTGAATAAAAGTGAATTCGGGATATTATAGATTAAAGACAAAATGGTAAAGATAGTACAGTGTCTTGGCAGACATGAAAGCCCGAGTGGTTGTTGAGATTTGTTTTCTCTTTTTTTTGTCTGGACATTTGACGTGATGCGTGTTTGAAAGGCTCAAGAGGGGTGACGGAGATGGTACGGTCCATGTCACAAATAAGGGCATACAGACGACTACAGAGGGCTTTGTACATGCAGAGCGCTCACGCTGGCCCCATGTGGGCGAAGCATGACACGTACAGAGCAGCACACAGGCCGAGCTGTGACAGGCAGAGTCAGTGGAGCCTCGGCTTTTGGCTCAGTGACAGCTTTTGGGAGGATGAAGGAGGGGCGAGCAAGAAAGGGCAAAGAGGGTGGAGAGAGAAAGTGAGAGTAAATGAGAAAAGAGGAAACAGTGTGGTGCCAAAGCAATGTGAGTGGTTTTCTATTGATTTAGTTATATATAAAACGTTGGACAGCAGAAAAGGGCAGAGGATATAAAAGCGACACACAATTGCTGCCATATGGATGAGGTGCAATGTGGATGATTTTCCACATGTGTTTTCCAACGGTTTTGCAGCATTGAAGCATTGAAGAGGAAGTCTGGGAGGATTAAAGACACGCTCTATGCATATATGCTAGAAAAGGCCAATAGAAACAGCGTAAAAACAGATGGCATTAGCTTAAAGTCAGAGTAAAGCTTCTGGCAGCATTGAGAAATGAACTAGTCGATTCAAAAAGTGTCAAAAATACAAGCAAAGTCATAACTGAGGTGAGGACGCCTAAGACTTTGGGGACTATATTGACACCACAATTACCATGAAGTAAAATGTTGATACAGAATTTAGTTTTTTGGGGCACAAGGGAAAGACAGTCCAATTTCTTTACACGTCTTTGACTAGGAGGCTTAAATTATGTATTTTTAAATGTCTAAATCAGAAATAAAATCATTTTTTTCTTTTAAAAACAAATCATAAAAAATATAGTCAAATATTGTCCTGTATATTGATGATATGTAAATTTAACATAAAGGAGATGTAATTACTATTATAATTACTGTTTATATATGAAACGTTTATGGATTAAAATAGAAAATGTGAATACCGCACATTACTTATGCTGTAATATGTAAAAATAGTGCCATGAAATCCAAGTTGGCTCTTAACACTGTGCATTTGCCAGCTGCCGTAAAATAATTAGTATACATTTCTTCGTGATTAATGAATCTTCCTTTTGGTGTGAAGAAGTTGCAATAGCACACTCAGACGCAGGACAAATTGCAAAAACCTGTCCAAGCATTACAGGATTTGGTGGTGTGAATTGAGGATCATTTTTGAGAAGACGTCAGCTCGCGAGACTAGCACACACTGAGCAGTCACAGAGCCACCGTGAGTCCGGGCCAACGCGCTGTGGCTGAGTGTTCCCAAGCCAAGCCCCAAAATCAATACCGCTGCAGCTCCTGGCTCCGCTCCTGCCCCGCTCCACGCCAGGCATTACTAAAGCTACAACACCAAAACCAGCAAAAACTAACTCTATTTCTCTAGTGTGGCCAGGGCAAATGTAAATATTTTGTCTTTACAACTTTCAATTATTGCCCTTGGAACATCATCAGAATCGTTTTCTGCAATTTTGCTAGATAGGGGCTAAGATAATCCTTGCGGAATATGCTTGCATCAGAAATAGTTTATGAGTGTCTTAGTGTTTCAGCAAGCATAGCAAAAAGGTCAAGAAAAGGGCAAGGAGACACGGTCAGTGCAATAACATTGCGAGATAGGGTCAAACAAAGTAATACAAATTCCTGGGTTCTTTGTGGTTCAAACAACGGAGCTACTGTATTAGTCCCAGACTAGAAGATTCACACACCGTTATCTCAATACTAGGAGAGGCAGTATTTATACTGTAATGAGCCACAATATATCCGATTTGTGCTAAAATATCCATATACAAAAACTAAATGTCAAAATGTGCAAAGATTTAGATTTTCTTTTCAGTTATCGTATTTTCTGGACTATATGTCGGGAGTATAAATCGCAGCCTTTACAACTACGTTGGCATGGAGGCGTAACTGCATCATTGACAAGCCTCTCCTGGCAGCACCTTGTTCAAGCACCCATTTGCGAACTCGTTCCTCTGGCTGTGGCCATCTAGTTTTTAGCCCTCAAGTAGCTTATTTGTTTTCTTCATTGCAATAAGAGTAACCTCTGCTTTTCGCCAGTCCCTCACAAATTTCTCGCTCACTCCAGTTTTTATTTTATTTTCAGTGGTACAGTAAGTAAGTAAGTGCTTTATTTGTCATTGTACAACCGTACAGGAGTAGCAGATACTGTTACACAAGCTTAGAGCGCCCTGGAGCAGCTGTCAGTGTGAAAATAACAAACGTGATATTATATATTTTGATATATAAGTCACACCACCAGCCAAGCTATGAAAAAAAGTGCGACTTATAGTACTTCCATTTAAGCCTTTATTCGGTCCATATTTTGTTCTGTTTTAAAGGGACTAGATGGAAGTTGACATTTCTATACTCACTACTGCCACCTCAGGTCTAACGTGTAACTGCAGTTTCAATATTAAGCTTGTGAATGACGGTTCTTCGGACCCTGCAGACTTTTACTGCCGGTTGTGGTGAATAGGTCTGGGCTCATTCTACAGATTAGGACAGGACTGGAGCATGTAGGGGGAGTGAAATACATAATTTGAAAATGTTTAAACTCCGTCTAGTCCCTTTAACTCTTGTGTGAAGCCCTAAATGAAGGACATTTTTGTCAGGTGAAAAAAAAAAAAAATCCTCAAATGATGAAGATTAATATTTTTGCCTTTGCAGCGTTCCCTATAATAACATCTGTTAATTAATCCAAAATGAGAGCTTAGCCAATCAGGTCTCACGAGGCTTAATTGTTTCTCAGGGCGTTGCAGGGGTGACATTTTAGATCGTAAACACTGCAAAACATCATGGGACGAATTTGGAAAGAGACGCAAAGAAGATGCGGTGAATAGAAACTAGCAGTGTCTCTGACTTGAGTTTTACAGAGAAACATGACTTTGATCTTTTTCCGAGTTAAGCTGGTGTTAAAAGGAGGAGCAGCAAAAGTGAAACCCGGGTGGATTCGGTGTGTAATGATGCAATGCTCCTCCGGCAAAGGGAAACCTCCACACACAGGCGTCAGACAGGGAGCGCAGTTTGTGATGGCTTATTTTGGGGCACGAGGTAGTTTGGCATTCGGATCACCATGGCAACAGGATTTGCCCCAAATTTCAATGCTACTATGTTTTGAAGACAGTGCAATGGTGTGAGAAAGGGTTACGATACTCCATCAAGGATAATGGGCTTGTCGGCTGATTACAGTAAGTAAAAAATAGTCTATATCGTTAAATAAAAGTGGCATAATCCAGCATAAATTACCTAGGGGACTAAAAATCTCAAGCAAATAGAGCTAAAGAGAGAATTTTTCATGCGCCAAGACAGTGGTAGGCCTAATTAATATCTGCAATGTTGCTTTGGAACAGTAAAGGGCACCAGTACAGACCATAATTACTTTGTTTTTTCACATATCATATAATTTATTGGGGATATAACATTGTGCCTCCATTAATTTTTATTGGGAATGATCTCCTCTTTCCTTCACTGACAATCTTAATCCTAAACTGTTGTAAAGAATGAATGATTTTATCCCATAGGAAAATGCTGACATCACGGGGGCGCGTCTCTTTTTTTCTGGGACTCCCATATGCCCCGCAGACAGACACGGAGTCAGATTTTCCCATCCCAAATGGGGCGTGACAGGTACGAGCGCGACTACAGGACACCTGCTGCGAAAAGAAAGGTCTTAAAAAAAAAAAAGATCTTCTCCGGGGGTACAACGCCGGCTGACACGGATTATGATGTCTCTCAATTCTTGCCGTTTTAGACAATGGGGGGATTTTTAGCTGCTGCCGTGACAATGCAAAAAGCAAGCTGAGTTTCCGTTTGCGGAAGACAGACGCTCGCATCTTTGGCTGTTTTGTCTCTGCAGGTGACAAATCGAGGGGGTAAAGTACAGGAGGCACTGATGAATTATGTATGGCTTGTGTCAATGCAGCGAAACTCACTCCTCTCCGCTCCTCACTCTCAGAAAAGCTGACAACTGTATTCCCAAACACTTTCCCTGAGCTTAAAGATACAAAGGAGCAAATATCTAAAATGCACAGCGGGCTCTTTTGAAATGTATAGTCTCTGGAGTGGATATATCTGTCAGAGATGTGCCTGATGCGACACTTCATTCATTCACGCTCAGAGATTTTTTGTTTTGCTGATGTTGAGTGGCGCGATCTGTCATGGTACTCACCAGTCACACTCTTCACCGAATTTTGACTGTTCTTTCTCTTCCTCTTCGGGCCATTGAGCCACCTGCAAGACAGACAAAGAGACAGACGGAGAAATGTGGCGTTAATTATGAGGGAGATTAGTGCAAAGTTTTAGTACAGATCGTGAACAGAATGTAAAAATACCGATGGGGAGCCTATCATGAAGGATCATTGTGTAATAATGTAATAAAGTATTCATGATTCAGGCAACCTCTTGTCAGTGTTGGACATTTCTAATTAACCTCGTCAAAATGTTTTCCAGGTGGAAAGTGAATATGGATGGCGATTTGCGTAAGAGTTGTTGACAGTTTGATGAGTTCTGGTGATACTTTCCGTAAGTGGGTTGTGAGTGGCAGGGATTTGCTTCCAACATTAACATTTCAAATAAGATTACTTTGCTACACACAATCTCTCTTTTCTGCCCATTGATATTAACTACTGTTTTCAATCCAATACCACAACTCGGTGTAGTTCCCGACACCAGTACCAAGGGGTGTGAATGAAAACAACAGCAAGGTATGAATTAGGGATGCACGATCCGATACTGGTATCGGATATCGAAGCCGATACGGGAAAAATTAAATATCAGGTATCGGCTACTGAACCTATCCCAGTTTTGGCTCTCAACGCCTTAAAAAGACAACTTTTGCCACATAAATCTAAGTGAATATGGGCATGTTGTACATGTACATCATTGTAAAGTTTTAAGTTTTAACCTCCTTTGATCGCTGCTAGCAATAACATGCTAAAGCTAGCGGGTGCATGCAAATGCTAACAAAAACTAATCAAGTCTGGGTCAGAAACTATGATAGAAATACCTAAAATAGCCTAATAAACTAAAACAACCACTGCTGAAGCCAAGTGTTTGTATTTTAGTTTAAGAATTAACTGATCTAACATATTTGTAATGATCAGATCATGTGACTTGCTTATATTAATGCTTCCTAAAGCCTGTCATATACCCAAAGATATTTAGTATACAAAAGTCCAGTGATCCTTGTTTAATGTTCATCCATTAATTTAACAATAGATATGACTGATAATTGATCTGTAGCATTATGACAATAAAATATGACTTTATTGATCTTAAAATGGAGAAAAGAGTCAATTCAATATTTATATAACACTTTTAAGAAAGTCTCTTGGTATCGGTAAATATCAGCAGATACTCAAACCCCAGTATAGGTATCGGATCGGTGCATGTCTAATCTGAATATGGTGAATTGTGCCTGGTAAACAAAGCCTGTGTGATTAGTGAGGGCATCCAAAAGTCTTTAGAGAAAAATGAATCCTTTTTATGTGATTATTTAAGTATTTAAGCACTTTATAAGTAAAACACAGCATGGTATGAATTGGTTTAGGAACTTAAAGTACACAGTGCAGTTGAAGTTTGAAACATGCCCCTGTAGGGTACATTTAAATATCCACAGTGGAGTGAGTTAGATTCTGGTCAGGAGTTGGAGGATTTGCCTACTGTGCATGTATCAAGGAAAGGGAAAGGACATTATTTGTTTAGCCTTTCACAGACATGGTCACAAGGCGCTTTACATGGGACGATTTTACTCCATACTCGACAGTGGTAAGCTATAACCACCACTATCTACTCACTCAAACATACTCCCTAATGTACCTGTTTTAGTGGTTGGGGAAACTGGACACAGAAAGGCCATGTGCGTCCCTGGATGCAACACGGGACCTTCTAGCTGTGCTGCTGTGCCACCCATAAGTCAATGGGGTAGGCCAGAGAGCTTAGGGAAACCCATCCCAACATGCCTCCTACTTAGTTAACAATTTAAAAAAAAATACCAATATGTTCATCTGCTTGAACAGGCAAAAACTGATTTCTTCCTGTGGTGAAACTGGCCAGAATGAAAACAAATTAATAGCCCGAGTAACCCGAGTGATCTCCATTTAGAAATCCCAAAATGCTCCATTGATTCAGAGCCATATTCTAGAATTAAACTTGGTAATTTTTTCTTCCTTCCTTTCCTTTCGTTTTTTTTTATTTTTTTATTCCAGTGACAGCAGGCCCTGAAGCAACTTGGGAGACTTGTGTTTATGTGCCCATTCATCATGTGTATCCAAGTACCAGCCAACCATCTGCTGCTTGAATTAAACTCACAAAATTACGCTGTTTTTGCCTGGCAACTCCGATTCTCTCGCCTGACGCAGTAAATCGTGGCCATGTCGGTGTCTCTTTAATACATTACGACGCTATATAAACCTGAATAAAGGTAAGAAACTGGATGGAAAATACAAGCTCATTTCTATATGATGCTTTTACACCATGAAGCAAAGCCAGAAGTCTATCGGAGAAAGTATATTGCAGAGGGATGCTCGTGTCCCTGGGGTGCATCTCAGTGGGTCTCAGTCAGACCAGCTCCATTAGCGACATTAATCACACCCAATGCTCTGCTTTTAACACACACACATCCTCAAGCAGCCATATTTCAACAGTATGTGATCAGCGCTGGGGCAGAAAGTTACAGCAGCTGCTTTTAAGTCTCTGCTATTAGAGCTGGATAGCACTGAACAGTTTCTGAAGCACATGTGAAGGATTGGGTTAGGCTGAGTGAGAGTAAGCCTACGCTGGTGCTCCCGGATCTACAGCATCATCGTATTTAAAAGAAACATGATCAGTGGGTGATGCTTGAGTAATGATGCTTAACCTCTCAACCCCCACCTGAACCAAGCACATTTTCTCCACGCTGGTTTTCCCCAAATCTAAAAACAAAAAACAAAAAGTGACCATAACATGTCAAAAACGTGACAAAAAAGCATCAAAAAAGTGTCAAAAAGTGACCGAAAAAGTGACAAAAAAGTGACACTAACATGTCAAAAAAAGTAGCAAAAAAAGCAACAAAAACGTGTCAAAAGATGACCTGAAAAAGTGATGAAAAAAGTGACAATAACGTGTCCAAAAACGTGACAAAAAAGCAACAAAAATGTGTCAAAAACCTGTCAAAAAAGTGACCAAAAACGTGAGAAAAACGTGACAAAAACATCTAAAAAAAGGCGACAAAAAAGTGTCAAAAAAGTAATAAAAGCAACAAAAACATGACAAAAAAACGTGTCAAAAAAGTGACAAAACCATGACTTATCTTTCAAATGAGGCATTAAACTGTTTCTTTCCAGTTGAGAAGCTGTTAGATTTAGGTAAAGCTGAACTGAACAAAATGTGTTCGGTTCAGGCAGGGGGTTTTAAATAATAGAAGAACTGAGTGACAAAACTACTTCAACAAAAACATTATATTCAAAAATCTCTGAAGTGTAAAAGTAGTCTCACCTCACTAAAACTAATGACACGATGCGGCCAATTGAACATAAATTACCGCTATGATGAACATTTGTTACCATGTTATTCAAACCGCTATGCACTACATTTAGAGAATGCTCCAAAATTCTCATTATAAAACCGCAACAACAAAGCCGTCGTTCATTTGCATAAGACATTGTATATCTGCCTCTGAGTAATTAAGCAGACCGGTCCCTTGATATTTCAGTACAGTGCTGTTTACAGTAGATACCCCTGTTTACCAGTTTGTGCACTTTTTGAAACAAGTTTTTTTTTTCCCTTTCCCCTTGAAACACTAAAAGAGGATCTCACGTTGGAAGAAAAAAGTCGGATTTCGCTCTCAGCCCTTTTCTCCTGGGTAACTGCTGCTGTATAATTGGCTGCTCAGGAGTTACAGTAAATGAGCCGAGATGCCAACACAAACTCCACTCTTTAATTAGGCCGGCTCACTTACTTTTGCCTTTGTCCCCTTTAAAACAATCCGCTGTTAAATAAAGTCCTCGGTAAGCGCTGCGTATGTGACAACTTTACAGTTACACTTTGTGAAGCGTCGTGTCACAGAGGTGGAAGAAGCACTCGGAGGACGTGCACGGGCGAACGGGCAAATTAGGACTGGGCCGAACAGGACATGTGGTTGTTAGAAAAGTGGTGTAAAGATTGCGATAAGTTTTGTCTTAACCCAGTGAAACGCCTCATTTCAAAGCTCAGACCGACTGCAAAACTCAGCTCAGCTTCTTCCTCGTTGTGATAGGCACGTTTTTGGTTGTGTTTTCCGCACATTCGTGTTGCTTTTTTGACATGTTTGTGGCAACAACAACAACAAAAAACGAAACACGGCCAAAAAGTGACAAAAAAAAGCATTGAAAAGGTGACAAAAACATGACAAAAAACATGATGAAAACATGACAAAAACGTAACAAAATGACAAAATATGACAAAAATGTGACAAAAATGTGGCAAAAGTGCGATTAAAGTGCAATACAACGACTAAAACGTGATAACAAAAACTAGGATGAAGCTTCTATGAGTTTTGCAGGTCTTAGCTTTCAAATGAGGCGTTATACTGGCATATAGGCTGTGAACCAGGGGTGTCAAACATACGGCGAGATGATTTAATCCGGCCCCTGACCTGTAGAGTTTAAATTCCAGAGTACGTAAAAAAAATAAAAAAAAGTCTCTAGCCCATTCCTGTGCAGCGTTATGATTTTTTAAAGAATAACCAGGATGCTCATTCTAGCCACTAGGGGGCATTAAATAAAAAAAAACAGGAAAGAGTTCCACACGTGTCCAGCAGAGGGCAGTGACAAAATAAGAGCTCAGGATATGAACAACACATTATAGCCATGTGGTAAATGGACAGTTTGCCCCAGGGCGGCTGTGGCTTCAATAGCTGCCTGTAGAACTTGTGACACAGGCTTGTAAAGTGCAATACAAGTGCAAGCCGTTGTTTTTAATGAAGCGACAGTCAAGTTGGGGCTTTGACCTAATCACAGCTCATTATTAATCATTTATTGGAAAAATGTTCTCTATTATATGCTGCCCGCGACCTGCCGTGGGAGCTGAATTTTGGTCCGCGACCCAAAATGAGTTTGACACCCCTGCTGTAAACTCTCCAGTCAAGAAACTTTTAGATATGGATAAAGCTGGACATAGTGTGCTCAGTTAAGGCGGGGTTAAAGGGGTTAAACAAATAAGCCGACATTCTGTTATTTGAAAAAGATATTGTCTAAACAGTTGCAGATTTAATAACGACGAACATCCAAAATGAACTGACAGTTGCACCAGCTGTTATAGCAACGCCACAACAGACGCGTCACTGCACATGGACAATCTGCTGTGGCGACTCGACACAAACAGGCCTAAAATACTTCTGTACACTATATACACTATCCTAGTCAGGCAGAAAATACCTTTAAAGCAATATATACTGTATGTCCATCAATAATAATTGTAGATGAAATAGCATTCACTGTCCTCCACCACGGCCTCTGAGTCTTTTGAGGAGCTGACACCCCGAACGACACAATCCCAAGTGCGCAGCGGCTGACCATTGTCTGTGCGACGCGTTCACTGTCAGCGCAGAATTAAAGATGTCAGAGAATCAGAGCAATGGGGCCCGTCATTCATTCAGGGGTAAATGCTTTCTGCCAACTGGCTCCACATCAAACGGAGCGTGTAGCTGCAGGCGACAGGCATCGAGCTGTCAGAGGCGTGCGCGACAGGCAAGTCCCGAGCGGAGGAGGGGGGGGCACAAAAACACACACTCGATATACCGGCTCGACAACCATCACCCTATAGCGGCAACCCTGTGTTTGTGTGTGCAGGTAGTGCATGAAGGCAGGTGCGCAACGGCTGCAGATGACAATACGATCGATCAAAGCATCAGGTGCACAACAACGAAATGTGGAGAAAGACAAATGAATATTGCACAAAGCATGACATAGCATTTTCCTAGGTTTGTGCAATTTTCATATCGTCCCAATGCTGAAAAATGGCCATGAAAATGTATCGTCTTTGCACTGCGCTAAGGTTAAAGGGATAGTCTGTAAGTTTGCAAAGTGAGGAGAGGTTGAGTGAAATTTGAAAGTAAATTCCTCCCTTCCTCCTCGGACCAGAAAGCCCTTCTTAAGTTTGCAAAATGAGGAGAGCAGGAACAGAATTTTCAAAAGTCATCAAGCTCCGCCCCCGCTCTCCTGATTGGACCTGCCAAGCTGGTTCACCTGAAAAGCTCGTCTTATTGGTCAAGACGGGAGGATGCTAGATTCTGATTCGTTGCAGACATCCGGGAAGTGCAACCTGTGAAAAGTTTACAAAAAAATAATATATGTATATTGGTATTTACTTAGGTGGCCGATTTTGCACATATTATAAATAGGTTGCGTTCACGAATTAGCATTTTATTGCAGTTGGAGGGCAGGTGCCAATACAACTTAACGGGAGAGAAAAAGCTTTTGAAAGAAATTTCCAAAAAGAAAATGTCCAAATGTTTTCTCTGATCATCATTTCATAAGGATTGGATTCACAAACAAAATTTTATAGCTGAAAGTCCTTTCTACTATCCAACATCCAGCACATGTTTTTGAATATTGTCTCTACTTTTGGACGCCTTTGAGAGGAAATAATTAGACATATGTTCACATACCCTGGAAGATATGACTTTGAACTTTGTGACAGTTTTAGTTTCATGTGAATTGACCCAGGAATTAGAGATATTTGCAATAATTTAAGACTAGAAATCTGCATTTTGAGCATTACTGTGGTTACAGCCATGAAATCTTTAGTTGCTCTCCACCTCAGGTTTTAAACTATAGGCTCTTTAGAATGTTGTGATGTCACGGGAATGCAGCATATTATATATATTAACCTTCCAGACAATCACTTTAAGGTAAATGCTATTTCTGGTCACTTCTTTACTTCGGTAAGATGATCATGTTACTTTTGTCTACCTGACGAAAATATTTTCTCAACAAAAACAAGAATGGACAAGCAACTCACTCTCGCGTTTGATGTGGGAATAGTCAGCTGTCACTTCCAGTCAACGTGGGGCCACTCAGCTCAAACACAAGCCGCTCTTCATCTCATGAATCATGAATAATTTAACATTTTTTTGATGGCCCGTCACTTTTTTTTCTTTTTTTTTTTCCCACCCTCTCTTTGCATTTTCCTTTTCCACAGGTTTACGCGCGACATCCTTATACTTCTACCTGCAAGTTTAAAATAACGGAATGCGAATTGCGACACAGAGGCATCACTTTCAAAGCGCATTGCAAAAGAAACAAGGAAATTATGTAACACTGCAACAAATTACACGGTAGGCATTTGTTAGCCTACTTTGCATACACAGCTCATAAACCTCTGCTACTTCCAACTGCAGTCGCACCGCACAGACAAGTTGAACCACCGTAACCCCCAAAAAAAAAAAAAAAATCTATTCATGACAACATTTCCCAATAGCATAAAAACAGACTTACAATGCAGACCGGATGATGCACCGGGGCTGTAAAATGACCATGGTGGACCGTAGCAGTCGTTACAAAGTTGCAGATGAAGCAGCATGGATTCTTAATGTATGCTTCCTCGTGCTTGATGTCTCTACCAGCGGTGCGGCTATGTATAGCTTGTGCTCGAAAACACACTCCCTCCCGTCGCCAGCCACTATTGGTTTGCACAAAACTTTCTATACTGAACTGTACTTGCAAACAGCTTCGCCTGTGACGCGGCTTTATATATCGAGTTAAACAGGTAACTCTACATACAGCAAAGGGTAAGTGGGCCTTATCTTAAGAACATAGTTGAAGGCGTGATTATACGGCGCTTTTTCTACAGACTTCAATCACTCAACATATTAATTCAGGAGTTAAACAGAGAGAAGAGTCACGAGCTGGTACTCTATGCAAATCGAAATCAAGACCACATCTTGCGCATTCCAATACCACAGTTGTCCAAATTTCGGATTGGACCGTCCCTTTAAGGCCCGGCGGAGTCAACGCGAAACATATGGAAGCTTTTTCTGTCGTTCGCTTTGTTGCTCGGGCTCTTTGGTGCTCGCGGAACAACACCAACACGGTCCGGGCGCCCTGAATTATATCCATAACGTCCCCGTGAATGCGCGCCCCTGTCCTATGTTTAGCGAGGACCACAGTGGCCTATTGTCTCCGTGGGGCCTTACAGCTGGCGCGGGACCGTCCTATACATCCAGCACTAATGGACACTTTGTTCCCCCCTCGTGTGTCCCGCCACTGTCCAAATTACAGGCCGCGCTCACAACTGGGACAGTTTGCCGCTGGATGAGAAAGTTGGACAAATAGGGTCTGTCCAAAATACACACACACACGCACGCACGCATGCACACACACACACACACACACGCACACACACACATCCTACATCGAACCAGTAATAAACATGTAGCCAAATCCCCCAAATGTGCACGTCCGATTTAGACGTCCGGTTAGCAGCGGGGTATAAATGGCAACATGCTAACGTCTACATTTAGAGGGTATTTATAGTTTGGTAGTACACTGTGTACATGTATGACATCGTCAGCCTGTGGAACTGAATGAGTGCCTAGTGGAACATTCTGATACAGGGTTTAGGCAGAATCGAGTCACATTGAATCCCTTTTAATGTTTAAATACTATCTTTCAATGACGCAAATGCAAATGCAAAAAAATAAACATTTAAAAAAAATAATAATACTAAAAAATGCAGCTTAACATGTTTTAAATCAGGGTTAGGCAAGTTTGTGTCATGGAGGGCCGATTTTCTTCAATGCCAAAACACCAAGGGCCGAAACTCACTATTGTAGCCCAAAGTAAAAGCAGCTTTTTTCTACAATTACATGTTTTGGACATAATATATGACCTAATGGCGCGCTTTGCTGGGAAATGTGAAAATATTGACAGTATTTTCCACATTTTAGAGTCCTTTTCACGTATTCAGTCTCTGATTCATGAATAAATGTCTCTTCAAAATTCTCTTGGGGGGTCAAAGGTTTAACGCTGAAGGGCCGAATTTGGCCCCCGGGCCTGATGTTGCCTACCCCTGTTTTAGATCATCATTTTGGTGTTTTCAATGAATCTAGAGTTAAAAATGTTTAGCAATGTCATAATTATCCAAGGAATTTAGATTTAATGTCAATTTGAATCCAGTTTAATGCTTTGTAATGCCTTGATCTGGGCACAATTGACTTTTAAAGCTGGGGCACCTAATTTTTCCTGTTTTTTTAGCTATTTTTTGCTCTGGCCCAAACTCATTTCTAGCTCTCACAATCCCCTCCTGCATATCCAAATTGTTACAGCAAATTCCTTGCATTCACGTTTAATGCCTGTGTACAGCTCTGAGCGGTGGCAAAGTGAAGCAGGAGGGACCACCCCCCAAAAAAATCACTCATTTAGATTCTTCTTCTTTTAACTTCCATCGCTCCATAAACATTTAGGTGAAGACGTAACACCATGGTCGTTTTTTGCTGTGTTGACGACATGCATTTAGGTGACAAAAATAAATGCACTCTTCAACAACAAAAAGTCTGGTACTCCAGCTTTAATGCTTTTTAATCCCCTGTGGAAAATAACACAAAAAAAATAGATATGGTTTCTTATAGATAAAAAGTCAAATTATTATGAAGCTCAAACTTATATGTAAACATTTATTTCTTTTAGGTAAATTGCCCAGCACACTATTGTTATTCTATAGCGCCCCAAAGCACATGACCCAAGATATCCAATAGTATGTTGCATGACTCCTACTGACCATATGTGCCTTTGATACCTTTAACTGTACAATCCATCACTCGGACATTTACAGTTCTGGCTCCAAATTCAAAGTGGTATTTAGAGATTAAATTTTAATGTTCTATCAGGAGACGTACATTTCTATATAAGTCTCTCATTAGAACATTAGAATTTGATCTCTAAATACCACTTTGAATTTGTAACGGCCAAAGTGCTGAAACCGAGTTGCTGTAACAGAGGAGCGAACGGGGACAAAGTTCGCCGCTGACGAGTGAGTGTTTGTTTA
Source organism: Gobius niger (assembly GCF_951799975.1). NCBI lineage: Eukaryota > Metazoa > Chordata > Actinopteri > Gobiiformes > Gobiidae > Gobius > Gobius niger. Next base: position 16,827,734 of record NC_136870.1, on the reverse strand, counting down.
AAGTGACATATACGCATATACAGCACAGAGCGGGATGCAGGCGTGTAACTTGTTTTTCAGGTCTGAGGTCGGGAGTCGAGAAGAACAAAAATACAGTATATGAAGCAAATGTTCGCACAATGACGTAAGGATGAATCTACCAGACATTTTCATTTAAAAGAAGGGGGGGAGATAAGGAAGAAATGACAATAAACAAAGTCAAATGCAATTTATTGAGTTGACGCTAAAGGCAGAGACCGGAGCGGGGGCACGTCAACGATGCGGTAATGTATGCAGCGCTTTATGATTTGTTGTAAAGCTCGGGGATGATTGCCAGGGATAACATAGGCCCGTAACAAATGCACGCGAAAGATTGTGCGTGAAGAAAGCCCACAGCAGCGCAGGGGGAGAACAAGGCCTCGCCAGAGCAAATGCAACACTGTGCAACCCGGCGTTACATCAGGCCTATTGACATGCATGGGCCAGTGATGTGAAGGAGACACAGACGGTGCATGAGAGGACTTTATATGAGCTGAGAAGACCATGTTTAGATTGGTACATTTTTGCAAGCATCCACTGCAATGATGATGGAATACAAAGCAAATCGTTTGCATGGATTTGACAAAGAAATCTAAGTCACACATTAAAGGGACTACACAGAGTTTAAAAGTGTTTAAACTAAGTATTTTCCTCCCCCTATATGTTCCAGCAATGTCCTAATGTGTAGAATGAGCCCAGACCTGTTCACCACGACTGCCTCTAAAATCCTGCACCGTCACTCGAAAAGCTTAATATAGAAGGTGCAGTTACATGTATGACCTGAGGTGGCAGTAGTGAGTAAAAAATGGGCAACTTGCATTCTAGCCCCTTTAAGTTACAAGAATATAGTGTGCGATTGGAGCTCTTCAACAAAGTCCTCGAGGCGCATTCTACATTAGTACATTACTATATATAAATGTATACTTTTACTATTGGTTTCAATTTCATGTTGTAGTGATATCAAATGAACATATTGTGCATAATTGTAGCTTATAAACCTGCTTTTTGGGCTCATTAATAGTGCTATACCATGATTCAATTTCTGTGTATACAATACTGGTTTGGAGCACCCTCTACAGGCAGCAGGGGGAATTAAATTAAATGCGCTAAAGACAATATACAAGCCGCCCTTCAAACTAAATGGCATGCTAACAATTTGATGGTGCTGTGATTGATGTAGCTTGCGCGCCGAACAGCTCCGACGGTTTATGTACTTTGAAACTGTGGAGGACACTTTCGGCTTCTATCTGTGATGAAACATATTCCATAATCCTACTAATGTAAACTAAAGTGCGTGCTTGAGAAGAAATGCTACTCCGAGTATGTTTTTGATCAGGGACAACATGGTTAAAAGCTAAAAAAAAAGGATCCTTTGAAATATAATGCAAGGACAACTTTTTCTTAGCTTTTTATTTCAGTATATAAGTGGATGGTAAATTAATTAAAGCAACGACCCAGACTAGAAGTTGCTTTTTGTTATTTTTTCTTATCAACATATTTCATCATGTTCCCAGGCTGTGTAAAAAAAAAAAAAAAATGACCCAAATATTTGACATTAAAAACAATGTGTTGACAAGCTCCCTTTACAAAGTGCCACTTCACATCCCACTTCCAGCTACAATTACCGGCGCGGCACGGCTCACGGTGGACCTTTAGCCTTCTTGCATACCAGCATACCCAAAGAATGGCGACAGTGGGTCTTAAGCCCATAGCGTTTAATTCTTTGTGTTTTGAATGATCCCTGAGGGTGCAAAGCATTAGGGTACAGGTGTCGGGACGCACACAGGAAGATAAGAAACACGGATTATATGCTGCTAAGTCACATGGGACAAATAAAGCGTGGACATATACGCCGTGTCTCCAACAGTTGGCGTCCACAGCGCCGTGGTCGATAATCTCCTGACAGGTGTCCATGTTAGCAGAGGAATTTATCCAGGCTCCGGCGGATTGACTTTCTTAACATAAGCTTGTAATGCAGCACATGGGGCACACAGGGGAGGAGGGCCAGACGCTCTGATCTATGCAACAGTGCGGGACATTTTACATCTCTCATGCCAAAGAGCCTTCCTCCAGCAAAAGTCAATTTTACTATGCTTTTACGCAAATCCTGTTCCTTTCTTGAGTCATTATTGATGTACTGACTACTGCAGACTGGGAGCTCTCCACTGCAGCCTTGGGAGTTGTGGTGACTCAGTTGTTTAGACGACTCAATTTGGTGCTTTCCAAACCCATTCAAAATCCTCACGCTTGCCCATTCCTCCTGCTTCTGACAGATCAAAATTGATGACAAAATATTCACTTGCTGCCTCATAGTATATCCCTCCTGCAAACACAGTGATTACCAAAAGGGGGAGAACTACTCAGGGGTTCTCACAAAAGAAGTCCAAAATAAGTTCAACTAAGAATGAATAAAGGGAAGGGATTTTATAACAAGAATAGAATAACTTATTAATAATCAATATTTAAAGCAGCCGCAAATTCTAAAAATATAATAGATTTGGGTTTTTTCTGCTTTAATTTAATATATATATATATAGTTTAGTTTAGTTTAGTTTAGTTTAGTTTAGTTTATTTGAGCAATTTCAAGTTCCAAGTTTTTACAAAAGAAAAGAAACACAATAATGCCCAAAAGGGAGTAGGCTGAAGCAAACAATGCTTATTTATGCCTACCCCTTTAAACGTATTTACAAACTTTACAACTGCCGTTCTTTTACGGCAGTTGTAATATATATATATATATATATTACATTATATATATATATATATATACTACATTATATATATATAATATTTAAAAAAATGAAAATCCATTAAAGGAAAGCTGTGATGAAGGCTGTTTTTTTACTTTAAAGAGACTAGATGCAAGTTGGTCATTTTTATACTCACTACTGCCACCTCAGGTGTTATGCGTAACTACAGGTTCTATATTAAGCTCGTGCATGACGTCAATTCGGACCCAAAGTAACAACTTTTTGAGTGACAGTGCAGGATTTTAGAGGCAGTTGTGGTGAACAGGTCTGAGCTCATTCTATACATTAGGACATGGCTGGAACATGTAGGGGGAGGAAAATACTTAGTTTTAACATTTTTAAACTCTGTATAGTCCCTTTAAGCATATTCAATTAAAAAGCACAGTTAACATTTTATTGAATTTGCTAACTTTACTACAATAGAGGTGAAGTTATATATCTGACCTCTACTGAGTGTGGCCCAGTTGTTTGTTTTTCTGTATATGGCCCCACTGAAAAAAGTTTGGACACCCCTGATTTAAAGAAATACAAATAGACAAGTTTGTCAGGGAAAAGGCTGTTGGACAATGTTTTCACTGGTTGAGCTCACAAATGTTTTTCTCTTTCTATTAGCTTGTAATAGTGTTTCTCAAACTGTGGTTTAAGCACCAAATATCAATTTGATCTAGTTAGTTCCGGACCTAAATCATGGCTATTCTTTGATTTAGGTATTGTCTTTTGCATCGATGGATTGAGAGAAACAAAAAAATGTGATTCTCTGCATTTACATGTACCGGTAATAGAATTAACAATAAAGTGGATTGAACTGAAATAAATTAGTTTTTGCTTTTGGGTTAAGGATGGCGCTCGTCAAACCCACTGTTTTCTATGGTGGTACTCCTTTAAGCCCCACTGATGTCATTTAGAAGCTAGACGTCCGGCTACATCACATGCTGCTGCGGTTAATCCCACTTTGAAGCTATATGGAAAATCCTACACAGTGTTGTGTTTTCGTCAAAGGAACTGGAGCATAGATGCAAAGCGGCATGAAATTTCCACGAATCGAGCTAATTAACGTCAGGTTGTCCTCTGAAAACCTCCCGTTAACAAGAGAGACAGCATTATGAAACCGAGACGAGGGGTCAGAAGTTTACCGTAGGATATGGGGAGTTTATGCGAGGTCGTATAGCCGCAGGAAGCAGATGTGCAGACTGAGCTTTAGAGCACAGTGGGCGAATACCAAAGGTTCTCACTCTATCCTCTATTCAAATAACATTTACTTGGCAAAATGGAATAGTTATTTTAAATGTATTATTATTTTAGAACATTGCTTTACAAATCGAATCACACACTCCCCAAAAGTCATCCAATATGTTTTGTCTACATTTTCCATGATATGTTTCTCTGATGTACAGATAAACTATACTGTACACTTAAAAAGTGGTGAGTTCAGCCCCGTCCCGTGATCTGCCATTGACCTGGACACACTTAGGAAACCTTGTGACTCTAGTTTTCCCTGCTTCTTAATGCCGCAGACAGTATCAACGTATACAGCATGACTGTCATAAAAAAACACCAAAGTTCAGAAACAACGTGGAAAATGTGGTCAATTAGTTTCTGTTTATCTGTGAGTTCATAAAAAAGATAAAAATAAGAACACAGAGTAATGATTGTCAAAGGCAACAGGTCATTTAGGTTGAACTGTATAGAAGACCGAGGACACTGGATTATGGTATTTGACCCGGGACTGGAGGGACTATGTCTCTGAGCTGGCCTGGGAAAGTGCGTGTGGAAAGGGAAATCTGGGTATCTCTGCTTAGACCACTGCCTCCCCAACCTGGCCCCGGATAAAGCGTAAGAAAACCGATGGATAGATAGAACTGTACAGTATCTATACATTGCATTGCCCTACATTGTATCAAGTGCATTAAATTTCATAAGCAATTTGGTAGTAATGCAGAAAGTAGTAGACTTGCTCATACTCTTATGGTAGTTGACTTATCATTCTGCAAATTGTACATTATCATTGTCAACATTGTGGGTCCTGGATCTCACAATTTACATATCCCCTCCAAAAATGACACTACAACCACACAAAACACTAAAAGTTGTAGTATTTGTTGTTAAAGAAAAAACACACCCACGCACATAAGACGGTAGATGCTAAACCCAATTCCCCAAAATGAACAACAAAGGATATTGTAAACAACACAATAGCAGTCCCCTGGGTGAGACTATGGATAGTGGGAGAGCTTGTGTAGCTGTGCAACCTACTTCTACGCCTCATTATTTTTGTTGTGTCCCACTTTATTTTTTCAAAATTATTTTACTTTCTTTACCACTTTCTTCCATGGAACTGTATCTTAGGAAGTAAAAGAGTACAAATTGGAGTTTCATTTAGCCTTATATCTGTTTCTATTCTATCATTTGTGACCCACTTTATGAAGCAGATAGGTCTTTAAAGGAACAGGCCACCGTTTTTTCATACAGAGATATGTTCTTACCAGAGCTTAGATGAGTTGATGTGTGCCTGTCTGGTCTTTGTGCGTGCCCTCAGTCATGCAAGACGACTAAAGATGTTGTTAGCATATGGCCTCTCCCAGTATATTCCCATAGCTCCAAACGGGGATGAAGTAGGAAGCTACCACGCTCTTCCACGGGCACGCACACAGTCCAGACAGGTACGTATCAACTCGTCTAAACTCAGGTAAGAACATATCACAGTCTGGAAGAACCGTGTGCTCTCAGTCCCGCAAAAAGACCAAAGATGTTGCTAGCATTTGGCCTCACCCAGTATATTCCTATGGCTCCAAACGTGGTGAAGTTAGAAGTGACCAAGCTCTTCCACAGGTGCGTATCACAGTATGGAAATACGGTGGCCTGTTTGTTCCTTTAACCTTTTTTCCCCTGTGGGACTCATTAAGCATAGTTGAAAGTGGTTGGAGATGCGTGCACAGAAGGAAACATCTCTGAACATGTGACGTTGTGTACTTAAAATGCGTTTAGTTTTGCAAATACTGACCGTTTCTCTTCTCCCTCTGATGGGTTAGAGTCCTGCTCGTTGGGCATGTGTTCCATTCACCTCAATTCCATCCAGCAGCCAATCAGGAGAGACTGAGGCAAGCCCCGCCCTCGGATGCACACTTGTCATTCGACGGTTGGGGTGGGGGGGCGGAGTCAGTCAGTGGAGCATGACAGGGTCCCGTCCCCCACTGCAGGGGAGGGGAAGGGGTCTAAGGGAAGCGCCCCCCTAGCGAGGTGAGTGGGGCGCGCTGCTTCGATGCGGAGCAACTGGACGGAAGCGTTGCGGAGGTGAGCCCGAGGAGGAGGAGGAGGGGCACGAGGGAGCGGCCCCAGGCTGGTAGCGGGACGGGGCACCTTAGGGATTCAGAGGTGGGACCAAGCCTGCAACAGAGGAAAACAAGACAACTGTGAGATGGTGACGCCCTCTGACAACCAGCACAGAAACGTATGAATAAAAAAGGAACAAGCGAAGCACATGTTAGCTATACCATGAAACATACAAGTACACGGGGGGCTGAGTTTGGTCAAATATGTAGCTGGGTCAAAACAACAGAGGAATTGCTCTAATTTCTCAACCAGGATTAAGACCAGCCGAATAGCAGATCGAGATTAAGCAGGACTCATCTAGGATTGAACAAATAGCCGTGGCCTTAACAATAAAGCCTGAGTCTTAACTGTAAAACGTGTAAAGCAATAATAGACAGTTAATTGATTACTAGTAATATAGGCCACCCTTTCTTCTCCACTTTCGTAACCAGCCGTTGCTTTACCACACCCCTTCCACAACATAACAATGTGCGTAATTTGATTGACAAAACTATCTTCTATCTATAGCGAATCTGTTTCTTCTTTTCTTCTCACGCAACTGTAAAAGCGGTATATCACATCATATTATATCCGTCGTCTGTACATTCAGTTCATTCAAAGAAAACAATCTTTTGCCAGTTCAATTGTTGCTATAAGAAGCGTTAGAACAGACACCTGCCAATCCTGCAGTGCTGATGAATTAACCAGAAAGGCGCCTTCGGTACAGTTAAGCCCACTTCAGCTCTTAAAAGCCACAGTTGTTTTTGAACCAGGTTTTTTGTAAAGTCAATAATGGCTTCTATGGGAATTTCTCTTTCCACAGGCCCCTAGACAGGAGTCCAGCTGCACATGGCTGCACTCAGCCTGTGCGCTTAAATTACTGCTTTTGTCAAAGGAGAGTGGACAGGTGGGGGCTGAGGGAAAGTTGGTCACAATGCTTTGATTAACATTTTTATTCCATGAAAATACAGAGATACCTTTAAACCGGGTTTAGCCACAGATACGCCGCCAACCACGCGACCGCATGCACTGTCAATCAGTCAAACAAAAATCATACTCAAAAGTGACTCCACGGTGGTAAAAAGCAAGATGGGCACCTTCATTCATTTGACGACCCAGATGTGCTGTCTGACAATGTTAGTATACAAAATCATGTTCACACCAAGGGAACTTTTAGCACCGAAAAGAGCGACAGAAAATGATGCTCAAGACTAGACTTCAATGTATGATCTTAAAGTAAATGCTCTATACTCTATGCCAGGGGTGCCCAAACTTTTTGTCTCTCAGGGCCAAAATGAAAAAGTGCCTGTGAGTCGTGGGCCAAACAAAATCAACAATTGTAGCAATATAGTGCAAAATGTCAAAAAAAATAAAAAATAAAAACCTGTATCATTTTTTAACAACCTCTGTGATTGATAATACCAAGACACCACAACAGTGTTTCCTTAACTTTGTGAATGGAGTGAAACAGCGCCCCCAATGTGACGCTGGTGGTCAAAAAGTGCACTGCACCCATATTTACCATTGAGAATGAATGGAAGAGAGTTAGGATTAACCACATGCAGCGCAAAAGTAGGTCACCCTCTGGCGGGCCAAGAAGATTCAAAGGAGAAGATTCAAAGATTACTCAATGAATGGCTCAAAGCATCACAAGTCTGTTTTTCATGACACTTATTTTGATTATGTTTATCCAACAAACAAAACTACACAGCCTCTTGGTAAGTCAACAGTGTAAAGTTCTGACCTATTTTCCCAGATATGACTTAATCGTGACAAAATTAAATAAAGCATTTTTCCAGCATATTTTGCACACATTCTCAAAGGACAGCCTGCTCCAAAGTCCCCATGTGACCAAAGTGTACAGATTAGAGCCATTGTTTTGCCTGCACTTGAAAGCATTACTATAGTGTGAGGTCAGAGGGTAAGCGCTATCCCCCTGGTCGATCCCTTGTGGCGTTTTTCACAGCACTTTGACATCCAATTTTTCTACCCCGTGCATACAATGTCCCGAACTGGCCTGCCCCGTCACCCGCCCCATTATACCCATTACACTATGTTCCTCTGTGGACTGTCCCATGTGACCTGCACCTTCTAGCATTACACTTGAAACAAACGGCGGCTTTTCCCTCCGAACGCAGCTGCCGGGGGGCCCATAATGCTACTCGGGACGGGCGCAAGGGCTGACTCTTTCACCTCCCGGCGGCGGGCCTCTACTGGGACGGACTGAGAAGTTCACGGTGAATGGTAACAGAATGTCACCTCGATGTCGGGGTTAAGTAGCTTTAAGAGGAGGGTCTGTTAGCATGTAAAAGTAGTCAGAAGGTCTCAATCCATTAGCCGCCGCTGCCGCTAACCCCTCCCCTCCCTGTGTTGTCCAAGAGTGGGCTTTATTTTTCCTTTGCTAATCCGCGGTTCAGCGCGTTCTAATCCCGAGCACTGGGATACAGCGGGGCATGAGAATGTCTTTAGAGATGACTGATATTATTGTTGCCTTACTGCTAATAGAGAGATTATCGAACATAAGCAAACAGTTACTTCCGCCACCTCGAGAAGCCGTAATCATTTAATGCTTCAATCTATATGAGGTGCACTGTATTATGCCGTCTTAAATCCAGAATGATTCTTTTATCATATTTTTTAAGTCATCTTCCGACTAGGGCTGGGTACCGGTACATTTTTTCCGATACCGGTACTTTAACAATACTTGGTTTTCAATACCGATACCTGTACGATTACCTATGCTGAATTATTTATTTATTGTTTATAACAATTATATTAATTTATTCCTTTTACTTCCATTTCCTTTGCATTTGTATATTTTTTTAAGGTGAAACAACCAAGAAACTTCCTTTAACAACAAAAGGGCAGAAAAAAACACTTTTCAAGATTTTCTTATCTTTCCCCAATTTTTAACCAATTTTGTCACATGTTTCCCTCAAATTTTTTCCTCAAATATTTACGTGTTTTTTTTTCAAAATTTGCCACAAATTTTTCCTTTTTTTTTTTTACTTTTCCCCCCCTTTTTTCACATTTTTTTCTTCCGATGTTTTTTTAAATCAAACTTTCCCCAATCTACCCCAATTTTTTTTTTTTTTTTTTTTTTTTTTACTTGTCTTTCACTTTTTTTTCTTATAAATTTTGATGACCAACAGCATCAGAACGTGAAAATAAAGATTATATAATTCTTTTCGGTACTTGCTTTTGAAACTTTTATTTTTTCGATACCAGTAGTACCTAAACTTTTATTTTCCAACACCTCACAGGTATCGTTTAACCCAGCCCTACTTCTGACACCTGCAAAAAGAAGAAGCTGCTGACAGAGACCTCACTGAGTGTCATTGTACAACATAATGATTCACTGCTTCAACAGCGTAACTAAACTGGGAGAGGCCGTTTTGTCATTATGAAAACATATTCACGGGTGATAATGGAACAGAACATGTTGACTTTCTCTTTAAGTGTCTTGTTTATTGAGAGCTTCAACCTTCCCTGCGTTAACAAGCTTTTAATAGCCTTATAACCGCATTCATTTACGGTCCGTCGCCGGGGGTTGTGATAAGGGACGCGACTGCCTTTCGCCGGAGGTAGAGGCTTCCAGGACAACATGCTTTATGTCCCATGACTGTACAGGACGGGGTAACGCAGAGGCTAAGGTCTTTTCAGCCATTGTTGAAGGCATTTATGTTAAGAGTGCACATATATCAGCTTAATGCAGCTTCAGGAGCAGCCAGGAAAACAATGACATTTCAACAGTTTTACGATAAAGCTGGTTTAACTCAGCATTCATTAATGTGCTGATGTCACTGTAACACCAAACTGAATGCTAAAACTGAATAGACCAAACTGAGCATTACATTGCAGAATACTGAGAGGGATATTGTACATCCAATTACACAACGGAGATCATTTTTTTTCACTCACACTTGGCTGCAAATACTGTTTAAGTGGCACCAGCCCACAGTTAGCTTAGCCTGCTAGCTTCTTCTTCGTGATTCTATTAGTGTGTATTGCACCTCCGAGCCAGAGGCAGCGAAGTTGCAAGCGTGGTTTTCTGGCCCGAGACACAATCATCCCATTAACACTTGTATTACCCCCAGAAGGACTACGAAATGCATTTATTAAGGTTAACAAGATACTTAGTACTGCTTTAAACAAGTGCATTATCTCCAGTTCGGAATTATCCAAATCCAAAAGCTTTTCGACTGGAGTTTACAACCTATAAGTCAGCGTAACGCCTCATTTGAAAGCTAAGACCTACAAAACTGATTTAAATCAGGATCTTTTCCGTTGCGTTGTTGCCGTGTTGTTGTCACTTTCTTTTTCATCCCTTTTCTGTCACATTTTTGTTGCGCTGTTGTTATTTTGTCATATTTTTTTGCCACTGTTTTTGTTGTGTTATTGTCACTTTTTTGCTGCACTTTCATCACTTCGTTGCCACTCTTTTGTGGCTTTTCTGGGGGGGGGGGGTTACTTTATGATTTGTTAAGTTTTCATCCTTGTTTTCTTCTCGTTTTTGTGGCTGTTTTGATGTTTTTTTGTTTCAAGAAGCTTTTCGATTTTGGTAAAGCCAAACTGGAGCAGGTGGGGGTTAAGAGGTTAACTCACAGTGAATCAAAAGTTGATCAACTAATTAATTGCAATTGAAAAGCATTTTACAAACAACAAAGAAACAACCTCCACATGACAATGCTACGTAAATGTTTTGCCACAACAACAGGCGTATACACTTGGGAACCATGGCAACACATTTTTCGCCATACAAGCTAATTTGTCAGTGTCTATATCTTTACATCTCACGTGCATGAGTTTACAGAGCCATTGTCTTCTGCAGCACAAACACGTCATTATCCGTCCTGACGCTGACCCTTCGAGTTGTGCTTAGATCAAGATCGCATCCCGACCCCAAAGCCCCCAAAGTCCTGCCTGTCCCGTATAAGCCCGCAGTTATTCAGCCTTGTCTTGTGATCCTCAGCTCAGAGTTCACGGCCTATTCGGACACCGAGTGGGGGGGAAAAAGCGAAAACAAACAAGTGGTGAGATAGAGTGACATGTGATGAAATATATAACATTTGGGGAGGGGAGAGGAGATGTTGAGAGGTTGGAAAAGGGGCTGATTTATGTGAGTTCTGGCAGCAGGACAAAGTCAATGCACTTACACAGCTAAAAGTTACACAAATAACAGGAAGGGAACAGGGCGCGTTTAAAAGGGAGATTTAGGGCGCTCAGCTGCTCCACACCGTGTATGTACATATATAGAGTACTAGGAATGTGAAATATTTGGACAAGCATTAATAGAGACATCTCAAAACACTTAGGCTTGTCAACGCTGTCTATTCTGTGAGAAGTCTTAGTTCATATTAAGAGTACATTGCTAGTGGAAGATGCGTTCAAAACAGTGCTGAAGTAAATGCACCTCAGAGCGTTGGCACTTAAAGCCACACAGAGGAACAAAGTAGGTTATATGTTGCTAAGTCACAAGAGCAACCAAACTGTGGTAAATTAGATTTGTAAACAAACCCTGATGTCCGGGCGCCTCATGGAAAAGTCTGTTTTGAGGACAGGCCTCTCACAGCAAAGAAGCATGGGTGTGTTTCATAAATAAAAAAAACTCAAAATGAAATAAATGCTCGTATTTGTTTCTGTATTGTGTGGAATGTTACGCAATATGACTTTTCAGAGACACAGAGTAACATTTTGGACTATTATAGTTCCAGCAATACAAAACCTGCTCCTACTGACCAGCGAGATGCAGAAAATGCTATTTCTGCAGTAGATAATCAAAGAGTGGATTTGGATGAGGACATATCTTTTCAAAATCTTGTATTTGCTGCCTTTAATCAACATCTCCATGGAGAAGAACTAGAGATGTCCATCTCCCGGTAAGTTAGAGTTATGTCGTAGGAGAGGTGAGCCGCTCACTGCAAAAACACATGTTTGTTACATATTTTACCACTGCTGCTGCTTAAGGGCCTTTTTCACCGGCCTGAAGACTAGTTGGAGACTTCAGTTGCCACTGGTCTCAGAGATGTCTCCGATTCTCCGAGACTTTCACAAGTCTCTATGCAGCCTCCGTGTGGTCTCGGAGAAGTCTCCGAGAGGTCTGAAGCTGTACTGATACTAATTGTTGTCCTGAACTTGTGACGTTACTGCAATGTCTCCGAGACCTGTCGGGGATCTCAAAGAGATGTAACTGTGATGTCACAGAGAAGTCACAGAGACATCTCCGCAACTGAAAGATGTCTCGGAGACGTTTGGGCTCTGACATTTCATACTTCAAAAGCTGTCTCCCACGGCCCCAACAATGAATGAAACCGATGTTTTCTGCCTGGACACCAGGGATGTTGGGGTGAGGCGGCCGCAGATAATGACGTGGCATCGAAACAGCATAATCTGATATTCATATATTCTGATTTCAAAGCTCCAGAGCTTTGGGTTGTTAAACCTGTGCTGTATCCACTGGGTTACCCATGGACTCCAAGTCCAAATATGGAGGAACAATCATTCTCCACCTGGTTCTGCATGTGGGCCTGGTTGAAGGGAGGGGCAGGGAGATATTTCAGTTGCTCTAACAACCCAAAAAACTGCACTAAATGCATCAGATCTGATTATTATCTGATTTCTCCAGTTATCTGATTGTTCTGACCAGGGATGATCACAAAAACGTCTCACAGGTTGAGGACAACAAATAGTGTTTGCAACATTGCCACAGCTGCTTGAGACCACGGAGACCTCTCGCAGAAACTTGTTTTCACCGAGACTACCTGAGACATCTCCGAGACCAGCGGCAACTCGAGTCTCTCTAGTCTCCAGGCGGGTGAGATAGGCCTTTTGTATGCACGCAATCAATCTGAGTTGCTGAGATGTTGTGGAGACTGCCAGACACAGGAGTCTCTCCAACTTCCTCCAGTAAGATAAGCCCTTACTAAAGCGCTCTAAAGTTTGTTTTATAAATTTTAAACCACAAAAACAGTAAAGTAATTTAGTCAATTCATATCTTCAAATCAAACTTGTTGACTGAAAATTGAAATTCCTTGACAGAACCAGTGCTGCGCTCTCAAACTCCCATCTGACACATAACCTTGATTTCTCTGTCGAAAACGTCTAATTGGAGCTGAAAAATTCGCATTTCCCCCAAAGCAGCATTCACCTTTAATTGCACGCTCCGTGGCGCCCACTTTAAAATGCATCAAAAGAATGCCAAGTGCACGCGATGTGTTGACGCCAGCTACTGAAGCCCTATATTAATTAAAGATCTCACAAACCCAGTAACGCGCTCCGATTTCAGGTCCAAAAGATCGATGTCTCTTTGTACTTGAATGGGAGCGGTGAAAACAGCCTGATGAATTGTTTAATACAAAGACAAGCTCGACATGAAGTGAAGTTGTGAGCAGGAATCATTAAGTTCAAGAAGTGTTGGGCTTTTGAACGCGCAACAGAGGCGAGCGTGGCAGGTTTCGACAGTCATTAGCTGAAACGTCAAGTGAGAGAAGAAAAGTGCTAATCAATATTTTAGGGCTTATTGAAGAAGGAAACAGTGGGAGTCCAGGCAAACAATGCAATAATTATAGTTAAATACTGGCGAACTTGACAGCTCTTTCCCACGTACAAGTAACACAGTATGAAGGAACGCAATGTACATTTTGGAAAAGAGCTTCTCGGAGACTCTTGCTTCAGAGGTTGTCCTGCATTTGACTCAGTGGTGTGAGGCCGCCGAGCTGTACTCCTACTGATCATACAACAACTACTATTGCTTCAAGCTATTATCACTGGAAGCAGTAATGTAGCGCTATTGTTGCAGCAAATAAAAACCGCATCATTTTGTTGAACTCATTGACCTTCATGACTTACCCGTGCAGGAATCTGAGTCGTACTACGTGAAGCAACACAAACTCCTAATGATCTGAAACGCAGAGCTTTAAAAAGGCGAAGACAAAAAACCCCAACTTTGCCGCTCCGCTCGATGTGGTGCGTTTTAATTTGGCGGAAAATTCCCAAAGCAGAGGTAACGGTCTATTCTGTGATATATAGTGTTCTAACCAGTGATTGAAACCCACAAGGTGCCCATTTTGGCTGCAACATATTTCTCTTGAAACTGCCTGCGAGTGTTGGCAGACGCGCTCCTCACGTGTGTCCCCGACGTAAAGTATATATGAAGCTTAAATTGCACGCTGTGTGCCCCGGAATATGTTTATATTAAAATTCTTTCCCAAAAAAACCCAAAAAAACCTATACACAAAGTTCAACCTCAGTGTCAGGAGATTCACGGGAGCTGATGAGAAAAACCCTTGTTAGAATTCACACCATGACAGCAGATGTGGGGTCAGCGCGCCCAAGGGTCCCAAGGGTGGCCCAGGCAATTAGCGCTTTAAGTAATGGGAGCGGGCACGGCCGGGTTGTTGATGTGGCGCGGACAGGAAATTAAGGCGGAGGCGGCGCATGTGTGTGTGTGTGTGTGTGTGTGTGTGGGGGGGGGGCGGTATCAGTCAGTAAAGTCCCTGAACCGAACCAAAGGCAAAGAGATCATGCCTCACGCTCTCCCACTTCTTCTGCGGCCGCTGTCGCCCGCCTAACGAGTCTCCCGGGATTATTAATAGGTGCTAACAGGTCGGCTAAAAGCTATACCTCCGGGCTTGCGCGGGGGCCGACCTTGACACTCGGAGTATGTGGGAACACGGTCATCTACATACGCCCCCAAATGTTAATGTCGAATGTAACCTTGTCTGAGGAACCGCCGGATCAAAGGGGCCGAGCACTGCGCTGACATTTCGGGGGCCCACGCCCGACGCATGCATTAATACAAATAAGTTCTTTAAGTTTGTGGGCATGTGCCAGTTAACTCACATCAGCTTTTTCAATAAAAGTTTCCAATACTGTCGACAGGTTAGGAAAATTGATCACAGCTGCAAGCAGGGCTGGGGGAAAAAATCCAATTGCTGAATTTTTGGAGTGTTGGATACATTTTGTTCACTTTAAAGCAGTACTAAGTAACTCCATAAGCGCAACTGCAGGTGTCATAGCAAGTTAAGTTTTTTTAACTTATTAATTGTCTTGGAGATTAAATACTACGCTGACAGGAAAGGCGAAGGGAGAGAGGGATATTGTGCATCCAATTATACAATGGAAATATTTTTTTTCACTCAAACTTGGCTGTAAATACTGTTTAAAGTGACGTTAGCCCGCAGTTAGCTTTGCCCGTTAGCATGTTAGCTTCTTCTTCGTGATTCCATTAGTGTGTATTGCTTGCTCCGGTCCGGTGGCAGTCAAGTTGCAAACATGGTTTTCTGGCCAGAGACACCGGGGGGAGATGAAAGACCCTCCAATCATCCCATAAACACATGTATTACCCCCACAGGGACTATGAAAAGGATTTATTAAGGTAAACACGTTACTTATTACTGCTGTAAAAGCATAAAGACAAGAGAGAAACTACAGTAAGATGAGGATCACACTACACAGAAAATGTTATACATGATAAACGTCAATGGGGAAAGCTTGTTTTCTTGCTTCAGTTGTGCAAACAAGTTGGTAGCATTGGCCCTTTATATATAAGACAACATGTCATACTAGCTGTTCACACTTCAACTCATCTTCAGTCTATCTACTATTCTCTACACTTAGTAGTCCCCACGTCTCTCCTATTTTCACCAATTGAAACTGAATTAAATGAACATTACTCCTTGTCCCATTTAGAGCAGCTTTTAATGACTGTCACCTTGGCAACAATAGGGCTTCTCTTGACTTCCTGCTACTCTCCTCTTCAGCCTAAATGGGAACACAGTGTCCAAGCATGCACTAAATTTCCAGACCGCGCACGTGGGCTGGCCTGTGTGCATGTATACAAGCGATGTATGTCTAAAGCGTAAACACAGAGCAGGGTGTGGCCCCTATAGAAAGAACAACTCTGTCATTTGTTTTCCCTCTGTCTCGCGGCATTAGTCGCTTTGAACTGCGTGTACTTTTTACTTCATTTATTTCCCTCCCGCGCTCAGTGGCAACATAATTCATGCCTATACTCTATATCGGCTTCTCGTTTCAAGGCGCTGTTTGGTAAATCTTGCATCGCTATTGATTACTCTTGCATGTACTAGAACAAAGTTTTGGAGCATGGGGACAAGCAAGAGCGAATCTTGGCTGACATTGGCATGGACATCTTAAAAAAGCGGTTTCATGCCATTTACATATATCTTGCAACGGTTTGAAATATTGAGTCCAATCTCGGGGCGGAACGCTAATAGCATTTGTCCATTTCACTATAAATCCCTGTAACTGACCGAGGCTCGTGGTTGTGTTCCATCATTATCGAACCTGCTCTTTCCACTACATCTATAACCTCATTTCTCCTGGCAATACTAAACGCAATGCTCGACAAGTGGTGAGCGATTATAGAACCGACCAAGTGAACCACAAAGCCTTTCACCAAAGGAGAAAAATGTGGCGAAAGTTTATCTTAGACACAACATCGTAATGCTATTTTTTAATATTACGGGTTCTCTAGTTCTCACTCTTTAAGACAGTTTTAACACCTTGAACTTTTCCTATCACCTATTTCTAATATTTATAATGAAATTCGTTATGCCTCTGCAGCGTGCTTCTCTCATCTCTCCTATGCGATATCGACATAAGTTTTCCACTCACTGTTTTGGATATCTCTTTCATAACTATTGATTACCGCAATAAGCTGGTGGTGCAGAAAAAAGCCCTGAGACAGCGCCAGGAAATGATGACAGGCCGACACACACAGGAACACGCTACCGCCGCCTCAGATGCCAGACATTTCTACCGCAGCAGCAGCACAGACTGGGACACTTAGGGACTTTAGGTCAAGGCCGGCTGACGTCATGTGCAGAAGAAGTGGGACCGACGGAGAGGTCACAAAGTGTTCACAGTAGCTGGTGCGGAAAGTTAAGCGAGAGATCTGATTGTGACTGCACTCAGCATTGTGATGAAGAAATGGCTGCTCCGCGTATTGATTCATATCGGTGTCGTCGCAGATTTTGATTGAGGTTATACATTATCTCTGTTTCTTGAACACGGGTGGAGACGAGCTGCAGCTAGCGTGCTAAATGTCAGTATGCCCTCTTCGTCTTTCAGCACCACCAAGTCGTCCATTCTTACTCATTTTATTGGCTCATGACAGACGCAACAAGCAGCATTTTGACAAGATGATATAATGACGACAGATGTTTTTGCGCTTGTAATGTTTCCCTTTTTTCATCATTTTTCAAGGTTGGATCCAATGAAGGTGATGGAATTTCATGCTGCTGAGGAAATATGGGTATTTTCATTGGTATTGAAAGGCACAGGAAACACTTTGTGTGAGTAGGATTGAGTCGAAAAATTACAACTGAAAGGAAATCAAAACAATCAGGTACTGGTTAAGCTCCCAGTTTCCTTTTCAAGCACTCTCAATTTATATTTTGACATCATTTTACCCCTGCAGTGTTTTTTTCAAAACAAAAACTCATAACTAGAGCTGCACATTTTGTCAAATTAAAGGGATAGTCTGTAAGTTTGCAAAGTGGGATATAGAGTAAAATTTGAAAGTAAACAATCAAATTCCTCTCCTCTTTAACTAAAAAGCCCTCCCTAGTTTGCAAAATGAGGAGTACAGGAACAGAATTTTCAAAAGTAAACAGTCAAGCTCCACCCCCCCCTCTTGATTGGACCTGCCAGGCCGGTTCACAGGAAAAGCTCGTCTCAATGGTCAAAGTGATATCCCGTGGATTCTGATTAGTTGCTGAAATCAGCAAAGGGGAGGACTTTAGAAAAAAAAAAATAATAATAATATTACTTATTAAACTTCCGACCCAGGCAGTCAATACACAATCTATTAAATTTGTGAAATATTTAAACTTACAGACTATCACTTTAAGGCTATATATTTGGTGGTGCAAAATCAATGCCACAAGAAGCCACAATATGTATCACAATAACAGTGAGCTTTACTGTCGGATGGAAATTTCCAGATGTTTTGCTAACACATCCTGAAAACAAAAACCTAGAGCTGCTTAAAAATGTACAAAATGTCATGATTTTCCCAATTTAGATTTATATTACTCTGGTTTTAAAAATAATGATAATTGCTGAAGATTGTTGTATAAAATGAAACATTGATATTATACATTCATGATATAATATCAGTGTGATATTGTTTTTGCAAGACAGGGGCAGGAAAGCTCCTTGAAGACTTGCAGAGGCTGACCTCCCCAGATATGCCATGGGAACGAGGGTGCAAACTCTAAATGGTACACATTCTCTTGCAGTGGGGATAAACAGACCGATGTATACTTTATAAGGACACAAAAGCCCATGTGTTTGTGCATGGCCAGTCTGAACCAGGGCCAAAGATGAAAGTACATCCATAGATAAAGTTAATATATTAACTTTTGTACTTGGCAGCCAGTTAGACAGACGATCTGCTTTCCCTCTCCTACATCACCGTTCCACTCTCCCTATAGCTCTCTCATCCCTCCAAAACCCACCCCTCTTTGGCAAGGACGGGTTCAGGTGCTGCCAAGAATGTGACTGCTTTTGGAAAACAAATCCAGTTCACTTCTCTTCTCTTTTTTCACGTGTTCTCCTCTCCTTCAACTTGCTGTTTTTGCCCATTTTTAAGGTGGACCGGAGCAGCTGACACGTTCAAAGCGATGCACATTAATCACCCTGGGCCATAGGGGCATGCTCGGCTCACGCCTGGCGCCTAGCAACAACACGATAGCATGATACAGATGCTCAGGTGGCCCTGGCTAACCCTGCACCGAGCTGCTCTCATGCTCCAGCTAGCATGTCCTGCAGCAGGCCCACCTTAACTAAAAATAAGGCCTGTGTGTAAGTGTGCGTTTCCCCGTTGTTTTCCCGGACACATCCACTTCCACACACTTATCGGTTTCCGTGCGACTCATGGAAGCAGCTAATTGAAGCAAGAAAGTGCAAGGGCAGCTTTTAAAGGCCCCTAAATCTCGCAAAATCTGACTGTTTTGAGCTTGTATCCATGTCACAATATTATGTCCTCATTAAAAACATCCCTGGAGTGGTGTTTTGTTTCATTCACACGTTTTTGTAATCCTGCATGGTCCGTCTCCCGCTTTCACACTTAAAACGCCAGCCCACACTCCGCCACTTACTTATTGAAGGTTACGCTACCAAGGGTAAAGAGTAGAAACTAGTTGTAAAAGCCTGAATAAAACGTATTATAGGACCTTTAAAGATTCCTTAATTTGGATCAACCCCCACTGTTTCCATACACCGTTTTTGTTTAGATTTCGATGAACATTAATTAGTTTTTCTTGGTAGTTGCGAGGAAGATGTCGTGGCGTCCCGCTGATAAAACAGGACCTAGAGTAGAGAAAACCAAAAATCTAATTAGCATGCATGGGGTGTTTTTAATTTTGTATGCCACAACTTGTAATTATTTTGTGCAGCAAATACAAGTGTCTACGACTAATAAAGTGTGAGTGAAGAAGTCCATTTTGGGAAGCCAAGGAAAAGGGATACATGTACTCTTGCACTTGGCAGAGATGCTGTATACTGAGGAAGCTGAACAACATGGGCCATTGTGCAAAACTGGAATACATTAGGTCCGTAGTAACAGATACTCGGTAAAGTTAAGGGAAGTTAGCATGAGGTACAATCGTCAAAAACAGATGTCACAGCAGGTATAAAGCGAACACAGTTATTTCAGAAATTAAATATAAATATAAAGCGGTGACAGACAGTGCCCACCTTTCCAGCCTGATATGGCTTTGACAAAGTGTAAGAGGACAAGAGCCTGTTGAAACAACCACCATTCATGCTTACTTGGGTCTGGGGCAAAAACATACAGTACAGCATTAAAATTTCACATTAAACTGTATGATACAAGATCAAACACACCAACTAGGGATGCTGGTATCGGATATCGGAGCCGATACTGGAAAAAAAATACGATGTCGGGTATCGGTTACAAATACCCGATACTGAAGCGATACCAGTTTTGGTTCTCTCTTATGCAACAGATGAACACACATCGCCCTGTTTGGATGCGCGCACACAGTCACGGCTCGCAATAGTCTGCTAACGCTAGCGGGAGCATGCTAATGCTAACGAAAACTAATCAAAGCTGGGTCAGATGATGAAAATACCTGAAGTAGCCTAATAAAATAAAATCGGTCACTGCTGAAGCCAAGTGTTTGTATTTTAGATTAAGAAATAACTGATATAACGTATTTGTAATGATCAGATCACTTAATGTGAGTTGTTTATATTGATGCAACCTTAAGTCTGTCTGTCTATACAATCAATCAATCAAAGTTTATTTCCATAGCACTTTACAAAGACACCAGGAGGACCAAAGATAGATCTGTAACATGACAATAAAATATGACTTTACTGATCTGACAATGGGGAGGAGTCGATTACATTATTCACTAAGAGAATGCCACTTTTAAGAAAGTCTATTGGTAAATGTCGGATATCAGCAGATACTCAAACCCCAGAATCGAAAGCAAAAAAAGCTGGATCGGTGGATCTCTTACACCAACATCGATTATCTTCTCTCCAGTCCAGACAAAATGCAACGATACACAAACCATGTGTGGAAATACTTGTTAAATGTTGATTTATTACAGAATGCAGAAGTATGCAAACTGCTGTGGTCACAAAGTCAAGTGAACAGTTTTTCACCGCTGCCACTGACAAGAGAGCACTTGCAGGACGGTGACACATTTATCCACTTATCTCCTGTATCCCCCCCCCCCCATCACAAATAATGCATCGCCACTGTGTACAACTCTGTCAACTCCGTCTCTCTCTGAATTTACAAACACGGCTCCCATCCAGGCACCAGCCAGACCTCCTGAAAAACAAACCAGGAGCACACAGGGCACAAGCAACGCCACATAAATAAATACGCAAGAGTCAAAGCTATCAAGCAAAACAGCAGCGACAAAGGGAGATGGATGTGAAGGCGAGCCTGCCCGAGCTCCTGGGGAAAAGAACATTAGGATGCTTCTCACAGCTGCAGGTCGGTGTGACTACTATAGCATAAGCCGCTTACTGCAGATTTAATGGACACTGGTATAGTTTATAGGCAAAGGCGGCAGGAGGTTTGAACTTATACTGCAGAGAGAGGCCGGCAGTAAACAAGGATTTTTTTTTTCTCCTTCCTTTTTTCAGATTTAGAGCCGCCAAGCAACACTGGCAAATGCTAATCGCAGAAACACAAAAACAATGTTTAAAATGGAGCCAGGAAGAGAGAGATACAATTCACAGCAAGACACAGGGCTGCAGAAGTAATTGCAATCAAATCGAAATGCCAATTTGAATGGTGGCAATTATGTTTTTTGGTAGAACAATATTATTTGCAACACAGTATCCTGCCTCCATTCAGTCTTGTATAACATTGCCACATATGTTAAAGTTAAATAAAGTTAAATAATTTATTGCAACCTCGACAAAAAAAAACATTCCAAACTGCAGGATAAAGTATCAGGTGCAAAAAAGAGGCAAAAAACCCCAATCTGTTTCATTGTTTTGAAATCAACAAAATAAGGTGTCATGTTTGATTAAAAGTAAAGCTATCCCTGTCAACACAAATTCAGAATGAGTCACAAACCCCTATAAGCAACATCTAATTCGATTCCAGTTAAACACGTATTTGCAGAACAACTGCAGGGAGGTGCTTTTGGCACACATACCCTGTGAACTACACAATGACCCCTGCGTTGGATTTGTTTGAATAGAGTGGGCATTGTGTGATCTGCCCACTGTATGTTTGCTTTGTATAGGAACACAGATTAATCCTGGATACATTACATGCAAGGGCGTGGGGTCATTGTTGGGCTTATGTGATAGATATGTAATTTACACAACATCACTCGAGGTACGGAGAGGTTCAAGAGGTTCATGACTCATTTCCAGAGCGTGCGCATACAGCCAACTCCCCCTGTCAGCCGCTGTGGCACAATCCTAGCCCAGGGAGGCGGCATACATAAAGATAAGGGAATAACTCTTCAGGATAATGAAGCAGGATCAGTTGTGCCGGTAGCTAGGAGAAAATTGATTCATTCGAAAGCACCTCCCCTCTACAGACGAGCGTTTCCATCCACTTTAATTATCCCAAAGATTGTGGAAGACTGAGCATTAATTAGCTGAAATGATGCTATAGCAACATTATACGGCTAAGCAGGATTGTGCCTGCATTGTTCAGAAGTGACTTGAAAAATGTCCAGAATAGATTTTTTTTTTGACACAAATAAAACACTTTTAAAGTTATTTTTTGTATATATATATATATATATATATATATATATATATATATATATATATATATAATTTTGCAGTTAATGCCATTATAACCATTTCATTTCAATAGTAGAAACAAATGTTGCAAAACAGAGTAACCATCTTAAAAATTCACAGCATTATGAGACAGCTCAAATGAACTGGCACATTATAAGTTACTACAGTGGCAGACATTATAAGTTACTACAGTACTTCAATCTGCTCCTTTTCATTCATACGTTAAATGCTATTGCATTTGCTTTTTAAATTAATGAAATAAACAATAACATGAAATGAAACTTGTGTTGTTTTTAACAGGCATAATAGCAAAGCACTTAAGACTTGATGATCTCACAATGCAGGAATTCACATTCAGTGGTGGCAAACTAGGTATGAGGTACAGCTGCCTTGAGCTATACTGTAGGCTGATGGAAGCACAGATTCCAATCTGAACCATCTGATCTTCTGACCACATTACACAAAACAAGTTTATTGCCCAGGAATGCACTGGTCTTTGGTTTAAACCACTGACCTTTTGAATCTGTGTCACTAGTATCTCGTCTCCATTTAATTTCCCATGACACACCTTAATTGAGGCGCCGCTTGCAAAATAAACCATTATTTTTCATTATCACATATGCACCTCAGTTGTTCTAAATTTCACCTATTTTAAAATGTAATTTCCTTCAATAAAAACAACATACATATATATATGTATCTTCTTCATGATCCTGCAGTCTGCAGTCTGCAGTCTGCCCACTAGGTGTTCCCAAACCAACCACAGGGCACCCCTAATGAGCATACCATCAAAATCCACCTAAAGCCCTTCTACACAAACAGCACACTGTGGGATACGATCCTATAGCACGGCAATGTATATAAAACACATAGGAAAAACCGCACGCACATACATTCGCCATAGGACCTGTCACCCTGTCCCACCCCCGCCAGTCTCCCCATTCATCTCCACATCTCAGACACCTCCGTAATGAGCAATAAAACACATACAGTAAAGCGACCTCAGACAGCGCGCACGCCCATACACAAGCGTCCAACATGGTCATTTCATACTCCCCCATCCCCCCCAAAGCGTGCAACCAGGCATCTGCCATGACTGCACCCTGCTATATACCTTAATCCCCATTTTTTCATTGCGGCGTACAGGCGGATCTGTGAAAGCCGAGAAGGTGGCGGGGCGCGGGGGTGGAGCCAACAGGGTGGAAGGTGATTTTCTTGGCACAGGGCTGTGGTTGAGGAACCCAGGAGCCCCTACACTCGCATTGGGTTCTCAGAGTTTCTGTGTGGTCCGCGGTCTGATTAGTGCCAAGCCCCTGTCATGTCCGACGGAAACATACAGCGAACATGTTGGATGCACGCGAGCATGTGAGAGGTGAGATGCGTGGCAGAGCTGCGTGCGGAGGCTAGTGTCCCGCTCATGTAGCAACAAAAGGTTTCACGCAGCGCCTCACAACTGACAAACCTTCTTTAAAGAGAGGGGAAACGTCTACATCTTACTTCAATTTAAGCTTCAGCTGGCTGTTTCTGAAGACCTACACAAACGCTTCTATTCAAGCAGCGGAAAACTAACATGTGGGCAAACAAGTAAAAATGGTTAATTATCAAGATGTAAAAAGCCTGTTTAAGTGAAGTCATGAAGTTTCTCAAGTCTTCTCAAGAGTATACAGTATAACTCCAGGACGCATGTATACAGTGCATGGGTGAGATGCACTGACTGTTTATTCCCAAGTATCCGTGTGATGGAGCGCCACACATGTGCAGCACATGCATGTCTCATGGCTTCTCCATACACTCATGTGTTTTCTGAAACCTGTCACAATGGATTGAGAAGACGAGCCGTTTACAGGTTGTCTGACTCCAAAGCTGCAGTATGTGCTGATGTGATCCAGAACATGTGAAGAGACCAAAGCCACAGGAGAGACGGAGCTATTGTGTTGATCATGTGATGCTTTGGGAAAGTCGGGAAATGTGAACAGAATGAAGAATGAAACCTGTTAAAGCAGTACAAAGTAACTCATGCCCCGAGAGGCCATAAGGTGTTGTTGCGTTATTTTACTCATTAATTGTCTGTGAGAGTAAACACTACGCTGACAGTAAAGACAAAGGGAGAGAGGGAAATTGTACATCCAATTACACAATGGAGATATTTTTTTTCACTCAAACTTGGCTGTAAATACTGTTTAAGTGGTGCTAGCCCGCAGTTAGCTTTGCCCGTTAGCCTTTTAGCTTCTTCTTCGTGATTCCATTAGTGTGTAACAGTGCTCCGACCCGGTGGCAGTCAAGTTGCAAGCATGGTTTTCTGACCAGAAACACCAATGGGAGATGAAAGACCCTCCAATCATCTCATTAACACTTGTATTACCCCCAGATGGACGACAGGAAGGATTTATTAAGGTAAACAAGTTATTTAGTACTGCTTTAAATAAAACTGCACAAATTCTCACATTGGCTGACATTTTTTACCATGTACGTAACTAGGGCTGTCAAGATAATTACTATATCGACTTATCGTTCAATAAATAACAGATATTTATCGTCTGTACATTTATTAGCATTCCCCCCTATTCTTTCTTAGATTTGTAACTGAAGCAAATTGAGTTACGTTATATTTCATGTTTATTGCAGCTTGTGTGGTATTTTAGGATATGACTATGCACTTTTAGAACAAAGGTTACTGTCATTTTTACCCCTGAGAGTTGACAGTATCTAGTATCGTTAGAGTCAATAATATCGTTTATCGCGATACTTTCCTGCCTCAATATATCGAACTTCAAATTTGTTATTGTGACAGACCTACATACAACATATCTTTTTAAAATGAATTTTGAAGAGCTTTTGTAAATGTCCCTGACCCCTCCACAGCACTGTATGCGATGACAGGACCCAGATCGTGAGCGGGGTGGGCACAAACCAAATGGAAGAATGTTGCGTGAGCCTTTTTCTGTCTGGTACAAATCGTAAGGACGTCTACGTTTTGACTCCAAACATCCCGGAGCTATACAGAATCAAACGGTTAATCATTTCATCCTTTCTATGCAATTCTCCTGTTTTCTTTTGCCTGGATGTTCCACTCGGGCACTCACACGCGCCAACTCGGGGAGCGCGTCCTAAGGCAACACATCCCATACGCACTCTATATGCGGAGAGGACATTTTTGCACAGTGAGCGCGGGTTCATCCGGAGTTGGCCGCCGCATGTTTGCCTGTCGAACTGAAGCTAAATTGTGTCCATGTGGCGATATATACATAACATAACCAGCGCCCATTTTAAAACACAAGCCTGCAGCATTGAAAACAAGCGAAGTGTTGTGCATCTGCTATATTAAACTAATGGAGAAAGTAACACATCATCTGTTTGAGGTTTTGGCAAGCGTTAATGACATGTCTTCCTCTCTTATTACACTACTTACTGAGTGAAAAATGGCTGCAATAAATTACTCATCAAATGGTTTCGCGCCTCCCGTATTAGACCTACCGCACACTGAAGCTCCTATTGACATTAGCATTATGCATCTGAGGGACAAGAAGGCAAACAGTGCTGAACTAGTGTGGACAAGCTGTGGCTGCAGGAGGTGAGAAACATCTCTAATATTGTGCTAATTAAAGTGCTGCGATATTTCACTAAACCGTTAAAACACAGGATGTTCCATTAAAAGTAAAGGAAAACTGTAATCACATTGTTCCAAAACGAGACAAAAAAATTGGCAAAAATGGAACAAAATTTGAAAAATGACACACAAACTACTTACACATTTTTAAGTCATCATGCATTTTTGTTTTATGCTGTGTTAGCAAAAAATGTATGATGGAAGGCCTTTGTCATATTCTGTGCCTTCTTGTGAGATGAACGGACGGCCATTTTGCAATATTTATCATTGTGTGGCCCTAATCTGAAATAAAAGTATCTCCAATTGGTGAAGGCAGCCATCTTGAATAACAAATCCTATCAGGGCCACAATAGTGATTCGCAAAAAAATAGAGAAAATCTTTCTAGGTCACAAAGTTGTTTAACCTAAAGGTATTTAACCTTTTACCCTCCGCCTAAACCGAGTTCAGCTTTACCCAAATCTAAAAGCTTCTCAACTGGAGAGCAACAGTGTAACGTCTCTTATGAAAGCGAAGGCCTACAAATGTCTTTATTGCCGTGTTTTTTTCATTGCTTTTCTGTGGTGTTTTCGCCACGTTTGTTTTGTCAGTTTTTGAGATCTGTTTTCGTCTTCTTTCGGTCACTTTTTGCGGCGTTTTTTTCCTCACTTTTTCATTGCTTTTTTGTCGGGTTTTCCCCATGTTTTTGCCACTTTTTGTCGTGTTTTCGTCATGTTTTTGTCACATGTTTTCCTTACTTGTTTTCCTCACTTGTTTTCCACATTTTTTGTTGCAATTTTGCTGCTTTTTCATTGCTTTTTTGTCGTTTTTTTCCCTATGTTCTGGTCACTTTTTTCCCCCCACACTCACAGTTTTCATCCTCGTTTTCGTCGCTATTTTGATACTTTTTTACCCCTAAGCTTTCAGATTTGGGTAAAGCCAAAGAAATAATGTCCTAAGGTGCAGAATGAGCCCAGACCTGTTCACCACAACAAAATCCTGCTCAAAAAGTTGTTACTTCGGGTCCGAATTGCCGTCGTGCATGAGCTTAATATAGAAGATGCAGCTACACGTATGACCTGAGGTGGCAGTAGTGAGTATAAAATGGCCAACTTGCATCTAGCCCCTTTAACAAACATACTAAAAACAGGCTTAAATCGAAACATCTTGCATTATGATGAATTCTAATCTATATTTTCACCACTTGAATCACTCGATTATTTGTCCAATGTTTCATCAGCTTATTGGATTATTGCGATGAATACTGATGAACTGTTAATGAATGTTTACCACTGTTACTTAAAACTAATTGCTCCATCTATAGATATTTTACCCCATAAACTACTGCAACTGTGCATCAGCAGTAAATCCCACGGCTTTGTGTGCTGATGAGGCTAGATTGCACATAACAAAAGCCCAATAATTACTAATCAAAACATCTAAATTAGTGCGACAGGCCCTTTTCAGAACAGACTGTGCTGCCTTATATAAACTGTGCACAGTACATTATTAAGCCTAATTTGATCGCATTTACCTCTGTCATCAAGAGTACGCGACATTCTTTCACCTGTTACAGAGATCCGCTCAACACTAATTCAGCCCAATTAATCCTGGCGTCTATTATCATTTCCCTAACGAAGCGTGAATCCTTGCGCCTCGAAGACCGCGGCGGTTGCATGAGGGATGCGGCTTCCCGAGCGGGGCGGGATGAGGGAGGGGAAGCCTGCGGGCCCGTCAGCGGCACCTCTGCTCTGCGTGTGTCTGCCTCAGAGCTGGAATCTAGGCAATGATACAGCTGCAACCGTGCACCCGTAAAAAAAACAAAAAAAAAACGAATCCACGCCGGGGCTGTGAGGCTGCAGTGTGGTTCGAATAGTACAACTTCAAAGTTTAAAAAAAGATAAGATCACAGGTCAGTAAGATCTGAAATGAAACTAACACAGCCTGGGACGGAGGTGTATTTGCAGAACTACAATTATGTCATGTCCTTTATTGAAAAGAGAGCGAGATGGTTAAACCCCCGCCTTAACCCAGCGCATTTTCTCCAGTTCGGAATTAACCAAATCTATGAGCCTCTGGACTGGAGTTTACAGACTATAGGCCAGGGTGAGACCGAAAACGTGACGAAAAGCAATAAAAACTTGACAAAAATGTGGGAAAAACGTGACCAAAAAAGATTGAAAACGTGACAAACATCTGGCAAAAACGTGACGAAAAAGTGATGAAAACGTGCTAAAGAGACACAACAAAAACAACTAAAACTTGATAATAAAAGCAAGAAAGAAGCTTAGATGAGTTTTGTAGGTCTTAGCTTTCAAATGAGGCGTTACACTGTCCCGTAGGCTGTAAGATCTCCTGTCGAGAAGGGTAAAACTGGAGAAAAATGTGCCTGGTTAAGATGGGGTTAACTAGTTGCCTTCGAGACTGCTCAGTAACAATCTGCAGATGGATGACAGACTTTCAAAAATGCAGGGGGACACCACTGTTTTCTATCTATGGTGCAAAAAAACCCCAGACCAGAGCACTTCAGAAGTAGAAGAAGAAACAACCAAAGTGACCAGTATGACACAAAACAACATGAATGAAGTAAATGCTACTCCAGGTATTTTATAGTTTTGAATGAGGGAATGAAGCTCCTTTTATCTAAACTTTGTGTATAAAAAAAATAATTTTAAATCTGATGCTAGCAATATGTAGTTATTGAAATGGACAAAAAAAAAAAAAAAGCTGAAGCATTGGGTGTTGCTTTGTTTACAATTCACACAACATAATTTTGGGGTAATGTTTTTCATCCAAATTCCCTTCGATTCGCCGGACCATTTTACACGGCCTTGCTACTAAGTGTCCTTGTGAAAAAAAGAAGAAGAAAAAAAAAAAACGCAACACAAACGAACGCTCGAATGCGTGCGGGCACTAATCCAGCATCCACCGCAGTCACCAAGGCCTCCGCGTTTTGGACTCCTACCCTTTAAAAACGCAAGAAGAATGCAAACAATAGGCTTAAAAACACACATATAAAAGGCATAATTTGGTTTTATATACTGAGTGTGGGTGGGTTGAAAAGGCTCCTTTGGCAGAGTGAACACTGTACAGCGAGTTCTTGTCTGGGCAGTTGCTCTCGCCCCGAGGGAAACACACACATGTCTTATGCCCCAATGGAAATCAGCTACAGCCGGACAAGCCAGTTCTGCAAGATATATGTACATAGGTTGACTTCAAAAAAGGTCTTCTGTAAATGTAAATGTAAGCAAATTACGAATAGACTAAGTAAAATGCGTGACGTTCCTGTCTGCGAGCTGAGCACACAAACACACAGCGCACCCTATACATCGCCCTATTAATCCCTTCAGCCAAAACAGTGCCTATATAAGACAGGACGGGGTCAGGAGGGGTCCGGAGCACTTCAGTTCACATCCATTCAGTGACGCGTCGGTCTGGCACGCTGACCCCGGCCACGCTCGTGTAAAGAAGGCTCGGAGGAAGACAAAAGAGTTACAGTCGGGCTTAGGAGGAGCTCGTGTGCGAGAGGTATGAAAGGAAAAAGAAAAAAGAAAAGAAAATGGCAGCACGGTTCACTTGCTACAGCGGGGATATGCTACATGCGTGACCTTACAGTACAGCGTGTCTGTAGCATGCGACGCACAGACAATAGGGAGGAATGCTGCTTGTCACGACACTCCTGAAAAACACATGTCTGGGTTTAACAGGTGCAACGGATCATTCATTTCCTACAGACACAGCCGGACGCGACGGCGGAACGGTTTTGGGGAAATACAGCACATCTGAGATTTCTGTAACGAATTCACAATCTATGCTTTCAAATCGAAGTCTACATGTAGTTTGAAGTACACAATTTAACCCCGCCTTAACCAAGTGCATCTTCTCCAGCTCGGCTTCACCCAAGTTGTAGAAGTTTACAGCCTGTAGGCCAGAGTGGCGCCTCGTTTGAAAGCTAAGACCAAAGTCATCTAAACTGATCTTTTTCCTTGCGTTGTTGTCGCTTTTTTTCTCATTTCTTTTCGGTTACTCTTTTGTGGCTTTTTGTTGCACATTCATCGCTTTTTCGTCACTTTTTCATCACATTTTTGTCTCTCCTTTGTTGCGTTCTCATCCTCGTTTTTGACCCATTTTTGTTGCTATTTTGACACTTTTTTGTCAAACTGGAGAAAATGTGCTTGGTTCAGGTGAGGGTCAACATAAACACAACTAGACATGCACCAATCCATTTTTTTTGCTACCGATACCGGGGTGTGAGTATCTGCCGATATCCAATATTTACCGATACCGAGAGACTTTCTTAAAAGTGACATTCTCTGAGTGAAAAATGTATTTTACTTTTCTCCATTGTAAGATCATTTAAGTCATATTTTATAGTCATTACAGATCAATTACCAATTATATCTATAAATAAACTCTTGGATAAACATTGAACAAGGATCACTGGACTTTTCCACACTAAATATCCTTGGGTATATGACAGGCTTTAGGTTACTTTGAAAAAAACAACTCACATTAAGTGAGCTGATCATATAATATGTTAGATCAATTATTTCTTTAACTAAAATACAAACACTTGGCTTCAGCAGTGGTTATTTTATCTTATTTAGCCACTTTAGGTATTTCTCTCATAGTTTCTGACCCAGCCTTGATTAGTTTTCGTTAGCATTAGCATGCTCCTGCTAGCTTTAGCATATGGCTAACCGCAGCATTTTGCGCGGCGATCAAATCCATTTAACTCCATTTCCATTTTCTCCTGGTTCTTAGCTTTACAGTGATATACAGCATGCCCATATTCACTTAGATGTAGGTGGTAAAAGTTGTGTTTTTATGGCGTTGAGAGCCAAAACTAGTATCGGTTCAGTATCGGATATTTGTAGCCGATACCCGATATCGTAATTTTTTTGCAATTGCATTTCAGAATACGTTTGTGGCATGTGTCAAGGTTGGCAGGCTGTGTACTTTCTTAGCTTTACTTTGACTCCATTCGGACCAAATCCAACCAAAATATTCAAACAATATCTTGCATCTACCAGATACATGTTTTATCTGGTTGATTAGTGTTTTTTTTAAATGTGATGCTGTCCAACATGACCAACAGAGCGCAATAACTCGATATGTAAGGGAACAATCACTCAATTTGGCCAAGTAAGCGATAACTCATCGAATGGGTTTCTTTTCATATCTGTCCATCGTGGGTTTTGCGTTCGAGCACAATTGAGAAATCACAAATAACAGCACTCGCGGGAAATAATCAAAAAGCTGCAGGTTGTAGGTTAGTTAGAAGGTTAATAACTGTTTCGATCGCAAATATTAACCCATAGGCCAGAGCAGTTTTATTTCTGGACCCTGGGGAAATTTGAGCCAGC
Organism: Gobius niger; assembly: GCF_951799975.1. Taxonomy (NCBI): domain Eukaryota; kingdom Metazoa; phylum Chordata; class Actinopteri; order Gobiiformes; family Gobiidae; genus Gobius; species Gobius niger. The sequence continues at coordinate 16,796,429 of NC_136870.1, read as the reverse complement.
AATAGTAAATCACAAGTGCTAGTATGCCGTGGGAAAAAAATAAATAAAAGACCAATAAACCCCCTGCAAATATAATGAAATCAATACAATTCCAGCAGTATGTTTCAACAATTTCACTCGCCTAAAGAAAGATGGCGGGTTAATTATAATAAATAGCTATGTAAGTCAGAAAGGCCATCTAAGCTGGCAGTGTTTTTCTTCTGTCACATTTATCTGGCTATAGGTTTGAACTCCCGGCGCTGGCGAGATCAAATTGCCCGTCAAAATGCCAGCATATTTACGTTACAAGAAATAGCAGTGAAACGATAAGAGGAGGACGAGGAAGAGTGCGAAGGAGCGTATACATCACCCTCATACCAAGCGCGTTTTTTACCCAAAGATAGAAATGCAACGAAGGCGACTGGAGCTGTGCCATTACACATATTGCTGAAAGAATTCCTCAATTTATCACTCTGAGGCGAAGAAGGACGGCCAAGTGGAATTATTAATTAAAAAGGGGGAGGGGGGGCGCTTCGAGGCCACACAAAATGGTAGTTGCCGCATTTTTTACTAGTCGTGTGGGACTATACAGAGCCTGATAATTCAGAGTCAGCAAACCAGGGGATCAAAAGTGGTTCCAGTTATCTCCTATATAGGGAAAAAAAAAAAAAAAAGTTCAAAGGCAATTATTTCCCAGAGAGCTCCAGCCAGAAGAGTCCCAAGTCCGAGGCATAAATACTGAATAAAGTCTTGCAGAGCCCAATTAGCCCCTGTGGTGGAACAAGGGGCTTCTGGGAGCTGTAGTTTTCCTATATGTGACTGTGGTCTGGGAGAGCAGAGACACAGATTTAATGGGATATGATGTGTTGCTACGGGGCACTTGGCAACAGCAGGGCACCCGGCTGTCCCACTTCCTCTGGACGGAGACTGAAGATGAGATGAAGACGTGGGTTTCATTAGAACTTTAATCCAGAGAAAGTTGGGACATACAGGGGGAAAAAAAAAGTTAATAAAAGCAAAAGTCCGAAATTTTTGAATCCCAATCTGATCAAGACTAAAGTCGGAGTCTATATTTAGCACTTTGATCGGGGGGCCTGACACGAAAGATTGGAAGAAGTTAATAAAAAGGAAACAGTGCGGAGAGCCTACGGGCATCATTAGGCTAAGCACAGCGGCGCAGAGGTTCAAACTTGTGCCTCAAAGCAAGAAGGTCCCGGGTTTATTCCTGGGAGGGGGACTCTCTGTGTGGAGTTTGCATGCTCTCTCTCTGTGTTAGCGTATGGGCTTCCAACGGGTGCTCCAGTTTCCCGTAATGTCGAACATGTTCACGATAGGGACCAGGATTCCCTTGAAAGAGGACTCTGAAGCTCAGTTGGACTTTTCTGGTTAAAGATGCATTATGAAACTTTTTTTACGGAAAAAGAAAAGTTGATATTTGTGTGTATTTGACCTTGTAGTGACCCAGGGGCTGTATGAGTGGTCAGCATGGTGCCTTTATTTTCGATCACGGTGGTCTCTAGGACACTCCAGGATCAATTGTTTTGTAGGTTTTCTGGTGAGAGGGTCCGTCAGCAGTGAAAACCTTCCAAACAATTGATCCTGGAGCTTCCTCGATCCCACTGTGATAGAAAGTAAAGGCGCAATGCTGACCACTGATACAGCCCCTGGGTCACTACAAGGTCAAATACACACAAATATCAACTTTTTTTTCCCCCACATAGAAAGTTGCATAATGCAGCTTTAAAGAAAGTTCAAATAAAGGTAAAGAATTTGTGAAATGTCTCTCCCCACCCAACATCTCCGATAAAGTCTTCAAGACCAAATAAATATCTTCATTTGCAAGAATGGCAGCCACCCCTGCATCACTTTGCCTCAAGTTTCTGAGAGCATAAAGGAGTACATTCATTCTGCACCCAACAGTGATAAACAGTGTACAGAGCGTCTCTTTAGCCTGTTTGATTCCTTAAGCCAAACTTCTGATGTTCTGAGTACATATTGTTATGTATTCACACAGTGTGTATTCCGGCTTGGAAACGGTGAAAGCATTTGTTTGCGCTGAATCTGAATCTCTTATACAGTCTCTGAACATCTGGACATAACGTAGCATGCGATGTCTATTTTCTCATATAGCACATGTTATTTAAGACCGGCTGCTTCTCCTGGTAAGAATGCTCAATTCAGTATGATAAACAACAAAAAAACTGCCGGTCCAAGTCATATGGAATGGGGCGGGGTTCGCAAACAAGGCCAAATACCTGGTCTGAAATGAAAAGAAAGAAGAGCGAGACCGAAGAGATAAGCTAAAAGTTCAAGGGAGGAAAAGGCCTGGAGCTAAACATGTTAAGTTACGGTTAAGGATATAGAATGCAACAGGAACATCTTGTGCTGCTCAGCATGAGGCAATAAACTGGTCCAACATGTGACAGGGGTCTCTTTATTTTCTTATTTTGGCAGAAATGCATACCAGAATAAAACCCTGATAGCATAATAAAGTTATTTGTAGTGGGACATGAGTAAGAGCCACATACTTCACCCAGATCTGCTGTGCTGTATAATACCGTCTCTTGTCACTCACTTGAATTTGTCCATGTTTTTCTCATCATTGCTCTGTTATAAAAAAAAAAAGCCAAAGTGGATTTGACTCAGAAAGCAGCAGGAGAGCATTTTGGAGCAAGTCATGAAAAGGCAACAAAAGGTGCTAACATAATTGATGTAGTCAAGTAGCTAAGTGACCGTTAGCAACGGGCAAAGCCAAACACAACAAACAAACAAAGCAGAGACTATGTGTGTGCTAAAACGCTTGGAGAATGCACCATCAGCAACATGGAAAACCAAAGAAAAACAAATTTGCAATGCTAAAACGTTTTTTATTCTAGCAGCCTGGTGACACATAAAGGGACATTCTCTGTTTACGATAAGCTTTCGAACTTGTATTTTAAAATCCAGATTCTATAGGAGTATTAGCATTTGAGTGACTGAAACTTCAGAATATGTTTACAAAGGTTTAGACTCTAGAGACTACAAGGCCTACAGATTCTAAATATAATAGTTGTTTGAAGTTAAATTTTATTACCCAGAAAAAATGACAGCCATTAAGATGTGGTATAATAGTCACCATTCAAACTGATTGAGATAAATCTGCTTGCGACGCTAATGCAAAGTCACAAGACCAAGTTGGCCAAGTTGGCGTGTTGACACTCTAGCACACATACGGTACTAGACATACAATAAGCCTATTAATAAAACATTAGTCTGAGGGAAAAACAACTAAACCCACAAAGAGGGAAAAAAACGACACTAGAGGCACTCGAAAATACTATGTGTGGACAAGCACTGACTCCTGTGAGAAACCAGCGTGCACTCTCCATCAAAAGCATTAATGCTTCCAATGCCGAGTCCATTCTTGTCCTACCGCAAAGCCCCTTGAGCAGCTGTGTCCGAGGCGAAATCATCTCCGCGGCGGTGCATCAAAAACAGCTCCCCGGGCCAGCTGCAGCGGCCCAGCGCGATCTATCATTACGCTAATGGGCTCACGATTAATGTTAACATGCCTCCCCGGTTCCTATCGCCACAATCTGCAGGTCACCACCGGTCGCTCATAATAGAATTGACTTCTTAACAGGTGGCCGTACACTTTTCATTTCTGATACCCTTTGTTGGACCTGCCCATCCGTCAGTCTCCTTTGTCCCGTACCCCATTCTCGACAAAAGCGGCTTAGATTTCAGCGCCATATAGATAATGCGTTATAAGAATCGGATGGAAAATTAGCACACCCGAACATGGTTGTAGGGCACATCGCTTTATCACCTAATCCCAAAGGTGTGACACAGTAGGATATCACAAACGATGTACGCATATACGCCCTCCATTTAGTTTGGTATATCTCACAGATTAATGACGATCACCACAGAAAGGTAATATAAGAGCGGCTTAGAGATCAAGCAAACTATGCTATGCTACATTAGAGTCATGTTACAGCCAGTTCAAGAAAGTATGGGTCAAAAGAATATCCAAAGGTGGCGCTCATACAGTGTCTTAAGTAAATGGTGTTTTGATCAAATAAAGATGGAAAAAAAGTTATCACACCTTTAACAAATATAGCAAATAGGCTTATTACCTGATCCCAAACAATAGGATATCTCATAGAATCACATGCAGTACACACCCTCTACTTAGTTCCTATTGAAGCTACAGGATAATGTCTCGGAGATCAAGTAAACTATGGATCTTCTTGTATCAGTTCAAAACCCCATACAGTAATGGGTGTGGGAAAAGTTACTATCCATGTTTTTATTTAGTCAGGCCAGGAACACAATGTCAATTTCACCACATGCAAAGTATATACAGAGAAAATACATTCTACACAAGCCCATATATTGAGCAAAATCTAAAATCTAAAAAGGTGTACACAAGAATCCAGTGTCCTGGTCAGGGCTTGAGGGAAGAGCGGTTTGTAAATGCAGGTGGAAGCAGAGAAAGAGAAGAGGAAGAGAGCGAGTTCAGCATCCAAACAGACCCTGCAGTCTCCTACCTGAAGGCAGCACACTGAAGAGACTGTGCGATGACGACAACAATGGAGTGCAGCGAATAAACAACTCTTTCCAAAAGCAATCTACTCAAAAACGTAATGCAACACAAGGAACTCACTGCCATCCCCTTCAAATTAGAGCTTTCTGTAAATGCCAAGATTTCTTGCCCACAACATGCAGTTTCCAATAATGTATTTTTAATGTGTTTGACTTTGGTTTGTGGAATGTAAACTGGGTGAAATCTAAACCAGAACTCGACGTTGATACAGTTTGTGGGAAGACTGTTTTGTAAAAGACGCGGCGTATTCCACTCCCATAATAGCGCAGGCTAATGATATACTAGCCTTTGTATCCCCACTATCATTACCATGACTTTACAATGTATATGTGACATACTGCAGCGCAACTTGTACATTTTTACAACAAAGATAGCAGTATATCTATGGTTTGTGCGGTTGTGTCTAATGTAAAGAGCCTTTTTATAAGACCGTGAATTCCAGGCTCCTTTGGGTTGACCAGCCAGAGGGCCTTTGCTGGTTGAATGTAGTAATCGTCCTCATGTGTGTTAAACACATGACTTCTGGAGCCGCGGTTATAAAGGAATCGCTCGTACTAAAGATTTCAGCTCAAATATTTACATGGCTCTACTTAAAGTTCTCAGAGAATGACGCAAGTTTACGCCAAACACAACAAGCTTTGCAAAACATTACTGACAAGAGCAATGTGTCCAAGAACGATTAAAAAAACAACACAACGCAAATATAAGGACATAACAGATGACAGAAAGTTACTTAAATTTCCTTTGCTTGTAAAAATATGTCTATGGTCGTTATATTTAAAATGTTACAAACCCAGCGGTGAAAAGTAACAATAGCCGTGTGCGGCGAAGTTGTTGGAACATCTTGAACATGTCTAAATATATAGTTTGAAGCAGGAAATGTTTAAAGCCAGAGTTTATCTTGGAGCCTCTCGAGTGTCATTTTAGAAACTCTTCTCTTTAGCACAAAACAACTTTGAGGGAAGTGAACGCCAGTCCCTGAAACACATTTCGACAACACTCATTGGCAAATCACAACAGAAACATTACTCAAACATAATTCAAATGCATAGAGTTTTTGTGATGCCAAAAGAATTACATAAAAAAAGCTTGAAATTGCCACCTTAGATTAAAGTCAGCTCTCAGTGAGGTAAAAACATTAAGTAATGCTTTTGCTCTAACTATTGAAAGATAACACAGATTATATATATATATATTAATATAGAAACTAGAACAATGTCCTGAAAGAGACGTGATACAAGAAGAAGAGTGTCTGCAAAAACCTAATTTATGATCAAACTGTAAATTATGGCTATTATGTTTCCACACCTGCACATATTTCCAAGACGTAATTGTCTTAAATCTTATTAAAGTGTGATATATTGCAGAGGCATATGAAAGACTATGAAGCCTTTTCTTCGTAATAATTGGCTGTAAAACATGTGTGTAATCTTTGAACTCACATTTCGAATGGCGTCTCCGACCGAGGCACCCCCGCAGAGAGGTTATTTGCGATGCCTGTGGACATCTACGCCTTATTGTGCAGCTGATATAATGAAGAGCATGCCCTGCTGGCTCGCCATTGAACCACAACCCATTAGCAGTATTAATCCATGTATTTTGAAAAAAAGGAAAAGTCCCTAAACTGTGACTTTAACCAACTGGCTGGGAGAACTGCTCAATTCCACGACAATAAATTTGTGAAAGCGCCGTTGCCTAAATCCTGTAAACGCGCTAATCCCAACAACAATGAATATTTGGGACACAAGAGGATAGAGCGCTTCTACTTTAGGCGCATTCTCCACAGCACCGATCACTCGGGACCTTATTTTAGAAGCATCCGAAATCCGTTCGGTAGAAAAGCAATCAAAATGCCGTCGGCTAATTAACATTACAACGGTTTATTATGAAATTCCTATGCAGATCTTCATCCCAGTTTAGTGATTGGCAGTCGCCTCAAGGTTTCTCTGTCACTCGTAGCGTAAATATATAACCAAAATAGAGCACAGTGTTCTTTCACGTAACAAAAAGGACACCTAGCCTCTCATCATTGAAGTCAGGGAACAGCAGTAGTCATCAAAAGTAAAGCATTTCATCTAGGTTTCAATGTCATCAGCTTTTTGTTGAAACATCTTTGAAAAACCGTAAATAGCATTAACCATATCTCTCTCTCTACTCCTTATCAATTACAGTATGTGATATTTTACCGCAGCGATAATCCTAATACAAGCATTTAAAGCAGTACTAAGTAACTCTTGCCCCTAGAGGCCATAAGCGCCACTGCAGGTGTCGTAGCATGCAGTTTTTTACTCATTAATTGTCCGTGAGCGTAAATACTACGCTGATAGAAAAGACAAAGGGAGAGAGGGATATTCTACATCCAATTACACAATGGAGATATTTTTTTTCACTCAAACTTGGCTGTAAACACTGCTAAAGTGGCGCTAGCCCGCAGTTAGCTTTGCCCGTTAGCCTGTTAGCTTCTTCTTCGTGATTCCATTAGTGTGCATTGGTGACTCCGACACGTAGGCAGGAAAGTTGTAATTGTGGTTTTCTGGCCAGAGACACCGGGGGGAGATGAAAGACCCCCCCCAATCATCCCATCAACACTTGAATTACCTCCAGAGGAACTACGAAAAGGATGTATTAAGGTCAACAAGTTACTTAGTACTGCTTTAAGTAATTGTGTGTTTTAATGTTATTATTTTGTCAACAGCTTTGGCATCCAGCTGATCAGTAGCAACATCTTTCGATACCACTGAATGCTAGTTTACTGTAAATAACCGTAGTGGCTTTAAATTTGTGAATACTCATCACACATGTACAAATATCACCAGTGTAGATCAGAGTATTGAAGGCAACCTCTTTGATAAACCACGTCGACTTGAATGAAATGCCAAGAATCCAGTGAGTTCTGACATAAAGGGTCAGATGGGACGCATTAAAATAACATTGGACCGTGGGGGCTCAGGAAAGCGGATTGGAGATATCCCAACAACGTTTAGGGTCCCAAAGCTATACGTAAACGCCGCACGTGTATCACTGCTTGTCCCCCCATACCTCCATACTCTCCAGATAATCACATTGTATGCGCCTATATAATTACCACACTCATTAGTGGGAGACTCCAGGGTTATCTTTATTAACTCTGTTACGGGATAGCCACATGTCACTGTCGAGTCTCTCCTTAATTAATAGCACAGGAATGGACAACCCCTCACGTTGTGTCATCTAATAGCTGTTGGGAGAATTAAAATGCTTCCCTGCCATAACAACCGTGGTGCTTTGTGCATCATTACGTGGATAGAAATAGTCAGCTGTTCACGCCGTAGTCATGGTTTGAGTTAGGGCACGACCTTCAGCGCTTGGGAATTCCCTGGAAAGAAGCAAAGTAAGTCATCTACAGCCCGCAGATAACTACATCTAACCACGCGCCGCGTCATATATAAAGTTAGTTAAAGGGAAATTATATGCATATTATGTGGTAACGTGGAATCCTTCTGGGTGGACACGACTGCAAACCGTCTGCCTGCAACAGTGGGCGGAGATTTGCAGTAGGTTTGGCGTAGGTGTTACTCTGATTACCTTTTCGTAGCCCTTTCATCCACGCATGGTGCTAGCGTTACACTGGTTTAGCGGACGAAAAGCACGATTACATAATCATCAGAATCACATGGAGGCCGTATGGAACATATAGGATGCAGCAAAGGGAATATATGTCCTTCTTGGGATTCCCCAGAAAGGAGCAAGAGGAAGTGTCTGGGGTAGTGCTGTGATTTGTGGCTCTTAAATGGGAACCAAATCTTTGTGAGAGGTCAGAGAGGTTTACAAAACAGGCTCATGTCCTTTATAAGAAGCTAGTCTTACCTTTACTGTATTATAGGCACAAAATCATCAATGTTCACTAGGAGTGGGACAATATATCGATTTTCCAATATATTGAGATATTTTGCAGGACGATACGATACCGATACTTTTGATGACGTCATACATTATAATGAGCAACCTCATGCATATCAATGAGGCTGCAGTGCTCCACTGTTTTCACAGTCAATAGAGGCTGATAAAGATCAAGAATTCAGTCAGGACAGAGGTCAGCACTACAGTTTTAAGCACTTGGACCAAAAACACAAATATATTACTTTTAATGATAATCTTATTTATAATTCTAAAAAAAATTAGGTTGATTTATTCATTTTGAAATAGGACTGTCTTCAAGTCACTGACAGATCTATAGACCCATCTTCAGTGTCAGGGATCATTTATTTACGCAGAAAATGAGGCACATGTAAATGTATGTGTCGTATGTTAAAACAAAGGTTAAAAGTGGCATGTTGTTTTTTTTATTTTTATCGTGGTTATTTTCGTCCAATATATCGATTATCACGATATTGGCATATCAAGAGATTATCGTTATCGTAAGCCATGTATCGTGTAATGTATCGAATCGTGAGGTACCCAGAGGTTTCACCCCTAATGGCTCTGACCCTTTGAAAATAAAACTTTAGATAATCGGCTACATTATTATTATTATTATTATTGCATGAAAGGCAGAAAAATTCAAGTCAAAAAGACCCAACCCAGATTCCTTACTGCAACCAACCGTCTACGATTGCTTTATTTTTTTGCCGTGAGAGGGGGGATCAAAAACGAATACCGGTACCTCGACAATAATGGCTTGACATTTGACACAATACTGACCCAGTAAACTTGCCACTTTTTGCTTGTTCCTCCTTTACCGCTCTGACACCTACCCACCCACCTGTCATCTCCGCTCGATGTGAGGCTTTATGAGGTGTCCAATAAAAACGAATTCCACACACACACACACAGATACACACACACATACACATACACACTAGACGCCGCACACAAACCGCACTACAGCTCCTCTTATGAACACGCCACAACTCACACTTAAACACATTTGGGTGTGTCTGTAAGGACTTCTCATATATAAGGTCTTCTTATAGTGGGCCGATCCACCAAGGCTGCGGTTTTAACAGGCTTTGTTCTGTGCTACTGGGGGAATAATGGGGCTGGGGAGACGTCTCTGGGGAAGGCTGGAGTCCAGAGCGGGGAGGAGGGAGGAAATTAGATCCGAAGGGCTGTAGTGGGTTAAATAGCAGGTTAGTGTTTGGTGAAAGAGTTGGCAGATGATGAGAAATGTACATAAAGTAGTAAAGTAGATTAGCTGGGCAAGAGAGGCTATAGAGGCACTGGGACACCTTGACAGTATCGCTCGATGAACAGTGTCTGTAGTAAAAATATAATCTGCCAGGAGTAGTGGGTGATGCAGTACAGGGCCCAGGGGCTTGGTCAGGAGTACCAAGCTAAAGGATGAGCTTTAAAAACATTACTTTCACCAGCTAAATCTAAGTGAATATGGGCAGGCTGTATGTCATTTTGAAGGGCAGAACCTAGAACCTGGCAGAATTAAACCGCTGAGTTAGTTTTAACCGCCGCAGATGTATTCAACTAGCAACAGCAGGCTAAAGCTAACGGGAAAAATCAAGGCTGGGTCAGAAACTTAGATAGAAATACCTAAAGAAGCCAAATGAAATAAAATAGCCCCTGCTGGAGTGGCCAAGTGATTGTATTTTAGTTTCAAATGCTGTAGAATAGCAAAAGGAAAACTCATCTGCCATATTTTAAACAAACAATCCGATCACCTGGAGTTGTTTATATTAATGCAACCTTGTTAAATGTTTTTTAGATGAAGCCACTTTTAAGAAAGTCTCTTGGCATTGTTTAATATCGGATATTGGCAGATACTGAAACCCGCAGAATCGGCATCGGACGCAAAACTCTGGATCGGTGCATCTCGAGAAGAAACCCAGCCAGACATGGGTACAGCATGCGAGCTCCGCACATCACAATGGCCTTCATCTTTGGAACGCCCTCCCCCAGTGTTCCTGAAGCATTATTTAGTACTGTTTTTATGTTGCTTTCTTTTCACATTGTCTTAAAGGAATAGGCCACCGTTTTTACATACTAAGATATGTTCTTACCTCACTTTAGACGTGTTAATATATCCCCGTCTGGTCTTTGTCCGCGCGCTCTGTCACGCAAACGGAGCACATACGCAGCCTCTCCCACATGTCATATAGCTCCAAAAAAGCTCACGATAGAAGCTACCAAGCTCTTCCACGTGTTCCCTATTTAAATAAAGTTACGTGAAGTGTTTTCATGCGAAGTATATTTACACAGAAATGTAACATGTCGATTTTATAAGCAAATAAAAAGGGGGACTATATTGTGAGGCGTAATGATACGAGGAGCACAGCGTCCGCGTAGTAACTCCTAAAGACTTCCCCCGCTCACTTCCGTCAATAACCTTTAGGAGTTACTGCGCGGACGTTTTACTCCTCGTATCATTACGCCTCACAATATAGTCCCCCTTTTTATTTGCTTATAAAATCGACATGCTACATTTCTGTGTAAATATACTTCGCATGAAAACACTTCACGTAACTTTATTTAAATAGGAAACACGTGGAAGAGCTTGGTAGCTTCTATCGTGAGCTTTTTCGGAGCTATGTGACATGTGGGAGAGGCTGCGTATGTGCTCCGTTTGCGTGACAGAGCGCTCGGACAAAGACCAGACGGGGATATATTAACTCGACTAAAGTGAGGTAAGAACATATTTTAGTATGTAAAAACGGTGGCCTATTCCTTTAATATCAGGACCGTCTTGTTGCGAGGAGCCTGCCCGACGCAAGTTCAGGGATAAATGAGGAAATTTAGCCGTAACAAAGCAGAGTGTAAAGATATCAAGATCATGGAGGATGACAAAATGCGAGATTACCTTTGTCGTCCGGCCAACGGCTTCTTTCAAGAGCACCTTTTATATAAATCAGCCCAGACCTGCCAGACTTGAGCCACATTTACAAACCCTACTGGAATACCACGCAGTTTTGAGGGAACAAAAGTGTCACCGAAAAGAGGTCACGAACTGTTTTAAATGGGCCACAGAAAAAAGTGTGCTCCGAAAAAAAAACTGGGCCGAAAATTTCTCAACAAAAAAAAAAAGTAACACAGCTTGAAGCATATGGCAAATGGCACGGCACAATCTGGCAACGCCGTGGTGGCAGCGACACGGGCTGAGTGGCTGGTGACTAATGCAAGGCAGGTGTGGGCCGATTAGTGGCTTGGTTTTAGAGGCACGGTGCCAGGCAGGTGGAACTTGAGCTAATGACTGAGAGGAAGCAGGAGACTGGGATAAAATTGTCTTCATGGCTAGTTTTAACTATCACATCGTTATATTAATAAATGCCGGAGTGTGCAGCAGTTTCCTCATGCTTTTTACACCATTACCACACCACCATCACCACACCATCACCAAGTGCCATAAGAATATATTTGGCTTTCCGAAGACCCGGATATAACATCAAGCGTAAACGAGGACTAAACTGGTTGAAAAATAGAACTCCATCAGGACGTCATTCATTTTGAATTTGTTAAAAGTATAGGTGAACTGAAAATATTGTTCTGGTTGTAACCTTAAAGCAGTACTAAGTAACTCTAGTGCCACTGCAGGTGTTGTAGCATGTTGCGGTTTTTTTTACTCATTAATTGTCCGTAAGAGTAAATACTACACCAATAGAAAAGACAAAGAGAGAGGGGGATATTGTACATCCAATTACACAATGGAGATAATTATTTTTCACTCAAACTTGGCTGTAAATACTGTTTAAGTGGTGCTAGCCCGCAGTTAGCTTTGCCCGTTAGCCTGCTAGCTTCTTCTCCATGATTCCAAAGGATTAATTAAGGTAAAGAAGTTACTTAGTACTGCTTTAACGTAAACACAATCATTTTCCAAGTAAAATTCTTCCACCAAAGTCCAGCACCTGGGAGTTCCTACTTTACCACACAATAATTGTGAATATTTCCCGTGACCATCAAAGCCGCTTTTTCTCCTTAACAGCTTTGACTTTTCAAGAACCTTTCAAACAATTACATTAAATTACAGTTCCAGGAATTTCCTCATACACTGTAATCTGTAGGGCAAATGCAAACCCTGTGAAAGCAATTTTATGCTTAAATCACAGTTCAAAAATAGACAATAAGTCCACATTATTGGATTTTCTTCACTTTATTTCTTCTGATGTCGCACAAAGCCAATTGTACTTCATGTGATGAGCGTTACTACACTACTCCAATCGGATGGAAATTGCAGTGGGAACGGTTGTTATTAGCAAGTCTACAGTCATTGTGTTTTCAGCAATCAAAAAATATCCATCTCTTATGGGTTGTTATGGAATATATAAAAAAAAAGTGCTAACCCTGTTGCTTTGGCCTCTACAAACATTTCCCGAAGTATATGTTTAGCAGTTCATATCCAAATTAGTTTCTCTCCCGCCCGAGTTAGTATAACCACGTCCTAATAGGCTTTAGTCTAACCTGCCTATAAGTGCCGTTAGCCCTGTAGCTGATCGCCGGTTAGCGCTCACAGAAACTTTAGCCCAGCCCGTGTTCGCCAGCTCTGCCTAATTGAGTGACCTGCTGGGTTGGAGGCTGGAGGGTGTAGCTTTACCACCGCTAATGATCCGATCTCTCTCTGTATTAAACCCAAGGGCTGTCTGTAGCACCGCCTCCGAAACTCTTCACGCGTGAAAACTCCTACATAGATCCTGACCCCGCTGGGAAAATGGAGAGACTGCGAAAAGCCAAAAATGTAGAGATGGAAAACAGGAGAGAGCGCTTTGAAAAGAGGCTAAGAAAATGGTCCAAAACTACCTGATGCCTCCAGCTCTGGCACAAGACAATATAGATAGTCAAACAGTTGAAGTGCAAGCAGCAAAGATATTTTTAGATGTTGTTTCACTTGTGTCGGAATCTTAAAAAGCAGCCACAGTAAACTTGACAAGTGCAGCCTTGTGTGCAATTAAAGCCATTAAATCAATTCCCTGTAACAGCGAACAGTGCCCTCCCAGATCAGGAAATGCCAGGCAGAGGATTCCCCAGGGGGAGCGCGTCTGCCATTGTTCCCAAATACTCCAAGCATAAACTGAGAAAGATCTAATTTAATAAAGCATTACTTTCCTCTGCTGGGAAGGTGCATGATTTCTTGCTTCTTTTGTTCCGACTATTCTCCATAGCCTTGTCATAGCCCACTCACTGTTGGTGCAGCCATCTCATTACAGGCTAAAATGAAAGCGTCGGTGACATGCCTGAAAGACGATTGAATAATTAGCGCGCTTTGGAAGACTAATAGGCCAATATATAAATATGCATATGCTAATTTGATGGATGTGGGGATGAAGTGTACTGGAAAAGAAAGTTGCCTCAGATAAACAATATATGGAAATTTAAAAGGGGTTTCCCAGCTGCTACTGACAAAGACACTGAAGCAAAGGCTGCTGGTAATTTTGGAGGTGGTTTGCAGCGGTGCCAACAGGGGAAGACTCTAATTTGTTTCAGATGAGATGACTCCCAAAGGTACGTTTAAAAATGTAAATACAATCGCGACGCAGCTGTTAGGTAAAACACTTCTCTGGTATGTCATGTGAATAGTAAAAGAGCTGTAATGTTTGAATGATGTTCGGATTTCTCCACACATATGAGGAATACAGTATATGAGGATAAACCTGAACCAACCTAGATCTCACCCAGGACATGAAACTAAGGATAAGCTTGGTTTTCAATACGTACTAAATCAGGACTAAATATAACAGAAAGAAGCCTGCCTAAGACCACTGTAACACATTTTGGGAAGCCCTGGTCGAGTCACTCAATCCTCAGTCAGCCGGACCGGGAATGCCGGGGGTGTGTGTGCTTCCTTTTGTGGCGCGTCTACAGGGAATGGTGTCCTTACCCCGCGCCGCTCCATTAGCCGACAATGGAGGTGTGCAGGCGGACATAACTGCTGAGGTCACGATATGTTCCCCAGTGCAACAATGTGAAACATGAGACGAAAATTAGCATCGCTTCCTCACAATACTAGTTATGAAACATGTCCAGATGGGTGCAAAGATAGACATAAAGGATTTCAATGGAAAAAACATTACAGTGAATTGGCCATACCCTGACTTAAGGGTGATTCTTTTAACCATGCTATGTTATGTTATTGTGCTGTGCCTAAACATAGAAACTAAAAAGCGGGGCATTGTGATTGTCCCCCCATTGATTAAAAAAACAATAGGGGATAATGAATGGCAGACCCTTTTTCTTGTCAATCTGTAAAACATGCGAGAAAGCTTTATAAATTTACTTTGGGGAGAGTTACTGTGCATTCTTTTTGTTCAAATACAACACAACTGAGTGATGTTTCTTGCCACTGTTTGTTCGTAATCTTTTTGTAGTTTATGCCAGTACATCACGCTGCCCTCTTCCGCTGGGCTTTTTATTTATTTTTACAGCCCGCTTCTGTTGTGCTATCGTCATTGTTTGGTTATGCCTCGCTCTGTCCCTTCTTGTCTGTCTGTTCCCTGGATGCTGCTGCAAGCGAGAAGCACGTGCTCTCCAAAACCACAACTTCCTGGGTTGAGAGGCCGCAAGGCGATTGGCCGGAGAGGGTACATACCCCCGACACGCCTACTTTTTTGTCAGAAACGCTCGCTGATGTTCCTGGCACCGGGTCTCCCCTTGGCCTTTCTGCCGGGGCAATTAAGAGGTTGGATGTGGCGTTCTGCGACTGCACAGCCACCCACACGGGCCCTCGCAAACATCCGAGGCAAAATATCCCCAAAATACACAAATACGCGCACACTGCAGCTCGAGTCAGCGCATTAGGAGCGAGCTCGGGCTCAGGACGGCTGCCAAGAGTCACTGGCTTTGCCACAACACACATATCTCACGCCGAAAAGCTGTTGCACATTTTTTTGGGGACTAAAAGAGATAATTGTGAACGTCTTGACATGGGACTAACCACAACATGGACCTAAATGAAAGGCAAGTTTGGAGAGAGTGTGAAATTGAAATACTGCATGGAGCCTGGTTTAAAATTCTTGATTCTGTTTGCATTTTCTAGCAAGTTTATTCATATTTTTTAATTCGATGTTTTGTTCTTTTGTAAATAAGAGAATTCCACAAATATACCATTAAAAATTTGGGATCTTTAGGCCAAATAAAATGTAAACAAATACTTCTGCTTAAAGTGATAGTCTGTAAGTTTCAATGTTTTACAAATTGAATAGATTGTGTATAATTGACCACCTGGGTCTGACATTTGAGGTAACATAAGAATTATTATTGGTTGGTGGTGGTCGGAGGGGCCGATGGCGCAGACTGGTTGCCTCGCTTCCGTCAGTCTACCCCAGGGCAGCTGTGGCTACAATAGTAGCTTATCACCACCGGGTATGGAGTGAACGAATAGTGCAATGTAAAGCGTCTTTGAGTGTCCAGAAAAGCGCTACATAAAACCAATGCATTATTATTATTGTTGTTATTATTAAATAATAGTATTTTTTCAAAAGTCCTTCCCTTTGCTGCTTTCAGCAACTAATCAGAATCGATGGGATACCACTTTGACCAATGAGATGAGCTTTATTGTGGCTGGTCCAATCAGGAAAGAAGAGGGAGGAGCTTGATCGGAGACTGTTCCTGCTCTCTTCCTTTTGCAAACTAAGAAGTGCATTCTGGTTAAAGAGGGGAGGAATTTGACTCTATCTCTCCTCACTTTGCAAACTTACGGACTGTCACTTTAAGTCTTTCTAATGCTGAAAACGTGATCTTTGAGAAACACCATTTGCAGTTTGTATTAAATTTAACAAATTTGCAAACACTTCATTTCTTTATTTTAGTCTGAAAACCTACGCACCAAAAATCCCCACTCTCAAAGAAGAAGAAAAAAAAAAGACTTTCCATCTGTTATGTCTAGCCTAAATAAACCATTTTAAAACCTGCAGAACAGGGCATACATAAATAAAGATGGGAAAACCGCTGTGAAATAAAAGGCTAATCTGGTAGAGGAAGCTTAGAGATGGAATATCCCTGTTTTATACAAAGAGGTTTTCAGACCAAAATGTTCAGTGTTTTTGCTCTGGCTGTGGCTTCCACCGTGCGCCCTCTCTCCTAACCACACACTTAGCTCACAGCGAGCACCGAAACGCAGACCACCTATACACCCTGAGCCACACGGCTGCCGACCTGTAACCAGATCGAATGGCACTTTATAAACTGTATACAGAAGCAGAGGCGGAGATCGTCAAGAGAAATATTGTCTGATGATCTATATTTAGCCGCCTTGTGCTGCGGTTCGGGGAGGTGGCCCGAGAGGTTTGCTTAATACGGATAAAATTATACGAAGGAAATGTAAAACTTTTTTTTTAGTTATGCGTAAACACAGAAGTAGCCGTGGGACCGCTGAGGGGAATTCCCATCGCTGAACCTTCAGCTGACTTCTGTCAAGCATCACGGCGTGACAGCAGGCGAGATTGGAAGCAATAAAAGCGAATGGGCCCTTGTATAAAATATATGGACGTGTCTGAAAAAAATGTTCTATAAAAAAACTTATGAAATCGGTATTAAATTTATGTCACCGCCGCAGAGTTATAAGCCCTGTGGTAATGCAATACAAGTCAAGGGGAGGAATTGGACTTTACTGTTTTGCTTTCCTACGCATTGGGATTTGATATAGGTTTAAAGGCCGTAATGCATTGAACGGGATTCAGAATCTCGTTGCCAGGTAATGACCCTAATCTTTCCGAGAAGATTCGGATCCAAAAGTGGGAAATACTTTCTTTTTTCCCCCCTCGGGGCGTGGAGCGGAGTGCAGTGCAACGGTACGGCGGCGGCGGGGAAGGGAAGGAAGCAGCGGTTGCCAAGTCCTCATTGATTATGTTAATTAACCGAGCAGAGACGGCTGGCTTTCTGCAGAGCTAAAAGGAAAAAAAAAAAGAAAAGAAAAAAATCAAGGACAGAGTGCGGCTTTTAGGAAACGTATTTTTGGAAACAGAGAATTGACCCAAAAAATGAAAGGTGATACAAAGTAGGTGCAAGTCACAAAGGCTGGGGGCACACTGACTATTGTCTGGCCTACTTGAAGGAACACATTCAAGTAGGCCAAAGTCTCACAAGCAATGAGGAAGTTTTTTTTAAAAGAGACAAATACTTTAGTGCTTTTAGTGTAGGTCAAAGATTGTGAGTCAAAACTATACCTTGTGAGATGCACTAGCTTTGCGGCTCAATCAATACAGCTTTTGCCCTTGAACATGATGTACACATCTGAAGTAAAGTGTGGCTAGCACAGGTGAGATCTCAGAAAAGGTCTGTGTGGAATTAGCGCATTCATCGAGCACCTGGTTAGGTTTCTTTTGGGTGATTTGGTTACCCCCCCATCCTCCAGATAGGTGTTCCTGGCCGAATCTAAGTCAAGATCTCAAGACGATGATGTTGCCCCACTGGCTTTGGGGGATGGGTCAAATGCAGAAGTGAAAGGGCAGGCACCAAGTAAATTTCCCATAACAAAAGCTCCAGTAAAATATGTTTTAATTGGGAAAATACTATTGAGGAAAGTTTTTTCAATGAATGAATATTAATGAGCCGGACTGTCGCCACTTGTATTAACTTTACAAGCCTGTTTCACAAGTTTCTGCTACATAGTCAATGTGTGTGTGTGTTTATATACAGATACCTTATTATGTCAGTGCCCTCTGCTGGACACGTTTGGAATTCTTTCAGTTTTTATGCAAGCTGCCCCCTATTGGCTGGAGTGAGCATACAAGTCGTGGGCCGTATTGAATCCACCTGTTGGAGACCCCTGGTGTAGTGTGTACAGAATGGGTTATTTACTGTAGATGTACAACTACTTCATGGAATAACTATTGAACAAGTAACAAGTACAATTTGCGCGACTAAATGCGCAGACTGGTGAATGTACAAGGTATTATGTAATTTCATCAAAGCAAAATGAGTCACAAATGTAGTTGCTGCTAAAACTGTAGTGTCATTAGAAATGTGTGTGACTGTGTCCCCGGTGTGATCCACTCACTTCAAAAATAGCCCGGCAGTAGAGCTGACTGTAAGAAAATGTTGGATTAAATAAACAGAAGGCAGGCCGGTCAATCAAAGGCAGAAGCTGGGATAGCCCTGTCCCCATTCAACGGTCATCCAGCAAATACTTCATTATTCATAACTTATAAAATTTAGATCCAAGCAACATCAAAAATTCAACATACTGTCGCCATGTTCCCGCATGTTTTTGCTTACAGTGAAAAAGGTCACTTCATGGTCAAAACATCTCATTATAAGAGCAGCACTGTGGCTGCTGCTGGGGAGATGACCCACAAATCAAAGTCGCCAGACGCAAGGAGACATGCTTGTTTGGCGCAGGCCCAGGGAACACATATGACTATTGTATTTTTAACGACCACAACTTCGTCTATTCCTGTTTACTGCGTGGAGGAAGCATGCTTATTATTTCTATCCAACTATGGACAAATTGTGACTTTGACTTTACTTTTACTTCTTCTCACGTTATCTTTTTGTAGCTGTTGGCTTCTGAAACTATGCAGGAAAACACATTAGCTTTAAAGGCTTCTATAGTAGAGCAAGCAAAACAAAAAGAAAATCATCTCCACATTTAGCCATTTATCTGTCTGTCTATATCCATCCATCTAGCTTTCACATTTGAGCTTGTATCATTGCTACTATAGTACTTTTTCCTATACCTTTCTCCATTGTAGGACAAATAAAGGTGTTCTTATCTTATCCATAATATTGATTACATGAACCCAACTCCACGGTTCTATCCATCTCTGCTACTGCACACAGTCCATGTTTTGAGTGCAGGTCATTAGCTGTGATTTGGGGCGCTGCGTTTCCAGACGGACATAAATTTCAGACCACTCGTTTTCATTCAGACCTCGTTTTTATACCTCAAATAAACGAGCTGCCATGTTTGGTTTGAGGCCAAAGGATAAAGACAATAAGAGAAATAGCTTTTTTTTTTTTCCAATTTTTTTTGGAGAGGAAGCCCAGAGGCACCCTGCGTGAAGCCTCTCTCCTGGGCACGGCGGGGCTACGCCAGCGTGTGCATACGGAGCTAATTTGCTGATCAGATAGACAAAAAGGCCAGGCGCATGCTCTGGGGTGGTCCTAATAATCCAAGTCATTAAGTATGGGACGGAGTAGATGGTGGTATTTTGTGAGCGTGTCTGGGCAGCCTCTCAGCTGGTGTTGAGCTCCTGCACCACCTCTGGGTACAGCCGCTGCAGCTGTTTTTTAATTAAGTGGCATGAATCTATAGCACTGGATATGAAATATTTCTTCACGTTGTGGCTGTGACCATAATTACTTCATCGACTTATAAACGATATATTTTTGGGCTCGATATTTATCGCCTGCACATTTATTAACATCCATTTGATCTTTGTAAAACTTTGATTTTTAACTGAAGCAAATTGAGTTACATTATATTGCAGCTTGTGTGGTATTTTAGGATATGATGATGCACTTTTAGAACAAAGGGTTACTGTCATTTTTAGGCCTGAGAGTTGACAGTATCTAGTATCGTTAGAGTCAATAATATCGTTTATCACGATACTTTCCTGCCTCAATATATCGAACTTCAAATTGGTTAGTCTGGTTGTAAAGGCGTATTATGATATTATGGACCAATATGTGACCAATATTGCTTCTAGGGGCTTTATTACAATGTATATTTCATTGCTGAGTCATTATTTTGAAGCATATCGATTTTACAAGTTTGGTAAACTCATATTTCTATTTTATAGCATCAAAAGCCCTGTCTTTGTTAACCATACATTATTGTTTTTTTAATATGAAAAATTAAAATTGGATTGAAAATCAACATGATTAAAGTAATTGTGGGAAGTTTTTACTCACCCAGCCCAAAGTAATTGAATGACTATTAAATAGCCGTAATAAAACCCCTTTGGCAACCCTACCAACCTCTGTCAATTAGTAAACTGAAAAACTGCAGGACTGGCTTCTGTAAGAATTATTTGCCTCGAAGCTGATGCGTGTAAAACATCAAGTGACTGATTAAGTTTTGGAACAATAAAAGGTTCACACGTTTGAGGTGTAAATTTTGGCTGAGAACAATGAAGGGAAAGGGGGTGAAAATGTTATGTCTCGGCTCGATTCCACTTCACACTTGTGTTATCGGGTGGGAAACACACCAGCCAAAGCGTGAGGAGTTGTGATTTATACAAAGCAGGCTCCTACACATTGCATTATACAAGTTCTACCTCGGCCTGTATCCCGCGGAGCAGATAAAAGTCCAGCCGACATGTTCCATTTGTCCCTGGGCAGCCACATCCAGCATCCCCATAATGACGTTTACGAGCTGACTGATGGGACACTACACAGACTGCTGCCTTTCACGCACACATGATGCCGACTCCATTCGCTGCCAACTTCCAAGACATTGTTGTTATACCGACATATAGGGAATAGGAGGAACGTATAGAGCAAAATACATACGACATTACTCAATCTCATACTAGGACTCCAGGATTGCCCAAGCAGCTAGTACTCTATAGGAAGAGCAGCCTCGACAGTGGCTGGATAAAGTGACAAGTGCCAACAGGCAACTGGTTATTTTCAGCTTCAATTAATGAGGGAAATTCACCAGAACAGGGCTGTGCGATTCATCCAAATTACATTGTGACACTTTGACATTATTAGAGAAAGCAATTACAAAAAATAATATAAAGGAAAAAAAATCATTAATGAGACCAACTTTGCAATGAGTTGATGCAACAGCACAGCATTTGTTTACAAAAGTGAACATTTTTAATTGGTCAATACAGATATTCTGCAAAGAAAGAACAAAATGAGCAATAATTGCTTCAATAATCATTATAACAATGACCAACATTGTAATGATAATTATTTTGACAATAATTGCCTCACACACATTCTCTGTCCACATTTGGCTTTGGAGATTTCTACACAATTACATTTTGTTGCTTAAGACACTGTGAAAAGGCCATATCTATTGTCTGTCTTATAGTTACAACAGTGCATCTATTATTCAGTTATTAAAATGTAATATCTCATCTTTACAATCAAGACCAACATTGCAAACAACACGCCAACAAAGAATATAAATTCTTGTCTGTGCCATTTGGTCGACCAGTCCCTGATATATACAAGTCCTTAGGGATTGGGTAATTCGTATAGCATACTGGCTGTGTGTATGTTGATGCTAAAAGCGGTCCTGTAGCGGTGAATGCAGTCAGTGTGCAGCAAGTCTGAATGCTCTGATGGTAAGAGGCCTGGGCTCAGATAAATGAAGACAAGGACTAACATCAATAGCTGAGAGAGCCTCATTTGTTCAGGCTCATTATGTGAATCGCAGTGAGATTTGTAAAGATGGTGATGGGTTTCTGACCTCTAGGGATTTATCAAAACAAAACAAACACTAATTGCACTACATGCTCGTATCAACAGGGATTTGGGCGATAAAGCTGATTCGCTGAGGGGGGGGTAGTTTACCGAAAGGGTTCAAATGTGAAAATCGTTGCAAGGTTGAACTGTGCAAGAACAGAGCTTACAAGTCCATACCTTTGAACTTTCACATTAAGCTTACTGGATGGATTTAAGGTGGTGAGAAATATAACTTCATGACTTGCAAACTAGATTTGATTAAACGCAAGAAATACAATCATACAAGTGACTGACTTTTGGATTTTCTTTAGCCAATATACGCATAATAACTTGTCTTGTTCATTACTCTTTTGTTTGAAATTTTGATGACCGTTTTGATCAATTTCTCCAGGCACAGAAAACAGCACAGTCATTTTTATAGGTCACTGTGCTGAAAGTAATTATAAATTGCAAGTAATCAATCCGTCAAGTGCTGTAATTATCATTCAGAATCTTTGGTCAAAATGAAGCCCTAAAGAGGTACTTGAGCTCTGACACTAGCAGACATAAAACAGATGTGTGGCAGCCCACATCTGCATTGACCCGGCGCCAGCGAAGGTAGCGATGTGGCTAAGTAAACTCCGTTCGTGTGTACCATAACAGCTCATTAATGCCGAACCGCTCTGAGAATAGAAGGCCAAAAGGCTAAAATAAGCATCTGAGGCAGGGGGGGTGAATTCGGGGGTGGAGGGGCTCGAGGGTTAGTGGACGTTCACCAAAACATACCACAGAAAAAGAGGCCGTGCTTCTCAACTGCCGCAAATAGGGCTTTGCCTGTGCATGACAGCTCCGTAAAGCCACAGTCCGTCAGAGGCATCAGCAGGAGCAGCCGAGTGCGGTGTCTGCTCTGTGTACCTTTTGCGCTAATGTATTCCATCGGCTTTTAAGCTCGCGCCTGTCAGGGTGAAGGGATGGGGGGGAGTGAAAAAAAAAATCTTACAGTACACACTCTATCCAAACCAGGCCACAGTGTTTGCCAGGAAACCATTCCCACTGAGCTACTGGTAAATATGTGGCCGTGGTGCTGGGTGGACTGGTCAATGAGCTGAGGACAAAATGAAACTGGCAGGAATACCAGGTAGTGCAAGGCGCAAATATAAACTAATCTCAATCTCAGTGTGAAAAAAATATACCGAATTTTCCGGACTATAAGTCGCTCTGGAGGATAAGTCACACTAGCCAAAAACACATAATGAAGACTAAAAAGACATATAAAAGTCGCTCTGGAGTATAAGTCGCACCAGCCAAAAACACATAATGATGAAGAAAAAGACATATAAAAGTTGCTCCGAAGTATAAGTCGCACCAGTCGAATAACACATAATGAAGACTAAAAAGACATATAAAAGTCGCTCTGGAGTATAAGTCACACCAGCCAAAAAACACATAATGAAGAAAGACATATAAAAGTTGCTCCGAAGTATAAGTCGCAACAGTCGAATAACACATAATGAAGACTAAAAAGACATATATAAGTCGCTCTGAAATGTAAGTCGCACCAGGCACACAAAAAAATGCATAATGAAGAAAAAGACATATATAAGTCACTCCGGAGTATAAGTATGTATATGTTTGGATCAGTGATGAGAAGAGAAGTTGGCAAAACAAAAACCGGTTGATTATGAGCATAATATGGGCACATGTTGACTGCCAGAACAAAACAAAATGCTTGTCTTCTTATGTCCTGAGACTAGTGTCCTTCTCTGTTAAGGTAGATCTCTCACTGAGACTGTCTGACCAAGACATGATAAAATCTTGCAGGAGACAGCACAAGTTAAGAGAATCATAAAACAAAGTAAGGCACAAGCACTATTATTTCCATAGAAATCTGCTATCTAAATGTCCGGTATTGATTTGGTTTTGCTTGTCCAAGTAGAACAGGTATATTTTAGTTCAAACTAACTTTCTAACACTGGGTCCTGGGGCTTGAATGTACAGCATGGGAGGTAGAGGTCTTCAAAAGCAGGAAGGTGCACGCTGAGCCGCTGCCATGGCCAATAGGACCGGCTTCCTGCCCGAGTCTACCCTGTGCCCACCGCGACGCATGACTGAAGGCTGCAGTCTCTGTGCGGTTCCCTGTTGACTTAGGTTAAGATATCGTTTATGTTTACAGTAGCAAATCATGTATTTTTAGGTATCATATATTTTCTAGGGCTAATGTATAAATTATAGAGTAATGTTTTCTAATGTAATTGAATAACAGTTTAGCTGGAGTTGTATTGTTTGGAATGTAAATCTGTGGGTTCGGGACCTACACTTCAGCGGTGCAATATTAGATGTTTTTTCTTCGTCTGATGTTTTTGTCTGAGGGCGTGCGCGCTCAATTGCCTGTATGGAACAACATGACTGCTGGAAATTTAACACGGGGGTAGTTATGTAGTTTTGTCATTAGCAAAGAATACTCTAAATTATTAAGAATGCAGGGTTTGTGGTCACCTGTAATTGTGTGAATCAGTCGACTGACCACTGTTTCCCATACGTTTGTCTAAGACTCATGGCCACCCACCCTGAACTGACTTTCGACAGACCCTTCGCTCACTTTGCATCTTTTTAGTCATTAGTACAAAAAAGTTAGAGATACCTTCAGTGTACAAATAGTTCAAAGCCACCTTGAAACTGTAAGAAATGCATCGACTAAAAAAAATATAAATATATACTAGACATTCAAGGTTAAATAAAGATAGCTGCTAACACAGGCCAGTATTTGTCCAAGCTTTTCGAGAGTCAATATTTTTGAGAGAACCCTTGATAGGAAGGAACTGAGCTGTTATTAATAACCTGTCTTAAATGTACAGGTTCAGCAGTAGATGCTTTGAGCTCCTTCTGTGTGATTTGATATTTGCGGAGAATTAATACAGTTGCCTCTGGCAGTAGAATCCCCAAAATGTTTCAATAAAAAGTCTTGTTAACATGTTCAGAGGCATTTCCTGCAGCACAGATCCTGTATTGACAACAGACTGAACAGCATTGTCATAGATCTGAATGAGACTGCTGCTGACTTTAATCTTAACTTTGCAAACCAACGGCTATGATGCTCCATGGAGACGCGACAAGGGTATCTGCAGTGTCTCTTTAGCCTCCGAGAGTCCATTAGTACAATACATTTTACTAGATTTAAGCCCTGACATCTAGTCATTCCTTAGAGAATGAGCCTCTCGCACTGAGCTGCACTGACTAGTTTTACAGCCAGGACCATAAAAGATAAATAAACATTATTAGGTGACCTATCAAATTATACTGCAATAATAAAACAGTTTGCACAGCAGGGCCCAGGATCACTTTAATTTCCGCGCAATCAATAAAATGATCTCTTATCTTATCTGCGGCGCTGAAATAAACCAGCTGACACTGAATACGGTATTGCTTTACTAATGTCGGATACCACTACACTTAGTTCATATATTTGGATTAGAAGCATTACCAAAAAACGAAAATTTCAGATTTGAGCCAAGGAAATGAAGATAAAGTCGTTCTATTCACCTAATCTATAAAAGTGCGTGTGAGTAGCAGATGTTCGAGGTTCATGGGGGAATCTAACTTAACGGTAACTCCGCAGAAAGAAGAAAAAAACAAAGAACATGTATGAGCCTGTCACTGTGTCTTATTGGGTCTTTTTTTTTTTTTCGCTCATGTGTGTTTCAACAGGCGACGAGACGCGTAGCGCTGACAGACAGATTATACATCATGCTATTTTTCCAATTTCAGTCGTGCTGTTGACATGACTGACTTTTGGGCTCCTGCTTTACTGGCTGTGTGTAATTTAACGCATACCACGTATACAGTGCATCTGGGCGCGAGCTACGAACCACCTCTGAAAAAAAAAAGGAAAAAAAAAAGATGAAAATTGCAGGCTACACATTTTGCGCACATGTGTATGCTAAAAGCTAAAGCTATGTCAGCAGGGCCGGGGCTGCAAGGGCTGCACCAGGTGAGATTTATGAGGTGTTAGGAATGCTTGCCTGTAGCCCCGTGATGGGGGGGTGGGGGGACTGATTGCGCCCCCGCCTTCACCCGTTCCCGACACCCCCTCTCCACGGCTCCTGCTTAAAGACACACACATACTTTTTTTTTTTTACAGTACACGCACGCACGGGCCACCCTTGACCCTCCAAGTGTGATCGTAATGTCTACAACACCCCCACCCCTCCACAAAAACTCACTTCCTGGGGGGAAAAAAAACACCTTCTAAAATATCCTCCTACTTGTTCCATTGCATACAATTCTTTTTTCTCCTTCTTCATTGACAAAAGCGTACATGTATCGGCAATATTTCTTTTTTTTATTAAAGAACACTGTTTAATCTGACAAGTACTACTCTCTAGAGGCTCACTATAGTAAATCTGCTAGTACACCTGCTACATATTTACTTACTACTACTACAAAACACATTACTAGTCAAAATTTGTGCCACAAAACACAAACAATAACATGCTTTTTCAATAGCCATTAGCTTCATTCATTCTGCCGCTGTTTACAAGGGAAAGTGCATACATCACTGTTGTGTCCTGACACCCGACAGGGCTTGGGGATTTTAAATTGAACTTCCTGCAGCCGTAGGAGGCGTGAGGAGGCTGCGTCTTTTGTCACTTCTATCGTGTGTGACAAGCCTAATCTTGTCAACTCAGCTGCCTCGCAAGGTAAAGTGATTCAGCACGGACGCTTAGCACTTTCTCATGTGGCGATGGCGGGCAGTGATAGTGCGCGGGTGTTTATGCCCCTGTAAGCTGGTTAGCCCGCTGCCACGAAAAGGACAAGGCGAATCTAATAAAAATGTCCCATGTTTACATTAGCGGTCGGGGAAATACTGCACGCTACCACATCAGCATGTTTGTGCAGGACAGTGGAGGCTGATAGATTTTGCCTTTGTACTTAAAATGTTCATCCTCTTAATTAGAGCATTTCCATACAGTCTAGACATATTTAGGAGTCCTATATTATTTCTATGCACAAACGTTGCTGATGCAGCAAATATGAAAGTCTAGTTTCAGTGATTAAGGCTAAAAATAAGTGTAAAAAGATGCAAACCCAGAACACAGAATAGACTGCATAATGTGTAATGCAATTATTTGTTTGTTTGGTTTTTTTTATTTTTTATTTATTAGTTGTATTGTCACATTTTTGTCACATTATTGTCACTTTTTCATCACATTTCTGACACATTATTGTCACATTATTGTTACTTTTTCATTACATTTCTGACACATTTTCGTCACATTTTTGTCACATTTTCATCACATTTTTGTCACAGTTTTCTCATATATTTTTCACTTTTTTGCCACTTTTTTGTCATATTTTTGTCATATTTTTGTCACTTTTATGACACTTTTTTGTCACATTTTTCTCATTTTTCTCATAATTTTTTCACTTTTTTGCCACTTTTTTGTCACATTTTTGTCACATTTTCATCACATTTTCGTCTCATTTTTCTCATATTTTTTTTTTACTTTTTTGCCATTTTTTGTCATATTTTTGTCACTTTTTTGACACTTTTTCGACACATTTTCGTCTCATTTTTCTCATATTTTTCTTCACTTTTTCTTCGCTTTTTTGTCACATTTTCGCCACTTTTTTGTCATATTTTTTTGTGAAAATTTTCATCACCTGATGCAATTTTTTAATTCAAAGGCATCAAAATAGTAATTGAAAATGTCTGGTTCGGTTTTTCCAACATTATATGTGAGAGAAAAAAGGCTGTTTTGTTATATGTCAGTATTTGCAATTTGCACATAACATGTATATTCTTTCTGTACAATCAAATAAAATCCACAATGGCCATTAAAAAGCAAATGCATAACCTAAAATGTATGCATTTTAGGTTATGCATTTTAGGTTATGACGGCAGTAACCTGTACTGCCGTCATAAAAGGTCAAATGCTACCAGAGTGAGCTGTATGCAAGTGCGATTTATAATGCCTGGGCAACAGCTCTCTCAAATTCGAATGCATGTCATTGCTGTCAGGAGACTTCAGTGACGGCCCATAGCATTTTCTCTGTTCACATTTTAAAGCATGCACGCACAAGCCACAGTGCATCCCACCCGAGTCGTTCCTTTTCCCTCCACATCTGAATGACACCCGTCCCCCTTTGGTCCGCTGCGTTCTCTCCACCATTAAAGCCTTTCTCCGCAAACATCTGTCCAAACAACTCCGGGGGCTTCTTCTGTCACTCTTTCCCGGGGACGCTATGAATTATCTGCCTCTGCTGCTTTTGCCTAATGCTGCCGGGACTTAAACAGGGATTAATACGCAATCATGTGCTTCCCATTTCCCCCAGCTGTGCCGGCATTGCAACGGGAAGAACCGGTAGTGTGTGAGAGGAACAAACTCTGGAGAGAAAGTAATGAGTCAAAGGACACGGGATAAAATACGGTAACGCTCACACAAATCAAGTGCGTGATTATTCAACCTGCTTCCTGTATTTAGGAGCAGCCAAGTCGTTAGCAGGCTTAGCTTTAGCGCCGGTTTGCAAATAATAGCGCACAAAGCCCAACAGACATTAAGCAATTATGCCCAAAGACTGCTGTTCCCAAAGCTGTGCGACTCCGGTTACAAAGTGATGTAATCGAGTAACAGAAAGCATGAAGACTCGAACAGATGTGCGAGAGACAGTTATCCAGTTGGACAAGCGGCAGTGAGAGAGAAGGCCTTATCTACGGAAAAGTCTTTGCGCATTACTGCTGCAAATTGTTTATGGGCATAACTATGAATTTCTGAAATATGAAGAAACTTTTGAACATGGACAATGTAATATCAGCTGCCTACTGCTTACCTATGAGTGACTCTACATGTTAGACTGTTAAAAACACAGGATTAGATTAGAAGACTTTGCTTTGATTTCAAATTCATATTTTTGGCTTTGACCCTTGGACTAAATAAAGCGGTGAGAGCATCACAAACGTTGACATTGTTGGCATACGACACACTGAAGATCAATGTGAGGCATCAGTCGCACAACTAATCAAATCACATCGGATGAAAAAACCAAGCCACAAACAGTTTGCTCTTTGTATTTGAAAGTAGTTCCCACTTCAGGGAAGACATGAAACTCACTTTGCCAAAGTAAACATGCACATTTGTTGGAAGGGATTCAGTCTGTTCCAATGATTCCAAGATGAGCCTTTTGAAACCAGAGGAAGAGTAAAACTTTGACCAAAAACACATATATTGTGAGGCCGCTCAATAAACATAGCCTCTCTCAGCCTTAAAGTCACAATATAATCAATAGAGCAACAGCAGCTCCATGTGACGATTATGATCTCAGCAAAAATAGTCAAAGTGCTTTCTATCTTATCTAGGCCTGCAATTTTGTAACCCTGCGGCATAAAAACACCCACTTATCCAGGAAAGAAAGCCCCAACAACAAGGAAATGATCCTGCAAAACATTGTTGTTTCTTTTCCATCCAATTTAACCTCTTACAAATAATAATCAGGCAATCACTCATCTGCACAGAGCTCCTTCATATTCCCGTAACATATAGTGCAACCTTAGCCCACCCAGCCAATCCCTCTGTGTTGTTACATTGTGCACCACAGTGGTAATTCGAGATTGCTGATGTCCCTTTTGACTTTGCTGGAGCAGCTGCTATTAATATTAGTGGTCCGCTCCAATACATAAACCTGCGCGGATGCTCCCGGGCTGTTTGTGGAAAAAAAATCAAAGGGCTTAGGTCCAAAACACATAGCCGCTATAGCAATATATAACGCTTTCCCTGAATGTCTTCTTTTGCGATTTCAGCATTTATCAAAACAGCCTTTGTTTTGAGATAACAATATTTCGATCCCCCCGCTATGGAACAAAACATAGCGTACTTCCTGTGCAATAACTTCGAATGTGGAAGCCAACAAATGCAAATGTGTAGCGTATAGAACAACCATCACAGAACAATATAAAAATGAACCCGGATAGGGATAGACAGTTTCCATGTGACATTCCTGGAGGTCAAGACACTAGCAAGCGCCATGGTAATGCAGGTTAATGATCCTGCACTGTCTGAAACACTGTTTATTAAAAGTTAAACAAAAGTCTCAGAAAGAGCAGACTTGCAAATACAACAAGTGAGCTGATGTGTTGATTTGTTTAAAGAAGAACTAAGTAACTTGTTTACCTTAATAAATCCTTTCCGTAGTCCCTCTGGAGTGTTAATGGGATGATTGGGGGTCTCTGGCCAGAAAACCACAATTGCAACTTTCCTGCCTCCGGGTTGGAGGTGCAATACACACTAATGGAATCACGAAGAAGAAGCTAACAGGCTAACGGGCAAAGCTAACTACGAGCTAGCGCCACTTTAGCAGTATTTACAGCCAAGTTTGAGTGAAAAAATTTATTTACATTGTGTAATTGAATGCACAATATCCCTCTCTACCGTTGTCTTTTCTGCTTTTATTTACTCTCACGGACAATGAGTTACTTAGTTCTGCTTTAAGCCCCGCTGAAATAAATTCACAAGTTAGTGTTTGCAAAATGCATAGCTCATTCAATTTTTGTTTTGTTTTCTGGGCTTGACAAGTGTCTAAAAACAATTTTGTGGCTATTATGTTTACCATGGTTACTACGTTTACCATGGTTATTGCCCTCCAAGTGATGCCAATGAAAACTATCTATGGCGTGACAATGAATTGCAACAGGCGTGAATGAACGGGGCTCATATTAGCGCCTTAGCACGTACCTGTCATACTGTGTGCGATTCTTGTGCGGTTAATGATTTCCACAGCCCCCACTGCATACGTCGCAAGGCCGGCCTACTCCGTGTCCGCCCTGCAAGATAAGCAAGCGAGACCGTCAGGAGCTGTGAAGAACAAGGGAAGCATATAGAAAATAAGTTATAAACTGCGGGAGGAATGACCAGAGGGGAAACAAAGGGGGTGGCGTTGTTAATTATGCAAATAGAGGATCATTTGTTTAATAATCCCCAAAGATATATTATTAGTGTAGTTTATAAACAAGAAGGTGTGTAATTGTACGACAACAAATGGGAAAGTAAAGAGCCAAGGCAGCGTCTGGCTACGGTGGTGGAAGTTCAGTTCAAAACACTTCATTGCTCCATAGTATGAAGAATGCATTTAGATACATACAAAACTAATCTAACTGTAAAAGCCCAAGAGTATTTTTCTCTCTCAGAACCCTTTGCTCTCTGGTAGACTGACTGACATTCATGGCTGTGCTGTAGGCTGCACTGTAAAGGCCAAGCGGGACAGTCGATACTCCTCCTGCAGCCTGTTCCCCTTTGTCCTATTTCTCATGTCGCCTCTTCCATTCGTTTCTATTACTGCATTGCACAAGCCATTTTTTTTTTTGCCCTGTACTTTTCTACTGCTGACTCTCTCCTTTATTGTCCTTCATAAACTGCTTCCTTCTTTTCTCGACACCGTCTTTGTTCCCTTTGTGGTGTTTTATGGCTTTCTCTTTTCCTCGTATGTGACGACACGCATGGCCGTAGGAAGCGCAGCATGTTTGTCTAATATAGGGAAACATAAAAGCCAAACATTTGTCTTGGGGGCCCCAGTCACGTTCAAGCTCTAATGGAGAAATACTAATGATGCGGCAGTTTTATGATAACACTACAGTACACGTTTTATTTCTATGCAAAATATTAAAGGTGGCCTAATGGTTAAGGGGAGGAAATTCATTTGCCTTAGGGGTGGACTGACTGAACGGCGGCTGCACACATCTTTGCCGCCAAACCCTCAACCACTCACACACCACCCAACCAGTTCACCCAGTATAGTCACATGGTCTCCCATCCAGCTACTCACCAGGCCCATCGCTGCATTCAAGAACTAAGAATATTGGAACATATTTTAAAAGTATTTGCAACAAAAATCCAACATGCCTATCAGGAGACCCTTGAGAACCAAACGTTTTTTATAATGCAATAGACATAAATATTTGTATGTCTACTTGAGAAGCGATCATGGTATAATCCACAGTTTAATTTTATACTTCAGAGTTGATAACACAATGGAAAAAGTTGCGTGAAAAGGTCTGATATCAACAAGGAAGTTCAGGGAAACTGTTAATGTCTTTATGTTTACTCAAACAGGAAGTGCAGGAAGGATGTGCACTGTATGGGGATCTATTGTGGAGATTTGGGATGCTTGATGTGATGGCAGACATTAAAACATTTCACGTAGTCCCCAGACACAAATTGCACACAGGAATGTAAGACACAACCTGGAAAAATCGCCTTCTGAGGCAGGAGTCAGGAGTGTGGCCCATAAAGGTGATGGATTAAGGATAATTAGAGTGAAAGAACAGGAAGTACCAATGAATGTAGACAAATAAGGTCATAGGTTGGGACATGACATGTATGGGCTGGCGTAAAACTGTTTGTCTTCTGGTTTTATGCTGGAATGTGTGCATTAAAACTGAATGTGTCATGCAGAGAGACCACACCAAGCACCACATTACCAGCAGAGGTCAACTGTTTAGCCCCTGCACCGACAGCCAGTGACTGGGGCCAGCTCAGATCTGCCCTCCCACAATGTGGACATGAAATATGGCCAAACACAAGCAGAGCCGTTGGCGGGGAAGAATTATATTGTGTCTTGTGTGAGGAAGACACTCTTCAAAGAAAAGTCTCATAGTTTTTGCTAACTCTTCAGAAAAACGCTGTCGCCGCTTGCCAACGAAGCCCATTCACCGACCCACCGAAATGAATAGCTGCCTTTGTTGTGGTGAAATTCCACTGGCAAGCCTCTAATTAGCTGGAGGGCTCTTCCCCAGCAGCCTGGTGTGGGCACAGAGAAAGGGACAGGGCACAGGGAGAAGAGGTGGCTCTGTGTGAACCAAACAATATTTCAATAGACACAGTCATATGCCGGCCTCCTGCTGAAGCGCCAACCAACTCATAATATAATTTGTGGCTTCTGTGAACCAGAGAGAGACTGAAGAGCCTAGGATGTCTCAAATTTCTCAGAGCCCGGGCTGTAGTGGTTGTTACAGCAGGAATCTGACAGGTGGTTAACCATCACCGGCTTGTCAAACCCAAAATGAAAGCGCCTCTCTCTGCCTCCACAGGATTCATGGGGGTGTGACTGTAAATGTCACATTTTCAGACGGTAGAGCGGGTGGTCTTAGCTGGAAGTTCGGCGGTTCAAATCCCATCCCCAGCAACTGTTTTTGTGCAAGACACTTCTTCACGTGCCTTATGTATAAAAGTGATGTGTGAGTGAGTGGATGGTGGTGGTCAGAGGGCCTGTTTGTGTAAATTGGCAGGCTCGTTTCCTTTTCAGGCATTACAGCAGTGATAATACGAGTGCTAGCGAAAGCACACTCAGTTCTGAACAGTGCATGTGAAACTGCATCTCGAGTCATGTCAAATTTCAGAAGCGTGAGGGAGGCATGTGATCACATGCTCATGCTATATTTGCACAGAGTGGATGGCCATCTTCTTATACAGTGTATCTAAGTGGATCCTGGAGCTGTGAGAGATAAGACTGCCCACTGCAAACAAGTACCATTTATCACAGCACTGCTTTGACTAAACTAAGGATATATGCAGCATAGAGTTAATGTGGTAAATAGACAGAGACACATCAGTGGCCTCTGACTGTGGCAAAAGAAATGGCATCAATCACAAGATCCATGATTTGGACATTAGACAATCTCGTATGAAACTCCAGATGTCTCTAACCTTCTACATGAGGCCCATCACTTAATACAGCAAGAATGGGGTCAGTGTCAATAGAGGTCTTTTTGACTTGAGGCTTATTGTGAATCTGTGAATCAGCTTGACTAATGTGGAAGTTTGAGTGGTCGCTGTTACTGTAAGGTGCATTATGTACATTATCTGCAGTTTCAGGAAAAGCTCAGGGCGAGGCCTCGATTAGCTCCATTAACGTCAGTCAGTCGGCACTACGTGGTGACCACGACTGAACCAAACTCACTATTAAAGCTGCACTCGTGATACCATTCCAAAAAAATATAGAACTATATCTTCTATTTACAAGCACTTGCTGGGGAGGAGGGCTTGTAACACTTTGGACATAAAGGAGAAATGGGAAAAAGAACTAGGATTTGCTGTCTCAGAAGAGCAATGGATATATATCTGGAGAACACAACAATCAACTACCTCTTCGAGAATTTGGAGGGAACATTTCTGGAAAAATATAATTAGATTTTTTATCACTCCTAAAATTACAGCCAAATATGTATCCAGGGTTCAACCTTGTTGGAGAGAATGTGGAGAGGTCAATGTAAACCACGCACACGTTTTCTGGTTATGTCCAAAACTCATATCATTTTGGGATGATGTATATTCTACAATTGTGAAGATATTGGGCTATATAATCCCTAAAACATGTTTGCAGTTATATTTTGTTTATTTCATGGAGGGTAATGTGGAAAAAAATGATAAATATTTACTGAAAATACTGTTAGTAGCTTGTAAAAAGGCTATTACCAAAAAATGGTACAGAATGGAACCACCAACAACTAAAGACTGGCTACAAATTGTGAAAGGAATTTTGGAGATGGAGATTTTGACCCATAGACTGAGGACTCAAGAAGAGCAGTGTTAAGAAAAATGGGAGAAATGGACAATTTTCACTTCAACTTCACATTGTTAAAACCATTTTGTCGGTAAAGTTTTACTTTTAATATCCCAAGTATCCCATGTTTGTAATGTTTAAAACTTAAAAAACAATAAAAAGAAAGTTACAAAAAAAAAAAAAAAAAGCTGCACTCGTGAATTTACATTGTATTTAATTGATTACCCACAACTATATTCCCCACATGCAAAATGACTTAGATTTGGAGTATATCTTCTTGTACTTGTGGTGTTTGAACTCGGTGGGCAGCTCTTAGGATATTCACTGTCCTGTCATTTGGGTGAGTAATGGCGGAAGGAAAAGATCCAATGTTGCCTGACTGTTCTGCCTCAGGGATAAAATTTGCTACAAAGACCAAAGTCATGTGAGACTCTACATGGGCATCTATAAAGATCTATGTCTGCGAGTGGCATCTTCATGAACAAAGGCCTGCTGCATGCTGTATAAGTGAACTAAAGTCAACTGAAAAAATGCCTTTTAAAGTCTTTACTGTCTTTACAAACTCGTGATAACAGTGCAGATCATTGTGATGGTTTTACAAGTTAAAATAAATTCAAAATGTATTGTGGTTTGGACTTGACCTGGTTTTGATCTACTTAGCTGTGGTCTAGTCACTGTTTTGTCCATTAAACTAAAACTCATGCAGCCCTTTTCATTAATTCATCATACATTGGAAGCCGAATATTTCCTAAGCTACTTGCACCTGCCAGCCATACGGTGCATTATGCAATCCTACTTCTTAACAATCATACAAGCTGTATCTCTTTCATCTCAGAGACCTTCGGGTAGACTGGGCATTTTGTCTCTATATTAAGGGGGAGCACATTGCATCATGGCTATCCTGGGAGCATTTCTGTGGGAAAGCTCTCCAAACCAAAGCGCCAGGACTTGGCATGAAGCAGATCCCCTACCCATGGCTTTGTGAGGTCCACGCACAAACAGCCTTCCTCAGTGGCAGGACGTCGGGCGTAATTGCTCCCAATCCGGCCCTTCCCACTGCTCTGATCACCCAGCGCTAGTCCTGAGAATTACGTAGCCTCGCCGCAGGTTTAGACATCAAATGCCAAAAAGGTGAGGAAATCGAGCAGTAAGGAAGAGCACTTCAGGAACTACAGAGCATGTGGTCTAAGTGTTGTGGAGCCCTGGCGGAGGCTACAAATGAGATCAAACGAGGATTTAAATGTGACTTGTCATTATCCATTCATGTGACGCCGATAGAAGATAATATATGTTAACTGCCTATAGCTCCACACTGTCTCCCAGGAGCAGTATATTGGAATATGGGCAAAAGCAAATCCCATTTTGAAACGACACATGTCTTTTCCTAACAACAAAAAAAAACAATAACAGTAACACCATAAAGCAATAGCAAGCGCACAAAGGTCTTTTTGACTGAATACATACACCTCTGTCTCCCATACAAAAAAGAGAAATCAGACAACTTTTGGAAACAAGTAATGCTTATAATGAACTGTGTCTTTGCACAGTGAGTAATTGCATTAAAGACAGCGAGCGGTTGATGTGAAAGTTTTGATTTGTCACAAAGCTTCTCTATTCTTGCATGCTCCTCTGCAAGCGATGATCATTCCAGTGGCGTCTTTGATTGTATCTTTCCGCGGGGCATAACTCACTCATAATGCTCCACTTCAATTAAATCTAATTGTCTCACCTCCACAAGCTGCAGACTTGTAAAAATCATTCTCCTGTAATAAAGGCTGGCTCCACCGTTGCGAGGACCTAAACCATGTCATATGCTTCATGGACTGTTGGCATTGTATAACCATACCGCAATGGCTTAGCATGGCAGCGTGAAGCCTCTTTCTACTGGCGAATCGGCACCGCACATCTGGGTTTCATGTATGTTGGGAAGAAAAACGGGGACTTCATGCCACTCGAGCTGTTTTATGTAGCTAAAAAACAAAACATGTTCTGGTTTTGGATGCATTCTTTGGCCGAGATGAAAAGGAAGCTTAGCATGTCGAGGTTAGCATCGGGAATCAATTGTGGAGAGTTGTGTGCGCGGAGGGGAGCCCCAGAGAAACCACATACAAACGCTCTGCCTAATGAAATGAAAAATGTGCACAGATGACAATGCTGAGATCTCCAATGAGTCAGCGCATGTCAAAACAAAAGAGATGTTAGTTGTAAGTGATTGCTTAATATCACTGAGATGATTGTACTGTCATTACAGTTTAAGTGTATGTTAATTAAGTCTGCAAATGTTTTGAATATAGGGTGCTGCCACGAGAGTTCAAATTGTTTTAGCCGGTTTAGCAGGCTGATTTTGGGTGGGTAAATTGAAAATGTGGGTGGCGAAATTTAAGAGGAGATGTGGATTAAGTTTATTTTAAAAAGGCAGGGATAAAATTTGGGATCCGACGTGATGAAATATGAGGAGAGTTGCTAAGCCAATCAAGAATTCAGAAACAAACTGAGACAGAATCAAATCAACTACCGTATTTTCCGGATTATAAGTCACACTTTTTTTTCATAATCTATCTGGGGGTGCGACTTATACTCAGGTGTGACATATATCAAAAGCTAAAAGCGAGCTAAAAGCTAGATGGCCACAGCTAGAGCAACGAGTTTGCAAATGAGAGCTTGGACGACATGATGCCAAGAGAAGGCATGTTTAGTTGCTAAGGCTGGTGCGACTTATACTCCGGAGCGACTTATATATGTTTTTTTCTTCTTCATTATGCATTTTTTGGCGGGTGAGACTTATACTCTGGATCGACTTATATATGTTGTCTTCTTCATCATTATGCATTTTTTGGCAGGTGTGACTTATACTCCAGAGCGATTTATAATCCGGAAAATACGGTACATTGATCCCCAAAAAAAGACAAAAATCTTGACCAAGAACTTGTGGCAAAGACGATAGCTAATTAGCGATATATTTTCAATTAGCTGGATGTTCTAAGGCTTTAATACAATCACGTAAATGTCAAAACGTTATGCAATCCAACATAAGAGAAGTGTGGATCCACTGTAGGAGGCTGATGACAGACGTCTTGACAACTGCTAAGTACAGTTATATCAACACCTGAGTGACAACGGTGCGACTGAAAATAGAACCCTGCTCTCTGACGCTGGAAGCCAATTAATGTCATTTACACTGAACTGGAAAAACCTAATGGGATGAAACAAAGCTGAGGGCGGTAATGACTCAATCAAAACATGGGGGATGAACAAAGAAAGTACAGAAAGACTTTGGAAGAAAATCCGGAATGAGACATCTAGAGACTAGACCTCTGCTAAGGCACTGGTCCAATCTAGCAATGGAAAAGATAAAATGCCCTGGCCTGCACTTACTAGTAAAAACTGAAGATATTTAAGTAGGAGGTGAATTCTCTCTGTATTTTCTCTGAGATGTTGCTGCTTTCCATTGGTTAGCCTTTAAACACCTTCAGTCCTTTATTTTTATACTCGACATCAAAAGCGTTTTGGTGTCTATGTGATCATTAGTACCATGTTCAGTCGCACTAGCATGCTTGTTTATGCTTCGGACATGTTTCGCGGGGGGGGTTAAAATTAGCTTGATGCCACTCGTCGGGTGGCATATGGTGGACACCTTATATAATTTTACAGTCCCCACTGTTTATGAATCGGCATGTTCAAACTTCGACACATGTCCATACGGCGACTTCCTGGAGGCCTACCCTGACCGTTAAGTGTGCACACTAAAGTTTAACGGTTCGTGTTATGGCGTCCATGTTTTTTGTGAAGCGCTGTATATCCCTCGAACATGAAAGGGACAGAAAACTATTACTGTTGGTGCCCTTCGGGCGATTTGCAATCTGTTTTGGGTGTGGAGGCGGGGTCTGCTGATGTCAATTGAAGGACTGCAATTTTGTCGAAATCAATGTCGTAAAAAGGGTAGAGAGAGAGAGAGAGAGAGAGAGAGAAAGATGGAGAGGGAGAAAGAGATAAAGGGATGAGAGTGAAGCAATCAGAGCATGGATGACTACTGCACAAGGCCTCGGTGATGAGAGGCGGCACTGCGGCTGGTTCAAGGAGAGGCATGGAGAAGGCCATGGCGAGCAGCAACAGGACAATGCAAAAAGGTTTGTCAGCCGCACAATTTACTGTGGCACAAGCTGCTGTCAGCCTCACATTGGTGCCCTCAGCATTGCACGAAGCACTGGCCAGGGCAGACAACATCCTTCAGTAGCTCTGGAGTGAAAGCAAATGAGGTCCAAGTGCACAATGTTAAAAAATTCAACTGTTTTCAATTAATATATTTTTATCATTTAACTCTCTCCCAATTACATAATTATTAGGACAGCTGCCTTTATGTCCTGGGGGAAAGAAAGACACTATACCAACCTTACCCCGAGTACAATCCTGCTACACTGAAAAAGCTCTACTGAAGGTTGGAATAATGCTACACATTTAATAAATAGTAAAAAGACTTTAAAGCTGTGGTCTGAGGGTGGATGCTTCCTGAATGCTGTGCTCTCTCCCCATCGCCATCCCAAACAACCTTCAATTTATTCCAAAAGATGAGTCCGATTTCATGTCTCTTTCGAACTGAGCAATAATTAAAGCAACTTTTTGAGTGGCGCGATCCACAAAATAACAGTGTCATCTCTCCTCATTATATACAGTATTCTCACGCCTAAAGCGGGAGAATACAGCTTAAGCAGCAGCGAGTAAATCGTGTTTTCCAGTGCACTGACTGACGGTAAACAGGGCTTATATCAAAGCGTATTCATAGCCTCAGAGGTCCAGTAATTAGATATGGCTTTACACTATGTTTCCTGTCATTTTCTTTACATTTTCCAGCCCCTTCCGTCTCCTGCCGCCACACGTCAGGGGTTAATGATACCATGAAGCATATAGCCCTCTCCCTGCAGGGCGGCCATGTCTGAGTCAAGGGCACAAAGTTTCTTGGCACCAAATTGAGTTGCGGTTTAGATTCTGGCTCCGACATTATAGGTAATGATTTTAATTATTCAAGAGGTCATTTTGGGGATTAAGAAATGATTAGTGTGATAAGACTGACTCATTACCAGAGCACTAAACTTTACATCACGTTTCACATTTAAGAGGGCTCTCCTCCAGCTACATCTCGATTAACTGTAGAGTCGCTGTAGGATCCGCAGCTGTCTATACGTTAATGCAGTGGTTCCTAAAGAATCGTGCAGCCCTTATCAATAGGGTTATAGCCATGCTGTAAAGGTTGGCTTCATACCGCAGCATGCAGGTTAGGGATCTGTGGAAAAATACTGGAAAACATACGATATCGGGTATCGGCTACAAATACTGATACTGAACCGACACCAGTTTTGGTTCTCAACCAATATGAATATGGGCATGCTGTATATCATTTTGAAGCTCAGAACCTGGAGAATCGCTGAGTTTGTTTTAACCCCTGCAAATATATTTTGCTTGCCGCGCAAAATGCCGCGGTTAGTATCAGTATGCTAAAGCTAGCGGGAGCATGCTAATGCTAACGAAAACTAATTAAGGCTGGGACAGAAACTACCATATAAATACTTAAAGTAGCCAAATAGAATAAAATAACCACTGCTGAAGCCAAGTGTTGGTATTATAGTTTAACCTTAACATTTTTTTTAGAAACTAGAAGGTCTTGGCTTTCAGATGAGGTGTCACACTGGCATAATAGGTTGCAAGCTCTCCAGTCAATATGCTTTGAGATTTGGATGTAAATAATTGTTAACCCTTACCCTAGACCTAAGGTGGCAGTTAACTGATCTAATTAACTGATCGAATTAGTTTTTCACTCAGAGAAAACCACTCTGGTTTGGGAAGATTAAGTATTTTCCTCCCCCTACATGTTGCAGCTTTGTCCTAATGCATAGAATAGGCCCAGACCTATTCACTACAACTGCCTCTAAAAGTCACTCAAAAAGTTGTTGATCCGACTAACTTGCATCTTGTCCCTTTAAGAAAGTCTCTTGGTATTGGTAAATATCGGATATCGGCGGATTCTCAAACCCCAGTATCGGTATCAAAAAAGCTGGATCGGTGCCTCTCTAAGTTAGGTTTAACAAGAGACAATAGGGTGCATTCTGAATTGGTGGATGCTGATGCTTAATCGTCATAAATAGATGCAGCATTTAAGTGTGAGATTTACTTAGACAATGAGGGACGTGTTAGCATCCAGTTAGCCTCAGTGCTTGCTTTGCTTTGCTTAGATCATGGCTTCACTGGCAAATCAAGTATAGTTACTGTCTCTGTTATTAATAGGCCATTGGTGCACCCAGTTGGAACTAGACTAGCTTCATGCAGTTTGCTTCAGGACAACTGACCGGAAAGATGCTTCAGCATTACAGACAACCCCTCTCTGTCATGAATAGACGCAGCAGTGAGTCACTCTCAACAGGTGAATTTGGACAGCTGCGCCCGCCGAAACATGGGGGACCTCCTTTTACTACTCCCAGAGCGAGTAGCCCTCGCCAGCTCAGGCGCTATCATCGAGGAGCCGAAATGCGATTAGTGTCCACTAGTAATCTAGGCTCTATTCATTCGCGCTTAGAGTAGGTGACACATTTGATTCAGAGGATTAGTCCACCTCTCCTCGATGGGGAACGGGGGAGGGCAAATCAAAGGCCGCCCATTAGGGGGAGCAGCAAAAAAAAAAAGGAGGGAAGAGCAGGGAAAGGGTACGATATCAAAGCTGAAGTAGGAGACGTTTGCCCAACACTCTTCCATAATTAAAGCAGACAGTTTCTTTGTGCAGCCATGTCATTAACAAGGCGCAAGGCAGGGGCAGCGGGGTTTTTTTTTTAGTTAGCAGCTTCGGAGCATACGTGACGAGAGGCTTTGGGACATGACCTGGTGCAGCATGCATGTATGATCGCGTCAGGGCCTTCAAAATCACAAAACACACCATGCAATTTTAAGAGAGTAATTCACGTCTGAAGATTTTTGCGCAATGGCAGGCAGTTATAATTAGACTAACACTGCTGATTCAGTAACGCCACCCCAGAAAAATAGGAGTTCCAACTTGACTAATGAGCTGAGTAGTATGGACAAAAATACAAGTGTGTTTCTACAGTAGAGGAGGGGCCAGGGAAAGCAGAGGGATCTGGCTGACCTCCCCGGATACCACCCCAGTCAGAGAGGCTCAATATTAATTATTATAAGTTTATCAGAATGCTGAGATTTAAAACACGATTGTCAAGTCTTAGCAGCCGTACTGTCATCCTAAGATAATATATATAAGTGCCCTGGGCCACCACTCAATGGACATGTCCATACTGAGGTGCCAGGACAAACACTTAAAGGTGCATTATGGAACTTTTTATGTGAAAAACTAAACTTGTTGTTTATGCATATCTGACCTTTTAGTGACCGAGTGGTTAGTATTTCACCTTTACTTTCTATCCCAGCGGTCTCTATGATGCTCCAGGATCAATTGTTTTTAGTCAATTGAGTTTCTGGAAGGTTTGTGGGGCCCTCACATCCGAAAACCTACAAAACAATTGGACCTGGAGCGTTGTATAGGCCACTGTGATCGAAAGTAAAAGCGCCATGTTGACCACTTACATTGCCATTGGGTCACAAAAAGGTCTATTATGCACAAAAAGTTACATAATGCACCTTTAAAAAGAAGTTAATTAAAATGAAATACAAATATAAAACATGCGATACCAGTGCTAAACCAGAACTATATGTGAACTACATTAAATTGAAGCCAATACACACTCTCATGTCATAGTTCATGAACAAATACAAAACTCATTAAAGGGGCTAGATGCAAGTTGTTCATTTTGTGCTCACTACTGCCACCTCAGGTCGTATATTAAGCTCTTGCATGACAACAACTGTTTGAGTGACAGTGCAGGATTTTAGAGGCAGTTGTGGTGAACAGGTCTGGGCTCATTCTACACATTTGGCTGGTAGACCAGACAATTGAAAAGCTATGGACAAAAATGAGATCGGCCCAAGTTAAGATTAGGATTCCTATTCATTGGCCAGCCGGGTTTAGGTTAATCAGAGAAAGCAAGCACCACTTGAGCCCGACTGCCCACACTGCAATTTACAAGTACCTGACAAACTGGCGTCACTGTGTGTTCATAAATAGCCCTCTTTGATTTGTGGGCCTTTGCATGTGTAAATTATCGGCTCCTTATTAGCACTGCGCTCGTTATGATTCACACCAGCGGGTCCAGCCTCTATAATAGAACAACACGATCGCCACATGATGCCACGAGCGGCACACATCTGTTATCTATGACACTGCAGCTTCTCCCATGTACACGTCTGTCATCACATCGGCGGGGCGACCGCGTCCTCGTTATAAATAACCACATGTGCCGCAGATTCCCCACCGGAGCGGTTTAAAGTGCAAAACACAGGCTTTAGCATCGCTCATCTTAGCCTAATGGTTTGTCCCAGTGTTGTTTATGAACATTCACAATACTGTACATAAATTAGTCCTAATGCTTTCCTGTGGCAGAACTGGCACGCATTCATATTCATAAGTGTGCAATTAGATGTATAAGATGTATTTTTAGCTTTTTTTTTTGGAAGACTTCAATAATCGTCAAATATTAATACAGAAAAAGATGTCTATTTGATGTAAGGAGCATTCTGATTGGCCAATACTTCTTAATATACGTGGAAACGAAGTGCATTTCTTTGACTTAACTACGAAAGAAAATGGGCACATGCTTCCACTGAAACTTTTAGTAGCAAATCAGATAAATATGCATTAGGTCGCAGCTGTAGTTCCCATCAACGACTTCAGGCTGCATTTGCTTAATGCTATTATGTCTCACAAGTGACACGTCATAAATCATAATATTTGAGACAGTTTGAACAAAAGTGCCAGACTAAACTGTAATTCAAAGCGCTACAAGGAAGGTAAAAAACCACAAACTCCCCATCCATCATTTACCCAACACGTCAACAAGCCATTTACAGAGGCGAAACGAAAGGAACAACAGCACGCTACTACAAAACTATATCGCCTGACGTGAATGCTAACAAACGCCAGGGGTTGCAACAAGTACATTCTGAAATCCCAGCTATTGCAGAGAGATCCCTACTGTTATGGGCGGGAGATTGGCTATGACCCCATGAAGAAACAAGAGCCAGAGTCAGAGAGAGAGAGAGAGGCAACAATAACATGTTCCCCCTGGGGCCCCCTGCACTGTCTGTAGAGATAAACACAACACTATGTTTTTAAATGATAATATAATATTGCCCTATTATGCTCCCTCAAGCATGTTTACTGCTTTTTGTCGCATTACACAACATTACATCAAGGAGTGTGTCGATTTTTTCTTTTTTTTTTAAACAGCATGATCGTGGTAACTGCAGTAAAGATAAAAGTCATAAGATGTGGCAGTCTTTTTACTCACTTCCTCCAGCTCTGAAACCAGGTTAGATGATCTATCTCTTGGCACTCGATTCACAGAAAGTGTATTTCTGAGTACAGGCTGATACAGACACCACAGAGTCACAAGAACCACTTTAAAACCTCTTACAAGCAAACCAAGATGGCACCCTCTCCCACATGTAAGCTTTTATGGATTTATTTCAATCACAAAACTCTTCTGCAAACACTAGCGCTTGTAATCTCACCGCGGCACTGCCTTTGTTTAATATGCTTTGATGATGAGAGAGAAAAGAGATCGCCAAAATGATTATGAGGGAATCATAAAGCAAAGGTCAAATAGTTGTTTAATGCAGGCACGTAAACAGTCGTCTGGGAGAAACTATTTACCAG
Organism: Gobius niger; assembly: GCF_951799975.1. Taxonomy (NCBI): domain Eukaryota; kingdom Metazoa; phylum Chordata; class Actinopteri; order Gobiiformes; family Gobiidae; genus Gobius; species Gobius niger. The sequence continues at coordinate 16,752,291 of NC_136870.1, read as the reverse complement.
CCAAGTCAGTCCCGTAGAATAAATGTCAATCTCTCCGAGTGTCCAGTTGCAGAAATAAGAGCTTCCCCCCGTTTATATATTGAAGTAAATTGAGTATTTACAACCAACACGTGGTGCAAAGGTGCAGTTAGAGCGGCCTAATGTTCTGTACATTATGTACTTAGACATGGCAAGGTACACTGTAACATTTGCAGGGCAGGTCAATTAATCCCCCTATCTGTATCTCTCCAGGGCTGGAGATAAGAATACAGCCCAGAGCTGAGCTAAAGCTGATCGGCTGTGCCAGGAAATGGATCAGATCGAGAAGTTTAAAGTTAACATGAAAAAGAAATAAACAAGTGCAGCCCCTGAACTCACGAAGGTCACACCTAATTATAACTTTTCTCTCTCTTCCTTTTTTTTCCCGGTTAAAACTTCTATTTGACTTTTTAAAAATAACATCTTTTGGTCCTAAGTTTATTATTAATTTTAAGTGTGAATATCAACTAAATCACTTTTTGGCCTTATAATGAAATTTGAATATTACAGTACATTTTTCTGCTTTGCTTTTGCACATTATGCATCTCATCATTGTATTAACCATAATGAATTTCTTTTCTTTTGGCCTTTTCCATTATTTTTTCCATTTCCCACACCTAATGCCTTCCGAGTAAAACTTCACTCTCACTTTTTTGCTTAACCTTGGCACAGACAAGCGGAGGACACTGACATGTGTTTGCATGACATTTAACAAGTGATTAAATGTCGTCACAAAGAACAAGTGATTCAACAAGTGATTTTCTCCATTGCGAGATCAATAAAGGATTATCTTATCTTATCTTTTAAATGTCGTGTTGTGCTGTCGAGAAAATCAATATATTTATTTGCAGACGAGAGAATTCCAATGTTCTGCTACATGATGCCCAAGGGGTTTGGGCAGTGGCACATATGCTGGGCTCAACATTATTTGATTTGGTTTGAGTTCATCTAACAATTTGCTAAACTTCTCTCCCCACATCCGACTCCTCTCCCGCCATACTGTCCAATCAAACAAAGTCTGTAGGTCCAGAATTGTATTTTTTACGGTGTCATACTTGAAGGCTGCTTGTAGCTGACTCCGCTTACAGTCTAAAGCGGTTTTCTCAGAACCGTTCGCCTCTTAAAGCTCACAAACTGAAATGATGACAACACTCACGCAGCTGTGAAGTCATACATCATCTTCAGTGAGGCAGCGTGGACTCTAGCCAGCGTGACCTGCCTTGACCTGCCTCACACACGATATTAGGCTTTACAGTTAATGGACAAACAACGCGATGAGACGACGAGGCAAGATTGAATTCTATTACAGTGTCGAAATGCGCGTGGTACTTCTTAATACACAATGAATTTCACCTAAGAAAGAAGTGTGCATGCAATCACAAGCAAAGATTAAGACTATGTTACAAGGAGTACGAGGTGTGAAGATGTGAGGACTTGAGAGAGTTTTAGACCTGATGTGTGAGGGTGTGTGAATGAATGAATGAGTGAATGTATGACGCTATGTAAATGTGCTGTAGATTCTCAGCTGGTGGGTTGGGGCCCAAAAGTGGGTCGCGGCTCTGAATCCGTTTCAGTAGATTAGTTCCTCATTCAAATCCATTCTGTGATTATACCCACTGCAGAAATAGCATTTTCTGTGTCGAGCTGCTCATTAGCTGCATGTTTTGTATTGATGACAACAGTATAGTCCAAAATGTTACGCAGTGTGCCTTTAAATACTTACTTTATGTCTCACTCAATATGACATTTACAGCAGATAATGAATAATTGACCAATCCCCATCATGTCTACAGCTTCAGTGATTTTTTAAACCATAGGCAAATATCGTGATAATATTAATCGAAATTATTTTGGCCAAGATAATTGTGACCCCAAATTTCAATATCGTCCCATCCCTATCTTCATTCATCATCAATTTCTGGAAAAAATACATTACTTTACATAATATATGACCATTTAAATCCTTCTTTGCATCGTGGCTAGGATCATAGTAGGTCCTGATTGCATTCAAATAAGAAAGTATATGCAAATTAGCAGTACACCGCTTCAGCACATGGGGATTTAAAATAAACATGAACTACTTAAACAAGCAAAAAAAAATGCTGCAACATGATGATGCAACACAAGTTTGCATTGCTGTAGTGGATGTTGAACTGTCCGACTGAGTTTGTTCACACAGGCAATAAATATATGTAAACACAACGTGTGCAGCTACGAATAGTAACTGTGTCACACTTTGGTCAACTGATGTACATACGTGAGTGGTGAGTATTTCAAATGCAATGAGCCCCGTTTAAAACCCTTCTATCTACTGCTGAGAACACCAAATCCCCATTCATCTGGTGTGAGGCGTATGCAGCTGAAATGTAACGTTATTAAGACTGATTTCCCCTCACTATTGAATCCTCTGTGTGTGTAGAGACGCTGCTGCTGCTGCTGCTGACACTGTTGTTATTGCCCTGCTCTTGGCTCACACAGGCAGCACCAGCATATGTCTACAATCAGAGCGTTTGGCAAAGGCATCGGTCAAACTGCGGGCCCTGCCAGTCGTGAAGCTCCCTCTCCGCCGCTGCCTGTCAGACGGACGGAGTGATCCCGCCCCGCCCGCACTCCCCGACGCTACTGCGAGGCTCATCTGGGAGAGGGGGGGGGGAGAGAGACACTGGCTTGAACTTACGACAAACTTAGTGCAGATCAGCTGGGAAAATTTGGCTGCCGTCGGTGCTACTGAATGTGTTACAGCGGCTACAAGCCAGAGGGACAGTGCAACAAATATGCTCCGTGTTTACTACGGCGGTTTATTTTTAGGAATGCAACTTGCTCCCGGGTTTTAAGGTTTATTTTTATCCGACAGAAAACAAAATGATCATTACGCCCACGGTGTACAGGCTTTCTGACTAACAACGAGCGCGTATAAAAGGGGAAACTATTGATTGTACTGTCCGTGCAACACTGCCGAAGGCCACTTTGCACGTACCTAGCATTTGTAGCTGGTATCCCTCAAATGTCTCTGCTCTCGCGTACCGCTGACCTCAACCACAACAAGCTCAAATGGCACTAAATTAGGAAAACCATGACTAAAAATGAAATGTTTAAAGCAGAACTCATACCCCTAGAGGCAATAAACACCACTGCAGGTGTCGTAGCATGTTGCATCCGTGAGAGTGCTATGCTGACAGAAAGGGATGAAGGGAGGGAAGGATATTGTACATTGTGCCACAACCCAATTACACAATGGAGATTTTTTTTTTTCACTCAAACTTGGCTGTAAACACTGCTAAAGTGGCGCTAGCCCACAGTTAGCTTTGCCCGTTAGCCTGTTAGCTTCTTCTTCGTGATTCTATTAGTGTGTATTGCGCCTCCGGGTCGGAGCAGGGAAATTCGTAAGCATGGTTTTCTGGCCAGAGACACCAGGGGGAGATGGAAGACCCCCCCCCCCCAATCAAGTAAACAGGTTACTTTGTACTGCTTTAAGTTACCAAGCATTTTTGTTTTAGGCTGTGTTGGCAGAAGATGTGTTGATCTCAGTCAGATCTCGGACCCCAGTCATTGTGAGATGTATTGTGTCACCAAATATTGTAATCACAATAATTTAGCGATACATTATACATTGGGCTCTTTCTCCCTATATATGCACCATCACACTGTGAGCCTCTGAATGACCCGAGGGCTAGCAGCGGTGGGCAGCTCGTCCCGCCTCCGAACGGTTTATGGATTGGCTGTGACTTTTGACCCATGAGAGCAGCTGGAGGTGGTGGAGCTCTGCGGGCCGCGAGCGCAATCTGGCAGCCATCCCACTGTACGCGCCAAAGTCCACATGTGCTTTGTTAAAATGGTAAATTATTGTCTTCAGCGCTGCCTCTTTGTCATTTTGATCTCGATAGCATTTGGAAATGTATGTGGCTCAGGTGGTAGATCGAATCCTACAGTAGCCAGTTCATAATTGCGTCCTTGGGCAAGATGCTTCATGCACCTCATCTGTGCGAATGCGTAACCCAAATTACCTATAATTATTTTTGAAATGTATAGCAACATAATAAATAATGTCACCCCCGTCCATGGCATCATCTGGATAAAGCTCTTCAAGCATCACACCCTTTAAAATTGGCCCTTGCAGACAGGCAAAAAAAAAGTCAAGTAACTTTCCAGGCCTCCCACATGAAGTGAAAAGCGCTATAAGAATCATCTTGCACATGTGGCATCCGCTGGTTCAGCCCTCGCTCGGGTTGGGGTCACGTATCCATATCTTTGAACCCTTTCTGTGAAGTAATTGTGCGCTTGGCTTTTCTGTGGTAAGTAATAGAGACGTGACAGCTATATGGGACGTGTGATCCGAATCAAAGATTAAAGTTTGGCCCCCTTTCGGTGAACCCCGGACTGCCGCCGTGTGTGCGTGCATGTGTTACCGCTAATATCTGATAAGCGCGGTCTCGTCTGACGGCAGAATAAACTGTGGAGCTGCGACGCAGGCAGGTTATAATGTGTTGAATAGTATTTCAGATGTTAAAACAGAGGAAGGTGTTTTTTTAAACAGTCAAAAGTCAACAAGCGCCACGGCCCACGAGCACATTCTGAGGTTATTGGCAGGAATATTAGAATTAAAGGCTACAGAAAATATATAGAATAACTAAAGCATAAGCTCTTTTAGTGAGGGATATGTGAAAGATGGCCAAGAGGCGGGCCTGCAAAATGAGCTGAGAGAGACAAGATCTACTAATATATTCCAGGTTTGAAGCATCTGTGTTTTTTTTAGGAAGGAACATGTACAATTTGGTAATAATGATGAACTTTGGCAAATGATACCTATATATATTGATGCAGCATTGAGCATAAGACATTGTATATAAGCCCTTACTTTGGTTACACAAAAGCTAGACCAGAATTGGGAGGCACTACATTTGAAACCACATTATTTACTGTCACGCATGCTGTATATTTGTCGAAACTCAAGCAAAGCGGTTCCATCCCCGCAGCAGCTGCATGGCCTACTGTTGTTTGTTATGCCTTTGAGCAAGACAGGGCATACATTCGTCAGTCTGCTGGGGGTTACTGGCAGCCGATATGTGGCTGGAGTCGACTATAATGTAGCACCTCGAAAAAGGTTGTTTTGTAATATGTTCTTGGGTAAAGTTTTCTGTTTTTCACGGAGGTAGGGGTGGAAGAACAACCTCTCAACTGAATTAAAGTCAGAATTTAAATGGTGGGATTTGCCCCCCCCCCTTGCACATATTGAGGTACTCTATGGTGTGGTGTGTGGTGAGTGCTTGCCTTTCAGTTTTACGCCACTAAAACATGTTCTACACTGATGGTAGTTTAGTAGGTTAGTTGGTTTACCTGCCACTCTTCTTTCAAATGTGGAAGCAGAACTAAGTAACACATGCCCCTAGAGGCCATAAGCGGCACTGCAGGTGTCGTAGCATGTTGCGTTTTTTTTACTCATTAATTGTCCGGGAGAGTAAATACTACGCTGACAGAAAAGACAAAGGGAGTGAGGGATATTGTATATTGTGCCACAACCCAATTACACAATGGAGATCATTTATTTCACTCAAACTTGGCTGTAAATACTGCTAAAGTGGTGCTAGCCCGCAGTTAGCTTTGCCCAGCACCCTGTTAGCTTCTCCATTAGGGTGTATTGGGCCTCCGGGTCGGTGCAGGAAAGCTGCAAGTGTGGTTTTCTGACCAGAGACACCAGGGGGAGATGAAAGACCCCCCAATCATCCCATCAACACATGGTAAACAAGTTACTTAGTACTGCTTTAATGCTCCTGAACTGATTACACATTTGTAAAATATAAATCATAAACCTAATTTTTCAGAAATAAAGAATCATCTTTTCCCTCCAAAGTGCATTAGTGCATTAAAAGCTGAAAATATGGTTTGAATACCTGACGGTTTTCAGCTCTTCCAAACATCTGCTTTTAACTTAATAAGAGCCAGGTTAATGGATGCCATTTTTGGTCCAGGCGTACATGCATTATATAAAAAGTACACAGCTTTACAATGAGCAGCAAAGAAAGCATTTCTTTATGAGTTCCAAATATCACATATATTATTCATTTCTCCTTTTCCAAATGTGCTCCTAGTCTTTGTGTAACTGTAATTAATGCATGGTAGAAAAAGTAGTCTTGCCGCCCTTGAAATATGCTAATCAAAAGCTATTTGTCTCCCTTTGTTTTAGCAGCACTGCGTTAGCTTTGCATTGCGTCTATGTTAGTAAATGTTAGCTCTAATGGTGATTACAATGGAGTGTTGATTGGCACGCAGTCGTTTCTCGCGTGTCATAACTCAAAAAAGCCTCGCTCTTAATGCGTACGTCTCTGTTACTGACACGCAAAACAACATATGCACACGTATTATATCACCAAGACATTGATTAAAACCAGGCCCCAGTCATGGGTGCACAATGGGGGAAACAAAGAGTGTGTGTGTGCGCCGAGATGAATCAATAACAGCAACAAGCGCACAGAAGGCAAAAGTCACTACATCATCCCTAATGCGCTGCAGAGTTGTTATCCGGGCCGGAGTCTCCCATACCCAATAGCACGCCGTCGTTTTTTTAAACAGGCGAGCGTCGTGTACATGTTGGCCCCCGTTAAAAAAAAAAGCTTTACAAGAGAACTCTGACTTTGTGATTTAGGATAACATGACTCCGGTTCACAGATCAATGCAGGTCTGGGTTTCGTAGGGGTTGATAAGCATCGCGCAGTAACAATGCAAGAGACGAGGGAAGAATAGGTCATACAGAAGACAATAGAGGAGGGGGCCCACCAGGCAGAAATAGTCGGGGTTGAGCTTTTTGGGTGTGATTTATGAAGCCAGCACAATGTACAGTAGTAGTCATCAATTTCCTGAAGAAATTCATGTGTGCAGGCTCAGTTTGTTATGACGAGTGTGGAGCATTTGAGTAGTTTGGGAGTTCTGTATCTGCAGTAAAATTGTTGTTAAGTAGATCGTAGTTTGCAGCAGATTATTATATAACAGTATTCGTCATCACGATATCGGACCAGTCAATAATAGAACTGAACTGAAACATGCCAAGTCTGAATGTAGGTCTATGAGCATCTTAGTAGAATTGCAAGACCTGGTCAGCGTCTTGTTGCAGCCGGTATCCATGTTCATTATTATATCAAAAATCGATATGCTCTAGCTCTGAGAAACAACATCGACCTGAGGTTACATTAGAACGCAATTCCTTAATAATCACAGCAGATGCCTTTTTAATAAAATCATCTTCAGTTTCTACAATGTGTCTCAAATTCAGAATTGATTTCGAGTAGAGCACCGAGTTGCGCACGGCTCAAGGCTACACTGAAATGTATTCAGAAAAGTCAAGAAGAAGTAGAGCGGGAGGAAGACAAACACGCACGGACCACCAGGGGTCAATATCGGGGCCAATCCTCAGGAGCCGAGAAGGCGGTTTGGGGATTTCTCTGAACAAGAGCCAAAAAGTCCTGAAGCAACAGCAGTGGAGGATGGTCCAGGGCGCAGGGGTGGGAGGGACCGAAAAATACAGCAAGGAGGAAATGTCAAAGTATGTAGTAGTAGACCTGAATGAGTAAGAAAAATATCTAGATGTATTTTTAGGTCTTATGTTGCAATAGCATTTGCATTGGATAGTATATCATTGGTATTGTTGGTTTATTTGTTTAGGGGACAGGAAATGTTAACTCACATGAGAATGTACCCTGGAAAAAATGCCATCTTATTTTTAAATGACTCTGTGCCTAACTTCAAATCATAACAACGCCGCCCATGAAGTGACTTCCTGTTTTGATCCAGCACGCCAAAATAAAAGCACACAGCTCATCTCATTGATTAGTTCAGCAGGTACTTGCGACATTACAAGAATATAATTAAATCTACACATTTTAAGTGTTTTGTCTGTTAATAGTTAGGCACAAAGATGAACTGCTGAACTAATGAATAAGATGGTGCTTTTTATTTTGGTGTGCTGGATCGAAACAGGAAGTCACTTCTTGGGCGGCGTTGTTATGATTTGAAGTCATGCACAGAGTCAATGAAGACAATGAATGCTGATTTTGGGTAGGTTTGGATTGTCATGAAGTAAGATTGCCAATGGAAGAAGGATTCCTTTACTTAAAATAAGAGAAATGTGCTTGTGCAATAAGACATCAATCATTCTTGTTCCATTAGCAATAAGTTAGTCCAAATCTATTCGTAATGTGAACAAATTGTAAAAATTCAAGCACTTTTAAGTCATTTTTGAAAAAATAGCTTCTTCTTTTTTGCCCCACAGCGTCGGATTGTGATCTTGCAACTCCAACAAGGACTTACACTATTGTTTTAACTGACCAGACATGTCAAAAACAATTTCTCCACACGGCAATTGCTTATTTCCCGCCTCTCCCATTCTGAGCAGGCCCCCAGTTCCAAAAGCGAAAGGAGAGAAGCGAGGAGACAAATTTGGTGCGTGTCAGAGAGAGTACAGTGAGCTGCCACCGTGTTTGCGAACATGTGTGTGGGTGTGAGCGTGCCCCGGGTGGTTGCCATAGCGACGGCAGGATCTGGGGATTGAGTTCCAAATGGGAATATTGTTGGTTTTTTTCAGGATGTGCAGGGAACGGATAGAGAGAGACATTCACAGCTTCTTCTGTTGTGAGAGCTGAGTGAGAGTGCTTTGAAGATACTGTACTTGCAAAAAAAAAAAAAAAGTGAAGAATGATTGGAGACAGCTAGAGCGTGGGGTGTACAGTTTTGGAGGAAACTGGGGCAAGTATGCAGATTGAAATTCTGAAAGCCTGACAGGGAACAGGTCCGTCGTTATGGCTTGATTAGATAAGACCGTGACTCCAAGAGGCAATCCTGTTTCATTATTGGTGTCCTGGTTGACGCTAGCTGGCCGTAATCCTCAACAAATGTATGCAATGTTGCTTTTAATGATCTGAAAGGATAATATAAGGAGACTGTAAAATGAGTAAAATCTGAATAACAGGTGGGAAAAACACCTTCGGCAGTCTCGTCGGACATAACAAAATGTGATAATTAAGCGGGTAATAGTAAAGCGTAAGTGTCAGCTGCTGAGCTGGCTCCTTTCGGCCATAAATGTGCAAGGCTCCACACCATTGGGAACAATAGATAATAATGCCTTATACGGCTCTCAAGGCCTCTCTGGGGTGATGATGAATGGAGATCTATAAGCACAAGCCACACGTGACGGATAGAAGAAAGTGCAGTTAAGACTAGGGTAGAACGATGTGCAGAAAGTATCAAATAGCAAACTGCAGGATTTTCAGTCTTCGTGTCAAGATTCAGTAGTGCCTTTGAAAAATCCAGCGGTATTGGGACAGTAGTGTTTATTTTTTCAAAGTCTGTGAATAGCTTGTAGTAGCAGAGAAACTGGTTCTTGGATTCAACACCACTTCTTGCAGCTTTAATTGGGATAACCACGTATTTATGTCTACTTTGTACGACTACTTTGGGCTAATGTTCATAAAAGGGACCAAATATCAGCATTTGTCATCATTACGCCTTTTCATGTGATGCCAATTGAGACAAAGGAGTTCAGAGGTCACCTGAGAGGCGCTTCTGTGATGTCATTTGTCTTTTTTATGGACACGCACTTGGCCCATGTCTAAAGCTGAACAAACAACCGCTCAACCGCCCTCCATCCATCTGAGCGGGTCTCATTTTAACCTGCCGGATCACGGGGCAAACAGTTTGTTTAAACGCTGCGAAATCCTCTTCCCGGGATTTCAAAATACCAAGGCGAGATTAGGACCCTTGATATTTCTCATTCTCAACACGAGGAGGGAGTATTTACACGACATACAAGGGCTTCCGTGTGACATGTCAAAATGAATGGGTTGGGAAAGTATGGATTTGCTGTATGAGTATGGAGTGAATTGAATAATGACAATAGTCGCACTTTGAGAAAATACACGGAAATGGCACAATGAATTACTTTCTGTTGGCCCCTTTCCAGTATTTACAACACTGTCACCGTTATACAAGATTAAGATCTCAGAGGATAAGTAATCAACATCATTAGGTAGTGACATAGTACTGGCAAGTTTCAAAAGGGAATAGTTCTCATAGTCTTGCAAAGAGGAAAAAACATAGTCGTCAATATTGCACCAGGTGTGTGTAACGGTTGTGTTGCACAGTTGGCCAGATCTGATGACCTGTGCAGTATTGGAGCTGGTGCAGCGTTATGCAACACACAGTTAAAAACATCACATCCTTATTATGGAGGAGCCTGTCAGAGCGCATCACATCAAACACTCCCAATGACTGACCTTTATTACACTGCTACCTCAGCTTAGATTCAGCAGGGCTTGATAGCGGATAGCTAATGTTTATAGTATCAAGAGTACACCAGCCTGCAGCACACCCGCCTCAAGATTTTGTCATTGTTTTTTTTTTTTTGATTGGGTCGCGCCCCTCCTTCTGGGCTACCTGCCTAGAAGCTTGCGCCGGTTTGTCCACCATCTGGCACAGGTAAGGCGGGATTCTCTGGCGAAATAAACAGGCTGCTGGACTCAACTAAGAGGCAAAGTTTTTGTCTCATATACTGGGGGAAAATTCTGTCATTAGGTCAGATAAAAATGACTTGAAAAGTGCTTGGATCTTATTACCAATGGAATGAGCATGTTTTTTCTTACCTTACTTGTCTTGTTTTAAGTGATTTTGTCTTATCTTAAGTGCACAAGTTCATTCCTGTAATTGTAAGCGAATTAATGCTTGGTCTTGTCTAATCTTATTTCAAGACAGTCCAAACCTACTCAAAATGTGCTCAAAATTCAAGCACTTTTTAAGCAATTAAACTAAAATGTTTTTTTTCCCCAATGTTATATGGAAACAGATGGCTTTACAGTTGTTTAATACGTGTGTAAAGTGCAATGCTTTCTAATGGAAAACTAGCTTGTTCTGCCGCCCTTTGATGGAGGTATTACAGCAATGGCAGCCACGAAGCAGAGCAACCAGCGGCCACTGGTTTTCTGACAGACTAGGAATATTTAGCACATGCAAATTAAGTTAAGTCAAAGTCAAGGCACTCAAAGTTCGCCATTAGCTTGTAGCATGTTAGAATTTTGGTTAGCATACATCTTTTATGTATTGAATCACTTTGCTCCTCTCCTCCCCTCTCTCTCGGCATCTTTACTTGGTACAAAAACATCCATACAGTAATTTAGCATTTGTTAAAGTAATGGTGGAAAGAGTTGTTCTTTATCCTCTTAAGTTTACCCCTTCAACTAGCCATTTGTGAGCCCTAAGATGCCGCCTGTAGCTACTGATAATCTATCTCATTACGGGTCCCCATTAGTTATTACCACACCAACTCTTCTTCCTTGAAAATAATGAGAAATTAATAATTTACATTATTTATTACCTACAACAGTTAGTGCCAACAAAACTGATTTCAATGCAAAACCGTCTCAAGCATCAATATTCAGATCACCACACTTAATTGACTTCAGAAACTTAAAAAAAACATTCCAACCTTGAGACTGTTATTAGCATGCGCTCAGTACAACATAAAGAGGTCATAGATTTATTCTAAAAATCTAGCAAATCTGTTCACTAGTTAAAAAGGAACAAGCACATTAAATAAAAACTAAAATCTATAAAGAAGCCGGCTCAAATTAGCATATTGTCGAAAATGTTTTATCACTAATGAGGTCAGTTGAGGCTTGAGTTGTGTATAATGAACGCGGCTCCGCGGGCTCCTGGCAAAATGTTGAAACCAACTGTGTACATTTCAAATAAACTTTCATGAGATGTGTTCAACATTCAGCACACATGTACAAATTAACAACCTATAAAAAGATAGTGAGCAGCAGTGTCAATGTTGACGCACTGACACTGCTGTTAAAAAGACGTTGCCCATACCCTAATGTTAGCCTTGTGCCGAATCTGCGCGTTAGCATTGGATTAGCTGGCTCTCCATACTGAAATTTACTGTCAAAATCTCACAAGAAACAGGAAAAAACAGTCCATTGTGTGTCCAATCAAATGAACGCCATCTTGCATTGGTACTTCAACTGGATCTGGATTCCACGTTTAGCTCAGGTAAAAGCTCAGTACGACAATGGTATTTCATTATTTGTGTGGTTACTGATCTCTTCTGGATGGAGTTGATATTACGTCCCCAATCTCTCAACGATATCTCGCACAATCATTAAAATATCCTACTTCCAGAAAATCTAATTATTTCTTCCGTGGCCTGGTACTGACCTTTCCTGGGAATCTCATCAAAACCCCCCGACCTACACGTTGGCGGTTTTATCTCACGGATCGCACAAACAAACAGAAACTAGCCTAAATACCACTGTATAACCGCAATATGAATCTGTGGCTTAGTGTATACATCATTCAAAAGATGTATTTCCAGACGGAGATGTTTATAATGAAGTGGAAACATCGTCGCCTCATATGACTCCAGTCCATTTGCCTGCGAAACGCTCACACGCTGCCTAAATAGGTCAGGTTTGAGACATGTTATCACAATCTAGCCTCGGGGCGATCTAATGTAGCTTTTATTAAATGTTCCATCTCCCCATTTTTTTACATATGGACTTTTATATAAGCACATTCCAATTAAAAAGTGCTCGCAGCTCAATGCCTTTCCGTGTGCTCAGGTGTTGTCTTAGCCCAAGCCTGAATTGCGAGCATAATCCACGTCTGGCTGACTCTTCAAAACAAGAAACCGGATTGGACTGTTCGACACCAAAGACATATTTTTCAATCCTTCTATTTTTTTCCTCGTCCTTTCTATCAGCGCCGTCTATTTTTAGCACCTTTACTGCAGCAGCGGCGCTCGGGCAGTACAGTATGTTCCATAAAACAGAGAGGCCGTTCGTGACCGCATCCAGAGGCACGCCGTGCGCTTCATGCATGTTGGAATTATCCTGACAGGACCGGGGCGAGAGAGAGAGGGAGAGGCAGAGCGAGCGAGAGAAAAGGAGGGCACATGGACCATGGTAAGGACATGTAAAAATAGCCGGCGTGGGCCCAGAGGAGACGTGCGCGTGCATATCATTAAGCATGCACAGACAGTTACAAACATAGGAGGGCTTAGAAGGAGACAGCCAAGCAAGGACACGGTAACAAACTGGTGGAGGCGAAACGACAGACCAGTCCATGTGGTACAGTTGATCTGATGGACTCGGCAGTGACATGCAAAAGGGGGGAGTGGGACCGGGAGTTCCTTGACAACTGCCGCCCCGGTTAAGCCAAGCGTTCTCAAGCAATGTCACGGTGTTGTGCTAAAGAAGATATCTACGTATAGTCGGGTAGAAGTGTAGAGGGATGCTGTCATTGCATTGGGAGATGAAGATTTGGGCTCGGTATTTATCGTCTGTACATCTATTAGCGTTTCCCCCCCATTTTTTCTTTGTAAAACTTTGATTTCTAACAGAAGCAAATTGAGTTCCATTATATTTCATGTTTATTGCAGCTTGTGTGGTATTTTAGGATATGATGATGCACTTTTAGAACAAAGTTTTACTGTTATTTTTATGCCTGAGAGTTGACCGTATCTAGTATCATTCGAGTCAATAATATCGTTTATCGCGATACTTTCCTGCCTCAATATATCGAACTTGAAATCTGATAACGTGACTGCTCTATATTACAGGTAAAGTATTATTAGAACGGCATAAGCAATGAGTCCCTGTTGTCCCAGTTTTGACTTTTGCTAGAGCCACTTTACAGAATATTCCAGGTTACACCATATGTACACAAACACAACTAAACTGTCTGACATAAACAAACATGCCGACAGTGCTATTTCTGCAGTGGGTTATCAAAATAAAGCGGGCGATGTCTTGCTCCCAGCAAAGACAAGTGAGGTCTAAGGAAAGACGAGCCTGCTCAATGAAAAGACAAATGTTTCTTATATAAGATATTTCTTCACGGATAAAAACACCCTTTTCTGAAAGTTCATATCTAGCAACAACATTGCAAAACAAGACAAAAGCGCTAGAAGAATAAAATGACTTAAAAAAGTAGCAATTTGTACAATTTGTAGTCAACAATAGGCTGTACATTATAGAGGAAGTCATATGTCAGAATAGCACATAACAGCACTTGACATGAATGCATCAAAGCCAAGGACAAAGGAAGGCAGACGGGACGGATGGGAGGCAGCCGTGACCTCAGAGCCCCTCCTCGACAGCGCCTCGGCACACAGCTCTATACAGTGAGACATGGCCAAGGTTAGGGTTATCTGACACAAGCTGCTCCTGGGGATTGTAAACACACGCTCTGATGGTGCGGGCCCAACGAGGACCAGCTACTGTGGCGGCGCTGCACCTACTAATGGGGATCGAAATACACGAGTTGCACCGCTGCTGTTATTGAACATTGTCAAAAAAAAAAAGAATTGTATGTCTCGAATTTGTCCCGACATCCAAGTATTGAACGAGAAAACGAACTGTGCACAAAAACACATGGAGCAACAACACGCAGGCGGGCGGGAGGCGTGGCAGAGTGCACCGGCAGAGTTTTAACAAGGATAACCTTAAGTGCGTTGGCACTCGTTACCGGTGGTGCAATGCCAAAAAGTCGCGTAGGTAATTTATGTAACACTGATAATATTACCTGAGCTGTGAGGGAAAGCGAAAGGAAAACAAAGAAAGACTTGTGCCAAAGGTTTAAGTCACACAACAAAATAGAAAGACGAGACAAGTAACTTAATACGTTCTATTATTGTCCCCAGTCTTGTTATTAATACAGTCATAATGGAGAGGCTGTGCCAAGTGGAGCGCGGGAAACAATGGCGCTAATGTGAAAAGGTGTGGATTAGAAAAACATTAATTTGTGTAAAAAAACGGAACTGCCAAGTGTTGTGGCAGAAAACTTTCTCAAAGCCTTAACTAGTCACAGCAAGTTAAAATCAAACTGCAGCCCTTGAAAACTCTTCAAGGGAGGGTACAGAGCACAGTCCTGTGATCTGGGGAAACATCCAACAGCGGAACACCAAAGTCTGTCATTCCTTTAGCGGGCTACTATCAGCTCCTAACTGTAATGCGCATGCTAGGGCATGCTGCTGCCATGTGTTTGCGAGAAGACAACATGTAATGAAACCGCGGTCGCATTGTCCTTTCCGTGAGGCGCTGACAGCTCCTATTCAGAGCGCAGAAACTCCCCCAAAGCCTTCACACGCTGCATAATATTAAACACAGCGTAGTGTTGACTATCGTGGATCAGGGGCACCACCGAAACTACCGATGTTCCCGTCCCCCCAGGCATGTCACACTCATCCTACCCCGGTTCCTGCAATTCAAGTTCTCCGAAGTTCACCTCGTCTGTGTGGCGAGAGCGAGAGCGCCGAGGCCAATGTTGAATATTTGTGGCCTCACAACAAAAGCGCAGGAATGCCCTTCTGTAAACTTGTTAACGCTGCCTGCCACTCGCCGACATAGCTGCTCTATTTTCTGAAAAATGTAACTTTTTTTTTTAACCCTATGCGCCGGGCTCCCCTCTGGCACTGCGGCCTGGTCTTGATTAAGAGACGTCTTTATTCCAAACTGGCAGCGCTTGTTTACCTTCACTTGACCTTATTAAACACGCTGGCTGCACATATTTAAGCCTCACACACACACAAAAATGCCCAGAGCTAGACTTTTTTACTGCACCCAAATCAGCACCAACTTTGTGATTGAGATTAATGCACAGAATCAGCACTTCGGCGTCCCAAAGCCGCGGCATGGGAGCAGATGAGGCAGCAGCATGTTTTTGCAGGTTTATAGCATGTGCAACAAACTGACCCACTTTCTCCGAGGAGCACTTATCTTCATTGCCACTATTTACTGCTGTAGTAAAGCGGCAGACGCTCACTTACTTGTCCTTAAGTTGAGGTAAAGTGCTCAGGCCCACCACACAAGCCGTCTTAATCTGTAATCCCATAGGAGCGAGTGGGTGGGTGAGTGGGTTTGTCGCAGGGGGACATGGGTGAACCAGGCCAGTGCTGAGGCCATGTCTTTGTCGCAGGGGGACATGGGTGAACCAGGCCAGTGCTGAGGCCATGTCTTTCGCATGGGGCACGTATATTACATACTGTATACATTGGGGCAGTGCCAATTGTTTGAACATGAACTGCCGGCTGCACCTGTTCCATGCCTCCAACTGACACGCCTCGAGGGGGGGATTAGAGCAGAACGGGAGGGGGGGGAGGGGGGGGGACTCAATCCAGCCGCTAAATGAAATGTAAGAACATAGACAGGAGGCCCTTATATAGGAAGATCGAACGCTATATGTACGATACGTTAAGCATAAACACAGCTGGTAACGAACCCGCGCGAGCACAGGCCGGATCATGAGACGCTATAGCCATAAAAGTCATATCAGTCAGGCTCTCTGCATCAGCAAGGCTATATTTACAAGTGCTTATATCTCTGGCTATGCGCACATACAGTATCTAATAGCGCATATGAATGGGCACAATGCGGCGAACTCGCACAGGGGTCACAAAATGAACTTCAAATGTGTGTTAACGGGTTTTTAGAGTTAACGAAATGGCTTGATATGTAGTGCAACAAGTTCAGCAGGTTCACGTCGGGAAATGTTGCAGTGCAGGAGACTGAGATTATCAACATAAGGGCATCTTTACAACACAATAATACCTGCGGACATTAAAGACTGATCAAAGAGTTAACAAGGCGACTTACGATGCTCATCAGATGCACAGACACTTTTAAATCCAGTGTTGTCATAGAAATCCGCCTTTTTGGCGGGTACTAGCAAACATCGTCCATAGACATTTGCTAAAAACTATGGAACAACTCAGTATTCTGATTTTACATTTATAAACCCATAAAACCCATTGGTGTATTATTACGGAATGCCAAAGTTTAACTAAAACTACCACTGTCATAATAATGTAAGTATATGCCGTCAAAACAAATTGTTCATGTTTATTGTCCCTTGATCCTTGAGAAATATAGAGAATAAAGTAGACTTGTGTAAAATCTCCAAAAAGCAATATCTCGCAGAATCCGATTGGCTTTTTGACTCACTCCCCTTGAGAAAGCAATAAAGTATAGACTTGACGATGTTGGGGTAAAAATTGGTTTGCGTCATTGTTCAAAGTCTGAATGAATATCTGAAAGCCACTGGCAGGAGACTTCTACAAGAAATATTATTAGGTGTGCAAAAAAAAAACAGCTCAAAATAAACTCTAGCAGTAGGCACGCGCTCAAAAATAGCATCTGGTTTATAGCGTCTGAAACCGCGGAGTCGTTGCCTCGGTGATCCACGCCACAAGGGCCATTGAGGGAGAGGGATATGGGGTGGCTCCCAAACAAAGGCCTGTCACTCAGAAATGTTGCATCAGGTTGTAAAGAGGTTTTTCGACATCGCCGCCAAGAGAGGAGACAGCTCTGGATGTCAGATGAATGTGGCAGAGGTAGTGAGGGAAAAAAAGTGGCTTTGGATTTGACAGGAGTGTGGGCTGGTTGTGAGGGTCAGTGAGTGGAACTGGAGCCCCTTTGAGGGGTTGTCTAGTAGTAATGGTGAAAAGTATTGAGACTTGGAGGCTACATTCAAGTCAATTTTTGGTGTGCTGAATCAATGTCTTATTGCAAATTGCATTGATATTTATTGTAGAGTGCGTTGCAATCTTACAACCGTATTTAGAAACTTACACAGAGACAGGAAACAGAATATAGAAAGTGTTACAGTATTTACAGCCAAATTTGAGTGAAAACAAGTATCTTCATTGTGTAAATTGGATGTACAATATCCCTCTCTCCCTTTGTCTTTTCTGTCAGTGTAGTATTAATGAGTGAAAAACCGCAACATGCTGCGACATTGCAGTGGCGCTTATGGCCTCTAGGGGCATGAGTTACTTAGCACTGCTTTAACCAAGCTCGATTAAAGCAGTGCTAAGTAACTTGTTTACCTTGATAAATCCTCGTCGTTCCACTGGGGGTAAAACAAGTGTTAATGGCGTGCTTGGGGGGTCTTTCATCCCCCCTGGTGTCTCTGGCCAGAAAACCACAATTGCAACTTTGGTGCCTCCAGGTAGGTGCCACCAATACACTAATAGAATCACGAAGAAGAAGCTAACAGGCTAACGGGCAAAGCTAACTGCGTGCTAGCGCCACTTAAACTTAAACGTATTTACAGCCAAGTTTGAGTGAAAAAACATACACTTCTGTCTTACATTACATGTGTTTGTTACATTGGACTATGCTACAGAAGTTATAAACAGCTAAATAAAACTAAACATTGAAAAAGAACCTTGGATGTTTGTTCAGCAGTTTAGCTTAATCTCATTCTTGAATATGCCATCAGTCAATAGAGCCAATTAACCAAAATTAAGTGTTTGATTGATCTGCACCGACAAATGGGACTTGAGCCGCCCCACGCTGTAGTCAGCCCCCCCCAGCCTAGTCAGCCAGTGCCGTTGTTCACACAATGTATGTTACAACAACCTCGGCGACAGTGAACTTTAACTCAGCCCCTCCACCGTGTTTCATTATCTTTATCAGATTCTATCAGGCCTTTTAATTAAAATCATGTTACAGCATCTACTGGGACTTGGCAATCGCGTGACTGCAGTCCAGGCAGAACCTTGTGCAAACAAATAACTACTGGGATTTGTCTTGCAGATAAAAGAAAATAAACAATTTCATTCAATAACCGTTGTGGCCATTTTGGGAGTAAATAAGGTCTGTTATCGAGGTGGGAGGCGAAACCACAGTTGGTCCCAGGTTCCTGAGTCATGTGGAAACTTCAGTGTCAATTTTGCATCTGGGCACAGGTTCTCCCCCCAAACTACAAAATGCACAGTTCTTTTTCTTGCTCGGTAATCTGCTGTGGAGGTGCGTCACCGATGCTGCACCACGGTCCCTCACAGCTTCTGACATGCTGCCCCAGCGGCATTTTGTCAAGAAAGGAACACATGCAGAGATACATATTTCCCTAAGGGGACAATAGAAAGTTGACTTTAACCTTTTCAAACGAGTTAAACAACAGATTAAGCAACAACAAAAACTGTCTTTTTAATAAATAGTTCACACCTGCTCAGAGTAAATGAGGATCACAATCCCAGTACTTTTCAGAGTTCACTTAAGGATTCTGAAAAGAACTGAAAAGACAGAAAGGAATCTGCCCTAAACACGTGCCCCTCTCCTCTATGTGACCAAGCTGGTTCGGCTCCGACATAAGCCTCTCTGATGTACAAAATAACATACCTCACATGATGTCGGCACTAACTTTAATTAGCAGGTTGCACGGCGCTATAATGTGTTTGGAAAGCGTGGGGAAATTAATCAAATGCAAAATGACAGTGCCCCGTGATCTGACAAGTCAGTTCCCAGAGCCAGTCACTGAGGAGGCGCGATCTCGCTGTGTCACACCTGTTTGCCGCCGCAGCTTTACCTCCAGGGCTGTCACACAATCAAATATACTCATACTTGACGGATGGATTATAGTCGCCCAGCCCATTCATGTCAACAAACGTTTTACGAACAGAGGCTAAGTTCTGTAGAGAGGATGAGATTTTATCAGAGAAATAAACACAAAAGGAGATAATAATTACTCTTATAACGTTATAGCTTGGATTGTATTAGTACAGAGTTAATCACAAAAGTGCATTAGAGAAAATGCTAACGGTGCACATGTTGTTTGTGTAAAAATGGATTCACAGGAATTTTTTTTATAAAGAGTGCTTTTGTTGGTGGCCATTCAGAAAGCACCCGTTGCATGCAAATCATTCCCATTTGGTGTAAACATCGAAAAACCTCCTTTGGCTGTATTGTTTTCACATGTTGTTAGCATTACTTAGGAACAAAGGCCCCCTAATAACTTTTAAAACGCAAATGTAAATAAGAAAGAAACTCTAATTTTCCTTATTTAAACAAACCTCTCTTTAAGACTACGCCTAAACAGAAAGCAGCTGGTAGCAACAGTAACCAAAAACATATTACCTAACATTACAGCACTTAGTATTGACAGCGGTGTGCTAGTTTCTGCTGAGCCTCCCCGCTGACTCTGGATACGGGGGGGGAGGAGGAGGAAGGGTAGACTTCAATACAAGATACAACCAAACAAAGAATGACTCAAATAGTATCAGAGGAGGAACGGTTTGTGCTTCTTTTTTTTTTTGGGTGCAGAGAGTCAAAAAGAAAAACCACTTCCTGGTTGTGAATGAGACAACGCTGCCCAAGAAACCGCACTACTTTCATAAAATCCCACCCACTCGGGGCGAATACTGCAGGACCAGCACTGCGGACTGCGTCGTGTTTACTCGGCCCTACAATGAAGCAGATGGTGCAAAGCAGTGAGCACTTGCACTCGAGAATAAATAAATAGCCGTTTTGTTTTGGCTTATACCGCCTCCAGCTCTGCGCCGTGACCCGTGGCTCGGCGCCAACTAGGGCAGCCGCTACACACAGTCACAACTATTTTATTTCACCTATTGTTTTTCCGGTACTTCCTGGAAATCCTATTTAGCGAGCGCTGGTAATTGTCTTTCTAAATGAATCCCCAGGCGTTTTTTTGGGTTTTCAGAGAGCGAAGAGAGTTCAATGACCCAAACTCTATCCAGTCTAGACGTGCTTGAGGGGAGTTATGATGTTAGCGTATTGATTCGGACGGGAAAAACACGTCTAAATGTCACAGGACGAACAGGAGATGGGCACATAAAAAATCGGAAGCGTCCTCGCAGCATCGTCTCTCTGCCTGAGTGGACGGTTTCCTATTTAAATGTCAAGATGCCTCGCTCCCTGTCGCCCTAACACTGTAAACCTCAACTTTTAAACCGAGGCCAAGGTTAATGTGTGCTTTATTGTCCCCGCAGGCTGATCTGTCCTTTGCATTTGACCTGTTCTTCGCATCAGTAGCTCAGTTAGAGTCTTCGCCCACAGACCTGCTGGAGTCATTTACCTTTTCATCATATAACTTCTAATTTTGCATTTCCTCAGTGAAGATACCCCCTGCTTCCAAGTCTATATTTGGGCACAGTTGAAAAGAAAAGCCTGTGTTTGGGATTACCCTGGCCAGGTGTTGAGTTAAACAGCTAGAGTATCAAGTGGTTCAACAATTGGCAGAAGGCCTACTACACTCAGCGTGCGGCTGCGGGCCTGCCTTGCCAACCTTAGCTTTCGGGATCAACGCCATCAAATTACGATTGAGCGTTTTCGCCCGCGCATGCTGCAGCAAGCTCGGTACATATTTGTTCTTTTGATTGCCGCAACCACAGACCGCGATTGTTTATATTTGTGGATGTGTGCGCGCTAGAGCAGAAAAGCGATTGGTTGATAGACGGATGGATGCGGGCGGGGCCAAAGCAGGAGGAGGAGGACTCAGGAGGGAAGTGTGTCACAAGCCAGCCCGGGTTTGACTGATGATGTAATGCTTCATAACATGCTAAAAGGTTACATTTCAGAAAGGAAGAGTGTAATGAGAATTTGCGCAAGGATTAAATAACAAAGAGGGTTGTCATCTCGGTGTAGACACAAGGGGAAAATGTTGAAAAGAGGCAGAGAAAAGAGGAACAGCGCACTGTCAATATTATGCAACTTTTGAAAAGACGGGAACTACAGCTGAGGGCACAAAACAGGAACTGAGAACTTAAATCATAGTAGTTGTATAGTTGGGAGCCTGCCAAACAAAACTGTAAAATTCTTTCTTTCTGTGATTTTTCAGACTTACTTGTTATTGTGTCTCTTTTACATTTGGGCATAAAAACGAGGGGGTTCATCGGGGGCTTAGATTGGGCAGTTTATATCACAAATACGAAGTGCTACTGGTGCAACTCAAGCTTTCTCTTCCATATCTCTGTGGCTACTCTTCAGTTCAGCTAAACATGAACCTCATTTTAAAACCAAAAACACAAAATCAGGTATGGCTACACTTGGAAAACTAAACTAAATCTAATTCAAACATAATAAGACCCAATGGAGACATAACACTATATTTTGTGGAACCTACCACTCAGCTCAGCGAGTTCAAAACAACTAACTCTTTCAAAATCACCATTAAAGTCGCCCGTGTTCCGCATTGCACTTCTACTAAGGTACCACTTATTGCGCCGCTTTGTCCATTAGTGAAAAACCATAAAGCAAATTGCACGTGTCTGCTAATAGGTGTCGCTAACGCTGTTCCGCCGGGCTCCACTTGGCCTAACATGTTGCATGAGGTCAGGCCAGACATATAGAGACAGTCTATTAAGTCCGTATAGGCTCTCGCCCCTGAAACCAAATCTGGCGTGTGCACCTGTGGAAATGAGACACTATGTTCCAGCATGGAAAAATAAAACCTCCCCCCCCCCCCACCCCTCCTGCCAGCCTTTTGACTCTGTGTCACTGTCCAGGTAGCGCAGTAACTATACACACACTGATCCCATTGATGTCGCTTCACGGGTTCACTACATACAGTAAGTGCGGGAACACGAGTATGAAGTGGATAGGGCAAGAGGGGGTGCTGACAGGATGCATAAGGGGGCATAGGACGACAGTTTTGGTGGGGGTCCTACCTTGGTGGTCCTCTGTACGCTCTTCGGTGTTCTTTCTTTACATTGGCTTCCAGCTTTCATCCAAACACAGGCCTCGGGCGGAGCTGCAATCAGAATACAGCGTAAGTAATTCCCCCATACTGTATGTTTGCCAACAGATGAATGAAAACATAGCCCGGGCCAAGCAGAGCAGTCCAGAGCATGAACTGGCTTAAGGAGTGACCTGGGTGGGGGCAACGGGGGAATCCACCTGGCCACTGATGCATGCATGTACTGCCAAGTCAGGGATGACAGGGGCGGAGTCTGACAGGGTCAAAATCCCCGAGGGAGGTGCAAGGTTTTCTTGCAAACCAACGATAGATGTTCATGTGACCAGCTTACCACTAAAAGGCTTAGTAGTCTAATCCTTCAGCCAAATGAAGTGTCTAACTTAAGGCTTAGACTGGCCAGAGAAATCAAAGGGAGTTTAACCATCGGTATAACCTGATATTCAAACCGTTCACACTGTGTAAAGTGGCTCTTTATGCAGCCAGTGCCAGTGCACATTTTATAGCAACTTAATATTTTTCATTCAAATGTTACTCCTATGCACCCACTACAAGCCCCCCTTGGATTTTAATGAGTAAGCTTGTTTTCAGCTTGTCTATTCAACCTATTAATAATTTTATGACTTGGCACCCGGCCAAAACAAAATGGGCATGATTTTTATGGCCATCTAGAGTGTCAAGCAGTGGTTTTTGGAAACCAGTTTCCAAACTGTTCCACTGCCCAGTTCATCTCCAAAGCACATAAAAAGTAGCCGCAAACTTCCTTTCACTCAAAATGTTAACATGGTTCAGGTTTAGCACCAAGGGTTTACATGAGAGTTAGCCAAAGTTCAAATTTCAATTCACCCTTTGAGCTGAAAGTAACAAAATGCGGGTGAAAGTGTGAAGGATGATGTGGTAGTGAACAGTCAGTGCAGTTCACTGTATTCATTTAATAAGAGGGTTTCCCCTGTGGGTTACAGCAGGACAATATGGACACACATTTGCTTTGACACTGAGGAGCAGTGAAAAGACACCACATCTTACATGTGCTCTCAACAAAATAAGCTTACATTAGTGCAAAGTTCAGCCAGGGTGAGAAGTCATTTTTAACATGGCTACATTTATGATTAAATTAATTGAAAGCCCAATAAGAGGATCACACATTCCTTGTGAAAGAAAAAAGTAAATATTAGATCATCAAACGTAATATTGAGTAATGATTACTCAACAATCGTCTGTGTGACTGACCTACTTTCTCCACCTTGTGTCATCATCCACTGACCTTTTGCCAAGTAGATCAATTACATTTTTATTTTCCTCTAAGACTTGGCAGGAGGCACACATTGGGCCACTCCCATCTCACACCGCGACTATAATAAAATCATTCATCTGGAATGCTCACACACAATGATCGGCTTCCAGTCCATTATTCAAAACAATCTGTAAATATCTCTATGCTGTGACTTCTTAATAGATCATTTACAATAGCTTAATCAAAAGTGACTGGATTTGGCATTTACAGATGCAACTGCCGTGCAAAGTTAGCATTTGGAAACCAAAATACAAACAGACAAAAAAGAGTTATTTCAATGTAATTAATTCAACTCAATCTTAATAATTTGAACATTCATACTTAAAGAAAGACAAATATTCTATTATGTACTATTAAAAACTTTACTTTACTTTCTTTCCATTGCATGTTGGCCACGTAAATGCAGCAATTTGCAATGTGCAAATTGAGACCATTAAAACTGATTTTTTAATTTCAAATCCAAATCCAAGTCATTTACATTACTTAACAACCATCCAAGTACAGAAACGTATAACATGCTTCACTGCATGCGTCCTACGCCTCTACCCTCTATCTGAATGGGCGGTCCTCTGCTGATAACCATAAAGCCTTGAGGTGAGTGACCCGTTAAGTCCGAGCGCTGGTTTGTTTTCATGATCCGATATCCCGCTATGGCCATGCATCTGATTTCCCCAGCTAATCCATATGCTAAGCCCGCTCTCTGCGCGCTGCAGAGGGATAAATATGCAGAGGCACATTCAGGCCAGATAAGAGGGCCAGCTGCTGCGAGGTATGCTTCGACCTGGCACACTTCGGCAGGACCAGGAAACTCTAGTCACCAATATGTAGGAGTCATACTGCATTAGTATTTTATTATACTGTATGTCTAATGAGCATTTGAGAAGAAATGTTTTTGACACTAACATAATGGTATGGAATAAAAAAAGCCTTTCTGCGTATTACGTGAGGCTGAAAAGTATAGGTCTGTTACATAGACTGTAGAAAATAATGGACGTCTTATGCTCACTCCTCCCCGTTTACCAGAATGACCACGGCCGTGGGGCAATTCATGGCGGATTTACAGGCTCCCCCTCCCCAGCTCTGACGAAGCATGTTCCTAAAAAGGACATACGGGCGGGATTTTCACCGTAGACTCGGCCCTTGCGTGACGTGTAGCTCGCGCTGCTCCAATGCTAACAGTCCGAGCCTCATTAAGTACGAGATTTCAAAAAATCATATTACGAAAACCAGCCTGGTTTCATATAGTGTTATTAACCCAGCGTGATCTCAGGAGGAAGATCTAGCCTAGTCTAGCGTTGAAACAATTGAAACCAGGCTTTAAAGTAGTTTTTAACGTGTCTAAAGTCCAATGCTTTTCAATGGGGGCCTAGCGGCGATATGGAGGTACTGCAGCAACGGCGGAGCAATGGCGGCCCCCACGTTTGTGGTCAAAAAGCAGGGCAGCCAGCGGCCATTGGTCTGTTATTGAAAATTCAAATATATTGAATATAGGATGTTCTAATCTTCATTATCCTTGCATTTCGAAATGCAACCCATGTGTATGCAGATCATGAGCTGGGATCACAGTCAGCTGGAGGATCAGCCTATTGTGGATGTTTTGGGTTGATACTAGACACTAAGCTGCTCTGACCTCCGCACCTGTTCAGAACCGCTATTTTGTATCACAAATTTATTGATGCACTTTTCCCCTGTGTAAAGCCTGTGCAGTCTTTTTGCAGGTGAAGTACCTTAACATTAGCCATTACTCATTCGCACTACTAATAATCTAGCCCACCAGAGGATACAAGCCTGAGTAGTGAGCACTGCTTGTGTCAGCAGGAGCATCAAGCATAACTAGAATACAAACCACTGAAAACAAGCGGTTATGTTTTTTTCTTGCATCTGAGCGAGCCATCATAATATATATCTATGGCAGTCCATAAAAGGCAGTGACCTAGTCAACCCTGTTCTAAAGGGGCTTCGTTTGCTTTACACGCCTACACTGTGCATAATAAGAACAAAGTCTATAAGGTCAATCCACTCTAAAAACCCTTTTAGAAAACACAGGCAGAAACACAGAACTTAATTCAAACCCTATCAAGTAATGACGATGACGCTGCAGTAAGAGGCAGAAATAGTCGGTTGTCATGGATACAGCCATGTTTCCTTCCAGCGAGGCAGATTGGATAGGACAGGGAGTACAGGTGTCTATGTCATGTTTTGTTTCAGTTTTGCTTTTACTTACAGAACAAGGGAGCACTTTCTAATTTAAAATGCAGACGGGGTCGACATGATGTAGCCTAAATTAAAGTAAAGGAGAAGGGGCAATATTTGAACGGTACGGAAAGTTTACTTTGAGCAAATTCTATACAGTACACCCTTGTGTGCTGATGCTTAATGTAATTTGCACTGGATGCTTTTCCTGATATAATCCTGCTCATCAGACATGATGAATGCTTTACCGACTAGAGTTAGTGTCTTGTGATTTTGATTTCCGCTGATACCTAATGCAAAAACAACATACAATACAATACAGTGATTCAGCTGAGGGCATCAAGCCGCAGACAACCAATTCAGATATTTGCTCAGATAAATCCTTGTTGTCCAGACTTTGTCATGTCACTGATAAAAATGCAATGGGAATGAGTGCGTCCTGGCTCGTCCTTAGCCAAACCCTGCTACAGTATATGTGGCTATACTAGAGCTGCCGCCTCGTGACACGCATCAACAACGCCAAGAGGTCTGCGCATGATTTAAAGGTTCAGAAGATGGACAAAGTTGATTTGGACTGGGACCTCTTCACGCAGCTTGTAAACGCATTAGGGAGAACTTCATCAAAAGACATCTATAGGCCATGAGAACAATGTAATCCCGCACACATGTAATTTCATTTGAGCGCATTTTTTCCCTGAAGTGGTTGTGTGAAATTGAATTAAATGTTTAAATTGAATTCAAAGAAAATGATATCCTTAGAAAGAAAAAAAAAGAAAAAAAAACATTTTACTCTGGGAATGCAATAAGAAGAGCAGTAGAGCAGGCTTTAGAGCGAAAAGTGATCCAACAAGTTTATTACTTTGTTTGTGTGTTGGTATGTTTAGGGGGCAGTATTGTCCAAATGTAGTTAACTATCAGTATGCCGAGAGGATATACTAGTAGTTTTGCTTCTAATTTCTTCAATTTCACATAATTTCTTCAAGTGATGTTTATTAAGTCAGGGTACAAATTCCCACGGGTCCAATGTTCAGCAGTACGAGAATCCAATTACCCGCTCAACTTGAGGTTGGCCAGTATGGATGGGAGACCGTTTAGGAATACCAGACAACTATGGGTAGGTGGTGGTAGGGCTGCACAACATGACAAATAACATTCAATAACTATATCATAAGTATTGTGATACTAATATGACTGCATCTCAACACAGTATGTTCCATTAAATTTGGAAAAAATGGCAGCTATTTATATCTTTCCGACAAAATGTGCCAAAACACGACTTGAAGTTGGGTCAAACAGTTTTTAGTGCAGGCTACTAGTTACCATAGACACGCGCTAGCCTAGCACTAGCCTAGCACCACTAAACTCTTTAAATATAAAGACTGCATGACTTTAAATATCTCCAGAAATCAGCAACACTCTGGATAACTCTATGTCAAAAATCATGAAATATCCCTTTAAAAGTATGAAAACTAAAGGGAGCAGAAATCACTTGTTCATGTTACCAATGCCCTTTTTGAAAGACGTAATTCCATGCCCTGAAAATAAATAGTATTCTTGAAAACAAAGCTATCGAGTTTCTCCTTTGTCAACTATCGCCACTGGTAACCTCAACTGTACCTATGAGAATAAGGTCACAGCGAACTCGACCTGAGGCTAACCTGTACAAAACATGCACAAAAAAATACTTAGCGGTTTTTTTTTTGCATATGTTCAAACGTTCTTTACTGCAGGTCAGAGCACTCCCCTTTTGAACAGGTTTTGAGTTTTGACACACAGACAAACTGGTATGAGGACATAGGAGTTAGTGCAACATGCCATACTGCAAGACATGTCTCACAGTGCACAGGATTCGTTGATATGAACTGCCATGTGCTCCATTCAGCACTTTGAAATGTAAGATTGTTATTTATAGAAAGATTTATGTTGATAGAAGCTCGGGTTGGACAGTGTAGTTTACATGTCAGGTGATGTTTGGTGCAAATCCCTCATGGTGGAAAGTACATGGGAAGGAAAGAGCATGCAAGAGACCATGGATACATTTATGAATCAGTACGTCATCGTCTGCTGCTTGTCATTATGGCATGAAATTCAGACCAACTGCCTAATACATATATTATATTCACTATATAATGTTCAAATGCAGATTAAAAACATGTTCAACTGGAAGTAGTTCATTTACTTTTGCACTTAATAATACTGAACAGGTTTGAGGTTTAAAAGTTCTGTCATGTCAATGTCGATGAAACACAATAGTAACAGCTTATTTATATTTTATATTTCTGCGACATCGCCCAACCCTAGTGTGACGCACATGCATGATCTGACCTACTTCTCCCACCTTAATAATACAGCTATTGTCAAACTTGCCCTTTCTTATCTTGTCATTTGTTGTAAAACGTTTAACAACTGCATCAAAATGTGTTCACCTTGCTGCCAAATAATGCATGTCCCACCCACTATCGTGAACTTGATCCCCAGTTCCAACGCTCTATTGTTTCTCCTGGCTACACACTACTGTCAAGAGCACAATGGTTTAAGATTGCTGTTCAAAGCTACAGTATGCCCTATGCATTACCATGTGTATTAGTAATTAGAGATGGATTGAAGCCCTACCCTCGACATCAGCCCTCAGCAGAAGTACTCATTATGTCTTCGGCTGTTTGTGGCAGCGGCATTGAGTGTTTTCTCTGTCATGGTCCTTTCTAATAAGTGCCTCTTGATGCCAAAAAAGAGGACGCAACGCCGCTTCGTCTGACACTTTGCCAAACGGCCTGCTCAATCGCCCCCCCCATCTGTTTCGCAAATTAGGAAAATGATTTGCGAGTCACTTAGGTGAAGATCGGTGCTTCATTTGAGCTCAAAGAGAAAGAGAGCGGCAGCGAAATCCTTTCACTCGACATTCGCATCAATCATTTGTGCCTCCTGTATAAAGTCTTGCCGCCTACTCCCAGGCTTTAAGTGCAAGGCCTAAATGATCACTGGGTTACAGCAGAATTTAATCTAATATTGTCATATCACCTGCCCAACTGTGGCTAACTCAAAATATATTTCAATATTTCAATTGCAATACTGGTCAGAAAAGTTAGCAGCTTCTTTGAAATTGTTTTCCTCTACTAGAACATGCAACCCAGCAGCCGAAAGACTTCACTGCACATTATTGCTCTTTTATTTATATATCCTAAACAAACTGGTGTCAAATCGCCCGCGGTGCCTTCCTGTTACTTTGTTCCTGTCACCTCATGACTGCGCCTCCTATAGAAATTCATGTTGCCTACTTCCAGACTTGAAGCGCAAGAATAAACTCGATTCGGCTTTGTTATGACTTTGCCTCAGATGAGCTCCAGCATGGATTCAATTAATGCCCATTCTCGTTATAATCCAATTCATTGTTCCACCGCAGCGCTTTGTACAAAATAAGTAATTTCCACACAGGATTAATCCATGGTGCCTTTTTACTTTTAAAGCAATCTGCGGAGTTTAAAAGCTTACTCCGGCACACGCACTCGCGCAGACAGTGCAGTAAGTAATCGAGCCAACAGTGACACCGATCAGCTGGTCTGCATCCAAAAAAAAAAGCGAAGCCCCTCCTCTATGCCAACACGCCAAGCATAATGACTCTCTGCTCTCTTTGCAATTTTGCTCGGTCGAGAGAGGAGCCTCGATTTGGGGGAAAAGACTGGGAAGGTGAAAGAAAGAAGGAGCACAATTGGATAATGTCTGACACCCATCGGTGAAAGGAGTCTTAATCGGAGGTGTCTGACTCAATTTTAGCTCTTTCTCTGCAAGTTCTTCCTCTACAGTGCGGAAGCTCGCTGAGTCTTTTGTACTGAGTTGGACGTAGAGTCGGAAGTAATTTTGACGTCAGTGCCATGGTGTCATGATTTTGGCAAAATATGTAAGCACTAGAGCCAAGCCTGTTAGAAAGGCAGAGGGTAGAATCGGCCGGGACATTAGGAGAACATCGAGGTCAAATCAATATACAATAAATACTGTCCACCAGCTACCAGCTGATTTTAAAGGAACAGGCCACTATGTTGTTCGCATTTAGCCTCTCCTCCTCTCTATGGACCCAAACGGGGTGAAGTTAGAAGCGACCAAGGTCTTCCACGTTTACCCTATTTAAATACGGTTACGTGAGCAGTTACACGACCCAAGTTTAGTTACACAAAATTAAACACAGTAAAGTTAAGATATTACTGCACGGACGTCAAAGTGCTCCTACAGTGTTAGTACACTTTTAATCAGCTTCTTTAATTTTGAGTAACTATACTTGGATCGTGTAACCATATTTATATAGGGAAAACGTGGAAGTGCTTGGTCACTCCGTTTGGCCCCATAGAGGAGAGGAGGAGAGGCTAAATGCTAACAACATCTTTGGTCCTTTTGCTGAGCGCACGCGTAAAAGACCAGACAGGTACGCATCAACTCGTCTAAGCTCCGGCAAGAACATATCTCAGTATGGACAAACAGTGGCCTGTTCCTTTAAATTGTTCTAAAGCCATAATCCCGCCACAAATAAACCACTTACGGTACATATTTTTAGCAATGGGCTTTTCAGTAACAGGCACAAACACTGCTGTGGCATTTTGGCAAAGACAGACATATTGGAAAGGCAGCTTGATAATGGCTTTTTTTTTAATGATCAAAATATATCAATAAAAGAAATATTAAACCAGTTGAAAACCGAAAGAATGAAAGAGCAAACTCATCTCAGCAAAGCCATTTGTCTGACCCACTTTGACATCGAGATGCACAATTTGGTCGATTTTTGTAAACTATAAACTGAAATAAAGTTGCTGCATACAAATGTGACATGAGACAACAAAGCAAGCCTTTTCAAACCTCTCCAGTCAGTGTATGCAAATGACCCAAATGTATCTCTATGTATAATGAGATGCCCGCATTCCTACAGCAACGGTTCAATAAACAATTATTCGCGAGCTCCCAATGCTCCGCTCCCCAAACAGCAACAGCGGCGCAGCGACACAAATGGCAAAGCTACATGTTATTACTTTTAGAGCAGACTTAATCACGTTTTCCCCATGCTGTTTACATGCTTTGTAGTCAATAGATGCAAATGTATTATTCAGCCCGGGTACAGTAGAAGTTGTGGTCTCGTAGTTTCTCTAAATCATGCATAACCCCGGGCTTTTGGAGTCACATACCCCGAAAAGTCTGTTTATAATAACCTCGAGTTTCCCCCATTGAATTCTGCTGCAGTTAACTTTGACTGAAGGGGCATGTATTTGAATGGGATTGATATTTCTATAGGTAGCTCCTGCTGGAAACTCGGTCACACGACTTGAGAACAATGCAATAATCAGAAGCAGAGAGAGCCCGGAGGATGTTGTGTGTTGACAATTGACTTCTGGGCTTGGAGACTGTTTTGCTTGTATCGACTTTTGCGCAAATACAGTAAGTGAGAGGATGTCTTCACACTACACATTTGTCATGAATTGCTGGCAGTAAAAGTGTGGCTATACTTTTCTTATGGTGTAACAGGGCCACACACATTAGTGCAATATAAGTAATAAATAAATGTGTGAATGTAAAGGCATGTGAATGTATGCCGGACCGTTGCTTCATATCTTCAAAGCATGTCCATAAGTCAGCCATTCGTCTAGCATTCGTCTGCTTTGTTAATGTACAAATACACTTTCACAATCCGAACGTCAAACTTCAACACTGGAAGAAGCCGCCTGCATGTCATTTAGGAGGCTCTATTCCCAGGGCCAACAAAAGATCCGCCTCAACAAATTGCTTTCACATAATAAATAGCCACATGTGAGTCATGGTCGGATGGTGTGTCTTCCTGATACTATTTTAAAAGGTTTTAATTTTATTGGCCTGTTTACGGACACAGAAGTGCACAGGGTCAGGCTGTGGTCGCTTGGCTGGGACAGTGCCACAGGTGTGAGGGCAGGAGCGCTCCCCGTGGGGACAGTTGGAGCCCGTCCAAACTGGACAAGGGTCACTGAGCGGCAGCCAATATCCTGAAGCTGACCTGGCCGCCACAGTCACACCTCCAGCCAATGGGAACCGCTTCAAATAGGCCTTTCAGTACTGATAGTATCAGATTAGGAAATACACATTTTGACATTTGCAAAACTGAGAAGAATTACATGAATTGCTAATGTTGTTGGCTAGTTCTGATATAGGGCTATTATCTTCATAAAAAAGTTTAAAGCATTTAAAGACCAATATGTGACCATTATTATTATTATTAAAGCATCGCTAAACGCTTAGTTTATGCCAAATATATCCTTTATGTTTTGTTAGTGCATGCAGTCCAAACTACTTTTACAGGAAACAGTGCAGTCATTAATGCAAAACTTACAGTAAGCACTACTTCTGAAGCCTATCCAAAGACATGGGACTCCTGGCAGCTTATTACCCACATGGTGTCATCTTGCATTACCAGACCGAGGCCTACAGTGTCGGACTGAGAATAAAACGCTCACTCGAGACACAGCGGCACAAACAGTTAGAAGTGATTAATAGTGTATTTTTAAAGCTATTATTTGTATGTCTATGGTAATTGTGATTACAGATTGGATGATGGTATTTGTCCATTAATAATTGCATTTAGAGAGAAACTATAATGTGTTTGAAAACAGGTGAAGATCGGAGCACGAAAATTAGCAGCAAGAGCATCAGGGTTTGTTTCTATGAGGGGAGAGATGACGGGGGTCTTGAGAGCAGAGACGGAGGCGATTTGTAGTGCATGATGAACCAGTGACCAAGCCAAGCAAAACTTTGAATCAGTCTTTTTAGATCAATAAAGCATTTTCCGTAAGATAATGATCAAGTCCAGATGAGTTGAAATACTTACAAATTATCAATAAAAAGCATAAACTAAATTATTACTATATAATTAGATAGCTGTTATAAGATAGCTTGTTGATGCTTGAATATATAATCCACATTGCAACAAGTTCTTTATTTGTAGCTTGTGTGATATCCGGGTAGAGTGTGGCCAAGGCATTTTTATACTGACATATTTTTCCCTTGCCCTAAATACATGTGTATGTGTCCTATATGTCAACATGCATATAAGCATGCGCTAAGGTTAAAGTTACACATCAACAAATTCGCAACCGTTGGATTTTTTGAGAGCCAGCGTTTCACTGCACACACAGTGTTGCCGGGCGGTGCTGCAGTGGGTGCTGCTGGACTGATGCAAGTTTTGTGCCGCTTTCAGGGACAGCTATGTTGAGAGAAACTTGAACCCTCCTCCTGAGTCGGGAAACACGCTGAAGGGAATGCAGAAATGCAATAGGCACACCGGCAACAACACATAGACCAAAATATAGAAGTAATAAAAGTATATACACATGCCACAAAACGGATTAGAGGGCACTTACAAACACATTAAGGTGACACTTAAGGTTTTGTTGATGCCACAGCTGTTTGTCAGAGTGTAGGAGCATGTTTCTATATCCATGTAGATTAGAATCTATCTATCTATCTATCTATCTATCTATCTATCTATCTATCTATCTATCTATCTATCTATCTATCTATCTATCTAACTATTATTTACACCTTGTAACGCTATGGCCGCATGGTTATGAGGCAAGACTGCTAACCACTGTGCCGTCAATACAAGTCAAATATAAGAAATATTTTCCCAACTGACAAAAATATGCCTAAAATGTGTCTAAGCATTTTCTGACCTATTAATGAACAGTCAAGTGTCAACCACAGGATGGCAGGTTGCTTCATCTATGTATCTATTATTCACATGCTGCCTTCATGGTCAAACTCGTTAATCACGTTTTCGAATGTGAGAAAATATCACTGTACGACTTTAGCTTCCTGGCTGGACTCTAAGCATTCCAAAAGTTTCCCAACAGCGAAGGCGACACCATTTCACGCTGTGCAGTTGTGACATTTGTGTTATTTATTTACTGTCACCCAAGATGATACACGAGATCTATATCAGGAAGGCAGTGTATTTTTTATTAATACCTCTCGCTTTAATGTGGGACTGTGTGAGTAAGTCAGACACCTCTATGCATGTCACTGTCGATGCCGCTGCCTCATCACAACAATCCAATCTATTTTTAATGCACAGGATCCTCCAACGCTAACTGTACCGGACTGGCCTGCTGGGTTACTTATGAACTTGGCCCAAGGAGCTGTGAAACTACGATGAGATACTTGAGTGTAGAGAACAACTTAAGAGTTATATTTTAAGATTCTGGAATAAATGAAAAACATTGCCTGATGAAGACCACAGGCCAAAACGTTGCAATGAATAAAGGATAGAAAGGGCATAAAATATGTACTATAGGCTAATCCTGGAAAGGGCTTTCTAGTACTGCACTGTGGTCTGATAGGGTATCGAGAGCTGAGGTTGGTGTAATTACGCTGTTGTTGGAAAATGTGGTACTTTAAATAGTATTTTTATCAACTTAAAAACGTTTTACTACTAATTAACCCATATTAACCTCTTATCCATGCATTTCTTTTTTTTAAATCTTGCTTTTGTTGTGGGGAGAAAACGAAGCAACGAATACTATAGTCGTTACTGTCTTACTCACTTATTGTTCTTTTTTTCTAGTTTAAAGCAGAACTAAGTAATGCCCCTCGAGGCCATAAGCACCACTGTTGCGTTTTTTTAACTTTATTAATTGTCTGTGACAGTATATATTACACTGATAGAAAAGACAAAGGGAGTAAATACTGCTAAAGTAGTGCTAGCCCAGTTAGCTTTTCCTGTTAGCCTGCTAGCATCTTCTTCGTGATTCCATTAGTGTGTATTGGGTCTCCGGGTCGGTGCAGGGAAAGTTGCAAGTGTGGTTTTCTGGCCAGAGACACCCAGGGGAAATGAAAGAACCCCCCAATCATCCTATTAACACTTGTATTACCCCCAGAGGGACTACGAAAAGGCTTCATTAAGGTAAACAAGTCACTTCTGCTTCTGCTTTAAGAGTTTTCCTGTGCGTCATATGCTACAAAGATCACTTTCATATCAATATGTCAATATACTGAACAAGAGCAATTGACCTCTGCATAACTAGGTGTTAATAATTTCTGAAAATTCACATAGCTTGCCTCAATTAACAGACCAGTCGTGAAAAAATAAAGTGGCCAGTGCCGCTATAAATTATGCCAAAGGTTTTTGGGCGGCATAACCTCAGGGGGACTAAGTCAGTTCACCTTCATAGAACAACTAGAAAATGGGCTTAACCCAAAAAAGGCAAAACACATAACATACCAGTGATCCGTCAGTGCAAGCAGCCGCTCGACACCGCCGCTGCGCACACCCGACATGTGACCCAAATCTAGGGCATTCTGCAGCTGAGGAGGCAGCTTGCTGTAAATTAATAGAATAGCCGTGCAGTGGCAGCTAAAGCAAGCAGGCCGCCATTACTGGACGCACTAAAACCTCAATGGGCCTTGAAAGAATAACACTCCCAAGTTTTAGTGCCTTTTGATTGACACCTACGGGCTAACACAAGTATGCGAAAGGTGTGAGTGGGGTGAGAAAATACCAAGAAGCATTTTGACTAAAAACCCACTGTTTTTGAATACAGCTATAATATCATTGAGATATATATTTGTTTTAAACTATAATTGTAAGGTGTTTTTTTTTTAGCATTACTCCTGTACTGAATCTGCATGGGCACAACTGTCGCAAGTTAAACCAATGCCTTGACGGAGGTCGATGCTTCCAGACTGCATCTTTTTATTTACTTTTTTCATTTCTTATTGAGTAGTATTTGTGAGCGTTAATTCACCTTTCTTTGTTTATAGTCGTCTTTAAAAGATTCTGCACATGGCCCTACCTCTAGGCTTGGACTCTGTTCCTTCAGCTCATTCAAGATTAAAGAGCAATGGTCTTGATTAGAAAGCATGTGTTTCTATTCTGAGGCCGGGCCCCGGTTACAGCCAGCACACTATCTGGACTTGTTCAGCGTGGCGGCCCTTTCATAGCACAACTTACAAGTCAGTGTCTGGCAAAAGCAGTGGCCTTAAGCCCAATAAAAAAGTGAGGTGGAGTTGTAGTAGCGCCGCTTGCCAAACCATTGAAACAGCTCCAGCCAAATTTGCTCGTGCGTGACAGATTATGAAATACGCAGCAACAAACTTTTTCATTCAAGTTTTCTTTCCCAGGCGTCCAACGGGTTTTAGAGTCACCATGACTTTTGTCCAACATGTAAACTGACACTAACCAAAAGCCTTTATTTACTACAGTGGTTCACAAAATAGGCAGTAAACATGCTCCAATGGGATTTTAAACCAGGTCAATGACATCCTCCCCTTATAGCCTTTTGATATTGCAATAAAACGATGCCCTATATAGTGTGCGCATTGGACGAACCATGGCCACGCTTGGGACAGTGCCAAAAATGTAATTGTAGGCTTTTAAAAGGATCTCTTTGCTCAGAGTTATTCATTACCCCAAGAGATAAAACGTTAAGGGGTGGAAAATTTCCAAGCTAAACCTGCGTATATGGAAGATAAGCATTAGCGGCTATAGGTACATTCCATTCGTTTTAAATGTCCTAGCCCTGACATGTAAGCTGAACATTCAGTACAGTACATGGGTTCAGTGAGGTGGCAACAAAGAGTGGTTTGCACTCTTGAATGACAGCAATCAAGGCCCCGGGCCAGCTTCCTGGATCAGGGGCCTTTCTCCCTGGGGTTTCAAGTGTAACTTCTCTTCCCTGTTTATCGCCACATGATCTCCAATATGGAGACAATAAACTGTAAGAATATCGGTTGAAGGGCGGGTGGATGAGCTGGGGAGATAAGGGATTTTAATGTATAAAGCACCTGCGGAGTTCTTTATCAAGACAGGTGCTAAATAGAGCGCAAACTAAAAAAAACACACATTTGAAATTGCCTGTATTTTGGAGTTTTGGGGCTACAAATCCGATAAGAAACTGACAAAATGCTGCATGAGAAATAGATTGGTTAATGACTCTGCAGCTGGTCCACTTTTGCACATGAGCAAACGCTTATTAAATGTTTTGCAAGAAAATTGATTGAT
The DNA here is from genome assembly GCF_951799975.1 of Gobius niger. Taxonomy (NCBI): domain Eukaryota; kingdom Metazoa; phylum Chordata; class Actinopteri; order Gobiiformes; family Gobiidae; genus Gobius; species Gobius niger. Next base: position 16,715,311 of record NC_136870.1, on the reverse strand, counting down.
TGATTGATTGATTGATTGATTGATTGATTGATTGATTGATTGATTGATTGATTGATTGATTGATTGATTGATTGATTGATTGATTGATTGATTGATTGATTGATTGATTGATTGACACATTCTTCTTAGATGTCTTGTCTGAATGAAAAGGGCATTTTAAATGAAAGCTCTGATGACTTGCATCTCCATATGTGAGATAAAACCAGTGTCTAATTTCTTTTCTAGGCTTTCCAAAAACTGCCAAAAATAATCAAGCTATCAAAATCAGAACAAATCACATCTCCATCCCTCTATTATTTTGAATCTTGGAGCGTAATCACACACATTGTTCTCTATCGGAACAGGCTGATAATGAAATGCTTATTTTATGCACAAGAGACACAGGAACGGGAGCTGCTACTGCCCGTTCTATCTCCAACTCGCCAACAGAAAATCCCACTGTAAACCAAAACAACAAAGCATTCCAAGCACGGTGAACAACTGAGTAGTCATATTAGTGTCATGGGAATTGCTTTTGGTACACGCCTGCAAACATGCTAGAGATTTAATTCGGCCCCCATTGCGAGACAGAAAGTGAAAGTTCAGTCGTGTTGCCAGTAAAAAACGAGATATATTACACTGCGTGAAGTGCTTTGGCAAAAATAAACCTCCCCCGAAGCGGGGATGGTGCCAAAGTATTCCCGTTGATGAAAAGCCAGTTGTGAGTGGCCCCAGTTGTCCCCGGGCCGAGCCAAGCTGCTGCTGGTGTTAATAAGAGAGAAGAGAGAGGCCGCGTAAAAACACCTCACTACTCTCACCGGCCAATAAAGGACATTTTACAAGTTATTATTCTCTCTGGTGATTTGGCCCGCACACCAGAATGAGGAAAGAGGACTGTAGAGACTTAATGACAAGTGGGAGAAAGATTACACCACGATGCAACCATTTTCACTTCAAAAATGTGTTAAAAGCAAGGGAGATTGGCAAGTGTAGTGATATTAATTGTAAAGGGGGGAAATGTGATGGTGACATGAGCTTCTCCAAAAATGCATCTCTTCAGGTGCTCTGGTCTACAGTGGTCATTGACAGTCAAAAGTTACAAAACAGATTTTAAACACGTGAGGATCAGAACAAGTTTGGCGAACATGTCTTGACTGTAAAACATAGAGGAGCGACATCAATATCTGTGGGGCGGCGTTTTGAGGGAAGAAGAGGAAAACTTACTGCACATGTATGATTGATGAAACATGTGCAAATGAAAAAGCATGTTCACGAGCAAGACAGAGATTTCCAGGAAATAACTATAACGGCCCAGCGGTAGCTCGCGCCTGGGCGTCCATGTGTCGCACGAAAGATCATTTAGATATCGCTTTATTCCAATTATGATCATTTCCTTTCTGCAAAAGTCTTTCACAATATCACCACTTAAGTGACTCCTACAGACTCCAAACCTTCCAGTCTTGTACTTAAACTTTTTCTTTTTTCAGAGATGTGTTTTAATATCTAAATCCCAGCCTCATTTATTGGGTTTTGAACAAGGCAAGAACAAGGCACTTACAGCAAATGGAGCTTTTTCAAAAACTATACAAGATATATAAAATCTCCCATGAAAATAACTTTGTCACTAATGTGTCATAAACCTGCTCAGTCCAGACTTTGGTAAAGGTAATTTTGACATTTGATATAAAACCACACACACACTGAGAGGCTGGTTATGGTTGTATCTAGTCATTCCACTGATAGGTCCACTCCACAACATACACCCATGCAAGCTTGGGGGGGGAGGGCCAGGATCTTCTTGACAATACGACCCCAAGTGGTGGTTAGAGTGTCCCCGACGCAGGGCACACTGATAATCTCTTGTTCAGTGCAACAGTTTGCTCATCAGGAGGGCCCCTGGACGCAGCACAAACGGACAAAGACGTCACATGGAAAGGTTAGCCTCATTCTTGTCGGCGAGTGGAGGTTAAATTGCCATTAGGACACATGTTTCTACAATCACAAGCCAGCGCCAGTACTATGACAGGAAGACAATCTGTGTTTCCTTTGTCTCAGGGAGGATACAGGAGATTGTTTACAAGCAGTACTACATTTGCCATAATTGGATTTTTATATCTAACTTGGACCACATAAATGAATGAAGAACAATTTATTTTATACCTTCATCTCAATAAGTGTTATGGACACCTGAAAATGGTCCTTGTTTCCTTCATACATTATGCATAGCTAACAGGCTTTGAACATGTGGAAACATTTAGTATATCTATTGCGTAATTTAACTTGGGATATGATTTTACAGTAATGGACTTTAAACACACGACTCATATCTATAGCGGTGAGCATGTCAGCAGAATAAAAAATAAATACAATTTGGACAAAATGGTCAGAGGATTCTAGTTTGTATATATATTTTTTTAATTCTTGTGTATTTGATGCCTTCCTTGCTCCAATAATTACCCTAACTTGTCAGAGGTATTCTTCATCAAATGCCCGCTAGTATAAGGAAACTGAAACTGTAGGACGGTTTCAGTTTCAGTTTTTAACCTGCGGAAGCAAGTAAAGCCATCCCAACCTCAACACTAATTTGTATATTACATGTAAGTAGTCCTAGCCTGTGTAACTGCATTGCCGAATGAAATGTATCCCGTCATCATAGTGTCATTTTGCATTGCTTTATAGTTCATCTCCCAGTTTTAATTGGTGTTGATATAATTTCACGTAATGCTTCTTTACTTGACCTTCAGTCCGCACTGCGTCCAATCATCTCCAAGTGAACGAACTTGCCCTGAACGAACGCTGCTGAACCTACTTTGGTAAAGAGGTCACGGCCCCTACAGTCTGCCCAAAACAGCATCAGCCTCATTACATACGGTATACCATTCCAGATCCCTGTGGCTAGTCATCTGAGCGATTTCCTAACGCATAAAGGGGGCCACTGTACTTGCATGAATCAAGAGTCCTTACATCGCTGCCCCCCTTTTGGTAAATGCTGCCTTTGTTTCAGGGTGACGTATCTGAATACACTGGGCCCGTAAACAAATGCCACGCAACCGCCGCAAATCTATCCGCTCGCTGCGCACTAACCCGTGAGGATCAGATGATGCTGCGTGGCTGGACGCATACATTGGACGGGGCTGACAGCCGAGGGCCCATGACTCAACCTAAGTCTATAGCATAAGGGCGGCATAATCCAATTAAGGTAGGAACGAAAACAAAGCACTGTCAGGCCCTATATATGAGACAGAAACAGTCAACCGAGGTCAGGAAGGAAAGTGCATGTAAAAGAATCACAAACACTTCAAAACTGCTATGGAAGTGAAAGTACTGTCCTTTATTTTTATTTATTGATTTATTTTGTTGGGATTGTGCATGTGAATGAACACACATGGGTCTCATGTGAACACCGGATTGTATGGGCTAAATTCCATCCGTCGTCCCCCACTCGTACTCTCACGCACACACTCATTCATCCTATTGTACATGTTTTCAGTGGTTAGGGAATCAGGAGGAAAACTGCACAGGGAGAAGAACATGCAAACGCCATCCGGCCAGGGATTGAACCCATGACCTTCTAGCTGTGAAGCAAGAGCGCTAACCGTGGGCGGCACGGACGCATACAGGACACATGCCTAGTTTATTTCATATACTAATCATAACTCAGTGTAAAGACTGCATATAGGAAAGATTAGGGATTTTCTTGGTACTGATGGACACATGGCTGAAAAATGCATTACTTCTTGTAATCTCTACTAACCATCTTATTTCTGACCAACTACCATGGTATTAATGTGCTGTGAAGTAAAGTCTACAGTATAAAATTATTAATGTCAGTCGCTCAAGTGTGTGGTAGAGTGGCCAAAAGATGGAACCCTGGCATGAGTAACTTTAAAAAAATAAAAAAAATTACACATTTAGATGTGCGTAGGTTTCCTCCGGGCACTCCGGTTTCCCCTACCACTAAAAACATGCACAATAGGCCAGGATGAATGATGTGTGTGTGAATGAATGTATGGTGGTGGTCAGAGGGTCCGTTGGCGCAGACGTGTGTAGTCGCGAAAGCGCCTCTGACAGTCTCCCCCAGGGGAAAGTGGTGTGGAGTGAATGTACAATTGTCTCATGTAAAGCGCTTTGTGACTATATGTCTGTGAAAGGCGCTATATAAATAAAGATCTTCTTCTTCTTCTTCTTCTAGAAGTGTGCCGCAATAAAACCACTTCAATGAAAATACCATTTATCCAATTTTGTAAATCTTGCATTGACAAAGCAATCTCAACGCCAATAGGGATACGCTATGTTTCTGTTGGGCAGCGATTCATGTGTCTTTAGATAAATACACATCTTGAAGCAGCCAAGAATTTTTCAATTTATTTTCAGCTTGACATATTTGGTTCAACGTATGGGCAAAAGCATGCAAGTCAAGTGGAAGGAATGCATTGGAAAACCGAGGGGCTACATCATCCGCAATTTATCAAATCATTGTGTGAGGACAAAGTGGTGAGGGAATAGTGAATAAATGTATTGAGACTTGACACGACGGTAGCCTACCCAACATGCCCCCTGACTCTCTCTCGAGACAAGCTATAGCAATTATATACGGCGCGAGACGCAGACCAGAAGATCAGCTGCAAACGGCGAGGTTATATAAGTGTATGTCTGTGTGCATTCAGCGCAATACTCCACCATAGGGAATAGGAGGGGTAGTTGGAGCGGGACGGGTGGGGGGGACGGGGTTAGGAGGGGGAGGTGGGGGGCAGTTCACAGAAGGCAAGGAAGAATGGAGGCAGACTGAGCGAGGGTCACAAAAAAGAGAGGCCCACAGGGGTGCAGCTCAGACTGGGGAAGGTCACCTCTGCTTCCCCCCCTAAAGGAGCCCCATGAAGCGTACATGCATTACCAGCTAGCTCACAGTCCAGCAAGAAGATGTAGGCTAAGAGTCACACGGGGCTAACCAGCATTTAAACGCTGTTACATCATTTGTAGGCAAGTCGGCTAAATCCAGTTACTTCCTGCTGAATACATACAGTATTAAGAAGCATGCTTCTATTCTATGCTGTTGTGGGGGGGGAAAAAAGGATACTAAGTGTACCCAGGCTCCAGAAAATGCAGGTTTTAAAATAGACGGGCACACTGCTCAATGCATTTAGTTATAGCTGGATGGTGCGTTTGGCTAATAATCAACCCGGCAGAGAGAACATTGAGATTTAAACGGGTGGCTAATCATTAATGAATAATGGGTATCCAGTGCCAGGCTAGTTGATATGACTGTACATGTAGTGCAGTTTAGCCTGCTACTATAGACTTGCCCACAAGTTCCCTATGTGTTATGAGCTACCATAGTAACCACCACACCTACAGTAGTAGTGCAATGTATTCTTAGTAAATACAGTATGTACCAAGGACTTAAAAGCAATACAGTACTCCACAAAAGTGCAAAAGTTATCCAGCCTGTAGCATTTAGTAGCAACAAAAGTAGTTGTAGATTTGTTCATGGATGAGGTGGCACAGTGGCACAGCAGTTAGCGCTCTTTCCTTACAGCAAAAGGACTCCGGGTTTTTGTGTTTCATGTTCACCTCCCTGTGTCTACATGTGTCTTCCTCCAGGTGCTCCGGCTTCCCCCACCCACTAAAAACATGTACAACTAGACAGGATGGATGATTGTGAATGTGAATGTGGGACAAGGGATGGAGATTTAAAAGCTATTTGTGAAATGTGTGCATTATTGAAAAAGGTTCAACCTTTGTTTTAATAGTAGCCTATATTTCTGTGGGGAATTGCTTTGTTCTGGTCTGTTTTGACCTCTTGTTACTGCTCCACACCATGGACATCTAGTTGTGATATAGTGATATACAGCAAACAAAAAACATACGCACAATATATATGCACAATAAGAGTACTTTTAACCCTGTGTAACATTATTGCAACACATATTTACACTTCCAAATGGCACAAACCTATCAAATTAATGCTTGGGAATGGGACGTCTGCTCACAACACCCAACCAAATAAGCCACATTGCTCTTAGACTGTCACTTGCTATCAGAGCAGCACAGGACGCAAACTGTGAAATGAATGTGACTGAGCATCAAGACCCTGAAAAGGCTTTGAGCTATGAGTGGTTATAGTGAATGATTTAATTATTGCACTACAGCCACAGCACTACAGCGACAGGGACATTTGCACATAGGCAGCTGCTAGTGCAATCACGCCTGTGTTACAGTAATATGCAGTAATCATTTGGACTCATCTCGCCTCGCACTGTCCTTTGTTTCACATGGATGCTATAAAAAAAAAACAGCAGCTTTTGTCACTTGTGGGGCTCCCTTTCAGTAAATGTTTTTTTGATTCCTTTTTCGTAAGCCACATTCCTGCTGAAGCAACTCCTTAACTAATGTTGTCTTTGACTGCCGGCCAGGACTACACTTAATGCCCCACTGCATTAAATGTGCACCTTATAACGCCAGTGTGAAACTCAGTCCGCTTTCTTTCCTGTACCTGCCCATCTCTGTTAGACAACAAATGAATAACGACGAACAACCTGAGCTGTACATGGAATTTCCCACGTTGCAGCTAGGGGTGCATGCAGTGGCTGGACAGACACCATTGTCAGTCAACGGCATGCATTGTACCATGGAGAGGCTGATATAAATGACTGAGTAATTACACTATGCCTATTGTGATCTGCGCAAGGAGCCACAATGCAAGGCACAGTGCACATCTCCATAACAGCCCATGCATGCTATTCCTCTCACATGTGCGACCAAACAAACAAAAAACAAAAAAAAATGCCACCATAACTAGATCATAAAGTTTCTCGCCCATTGCACTCACGTTTGTAGCGCAATTATGGCAACGCCGGGGCGCACGCGGCGTCTCTATTACCTGGACATCATGAGTCTATTGTATCTGCTGATAGCTATCGATCCGTTTATCCTCCCCTGTCGCTATATCGGCGTGCACGTGAGCATGCGTGATACTGGACTGGCCCAGGGTGCGCGCCACGGTGCAAGCAGGCATAAATCCAAGTTCGGGGCCTGGACCGGGCACAGGCACATTAGCACCCCCACCCCCCCAAAAAAAACAAAAAAGGGCACGGTTAGCGACTCCTATTATTGCTGCATAATTGACAGTGATCGCCAAGCAGCGGGGACGTCAACAATCGCGGCGTAACGGCTGTGATCAGATGGCACGGCTCCCCCACCCCCCCCCCCCCCCCCGTGCGCCCGTGTGCCTCGCCGCCGCGTAATGTGCATGTGTGTGTGCGTCCGTGCGCGCGTCTATCTCCTTGATCTGATCTGTCAAACCAGGCTACGTAGAAAAGCTAGCAGCGCGCGGCCAAAGGAAAAGAAGGAAAAAAAAAAAAAACTACAGTGCATGCATCCGGGACAGCCGATGCCCACCACTCACCTTCGCGTCGCGGTCCGGTCCCGGGTCTGGCCGTGTTTTTTCGGCGGAGATACGGAGGCGGAAAGCGGGAGAAAGTTACAGCACGTCTCTCCCTCTCCCCTCCTCTCCTCGCCCTGTGCACAAGTGTAGCTGGGGCTATACGTCCAAACCGAGCACTAAAGCGAGCTCGTCCCGATTTCCCCCCCGCCTATGCCGCCGCCGAGGAAGCCGCCGCGTCTCGCACCGTGAAAAAATAATCTCCAAAGCAGCCACTGTCAGCCCCAGAAGCCTGTTATAAAGCAATAGTTTGTCCCCCCTTTTCTCTGTCTTCTGTAGCATTTGGATGTGTGCTGCAACGAATGGGGGGGGGGGGGGACGAGGCAGTAAAAAAAAAAAAAAAAAAAAAAAAAAAAGAAATACTACACGCTCGCTCCTCCCTCCGCATATGTACAGTACAGTAAGGGCTGAGGGAAGCTCGTATTAAAAACTATACCGCTCTCTACAGGACCACCACTGTAAAGCACGCCCGGGTTTTGGCAGTGTGCGCTCCCTTTGCTCGGACACATGTTGGCCGGGGATCCTCTTCACGGCTTTGCTTATTTATTGACTCCATTACCGCTCGGAAACGCGCTCACGCCTCCCCTCCCTTTGTCACTGACATTGGAGCGGGGAGCCTCGCGCGTGTATTTGCGTGTGTATGTGTTTGCTTTATTTTGAGAGCGCAATGGAAGAGCCCTACAGTAGCCTAATAGTAGTAGTAGTAGTAGTAGTAGTAGTAGCCTGGTTGTCGTTCGTGTGGTTTGGTGTAGGGTTGGTGCCAAAGCCTGGAGTACATTCATGGCTGGTCCAAATATGGGAGGGAGAAGCAGGGCAGTGTGGGTATTTATTTATTTTCCTAATGAATGGGCATGATGCAAAAGGGGGGCATCAAGAGGACATTGTTGCATCACGTAGCCCTTTACAAATAAATACTTTTCTGTTGCGGCTGAATTAGCATTTGAGAATGATATTACTGAGGCACAGCGGTGTGAGTGAGATGTTTGTAGAATAAGATCTTTTGCAGTCGGCATAAGGCATTGTAGCCAGGCTCTATGCATGTATGTGTGGAGTTATATGTATATATAATGTATGATAAATCTTTTTCTTACTTTAATTACCGTTATTTTATTTTCTCTTTTAATACTATGGATCAGGATTCTGTGTCCTTAAAGGCCCTATACCTGATTTTTTTTGTTTTAATTGTAAACAATGAAAGGGGAAGCCACTAAATAAAAATATTCGTTGTGGTCCGAACTCATTCATAACTTTCCTGATATATTTGTAGCATCCAAATTCTTTACAGGGACAGGTTTATAGGCACATTTCACAACTTTCCGGGTCACTTTTCCAGGTCACTTTCACAAATATGCAAGAAAAATAGCCTGAAAGTACACACAATTGATATGTTTTATAATCTCCTCCAAGTCCGTGGTAGTCATTGTACATGAGACACCACTATTTTACTATTTAATCGTTTCATTTTCTCACATTTTCTGCTTATTTTCACACCCAGTGTTTCTAAGAGCTGTATGTAACAAGTAAATTGAGATCAATAATTTGACGCGCGTTTGAGTATTGTAAACTCAAATGTTTGAGTTTACAATACACTAAAGCAGTGGTTCTCAACCTGGGGGTCAGGACCCCCATGGGGGTCGCGAGACAACTTTGGGGGGTCGCCAGATCATTTAGATAAAATATACATATTTTCATTACCAAATAATCTAGTGTTTTATTGTAGCATGTGTTTACTCTTGTACCAGAGTGCCATTATGTGTTCGTTCGTAGTTTAATGAATTTTATTTCAGCTATTTGTTTTTTTTCTTAGTTTTTTAAGAATTGTGTAGGCTAGTGTTCCTATTTCTCACGGTGTGACCCGGGCGGGGGGTCACGAACCCCTTTACCTGTTTTAATGGGGGTCGCGGCTCCAAAAGGTTGAGAACCACTGCACTAAAGGAGGACCCCAAAAAAAAGTCATTCCATTTCTATGAGTAAAATCAGATAGAGCTCCTTTAATAAAGCTTGACTGAATGAATGAAGCCAATCCCACAATTTTGAACCTTAGGGAGGGTATATTAGCAATAAAGGTTTGGCACTGTTATCTTACATAAAAATAACAAAAGTTAAACCACCAGCTACTATTTATTTATTTTATTTTTTTTAAAAGCTTTTAACCTAGATACTACACCAAGTCTTTAAAGTCGCATCCTCTTCCTCCCATAGACCACTGTAGTCCGACATTAATGGCCTGCTTTCAAACCCTGAACGAGCTAAACCCAGAAATAATAGTGTCTTTGTCAAGGTCACTGATGTTTAAGTCCGGAATACAAACCTCTGGAGCTTTGTAATTTTACGTTACAGAGCTCATCATATCATTTGACAAACAATCATTAGTTTGTAATCATTAGTTAGAGCATTAGACGTCATTTTCACACATGGATCAGCCGCCACAGAGTCCAGATCTTAACCCATGGAGAATTTGCACAGTGATCACTCTCACCCATCATCCATACAAGATCTTTGGGACACTGGATGTTTTAACATGTCTGTCACCTTTTTTTTTTTGTCAGTGTATGTTAAGTTTAGTTTATTGGTTAGTGTATTTATTGGTGTCCTACTTTGAAACAGATCATTTTGAAAAGTTTATAACTGCCTCCTGAGGGTCAAACTATACCTAACAATAAGTCAAGGTTAGTTGAGACAGAGCTAACCCAAACTTTCACAGGTTCCAGGCAGCTGTCTTTCAACACTGCACTGTTAAATATGCAATAAAAGAAAACAAATTGTACAGTAATCAAAATCAGACATGAAATATCATCTAAACTTTCCCAAACTCTAACACAATGAATTAGTATCTTTCATCCTGCAATTGCCTCAGAAAAATGATAAAAGCCACTTCTTTTTTGAACAGCAGCGGAAGCCGGAGTCCTAGTGTTTTCCAAAATTACCATAATTGCCTCCAACAGGCGACACACTGACAATAATGGATGCTGAATCTTGATGTCAACGCAGCCGACGAATCTCCGCATATAAAACGATGATTTATTTTTATTCATAGCATTGCTTTCTTTTCACAAACCGAATCCTAAATTGGAGAATCGCGAGTGGAGGAGATACATTTGCGTCAGGTGTGGCTGGCGGGATTTCAAAGGTATTTCGAGGCGATTTGTGCGATGACAAACAACTAGGGGAGCGCGAAAGAGAATTTTTCCCTGTCTTATTTGGCGAGCAAATATGCAGAAAGGGGGGGATCACCAACTGTGTGAGTGGCACTTCCCGAGTCAGGCGCAGCATGTGTGACATTTACTGTTGGATAGTTTTCAGTGGTGGCGGAGCGGCAGAGAGGCTGTGGGCGAAGCTAAGGACTTTACTGTAAATGCAACTGTCACTTAGATAAAAGGGTAGCGCCAGTACGCCCAGAACGCATGTGTTTAAGGAATACAAATCTATTTGGGTGAAAACTGCACTGTTTTTGGCTCAATCTGTTGTTCAGATTCTTATAAACATGGCGGGAAATTAACTGTCACTCTACAGCTAAAGCTCTAAAGCTCTACAGGCATTGATCTGTGCCAGGACCAACTGACTGAAGCTTCATCCATCAGGCTGTCAGGAAGCTGAACTCTCCCCTTCCCTTCCTCTGCTGCCCCTAAATATATATACACATGTACATATGTTTTTGATATAACTTTACAAACCAAAAATCTAATCTGATTTTTGCTGTTATCCAGTATTTGGGATGTTTGTTAGTATAGTTAGCACATAACAGATTAGCCTCTGTCATGCCTTGTATTTTTTTTTTTTTTTTTTTGAAAGTCTAAGGGGATTTTGAATGTGATTTTTACTTCCTGAATCTGAGCAGGGTGGGTGGGACTGCTGCTTTTGCACACAGTCACAAAAGCAAGATGGTTGAAGAGTTCTGTTCAAGGACAAGGACACAAAAGCAGTAAGCAAGACTGTTATTAGGATTCAAACCCCTAACCTTTGTGCTCCTGCAGGTTTTCTTTTGATGCCACTCCAACATGCTACTGACCCTGGATCTGTCCTTGCATATTGCCTTTGTTTTATAAAGCTTGTGTTTGATTTGGAGAGCTTTGGTTGAGTCTGGGGTGTAGCAATTACCGAGTGTTACCGATTTGCAGACCCCCTGCAGCTCCACAGATAACTGAATGCATTACTGCATTACACATCACTGAATGTTATTGTACGGTGCATTGAGACAGGAGGTGGGAGAGATTACCTTTCACAGCAAGACTCCAGTTCAAACGCATTAAGAGAAAGTTTGATCAACGAATGTAGGAATTGCAACATCACTTCAATGATCTCCCGAGAAGAATGAGTGCACCAAGACGAGACCTTAGACTAATGGTGCCATAAGAAGACAATAACACCTTCTCTGAAGATGTCTAATTGTTTTGAGCACAGTAAATGTAGTAATTAACATACCGGCTTCTGAATTCTTTTTTGTTGGAGACAGTGGCTCAGTGGTTGGAGCATTCGCCCACATTTAAAGGTCAACAGTTTTTTTGTTAACTTCTTTTGTTTTTTTAGATTGTTTGTGGCAAAGGCATGATGTTGTATTTTAGTTCCATTGCAACATCTTGTGAAAAGTAATGAAAAACAGTGAGAGACATTTACATAAATCAGAAACGGCATCTCATATCAGATCTCTTTATTTCGACATCAATACGCAAATGACTGCAAATTGATGATTTTCTGTTCCCCCAAAACTTAATGAACATACAGCAAATCCAATTTAATTTGAACTTCTACTGTAATCTCATAACATACTTCTTCAATCTGCTCTCTCGTGAAAATTAAAAAAGATGCTAGCCATGCTCTCAAGCTGCACGTCCAACTGGCCTGAATGTGAATACGTCATGAGTGTGGGCGTCTATAGGAGCCTGATGGAGGGAGATTTGATTAATGGCCTGTTTGGACTGAGGAGAAATATGAACGAGTGGTCAGGATGGACAGATGGATAATGGCCGCTGAGATTACCGGACGTCCATAGATTTCTTCCTCACCACAGACCGGCACATCCTCAGCATCTGTGACACGATCCTATACTTTATTATTCAGACTTAGCACCGCTCGCTATTGTATCATAAAGGCGGGAAAAGTGCACTTTGTTTTGGTGTACAGTCCTTAGCACTTAAGCTCTGATATTTAAATTGTATCGATAGATTGAAAGAAATGTTTTGGGAGACTCTTTTAATGCTGAAATGAGTAGCACAAGTTTGGAGAAGCTATCTTGATCTTAAAAACACAGTGGAGTGCCGCTTCATCATATCAGCAGGTCGTGGGATGTCCAGACCTCTCGTAATCTCCTTCTTACGTTAGCTCTGGAGGAGGAGACAGACTGAACTGGTCCTGGTTTTGTCCTCATATAGTCTTGCCTTTGCCCTTGTCATTTGGTGCTTTAGCACTGGTTTAGTCTGCTCCTTATCAGATAAAAGGAGGGAGAAATGCGCTCTACTTTGGTGCATGTAATTGTTAAGTACAGTGCCATCAAATCCTTGTCCGCCATGTTGCTTCCAATTCAATTCAGGCAGTTAATAGACCGAGCGGCGCCTCTTTCCCTCAGCTAAGTGCCAGAACAATGATCTTTATTTTGAGTTGGTGTTTGCAAACTGTAGAGGCAAATGTTAGTGCACCCTGCTATCCACATGTATACACGATCAGCACATTTTCCTTATTTGGTGTTAATGCCTAAAATAAATGTTTGTGGCCCATACCAAGCGCAGTGTTAATGCCGACGATAATCTTGCGTAAAAGTGGCACACAAAAAAAAGAACTGTTGGAGTAATTGTATTGTAAAATATAAGGCCGGATCCTGTCCCATCTCGGAAGTTATGCAGGGTCGGGCCTGGATAGGAAACCACCAGGGAATACCAGGAAGCCGCTGTGAGAGAGTGGTCGGTGGTGGTCGGAGGGTCCATTTGCACGGATGTGTGCAGCCGCGCTTCTGTTAGTCTACTCCAGGGGGAAACTGTGGCTACATTCTTTGACTACATCAGTCTGGACCTTTTTTCCTCCATCCCTTTGTGTCCTTTCACTTTTCTTATGTATTTTATTTATTTATTTGTATCCGTTTTATTCCTATTCATTGTTTTGGAGTTGTTTTATGTACTCATTTAGAGAGGCAAAGCTAATTTGTATTACATTTGTTTATTGTTTTAATATGCAGCGCTTTGGAAACCTTTTTGTTGTTTAAATGCGCTATAGTGGATTGGATTTGAAAGATTCTTGTAAATGAAGTTGCTTGTGTTCATCATACTGTAAATCTGACTCATCAGCTCCTGTTTTTGTTGTGAGAGCCATAGAATATTTGTTTGAGGGGGGAAAAACTCAATTTAACTCCGTGGTTGTCAACTGGTGGGTCGGGTCCCAAAAGTGGGACACGGGAGCCAATTTACACCGCCACAAGTCTTTCTAAACTTTGTTGTTTTGAGCATGATTTCAGCACATTTCATGAATATTGCAAAATGAAATCATGTTTCGTTGGCAGAAGATGAAATTTTCCCAAATGTGTTGGCTGTTCTAGTCATTTTGGCAACCACTGAAAGCCAAGAACCATTTCTGACTCAACAAAACAAGACAAACGCAAAACAAAACGTATTCCTATTTTTTTTTTTTACTAATGTACGTTTCTCTCTTCCCTTAAGTGAAATATGCCCCGTCCTCGGATTACCCACAGACGGCTTGTTACGGTCTCGTCCCGCTGTACATTGTCCCTCTGCTGCGATACATTAAAATCAGTCCGGGGCAGTGGAGCAGAGCGGTGAGCACGAGTTCAGCCGTTCAACAATCCGTGCCGTTCACCCCAAGTGTTGTCTAACAGGCTCCAACTCACGCTGCTGCACAGAGAGCGGTGTGCTAATGTGGAAGAGGATTACTGACGGCCTGAAGATTACGGGCGGGGTAAAATATGGTAAAACTTGATCTTGTGCATTTGGGGAAAGTGTACAAAATGAAGTAAACCTCAGAACAGAATCATGGACACGAAGACTGCACCTATAGTTTCTTAAACATAAAACGGGTACATTTGAGACCGTATTTCATTAATCAAAGGACCCTAATTTGACCCTTTCATTCATGTGTTTGACTAATACTGCATATTCAGTCTGTCCTTTTTTCCCATGTTAATGTGATAACGCTGTCCTTCAATAATACCTTACTAGTTAGCAGCTATTGTGTATACTAATCTTTCGACTGCTTCACATAAATGATCAACCCAGCCACAATTGATAGCTGATGGCTCCATTTGTAAAACTTACAAAGTGCTCTTTAAGCAGAATCCTCTATCTGGAAGTGCCACAGCAAATCACAGGGAGTGAGCGATTTGCATATAGATTTGGCACAGGATTTACAACTGATGCTTTCACTTGTAAGCTAGTGTTAGGCTTTTGATTAACTAAATAAACAGTGCCTATTTAACAATGAGATTTAGCCATTGCCACACACATAAAAAAAAATCTATCTAGACTGAGGATATTGAACTATATTTATGGGGTGACTATATTTATTTTGGGTGCATGGCAATAGCCATAATATTGACAACAATATTCAGGACGCACATTTTTACCCCCAAACATAACCATCCATCACCGGTAGCCATATCTGAATCAAAACAGAAAAAAAACAACTACCAAGTGACTTTCAGACAAACATGATAACATGATGACATCATCTTTGGTCAGACCAGACAGGTACGCATCAACTCGTCTAAGCTCAGGTAAGAACATTTCTCAGTATGGGAAAAACGGTGGCCTGTTCCTTTAAAGGTGCATCATGTAACTTTGATGCGGGAAAAAAAAAGTTGGTATTTGTTCGTATTTGACCTTGTAGTGATGACCTTGTAGCAGCTGCATGAAATGGTCCTTTACTTTCGATAACGGTGGCCTGTACAACGCTCCAGGGTCAATTGTTTTGGAGATTTTCTGGCGAGTCAGCAGTGAAAACCTTCCAAACAATTGATCCTGGAGCGCGCTGGAGACCACTGTGCTGGAAAGTAAAGGCGCAATGCTGACCTCTCATACAGCCGCTGGGTCACTACAAGGTCAAGCACACAAATATTCACTTTTTTTTTTCTCTCAATAATGCTCCTTTAAAGGGGGCCTATTATGCAAAATCGACTTTTTCAAGCTTTACATCATGTTATTAAGTCATTCCCTCATTAAAAACATGCCTGAAGTGTTGCCTTAGCACATTCACGTATTTTCGAGTAATCTGTAAAAACTCCGATGGCAGCCATTTTAGGGATAAAACGCCTGATTCCTTCAGGAAACGCCTCCGACCTCCAGGATACGCCTCCGACCTTTCGTCACCAGCCGAGTAACCAACCACTGCTCCTCAGCAGAACCCCCTCCCCGCAGTGTCTAAGATGTAAACAGAGTCATCATGGAGGATTAGCTTCATGTGTTGTGAACCGGAGCCACAGCAGACTTTTACAAAGACACACATCAGTGTTTCTGTTACCGAAACACCCAGGATTAAAACCGGTGACAAGAACGCTTATTTCAGTGTCTGGTTCTGCGCTGGGCCTTGATGATGCACAGAGCCTCCGGAGAAAGCTAATGCTAAGCTAAACCTCGAGTCATCACGTGAAAACGAGAGATATGCACACATAAAGTCAATAAAACCACCACACACATAAAGAACCGTTTAACAATGATCACACATGGAGCCAGGCTTGTTGATTTGGAAGTTTATTGCTCACATTTCATCTACAATGGGTCATAGCCGAGTGGCTTTCTCCCGGAGCTAACAAGCTAGCCGCGACAAGCTAACGGGAAAATTCACTGAATACAAGCAGCATATTATGCATTGAAAACGTCACTAAACAGGCAACTGCTTGAAGCAGCCTTTATGATGATCACACACGGAGCCTGGCTTGTTGATTTCGTAGTTTATTGCTCACATTTCATCTACAGTGAGTCGTAGCCGAGTGGTTTTCTCCCGGAGCTAAGGCACTATTAGCCACGACAAGCTAACAACCTTCACCTTCACAACATTCATTGAAAACAGGCAGCATATTATGCACAAATAACGTCAATAAAGCAGGCAACTACTTGAAGCAGCCTTTACGATGATCACACAATGAGCCTGGCTTTACACATTTGTGGTTTATTGCAGACTTTTCATCAACAATGAGCTGTAGTCGATTATAACAAGCTAACGGGTAACCTCGAAAAACCACTGTCCACCTGCACAGATAATGTCCGTCTTTGAATCGTATGGGCTCCTGCTGATCCTGGTGTCGTCCATGGGGGTATAGTTAGAGATCCATAGGGCATGGCAGATGCAAAGAGATAGCCTCCAAACAGCAGTTATTTTTCAGGCAAGAGCCCCTTCCAAGCGTCCTGTGTGGAAGGTTTGTCTCCAAATAATATCCTGTGTGGCCATTGTTCACAAAGTGATAAACAGTAGCTCCTTTCCAACAATAAAAATTAAAATGCACCGATCGTAGTTTCAATACAGTTGAGACAACGAGCGCAGTGTTGTTGTGATGCCACAGACAGCGTGTGGAGGGGGCGTGTCGGAAAGGGTCAGAGGTTCTTAAAGAGACAGGGGCCTATTTCAAGTCTTTCGCTACCGCCATTTTGAAAGAGCAATTTTATACAAGGCAGTTATTCTAATTTACTGCATTTACAGACCAACAGAAGGTTTCGTCATCATTGTAGTGTGCCATAGACTGGTGCTATGTGGCTGAAAAAAGCATAATACCCCCTCTTTAAGTACAACAGGCAGGTTCTTGACTTCAACAGTGCACTATCAACTCTTCAGTAGTGTGGTTGTGTGGTTGTGTGGTTCTTCCCTAAATTGGTCCTTCCGTAACGTGTAGCATAGAAATTGGATTCAAATTTACTGAAAACATCTGGCTGGGGGTTCTGACGCATGAAACAATGCCGTCCACTTCGACGGCACGCAAACCAGGGTTAGCTAGCGCCACACAAAGCTAAACAAATTTGTCCCGTGCCTAAATCCTACTACCCCAGTAATCAAATTTAAACGGGCAGAGGGAAATTAGCGTTGTAAACTTGACCAAAAGAGCAGAGTTGGAAACATGTTAGCACGCAAATGATGAAACCAGAATATCCCATACATAGTTCGGCATGAATCTCTTTGACCAAGTGCAAACAAGTGAGAGTTAATCTAACAAATGGCTGTCAGTGGCTGATACCGGAGAGGCAGTGCGCTGAATAATGGATCAGTCCATCTGTGGCTTTAATGGCAGCACCGGCAAATGTAGTGCATGATGAACTTCTTTGGTAATTGGACTTAGCATTTGGTTCTCTGCTTCAAACCGACGCACTGTTTTAAAGGGTATGAATACCTGGCAGTGCAACATTGAGCTACATGGAAACTAGCTTTGACTTCAGAGGTGATGGGAATTCTTTTAAAGTCGAACAGGAGACAGACGGACTTTGCGAGAGGATGGGCTTGGGCAGTTAGGAGATTGAGTTTGTTTTTATGATGTTTGAGAATCTGATAACTTTTTAATCAGGACCTTAATATATTGATAGGGCGAAGTTACATGTTGAAGGATTTACTACACCTTCCTTTACATAACGAATGATCAAATCTGTAGTCTCTTTACATAGAAACACTGGTGGAAATCAAGTACACACTGAAATAAATGTGTGGGTAAGTCAACATAGGAACAGTATTAGAAACAGTATGTAGCGGTTAGTACTAGGAGGAGTAGAACACAAGCACTTCATAAACACTTCATAAAACAAGCTCGATTTACAATGATGGAAACTTCAGGATGATTATTATGACTATTAGTAGAAGTGGTAGTAGTCATATTAATAGTAATAATAGTACTTTATTGCAATCATTATCCACTCCTTGATCAGAATCAACAGCAAGTTTGTGGTCCCAGAGGCAAATTTGTCTTCATGGAACTGCTGCTGCAAACAACAATGAAGACTATACAGTGTCATACTGCAGTGGTTCTTAGGACTATAGACTATAAATTAATAATGGACAATAATGGACAGTTATAGTCCCCTTCTTCCGGAAGCCGTAGGGAAATGGTGGCAGGCTCAGGTAGTCCGTTTTTACATTTTTGGGGACCCTGTGCCTTAACCTCTTACCACCCGCTTAAACGAAATGCATTCTGTCCTTTTTTGGCTGTGTAACACCTCATTTGAAAGCTAAGACCCACAAAACTGACCTTTTTCCTCGCGTTGTTGCTGTGTTTTGTCACTAGTTTTATTTTTTTTCATTTTTTGTCACATTTTTGTTGAGTTTTTGTGACATTTTTGTTGAATTTTGGTCACTTTTTGGTTGAGCTTTTTGTCACTTTTTGTTGAATTTTTGTAATTTTTTTGTTGAGTTTTTGTCACATTTTTGTAGAATTTTTGTCACATTTTTGTTGAATTTTTGTCACATTTTTGCTGAATTTTTGTCACATCTTTGTTGAATTTTTGTCACTCTTTGGTTGAGTTTTTGTCACATTTTTGTTGAATTTTTGTCATACTTTGGTTGAGCTTTTGTCACATTTTTGTTGAATTTTTGTCACTCTTTGGTTGAGTTTTTGTCACATTTTTGGTGCTTTTTCCCCAACAATCTTTTTGATTAGGGTAAAGCCAAACTGGAGAAAATGGTGGTAGGTCAGGTGGGAGTTAAGAGGTTAAAGGAACAGGCCACTGTTTTTCCATACTGAGATACATTCTTACCAGAGCTTAGATGAGTTGATGCATACCTGTCTGGTCTTTAGAAGTTAGAAGCGACCAAGCTCTTCCACCTTTTCCCTATTTAAATACGGTTGCGCAGGAATATCTACAAGAATTCTTTAGGAGTGATGTGGAAGTGCTCCTAAGGTGTAATTGATTATTATCAATATAGCACCCCTTTTTACCCGCTTGTTGTAATGGACGTTTCATTAAAAATGTTTTCCCCTCATTAAGTCATTTATTAAACACATTCTCGTCATTCTTGCAACATCTATTTTTTTTTGTCTTTTCGCTATTTTCTCCCTGTACTGAATAATGGGTCTGGCTCCAAAAAACCCAGTCGAATTGCTAGCATGAACGAACTTCAGTTAGCCCGTGCTGAATGTTATGTTGGAAGCTACCCATGTCCATTTTTTTTTTCTCAAAAGAATCAGACCCACTGAAAAAGACACACAAAAGGGACAAATTCAAATCTATTGGCGGCAACTCAAGCGGTCCAGGTGTGAGATGAGTCATGTGTGATTCTGTGGGCCAGAGGTGTTGCAGAGACTGTGAGGACGTTGACAGATAAGGCAGATGAAGAAAACAGAGACTGTTGCTACATTATATCACAGTATATTTTGTTCATCATTGTGGTTTGGAATCCAGAAGTGGCTCTTTGATGTCAGGCGAACATAAAACACGGAAAGAGAGATTTAACAGGAGACGTAATTCAAAGTACGCACTAAACAGATTTTATAGTGGGAACATTTGTGAGCCTGGAAGTGTCAGGAAACTTTACAACCACTGTTTACCACGTGAGCTATACTGCTTTGTGCAATGTAATATTTATGACTTTATTTATGTTTTCAAAGGTGAAGGAGTCTAATGTCTAAATCAGTGCAGACTAGAGCCATATTATAATGTTCTTTCCCATTACATTTTATTGCTATAGAGCAGAGGATAAAGAAGAAAAATGTCTCCTAATCCCCAAATTGGTTTGTTTTGTTTTTGTACTTTGGACTGTGGTCATGTAAGAATGTATAAACAGGAAATAATAATTGCATGGATTTACTGCTCATGAAATATATAATACAATTAAAATATGTGTTTTAGTCTCATATAGCTCAAAATGCAATATAGTTAATTATGTAATTTATTCTGAATGGAATAAAATACCACAGGGTATTTTATGAGGTCTATGTCATTTAGGGCTGCACAATATGGGAAAATACTAACCGTCCTTGGATATTGCAATAACAACATTACTGTGATATTTTACTAAACTGTACAATACAGAACGTTCCCTTACATTCAAATGAAAATTGTCAGCAAATGTATACGTTTGTTATCTTAAGTTTGGAAGCAGCACATCTCACACCCTTTCGAGTGTCCCGGTCCCTCTCCTCAGTCTCTCCTCAGTGTTCCTTGCGTTTAAACATTTACATGCCTTATTTCACTACTCTTCATTCCTTTTATCTTTTAGTTCAGTGGGGATGAAAGCCTGAGAACTCGTCGTTCTCCTACAAAGCCCCAACACGACAACATAACCTTTATGTTGTCGTGTTGGTTATTTTACTTTCATTTGAGGTTGTGGTCCTTGAATTTGAAATTCAGCAAATTGCATAAAAAAGTTCACCACAACTAAAGCTGGTCACACTTTATTTTACACTACCTTGATACATTGCTCGCTACTTAATACCATATTACAATAATGATAATTTGGCAATATATTGTACAGTGTTCTTTAAAGGTGTTTACAGTTCAAATTTCCATCCTCTCTGATCTAAATGCATGACGTGAATAGTATCTTGAATTGCATATCTTATTGCAATAACAATAATACATGTCAGAAAAATTGCAATATCTTTCGGTGGCCAATTACTTATTAAAACGCAATGTTGGGCCCACTTGACAGTGAGTTCACCATTTGTGACCTTGTAATCCTGTTTCACAACACGAGTCAGGAAGTAAAGTCAGGAAGTATCTCTAAAGCATGCCTTCTTAATACTCATCTGTCATTGTACTACATGCATTAAGCAATATCCCCAAAGCTGCCCTGACGTATGGCTTTTTATTTGGTATGGCAGTCACAGAGAAGCATTTTTCATCATTGCAATTGGATACTCCCGTCACCCTGATGTCCCACAAATCTCATTATCAGCACAGTGTTGGCAGAGGCAAGGAAATCCCCATCCACGTAGGAAAATCTAACCGTAAATGATGTACAGAGGAGCAATAGTCGGTATAAAGAAGCCAAAATTATACTGAAGAAAGATCATTGCTTCAGAATACAATTTCATTTATTTATTACAACAATGACTCAAGGCAAGCAGATGTAAAGATTGTCAAGTTTCGCTCTTGTGACGTAGAAACTTGTATAGTATAATCAATACATTACTGGCACATAGAGTTTTTTTTTTTAGAAATGCAAGTAAAAAACAGCATTGCAAAGAGATTTTTTCACCTTTAGTACTAGAGAGCTAATCGCAATGTAAATGATTAGCACTGAGATGTAGGCGAACAGTGACAGGACGTGAAGCCATTTTTAGCAATAATTAACCAGTCGGACCTGAAGAGGCGTTTACCTCTAATGAGTTTTATCGGTTTATGCAGTCCAGATAACTTTGTGCAGCCCGCTCTTCACAGCGTGTTGATATGTCACTGCAATTAGGGATAAATGTCAAGTCGGATTAAGCATGCTAGCATGCTGCAAGCCCCCCATGTTACAGAGAGCCATTATTGTCATTATCATTTCATTATTTTGCCTAATTACCACGTTTTTTGGCTCCTTGGAGACTTGTCAGCATATGAAGGCGTCACTGGGAAGAATACATAAAAGGCGATGTTGACACGTTGTTGGGGTGTGATTAGTGCCATATGGGAGCTGCTCAAGCATAGATTTGTTCTGAATTTTGTGTGTATGAAATCGCTTATGATGTTCTTTAGTAACTTCTTCAATAACTCCTGCTCAATAAATGTTGTTAAATTTCCTTTTACTGGATAATTAAATGCTTGTAAAGCTTTGAAGAAGAAATACACAGTTCCTTCTGTTTTAAAGGTGAAATGCAATGTGATAATTGATATTTAGTAGTAATAAGCATTAATAATATGCTTGTAAAGTATTAACACTGCTTAATATACTCTTATCTGTAAACATAGTAATAGGCCATTAATAATACACTTATTTTACTAATGCTAATTAATACTTAATGAGAACACCTTAATCTAAAGCGATACCATATTTTTTTTGCATAAATGATATGGTGAAACCATAGTTATTTTCATCTTATACACTTAAATTTACATAAATCTTAATCATAGTACAACTTAATGCGTACTTTGACTGTCCTATTACTCATGCGTAAGGTCAGCTGAGGTAGCGGTACAACCAAATCTGTATTTACATTTGTGGTCTTGATTTTATATACATTTGTTTTGATGAGGTTTATATTCCATCTTTTCACACATTTAATATAAACTTCTATGGAAAAATGTATGCAGTTGCTTTTCTTCTACAGATGTTTCCAACTGCTCTGTGGCATCTACTACTTGTTTTATGATTGTGGAAAAGCAATATTTATTCAAGGTTCACAAACTGCCTAGTTATTGTACATGTGTATATTTAAAAGGATGACTGTGGTTGGACCACAGGATTCAGTGATCTGTCAGATGAAGCTTTCAGAGTCTGACTTGTCCAAATACACAGAGGAGTGCAAACATTTACTCATCTGAGTTGGTGTGATACTGACAAAGCAGTGGGGAAGGAACTAGATAGTTTTACTCAAATTGTCATTGAAGAAATGCACTTTCTGAGTAGACAGTAATGAATGGGCAACCACACAATTATGTTACAGCCACATGAGAACAATTACACAAATATTTGTCTCAATACCATCCATCCATCCATCCATTTTCTTCCGCTTTATCCGGGGCCGGGTCGCGGGGGCAGCAGTCTCAGCCGAGATGCCCAAACTTCCCGATCCACGCACACCTCCTTCAGCTGTTCTGGGGGAACCCCGAGGCGACACCAGGCCAGCTCGGAGACATAGTCACACCAGCGTGCCTTGGGCCTTCCGGACATGCCTGGAACACCTCCCGAGGGAGGCGACCAGGAGGCATCCGAAAAACAGATGCCCTAGCCACCTCAGCTGGCTCCTTCGAAGTGAAGGAGCAGCGACTCTACTCCAAGCTCCTCCCGGGTAACTGAGCTCCTTACCCGATCTCGAAGGGTGCGCCCAGCCACCCTGCGAAGGAAACTCATTTCGGCCGCTTGTATTCACGATCTTGTCAATACTGACAATACTGTGTAAATATGTGCTTTATTTTACACCTTGTAAGGTTAGTTCTACATAACCCAAACAGAGGGCCCACCCTTTGCTCCAAAAACCAAAAACAGCAGAGCAAAATTGGAAGGAAGTTCTCTTCTACAACATAAAATTCCTGAACGACTGAGAACACAAAGACAATAGTAACAAATAAGCAAAAGTAGTTGCAGTAACTCTGGCCAAAAATGTAGGAGCAAGGGCTCAAATTTATATTCCAAGAAATGTGCAATTTTAAATTGAGGTTAATAAATCTTAGTTTTGGCTCATTCTCACATTTGTCTAAAAAACACGGATTGGCAACAGTTTCAGCCGCAGTGGAGCAGCAGCAATTCAATTCGAGTTTGGGTGTTGTATGCTATGCTACATGTTATAAGCATGAAGAAACCATGCCTTTTTATTTTCTATTCATTTCCTATTGTACGTGTTTTTGGTGGTAGGGGAAAACAGAGCCCGAGGAAACACAGGATGAACACGTCAACTCCACATAGAAAAGCCCCTTTGCTGTGAGACAGACAACAACTTATTTTGTATAATTAAAAAAAATATTCATCTTACCATGGTAATGTCCTTTGTTGAAAGTCACCCCTAACACATTTATTCTTCTTGTATGTTGTGTAGATTGATCTTCCCCTATAACAAAATAAATACCATTTCTATCCACACATTGAGACCTGCCTTATAGTTAAGCTCTATGGGCCTCCGGTGGATGCACAGATTCATGCAGTGCCTCTGTTGTGTGTTATTTACATGCAGCGTCACAGTGTTTTCTGCATGTGTTTCAGGGTGATAATAGTATTGATGATCTCACTTCAACAAACACTTGAGGAACAGGGGGATTTCACGATGGGATAAGGAAGATAGATTGAGCGAGACAAGAGGCAGATGTAAAACCAAGAGCAAAGAATTTGAGAAGAAATGCAAGGCAGATCAAGAAAACAAACATTACAAAGACAAAGTTATGGCCTTATAAGAGAATTCAGTGTACTTTTTTGAGGACCTTGGTTGTTAGTTCAAAGGCAATGCAATATTCAATTTCATGTCTCCACATATTTTCCATAATACTCTCTATTCCTTACATAAACCAAGCTATATGACATTTGATCTGCATGTGTACGTATGGATAACATCGGATCTTTGTTGAGAACAAACAGTTCTAATCCAGTCTGGTTTCATTTCCCAAACAATGCAGTCCTCTAATGCCTCCCATAGCTTAATGTAAAATGAGCTGTTTGGGGTATGGAATAGTACCACATACAATTTAACATAAGAAGAAAACAGTCCTTGGGGGAAGTACTTTGAGGTAGGTACATTCTCATTGTGAAGCTACAGCAAACATGCCACATCTGACTCAAGCTTTTTCATATTGTTGTGGTAGGATTTTGTGTCAGAGTTGGTGAATTTGTTTTCCTCCACAGCCCGGTTGTAGTGTGCCACAAGGGTCCATACTTGGGCCACTGTTTTGTATGCTGATGATCTATGTTAATATGATGATGTGCCACGCCTTGTTGAACCCATTGTTTCAAAGTGGAAATGTATTAAGACTTAAACAAACTAGCAGGCGTATTCCATTAGAGGCAACTAGCAAAGAAAAAGTTGTCAATTTCAAGGCACTATTTGAAATATTGATCCATGATTTGTCCTGCGTATGTCGGCACCAGCCAGCCCTCACTCGCACGTCTCCTCCTACAGCTAAAAACGCTGCCGCAGTCCTTTAACACGTTCTCAAAGGCATCACAACATGTCACCAATTCTGTCATCCCTTCGCTGGCTCCCTGTCTTGTACTGTGTTGTCTTTAAACTTGTTTTGTTTGCTTTTCATTTTTAATGTCTGTCAGATCTGCTGGCATAACACTCTCCATCGCGCTCTCTCTTTTAACTAGTTTGAGATCTTGACTTTAACTGTTGTGTGTGTCACTGTGTAGTCCTGTGCCTTTTTCTGTTTCATATGTTTTCTAAATGAGTGTCTTTCTTTGGTTAACTTGGTTTCTTTTACCAGCGCTTTACAGACTAAGTGCTCTCAAAGTATTCCGTAGAAGTGCAGAACATACCGTACTCAATGAGGTGTGAAAAGCTTGTTGACGCTGAACTACCAAAGCTAAATATACGCAATGAAATTATGCCTCGGCACATTCATAATCATAACATCTGAGATTCATAACACCGTGATGCAACTCACCTGTACCACTTCAACGCATGAAAACCACTTTGCAAAAATTTGTTTCGCATTTGCGCCGAGCTATGCTTACTAATGGCTAACATAACACCACCCGGCTCATCCATCAAATTTCAGAATGGCACGGGGCATGTAAGAATCCCTGTGACATGCCTTTAAATCCGCAAAGTAAATATCTCAGGTTAATCAAAGGGTGCAAAACTCTTTCACGACAACAACTGATTCTATATTCTACTTGCATTATGTATTATAAATTAACTGTTGCATTATTCTGATATAGTGAATGGAATTACACTTGAATGCTTGAATCCTGTCGGCGGCCACATTTTCCAAGAAATGTGTCGAAAGGGCTTCAAGAATTTCGATTTTTTTTACTTTTATTTTTATTTTTTTACTTTGTAATAATAATCAAACAATGAATGCCGTTGCCACCCGATCCGTAGTAAACATGCTTGTGATATTGCTGTAAATTACCCCACATCGCATAATTGACACATTGCACATCACACTGCATTAACGTCGCTCCTGTCTCCCGCTCTGCATATCAACAACTAACATTGTCTCTCTCTCCACCTGTCGAGAATGCACAATGAGCATGCATACAACTGATCTCCAGATAAGAAGGGGGCGCCTCACCTCGATGCCATTGAAGTTTGACAATAGAGATGCTTTTATGCTTTTCCTTTTGAGCATAATATACAAACCCCACGACCGCAGTAGGCTATGGGAAAATCAGAGAGAGCCAGCTGCATGAGGGCAAAAATGAAAGAAAAGAAGAAACAAAACTATGGCCTTTAATGCCCCGGGATTCACATGCCCATCACCACTGTAATAGCAATCTCCACAGGCACCTCGACCAGCAATATACAGCAGGACATACACCAATAGAAGAACAAATAGTAACCATAGCAACACATCAAACAACTGCATCCTCTGGCGTGTCCACGAAACAATGCAGGATCCCAACTAAGACCAGGATTAAAATTGATCCACGGCTTGTGTTGAAAGTTTGCTTCTCTGTGGGAGCTTGCCAACGTACCTGGGACAGCTTTATCGGTGGTTGTAGTAGTAATTGTAAAAGGGTGAATCAGCTGTGCACTGGAGCCGAGAATGTGAAGTGAGCGTTTGGTAAATCGAAAGAGTCAGAGTTGTTTAGGTATAGTTCAATAGGCTCAGTAAACTGGTGATGAGATACAAGGCGAGGTGTCGAAAAGAAGTCCAGCCAGGTACAGTCAGTGAGAGGCTCTGCTGCCAGCCCCAAGCCGGGATAAAAGTATATGTTGGGAAAAGGGTTCCTCTATGCTAAATTAATACACAAAGAACGAAACAAACGAAAAAATAAGCGTCTGACGTTTTTTTGTGTGGACTGGTCAAGCAGTGTATTACATACAGTGAGAACCAGATGTTGACATACACTTCATAAAAAGACACATTTACATGTTTTTCTCACTGTCAGACATGAAACCAGAATTCACTTCTCTTTTTTTGGACAATTGCAATCTTATTATTCTTAAAATTATTTCCATTTGTCAAATGCCAGAATAATGAGATAGAATTTTGTACTCAACCTTTTATTACTTTTTACAAAACCAAAAGTTCAATATTTAATTGTATTAATATTTGGTAGCATTGCCTTTAAACTGTATATTTTGGCTCAAAAGTTTTGGATATCCTTCCACAAGCTTCACACAATACTTGGCAGGAATTTTGGTCCATTCCTCCAAACAGAACTGGTGTAACTGAGACGCTTTTGCAGGCCACCTACAATAGGTGCACATGCCTTTTCAGCTTTAAAAAAAAAATAAAAAATAATAATGTGTGGAAAATTCTATCTCTCATTCTTCTGGAATTTGACAAATACGAATATTTTTTTTTAAATTCTAATTGACCTAAGAAAAATAAAGTTAAATCTGGTTTCATGTCAGACAGGGAGAAAAAAAAATGCAAATGTGTCTTTTTATGAAGTGCATGTAAGTGTATATGGCTCTCACTGTATTACATTGGCAATACATACTGAAATAAATACTGACATAAAGGGTCACACCATTGGAGAACAAGTCACTGTACGGGGAACAGGTGATTCAAGATTCAAGATTTTTCAAGATTTTTTATTCGTCAAACCATGTGAATGGCACGGGGGGTATAGGTTTGCCGAAAGTCAAATGCAACACATGTTAAAAATATAGAAAAAATGTTTAATTCTGTTTTGAAGGTCTTTTCAGTTAATATTCTGAATAACCTCCACAGTGAAACATTACTGCGTGTTGCCAATCACTGATGTGGACTTTATCTTTTCCACTCACCACTCCTTGAGAACAAAATCATGCTTTTATCATGATTTTAAAATGCAATAAACAGACTTTGTGGCCCCACAGAGACCTGCGAGATTCTACCCAATCATACCTTTGAGTGGCCCTCATCTCTTTTCAAGTAGCTACGAGCCTCACCAAGGCCTTGTGTTTTGTCTCCCCTGCATACTAATGTAACGCTTTGATACAATGTACACAGCTCCCAGAATCCCCTTTGCCACTGGCTTTTCATATTGTGCCAAGCAGGGTGCCATGCATCTCACACGCGATACTCGCACACTACAACGGCGACGCCATGCAGAGAGAGAGAGAGGCTGATAACACACAATTGGGACTATAATTTGTGTGCATAAATCTGTCAGGGTACGCCAGTGGTAGAGTGCGAAAATGAATCCCTTTCCATCCATCTGCAATGCGTCATAGTCCCACATGCAAAAACTCCTGGCAGTGTTTGCAAAGGCTGTATGTTCAGAATGAAGAAAAAAAAAAAAGGGAGGGGGTGATGTGTTACAGACACATGCCAACCATCCAGCCTGGAGCTCTCATTTTGAGCGAACAAAAAAAAAAAAAAGCTATATTTCCGACCAGTCCAAATCTGAATTGGAGAGGAAAATGTGTGAGGATGAGTGGGTGGGCTCTTGGTGCGTGCCGATAAGGTGTTAAATGAATCGCATCAGGCAATAGATGGGAAAATGGTCTCAAAGAAATAATGCTGTATATTTTTCCCCTCGAAGGTGCATAAATAAGCAGCTTGAACAAAGCATGTCTTTTGTGTAGAACAATTGGACTGAATTGTAAAAGCAATTACACTGCTGTTGAAGACCTTGAAGAACATGATTGCTAGCAAAAAGCGTGCAGATTTTCTCTTTGCCCCATTGTGTTTAAATAAATGGTGTAATAAATGACCACCCCGCTCTGTGAGTAAGGTGACAAAAAATCTAACGGCACAAGCTCCCTCTGAAGGTCTTTGTATGGTCTTTGTATTATAATCAAAAACATATTTTCGAAGCCATGTTAACAAATGATCATGCCCAAAAAGGAATGGGAGGACTTATCCAATTACAGTATATGATTGATTTACCGTACTTTCATTTTCTGTTGTTAATAATTCTTAAAAAAACAAAACAAAAGGAAAACATCAAACCACTAATTAATAAAAAAAAAAGGGTGTTTGTATTTCTTGTATAAGCTGAGACTGAAATAAAGAAGTATTTATTTTAATATATGCCAGTCAGTCAGTCTGTGTGCCTAGCTGTTGTATTGACTGGGAAGCTTAAAGGGACTATACAGAGTTTAAAAATGTTAAAATTATGTATTTTCCTCCCCCTACATGTCCCAACAATGTCCTAATGTGTAGAATGAGCCCAGACCTGTTCACCACAACTGCCTCTAAAATCCTGCACTGTCACTCAAAAACGTGTTACTTCGGGTCCGAATTGCCATCATGCACGAGCTTAATATAGAAGGTGCAGTTACACGTATGACCTGAGGTGGCAGTAGTGAGTATAAAATGGCGAACTTGTATCTAGCCCCTTTAAAGTTTAAATTCGCAAAATAAATGAATTTTCTGTTCTGCACGTTATGAGTTAATACCACTGAAATCTTCCTTCCAGGTTGTATCGACATTTCCAGTGCATTTTATATTACTATGTTGTATTTGTTTGGATGAAATCATGCTACACAAAGTAGTGGATTGACATTTAAACAATTAAATATTGTTTGGGCCAGAAGCGCACCAGATTTCTCACCCTTCACCTTCACCTGTAGAGAAGCAGTAAACAGTAGCTTTATCTATCCCATTCCAAGCAGGAGGCCGATTTTGTCAGCAGTAAATACAAATGACCTCATGACATTCACGTCAATAACTCCATAACAAGATGGCGGTTCGCAGGATCAAAGCGGCCCTCCGTCGGTGAGCTGGAGATTGTCGCTGCAGGTGCAGAGGATACACCGCAGTATGGAGGCTCATAAGTCCCGCTCGATAGTCATGGTCTATGGGAGCCAGAGGAGCGCGTGTCCTCTAAAGAGACTTCCTTCCTCTGTGTTCTCAGCTGCTGCAAATGGATCAGAGAAAAATCCCCTTTTTTACTCCTGGGTCCCTCTATAGTGTCTAATGTTTATGGATGATGAGCTTGACAAGCTGGAGAGAGCTGTCATCAAAACATGTTGAGCTGAAACTGACTGTTAAATTGGATGGGAAATAAAAAAAAGAAAAAAAAGTGAAGTTGGTTGGTTTTAAGCCATCAATGCACGTCTGATCCGATGAGGATAACTCGTGAAAACTCCTTCAATTAAAGGCATTCACATCTTAGTATTTAATCACGCACAAGCAGTCAATTGCCAGGGGAAATTAATGTCAAGCTGCAAATATTATTAGTACGTACATTATTAAAATTTGCGATGTGTAATTGAAGGGAATGGAAGACTGTAAATCAGCGTTTCCCAAAGCGCGGCCCACGGGCCAAATGTGGCCCTTTAGACCATCTGTTTGTGGCCCTGAGGCTCCTTGTTGATTTGAGAGATGGTACTTTTTACAAATTTCATAATTCTACACAATAGTAATCACAAAAAACAGCATTTTAATGTTGGGAAGAGCTGGTTTAAAGGTTCCAAGGCTCTCCTGAACAACAGTGAGTTTAAATTTTCTTTGCATTGACCACCGATCTGTAGCCCACACCGTATAGACTTCAATATGCGGCCCTCAATGAAAAAAGTTTGGACACGCATCATTTTTTTTATACTGTTGCAATTTTTTATATCATTGTGGACATGATATAATTTATTTTACGCTCATCTCCATCTGAGCAGCATCAACACTGACTGCAGAACACGGGAACAGGTGCTTAAAAAGTAAAATGAAATGAAGGATGTAAACTGCTTGAGTAGATCATATTTGTGAGGAAATTAGTATGAGGTAAAAAAAAAAAAAAATAGAAAAGAATAAAATATCACTGAATTAATCGACCCAATAGGCATAAGGCTGGTAATTTCTCCATTGACAATTATATCGTCAAATAAATCGTTATCGTGATATTTCTTTTTTATATTGTGATATATATTTCAGGCTGTAAATTCCACTGCTGTAAATCATCATCTTGAGATTCTTTATTCAATATCAAAACCCTTGCTTCACTTCACTGCACTACCACCCTGTAATACAAGATGACAGTACAACAAGACAAGCTACGTTGTTAAAGATAACTTTTATTTTTTATTAACATTAAGTAACCAACTACAAACCTAAGGCCAGATAATCAGTAATGGTTGACTGATAGCATGTGCCCATATCTTCAATAATAATATAAATGACTTAAAAATGGCTATTGCCCTTTCCTAACCTTGCAACAGTAACCTACATGAGGCCAAAGGCACAGCATGTTTATATACGACTACACTGAACTTCAAAACAAAATTATTTAAGACTTTTTGCAAAAGAAAAGCATCCATTGGCCCCCCACGTTGCAAATTTTGCGAGTAACTATCTTCATTTTTACTCAAGAACGGAGCATCTGATTTTCTCAACCACATAACTCAGCTTTTAGCCGCTAACAAACAAACAAGCACATAATTGTTGCGCTGCGGCTTTCGACAAATTGCTGTAACTGGCGCGCGGGGTTGAAAGCTGTCAGTTACTCAGAAGACCTCGGAGTCGGCGAGCCTTTGTGCGCTGGATAATGTGCGTGGGGAGATTGTGTGAAGGACTTAAATGTGGCCATAAGGGAGCTGTGAGGGGAAGGGCTTTGTTTACAGTGACTAAAGTGGCACTGCAGGAGAAAGCATCATTCGCTCCTCCTTTCTGTCTGACACAACCACTTATATAGCTTCGACGGCAGAAGGCAAATGTGGGCATTGCAGTAGGAAAGGCAAATAAAATTAATTGATGACATATAAAGAACAGAAAGAACAGTAGTGCTGAACATATAGATGCAATGGAATCAGCATATCAAGTGAGAAAACAAGACATTGAAGCAATCATTTTCCAATATTTGGGCACTATCCATTTAAATATGTTCTTACAAATGCTTCAAAAACTAATTTTACAGAATGTTTCATTAACTGTAATGTAAGTGACTCACTCAATTCACAAAAGGACACACTGTCACACCCATTGGGGTTGCTGCAGTTGGTCAGATCTAGATCCAGCAACACTGTGACCCCAAAGAATGATCAGCTGAACATCCTGAACATTGTGAATGAGCAAGTTATTCCATCATTGGATTTCTTCTTCCCTGATAGCACGGGCATATTCAAATATGACAATGGCGGGATTCATTGGGCTCATATTGTGAAAGAGTGGTTTGGGGACCATGAGACACAATTTTCACACATGGACTGGCCGCCACAGAGTGCTGAAGAAGGCTTTGCGCAGTGGTCACACTCTCCCATCATCAATACACGATCTTGGTGAAGCAATAATGCAACACTGGATCTTTTGACATTGCAGAAGCTTATTGACACAATGGTAAATGGACTCAACTTATACAGCGCGTTTCTACCTTTATCAGGCCCAAAGCGCTTTACATTAAGGAACCAGTCACCCATTCACACTCTCATTCATATACCGATGTGCGCAGACACTGGAGGCAAGCAGGGTGAAGTGTCTTGCCCAAGGACAGAACGCCAGCGTGCGAAACAATGCCCTCTGCGAATGTGAGCTGTCATCAAAGCTAAAGGTGGTCCAGCGAAGCGTGTCGAACCTTTTTGACTGCCTTTATAGTTCGAAAAGTAAAAACGGCAGTCAAACCTCCCACCTTCAACTGATAATTGCTGTCATTTAGGAATCTACTTTGTACAGTGAAAGGGAAAAGTAATTGAAGAGATAAATCGTCTGTAGAGCAAGTCTGATGAAAAATGTAGCTGTGTGGGACGACCAAATTGTATTAAAAATCTATTGCTAAGGTAGGTAGGCACAAATCAACTGTCAGTCCAACCAGAGATAAATGGACGATGAAGATTGATAAGAAATAAAAGGTTTTTCATTGAAATCACTCTGTCTATCTCTGAACAGAACATGAGATCACATCAAACCTACAACTATTCACTTGATAAAGAGTCTAGTAGAATTCTGTGACCCATTTAATTGTACAACATTTCTTCATGATTGAAATAACACATGTGCTACGAATGTGCCATTATTTGCGCCCAAGTGCGAGAAAATAGCAGCAATAGCCATAGCAAGCGCATTGAAATCTTCTCCATCAACGGAGATTGAAAGCTGGGCTATTTTCTTCGTCTTAGGTTTTTACTGTGGCCAATTGCTTCCGTCACCTGCTTTACCGCTCTAAATGATAGACCTCAATAATAGCAGCATATACGAATTCTCACTGGGAAACTGCTTGAATGAGGAGAGAAAATGAATGATGAGTGGAGAAGATCGGATATGATTCACTGCGAATTATGAAGTCAACTTTCTGTGCTGAGGTTAAACTCCCATGGTCCTGACGTCAGAAAAGGAAAGACAAGGTGTTCAAAATAATTTAAATCAACTAGAAGCATTTGTTGGAAATGCACTAAAATTGACTGCCTATTTTTACTCTTTTCTATTATTTTATTATTTATTATGTTGAAACTTATGATGAAAATGTTCAGAGTTTTATTTCTGTATGATGGACCATGAACAGCTGGTTGAGTGTAAGGTTTGAATGTAGGAGTGTAAAATTGGATAAATACACAAATACATAAAAAATAGTGCATTGAATGTAGCGCAGGGGTAGGCAACGTCAGGCCCGGGAGCCAAATCCGGTCCTCCAGCATAGAACCTTTGGCCCCAAGAGAATTTGATGAATATTATTAAGCAAATAAGAGATCAAACACCTGTTAAAGTCGGGGGAGTGGGGGAAGATGAGCCTGTTTTTGCTTTGGTGGTTAGTGTGTAAAAACAGTATAATATAAATACAAAATGTTACTATTCATATACATTTTCGACTCATAAATCACCTTGAGTATGTTTTTTAACCTCTTAACCCCTGCCTGAACCGAACACATTTTCTCCAATTTGGCTTTACCCTAAACTAAAAGCTTCTTGAAAAAAAGCATAATGAAAACACAACAACACCGTGACGAAAAAGCGACAAAAAACGCAAGAAAAGAGCGACAAAAACATGGAAGAAAAGCAACAATGATACAACAAAAAAGTGACTAAAGAGTGAGAATAAAGTGATGAGAAGACAGGACAAAAAAACCTACAACAAAAAAGATGTGAGAAGACAGTTTTGTAGGTCTTAGCTTTCAAATGAGGCGTTACACTGTCGCTCTGCAGTCGAGAAGTTTTTAGATTTGGGTAAAGCCGAACTAGAAAATGCATTCTGGGGGTAAGAGGTTTTTAAAAAGAAATCCTGGCAGATCATCCGATTACGTCATATATAATGTAAAACATTGGCATTTGCAGAAAATGGTTCTTTACTTTGGGCTTTAATGGTTCGGCCCTCGGTGATTTGGCAGTGATGAAAATCGACCCTCCACGACACAAACTTGCCTAACCCTGATGTAACGTATGTAGTGTATAAACTCTCACTACAGCAAGCTCCTCTGTCACTTACTGTATACACTTATGACCCACAGCCAAAGCAAACCGAAGCCTCGCCGCCGCTCTTTCCCTCTCTCCACTTCTAACCCCCCCTTTTGTCTCCGATTCCACACAAGCCTGAAAAAACAAGACACAGAATACATGAGCGGGATACGTGTGTGGAGGTATGCCGGCAGGAAGAACCACGGCTCTAATTTCTCATGCGCGCCACTGCCAAACCAAATCTCTTTGTTGTTGGGAAGTGTTCTGTTGTTTAGCTCTCAGTGAGTCCAGTGAGATTTGATTTGTTATGATCAAATATACTGTGTGTAACGAACTCTTGGGGGCGAAAACAAACATATAGGAAGGCGGTGCCAAATGCAGTAACAGAACACCGCTGTAGTGCTAAGTGCGGCTCCTTTTATGTATTTTTAAATGTGCCAGGATTAACAAGGAGGAGATACAGCGTGAGACTGTTGAGTGTTAATATTTACCCCGTGTGATTATGTGACGGGGAAACACAGCTGCCCGTTTGGAGGCGATCGATCAGCGTGTCCACATGAATTGTTAATGGGCGCACAAGTAAAGTTTGGTGACATTGAGTTGTCCTGTATGCTATATGAGTATTGGAAGAAATGCAGGTTCAGAGAATGAGAAGCGACAAGAGGACAGTCCTCTGGTTGTGACTGACAAGCCCTTATCTGGCCCGGGCCTCAAATAAGAATGGGCTGCTGTAGATAAGCAAAAGCACTTGGGGCAGCACAGTAATACTATTTATCTTCTCGATGTGAGACATGGGGATAATGGCAGCTTTGATCGAACGTTGAACTAAAAAGCTGCACCACATAACAAGCATGAGTGTTGATTTTGTGGCATGTTCTTCAATAAAATAACTTAAAATTAGCTATAAATTATGAATCTTGTCCACTCCAGTTACTACATGAGCCTATAAGCAGTGAACACCTGACGCGCTGTAAATAAGGTTATACACCTCGTTCCAAATTATTATGCAAATGATATTTTTCTTTTTAAGATTTTCTAAATGATCAACAAATGAGAGTCAGCATAATTTTCAAGCCTTTAACTGGTAGAGGATCATTTGAATGTGATAAAAAAAACTCCCAGTGATAACAGTATTTTATTCAAAAATAAATACAACAAACAACTCAAAATCTACTGTTTCAAATTCTTATGGAACTCATTGTTTCAATGCATTTTATAGGTTGTAATTAATTGAAAATGGTCATTTGTTGAATTAGCCGCATTAGAGGTCATATTTACTGAAATCAAAAGCTATTTCAACCAAAATCATCTTAACAGGTCAGGTTATATTTTAACATAGGACCCTTATTTTATAGCAACAAATTCTTGCAAACATTAAACTTCTGAGATTATGTTTCTGCTTGGATTTCTTTGCAAGATGTCAGAATAGCCTCAAAGAGCTGCTGTTTGGATGTGAACTGCCTCCCACCCTCATAGATGTTCTGCTTGAGGAGGCTCCAAAGGTTCTCAATAGGGTTGAGGTCAGGGTAGGAGGGGGTTCACATCATGAGTTTCTCTCCTTTTATGCTCATAGCAGCCAGTGATGCAGACAGAGGTATTCTTTACAGCAGGACATTTTGTTAGGGACAGCACAGCTCTTTGTACCATAGAAAAAAGTGGTCAGTCAGACCTTCAGGGAACCTAAAGGGGCCGACCATCTCTCTCTCCATGACTCCGGCCCAAAACATGACTCCACCCCCTCCTTGCTGACGTCACAGCCTTATTGGGACATTGTGGCCATTTGCCAACACTACTCCATCCATCTGACCATTTAGGGTTGCACGGCACTCATCAGTGAACAAGGCTGTTTGGAAATGAGTCTTAGTTTAGGGAGGCTGGACAGAAGGTTTGTGCACAACTGCAGCCTCTGGAGGGTCCTACACCAGCTGTTCTTTAATCTGATGTATTTGTCTGGCAGAAACCGTCCTCATTGGGCCTTTATCGGCACAAACCCGTGCGTGCATCAGCCACAAATCTCTTAACAGTACAATGATAACGTTTAATCTTTTGTGAAATATTGAAGGTTACCTAGTCCAAGGCATTCAACTCTTACACACTTTTCATCATTCCATATTGCTTGAAAATGGTGGTCTGCTTAATAATGTGGAACGTCCTTTTTCAGTAGTTTTTCACTTTCACTGCACTGAAATACAATTTGCATAATAATTTGGAACGCAGTGTATGTTCCACTAACTAAACTCTAAGAAAAGTCTAATACATAAACATAATGATTACAAATAATAGGCAAATTGATCAATGTCGCATTGATAAAACTAAATTCCATATTGAGGCGTATACTTTTTTATTTATGGGTGAAGTGTTGCACAATGTGGCTTTCATTTACACTGAAAAAACACTACTACCATCCGGATGATAATTTATTCTTTAGCTTCCTGGGTCTGTTGAATATATACAGCTAGAAGCGCAATTTTGCTGGACTGACAGTATGTTTCCACTGTCTATAGCCGCGTCAATTGGATCTGTTTTTCCTTCAGCTGCTCTCCTCTCTTCCCCCGTCTCTGGTTGTACTTTCTTTAATGCGAAAAAGTTGGCAGCGAGGCAATTCTATAAGACCGACCTACAGGCTATTTCCAAGAGTCCAATTAACCTGTGTCTCTGTAGCATGTCTTGACACCAGGCCAAGAGAATAAGCTCCTTTTGGCCCGAACATTCGACACCGAGTCCTCCCATTGTGGGCCAACCATTGCAGCAAACGGCCAGGAAAGCACATTCACTGATCAGGGTTCCCAAGCTGCGGTGTGGGCAACAGTGATAACACACAGGTTCACTCTTGTGGTAGCGTGTGGGGACGTTTGGCTGTATATGTGGTTTCGCTCCGTTGTTGTTCCCAGACTAATCTTAAAAATGATCGCGCCGTAAACGGAAAATGATACGAATGCTTTAACAGACTATAGTTTTACAGTCTAGTCATTGTTGGTTTTGTTACTGTTGGTCTATAGTAAGTCTACCACACATAAAAAGGACCAAAATATGAGAAATGGTGCACCCTTTACCGTTCACACTGCTTTAAAAATTGCATAACCACATGGACTGTGTTTGGGTAACCATTACAGTTTTACATTTTTTGCACAACAATGCCGTCTTTATGCTGCTGCCTGTTTCTTGGTTGGTATGTAATCCAAACCTTTTGCATAAGTCCGTCTATGCCAGTACCGCATGAGGCTGCCAGAGTGAAACTGTGTCAGAGTGCTCCCTGGGACGTATATATAAATGAACGTACTCACATCTCCTTATTGTCCTTATTGGCCTCCCCTACTTTGCGGACATTCGAAACAGCCACATGCTCAAGGCCCTCAGCCCTCTGGAGTACGGCCAGTCTTTGATTAAAGCCGAGAATCCCAGTCTGAGTCATGGCACACAACTAATTATTAGGAAAAGACGAGATGAGGATAATGGAGACATGCTGCATGCAATTGTACAAAATGTCCAAATGAACGCTGGATCAAATTAGTTATCAAAAAAAATTAGGCTACTTCTGGAGCAGCAGCGCCGTATTAAGGTGAGGATTTGTCCTCCAAAAACTGGAAGGTTGGTGGATCAAATGAGACTGTTATATCCATGGGCTAGACAGTTCACCCATGATGCCCAATCTAATCACAAGGAATTTCAGAGTGAAAACCTGACAAACTCCGTGCCTCTGGTGTGCAACAGAAATCCCCACTGAATGAAGACAGATTTAAAAACATATACAATTATCTCGAATTGCGAACTACTATTGCGAATGTCTTGAATAAAGTGATATTATACTGATACTTTCCTAAACCATTTCAACACAATATGTTCCATGAAATTAAAACAAACATCGCAAGCAATTTGTTTTTTCATCAAATGGGAAAACATCAAGACTTTGATAAATAAATAGGACCAAAACAGGGCTACACAAACACCACTGTAACTCATCTTGTTTGTGATGATGCTTAACTATTGTGTGACTTGGCTCTAAAAACTTTTCCATTTTCTGTTTCTCACTCCCATCCCAACCCTTTCTATATTTCATGCACAAATGTAAAGCGGCCTTTCCGCAATCACTAGTGGTTATTCAATATTAATGCCACTGCCACTCCGAAAGCCTGCTGATATATGTTAAATACATTAACTAGCTGCAAAACATGGCGTACCACTTTACTTTCTTCAAGTATTGACTTCTTGTTTGGCCTATGTATTCCACGCAATTATCCCCTTGACCTTTTCGGCTCTGAATTTCCGAGTGAGTGGGCGGACGCAGACGACGAGCACTACATACTGCTTTTGATATAGGCTGAGACATGCTCTCTCGAAGCCCAGCGAAAAATTTCCACCGCTGCCATCTGAAATGTATGAATTCGCCAAAGGATGCAGGGACTGGGAGATTTAGTCCTTTGACTATGAATATGAATGTTCTTGGTACATATAATTTGGAATAGTCTCATAAAAAATGTATTCCTCCTATTTTCAACCTAACATTGACGCTGGCCGGGAGGAGCCGTAAATGCCCCACATAATTTGCCCACGTTTTTGTCCTTGCTTGACAATATTGTTGATTTGCAATTAATATTTGATGAGCAAGTGGACCGGGCACTGGCTCTTAGTCACTTTCCGGTGCTGACTTGACAGGAAGTCTCTAGTCTATAGGCCAATCTCGAATATCACTACTGCACTGTAAGGCCTTCTCTCCCCATTGGGATATACACAGCGCTATGGTCAAGCTTATCGCTAATGCACTGCTAATTAAAAGACGTAGCCCTCATATAGAGCTTTCAGTAATGTTTGCTTTGTGTTTTCTCATTGGGATTCCTCTAAGCCCGTCATCCGACAAAGGTTACCAGCAAATAAAAGTCAATAAAAGGTGTGTTCAGTGTAAAAATCAGGACTATTGAATGGATTGTCACACGAGGCAGT
This sequence comes from Gobius niger, assembly GCF_951799975.1. NCBI lineage: Eukaryota > Metazoa > Chordata > Actinopteri > Gobiiformes > Gobiidae > Gobius > Gobius niger. The sequence continues at coordinate 16,675,993 of NC_136870.1, read as the reverse complement.
TGAGAAATTTGTGAAACAGCAGCAGCAGTGAGGAGTAAAACATCTTTTGAAGTGAAAGCAGAGAAAATTAGTTCATGCACACCTAGGTTCCTCTTTTTCTATTTATGTTTCAAAGGTTGCTGTAGAGAAAAGGGGCATTTACTGTATCTACGAAAGAACTAAAATAATAATAATATAATGCATCGGTTTTATTGCACTTTTCTGGACACTCAAAGACGCTTTACATTGCACTATTCATTCACTCAACACTCCTCCATACTTGTAGCCATAGCTGCCCTGGGGTAGACTGACGGAAGCGGGGCAACCAGTTCCCAAATGGTCTCCCATCCAAGTACCGACCAGGCCCTTCCCTGCTTAGCTTCCAAGGTTTGACGGGGTCGGGCAGAGCAAAGGCGGTATGGCCACAACAAAGAAAGAGAGAGAAAAAAAAGACTACTACAGTATTTTATGGTCGCACCAGCAAAAAAATGCATAATGAAGAAGATAAAAAACATATATATATATATATATAAGTCGCTCTGGAGTATAAGTCTCACCAGCCTTGGCAAGTACCTAGGCATGGAAGCATAACTGCCTTTGGCAAGCCTCTCCCGGCAGCACGCTCTTCAAGCACCCATTTGCGAACTTGTTCCTCTAGCTGTGGCCATCGAGCTTTCAGTCTGCAATGAGCTTTTTTTCCCTCTCCATTGCAGTAACAGCTTTTCATCAGTCCCTCGCAAGTTTCTCACTCACTCCAAACTTTCTTACTCCAAAACTCCAAACCGTTTTTTACATTCAGTGGTACAGGAGTAGCAGATACTAATACACAAGCCTAGAGCGCCCTCTAGTGGTATCTAGTTCTATATTTTGAAACATAAGTCGCACCTGAGTATAAGTCACACACGCAGCCAAACTATGAAAAAAAAGTGTGACTTATAGTCCGGAAAATACGGTATATACTGTATTATAGGGAAATTCGTCATCTATATTTGACCCATTCTTCAATGCCGCTGGGGACCCATCTCCATTATACAACGGACAGTCCCTCCATTTCAGCTGAACTCGAGACGCCTGATGTCCTCATCCATATCCCTGTTTTCTCTGGTTCAAATCCAACGCGAACACAAACGGCTCATATTCTTTGCTGTAATGGGAAAATGGATGTATAAGTTGTATCATTGTTTTCTTTCAGAGCACTAACAACATCTAAGTATGTTCCTCAATTTCCCCATTATGTGGCACAATGAAGCACAGCAGTAGCTTCATGCAGTCTGCCTTTGCACATAGACACAGCACAGTAAATAGCATGAAATTATTGCATGGAAATTGGTGCTTTTTATTCAGCTTGTCAACAACGCAGGAAAGCATTATAGCCAAGCCGAGCACTATGGCAGCGGGGTCTGTTTGCTGTCTTGTATGGCTGAATAAAGGAGAGTATAGGAGAGTAAGTGGTAGCAGGGAGAAGGACAACGTTGAGAAAGAACAATTTTATACCTTTCAAAATAATTATGTAAGTGCAGCAATGACGTCAATAGCAGCATTACTGAGAAATGTACAGAGGTTTAATGCTGCGGAGTAAGAGTCTGACGTCTGGTCTTGTACTTTTGTTTCAACAGTTTTCTTTCCTGCAGGTGAACATTTGACTGTGCAAAAAGGCTAATCAAGTAAGTGCAACAAACTTACATTGTCTGATGGATGATTGTGGCACCAAAGGCTTTCTGAGGCAAGATGGATGAAACCTCTGCAGAGACGGAGACACAGGAAGGCCCTTCTCACTAAAAGGCAAGAGTCTACATACTGTCCATGCCTTTTTGGGGATGATGTGGGACGCTGTGGGACGCTATGGTGGAAAACAACCAATGAATCGGTTCACATATAGTCCAATCCTTCTCCCGTGAGACAAGAATACTATCTGGCCTCTTTAAAAGCAAGAATATGATATGCATTGAAACACGTCCCTCATCTTCACGTTAGTAAACAGCCTTTGTTCTTCCTGGAGGAAAGCACCAGAGTGAACCCAGTGAGCTGATGTGCACTCTGCTGGAACATTTAAGCCTGCTTATCCTAAAGTAGACGTAATGATTTATACATTTTGCATAACAACTGCAGCTAACGTGGGGGTGCTGCTTCTGGTGGGGTCAATTATCTCTGGTTGAATGAGTGAGTGGTTAGCTGCTCGCTCGTTTGGTGCTTCCTCTTCCTCTCTCTCATTCTTTCTCCCCCTGTCTCTCCTCAAGGCACCAGACAGCAGCTATTAGTGCCACACCAGAGCCGAAAGGGATGTTCCTGGTCTCATCAGGCAGTAATGAGCGGAGGGAGCACTAAATGTATACAGTGCGCGCCCAAGTCTATTAATAATATATACTCCCATAACAGACGCGGATCAAACGGTCGGAGTATTTTTAGCTCATCTCGAGTGGCATCGGTTTACAACGAAGTACAGTACAAGGCCTGTGTGAACCCGGAGTTGTGTACTCTTCTCCAGATGGCAAATGTCAGAAGTGAATCGTCGGCTGAAGACTCAATTATAGTGTTTATCACAAAACAGCAGCGTGGTTTCATCCAAACAAGTGGATGCATGCAGCATCCGTGCATCTCAATATACAAAGGGTTTAGAAAGTAATGAGACTCCTCCATTTTATTGTGCAGCAGTTTGATAAAAAAAATAATAATAATAATAATAACTAAAATTTCCCATTGACATAAATATCCCGACAATAAACCTGCAGAAATATTTGAACACACCCTGTATCAGAATGTTGCATAACAAACTAAAAAACAGAGGGGTTTGAAAACATTCAGAACCCAGTGCGCAGCCATTTAAGACCCTACCCCCAAAGGATATAGTGTTCGCCTAAAGCTTCTAAACATAGACATGCCCTTTTATCAAATGGTGACAACGAGAAGGAAGTGATGAAAGAAGGTTCTGGTGTCATGGTGCCAGGTTTTGAACTCAGGTTGCCGAAAAGCATGAGGTACGTACGTGCCTGACAGAGTGAGCCAACCAGGCGCCCCTGACGGTATGCTGTGACCTCTGCCAAAAGGTAACGACGTCAACAGCATTGGTCGGTCTGTATTTTAATCAATGAGTTAAGGAGAATTTTTTGTGTGAATCAACAAATTATTGTTGCATTTTGACAGAAATACTACTTCCAGCCATGAGGCGTCAGTAAAGGGAACAATGAGGTGGAACAGCCATGCAGAATCCAAATGAAAATGTCCACCCTAGCCACTAACTCCTCATTTACTATATGGTGCCACACTGTAGTGTAGACTATAAAGTGTATTCATTATATTTGGACACGCTGCTCAGTACTTTCCTCTCACCGCAGATCATGTGATGGGCATATGGGTATAGTCACATGACCTGTAGCAAGGAGCGAGTAGTGATCAATGGCCGCTGGTTGCACTGCTTTATGCCCGCGACGCTAGGGGCCGGCACTGCCCGTCATTGCTGCAGTACCATATATGGGCGGCAAAACAAGCTAGTTTTCCATTAGAAAGCATTGCACTTTACACATGTTTTAAGCAAGTGTGATTTTTTGGAACTTTCTACAACTAGATGCTCCTCCTGTGATAACGCTGATTTAGTTACAATTAAAGATACAAGGCTGGTTTTCGAAAGCTACATTTTAGAAATCCCGTATACTAATGAGGGTCAGACTTTGACAGGCGAGTGCAAGCTGAATAATAAAATATTTGAAAAGGCCTGTATTGCAGCATTAGGACCCCAAATCTGATATGTAAATGAGACAATGCTGCTTTAATAAAACACTTTTGGTAAATTAAATCTAAATAGTACTTTAAGTCACATTGAGCCGACAAGCTGCAAACACAATGGACGGTATACTCAGCTCAGCCTTTCCATTTCGAAGTTACAAGTTAAATGCGATAAATTATTCATATTTCAGACATGTTTTCAAACAGTATGCCTATGTATATGGACTCTCAACTGCACTCACCGAATAAATAATCCATGCTGTTTCGATTGAGCTCATAATATTTGTGTGAAGCGCAAAAACATTATTGAACCAAAAGGCAAACTACAGACTTCAAGCTCACCAAATGGGCCTCACATGAAAACCTTTTTAACATCAGAAAACAGACTATTGCCATTGATGAAAGTGTATTGAAGCCTCAGTTGTTATGGACTGTTCCGTTGCTGTGTGGCTCAGATCCCTGCCCGCTTATAGACAGATGACTCACGCTCTGCAAAAGTTGCTTTGAACAGGCTGGTTTCGCAGTCTCTGCCGCGGAAATATGGATTTGTTTCATCGTGTTCATATCAAGTACTGGTCGCAGCTCTAAAATGAATTAAATATGTGATCAATTGATGGTTATTCCATTATTGGCAAACGCATTACTGGAAGAATGGCAAGTCTCATTAACATATTTAAGTTGAGGTCTATATCATTCACATTCAACCCTCTGTAGTATTCTCTTTCTGTGGGCACTGAATACACTCACGCCCTCCTCTCCTACCCCAAGAAAAAACTAATCAAGATACTAGCCTTCTATGTCTAATATAAAAAAAAGGCAACTGCTCAGTATCCACTATTTCCTCAATAGCTGTTGTCAGGTAGTAAATTGGCTTACAAAAACCTATATGGAAGTAGACAACTTTATCTAATTGTACATCTTTCAAGCAACAATTTTGTAGTTTGTTTATTTATTTTATTGTTTGTATGTATGTATGAAAGATCTCTTTTACAAGAAAGACCTGGTCAAGATGGGCTGCAACACAAAGTTTCCATAACATTAAAACATAGAGAGCATTAGTTAAATCCTTCACGCATCAACAATCTGGACTGGACTGACATCACAAGAGACTTGAAACTGTCAAAAGAAATACGGTCTGTGATTTTTAAGTCTTTCTGCAGTGCAATCCATGTGAATGTAGCCAAGTAACTGCATTTTCTTTCCAAATTCAATTCACAACATACTGCAAGGTATCATTAGAACGAAGACAACCCTGACTCTGCTCCATGTTTAAAAGACAAGACAAATAAGTAGGCAGCCATCCAAGAATCACCTTGTCAATAAAAACATACTAATGAGACCGTCAACGAGCCTGAAGCCCAACCTATTTCACTTTGAAATATATCAAACAGTGGTGAGGAAGAGGCCGACAGTTGGTTATGAAGCGCAGAGCTCCATGATAAACACAGTCCACCAACCCAAGACACTGTACAGGAGCATTCACATACAACACAGTCAATAACAGATAGCAATTAAGATTCCACAAACCTCGTTTTCATAGTGAAAGAAAAGCAAGATTTATTTCTTTAGTAAAGCTCTTTTTAATTAAATGTTGGCTGTGCAATTTCAAGGACAATTTATCTTCAATTATAAAACCTAAATACTTAAAACCCACAACTGATTCTGCACCGAAAAAGTTGATTGAAGATGCTCAAAGGCCTTTTTCCTTTAGTTATCTGATGTCTTTTTTTGTTGTTGTAAAATGTATAATGCCATTCAGGAAGTCATACTGATGATGATGATTTGAAAAGAAAGGAAAGCGTGCCCCAGTAGCCAAGAGGGTGAGGCTGCTGCACTTGTACACGGGACACTTTCGGCCTTGATGTTGTGGGCTTGTGTAGTTTGCCGAAGGTCTCTCTCCGCACTTCACCCATCTTCACCCAGTGCTGTCCTGTCTTATAAAGCCTACAGACCAAAAGAAGACTCTTTGAAAATTAAAATACACAATATATTCAGTCAGTGTATAGTATTTTAAAATACATTGAGTACTTCTCTCACTATAATCACTTCCCTTTGCCATTATATTTCAAGTGTTACATCACTTACACGGTCTATTTTGTCAAATGACTCGTCTGTCCTTTACCTTACTGCATCCATTTGACTGCTTCTAATTAATGTGTTTTGTTGTTTATCCAATGTTATTTGAGGACAGGAAACCCAACTGGAATATCAAATTAGTCCTTAGATACAAAATGTCAAGGCTGAATACGTTAGGCGGCATATTTCAAGCGAAAGGACACAGACGAATGGTGCACGTGCAAGAAACTGGCATCGTGACAGGATGAGAAGGTCAAGTGTGTTAAAGGCGTGGGAGGTGGTTGCGTATAGACATCATTCGGTCGGTGTAATGGTGAATATTGCATGCATATTTGCCCTATAGGTGTGACAGGTGAGCGCCAGTGTCAATGGAGGGGCAAGCAGAGTCCCGTGGAGATAACAAGGTTTACCGTGCACTCAATTAACCCCCGTATCATTGACCGCGTCCTTCCTGATGAGCCGCAGAGACTTGAGAGAGACGGGGTGGGACCACCAGCGCGCGGCATTTAATGTAATCACAGGCAATCAGATTACAGTTCAGATTCAAGGGGACGTAGGTTTAATTGCACCAAATGCCATTGATAAGGGAGCACACAGTGGGCTCACAGCGAGTTCCAGATACAAGACACGCATTTAACCACTGCCCTGGGCCCCTTTGCCTTAGTGTACACGCGAGGGAATCCATGGGCTCAAAGTAGTGAGGATTATTCATAATGCAAAGTCAACAGAAAAAAACTGTAACTGTGGATGGGCTTCAGTCACATTACTTTTTTCTTAGGGTGCCATATTGTTTTGAATTCTTAATCGCTATGGCAACAGTCCTCATAATTGAATCGCTTTGAACCCCTGGAGGGTATACTCATTTTGAATTGTATCCATCCTCGTCGACTAAGAACATTTATATTGTCATCTCACGCATAATTGTGCTTTAGAAACATTCTTTCGGTACCTCTGCATTTATATTTTTCGTTTTATAATTTGAAGTAATGCATGGAAAGGGAGTATAGAGTGAGAGGCTGGGCTGGTAAGGATTTTGAATTGTGGCGGCAATGCAATTATAAAATGGTAAAGCTTCCAATTTTAACGGCATGCTAACAAATCAATGATGAACCCACTTAACCACAGTTATGGTTTATGAACTTCAAAAAAGTAGACAGAGGATGCAACAAAATCTAGGGAAAAGCCAACAGATTGAAGAGCATAAGGAGTAGGAGAAGAAGCAGATCACTTAAAGCTTCATGACTGAGGTAATATACTGACTTTAGGTATATTTATGACAATGGAACAATGTAATAACCTGGTCCAAATCTCATAAAAGACTCTACAAGATATCTCTCCTTTGACATTTTCATCTCTGCTCCCTCAAGCTTCGCCTCTAGTCTTTTTTGTCAGCGCCACCGTCTCTAAACCGTACAACAACATGCATGAATTAATAAAGATTTGAATTTATTCAGGTAATAGTAACTTCACTGTGCTCTAGTTAAGATATTTATTATTTAGGTCTTTTGTCATAGCTTTTTTCTAATATGATGTTTAGACTGCTTTCCGGTGAAAAAATCCAACATGCATAACTTATTTATCTTTGGTGTGCAGCATTTGCATCTATTTTACACAATTGGATCCCAGTGTCTTAAAAGGTTAGTAAATTCTGACTTACTAGGTATTTGTACCCAAGCTACTTTGCAATATAAGAGTGAAATGGGACCTACAGAAAATTAACCACTGCATTTACCGCACTTGAGTTTGGCCTTCTCCACTTCAGTTCAAATCCTGTAACTCAAAAGGTTTCTTTGGGTTGTGCCTAAGTTATATAGGTGCAAATTAACCTCTGGGCTTTAAGTGCAAAAAGAACCACACAGTATACCAAAGCTTTGATGTTGAGCACAGTGCAGGACTTTCGGAGATACTTAACATGCAGGCTGTTGCGTGTACAGTGTACAAAATGACCGGTGAATTAACTTTAAAATATTCGGAGTTTAAATATTTCATTACAGCCGTCATTACACTGTAGCTCAAATCTGATCAACCTCAAAACCAAGTATGAATTATAAAACCGTACAGAAATGACCACCCAATTTCAGGGCAATCGACGCTCCCACTGAACAGAATCTCCATTTATATTGCATGTTATGAAAAACTTTATGCCTTACCTTTGCTGAGTCAGTCGGGTGATACAGTGAATGCTGCAGATAGGTCTGACATTTCAACCCAATACTTTTGCCTGAATCAGAAATACTTTATTATTAGCCAAGGGAGAAATCTCATTGTCACAAACAATCTAAAGTATATGTATATACTGGGACAATATATTTCCAGCATCAGTGTAATTCTTTCACTCAACCATTGGACAATAATACTGCTCATCTTAACTTTACTTTTACGTTACTTTTAGTCCTCTCTGTTTAGTTTTATTTCAAAACAAAATAAGTCAGATTTTGACTTTTTGTATTACTTCTTATTTGCTTCATTCCTTTATAAAGAGACATATTAGTCAACAAATTAACACCATTCATTATAGGTGTTACATTCTTTTGGCTGGCTGCATTCTCCCACTAAGTCATAATCGATTTCAAAATGAGTATTAATTGTTTTAAAAGGCCATGGTTTGAATCCTCCATCTCTCCTGATTATGCTCTGATTATATTGCAGTGCAACCTTTCATTGTAGCTTTTGAACCACAAGCTTGAATGCACAGAGAAAATCTATTTGATTATTTTTAGAGTGAATGTTTTTTCTTCTATAATTCACTTAAACCAGGGGTCATTTTGCTTTGCTCACTGAAGCGAAGTTCGGTCATTCGGTCAAGTAATAGCTCATTTACTCACAGCTCACTTCTGATTGAAAACAGAACATGTACAAGTAAGTGTAAAGGGAGAGAATTTGCTGGACTACGACACTGGAGGTGAAGATCAACATCAGCCGTGTAGGAATCTGTCTTTTATTTTTATAATTTTTCATTTAACCTCTTAAACTCTTAACCTTTAACCAAGCACATTTTCTCCAGTTTTAACCCAGACTTTCTTGTTGCATTTTTGTCTTGTGATTGTCATGTTTTCATTGCTTTTTCATCACGTTTTGGCCGTGTAATGTAACTGTGATCAAGCCACACAAATAAGCAACAAAAAACGTAAAGAAAACACAACCAAAAAACGACAGTCATAACAAGGAAGAAGCTTAGATCAGTTTTATAGGTCGTAGCTTTCAAATGTCGAGTCGAGAAGCTTTTAGATTTGGGTAAAACTGAACAGGTTAATAGGACAAAACAAAACATTAATTCAACACACAAGCCAGGGAGAGACACATGAGTTCACAAGTGACAAAAGGTAAATGGAATAGGATGTTCAAACAGTTGATTAATGCTTGGAGTTTTGTGTGTCTCATATAGACATCTAATGGGGGGCCCTGCAGCAGAAAGATTTGACTGTCTTCTATTTACACAAAATACATGTAAAGTTTGCTTTTTCTATATTTTTTGGTGATTGGTGTAAATAACCTTTGAAGGCCCCTCTTACAGTGCCTCTGAGGCCCCCTGAAGGCCTCGGACCACAACCACCGGACTAGATAATGAAAGTGCACTGTCAGCATGTTTATAAGCATGACATAAAATCATCTCTCTCTCACACACCACCATTCAACCCGTCAACATATAAGGAATGTCTTAATCAGCACGCCGTCAATATCATATAATGGTACCAGTTCAATTCACAAACATGAAAATGTTACAGGGCACATTTACACTTGTAAATATTTAATGTGGCGCTGGCTCTGGAATAAAAACAGGTCATGAATCGAATGGTGCACGTTTGAATGGATGAAAAAAGTTGTGCAAGAGTCTTTGCGGTCATCAGTCTGCGGTTTCTCAGAGACATTATTGACAGACAGGTTAAATGTAAAGGACTAATTTAATTTACGAGGAGAAGGGAGTCTGCAACGACAAAAAGCCTTGACCAATGTCTTGTGTTGTTCTTTCCTATTATTGTCTTCTGAAGCCTGTGTTCCTGTACATGGCTGTGGCGGCATTGACATGTCACCTCTAATTAAATGAAATACATGTGGTGGCACCGGGCAAACCCGCAGCTGATCAATGCCCGCGATCATTAACCATCACACACTACTGTGCAATTGAGTGAAGACCCCATGGGCTGGGCTCAATCATCTCCCCTTCAATGACCCGCACAAGCCCTGCTCGATACCATAATGAACTTTAAAGCATGCCATTCGTTATCGCATGTTACTCTCACATTTGTAAGTAGCTTCATCGAAAAGGCATCGATATTCCCGCGAGCGCGCTTCTTGACCAGTCAGCTCCTGCTCATTAGTAAACAGTGGCGCCGCGGCTCTGCACACACCGGCTTTTAGGCCCGAGCGCTCAATCAATGCTATTTGTTTTAACACTAGTGGCTCGGGAAAACACTGTAGCAACGTCAATTAACAAATATAAGGGCAACGGGAGTGGGCACAAAAGCCTATAGCACCTTGCAACTTAATCAATGGTACTAATGCACTTAGTTAGAAAAACTGAGGGGAAAAGGTTTCAGCCCATGGTATGGATCTGGTCCGAATTTAACAGTGTGTTCTTGTGCCTTAACCGCCCACATGGCTCTGTTCAGGGTGGTCCGATGCTTTTCACAAACAAAACCTTCGCAGTCAAGGTTACAAGCAAACACTGACTACATGTACATATACAAAAATACACTCTGATCTACAAAGAACATCGCCATTCTTCAGAATTTAATAAGATTTCCCAGTTTATGGTGTATTTTCACACTTTTTAACTACTGTAGGTATCTAATGCAACTACTTCAGCTATGGTAAAAAAAAGCAACATCCTAAGGGTCCTGAGGCAATTCGAGGCCAGCTGAGACACGTCCCTCCAGCGTGTCCTAGATCCTCCCCGGGGCCTCCTCCCAGGGGGACATGCCCTCCCCGGGGAAGTGTCCAGGATGCATCTGAAACGCCTGAGCCGCCGCCTCAGCTGGCTCGTCTCAATTGATGAGAAGTAGAGCCTTGGTACTGTGTCACCAAAGCTCCACATCTCATCTCAAGGGAGTATCCAGCAATCCCCCAAACTTCGAACCTTGCTCAAGGTCTGATAATTCAAGTACAGATGAAAGCGCCGCACTGGGTCGTGATCCGTGTAGGTTGAATAATAACAAACATCAGGCGCTCTCCAAGGAAGAGGACAGTGAAATACAGAAAAAGTTGAAACCCTTCAACTGTAAGTACAGTTGGCGGAAAGGTCTAAGATGCTCCAATTATTAATTGGATTAATTCTGCAGCTCATGTCCTGACCAAGGCCAGGAGGCGGGACCACATTACACCGGTTTTAGAATCGCTGCATTGGCTCCCCGTGTGTTTCAGGATCAACTTTAAAGTTTTTTTTAATGTTTTTTAAATGTCTTAATGGTCTTGGTCCTTCTTATCCTTCAGAACTCCTTTTACCTTATGAACCTTCACAGCCCCTTCGCTCCTCCGGCAGGGGTCTCCTAGTTATTCCTAAAAGTCAACAAAAAGACTCATGGCGAGGCGTCTTTCCAATATTACAGCCCTCGCCTCTGGAACGACCTGAGGAGGAGCTCAGGGCTGCAGAGAACGTTTATGTTTTTAAGAGCAGGCTCAAGACCCACCTTTTTAGCTTAGCTTTTAACTGACTAATCTATTTATTTAATCCTAATATATAAAATATATGTATATACGCTTTATAATGATTGATTGATTGGTTGATTGATTGATTGAATTATAGCTCTTAGTCTTTAATAAAGGACTTGTAAGCCATCATCGGTGTTCCTCTAATTTCTATTCCCACTGTACTTAGTTTTTAAAAGTTTCCCATTTTCTGTATTTCACTGAAAATTCAAGTACTTCCTCTAATGAAAATCTTTAGGTTAGTTTATGCTACCAGCCTGCATGTTGTGGTTTGTCTCTTCTTCCTTTAAAATGTCTTTGCAAATAACTTTAAATACTTTGTTGTTTCTATACGTCATCATCAACATGTTACTCTCACCCTCTCGTTTCCAGTGCTGGCTGTCATTTTAATAAACTCTTTAAAATGACAAAACACCTGGAAGAAAACCTGATCAAAGCTGCACTGTCAGATGTCCAGAGAAAATGTGCGAGCACCATTACAGTACATCTCCCCAACACAACTGTGTGTTAGATCAGAGGGGAGAGTGACAGTTGTGGCGGCTGCCTGGATTAAAGACAGTGCGACTAGTGCAGATGATGAGAAGCCGAGAAGCAGTGACAGTATCTCACTCGGGCAGATTACAGACTCTATGGCGCTCGCATAGATTTCTTGAAGCTAAAATCAAAGCGGCTGCCGGAGGAAAAGGCCAGCTCTTAAGACACTCCGGGACAGTGGCAGAAAGGGAATGACAAATAGGATCCTTGAGTCCTTGAGGTGGAGCAGGGTAACACTGTCGTAAGTACAGTGCGTTTCACTCGCCACCCACCACCAACTTTTTAAGAATTCCCCGCTGCTAACTCCCGTGGCCTGATATTTTATACAGCAGGCGGCTAAAACTCAGAGATAAAAAACCAAAAGCAGCCTTGATTGAGAAGGTCTTAAAAAATGCAAACCCCTTCAAAGCGCTCCTCCGAATCCATAAGCTATAACTTTTTTTCCTCCCTCTATAGCCTCTGCGGAGAGTCATTATTTTTGCATTGCATCCTTGCTCCTATGTTTTGTCTGAGGGCTGTGTTCATGTATGTTTTTGTTATGGGGTGTTTACTGTACCTAATAGCCTAATAACATTATGTAAAGAGCGGTTAAATTATTTTGTCATTGGGGCCGGTTATCTTGGCAGTCGCATCCTCGGCCGTTTTAATACAAGCCTCGAATTAATTTCCTGTGAAAGACTATCCCCACTAAACTAATAGAAGCTCACTCAACACAAGCCATAGCTCCCGGACTGTAAAAATATATGAAAGGAACGCTATATTTGATACATATTTAAAACACATTGGCGACTAGAGCAATGCCCGTGGGCTGTTTAGTCTATTATACGTATGTCAGTGCTGTGTCGGCTGAAAATACAGTCATGGAAATCTGATGTCTCAATGTGGAAGACCCATTTTCATCAGGCAGAGAGTATGCGCATAATCACAGCACACGCCAATCAACGCTAATGTAAACGGCACGATTACAGTAAGCAGCAACGCTACTTTGAATACAGCCGCGAAATAAACAAGCAAACACTTATTAGCATAAACATCATTAATTTATTGACTGCAATATCTTGATTATGATCGTCCCAAATAGCGACGGGGTTATCATAGTGAATATGGGAGAAAAATTGCAAACGTCTTGCTGATTTTTAACGCAACTACTTGTTTGTATACTTCAGAGGTAAAATAACAATAGAGTTTTCAAGCCCACACAAGTATTCTCCAATGCATTTTGACATTGTGAATGGTTTGTCTAGTGTAGCATCCAAGGACACGAGATAAAACAAGATGGAATAAACTCGGGGCAGTGGGATCCGCAAAAGACAATTTTGCAACAACTAAAATCAATCGTGAGCTTCTTTTACTTTTGCTTTGAGGATACGTACTTGAAAAACTATAACAGGACAGGAGAAAAAAACATGACCTGAAAAAAGGTTTAAATATAGGTTTGCTATTTTTGATGTACAGATACATTAACAGACGACAGCAGATGCAGATGCTAGATTCTCTTAACCAATGCACAATGAGGACAAAGTTATTTATTTTCTATTTAATCACAATATAATTCAAAATGTACTTTGTGCAGCACTATTGCACATCTGACAAGAGCACGCACTTCCATTTTTCATGGACTGCAAACAAGTTGAATGGCACAGCCGCCACTAAAACCCTGGACATGTTGAAGGTCGGACAGATGGATATTTTACGAGCCGCAGAGACAGTCTTTCTGCTGTAAGGGACTGTGACATTACTTATTTATTCAGACAGTTTGTATCATATTTATGTGCCTGTAATGGTCCGGACCTATTCCCTGCCTGCCGCACATTAACGGTGACCACACTTTCACTTCACCTAAAAGCACTGGGCCTTCTGCTGCCAGATGAACTGAGCGCACGTGAGCAACAAATCCACAGCACAAGGTCAGGCATGAAAAACACATATGTTCATCTGTAGGGAGACAGGAGAGAGCTTAGAGACACATGCTGCCAAAGTCCATCTATGTTAGTGTCAACGCAGAGCGTTAAAAGCACTTTATCTAAAAGATGCCGACTGCAGCAGCACATGGGAAAATAACACAATGGGTCTAAGAGGGCAGGAGAAATAAAAGAAAAGTGAATATCTTGATCAAAGCAGGTTCATCTGTGCAGTTCTTATAATGGACTTTTTCGATGGATGAAAGGCTATAGAAGGCTAGAGAATACACAGAAAATGTGTGATTTTTAAGAATTTTATGAAAGGGTCAGGCTGTTAATGGAAAGGCACTTAGTAAATTCAGGCTGCTCCAGTTGTTGTGATGACATTTTTCATTTTAGAAATGTTAAACAAATGTCTTTAAATGTCATTAAGATTATAAATGGGTTATAGAATTTCTATGACTTAACAGCAAGTGAGCAATCAAATAGATTTGCATTCAGCATTTTAAATCACACAGTAGCATTTCAGGGAAGACTGACAAACTATTACAAGGATCAGAATAAATTTGTAGAACCTCTATGGCCTACACTGTACACAATTACTCTGAGACCCCAAAGTGACAGTTTGTAAAGGTCATTAGATCTTTGCACTTTGCTAATTCCTAATATTTAGCACTGAATGATATGATTTTATCAACAAAGTGTGAATTTCAAACTAAAGATGTGTCAATAACTGCATGAAGGTACTTGGCCATTATCAGGTAAAGGAAGATGTCCCTGACTCTTGCGTTAGGGCGATAAGGTGTGAACTGCAAACAATAATAGAAGATAACTGATTACTACATAATGCATACAGTGTTTACTCAAACATCCTTTCAGACTTGGCCGGAAAAATGTGTACGTAGAATGTATGTTTTCCTCCGAGACAAGGGCCAGAAGGATGAGCAGGAAGTGATGCATGAAGCAGTGCACGTGTTCAAACATTATAGCTTGGCATACATGACTGCACATTACCATTGCTCTATTGCCCGCTTTATCATGAGCTAAAATAGGTCTATCCAGGGAATCCGGGACAATGAGGACAAATGTGTGCCCTTTAGAAAGAAAGCAGCAGATTTTGGCCACCTTATATGCTCCCCACTGGTCCTATTTAGCTTGTTGGGCCAGCATTTTTAATTTCTAGTACCCTCTACTGTTCAGTGCCGATTTGCTTCTCTAAACAAATGGCCACTCTCTGAGGGCCTCCAAGTGAAGCTGAGCAGATTGTGATAGTAGTGCTGCAGCGTGGGGTCATTCATGTGGAATTTTAATAGGCGGCGGACAATTCATAGCTCTACACACACACTGGCACGTACATCCCACCACAAAAAACTATCTCCCCTCTCCTTGAATTAAATTTGCTTTCCCGCTGCAGCCGGGGGAGAAATGTTATCGCCGGCAGACCCAAGCCAATTTGAAATAGAATAAATGATGTATCTGCTAGTTTGAAAGACAGTAAAACCTCTGATCTCTTGTTTCACGCAGGGCTCTTTTTCTTGCTTTGACGTATCGATAACAGCTTGACAGCAGGAGTGGTGTGTCGACCCACAAATATCATCATTTCCATGCAAATAGGCGGCGCGGACTGGGACCGGCAGCGCACTTAACGAGCGGCGAGATAAAATGCCCCCAAAGCCGATCAATAAACAACTAGTGGAAGTGACTCATCATCGCGGGGCTGAGGAGACAAGCCCCCTCCCACCTCTGCATGAGCTCCCCTTGGACTTGAGCTGAGCCAAGGCTGCTCGCACATCAGGACACACAAGGAGAACCGGCTCCAACACAAAAAATGTAGTTTATTATACGTGGAATAGCGATAACGTGGGTTAAAGTTAGGGTCGCACAATATCGCCAAATGATGCTTATTGCAAATAAGTCGCAAGTATCCATGTCGCAGGAAGCCACAATATACTACAACAAAATCCCTGATGTCGGCCTATTCCATCTGACTGAAATGCACTTTTCAGTTCCAATTTAGTCAGAGTTACAAGGAAGAAAGAAGACAAACAAGTAGTGGTACGGTGGCACAGTGGATGAGCACAGTGACAGCCCTGCTATAACCTCCGGCTCGCCACCCCTGTCCTGACCGAACTTGGAGATCTGGAGATGGGCCCACTGCACCTGCACCAGCAGTATCAAATGTACCGTATTTACCGGACTATAAGTCACACTTTTTTTCACAGTTTGGACGCGTGGAGTGAGTGAGAAACGTGTGAGGCACTGGCGAAAAGCGGAGGTTACTCTTTCTGAAATGAAGAAAACAAAAAAAACGAATTGCACCCCAAAGGCTAGATGGCCACAGCTACAGGAAAGAATTTGCAAATGGGTGCTTGAACAACGTGTTGCCGGAAGAGGCTTCTCACTGGTGCAGTTACGCCTTCAGGCCGTCTTCAGGTGCGACTTATACTCCAGAGCGACTTATATGTTTTTTTCTTCTTCATTATGCATTTCTTAGCTCGTGCGACTTACACTTTGGAGCGACTCATAGTCTGGAAAATATGGTAGATGACAAATTGACAATTAAATAAGTATACTTTAACCAAATTTAGGGGTAATAGTTATGAAATATAGTAGCTGCAGCAATAGTCCAGTGTAGAGTAGAGTACTTAGAGTGTTTAGCCCAGTGGCTGAGATGAATCCTTGGTTGCAGAAGATAAGTAGATCTGTTACTTGACTAATTGGGTTGTGCAACTTCACTTCACAGTGACTTTGACTAACACCACTTCTCTCTTATTCTGAGTCCATCCTGCCTCTCTGCAACTGTCCCCTCACCAGCCAGGCGTCGCATTGATTTCCACAGCTCTCCTCCCAATCCACGGAATATGACTGAGGGCTGATTCCCTAATGGGATCACAAATGCGCGCTGTAGAGCCGGCAGCCTGTCCACATGATGAATGCCACTCGGATGGACGGGACACTCTTCTCCTCATTGTCAGCTAATCGTCTCATGTCTCGGTGCAGTCAAGGCTAATGGTCGACCCCCAACAAACCCCTCACAGTCTTTCAAATCAATGTCATACATACATACATACATGCACAGACCGCTATAGGCACTGTCCCACATAACCCAGTCTCCCATCCTCCCACAGGGACTTGATGAGTGGAGCTCTTATGGACAGCTTTTGCACTTATGGTAATACATTTGCAATGAAATGCTTTTTCCTTGCCGTCAGCTATGTTTCAATTAGTATTCAGCCCATTGGCAGAAGAAGGGAGGGGATTCAATTAGTTGTGGCTAGCCTATAGAGTCCAATAACAGTTTTAGGGAGGGAAAAGCCATGGGGAACTTTGACGCTATCGGCACCAAATCAATAAGCAACACTACAATTGAGAAGTTTATATTTTGATCTCAGAGTCCCACCACATGTCATTATACGATAAACAACTAGCAAACAACAGCCTGATTAAAGCCATGAGGGAACGTAAAATGTGTAGCCAAGTTCATGCTCTTTTATGCTTTCCAAATAACCTTGGAAAATGATTGAGTGCATTTCGAGACGATGATCTTTGAAGCTTTTGAAGAAGTAATCACACACTACGTCAATCCACACTTCACTTGAACCAGTGGCAAACATGCAATATTTCAATACACTGGCCGTGCTTTGACTATGGTGTCATTTTGAGAAATCTCTGTATTAACCACAGTATTTGACTTGGCTGGCGAAAATATGAACTAATCTCAGTTGTGCAGCGATTGCCAGCTGATGGTATCATGGCACAATATACAAAAGTGATAAGATCAGCCCAATCAGTGCGAATAATGAAGGATGAATTTTTAAACACAAATGGAAATCATGGGATCTCTGAGTCAGTTGATGTTGGCTTAAAGTAGCACATTGTTCGAAACATAGTGCAATGCTCAATTAAGATAAACTATTAGACATATTTAGATCATTTTGACAGACCTACCGTCGTGGCTGATTTGTCACAATTTGCCTGTCTTCCAAAGTACTAAAACTGTCCAGTGAAGTTATTAAAGTCTGTAAGATTGCAAAATGAGGAGAAAAAGAACAATTTGGAAAAGCATATGGTCTAGCTCCCTCCACCTCCTGTTTGGACCTTAAAGCCCCTCGTCATTTTCTAATTCTCTGTGCACAGAAAACCTCGTCTCATTGGTCAAAAGAAAAATCCTGCCACGCTTTGATTTGTTACTGAGATCGACAAATGGAGGGACTTTAGAGAATATAGAATGATTTCAAGTTACTTGCTTTACATCAAAATGAAGGCACAGAAGGTCAATTACTGGCATTCTTTTAATTTTATGATACATTTAATACAGTACAATACAATACAAAAGTAAGGGGTGGAAGCACAGGGAGGGCAGGGAAGAGAGGGAGTTCAGCTTCCTGATAGCCAGGTGTAGGAAACAGTTCTTCAGTCGACTGGAACTGGCCCATGAATTCCGCAATCTCCTCCCTGAAGGCACTACCTTGAAGAGACTGTGTGTTGGGTGCGTAGGGTCCCTGGTGATTCTGACGGCTGACAGGCTCACTTTAATATTGATTTCTTTGGCTTACCTGAGCCACAATACACATGGAGCTTCTCACCAGATAATGTGTCCTGCCTCATTTATACCTCCAGTTTCTCCTGGGGTAAACTGCACCGACATATAGGGGCTGGAGACACATGTATGAAAGACAAGCAAAAGGGCTTCAATACAAATAAATCAATTCTCGAAAGGACTTTAACAGCAACGTTTTTTGGCATTGACTCCTACACTGAACTGAACTCTGTTTGCTGAGATGGGCTCAGGTCACTGTGTAGGAGGGAAAAAAGAAAAAGTAATTGTTGTGATGAGTGAAACCTAAAACTAAAACCTACAGAGCAATGTTCTAGGCATTGGTAACATTACAGTATTATTATCAACACTATAAATACCTATTTTGCAGAAGATTGATTTTGCACCTTTTTACCCACTAATGTCGCTGTGTGGAATAATAGCATTGCTTTTTCACAGTATTTGATTTCATTCATCACCACTGCAAGACAAAGTCGTCTTTTTTCCCCCAAAATCTCTGCAGTGACACTATGATAAGTGGCTCGAACAAATCCTTACATTAATCACGTCTCTATGCAAATGTCAAATTAGAAACCTTATTGTACCGCAGCCTATAACTTCGCACACTGAATTTAAAGCAGCTATGAATAAATCACAGGTTCATTTGTCTGCTACAATAGCTCGATGATATAGTGATCCTGCGAGTGTCCATTGGGAATACAGAGGGTCACCTGAACTCATTTCATTTGAATAATACATCTGTATAAAAGTCCGTAACAAGAAATGCGGTGTGTACAATACTCACGGGTACTCAATATATCCGCAGTGAAAAGCTCATTGGAAAAGGGCTGAAGACCGGAAATAGAGGACCTTTTAGACTTTTTCTTCCATACTTTCACACAAAGTGCCTTCTCGGACAAAGGTCATCCAAGCTTTACAGGAGGGTTTCTATCATGAATGTATAGTGGAAGACGGATGACCTTGGGTGGGGATTTGTCTGAACTTAGAAAGAAGAAAAATCACAGTGAAGAATTTTGAAAGAGACGGGCAAAAAAAAACGGCGAAAGAAACGGGTCAAAAGGGAGCGCTTAATGAAAGTAGCGTGGGAGGACAAAGCGCTAAAAAGTAAATAGAAGTCTAAAACGGTCGCTAAGGGAGTCTCGGAGGAGGATGAGACGCGTGATGGCACATATATTTAGGTTTGAAGAGAACGCGATGAAAGAAAAAGACTGGGATTTAAAGTGCGGTATGGAATGGAGGAGCAGTCCGTGTCCAGTGTCCGGGGATACTGCGGCGCGGTCTCTACATAATTCATCGCGGCGCCACAATCGTCCAGGGTGACTCTTACATCACCCATCATTTACATGCGATGGACCTATGCATTATTGAAATATGTGACTCTGATGATCCATAAAGTAGAGGGGTGAACTTCTTGCAAGAAAAGGCTGCAGTAGAGGTCGGTCAATGTGAGCCAGCGCTGAATCTGAATAAACATAAAGGAGATGCTAAGGTTGCGGAAGATCTGCATTGTGCAAAAGATAATAACTCCGGATATAATAATAGGAAACTATATGCTCTGTGTGAAAAACATGCTTAAAATATACATGATCAAGAACACTGCAATTAACATCTAACGAGGTCATTACAAGTTAGCAGTAGCTGGTATTAAGCTGGAGAAAGAAAATGAAATGGGATTGTTAAGCTGCTAAGGCAGGACTGAAGGAAAAAACTAAGTCCAGCTGTAATAATAAAAATTACAAATTCAAACTAACAAAGCATCCGAGCGCAATTAATGGTCTATTGTTACACCGTTAGCTTAGGCGTACTCCATATTTCCCTTCACTGAACTGGAAGAAAGCAGCGATAGAAGTAATCAAACACAAACTCATTTAAATTAACATTGCTATGGCATTATTCTTCAGCAACTGTAAAGTAATTTTCACTTCCAACAAAGAAAAGTGTTGGCTATTTTCATGCTGGGACAATTCGGCCGCAGTCGCTCAATAAAGCAGTCGCCTAACGCTATTTCCTTCAACCACAACAATAATACTAGCTTTTTATAAAAAGTAATTCCAGTCTGCCTTTCATATACAGGTAGTGTATATAGAATTACATATACAGGAACAGTAACAAAAGCTTTCAAAAAACAGAAGATTAGATATTTTTTTCACATACAACATTCATGGGGCTTTAATTTTGAACTTACACAAGTTGAAAAGCTGGATATACAGTGCCTTAAGTTAGACGCCAGAAGAAGAAGATGACTCTTGTCCTTAGTAGCACTAGTGAATTACTGCTTAAAGGGACTATACAATTATGTATTTTCATCCCCCTACATGTTCCAACAATGTCCTAAGTTGTAGAATAAGCCCAGACCTGTTCACCACAACTGCCTCTAAAATCCTGCACTGTCACTCAAAAAGGTGTTAATTCGGGTCCGAAGTGCCGTCATGCACGTGCTTAATATAGAAGCTGCAGTTACACGTATGACCTGAGGTGGCAGTAGTGAGTATAAAATGGCTAACTTGCATCTAGCCCCTTTAAACTCATCCAGGTGTACAGAAACACTACGATGTTACTGTATTTGTCTTTGTTTATGTTGATTGTCTACAAACTGTTATATGAATAAAAAATATCCAATTTCTTTCTTTTGTTGCTTTTCTGAATATACTTCCCACACTAGTGCTCGTCATATGATTTGGGATTCAGGCTTTCTCAAACGAGTGAGCATCCATGTTCAAGTATTACAAAATGCGCAGTGTTCTTTATTTGTTTTTCCCCCTTAACGCCCTCACACACACCTACAATCCCAAGAGCAGCTCACAGCAATTGAAAACCAAATGAGTGCAAACGAAACGGCGCCGCAGCGATAAAACACACAGGGTTTGTTTGTCTCACAGCTGTATCGTGCTTTACCTGAGCAGCCTGTAGAACCTCTTCGATGGACATCTTGCCGTTGGACGTGTGCCATGTGGGGTTGTGCGCTGACAAGGGAAGTGCAGGTCTCCAGGGCACCTGCAGCGGCAAGAGCGTGGCACAAACACAATTAGTTTCTCCATAAGTCTGTCCCCCAGCAAAATAATTAAGAGTTCTGGCAAGGGGGACAGTACTGACAGCATGCCACACAAGCATCTGGCAGCAGCAGCAGTGAATAGCAGGATAAAGGAATATATATGATATTTGATAAAGATGCCACACATCACTTATTATATTATATTATATTATATAGTTGAAGATTTGAAATATGATATATTTAATGTCACATAGCTTTCATACACTTAGTAACAGTAAAGACACACAATAGCTATGTTTCTTGCAAGCGTTGACTCATAATTATAGATTTAGCACAGCAAAATAATGTAAATGATTCATGTTAAAATATTTGCTAATTGTTTTTTCCGGTAATAGGAAAATGGTGAAATAATGAAAGAAAGGCAGTCGTCTTAAAGACTTGGCAGAGCTTGTTGGAAAAGACTATGCTTTTTACAACAGCTCCAAACCGGTGTTCAAGGTTTTCAACACTACACTGTCGTTGTAATGAAAAACGAAAAAAGTCCACCTTGAGGAGAAACACATTACAATACATTTACAAGTCAGACCTTCTCATCTAACCAATAACAAGCAGTTGTAATATTTGTGCCATAATGTGCACAACAAACGCACTCTTTCATTTGCTTAGAAGAGCGTTTTGGTTTTATCGCTTAAAAGACTTTGACGGAGCAAATTACTTTTCTGCTAAAATTAAAAATTAAAGCCCATTTTAAGGACAAATAAAGAAACTCGCTTCTGACGGAGGCATTTGTAACATTTTTAAGAACAACTCTATGTGAAAGCATCCTGGTAAATTAAATTGCAGGGCTGACATGCCCCTCGGCGTAAAAGCTGCGAGCTTCTATAGAACACCATATTCCAAGATAAATACCTAAACAGCCTGGGCTCTTCTCTTGTAAAGCCTGAATAAATTATCAAAATTGAATATAATTACTCATTGGTGAGGCGTCTTCTACCAGTGGAGTGTGGAACATTAATCTCTAAATGTAAAAAGATTAAAATCACATCTAATAAAAGAATAAATCTATACTGCACTACTTTTACGAATAATTGAAGCCAAGTCATTGACATTCAGCTCCTCGCTCCTGCTCCTGTCTGTTCTCTGTGGATTCACTCCAGCCAACACCAGCCTCATCAGGAGCAGTGATGATTAGATAGTGAAATACATGGGAGATCAGCGCAGTGCAGTGATCAAAGTCGGCTGCCAGACACTACGCTGCTGCATCAGAAAGTGTTTAAAAATTTATCACATTCAAGCGGTCCATATGTGTAATGACAATCACTTACGGGTTAATCTGCTTTTCACACCCTGCCCAGCGTGATACAATAAAGAACTTGTCTGATGTTAAGTAACACAAGAAAAGCACCAATTATTGCAGTGCTCGGGTAGTGCCTGTGTTAAGCGTTATAATCCTGTTTTCAAACCAGTGAAGTGGCTTTTTTTTTTACAGCAAACATAATAGGAAGAGGGAGAGTTCCAAGTTTCAAAGACAGAACTGGGACTCGCTCATGGCCCTAATGTACAGTATGCTTGTAGGTTTTCTTCTTGTAAATCATGTTTTTGACGTGTTCCAGTCGAGCTTACAGGACCACAGTGCTGAGACGGCCGTGATCCAGGTGACAAATGACATCAGGCTAAATACAGATGCAGGCAAGGTCACATTTTTAGTTCTGCTGGACCATAGCGCTGCATTTAACACATGGACCATGGGATCTTACAAGAGAGGTTAAAAACCTGGGTAGGAATCTCTGGAAAGGCTCTCAAGTGGTTCAGATCTTACCTTGAGGACCGAATTTACTATGTCGTGAAGGGAAACTGTGTCTCAGACCAAATAGCATTGACCTGTGAGGTTCCCCAGGGGTCAATTCTGGGGCCCCTCTTTGTACATCAATTTGTACATGCTTCCATTAGGTCAATTAATATCCAGTAACAATGTGTCCTATCACAATTACACAGACGATACTTGGATCTATGTTTCACTGACAGCGGGTGAACATGGGCCTGGAGATACACTGTGTCACTGTATCAAACAGATTAGTGTGTGGATTCAAAACAACTATCTGTTAAATACAGATAAAACTGAGATCATTGTCTTTGGCCCACAAAAACACAGAGACGTTGTCATCTTGAAGCTCTTCCGCTACAACTGAGGTTGTAGTGGAACGGAATGGACTCAGACCTGAATTTTAACAGTCAAGTTAAGTCAATTACATCAGCGGCCTATTGCCATATGAAAAACATTACTAAAATAAATAACAGTGTCTAAACCAGACTTGGAGAGGTTAATTCATGTGTTTGTCTCTAGCCGGTTAGACTATTGTAACGGCCTGCTCACTGGCCTCTCTAAATGAGCTGCTAGACAACTGCAGTATATTCAAAATGCTGCGGCTCGAGTCCTGACCAGAACCAGGAAATATGCCCATATTAGTCCAGTGCTTCGGTTTCTGCACTGGCTTCCTGTCGCTCAGAGAATAGACTGTAAAATAGCTCTGCTTGTGTATAAGTCCCTTCATGGTCGGGCACCAAAGTATATAGCTGACATGTTACAGCCATATGAACCACCTCGGGCCTTGAGATCCTCAGATCCTCAGGGAGGGGTTTCCTGGTGGTTCCTAGAGTCAAGACTAAACATGGTGAGGCTGCGTTATGTTTCACAGTTTGCAAAGGTCTGGAACAGCCTCCGTGAGAACGTGAGACAGGCCTCAACTTTGACATCTTGAAAATGCACTTATTTACTGCTGCCTATGGCAATTGAACCTATTAACTAAAATGTCAAACCATGTCATCTGATTTATCATTTTCCTTTCTCAAAATCATGAATATAACTTAGTTAAATATGTTTTGGTCAAATGGATTGTCAATCTTGTCATACACTTTGCACAACACAACCTAATTGTTTACAGTTCCTATAATATATGGAAAAGGTCAGTAGGAAGGAGACACACAGTATCTATCTAGGCTTAAGTCTAGTCTTGGTGTGTTCGTACTGAAATAACGCAGATGTCTTGGTGGATATCTGTATTCCTTCCATAGGGCAACCCACGCCTAATTACCTTGAGACTGAAACACAATGTAATGTCTGGGTTTTTGTAAGAATCATTTGGTTTTCTTCCCATTAAGGTCAATGCACTGTTTGGACACACACAACTTAGCAGCACCTAAACTTTTCCACAACATTGCCTGCCAGAGTGCACACTTACAGTAACTCCCTTGACCAGAGCGTGAATAAAACATGGGCCTGCGTAGCTGCTACAGTACGTTATCATAAACCTACGCACAGAAAAAAAAGAGAAAGAATCAATGCAGTTTCTTTCACGTTGATCCTCACTAATGCCTTACAAGTCGAACTTGAACCTACAGCCCTCAAACAGCCTTCATCGACTTTCAAAGAGTGAAAGAAACTTCTGATGCATGCTGCTGTCAGGGAGACACGCGTAACACCAGCTAGTCCTGCTAAAACCTGGCCGCGCATGTAAATGTCCTGAACAGCGGCTTTGGAAGCGCAAGTGGACTCAAAGTGTCAGGAAAGTAACACGATTATCCAGCGAGAGATTAAATTACAGCATCTTCCAGAAGGAACTGTAATGACATGAGGAGATGATGATGCAGGGAGCAGACAGGGGAATAACATGTACCATAGGGCTGACCGAGGCTTTCTGGGGAAATATGCGTTTTTTCAAGTAGTATTTCAATGTTAAGTATAAACATCTGAGAGAAGACAGAGAAAGTTGCTAATGAATTAATATGCATTTCAGAACACGTTTTTGTAGAACTACAAGGTTAGAATGATTCATGTATGACCCCATGGAGACAGAATCTTTGGTTCTTTGCTCAGGGTATTGTACTACTTAAATTCATTCACACTGCCATTTTTATTTGAGCCTTACATGTGTGTTTACTCAATTGCAAATCCTCACAGCTCCTTTGCACTGAGCTCCTCCCTGTGGCCTCCTCCTCCTCAGAGTGAGATGTTTCGATGAAGGCCGTGGTAATAACGCAAACGCACAGGCGAGACAACGTGGGCAAACAGTAGAGAAACTGTGGAGAAAAAAAATACACAGCAAAATGCATGGTAAGCCCTGGGTAATTAATTAAGAGTGTTCTGCTTTAGTCATGGCCTAATACCCAGCAGTGCACCGCTAAATCGCATCCAAGTGAAAGCTAATTATCCCTGTCTCTTAAGCTGTAATGTCATTTATTTATGACTGCGCTTTCTCTATGCGTTTCGTCATGTATGCAGTGATACACGAGGAGACATCTTCACCTTGTGCCTTTCAAATTGGAATGTCACAGAACTATCATCAATTTCATCACTGGACAGAACAAATGTGTTGTTAATGTAAAAGGAGAGCAGTTTATGAATATTCATAGAGCTGGACAAGGCTTTATGGGTGGGCGCATCGTTCCGCCCAGGGCACACGGCTCATTCTCAAGTGCCATTTATCATTTAAAGGAAACCCGCTCCTATGTAAAAGCACTAAGTGGTTTCCAATGTCAAAGCTAATGAGTCTGTTAAAGTCTTCCACTAACTCTTCTCGTTCGCAACCCTGTTTTTTGTTAAAGATGATGACATTTTAGAAATAGCAAAAAAGAAAAACTATAGGCTTGAGCTCAACTAAGAGGTAATGTCATACCGCTTGTGCACAAAGTCTACCTCAATGCTGAGATTCTGACAGTTTGGGGAATGTCTCTCCCCCACTCTTTACCCCCATTTTAAAGGAATAGGCCACAGTTTTTCCATACTGAGATATGTTCTTACCTGAGCTTAGACGAGTTGATGCGTACCTGTTTGGCCTTTACGCTGCGCTCAGTCACGCAAAAACACTGAACATGTTGTTAGCATTTAGCCTCTTCCTCTCCTATATGGACCCAAATGGGGGTGAAGTTAGAAGTGACCAAGCTCTTCCACGTTTTCCCTAATTAAATATGGTTACGTAAGCGGTTACACGATCCAAGTATAGTCACATATAAATAAACATGTTGATTTTCTAAGTGGATAAAAAGGGGCACTATATTGTAAGGCGTAATAATACCTTAGGAGCACTTAGATGTCCGCGCAGTAAAGTTGAAGTTTAATTTTGTGTGACTATACTTGGATCGTGTAAACGCTCACGTAACCGTATTTAAATATGGGAAACATGGAAGAGCTTGGTCGCTTCTAACTTCACCCCCGTTTGGGTCCATAGAGGAGAGGAGGAGAGGCCACATGATAACAACATATTCGGTGTTTTTGCGTGACTGAGCGCACGCGTAAAGACCAGACAGGTACGTATCAACTCGTCTAAGCCCAGGTAAGAACATATCTCAGTATGGAAAAACGGTGGCCTGTTCCTTCAAAGCGTACTGCTCCATCAAAGAAAAATAGAGATAAATGAAATCTTTCTAGAGTTCTAAAGTCATTTGTTTTCAAGAAATCAGAAGATTTGCATATGTATCCTTTTGTTAATAATCTCCATGTATCCATTATATATATAAATATCCATATCCATAATGTGGTGCAAATGTAGCTTCTTAAGGTAATTTCAAAAAGTAACCAAAAGCTAGTTATTTAATATAAATGAATGACAGAATATACATTAGGATTTCTTTTCTGAAGCTAGTTCAAATAGAAAACTACTGCTATTAATGGATGTCACATTGATTGACATTCAAGAAAAAAAATAGTGGAAAACCTAGTGGAAGGACCCATCTAAAAGACATTTCCTTCAACAACCATCAAACAGCCTTCACGCATAAGTAGACATTTGTATTCATGCTTTTTTCGACAGCTGTAATCATTGCAATTCACAGTACTTTTATTTCTACTCTAGCGTGGCATATTTTAAATGAGAAACAATCGGACCCGAGCAAAGTCCGGCAGTTTCACAGTGGGTTCAGGGGCACAGGCCTTCCTATCACACACAGTTCAAAGGCCCTGCAGGTATCCAGAGCTCATAATTAAATGATCTATCTTCTTGTTTGGAAGTATTTATAGTAAACCCCTGTATAGTACTGTAACATTCCCCAGCTTTATATTCAAATAACAAGCAAAGCACTAATTATGAGGTCAAACTGTCGTCAGAGTATTAACAGCAGGGAGGGGTGACAATGTATCCGTTGTGTTTTGTTTTTATCTCATCTCGAATGCTGTCACATCCGCAAGAAACCAGAGCGCGCACAGTGGGAGCCTCACCACATGTGGCATACATATTTCAGATCTTCAGTCCCCGTTATAGCATCGCCCCATGTTTTCTTGGTCGCTAAGGTTTGATGGCAACGCTGCCATTCATATTGAACGATGTGCAGGCCATGTGACTTTGTTGTTACTCGGGAAAGACACCGTGCACGAAGAGATAAGAGCTAAATGACATCGGCTGTTTATGACTTTGGTGGCTCTATGGACCAGCAGCATGCTTAACTTCATCATTATAATATTTGTTTTAAAAACACTGGGGGAAAAAAGAAATCTCCCATGAATTTAAGATCAAATCAGTTGGGGGTGTCTCTGAAAATGATCTGTGACATTGTTGATGTATTGATTGATTTGCATTCAAACTTTTACTGGTAGGTCTATACAGTACAACTATAAAGAATATAACACATTCAGGGACCCAAGCATTCAGCAAGTGGTATTTAGAATCATCAAATAATCTGTGTACGTGCACTTTGAGGGTATTTTATCTAAAGCCTATGACAGCAACACACTTTATAAACATTTGTGTTAACTTTCACAATAATCAGCAACACACTTCAGTTCAGAGGTAGTCATGAGTATGAATGAAATAAAAGGGGTTCATGAGAAAAATAAAAAGTTGGGAACCACGGTGCTATCTCTTTTGCCACTTGTCTAGAAAAATTGACAAATATAATTACATTTGTGAGGTAAAAGTTTAGGAAAATGAACAGATTAATTTCTTCCAAACTGTTATGTTGCACACTAACTTCCCACCGTTAGCTCTCGAGCTGTAACACATGAATCTAGCAGAGCAAAGGATGGAGCTCTAAAAAAATCACACGATAGGTGCCATAACAGTGTAGCAGCTCTAAATAGAGAACAATACACACATGCACAAGAGATGCACAGCACATGTGAAATACAAGTGAGATACTTCAGTCGAAACAGATGGTAAGGATTGTGTAGACTTGGTTTTACACATCACAGATGATAAAAAAAACAACAACAACCTAACACCCTGTGCAAAATTCATGCAAATGTGTGGTATGGTAGGATCTATAGAAGGAATGTGCACAAAAAGATGTGTGTCTCAGTTGTTCGAGTGAATCCTTTCAGCTAAAATGTCAGTGATACATATCCAGCTCATGTTAAGCTGAATACATGTCCAGGAAGATAAATAAACAGTCCGATAAATCGAGACAGCTGATCAGAGTTTGTCATTGTCATCATTTGTCAACACCTGTGCACTGCTGTGTGTCACCTCCAGTGTTGGAGAAAATGTTGAAATTGTATTTACTGTGTTTCTGTATCCAAGACACCTCCCCAAATTGTCCATGTAGGAAAGTAGTGTGTGAGTTAGTGGTTGGAGGGTCTTATGACGTAGATTGGCAGCCACTCTTCCATCATTCTATACCCAGAGCAGCTGTGGCTACACATGTAGCATGCAACTGTATGGTGTGAATGAGTCTTGCAGTGCTTCATTATCAGTGAAAACGCTTTACAAATAGTTTTTACAATCTATACCGCTTTTTTTTTTTTTACCTGTAGTCAAGCCAAATTTTCCTATCACATCAATCAATCACAAATAATATTACCTCCCAACAGTTTTTTTTCCGAGGTTCAAATTGTCACAATGGGAACAACGGCTGCTTGCTGCCCTCTAGTGGATAACTTTGTAATAAC
The DNA here is from genome assembly GCF_951799975.1 of Gobius niger. NCBI lineage: Eukaryota > Metazoa > Chordata > Actinopteri > Gobiiformes > Gobiidae > Gobius > Gobius niger. The sequence goes on along the minus strand of NC_136870.1, from coordinate 16,646,711 downwards.
CTTTTGTGAATGGATCTAAAAATACTGAATATCCGGTGAACTGATTTTGCAATGCTCATTCAAGTCAAGGTCCAACGCGCACATTGAAATGCTCATGGTCAAGTGGAAATGCAAAGATTAAGTGGACTATAAATCTACATATATGGTAATTCACCTATTGTCACGGGGAGGAAGAAATCAAGCACAGAATGAATTCAATGAATTAGTTATGATGCAACAAAGCAATAGATTTCCAACACATTAGTTGCGCTGCTCGATTTGAACGCATTCATTTGTAATCAGCAATATATTTTTGTTTCATTTTTCCAAGAGAAAATAAAGCTTTTTTTAAGATGATCTACATCTTGAAACAAAAACACACATTTGTTTAAACATTCATAATAGATTACACTTTACAAGCCTGTGTCACAAGCCTCTCAAAGCGTTCCTACAATTACTACTACTACTACTGGTACTACTATTAGTACAACTAGTACTGCTAATACTAAAACGAATTATTAGTATTAGTATTATGATTATGATCATGATTATGATTATTATTATTTCATTACATTCTCAGTGGTGGTAAGCTACCATTGTAGCCCTGGGGTAGATTGATGGAAGTGAGGCTGCTAATCTGTGCCATCGGCCCCTCCAACCACCACCACCCTTTCACCTACACACTACAGTCACACAGTCAAGGTGTCTCGCTTAAGGCCCCGACAATCTGCACCTTAAGGAGCGGATTCACACCGCCAACCTCTCGATTATATACATATTCATGAGTTACTGAATGTCACTTCTTTCTCATATCATGAAGCCCTGGTGTGTCAAGAACAGGGGTGTCCAACCTTTTTTGCCCAACAAGAGTGTCGGAGCGCTACTAATGCTTTAAAAACACCCAGGAGAATTAGCTACCAACTTACCAAGATGATATTTCAAAGAAAATTACTTGTTTAGTCCAACTACTTAACAATATTAACCCAACTGTTCACAGATTGTGTTCAGCATGTTCAGTACAACCAGAAAATGCATCTAAAATGTGAGTCATCAAGTGGAAATGTAGAAGATGGAGATCCCTGGTCTAGAACATATCACAGGGAATTTACCTAATCCTATTGAACAAATTCAGGTTATTAATCTGACTGCAACTTAACCTTTGGCCGCTTTGCTACAGGAGTCTGAACATATGAGAAACAAAGACGAATACACGTAGTTGAAAAAATACTGTATTTGAGATCAAGCTGTTTGACACAAGATCATATTTCCTTCACAAAGCCACAACACCAGTCAAGAATCATTAGCACGACTTCACATTTTACCACAATACATGGGACTGACTTTCCAAACTTGTCAGGACAATAGAAAATCAATTACATGGTCAGTTTGTGCTACAGTTATGAAACCCCTGAAGGTGACACAAACCAGGCAAAAGCATGAAGACAAAATTATAACTAAATAATCACTAACTTTTTGGCGTTTGATGATGTTAGCGTTTTTGTAAGAAATCTACAGCTTGGTGCAGCTTGAAATGTTAAAATACTAACAAAAGTGCTTCAAACATGAAATGGTTGTAGACACTATAGTAAACAATTACAGAATATTGTTCACTGGCTACACACTTTACCTACATTTCTGAAAGAAAAGTATTTGGAGCCATATACTTGATACTGTGTTACATTCACATGATCTTTTTGTAATGGAAAAACTCATTCACTGAATAAACATCTGACTGCTGTACTTTAATTGTTTCTAAAATAACAGAAATATTTCTAAAAATGTCACATGATGCACAAATATAAATAAAATGTCCAAATAAGTCACTATGAGAAACCAGAGACGAGCTAGAGGCATGCAATATAGTTAGGCATAACTAAGGATCTGAGGAAACACCCAATGGATGTAAACGTTTCAGAAAGGTTTGCACTATTTAGCACACAGGAAAAACTCCTGATACTAATATATTATTGGTAAGAGGTTTCAGTAAGGGATATGTTTTCAAAGCTGTCTGAACACTGTACTCTTTGTATGTAAATAAATATGTAACAATTAAGAAGAAGTGATGATGTACAAGTTCTCTCACTCCAGAATATTACTACATTAGCCAACAGCCTTTGTACCGCTTGTTTCAATGTTTGCAAGTGTTAAGTTCTTACGTAATACACTTTTGTGGCTTCACAAATGTAGTGTGTCACAGTGAGACGAGATCAAGACGACCTCTCTTAGAGCTTAAAAGACACTCTCTTTCCCAGACAGGCTTGACAATATGTGAAATCCAGGACATGGGAGCTCTTACAATGGGCACGGTCAGTTAAATATAAGTAACTTGGCTTCCCAGTGCTCGCCCAGAGGAAGCCTGAGAGCTAAATATAAAACTGTGTGGTTTCTTGTGTCTCGCCTCTGCAGCAGTTCAGGTCCCTTACAATTTCTATTGTTACTCTTCACCAAAAGTCTACAAAATCTCTGGAAAAAGAGAACGATTAAAAAGATGTAAAAGAAAAGCTGAACAAATAAAACACAGCTGAGTATAATTACGTATAAAACAGCTTTCATTGTCTGCGTGTGCCAAGCCAGTGAAAAATGGCACATGATTCTTTGTGCAAGAGCGTCCTCTCCCGACACCTCTCAAAACTCAACTTCAACATACGTTTGCAAACGCTCCCTTTTCTGAGATGAGCTACACACTATAACAACAATACACGTTCCCTTTGCGGCTCCTGTAAGTGTTGTGTGTCTGCTTTCCAGGCTCCAGTACCATGGCAGTATCCCCCAAACGCTTCATTTAGAGGGCCCGGTCCAGAGCCGCAGAGCCACGGACCTTTACAGAGCAGCCTCATACTCCCTGTGTGCACTACAGTCCATAGAGACCATGGAGAGGGCTGCCTCGTCAGTACTTGTTAATCCCAAAGATCCTCACTCCGTGCAGCTGAGGCAGTTTGGGGATGAGAACAGTCAGCAAGGAAAAGGTGTTGACCACAAAATGGGCCTGATCGTATTTGGTGTAGAAGCTGGTGAGGATGTATCTAGAAACAAAAACACAACAGAAAAATGTTCATACTTGTCATCAGGAAGAGGTACATTTTAAAAGCAAGATCATTTAATTTGACTGAAGTGAGCTTTATTCTTTCAACTTTCAGCTCGATTCGGCATTTCATGTTATCATTCTCAGAGGAAAAGAACTGTATTTTGTAACCTCAAATATTGACTGATGTAAAAGAATGAAACCCCTTTGCAGCCTTGTTACTGGCTCTGCAGTGGCGCACATTAGTTTGACACACAAACCGTGTCAGTGAATTTGGAGACGGCGTCAACATGATCAGTTACAGAGTTACAACATGAGATAAGTAATGAATGAAGCAGGGAGAGTGAATTAACCAGGCTTCCCAACCAAGTTAAGTCATTTCATTACAGCCAGCTGGCTACACTCCACCACAAGGCACTGTTACCCAGGGGCCCTGCTGAGACAAAACCAAGAGAGCTTTCATGTTAAAAATATATATCAGATGCAAAGGAACACAGGAATAAATATCTTGAGCCCATCCTGTTCATTACATAACATGAATGAACCCCTTAACTATTTTACCAGATGTCTCAGCCTCTCCCTGCTGTATATGCTGTTCCCCAAACATACAGCACGTTACAAATGACCTAGAAACTAGTGTGTGAACAAAAATGTACACCTGCAATACTGCTATTACCACAATGTTCAGCCCGAGCAGGCAGCAGAACCCCAGAGGACAGTGCTTCCTGTAAATAGCACTAATAAGGACAGTAAAGGGCATGGAAACAGCAAGGGTTGCTGCAACCAGTCGTAAGCCCCCTTAGCAATATGACAGAATGATTGGCTAAAACGCACACTAATTACAGGAGAATGAACTCTAAAGTATTATTTAACATACTCCAGAGAGTATTGAAGTTCACATATGTAAAGGCTTAGTTTAGGTTCTTGTTTAAATGGGCACGAAAGGAATGTTCCTGTTCTGCAGCTGTGTTCCATCCTGTGTGACTATGTGCACACCTCAAGTAATTGTAGAAAGTTCAGGAAAAAAGCAAAGGCAATGGTCAAGGTACCACTGTAGTGAGCAAGAAAAAACAGCACCGAAGTTATAGATCCCTCAGAGGTGGAATTAAGTGATAGACTTACAAGACAATAGGTGTGATAGTGAGGAACTTTCTTGAAGCAGTAAACTGTACACCATAGTCCATCTGCTCCCAGTGAGTGAGCAGTCTGGCCTTGCCCTGATCTGGAGTCTCAAATGGCGTCCCTTTGACCGTGTGAAGCAGGAGGTACATGCACTGCAAGAGACAAGTGTAATGTTATAGTTTAGCGGCTAATGCTAAGCATGTTTTATTTCACAATTTGCAGCTTTCAGCCCAAGATGATATCGTCTCGTTCTAAAGTAATTTAATGGGCAATGCTTCATTAGCGTTGAGCACAGAATTGTGGCTGTATTAAAAACCACAGACCAGATTGTGGATGAGGTTTGTGAGTGTCCAGACAACAGGGACTGAGGCGAAGGGAATGCTGAGCAGAATCACGTGCAGGAGGCCGATGCCCAGGATGTAGGAGAGCCAAATGCCCCGACTGTTCATGACCCGAGTGTTGGGATTGACCTCACTGTGTGCTGTGCCAACATTCATGACTGCAGCTGCTGTACACGGTTCCTGTCGATACAGACACAAAAAAAGAGTAATTAAAGTAAACGCTATTTATGATAACAGTATTTAAAAAACAAAGTGCAATATTACTTGACATGTGTCACTAGGGTAAAGAGAAAAATGACTGAAAAAGAAAGAGCTCATATTTAAAGCCACTCTGTGGAAGATTTCAGGTTATATCAGTGTCGCAACATCCAGGCAACTGAATAGTCCTCATGACAGATAAAATAAAGCACTTGGAAGAGGACCTAGTGTATTTAAAGCTTAGATTTGAAAGGACTTAATTTTTGATACCACGTAGTGCCACAGATTCATTTTGACTACATCCTACACATTTATATCACCAGCCAGTCACCTTTCTGTGTTCCTGTATTGCCGGCTTCTTGGAAGAGACCCGTGTTATACAAGGTATTATACTTGGCTACCATAAACAAACTATACCTGCTTTTTTTCCTAGTAGTGGAACAAATGTTTAGTCCTACTTATGTATTGAAAACTTTCAAACTCAGACATTTGTCCTCATGAAGCATTCCTGTGAAAGTGACCCTGCAAGTTGAGAAACTTGCTAATAAATTCATCCTTCTAAAGAACTGATATTACAAATATGTTAGAAAAGTTAGGAATGAACTTGGACCTCAAACACATTTTAGTTTAGTGGCTTCCTTTTTCATTGCTTGTTATCAAGCCCAGTCGAGCTGGTGACGTCCCACTCCCAGCAAAGTTCCAAGTGAGGTCAAGTTAGGTCCACGCACAGTAGATGTATTTTAGGTGTTTCTTACCAATAAAATCAACAGTCAGTTAATCGATCTTTGAATGAAATGTTACACAGTTCAGCTTAAGTAAGCCAAGTTACCTGTCATAAGCTGCCAGTAAAAGCATGGTGGTCTCTTCAAACAATAAAGTTTTGTTTTTACCTTTGAGTTATCAAACACAAACAAAACTATTGTGTTGCCCAAGGGCAAAGGTTAGCTAGCTACAACATTACTGCACTGTAAATAAAAAATAAAGAATGTAAAGCTGTCTTATCTGGGAGGTCAACATGAGCTGAGTGACAGAAGTAAACAACTGTGTCAGTCCAACAAGCATGCTCTTCTGCACAAATGGCTTAAAATATCACAGGCAACAACACCAGGCGTCAAATAGCTCTACAAGTGTCATAAACAGTGTAATAAGGGAATGGAAACGAAATAACAAGTACTTACTGCGTCGAGAAAGACTTCAACTCCGACCTGTATTGGCACTTATCAGTGTGGGGCTTATCAATGCCTTCACTCAAACTGAGCTTCTTGTGGTCGCCAGTGTCCGAGGCGGCTGCAGCGCTTTGCTCATCGTGCTGTTTTACTCGGGACAGGTGCAGAGCTTACGCCATGCTCGCTGTAGATTCACCACGGGTTAAGACGAGGCACATCCACTTTAGCTTCGTGAAAGCTCCAGCTGGAGACAACCTGTGACAACACAGCACTGCTCATGATGTAACGTCACCGCTTTACGGCCCCATTTTTCTGCTGTTTCCCTTTGGTCGTGCTGCTCGGCAGCGATAGGTCAGTTTCTTATCATGTGACCGTCAAAAGCCAATCGCGCTCTGATGCGTCGGGGTACGCCGTGCGACGCCCCTCAGACGTAAAGGGACAGCACTACATCAGAAACTTAGACGGACGGCAGAGAAAAGGTGTACAGGGTACTGCCCCAAAAAAACTACTACGTTGACCTTGGCATAATCATATTTGCAGGATGCAAAGGTTTAACCCTATGCTACACAATTTGTCCATAATCCTCAAATTGTAACTCCCGTAATATCCAAATATGATGTAATGTATGGATTTTTGTAAAGATGGAATTGTAGTTTTTCACCATGGATTTAATAAATATAATACAGAAATATAAAATAAATATAATACATATTTCTTATTTATTATATACATTATAATAAATCATAATAAATATATATACATTCGAGTGATTCCTTACTCGAATGTGAAGAATCAACAACAAATAGTTAAATTGACTATTGCAGATAAGTAAATGGTAAATGGTCAACTTGTATAGCGCTTTTCCACCTACATTAGGCACTCAAAGCTCTTTACAGCAAGGATCCACTCACCCATTCATACACCAATGTACGCAGACACTGGGGGCAATGTGGGTGAAGCGTCTTGCCCGAGGACACGACAATGTGCACTTTCAGGAGGTGAGATTTTAACCCCCGACCTTCCAATCATGAGACGCTCTACCATCTGCGCCACTGTCGCATAGACAGACAATACATCACAACAGATGAATGCCAATCAAAACAAAATAGTGTATGCTTGTGTTTATTTCTTTGACATTTTTTAATGGCCGAACCTATTTTAGTGCAAAATAATTCAAGTCACTCCTCGGTCCTCAAATCAATGGTAGTTGTATATTTAACAAAGGGGGAAAAATAGTCTTAAAAATATGTAGCAGCATGGCATTGAAGATCCAGCTTTGAAGAAAATCAAATGAGATCAGCCAGCATCATCACATTCTGGTCAAAGGATAAGCTCTCATGCAAATGTAGTGTCACAGCTGCCTGAAGCCTGGGGTCATCTGCGTAAGAATATGATACATCTCACCAAGGGTTTCAAAGTGAGAAGTGGCATAAAAATGGTCGAGCCGCCACATAATGACTCTCTCATGTATGTGCATGGCCTTCAGACATCGAGCCGGTGAGCGGGGTAAGTCTAAACCATGGATGACACAGTTATGAGATCACTGCTGGCTCCCGAACAATGACAAAAATATGACTTTGATGATATGTACCTCAGGACAGAGACACGGATGATGTCTGCAGGTGCAATGTCAACGTGACCTGAATTCACCGAAAATGTTAAGTCTCTACCAGCTTTTCAGTGACAACATTGTACCTGTAGATGTGTGTCATTATCAAAGTATCGCATCACATAAAAAAACTACAAATCAGTCATTTACAGCCATCAATATCCATCTTCAGACTTAACTCTTATCGCAACACAGACACGTTCAGCATCATCATAAAAAGTGAGGCAACAGTGGCTACAGTAACTTTATAACCAGGAAGATGGCAACCGTTGCAGACTGTTTTTGTGTCCTAGGGCAAGACATAAACTTAATATCTTAATAAGGTTTCTGTAAATGAATGCTATTTCAATTTAACCAGCAGGTGTCACCATTTGCATATTGTGGTCAAACAGCTACCATTCAGCATCACTAGAGAAGATGTACAGTTCCTGCAAAGATTTCATATATTTTAAAGATTAAAATGTATTTATTTCAACACATTTGGGTTTATAATTTTTTCCTAATTTTGATTTTTACAAAAAAAAATGTACCTTTTACAAAAGCATTTAATTGTTAAGTTGGATTAAGTGCCCCTAAAAGTAATGCCAAGTTGTACAGTGAAGCCCTCATTGGCATGGATTTGGTTGAGGCTACAGAGTTTGTGAATGGGGCAGGGATGGTGCAGGCAGGGACATGGACTTGTGACCCAGCAGGCCATGATGATATCCTCACTGGAAAAGGCTGACGCGGGGAGTCCATTATTGGCTCTGGAGGAAGCTGAGGATTAGAACACCAAAGAATTTCAATAAAAGAAGTGTCTGTCTGGGGGTCGGGGAGGGGCAGTGGGGTGAAAGGGGTTCCCTCATTGTCCTAACAGTGATTGAGAGCAAGAAGAGGGGAGTGGGATGGCATTGTGTTGGTGGCTCCTCTGAAGAAGGTGCTTATTAAAGGGGACTGCTGAGAAGGGGTGAAGGATGGGGAAGCTGTTGACTCTTCATCTTGTGTGAACAAAGTCTGTGGCACTTACCCTCGTTGTGTCCCTCTGTCCTGAAACTCCTTGTTTATGAGCGCAATGAATCCTGTCCCTCTCGACGGGGACCCCACCAACTTCAACCTGCAGCACAGCGCACTGTGGGGCTTAAGTGCCCTTTAATTAGACCGCCCCAGTGTCCGGCTCAAAGCTACCCGTGGTTCACACCCAGCGCTGTGAGGTCTGAGCAGCTCACACACAAACAATAGTTTCACTCAGACAACCAACAAATTAATACATACTGTTTTTTTAATGTCTAGCCAGTTCATGTTTAACCAAAAATAACGCATCTTCGAATCATCACTAAAACTACCTCAGTAAGACAGCAGCTCACAGACACTTACTGGGAATAAACAAATTATACTTTCTGTGCAGACTGCACACAACTTATTATCTTTAATATAATATTTATTTTCAATGCAGATGTCTCACGGGTCATAACTTAAAAAGAAAAAGATTCCAGTTTAAGCTGGAAAGATGCATCATTCAAATTGCAGACTGCCAGATTTTCCCTGAATGAAACACATGGAGCAGCTTTGTCATTGTGATTGACCGCATTTCATTACTATCGCAGCAAAAGGCACAGGATTACACGTAAATGGGAAATGGCCCAGTGCTTTTGGAACAGCCTCCACAAAATTAGTAATTTCTGGATGACCCATTGTGTTCAAGGATTATGAGCGGAGATCTGAAGGGTTGAGGTAAAGGAAGGATATGAACATGGAAGCAAGTAAAATAAAGTGCAAGACGCATAAGAGAATCTGGAGACAATGCTGAAAAGACGTTTGTGAAGGGAAAAAGGCGGGATTGGGCGTGTTCAGAAACTTTTTTTTGCTACAGCTCAGTGTGTGTAGATAGCCTCCTAATCCTGATTTTATTGGCTGCCTGTGTCCAGCCATGCTGCTCGGATTGAGTGTGGAGGACAGGGAGGTGGGGGGCGAACACATGTCCTTCTTTGTGGTAATACGCTGATTAGGCCTGAGAAAGAGCCGGACCTTGTTACGGCCTTTCTCAGGTCACCGTAGAAACCAGCCCGGTAGGGGACCTCTTCTTCTCGGCACCTCCTGATGCACACACACTCAGGCCTTTCGGCACAACTGAGCACAGACCACCACACGCATTATTGTGTCAGTGCTCACCATCAGACTTTAACGCTCCTGTCTTTAATCCCTGTTGCCTCCTCAGATAGTTCCCACTGCACTTGTGGCTGAACCTCAGAAAACGTGGTTTCAATGTTGTTCGGATGCAAACCGCAGACTGGTTCTTTTGCCTGCACTCATAAATTAGACCACTGTCACATTCCCCCACATACAGGCTAGCTGTCAATAGCTCCTGGAGTGCAAGTGTCATCCAAATCACAGTGCTGAGCTCGGCACATTTCTGGCATTGTTGCTATATTTGACAATGTTGACAATTGAAAACAGACCTGCCTCATTGTCAGCACAGCGATGACATGCCAAATATTCCCTAAAGGCGATGAAAAGTCACTTTTATGAGAATAAATGTCCAAAACTCCCACCTGACAACAGCAGACAGGCCCAAGACACCGATAAATTATCGTCATGTTTAGAGACTCATGAACCCCTTCACAAAAGGCTGGTTGGTTGAGCACTGCTCAGGCACAGCCTGATTCCTCATGTCTTTTGTTATGGAGGAATAAAACACAGAGGGCTGAAGAGAGAGGACCGCCCACTGTTGACCTACAGACTGTGGTCACCAGGCCGGTCCCTGTGGCGGGCACTCAGTCTCTGGTTTGTAGAGTTGCTCTGGCCCCTGCTGAGAGACCGCCCAGCCCACTCACTTCACTGGGCTCTGCCCCGTAGCTCCGCTGTGGGACTCTAAGGGCCCAAGGAAGACAACAGAAGGGGGCGGCAGATGTGCTGTTCAGGTACTATTGCCGAGTGTGTTCCAGAGCCAAATAAGTACTTCTTAAAACTTCTGTAAAAATGTTTTGGTAAATTTATGTCTCTGACGTAAAATAAGCTTCTAGAACAATATTTTGTCACCACATATCGATAAAATATCTGCAAAATTAATAACAATGTAGAACATACTACTGTTCCTAATGTGCCTTCACTTTTCTCCTGTTCCTGCATCAGGCAACACACACACAGCTCACAGAGTTGAGAAGTGAGAGCTACAAGTGTTTCATATCAGATAAAACAAGATAGTAATAAAAGACAATCATACCTTTTTAAAGTCATTTGGTAAATTTAAGTTCAGCATTCAAATAATTATTGACTTAAAGACACTGTTTTGCAACTCTTAGCGAGAAATGTCTGAGTTGGTGAAGACTTTGTTGTGCATCATTTTTCTAACACACGAGACAAGATTACTATCTCCACATTCAGCGCATAGTGTTTGATCTGGGCCAGGTATCTTGTTTGTATTCACTTGATCAGTTTCCTTTTGGGTGAATCAAAAGTCATGTTACTTCAGGCTAATTCCAAGTCCATCACAGGCATCCCGCCCTCCTTCACTCACTCTCCCTGTCCTCCTCCCCCTGTCCCGCGGCTGCTCTCCCCACAGCCCATCAGAATGACAATAGTATTGATGTAAAATGTGTCGCCTTTGGGCTGCTGCAGCACATAACCCCTGCATGCCTGGCCCAGCCACCACCACGGTTTATGGCTTTATTGTGTCTTCTTTTATGTGCTCCCCTGTTGGGGTTGGGCGGACAACTATTCTGAAAATGTACTGTATATGTTCCTAAATATCAAGTTACTTACCTACATGCAAATACCGTCATAATGATCTACTTTGGTTATCTGGAGCAGTCCGCTGAGTAATCTAAATTAAAAACTAAGATTGTTTTTACATGATTGTGGATAAAAAAGTTGAATCACAATTTTCAAGTGCCTGTATTAAGCTCTCTTTGGTAATGCTCTTTTTTACGTTACCAGGCGGTGGCGCTTGATTGACAGATGGGAACGAATAATAATTTTTTTTCATAACCTAAGGCCATCTCCTGTGATTGGCTTGCCAGCTGACATCTCCAAACCTCACACCCCACCAGCAGCCCGCCCTGTCGCTCGCCCCCCCCTCTCCCCTCCTTTAATATTGGGCCTGTGGATGAGGCATCCTGAGGGAGAAAAAAGTAGGGAGAGAGAGAGAAAAAGATATCTACCTTAGGGAAGAACCTCACAGAGAGGGAGGGAAGGAGAGGACGGGTAGGAGCGTGTGCATTTATTCTGTTAACTACCAGGGAAGCACACACACTAATCTGGCCCGAGGAGAGGCGACACGGGACTTTTTGGTCAATAATATTTAAAATATTTTTTTCCGAAAATCAACAATCAAGCTTTCTGGAAACTGTTTTGACTTGACTGACCTGCTGGAAGTTCTATGTATTGATCCGTTGGCCTTGACACATTTGCGAAGGCTTGCCTGATGGATTTGAACCTGATTGGATATTTGATGTGTGTGTGGTTGTCCAGCTCACGGGTGCTTGGAGGCTATCCCATTTGGTGGTGAGTACAATTCCTACCACCTAGCATCACAACCTACAGCCACAAAAACAAAAAATGTGTTTTTGGTCAAAAGATTATTCCTGAGAGAGGCAGAGTGTGCATTTTCAGTACTGCGCGGAAAAATGTTCTACGACCCGGTCCAAAGAATCTTAACCTCAAACTAGTATGACGGAAAAGGCTCGCCGTTCTTTCCCTCACTCTATGTGCAGGTCTATTTATCTTATTAGAATATTTTGGGACGCAAAGTGGTTGAATTTTACCAAAGAAAGAAGAACATTACACTTAAATTAAGTTATCAACAAATGGCTTTAAAAAGTGTGTGTCACCTGTCCTGCAAAACTTGATAAACCTTTTAAAACAAGTTTGGTCAGACTGCAACTCAAGACAAACCACTTACATTTTATGACAGATTTTGTGCATAGTATACTACAGTTGTATATCCAACAGAGATAATTGTTTTCTTTAATGTTTTAGATAAATCAACTCTAACATTAGCACTGCCCGAAGTGCAAAAACAAACCACTGTTAAATCCGCTTTTGTTTTGTCTGTATCGTGTGTACTCTGAGGCCGCTGGGCCTCAAACATTGACATCAATATCAATTGCTTCTTTTTGTTCTGTATCACTTGATACAGTTGAATGTTTGACATTTAATAGTCAGGTCAACACGTTAACATATATTGTCAACAAATCGTTTTAAATAGCTATATTTCCCAAAAATAAGAAAATGCCTGGGTTTACGGTAGCACTACACACAACCCCCTCTTTGGTTTGGTTAAGCGACAATGTTTGGGTGCCGCTGGCATTTAAATCTTCTTTAATTATGTCATTTTCGGCACAAGAAAGTGAGATGTTTATTCCATTATATACTGCCATGTCCAGTAGACCTCATTACTCCTGGTTGTCTGTTGAAACATAAAGCTTTTATTTTGTAGTTATTTGTGTGGGCGTATGACAAAGCTCTTCTGGCTAACAGCACAATACTTGTCAGAGCTACTGCACTTTTAGTAGCCCAAGTAGCATGCGGTCCCACTGGTGCTGTCCAAACCGCGAGCATCTTCTGGTTTCATTTACTGAGCCGGCAACTGCCAAACAGCCAGGCCACAGGGCTGAAGTGTTAATGGCAAAGACTTTTCACCCCTGGCCAGAGCAAGATGCATCAGACACAGTGACAAAGAGAGTGGGATTCGGTCCCTGAGAATTACCTGCAGCTGTTCAGTAGAAGCAGCTAACATGACACTGGTGTAATGTTCAGACGTTAACAATGCGCGCTTGCTTTGATATGAAGTGTAAGGAGCTTCTCGGAGGCTGGAGAGATGAAAAGCCGAACCGTTGCTCCAGGAGGCAAAGAGGCAGCAGAAGAGTGTGTATCAAACGGCTCCGTCAGTGGCATCACCCCGTGGTGTCACGAGGAGAAGCGTCAAAGGAGAAGGGTGCAGAGTTTCAGCCAGAGCAAGCCCCTCTCACTCAGCTTATTTTCTCAGGGGCGATGACTCGGCCATAAATTCTCCAGCCAAGGTGGGATGGGTTGGAGGGAAAAGAGGTTTTGACTGCTTTATGCCTGGCAGCCTCGCAGTTACAAGACAGGGTGTTGAAAACAAAACACAACATAAATAACCCAACTGATATGCACATATGTATAGACTTAGATGAAGTGTAGTCGAGAGGCAGAGAAGCTAATGAGGTGTGCGTAAAAAAGTCATACAATGCGCTATATTGCCCTGTTCAAATGCAAGAATGCAGAAGAATAGAAAAGGTGCAAAATAGATTAGTCATCACTATTTGCTGCCGACACTTTGAAGACAAGTTCATCGACGAAGATGATTGTATGGACATGCAGTTGTCTTGAAGGTGCAGGCTTGTCCACCTGAGATGCACATATTGTTCTTGTCTAATCTAGACATGCACAATACCTTATTGTTATCGCAAAAATCACAAAAATGCAAAGCAACTTCAAAATGTGCAAATGTCTATAGATACTTCTTTGTTGTTGGTTTGACACAAATCGCTGAAAACTATATTATGTACCATTTTTAGTTTTAAATTGAATGGTACTGTGTTGAAAAGATGCAGTAAGATATTCCAATAATATTGGTCAATTCTTTTCCACATGTAGCCGTTTTTAGTGGCAATTTGAATTTAAGAAGCTTTAAATCAAGAATTAGTTATTCATTGAAAAGCAAATTGTATTGTTCAGTTGTGTCACTATTAGCCAAAGCAAAATGCCGGATCAAACTGCCGTATAAGAAACCCATCTATGAAGGTTCACCGAATCTGCTCAGGACAGATATTACCAATTAAACACAAGCGGCTTAAAATGGGTTTTAGGTCCATCTCTGGGTCTCAGGAATGTCATTATCTCACAGTGACACCCCTCCCTCTCCAGCTCCAATCCAATCTTCAACCCCAAACGCCTGCTATTGGCAAAGGGATCACCTAAATGATTCTTAGCATGAGAAAATCCTCCATGTGCTGCAGCTCTGTGTGAAAAAGATCAAGGATGTTCAGCCATTCTTCTCCACAGTGTGCGAAAGGTAAAAAAAAAAAGAAAAAAAGAAAAAAAAAAAAAAAGGAAAGTCTAGAGAAAAGCCATTCTCAAGAAAAGTTAAGTATTATGAATGGTTGAATACAACGATGGGGCGAGGGTCAAAGGCAATTTAGACCTAATCAAGAAGAGTTGAAAAGTCTTCCAACAGTTAATAAAAGTAGTGTGGGTATAAAATGCTTTTGAGTGGTTTTGAATTCATACTGTTCAGTCGGCGACCACATTAAAAATCAAATAATTATGGCCTTTCCTTTTATGATTCACAAACAAAGACGGGATAGACCACAGCTCACACAACAAACAAAGGCAAAACAATTTCCTGTCACTGCCACAGAATTGGCTGACGATTAAAAAGCCCCATGAGGATAATTGCGATTTCAATTGAATTTTGTTTATACACTTAAAAAGGGACTAGGCGGAGTTTAAAAATGTTAAAATGATGTATTTTCCTCCCTGTACATGTTCTGGCAATGTCCTAATATGCAGAATGAGCTCAGACTTATTCACCACAACTGCCTCTAAAATCCTGCACTGTTACTCTAAAACTTGTTACTTGTTCGGGTCCAAAGTTCCGTCATGCACAAGCTTAATATAGAAACTGTAGTTACACGTAAGACCTGAGGTGGCGGTAGCGAGTATAAAAATGACAACTTTCATCTAGTCCCTTTAAATGACTGAAAATGCAATAAATCACTATAAAAATCAAGAAATGCAAAGTGGGCAACTTCAAGATGTCTATAGAAGCAAATGTCAATAAAGGTTTTGTTATGAACAAGGTAGAAGTGAAACCGGTGAGTGGTTCAGAGTACGGCAAAGAATGGCATTTCAAAGCAGTGAAGTCCAATCTTCTCCCACCATCAAAGGGCAGCCAATGCACTCTTGTAGGAAATGACAAAGTCTCCCAGTGCACAGCTATTAGCAGCACTAAAACACAGGTCAGAACAGTTCCTCAAAGGGAACACCAAAAAATGGCCAGTGGCAAAGAGATCATTAGGACACGAAGGGAAACACAGAAACAGATTATTTAAGGTCTTCATTACCAGCCTGTTGTTACAGAGGTTAATTATTAGCACCGTGTGGTTTCTCTGACACATAAGGTCATCCACAAAAATGTTGCGCTTGCACCTGTGGATACTAAATGAGGTGGGTGAAAAAAATGTGAAAATTCCAAGTTTGAAAACAAGGGCATGTAACAAAGAAAAATACAGCCTTCGTGCTTGACAAAAACATAAAAAGTCAACACTAAAAACCTTAATGAGTAAATGCATGACATTTATTTTTTCTAAGCTGAGACTTACTGTAACAACCGAGCTTAGTGTGATTACCTGTATGAGAAATAGATGTGGCCAGGAAAACGCATTCAACTAAGTCCATCAAATGTGAAGCTTCACACCCAAGTGTAAGCAGATTTAACTACACTGAAAGCATGTTTTGAGGTTAGAGAAGATCCTATGCTTATGTTATTACAGTATACTTATAAATGTGTAGTTTTGTATCGGCACAAGGGCAGTGACTCGATATTGAAGGCTAAATATATTGGCTAAAACTGATTCTTCACATTTCTTTACACAAGCTGAAGCAGCGGTGAGATCCTCAGACAGACTTTCTGTCTATGACGACAAGAAAACTCAGGGCAGTGCTTATTCTGACAGGTTCACAGGTTTGAACACTATTCTGCCCTCCAATTTGCATCAGTATCTGACCGCAGGTACTGTCCCAACTTAGCGCTCATTCTCCAAAGAGGTGCAGAAGGGATTACAAACAAGGAAGAACAGAAAGAACAGGTTGGAACATTTTTCAGTGGTCCTGTCATTTTTTATCTGATCAGCCAGAAGCTGTTGGACTACAAATCAAAAGTGTGCCAGAGAAAAGTTGAAGACAACAGCACACAGACAGGAGTTTAGCATTCCTCCCCCCTCAAAAGTCCCATCCTCAGGCAAAGCTGGCAACTTTTCTTGGCCCACTTTCATGTCTCTATCTCTCAGTGGCCGCACTTGTGGGATGTCTAGATAGGATTTTGATGACAATGTTTCCTGTATATATCATTCCCTGCCATGTGATTTACACTTGGGCTTCCCGCAGGCAAATTTGAGAATATGGATTGAGGCGTCAACATATAGAGGTAAAATAAAGGTGCACTGGAGTTTCACTTGAGCAAAGTTCTTTTACATTGCTAAAGCAATAGCAGGGAGAGGGCATTCCTCACCTTAGGCACAAACCCTGTATAATCTAACATTTATTATAATATGATAAATAAGCATGTCAGGTTTCTTTAGTAAGGGATGCAGCAGCAGTTTAAAGGAAACCTGGCAGTTGTCTTTATTTTCATTTTCATGTTATGACACTTGCTTACATTTCTTTTTACCTTTTCTTTAATACTTTATATAGAATGTGATACTTTCTAAAGTTCACATGTAGTTGTTGTGATTTCTGAATTAAAATTAAGAGAGAATATGAATAGGCAGATGGTTAATGAAAAAATTGATTGGCCCGCTGGGTCTACAACTAGACGAACTGGGTTCGAATCCCGGACCAGTTTGTGTAGGACCAGTTTGCACGTCCTCCCGTGTGTCTGCGTAGGTTTCTTCCGGGTGCTCAGCACTAACCCTCCTGATCTATATAATGAAAAAGTACTTTACCTTTATCTTAAGAAGTAAAACTTTAAATATACTGCCATTTTAAGGACATTAGAAGCTGTCATGTTCCAAACATGGGCATTGATTTTCATAACTACAGCGCTACAGGAAACAAGGAAGGGACAAACAAGGAGGTATCTGGGCAAGACTCACAGCTAAGCCATACATGCCTTATATTCCTACTATTGTTCTGGCTAATGGACGTTCACTGGACAACAAAACAGATTAACTGATACGCTCTTCCCAGAAGATGGTGAAAGACTGTTGTGGGGAGGAGGAAGCTGCACAGGAGGAAGAGGAATTAGGAGGTGGATGAGCTGACCAGTTCAGGACACCACGCTCTGAAACAGGGACAAACCCAGGAGGTGGTGCACTGTTTCAGAGGATCAGAGGACAACACTGAAGGCAGCCAGCCAGGTTGGCCCACAGTGGTGGCGCGGCTCAGTCACAGCGGCTCAGGACTAACACCTGAACACAATTTAATTGTACGGTTGTACAATGACGAATATAGATCTTACTCTTATTTAATGTTGCTGCAGGTGATAAATGCAAAAGAAGCACAAGAGTCCCTGCCTCTGCAGACCCTGGACATGGCCTTCAAACTTTTTCTACAGGCCATCAGGCTCAAGGCACTGAGGTCAAAGGTCACATTCTACTCCACAGATTCAGAGGTCACCTGGTGCGTTCAGAGCCTCTGGACACGAGGAGCTGTCTCATAGAGGCTCCCAGGACAAAAGGCCGTACACTCAGTGATGCAATTGACCTCACAACAGCGGAAACATGTTTCTGACAGGACATGTTGCACACTTGTACACATGCAGGTACCAAAGTCAGAGTCTCCCAGGGTGAGTGTTTGTGTTTACCGTCTGGCTGAAGCATATTCCACAGGTAAAATAGGCATGCAGAGGAATGCCTTTGTTTCCGCTGCAACAGTTCAATGTTTTGCAGTGGTCCAACTTTCACACATCAGTATGGTTTAGAAAACTACCATTGTTGAGCCCGGGGGCCAATTGGGGCCCCATACCAACATGTCCAGGCACGCACCTGCCAAACCCTGCAGTTTGTGGAGCTGAGCTGCGCCTCATCCCCTGCAGCGGATTCCCCCGGCACTGCCTCTGTGGAGGTCTGAGTCTGTGCTGCTCTAGGTTCAGACACGCTGCTGTGGCTTCCCAGAAGAGAGGCAAATGGGGCTGGATCAGCACAGCCCATGTGGTCTCCATGTGTGCATCTGTTTGCATGATACGCCTCATAACCATGTTTGGGTTTACTCCCACATTAGTACACCTCAGTAAAAAGACAAGCCGTTCTTGTCATCTTTACATATGCACTAAGTGAGGCACATCCCATGCACACCAAACAAAAAGGCTGGCAGATCCCTGTCTGTGGTCTGAGCATACTAAGGCCACCACAACATCTCATGCGGTTAGCA
Organism: Gobius niger; assembly: GCF_951799975.1. Taxonomy (NCBI): domain Eukaryota; kingdom Metazoa; phylum Chordata; class Actinopteri; order Gobiiformes; family Gobiidae; genus Gobius; species Gobius niger. The sequence goes on along the minus strand of NC_136870.1, from coordinate 16,628,186 downwards.
AACTGATCCCATCAAAAATCCCTAAGTCTGTACTTAAGCCGCTATGTTAGTGATGCAGGGAAGATGTCCTCAATAGAACCTAAATGTAATCTTACACACGCTCCATGTTTTTATGCATTTAAAAGGTACAAGAAATGTATGACATTCACATCATCTATGCGTGTCCATACCGTGACTGAGAAATGAATGGGCAGTAACCAAGCAGGCAGACATTGTAATTAAGTCCTTAGTCACTCCGTCAGCAGACAGAATGAAGTCAGCAACACTTGAACTCAGTGATGTTGAGGAATGAGCTAATGTGCATTGAATTAACTCATGACATGAGGAGATAAAGATTGATGTACACTGTCAAATCACTAACTACTAAATCACTAACAAGCCAACATTAAACAATAAACAAGGCTATGATTTACAGAAGCAGTATATTTGTAGGTGTCATGACAGAATAAGAAATGTTATCAGTACAATTAAGAGCCAACTCTCCCACCGATTTGAAATGCAAAACTGGCTACACCGACTTTCTCATCCTACAAAAACTTGACGTCATTGTCCAAGTGCGTAATCTTTACCTGCAAGGTTGTTGTAACAATGCTCACCTGGGACAAAATAAACAATGCATGGAAGAGGAGAGTGCTGAAGGTAGGAGGGGGCAGGGCCTTGGTGGTTGCCACATGGCGAAAGCAGAAAGGCACAAGCTGTGAATCTATCTGAGGGGGGATTTTTCCAACATGACTTCAATGGCTTGACTTTTGTCTTGGGGTGGGGTTTTGCGCTACAATCATCTGTCAGAAGCAGTGGCTGCTGTGATTGGGTTGCGCCCTGCGGGGGTCTTGAGGTCATCTTGAGTAGCACTCTGATCTGATCAACATCAACCAACAGGGTGGTCACTGGAGAAGAGTCCAGTTTGTGTAAAATCAAACGTGAAAACGTGTCACATAATCAATCGGTCCAGTACATGACAGGTTAAACATTGGTGGTGGAAATTCAAGCAGGACAAAGTTATGATTCCATTTGCATCTATAAACGCAGACGCTCCTTTAAGAAGTGTGGTTTTGTTTGAGCTTGTCATCACAAAAACATGTTAAAACATGGGTAGAGCAAACATTTTTCTCATCATCAAGGTGATTAAAATTAACAACTTGAGTGAAACTATAATGATTTCTGGCATAAATACTGAGTATGTCTCACTGAAGTGAATAATCTCTGCTTAGAAACATCTGCATCAGCTTTTTGGTAAAGCATCACATGTGCTACTGTTTGTTGTCCAGTAGTAACAGCTGCAACTGTGAAAACAGCAGGATCCTCAAGAAAACCTTAAACCTTAACTATTTTCATCCTGGTAAAGGAGGTTTCTCCAAACCATGAACCAAAAGCATTGTTAGATTAACAGGAAAAAGCATAACTCTCACTGAACACTGGTATCAGTGCACTATATACTTCATATTTCATGTTGTCACTCCTCTGACTTTCTGTTTATCACAGGTCCCTTGCTCTTGGACAGCAGTACTCGTCACTGGGCTCACAACCCATTCTGTGCGGCTCTATCCCTGGCCTGGTGCCTAAGCAGTTGCGCTTCTGTCGCAACTACATTGAGATCATGCCCAGCGTCGCTGAAGGCGTCAAACTGGGCATCCAGGAATGTCAGCACCAGTTCAGAGGTCGCAGGTGGAACTGCACCACCATCAAGGACAACTTGGCCATATTTGGCCCAGTGCTCGATAAAGGTACACACTCAAGTACAAATATACACGTTCAATGATTGTACTTAGCCGATACTTCTACATAATGTTGCACAGCCTACATGGACTGCTTTTTCACCTGAGGGATCAGCAGTGCTTGTTCTCTTAGCTTCTGCTGACAAACGGCTAACCTGGGCAATTACAATAATATACACCTTTTGCAAAGCCTGCACTGAGGAATGAGCCCAGGAACAGGCACTGACAAAATTATGCCTCTTCCATCCATCTTTACCCCCGTGTCACATTTGTCTTTGACTTTGTGACTTCTGCTGCTCCGTCGTTTTTCCCAACCATGTTTACATACTCAAACATGAAAGGAAACCCGCACTGCAAATCTATCAGTAAAACCTGACAAGTGCAGCTGATATACTGAAGACATTAATCAGACTCCAAACATGCAGAATAGTCCCTGCTGACACACTACGTGACAATAGGACAGGAAGCACACCAACTAAACAGCCATGCTTTGTGACTTGCATTTGCTAATTATAAAGATCGATGTTCGTGTGTTGAGCGGCGCTGCTGATTGGAAAGAAATGACTGTGTGTCAGAGGGGAAGGAATCTGTGCAAAAATATAGGCAGCATGAGCAGTCCAAGCTCCTCAGTCAAATAAAAGGGAGAGAGGAGACCAAATGAGATTACAGCCAACAGAAAAGGGCTGGGGGCTCCGTTCAACCCCTACTGTGCATGAAGACCAGTGCGCGCCTCACACAGTCCAGCTCCCACGGATGCCCCATTCACACGCCCTTTTGACTCTGTCATGAAAATAGGCTGAAAGGGGATCGCGGCAGCTCCCGGACAAGCCGTGGTGTCATTTTGGGATGTGGATGAAGGAAGAGCAGACTCGGGAGGAGAATCATTTGAGTCGTGATGAATGGTCTGTCTGGTTAGCACCAGCACAGCGACAGAGCTCCCGGCGGAGCCACCTTGAGCAGTGGAGCTTCCGCAGTGGGATCCTACAGTGGGTGCTGGTGCATGGGACCTGGCCGCGGGTGGTAGTGGAGAGGGGGTTAGGGAGTTTAGGGAATGCCAGCTCTGGGCAGAAAGGGGTTGTGGGGGCGCGAGTCGCTGGGCCTTTTGTGCGGATAATACAGTGTGACACAAGGGAAACAAAGGGGGATTGATGGGCCCAGCAGGTAGCAGGAGCAGCGCTAGCCTTGGCTATCCTCCAGAGCTCTAGGGGCCCAGAGCTCACAGGCCCCTGTTGTGGAGGGCCCGACCAGATTTACCAGAGGGACCCGGGAAGTCCGATCTGAGCAAGAGTGAACACAACCCACAGTGGAGTTCAATCAACACTGTGCACTTTCTTATTATATAGTTATTCAAGAGCAGTAGGATTCATGTCATGTCAGCATGTTATGTGGTACTTGTGCTTACAACACAAACATTTGAGTTACCCAACTTACCATTACTCTACCTGCTCCAAGAGCAAGGATTTTTAGCAATTATGAATGAAGAAATGAAAGTCACACATTATCAATGTGCATTATCGGTATGGCATTATGATTTACTGACTTTGTTATGTGAATTGTATTATTTGGTATTTTCCAATATGCACTTTAACTTTATTGCTGTGTTCTTGTAATACACGAGAAAGTGGTTTGTTTATGTTGGTTTATTTGAGCCTGATCCTCAGATAAAAGTTCAGTTAAGAGCTTTCATTGCAGAACCTCGTAATTTGTTTAATTATTTACTGTTGATAACAGACCTCTGTATCGTGCATTATGATCGCAGTTGTTTTTCTAATAACATCATGAACATGATATTGGGGGCACATGTCCCACATTGTTTAATGACAAATCGGATGATGTACATATTCAGCTACCCAACCTCTCCTTTGAGCTAAAGTTGAAGTCATTATTAATTAAATAATTCATTAAATAAAACCTTTAGCCTTGAATATACATATCTACCTTAGTAAATAGCTACAAACATCGCTCACTGTATTGTCCTGCAGCAAAAATGTAACCTCTGGCTGACACTTCTCAGCTTGATGAAAACAACTTAGTATGCAGACATTCTGAACGCAGCAAAACATCTATAGCTACAGGCTAAATATTATTACTCTTTTGTCTGCGGTTTAAAAAGTGCAAACCATTTGCTTCCTTCCCTAAATTACCAATGATCTCCGGCTATTTTACCATATGGTCTGGTTTCTTCTTTGCATTCATTCATTCATGATTGCACATAAAGGTGGGGTAATTTAGTTTACCACATATATGTTATGCAATTCCTGGAAACAACACACATTTTTACTGCAACTTTGCAAGTGCATAATGCTTGTTATGAGTGAATATGATGATGCATCAAGTGTGCTCTACTGTGAAACAATGGTGTCTGGTTACATAATAAGCTGCTGCCTTCAAAAGAGGTGTATATCTCCATACCTGGACGTCAGAAAGAAACCAGCCAACATGCTGCTAAGGCCCTGGGGTTTGCGTCGGGACGGTGGGCGGGGGCTCTGTGACAATCCTGAAACACTATCCAGATGCAAAGCAGCACACCTCAGGGATGACAGGAGGTCAAATAGATCCCACTGAGCATGAGACGCTCACATCGCAACAACAAAGAGCTGATGTCACTGCAGACGCCACTTTTGGCTCTTTCATGCGTCTTTGACTTGTGACAATCTAATATGGGACCTTTTGAGTCACAAATCTGTAAGGTATACTATAGTATCAGTGTCTCCCATAGGTGCAAGTCATGTAAATAGGGCAAATACCAGAGATGCAGTGCACTTTTCAAAGATGAAATATTGTGTTAAAAGGTTATAGCCCTGAGGTATCCCCCATCACTACTTTTGTCTGGAAGTTGGCAGCCATCACCATCGCTCTGTGTTGAACACAGCACTGACTTACCACTCTCCTTTTCTCTTTCTTCTTGTCTTCTTACATTTTCTCAGCAACAAGAGAGTCAGCCTTTGTCCATGCCATAGCCTCGGCCGGTGTTGCATTTGCCGTGACGCGGTCCTGCGCTGAGGGCACGTCTACTATGTGTGGCTGTGACTCCCATCACAAAGGACCACCGGGAGAAGGCTGGAAGTGGGGCGGCTGCAGCGAGGATGCAGAGTTCGGGGTCCTGGTGTCCCGGGAGTTTGCAGACGCGAGGGAGAACCGACCCGACGCTCGGTCAGCTATGAACAGACACAACAATGAAGCAGGACGAACGGTGAATATCTGTAGTCTTTAGAAAATTACACAAGTGGTAATCGATGACTGATTTGTAAGGCCTCAAAATGCTGCATGGTCATAAAACAAGAAGACAAAGCCCAATAAAGATATAGAAGAAAAAGAAAGGTAATTTTTATCAGACGGGGTATTTGACTCGTCCACACATTGCCCAATAATTCCCAACAAAAATGCAGACTCAATTACTTACCTATGCAACGTTGTCTCGCTGTGGCCCCATTCTTTGCGTCCCGACCGAAAATCCCCAGCCACTGCCTTTCACAAAGAAGAGAGTGGGGAGCGAATATCATGAAGTCAGTGGCGATTTAAAACATCAGTGGCTGCTGTCATCCATTCGGAGACAACAGGCTCTGCAGTCGCTGAGGGGCAACAAGATGAACCTTTGATCTGACACACGGGAGCTCTGAGGGACCACAGGAGCTGAACACTGTCAGAGACCGGCGCTTGCACCTCTACTCTCCCTATTCTCCGACACCACCTGGGCCTTTCATGAGCCACTCAGCCCCCGGGCGTTCGGGAGACGGGCTTGATGTTGGCATGACAAGCTCACTGTATGTATGATGTCACCGGGCGCACCTCTCCCCTCCTCAAACGTGGGCGCCACAGTCACCTGCCTCTTCATACGGTTGGGGGATTTCTGCGGCTAAATGTTGCGGCTGAATTTTTAAGCGCAACAAAATCACAACACAGAGCGAAACGACGCCCGGGGGCTGCACACTCATCATGGTGTGTGACTTCAGAGGAGTTAGCAGCGGCACTGGGTTCTTTCACAGCTGCATCACACGGGCTACAGCCAGTGGCACACAGTTGTTCTTGGCCTGAGCCGCGGGAGTTTAGTGGGCTTGTTAGTCCGTGTTACTGGATTTCCTGAAAGTTTCTCCAACCATAAAATTCCATTAGTTGGTGAGTGGCTTGGCTTCACCACACAACTAGAATAATATTTTTTTTTAAACTATTTTTTTGTTACTAAGAAGCAAAGCCATCTCTCAGTCGAAAATGTGAAAGGAACGGATGCAAATGAGTTAATGAGAAAAGGCAAAAAGGCTAAAAAATGGCACTTACAACTAAACTGACCTTGAGTTCCCTTAAGCTGCATCTTAGGACACTAATACGGACTGGATAAGGACAAGTGCTGGGATAGTGGAAGTAAAGGAGTCCCTTTGTGTTTCCGAGGTGGAGTTTTTGGATTAGAATCTGGCAACCTAAAGTGTGGGGCTTGTCCTGCTTTCTGACTGAATAACAGAGCTTTGTTAAAATTAAGTAATTTAATGTGAAAATTTACATTTTTGTTTGATTCTTCTCCCCAAACATTGCAGCATGTTTTTGTGCCATTGACAGTGTCTTCAGACAATCGATATATTTAGAATTTATTCGATTTAAATAGAAATATCACAATATATTTCACGATATAATTGACAATGGACAAATTACTTCAACATCCCAGCCTTTCGCCGATAGAGGGCGGGATGTGACATCATATCGCTAAGCATTATGGGATTAGCAGAAATTGTAAACTAATGGAGATTTTAAAAGTTAAAACACTGGAGGTATTGTTCACATTAAAACACTTGGACACCACAGTGTGTTAGATGTATTTACCAGCAGTAACTCGGCAGCTAACAGAGTTGCTCCACGGCTTTTTTCTCCACTTTTTTATACTGTTTTTAGCTAATGTTAGTCAATTGAAATGTCCTTTATTTTATTTATTTTTTACTGCATACTAATTTCCTCTCAAATATGATCTACTTTACATCCTTCCTTTCATTTTACTTTTTAAGCACCTGTCCCCCTGTTCTACAGTCAGTGTTTATGCTGCTCTGATGGAGCTGAGCGTAACATAAGTTAGGTGTCCACAACGATGTCAAAGAAATATCGCGATAACGATATGCGATGCGATATGGCCCCACCCCTAATGGAGACAATAATCTTCTTGGTAAATATGACAAAAAGAACCAACTTTATATCGTGTTAAAGGGGGGGTATTATGCAAAATGGACTTTTTCAAGCTTTACATCATGTTATTATGTCATTCTCTCATTAAAAACATGCCTGAAGTGTTGCCTTGGCACATTCACGTATTTTTGAGTAATCTGTAAAAACTCTGATGGCGGCCATTTTAGGGATAGGTTTGCCTGAGTCCTCCTAGGAACGCCCCCACCTCCTGGAGACGCCTCCGAGCTTTCGTCACCAGCCGAGTAACCAACCACTGCTCCTCAGCAGAACCCCCTCCCCACTGATGCCACAGACAGCGTGTGGAGGGGGCGTGTCTGAAAGGGTCAGAGGTTCTTAAAGAGACAGAGGCCTATTTCAAGACATTCACTACAGCCATTTTGAGAGAGCAATTTTATACAAGGCAGTTATTCTAATTTACTGCATTTACAGACCAACAGAACGTTTGGTCATCATTGTAGTGTGATATAGACTGGTGCTATGTGATTGAAAAAAGCATAACACCCCCTCTTTAAACGTTTTTGTCATTATGAATATCAGTTTAATTAATCTCTTAAGTAAGTAACGTTTTTAAACATTTACTAAAGAAATCGCACGTGCTGATTGATTAGTCAAATAATTTTCTGTAGCAAGCTAGCCCAAACTGTGCCTAACCAACCCATGTGATGCTCCAATATGGCTTGTACCTTACAATATTTTACTTGAATGAATGAAATGAGTTTTAAAGCTATAACATCTGTTTTTCCTCGTGTGTCGCAGACCATCCTGGACCACATGCACCTGCGCTGCAAGTGCCACGGCCTGTCCGGGAGCTGCGAGGTGAAGACGTGCTGGTGGGCGCAGCCGGACTTCCGCACGCTGGGGGACTACCTGAAGGACAAGTACGACAGCGCGTCGGAGATGATCGTGGAGAAGCACCGAGAGTCCCGGGGGTGGGTAGAGACGCTGCGGGTCAAATACAACTTCTTCAAACACCCGACTGAGCGTGACCTCGTCTATTACGAGGGGTCACCAAACTTCTGCGAGCCCAATTCGGAGACGGGCTCCTTCGGGACCAGGGACCGTGTGTGCAACGTGTCCTCGCACGGCATAGAGGGCTGCGACCTGCTGTGCTGTGGCCGGGGACACAACACCAGGACTGAGAAGCGCAAGGAGAAGTGTCACTGCATCTTCCACTGGTGCTGCTATGTCAGCTGTCAGGAGTGCGTGCGTGTTTATGACGTACACACGTGCAAGTGAGGCTGGCCTCTGTCTCAGACTCTTGGACTACCAGTGCTGCCCATCCAAAACTTTCATCCCCCCCCCTTTCTCCACCTCCTGCTTCCTCACCCCAAACACAAGAATATCAACACCAGCCAAAGGGGTCTTGGCACATAGTTGCTGGATACCTTTGTAAAAGCCCTGCACTAGAAATCATCATTTTCAAGGACTATTAGACCCCAAGATGACCTGATCATTACAGGAAGCAGTCACAATCCCACTTCCCCACACCCCTGTCCCATGTGCAGCATTAGGATCCCACTCTCCCCTTTTTGTCTTAATTTATTTCCTCCCCTCCTGGCCATTGTTTGTGGCACGTACTCACAACGCTTTTTTTTTTTTTTTTTTACCTGTGAGAATAATGCAGTAAAGGCATTCTGACTCTCTGCTTTTCTATTTAATTTTTTTTTTAAAAAGCATCTTCTAATTAACACCTCATTTCTCTGGACACGCTGGTCGCCTGGTTTGTCACTGTGTTGAAGCTGAATCAACATCCTCATCACGCCCCAGGAAAAGTTTCCACATTGCAACTACTGAACTACATCAGGCAGTCTCTCACAGCAGCTGTCTTTTTAAACTACTGATTCTAAAGTTTTGCCCCCGTTTTCTTCCTGACGGCTGTATCTCCTGCACCAGTCAACAGTGGATGCCTGGAAGATATGCTCCCGCCTGATTTTATAGCCTTGCATTTCTGAAATATTAGCAGTGGGCTGGGACTAACGGTATGCAGGAGGGGGCATGTGTGTGAACAAGCAAGCTCATTCCACTAAACATGTATTTGTATGCACTATCCAGCTACACAGAAGACGTCCAGGTAGTTCCTTCAAATTTGACTTCTGTTTAATTGTCTCTAAGCTAAACTACCTTCACTACCTGTCTGGCTGCAGCTCAAAGGAGCAAACAGCATTGTGTGGCTGTGTGGGGAATACAACCCATTTTTCCAAGCCCTGAAGCCCATCCAACGTTGTATACAGTACTGTGCAAAAGTTAAGAATTGTTTTCTTAAAGTAGGAGCCAAGTTAGTTGTCGACAGCGAGCGTGCCCTAACCTGGACACGTCTTGCATCGTGCAATAGCAAGTATAAAAAATTACACTAATCCCTTGGTCTTTAGTGGCTAACACTTTCAAGTATTTCCAACCTGTATCTCAAAGTGACATAGAATTAATTTAAAATAATTAGATTTGTACACAGATCTGAAGTAGCACAATGACTTATATTGTCAGAGATCCTCCACTGACCTTAAACAGAGAAAAAAAATAATAACATCTTCAATTATTAAACCACATTTTTCACACCTCTCAAAAACTTTGGCACGGTACTGTTTCCAACAATAAATCATCAAATTCAACGTGTGACGGCATGTGCACGCCAGAAGGCAGAGTACGTCTTGATAATTGTTTACATCTATCCTTCTCTCCAGATTTCTCCTCGGCGGGACATTCAAGGTCTTTGCACAAGACTGATTTATGAGGATGTATTCCTGTTATGAAACCCCAAAACACACTGGCTTTCTGTTTTTGGTGAGGAAAACGTCGAGAGAACCAATACGCTACAATTTGGTTAGTGTTGCGTCTTGCAAAGCCAACAAACGCCAGCCCATTTGTCTTCCTCTGGCTCTCTGAGTAAGATGAAAATGCTTAGAAGATCACAGAGAGAAGGCAATAGTGTGTTTACCCTGAATCAAAAGGCCCTGTTCTAATGGCTCCAAATGCAAATTGCTCCTGACTCAATGAAAGGTGGTTAACTTAATTGGGAAGCACGTGATTGGTGTGTACGAGTCAACTGCAAGAATGATCATGTGCCCAGGAGAGGAGAAATACACGAATGGATGGATAGATGATGGCAGGTTGGTCTTTTGCAGTTAATAGAATGAAGGTTTCCCACACAACATGCCCCAACAGACCCACGTGCTTTTACTTATAACTACATTCAAATGTTACTTGTCATTTCACACTGTCCCATTTGTTTGTCGCACGGCCTATCCGGACCGAGCATAGTGTGTTCAGTTTTTGCCCAACAAACCCCTAAAATCCTTGCTATATCCAAAGTTTTGTACAAATGTTTTAAAGTGAATAATTCCCTTTTTATTTTATAATCGTAAATGTTATGTTTTTATAAATATTATTTATTATACAATGTATATATCTGTATGACTGAACTAAGATTATATATTTGAAGAAGAAAACCTTGTCTCCTTGTCTTTTTGAACGGTGAATAACGAACTAGCAACAAAGGGAAAAAAGAATTAGAAATACCCAATTCATTTGCCATATCCATGTTGAATGAAAAAAGATTTTCGATTCATAATTTGAAATACATTTTTGTGAAAGGACAAATACAGCTTAGTACTGACACTTTCCAACAGAACTAAGCTGATCAAAAATATGGATTGTTTTAAAGCAGTACTAAGTAACTCGTGCCCCCAGAGGCCATAAGCGCCACTGCAGGTGTCGTAGCATAGTGCGTTTTTTCACTTATTAATTGTCCGTGAGAGTGAATACTACGCTGACAGAAAAGACAAAGGGGGAGAGGGATATTGTACATCCAATAACACAATGGAGATATTTTTTTCACTCAAACTTGGCTGTAAACAATGTTGCCTGATAGATTCTTCGTGATTCCATTAGTGTGTATTGGGGCCTCCAACCCGGTGCAGGGAAAGCTGCAAGTGTGGTTTTCTGGCCAGGAGATGAAAAAAAAAAAAAATCCTATAAACACTTGTACTACCCCCAGAGGGACTAGGAAAGCATTTGTTAAGGTAAAAACGTTACTTAGTACTGCTTTAAATACATAATTACCTATAAACAGATCAAATAAAGATTGACAAAAACACAGAGCTTTAAATTTGTAATGTCCATTTATTTGGGTCAGTGCATGTTGCGATCGTAGTGTAACATGAACAACACATGCACCTTCCTGGAATGCTGTTAAATATAAATAAGACTCAATTCCAACTGTATCAAAACTGAAGGCACGAGACATTCCCTGTTGTCTTTTGTTTACACTTCTAAACTGTTCATAAAAACTCTACGGAGTGCCAGGGGCTTAATCAACACTCACACTTCATAAATTACAGTATACACATGATCCCGCAAATGTTGCCTGCCAGAGACGTCGATCTTCAAAACTTTGGGGCCCGCCTGGTTCACCGCACTGAAATAGGAAGAGGCGACGCAATGCAGAGATGTTCGCCAATGCAATCGCGCACAAGCCTCCTCAGTCCACCAGCCTCCTTTGGACACCTCAGCAACTGTTGGGGGAAAGCAAGACAAATCAGTGTGAGGACAGACAGAACGCAACATGCCACCACAAGAGAGCACCCGTCGACTTGGCCTATTTTTAGGAAGTCAGTGCATAACTATACACTATTATACCATAGGCTCAACGCGTGCAATGGAAAACAAGATTCACCAGCAGGGATATTGCTTGTCACTTTTTTGTACATTGATGGAATAACCTTGTCATTCAGGATGTTCAGCTGATTCTTTGGGAGCATAGTGTTGGTGAACCTGGACCTGACCAACAGCGACTTTTGTACTTTTGTTTTATAATATAAGATTAAGCATTAGATCGGTGTACCCACAGTGTGCAAATATCTCTATTAAGATGGAAATGTATGCTTTTATGGAATTTCAAACAATTTGGTATTTGTTGAATGCCGATTAACCTCTTAACCCCCACCTGAAGAAAGCACATTTTCTCCAGTTCAGCTTTACCTAAATCCATAAGCTCACAGCCTATAGGCCAGAGTAACGGCTCATTTGAAAGCCAAGACTTTTTCGTTGTCACATTTTTGCCACATTTTCATCGCTTTTTGTTGCTTTTTTTTGTTGCTCTTTTGTCACTTTTTCATCGCTTCTTCATCACATTTTTGTCACTCTTTTGTTGCATTTTCATCCTTCTTTTTGTCTCGTTTTTGTTGCTATTTTGACACTTTTGATAAGAGAGACTTGAGTAAAGCCATAGTGGAGAAAATGTGCTTGGTTCTGGTTGAGGTTAAGAAGTTAATCAATATGTTATTCAATTCTTCCAAAAAATGTTAGTTGCACACATGACAATAAAATAATGCCAATACAAGCTAGTATACAGTATACAGTATACTTATCTATAATAATGGCTACACTCAAGTTGCCAATATGAGCCACTATGTATGTGACGGCTTTATGATACAATTACAATAACGCCATCTTTTTTCCAATAGTGAAGTTGCAAAATTTCTATCCACAAAGTTATATTAGCTATATACAAACAAGCGGTACTGTAATTACATCTAATACCCTATAGTGTAACAATCATTTAGTCACAAGGAATGTGGATCAGGGATGATATAATCCCGAGCAGGATCTGTAGTCTTACCATGAAAGGATAACTTTTTTTCCACTCCCTCTATACCCCATAAACAGAATCAAGCCTGCAAGAAGTGAAAAGAAAATGTGCATTACTCATCATCCTTAGAAAAACAAACAAACATATAAACATGTAGTATTTGAGCAATATTTTGAACACTTTAGCTGAAGCAGACCAGGTGAATTTGAAAACAGTGTGTGCTTAATGTGAATGTACATAAGGTAAAACGTACCTTCCTTCTTCTTGTAATAGACTTAAAAACTTTGCCACTCTGTATTCGCTGTCCATCTGAAAGAAAAACATGACAAAAATACAATTGGAATTACTTTTAAGATAAACATTTGTGCAACAACCAAAATGGAAGAAAGTAATAATCATCATCACCATGGAATAAGTGGGGTACTAAAACTGCGTGTCTTTGAGTTCAGGTCGGAGTTTAAAGAACATGGGTTTGAGGAGGAGTAAAGGAAGTAAAATTAATGGCAACCAGCGCAATAACTTACAGTGCAGAGTACACTGCCTGCAGCCACTGCTCTCATGTCAGAAAAATCATGAGCCCAGTCATGATCGTCGGAAAAAAAGATGAAAACTCTACGCGCAGGGGTGTATTTTAGTGAAGGGGGGGCTGAACTGTAGGCTCTGTATGTTAAACAATATAATTTGCACAATAAATCCTTATCACAGGCGTATGTCAAAACAATTCAACGTGATTTTATAATGTTTGTGTGGGATCTGGAGTGTTAAATCGTGGTAGAAGTTTTACATTATCATCAACTGGACTGGGTTGAGTAGAGGACTTTTCATTTCTATCCTCAGAAGCTTCTTCACGCTGCTGTAGTCAGATGTGAGACTCTGGCTTGTGCTTGTGTGTTACAACTGTAGTCTTACTTTGAGTACGTTAAGATAGAAGCCAATCTGTCTTTGTAATCAACTTATTCCAGCTAAAAAGCCAGGGTTGCTTTGGGACAGGCCATTATAAAATGAATTCCTAATTGCTGCACACAAAGAGGGAGACTGAGGGTCAAAGGGCGCCCAGAGGAAAAAGCGAAAAGGAAAGACTTTTGTCCAATATGAAACAATAGTCGGTATCAGGTTTGCTACTAAAAGTTAAATTCCCAAAGCTATCAACTGAGAGAAACTAGATGCCTCAACACCTACTATTTATACACACTCAGCATAATCTATGTGGAGTCAAGAATCTGCAAAGATTTTGAGGTCTTTGTCTTATTTTTGTTTCCACAGTTTTGAGCGACTGTGTTATTTTAACCTGCTCAAGTGTCAGCTCTGCACATGACGGATGTTTACTCGTTGCATTTATAACGTAAGGACAATGAACTCTGGAAATATCTGTGAAAGATGTCTTCACAAAAAAGATTATGTCTTATTAGAAACTTCTAAACTCCAGCAGAACACAATTTATCATGTGTTAGTTGGAAAGTGTATTGGGAATGATATGGTATAAAAGGCTTTCACTATTATATTTACAAGCCTGAGTGAACAAGCTTCTCAAAACGCTACAATGTAGTCATTATTAATTCACTCCAGATTTGTTATTGTAGCCACAGTCGCCCTGGGGTAGACTGACGGAAGTGTCATCGGCCCCTCTGATCACCACCAACCGCTCACTTACTCACTACATTCATACACAGGCAAGGTGAAGTGTCTTGTCCAAGGACACAACTACAGTCTGCACCTTTGGGAGCCGGGATTTGAACTGCCAACCTTTAGGTTATAAGATGATCTGCTCTGAGTCACTGTTGCCCAAAATGTAAGCTCTATTCCTACACCAAATATGGAATAAATATCTCTAAGGACACTATTTCTAATATTACCATACCTGCACAGCCATTTCAATGATCATGAGCAATTTCTTAATCCCAATCGACATGCCCTTTCCCTGCACTGCTTTAGCGATCATGGCGAGGTCTCGATCACCAAAACTGCCCAGCTCCTGAGGTGAAAAAATAACATTAAATCAAGTACATGCTGTAAACATGTAATTTCTTCCAAGATTTACCTTCAGGGCCTTGATGAGATGCTCTCCACTGCGGATGTTGGGGATGTGGATGGTTGTGCTGAAGGCGTCCAGCATCTCCATTTCCTGAAGCACGTCTTTACGACTCGTGGTGCCGATTATCATCAGTTTGCGACCCTGAAACACAACACAGGGACACTTACTATTCTAACTTTTTATTCGCTCATTTTATTAGTGTAAATGACACAACCTGAACAACTAGATCATAGATTATTCGTTCAAACAAAACCTTTGGAGGAAATTGTCTGATGATGTAATAATTATACAAAAATAAGTGAAGACAACTGCCACAATTATTTCAAGTTGTAGGGGGAGGGAGTGCATGGACTAAATGGAAAGGCTGAAGAATAGCTGAAGCATTGTAGCCGGACTAAGATGGATCTGAACAGGGCTAAGCAGCAGAAGACGGAGGAGCAGAGGAGACAGGGGGATTATGGCGGCCGCTGCCCTCCCATGGCGTGGGGGTTGTGATGCTGCATGCAGATGAGGTGCCACACAGGCGGCAGTGCTGCCAGGTCCTGGCTCTCTCACAGAGCCCTTTCTCCTGCGTGTCCCCCTGGCCTCCCCCGGCCTAGGCACCCCGCTGGGCTCAGCGCTTTACAACCCCAGAGGAGCACTGCAGCCAGGCATTCAGCCCCAGCCCTGCGCCACTTCTCATGCACATGCAGCCATATAGTGGGCTATACTCTCATTCACATCCTATTAACAACAGAAGTAGGTTAAAGGCATCCTTTCGGACACACACAAACTACAACCAAAGAAACTATGAGAAATGGGAGTCCGGCTCCACCATTCACTGGGCGCTAAACAGGCCTGGACCAAAACACTTGCTAATAACCATACACTTGCACAGTTGTTCACACATGCCAGTTGCAGCCAAAAGCCACAAACACTTTGGATTGGCACCCATAAGATCTGGTGCCCTCTTTTTGCAACCAACAGACTTGCAAAATTACAATAAGAATGGTACAAATAAGTTTGTGTACCTTTGGGGGAGGTTTCTTTAGAAGGACCAGCAACGCTTGAAGAACAAGATTTGAAAAACGGGGACCAATTGGAACGTAATCTGAAGAAGAAAACATATTTTAGTAAACAACACTCAAGATAGTTAATGTGACTTACTGTGACTTACCAAGTAAACGTTCGATATCATCCACAACTACACAGCTCAGCTGAGATTTATAGGCGTCATCAAAGATCTAAAACAAAGACAATTTTGATTCTGATTCAACAAAACCATTGCCCATTTTTAGAGATTTTTTTACCTTTTTAATGGCTTGGCATTTAGCGATTTCAGAGTGTCCAATCATTTTGTCCGGGGAACAGATCTTTATGAAAGGGAAATCAGATTCTTCTGATATTTTAGCTGCTAGTGCCGTCTTGCCACTGTTCGGGGGTCCTAACAAAAGTAAACAAAATAATTAGTATCCTGTTTCCAACTTAAGCAAAGTTACAGGTTGTGTTTCAGATGAAGTAGATGTTACCTTCCAGTAAAACAGAGACCAGAGGTGTGCGTTCACTGTTTTTAGTCTGCTGCACCAACAGCTTCCCGTCCTCTAAAACAGCAGACACCAGATCACCCCATTCAATTATCCCATTCATGATAAAGCTCGCATAGTCCTCTTGGTTGGTACCAAATGCCTGTAGGTGTAAATATTAAGTAAATACACAGCCACATAGCTTACCGTTAATGTGTTTTTATTAAATCAGCGTATCAGTGAAACTTACAGGTTTAATGTCATTGTTGAGCGAGCCCATAAAGTCCGTCCTGGAGACCTGCAGCATCTCTGCTGTCTGCGTGTCCACCTCCACAGTGCTACTGGCCTAACAAACACAGGAG
This sequence comes from Gobius niger, assembly GCF_951799975.1. NCBI lineage: Eukaryota > Metazoa > Chordata > Actinopteri > Gobiiformes > Gobiidae > Gobius > Gobius niger. The sequence continues at coordinate 16,611,825 of NC_136870.1, read as the reverse complement.
ACTGAGAGTCAACAAATCAAAAGTAACTTTCATTAGAGTATGAACTCTGTGACCGCTGCTTCATTAAATGATGTGCTGTAAATTTCAGATGTGTCAGAGGACAAAGTGGTCCCTCAGAGCAGAAAGGTCAAACAGGGAGAGGGAGGAGGGACACCCCATTCAGACATGTGTACGCCCTGTGCGTCACATATCATCACCCTCCAATAAGAGTCTACAGGGCACAGCACTTAACAGAGGAGGACTTCACCTTATCTGTGTGTCCCGTTGAGCTGTGGGGATTTGGACCTACGCACCTGATAAAACACTTTACAGAGGGCATACACTCGCCTCTGTTCTCTTGTCACCTGGGTGGCTCCTTTACCTGGCACAAGAGCTAGTGCCCACCAGGTGTGTGGCCCACAACCTTTACCCAATAAAAGAGACAGAAGTTTGACCTGCAGTGTCTAGTTCATATTAAACACAGATACAACACTACCTAATTTGAGTAAGACAAAAGGACAGCGGCCCATATCCAGATTTATTGACAGCTGCCTAGATATAAAGTGTGCATAATGGATAATGGGACTCTCACCTTGATGTGCCTGTTCATGGCAGTGGACTGAGCTGCTCGGACCAAACCCTCCAACTCAGCACCGCTAAAGTTTTTGGTTTCTATGGCCAACTCCTTGATGTCGACATCACTTCCTAACAGGTTGTGCTGCCGCATCCTTGCCGTATGGATGTGAAGGATCTGAACGCGGCCGTGCTCATCAGGTAATCCTGTGAGTGAAGGCATTTATTTTACAGTCACGTATAAAATCTTTTTTTGTGAAAGTGGCAGTGCACTAAGCAACAACAAAGAACATTCTTCAGTCCTCACCAATCTCCATCTTCACCTCGAGCCTCCCAGGCCGCAGAAGGGCCTCATCTATCAGGTCAGGCCTGTTGGTCATACCTGTGGGAAGAGATGGGAGATAGTGAAAGGTGCAGATGTTCTGGCATTTACTCCACCTGTAAAATCTCACAGACAGAGTCGTGGGCATACGCCGATCATACCTATGACGAGGATGTTGTTGAGCTGTTCCACTCCGTCAATCTTTGACAGCAGTTGGTTCACCACAGTATCATGGACGCCCGTGCTGCCAGCCATGCTGCCTCGCTGCTTACAGATGGCATCAATCTCATCAAATATTATGATGTGAAGGCCGCTGTTGGCACCAAGCTTTGGAACAAAGAGACAGCAACAGTAAACAGTTTGCACTGTCAGCTTGCATTCTATAATGTGTAATTTCAGGACAGAGAGAAGGGATTCTGTGGGTGATTCACAATTTTTGAAAGGAATAACCAAACAGCTGCAGCCCTTATCATTTAGGGTCCACAATTTAGCCATATTTATCTTATGGCTTAAAGTCCTTTCAACTGACAACAATAGTACCAGTGTGATTGAATAAGGTAAGGTTAAGTAAGATTAAGGGGTACTTCATTGTCCCCATAGGGAAGTTTGTCCTCTACATTTGACCTGCCCTTTGATGCCGCTGGGGTGACCCATAAGGAGAAGGGGGCAACAGAAGACCCGTCACCAGATGTGGAGCCAGGTGATGGTCAGAATCACCTGGCTGGAGGTTTCACCTATTGTACATGTTTTAGTTGGAGGGGAAACCAGAGCACCCTGAGGAAACCTACGCAGACACAGGGAGAACATGCAAACTCCTCACAGAAAGGCCTCGTCCAGGTGGGAATCAAACCCGGGACCTTCTTGCTGTGAAGCTCAAGCGCTAACCGCTGCGCTACCGTACCCACTTTTTAATACTGCAGTGAAAGAATTGTTAACATTAGTTTGTTTTTTCCAATGGAGAAGATACTGAACTTGATAAAAACAATAATAATAATAATGGCTTACACTTGTATTGCGCTTTACAAGCCTGTATTACCAAGTTCCTCAAAGCGCTACACTGTCGTCATTATTCAGTCACTCCAAACTCGGAGATGGTAAGCTATTGTTGTAGCCACAGCTGCCCTGGAATAGACTGACGGAAGCGAGGAAACCAGCCTGTGCCATCAGGCCCTGCGACCACCACCAACCACTCACACACTACATTCACGCAGGCTTCCTGGTGTTCCCATACGTTCTCCTATCCAAGTACCAACCAGGCCCTTCCCGGGTCTTATGCCAGCGTGTGTTTCATGCAGACCGGCCCTGTGACGTTGACCATGTCAATTTAACCAAGTACTCTGGTCGATTAACAATAAACCATAATACAAGATTTACTTCATTTTCCTGTTCCCTTTTAAATTGAAGCTTATAATGTTTACTCCAGCCCACGCCCGATTATCAACAGTGGCTGAACAGTGGGATGGGGGGTTATCACTCCATCTCTCGCCCCGTCAGAGTGAGGCGTAGCATTTAAAGCAGGTGTGGAGGTGCGCGTCTGGGCCGTGTGTGAGCACCGTTCAGGGAGAGGTCAGAGCACAGTCAGCCCCTCATTACCTGGTGAAGAGTGAGGCTCCACCAACAATCGCTGCTGGGAATCGATGTAAAACCGGCCCCTGTGCCGTCCGGAACATTCACACACATTTCACCATTATCCAAAGTTATTACAGCTACGTCTGGCTAAAGGGCAGATCTCTCACTCACAGAAAAATGAGTTTTTGAAATGTTTGGATTAGAATTGGTCATGTGATGATGCGAAGGGGTTTCCAAGAAGGTGCAAACTGAGTATCTATTTAACAAGGAAAAAACAGGGACTAAATATGGACAAATGTACCAGCTTGTAAAGCACAGTACAAATCCAAACCAGTATTGTTATTACACAACACAACAATCTAGAGCAGAAAACAATTTCTAAACGACACTGTTCACAGCATTTTCACTCACTCTCTTTTGCTCTTCTTCTGCGTCTGCAAACAGTTTGCGGATGTTGGCCTCGGACTCTCCCACGTACTTGTTGAGGATTTCGGGGCCGTTCACGATCTTGGGCTCTCGGGCCTTGAGCATTTTGCCGATCTGTCTCGCCATCAGAGTTTTACCACAGCCTGGAGGTCCATACAGCAGGATACCCTTGACGTGCTTACCACCTGGAGATAAACAGCAGTTTTTAGGATTTACTTATTTATCAAATGACATTGAAAGTACATTTTTGCACAGAATTGGCTTTTTAAAGGCATGTGGTCTTTTGATCAGCGGCAAAACAGTCTATTTCAGTTTATTTATTGTTTTCAATAAAAGATTTACTCAATTTTTTTGTGTCTCACTCCCATTTTTTCTTGTTGCATATTGGAGTTCTACTTTGAACCTTGTTAAGATACAATTATCATGCCATTTTTCAACTGGCCTTAAACTTTTAGTGTATAAAGTGTTTCTACTGAAAGACTTGATTTTTATTTACCATGTTCAATGCAGAACAACATAAAAACATAAAGCAATGCAACGTCTAATATTCCTCAAGCACCGATGGTTTAGTGTCAGTCATTTCACTGGCCTTTTGCACCTGTTTAATGACATTTAGCCAAACTAATTGAGGGGAGGCAGATAACCATCAGAGCTGCCATTTGGGCCTGATGAAGGAGAAGGATCCAGCCGACAGGTGTGTGAGCGGAAAGAAAACAAACTGCAGTAGATAAAGAAGTGAAAGTTATGATTCAGAGCTTGGCATCTTATTCACAAAGACACATCAGACTATGCTCGAGCCCCAACAGATAGAACAATCAGTAGAAAATTGTACAACATTGAAATTATAGACAGGTTTTATAAAGGCAGCTGCATTTTACCCAGACACAGAACAGTGTTGACAATGCATTTTTATAATAAGTCTGGACGCATTGTACTGTGATTACCACAACTGAAAAGAGTAAAGACTCAATGTTCCCAATATGCATGCCCCAAAGGCATCCTCTGTGGGCCAGTACATGAGGTAATAGAGTATTCAGCACACCTTCAATGTTTTTTATAAAACAGATTCCATAGTCTGAACAATTATATACACAAACCTTTACAATATTTAAACTAGTTTTTACCGGTTTGACACATTTTCATGTCTATTGCTTCACTTCCTTATGGGCCAAACATGTGACTTATGAAGAGGTAATATTTCATAACTGTCATCATCTGTATGTAAGGGCCAAGAGCAAGACTAAAACTATAATATTAGATAATATTGCATAATTAGATAAATCTTAAATATCTATATATGACTTACATTACAAGTTGTACAACAAATCTCACTGTATGCAGCTCGTCCATGTCTTGACATACACGCAGGTCGAATGCATCTCACACCCTACTGGACACCGCCTCTGGCCCAGCTTAATATGACGAGTTTGTTCTGAGCTCAGATATCCTCAACAGGTTTTTACATGAAAAGGATTGTTTCGATGAAAAAAATTCCAAAGACGTCTGACTCATTAAGATTACGGGGCTTTTAATATTGTTTGCCATTGCCCTCTTCAAAAGAATCTGACAGCTACCACAGAGTAATTAATGTGTGTGTACAGGGATCGCTTTGAACAGAGCCAACAAGGGCATCTTTGACTCGGGGTTTGCTGATTCAGACAAAAGACAGTTCTCTCTGAAATTAGCCACAATGGTGCGTATTATGATTTGTATTTGGGGTTATTAACGCGAAGCTTAATTTGAAAGCTCTGAAAACAGGTGTCAAGCCAACAGTGATTTGTAGCATTGTAAAGCTCCTCCTCTTTTCAATATTTACACATAAGTAAAGGAGAAATTCATACACAAGAATGGTAAAGACGGGTTTAGGTGTTTAGGGAGTACAATATCCTCTGCAAATAAAATATCATATCAGATTAGGAGTTCCAACCAACTTTCCAGTGAAGAGACCACTAGATTGTGAGCTGACTAGAATGGGTCACAACAAATCCCAAACTTCCATGGGTTGTTAAAAGCCTGTAGTGATCAGGATCAATCACATGAGGTCTAAAGGAAGAAACAGTGACTTGCACATGAAGGAAACTACAACTTAGTTTGTACAAGTTATTGTTGATTCTGTTGAAATTTCATGAAGATACTGTAGTTCATCCATATGGAGCTGGTCATTACACCTGACAGTGTGACTGACAATATTAAAGGGATATTTCAGGATTTTTTTACATAGGGCCTTATTCCCTGGTTATCCAGAGAGTTGTTGATTTCTGGAAATTGTTTTATTTTTCTATTCATGCAGTCTTTATATTTCAAGAGTTTAGTGGTGCTAGGCTAGTGCTAGGCTAGTGCATGTCTATGGTAACTAGTAGACTGCATTAAAAACCTCTTCAAAATCATTGGGTCGTCCTCCAAACGTTGCCATATCTGATTTGTAGAAAGCTCCGTTGTGAATTCCACATGTAATAATGCCGGCCGCAGGTAAACAAACTACTGTAGATCTGGTAACCTACGCTGCTGCCTAGCTTACAACCAGGAAGCTGATGCTGCTCAAAAATATTTATAGCGGTAGTCTGTGTATAAGTGATTTGCCTCAGGTGCACTGTGCTTGGGTCACACTGTTTTTAATGTAGGCTACTAGCTACCATAGACATGCGCTAGCCTAGCACTAGTCTAGCACCACTAAGGTCTTCAAATATAAGGACTGCATGAATTAAAAAATATATATATATCTCCAATCAACAACACTCTGGATAAGTAGGAAATGTTGCCCTATGTCAAAAATCCTGAAATATTCCACATCCAATATGAAAAAGTAGGAAGACAAAAGAAAAAACTCACCCATCTGCTCAACTATCTCTGGAGGAAAAACCCGAGAGGCAAAAGCTCTCCGAAAAATGTCTGAAAACTCCTTGTCCAGTCCTCCGATACCCATCTCCTCAAAGTTCCAGTCTGGGCTGATAATTGACTGTCGAGACTCCCGTGTTCGTGATCTACCTGAAAACATATGGACAAACAATATTTACAATTTATTTACATGAAGGTAAAATGCTCTTTTCTCTACAAAGGGCTTGAAAAGTTCTCCATTGGGTAAACTGAAGAAAGTGCACCCTCTTGTGGTAATAGTAAAGTATTACTTGTATTTATTTCAAAGGTTTACTGCTCCATTACTCCTGTGGAAACCTGTGTACTTCAAATGCTCCATATTACCCTACTTCATGGGGTCAGATCCCTGACAACCTAAACCGCTAACTACATTTAATAACTTTATACACACTCACCAGTTAGTGTGACCGAGGAAGTCTCTGCCTTCTCAAAAATCACTTGGCTGTTTCCAATCAACAAACCAATTTCGATCTATTAACAAACAAACAAAAAATCAATACAAATTATACACCAGAAATTAGAAACATTAGAAACCCTACATTTTTAGGGGGAACTAGCAAATTGTTCATTGATGTTAAATATTAGCTAAAAAAACATACAAAAAGTATAGACAACTAAAATGTCCATTGGTTCAAGTTGCCAGAAATCCAGTCATGGTGCTTCTGAAGACATAAACCCAAGCACTAAATTCAAACCTTCTGCTTGGTGCTTGAAGCGGTCTTCCCTTTTAGGATGCTTGGGTCCATTGCCTCCATGTCTTTCACAATCAGGCTGAACAGCTTGTCGCAATAACTAAACACAAACTACAAAACAGCCAAATAAGGGTAATTAAAAAATTAAAGACAGTTGCCACAATTGAAAATGGATTAAGCACACGGCATCTCTCTAAATGTTCTACCTGCTGGCCAACACTGAAGGCCTGGTTGGTGAAATGTTGGATGAATTCACCCGCCATTTTGTCTGTGTCGTACAGGTTACTGTCTGCGTTCTTCTTTTGTAGGAAGTCTATTTCCATTGTCATTGTGCTGATACACTGTTTGGACTTGTCGAATCTGTAGTTTGTTACTAGAAAACACATTTTTACAGACATACTGTAATTACTAAGGTAAATTACAATATATATAATCTACAAAGTACACATTGTTGTCTGATAACTTTCATTGCATATTTGAACAACGGTGCCTATGGTTGGTGCTTACCACACTGAGTTAACATTATATAATAATATATTTAAAACTTTCTTCAATATGTTAACCATCCAAACAATCAGGGTAAATGTCAACAAGTTAAATACATTGGTGTAATATGTGAAAAGTTCTATTAGCCAAATCTGAGTCATACCTTCCACTTCTTGTCCAATTGATAATCCTCCCCATTTTCTCTGTTGACAAACACATAAGTTAACCACTGTTTTTTACTATTACTAATCAAGAAGGAGAAAGGCTACAAAGCAACACAAATAGAAAGGGAAGAGTGTATCTGCTGAAAGCGTGGTTAAGCATTGCTTTGAGATGTGAAATAAGATCAATCTGCAGAGGTTACAATAGTACCTGGATGCTGTTGTGGCGGCCAAGGTATTAGACGAAGGAAGAGCAGCCAGAGACGTTAAAGTGAGAGAGGAAAAGCAGGGACACAGAGATTCAGACATGCAACAAGCCCATGAACACAAGCCCACAGTTAGAATCAGGAGAAACATAAGAGCAGTCTGTATAGGCAACGGTACTAGGTTTTAGTATGTGAAACAAAATATACTGAGCTGAGTTCATGCTTATGAGAGTCAAAACAGACCTGCGGTAAACTGAAGCCAATGGCTCCGGGACTCACACCGGGATGCATCTTCAAGGTGAACACAAACTTGTGGGCACCATTGCGAACAATCACATGTCTGAAACAGAAATAACGGTCATTGTAAATATTAGAAATTATAGAAAGCTGTTTGGGATCAAGTGGAGACATTCCAGGCCAGAATCTGCATAAAGATGCCCAAACATTTCCCCATAAAAGGCTTAAATGTTTTGTGTTTGTTGTGACACTCACAGCTCTAACGGTTGTTCTTTTTCATTGATGATGGCACAGTTTGTCAATGACAGTTCATCAGTCGGGCATTTCGCCGCTACCATAATCTATAAAATGCACAAAATAGAAAAAAGTTAATGTACATCTGAATACAACAAACACTGTAATTCACTCATCATGCCCCTACAGGCCATAAGCGCCACTGCAGGTGTCGTAGCTTGTTGCCTTTTTTTACTCATTTATTGTCCGTGAGAGTAAATCCTACGCTGACAGAAAAGACAAAGGGAGAGAGAGGGATATTGCACATCCAATTACACAATGGAGTTTAAAAAATTCACTCAAACTTGGAAGTAAATACTGTTTAAGTGGCGCTAGCCCCCAGTTAGCTTTGCCCGTTAGCCTGCTAGCTTCTTCTTCGTGATTCTATTAGTGTGTATTGGGTCTCCGGGTCGGAGAAAGTTGCAAGTGTAGTTTTCTGGCCAGAGACACCAGGGGAAGATGAAGGACCCCCGATCATCCCATTAACACTTGCATTACCCCCAGAGGAAGGAACAGGATTTATTAAGGTAAACAAGTAACTTAGTACTGCTTTTAAACACACTGAACTGTGTTATAATAGTGTGAAATATATGGCCCAGATCTAAGCTGAAGTAAAGTCAAGGTTTGTTTCCAGTTGAGAAGGATCTACCTCTTATTACTGTTTCTATGGAGATGTCATTATGTCTCTCAGGCCTCTGGTTTGTACCTTTAGGACCACAGCATAATTAGCTTTTCCAGGACACTGATGAGGACATTCAACCATTTCAGGGAATAAAGGTTGCAAGAGTAAATCTGTATCCAAGACTGTATCTATACTACTGACAAATAAAGCTCTTAATCTTACACAACAAACCCACCCAGTAATAACTACCCCATATGGAGAGGATATAAACTAACACACACAAAAAAGGATTAGTAACAACAAAAGCAAAAAGACAAGGGAAATTCTTCGAACATTTCACTGGAAAAACTACTTCACATGATCTAGATTATTTCAGAGACAGACAAGCCAGCATTTAAAGGTTTATTAAATGTCAACACAAAATGAACAAGGGCCATATTTCACCATCCCATATTATAAAACATATCCGTCTGTTTACAAAGATTGTCTATGGCTTTCCATTGGATGCATTTCATAAAGTCCAACAGCCTGTTGATTCTTTTGCTTGGTGCACTTTATGTTGACATTACTAAAAGCTGCTGACGTTGGAAGTGCACCGCTGTAAACTTCCTCCCTTTTGCTTTCATCATGAGCTTTAGCTTAGCTTGTAAAACTTAGCGTGTCAAAGCGATATTTTACAGGCAGTGGGTAAGGGTAATGACGATACCAGGAGTACAATCTACAAACATGTTTCTAGACGTATATTCCTAACTTTATGAGAGGAAATCTGTAGCTCTTTTAGCTTCTGGTCATGAGATTTCATTCTACTTCCGGTTCCTAAGTTTTGAATGACATCTGGCTGCTGTTGTTCTGGCTGCAACAAAAGCGCCTTCCTATCCCTCAAACAAGACTCTTCTGATAATCGGCTAATCTCAATGTGTTCGAAGACAATGTTGTTGCAGTTTTCCCTTACCCTGGCGGCCATCCTTGCGTTTTGTATCCGCACTCGATCAAATACAGTACAGCATGAAGAAGCCGCTGAGCTGGATCTGGGCGGGACATCCACGCGACACGTGATCACAGACACGGTGACGTCAGGGTAGTTTTTTCTGACTTCTTGACTTCTTCACAAAAGATGTTCCACCAACCATTTTTAGATTTTGGACATTGATAACAAGTGTAGTTTCTGTCTATGTCAACCTGGATCCATGATACATTTATTTGTTATATGTCCAAAGAGTGCCATCTTCCGGTAAAAACAGAGAAACTCAGGAAATACAAGTGTCTGTAACTATCAACGAAGAAAATATTATTAGTCAATTTCACTATCAAAATTAAAAGCTGAAAAATTAACAAACATACATATTATAGGGCATGCACTTCATAAGGTAAAGTTTGCCAAATCTCAACCCCTTTTCCAACTCCTATAAAAAGAAGTAGATCAGTAGAAACGCTCTCAACCACCTAAATAAAGCAATATTCAAATTCTTATATTATTATAACCTATTTCTGATGCCATCTGTATTATAAGACAATTACTTTAAAACCTCCCTAAAGAAAAAGGACACGTCTCGATTAACATGGACATTGGATGTCTGATTATTTGTCTATCTTGCATAATGTACATTTTTTATACATTGTAAATATTTGTGTTCTTTCACTTCTTTCAATTGAAAAAAAAAAGGCATGATACACATACCCTCAGTTCTGTTGTAAATATTGTATTACATTTTTTGTTAATAATAATAGTAATACAAAAGGCATCATACGCATAACCTCTAGTGTTGTTTGGCCTTAATGTTACACAATGCGCCTTTAATCACAATACCCAATCCTGCCATTATGTAAAAATGTATCCCAATGTTGAAGGAATCAAATGTTTTCTTTTAAGGGAGTTGTTCGGTTTAGGAACATAGACCATTTGTGGGGGGAGAGAATAAACTACATTGCAAATTAAAGGGATGTTTTTCTTTAGTACTTTTGAGTGGCATTTGAATAAGAGTGTGTCCACTGTAGTTTTATTATTTAAAGTCCATGCCTAGTTGCAAAATACATTTATGTCCTCTTTAAAATATTGTATAAGACATTTGTTACAAAAAAGCCTTTGTGTGCTGTGCATCCAGCCTAATTATGCAGTATTTTCAATCAATCGTGAACTTACTGGCTTGATCTATTACTGACAGCATTGTTTCCTGAAAGGTGTGAAACATGCTTATACCAGACTACCAGACTGAGTGGGATTAGTAATTCACTCATCGGCGGTGCAATTCCTAATCATTCAAGACATTCATTAACATAATGCTGCATCTAGAAAACATGGAGGACGATAGTCATTAAAATACAAAATATTTATTTTGAAAATGCCTTTAGAAGAAAAACAAAATCGAAATAAAATGAAACCAAATCAAAACCATACAAACTGTTTGGTTACTAGCATACCTAGTGCTAGGAACTAACGATGACGAATTGCTCACTTGGGAATACTCCACAGAAGCTCAAAGGCTCATCACGAACGCCTCTGCCCTTTTGTTTGAGATTTGACCAAGAGGCAAAACAGAGGTGCCCAAAAGTGGCACATGGGGTGACATGGCATCTGGTTTCTTATAGAAATTTACACAAGCAGGGGGCAGACATGTGGCAACCTTTCAGATTTAGTTTCAAAATTAACAAAAAAACAAAAACAAAATCCGAACAAAGTGTTTAATACATATCTGAAATACAGTGGGGACTTAACTGTTGGCAATGATATGGAACTGGAACGGAGTTAGAGGGAGCTTTCTCGACATCCCAAAGAAATATCCTGACATTCCAAAAGCAGGTAGTGTGCTTCTGAAAGATATTGATGACAAAGTGAAAAGGCCCATTTCTGCCAAGACCAGTAGCAGAGACTCAGGCTGCAGTGAGGCTTGGCCTGAAGACCAAGCTTATGAGATAAAGATATATGTATTCTTTAAACCTTTGAATATTTTTATTGTGGTTGTACAATATTCCCTGATGGCCTGAGGTGGCCGCTGAGTGTTACAGAATCCTGAAGACTTATCCAAACCAAAAAAAGGAGTAAAACGAGTGATGAAAGTGTCCATTGACGGGATGGGCAGAGAGTTTGATGGGGTATCCTGTTTGTTGCAGTTCATGGGACTTTGTGGCCCTCCCTTCCTTGTCCCCTTCATAAAATGTTACACACGCTGGTCAAAACACACACAGTTCCTCCATCGCACAGACATGGGAATCTGCTCTGTGGAAGAAGACAATACAGAAACAATATTACAGAAAGAATAGCCATACAGTAACAAGTCACTGGGGACTTTTTTTTACCTATGTTAACTTCTTGGCTTTGTTGTAAAGTGAATCCACGACTTTGCTCATGTTCTGAATTGTTTCCAAGGCTGCCTCGTATGTTTTGTCGACTGGAGGTTCTTCAAATATGATCAATACGCCTTCGCCCTGGTCAAGGATGCCTGGAATAGAGACAACATTTCTACATTACTCCTCCCGAGAGGTTTGTGGTGAGGAAATAACAGAATACCACAGTTAAAGTTCACAAAAGCAAATTTTGCATCGCATCTCCTGTAAACCCAACATAATTGTGCATACCGTGAAACTTTTCGTCCAAGATCATCTGTGATAGTTTCCTCTCTATGTCACCCTGATAAGAAGCAACACAGCATGAATGAAATGCAACGTACTAAATAAAACTTCAAGCAAAAAAACAAAACAATTTACTCACCTTTGACAATTTGATTAAACCAGATATGTGTTCTATCTATAGAGTAAACAAATTATTAGAAATTGTGAATAATAAAAAAAAAAAGGTCCCAAAAAGCCAATTGTATTCAGTGTGGGAAGTACCTGTACTCTGGAAAATGGTTCAATGACTCGAATAAGGTTTTGCTCCAGCAGGTTATCATACAACTTGGCCAGGTGAGTGTTAATGATCGGGTCGTCCCTCAGTTCAGCTTTGTATTCTGTTAGAGCCTGGGGAAATTTAAACAGATTAATATCTTTAACAGTTAACATTACAGTGCCTTCACCAGATCATCAACTTCAACTGAGAATTTACTATTAAAGTTCTTACCTTTTCAAAGTCTGCTAATGATCTGTTCTTACTGGCCTGGGCAATGCATTTCAGTGCATCAGTCTAAAAAAAAAAAGATAACATAATTGAAAAGGTCCATTGCAAGTCACTTCTTGGTCAAACTGACTACTTTTTAGTTTAAGTTTCAGTTTTTGCAAATGAACTTAAAATATTTGATTACAATATTCATAAATGTTGATCTTTAAAATAATACCTACCTGGCGACCAGCGTATCGTAGTGCCAGTTTACCACTGATCAGAGCTTGCACTTCTTCTGGCCTTAAACACAGGAAATCAAAAGATTATTCTTCGAGTCTGGCCAGTTGTCATATCCCCACCAAAAGGATAGCTTCACAATACATTAGAGTGACAAAACACTAAAGTTACTAACAAGTTGAGGACAATTTTGCAGAGCAGCATGTATTTAAGCGACGTGATGGCTCTCGGGTGGTCGACGGAGTCGTAACCCTCAAACGCTTCAAAGAAGTAGGAGTAGGCTGTTTTCCAGTCCTTCTCCTCAGCTGCATGGATGATACCTGCAGCACAGAGGAAAACAGCTGTCAACATCTCAAGCATAAAAGTATCATTAACAAGTCATGCGGGTTAGAAAGATATCTGACCTGACTGCATATCTAGTGCAGCCTGGAGCTTTGGTGGACAGTAGATTGCGTTGGCGGTGGTTCTGGCTGAGGTGAGCGCCGCGCGGGCCTTGGGAAGGTTACTGAGAGCGTGGTATGTCTTACTCTCCAGCAGCTGAACCTCGACGAGCAGAGCCTTATCATCCATCTTTTTCAACTCTTGAAGCAACTGAGTTCCTGGGATCAAAGACAAGGAGAGGTTTAGTCACACCTAATATAGTCGATAAATGCCTGTGCAACTCTGCCCAGCAGCAAGTGCTTTAGTAGGCATCAAAATATAATGACTCTTGAACCTACCAAGTGCCAAAGCCTCTTGATACCGTTTGGTGTCGAAATACAGCGAGATCAGACGTGCCTGGAGGACAGATAAATTCAGAATAAATCTCTGCAATTCCTCCAGCTGTTAATAATATTTATATTGCATTTGTTAATAAGTACTGAACCAAATAGTATATGAAGATTATTGCTTATCAAAACTTCACTAACAGTAAAGCATTATTCATCTACAGCTTGTCATGAAAGCTCAGCATAATTTAACTCTACCAGTTCTAAATGAGCCAGAAAATTGCATTCAGATGTTTCACGCCAAGCTGATACTTTGTTGTTCCTGTCATTCATCACAAATTAGGAAGCTTTGTTCGTCAGCACATTAAATTATACTTTTGATTATTGCTTACTTCCAAAGCTTGTCGTAGGAAGGTCCTTTTCTCAGCCTTGGCCCACTCGATGCACTCCAGACACAGCTCTACCTCCTGGCCCGTAGCAGCCTCCATGTCCAAAAAGAGGTCAAGGAGAGAGCGCACCAGTCTGGCTGCCTTGGCTTTACTGATGGAAATCAGGAAAGGCCTGACAAATTTCAGCAGCCCTCCAAGTTCTAAAATGAGCATACCAGGTTGATCAGATTAGGTGGTGAATATAGTGAGTCATGAGAGTGACTTTTTTTCAAAGATGGTTTAAATGGTCACCTGCTGCCTGTCCCGTCTTGGCCAGGAGTGTCCCCAGCTCCAGGATGCTCTGTTCTTTAACCCTGACAGCTTCCTCATCATTCTCTTGGACATCTCTTCTCACTGTTATACAAAACATGCATACAACAACCATGTTGACTAAATGACATAGCAGTATTGTAGTGTACAATATATATCTTATGTTGTTTTGACATTAGCTCTGGTTTGAGATGGAGTTGAATGGCATTAGTGATAAACACATCTTCAACAGATTGCAGGGCTTAGAGTTTAGGCAAAAAGTATGACTAAATAAATTAAACAAAAGATTGATGCAAAGACAGCAATAAACATCATCCTTGTTCATGACTGGTTTCACCCAAATGTAATCTGTGAAAATCTAATTCCCTGTTATGGCCGCAGAATAACAAGTTGTGAAATTGTTCAGATTTCATAGATACACACAGGGCGCCTGACAAGTGAGGCAATTGACAGCTACAGGCTAGTGTGACAGGGCAATTTGAGGACAGTGTTACTTAATGGTGTCGAAGCAAGCAACCGCACGGATCATTTTCAGACTCATATTTATTCTATAAAGCTAAAGATGTATTTTGCTATGACTGAATCTTATTCATTTGGTTGACAACATTGTGCGAACAGGACACAGCCGCTACTGACAACAGGCTAATGTTAGCGGTGTCGTGCTAACGGCCTTTAAATCAACATGAGATGGCACCGTCAAGAAACTGAACGCCCAGTGACAGATACAACTACACGGATCTCTCTTGAGGACAGTCTTCAAAATACGGGCTAATTTCCCAATCAGGCCTAAAGCTAGCCGAGTTGCTAACTAGCGGTAACAAATGCCTCTCCGTTGTACAGTGAGTCAGCACGGCAGTCACCGGTACTGAAGCTAGCAGCTATCCTCATGGTCAAATTTTAAAGTAGAAATAACACTAGATCAGAAGCGTAATGCCGAATAGTAAACACCGGGTTCACACTTACCAATCGAATGAAGAATATCGATAGAGGCGTTGCGATCCGTGCTAATGAGAGACTGTGCTCTCTGAAATTCAACCACCGCTGCAGCCGCCATCTTCCTTATTCAAATGCTGCCTGAATGAAAACTACGTACGTGACTACGTTACCTCGAGCTGTGATGTCAGCCCGCTGCTGGCACGTGAGAAAGAGAGGGTGATGGGATATGTAGTTAGAGCCATCGGTGATTTGTAGGACCAATACAGAAAAACAAGCAAAACTGAGAACATGATGCTTGGTTTTGTTGACACATTTACTTGTTTTGTAATTTTGTTATTTGTAACAAAAGAACATTGACTGTAAAAATAAAGGCATATCATAAAGGTGTGTATACGTTATAAATCCTTAGCATAGCCTATTATGTGAAAATGATAGAAAACTAGCATGTAAATAAATATTTGTTTTAATATTTGAACTAGCCTCCTTGTTTAGCCTATGCGTGAATGACTTCCACAAGAAACCTGGCAAAATGATCATAATAATTCAAAGGTTCACTGGGTTCGCGCTGCAAAAGCTTACGGGATATGCGTTTATGGAGAGCATAAACAGAGCGCAGAGTGGCGCCCCTCCACCGCCTTTGCGTCAGCTCCTCTCTCAGCCTCACGCACACGCAGCAGCAGTCCTCTCAGCATCCGCATCTCACGGCAGCGAGCGAGGACCAGGGTCACATCTTCATCTGAGCATCCATTCCGCTGCTGTGCGCTGCACTGTGCACCATCCATAGCGCTGTGCGCTTTTCGTTCAGTCGGATTATTTGCCTCTGGTATATTTACCACCGAGATGCTTTGAGGTTCCTCGGAAGTGGTTCTTTTTACCTGCGGAAAACGCGCTTTCACTGCGAGAGGAAAGCTTCGTCACAACCATTGGGCTGATTTTACCGTGAGCAACAGATCTGGTGAGTACAGTAGCCTACCTTAATGTGGGTCATGTTTTGGTAGATTGAGTTTGCTATTTTTAATTGCAAATTACGGCTACAGTTACAAATAGAAAATTGCAAAGGAGATGGAGTCAAGATTAGACGAATAGTCTGACCATTTAGCTCATCATGTCACATTGTTTTTGGTGCATTAGCAGATATCTAAATATAAGTCTGTCATTACACAAATAAGGCTTTCATAAAGTGGAAGTAGATTGTTTTTGTGGTACAGGTTACTCAGTAGAAGCACAGCCACCGCCTAATGTACAGTGAGGCTGCGTCGACGCTCTCGGTATTGGTACCTTGGAGAGCTCCCGATGCAGGCTGCACAATCCAGAATGCTGGCAAAAATGACCAAATCAATATAGATATTGAAGCATTTGCCTGTTAGAACATTTAATCCTAAAATCATTCATGCTGTTATTTCTAGTCTATGATTTTGCAATGATGTACTTTCTGCATAAGTGAGTCGCCCAGTCAATATGAACGGGGCTGTGCACAGCACATACATTAGTGAAAACACCTCGCGTCCCCACTATTGGGTGTACGTTATTCTTGCGCTATTCTCTCAAAATGAGGGTAGTCCTCTGGTTTGGGCCCTTTTTATAGACACACATGGCCGTAAAAGCCCTCTCTGAACGTTCACCTGTGCCTAAGTATTGTGGTGTTTACGGTACGGTCTTCCATTTTAGTGAGGGGGGTGGCGCTTGGCGGCCATTGCTATGAAATATGGATTTTCCTATAAAATATATATGGATTCACTGAAAGATATATCTGCATGCGGGATGTCATGGGGATGTGATTTCCTATATATAACTGCAACAATTACATAGGCTAGGCTATATGGCACACCCGAAGTCAAATCCTAAACGTGGCTGATAAATGCAAATAGGCTACAGTAAAACAGTATAGTGAGAGGGTTTTCTGCTCGGTGCAAACAGGACTGAGAGATCCACAGTCTGAATTCATTAGGTTAAGGTATATGCTGATGTTCCACCATTTACCGAGTCAAATCAATATTGTTAATAAGCCTGAGGCTTTGTCAGATGGAGCCCTTCTGCACACATTAATGAGGACACTGCAGACAGTATAGGATAGGTGATGTATAAGCTCTTATGTACAGTATCCATTTTCTATTTGGTAAAGATCTATCCTGGGTTCTGTGTTTGCAGACAGAGTGCAGCTAATCTGGACTCATTTAGATGATCTGCGGACGTCTGTAGCCCGGGACCAGGTTTTGCGACCCCCAGGTTCTCCTTGTTTCTCCAAACCCCTGGACACCTCCTCCTCCACTAAGTTACCATGGGAACCGTCCTGTCTCTGTCCCCCAGCTACCGTAAGGCAGCACTGTTTGAGGATGGGCCCGCAACCGTGGGCCACTACACAGCCGTCCAGAACAGCAAGAACGCCAAAGACAAGAACTTGAAGCGCCACTCACTAATCAATGTCCTGCCCTGGAAACGCATTGTGGCTGTGTCGGCCAAAAAGAAAGGCTCCAAGAAGGTCCAACCCAATGGCACCTACCAGAACAATGTGACACACCTCAACAATGAGAATCTGAAGAAGTCACAGTCGTGTGCGAACCTATCCTCCTTCACCCAGGACCAGAACACTCCAGCCCTGAACAAAAATTCCAACAACACAGTGTCGTCAGTGAAGAAGGCACCACTGACCAACTCCAATGTGGCGCCCGGCACTCCTAAAAGGGTGATCGTCCAGGCTTCGACCAGTGAGCTGCTGCGATGCCTAGGGGAGTTCTTGTGTCGGCGTTGTTACCGGCTCAAGCACCTCTCGCCCACTGACCCTGTGCTGTGGTTGCGCAGTGTGGATCGCTCGCTCCTTCTCCAGGGCTGGCAGGACCAAGGCTTCATCACCCCAGCGAATGTGGTCTTTGTCTACATGCTCTGCCGCGATGTTGTGTCCTCCGAAGTGGCCACCGAACATGAGCTGCAGGCCGTGCTCCTCACCTGCCTCTACCTGTCCTACTCCTACATGGGCAACGAGATCTCCTACCCGCTCAAGCCGTTCCTAGTGGAGTCCTCCAAGGAGACCTTCTGGGACCGCTGCCTTTCCATCATCAACCTGATGAGCGCCAAGATGCTGCAAATCAACTCGGACCCGCACTACTTCACCCAGGTGTTCGCCGACCTCAAAAACGAGAGCCAGAAGGAGGAGGAGAGGAGCCGCCTGCTCATTGGACTGGACCGGTGAGGGGATGCCTGGGGGGTATTCTATAGGGAGGGGTAGTTTATTCAGGGCACGGGGTAGGTGTGGGTACGCTAGTCTGGCATTTTTGTTGTATTAGTATATCCCGAATGATTACTTGAAGTAGAAACAAAATATGGACACATAGATTTCTCACTTTGCTTGACAATACTTAAAAATCTGCATGACAGAATTGGATTTTGGACTGAAACAAACAAACAAACAAACAAACAAACAAACAAACAAACAAACAAAAATACTCTACTCTTAACAAAGCAGAATTCAGCAAAAGGAAAAAGACCAAGTGAACTTTTTTGAATTAAAAAGTAAACCATGTCTCAGCCAGGACTTATTTGACTCGGTGCATGACTTCAAATCACAGCAACGTCGCCCAAGAAGTGACTTCCTGTTTCGATCCAGCACGCCAAAATAAAAGCACACAGCTCGTCTCATTGAGTAGTTCAGCAGGTACTTGCAACATAACAAGAATATAACTAAGTACACACATTTTAAGCGTTTTGCTTAAGCAGAAAGGAAGTTGAACTAATGAATTAAAGATGGTGCTTTTATTTTGGTGTGCTGGATCGAAACAGGAAGTCACTTCATGGGCGGCGTTGTTATGATTTGAAGTTATGCACAGAGTCAATTAAAAACAGGTCTCTCGCAACAGATCATTAACTGCAAATGATGCACCATTGAGAGCCAACAGGCTACTTTCATAAAATCTACAGAACTTGTAGATATTTTGACACATAGATTCACACAATTACAAAGATCACCGATAAGGGAATAAAATATATATTTTAAAAGTAAAAAATGCCAGACTTATGTACGTCCCTTTCTTAATACGCACATATTTATCAATTTGAAAACTTGGCGATTAGAAAAAGGGGAGGAAAAAAAAGCATATACTACAGCAATGAATGTGGACTGACCTGCTTGGACCAGACCAGTGACCATGTGACTGTTGTGCTGCCCCCTGCAGGAGGGTGAGGGCCATTGCCTGACTGACCACTGCACGATGACCCAATCTTCACCATGAGACTACCACCTCCTTCTACTCTTTCAATCCATGGATGGGACATTTTGGCACATTCGGCCCTGAAAGTGGACGAGCAGTTGTGGATCTGAAGTTTTTTTCCGTGGCTTTGTCTGTAGCGCTGGACAGAATAGTGGCCAAAATGGATAATCAAAAAAACATTGTTGGGACTACACTGACCACACGAGGATCTTACAGTATGCATTGTAAGTCGTACTGTCTAGAAAGACCTTATTTATTTTCATCTAGAAAAAGTGGATGTTTCACTCGCTCCCGAAAGGCTGAATAAGACCTTACGGAGATCGCTTATTTATTGCTCTTCTTTCATTTTTTATTTATTTAAAGATGTAAAGATGTTTTTTGCACGTGTGCCATGCAGTTTTACCAAAATTCTGCGTCTTTTTACTTGAGTTGCTTCTTCTTCTTCTTTTGTTTTTCTTTTCTTTTTTTTTAGGGAATGCAGTGAACAAAAGTGAAAAAAAAAAAGTTAATTTAGCTTTGCT
Organism: Gobius niger; assembly: GCF_951799975.1. Classification (NCBI taxonomy): domain Eukaryota; kingdom Metazoa; phylum Chordata; class Actinopteri; order Gobiiformes; family Gobiidae; genus Gobius; species Gobius niger. Next base: position 16,592,071 of record NC_136870.1, on the reverse strand, counting down.
TGCTACAATAGACCGTTTTGGTTCAAACAGGGGATTTTTTCTGTTGCATTTTTTGTACATTTTGAAATAATTTATGTGAATTCAGCGTAGAAAATGTTAAAAAACAGTGCCATATCAGGTCTGAGAAGGGATTTTCATCTAGTAATAAGAATACCGACACCTTATACTATTGCCATTATGTATTTATTGTTTGGGCACATTTAAGCGAAGAGATTTGATGGACCGTGCTACAGGATGTGAAGTGTGCCTACGTTTGGTGGGATGAAGATGGAGGTTGAAGTTTGAAATAATGAACTGTTTAGCCCTCAAGATCAAAAAAATCGGACCGCGCCAAAGTGACACACACACTACTGACTTGATCTGAAAATAACCCAGAGTCCCCCCCCCACCCCACCCCTGCGACATTGGCCTACATGAAGAGCTATGACAACCTGCCGTCTCGCATATCAAGGACGAAGCGCCGCTCAGTTAGGGAGGTGCAAATGATTCTATTTTGCAGCAAAGCACATTCAGGTATCTCAAAACGAATGACTGTTCTCTGTGGCTTGGAGACTGCAGTTTCTCATAGGATCAATATTACGCTGTAAATGCAGTATGTGGCCAGTATCTCAATGTTGTCACTTTATACTTTATACTATCAATACGACTTACTCATACTCCCAATAACAGTACTGTGCAAAAGATGAAGGTCATGAGCCGGTAATGCTAATATGTAATTTCACCCTGGGAGTTACTTTTCTGTGTCGGCTTTGAAGGTGTTTGTGCAACTATTCAACTCAAATATGATCATTTAGAATAAGACAATACCTACATGTTTGCAGATTGTGCTCGACATGTTCAGAACAAAATGAAAATGCATCCGAAGGGGTGAGTCATCCCGCATATGCAGAGCTGGTTAAAGTCTTGTGGGAGGCTATTGGTTAGAGTTTCCTGCGCTAGATGTAATATAATAATCTTTGAGAACACAGACAGACCTACCTTGCAATGGCTCAGATTTCTATGATTCTGCTCCAAACCTTTTACAACCTTTACACAGTACTGTTTATCTGTATTCACGAGGGCAGGGTTTGCTTGTTCACAACCGAAGGCATAGGGAGCATAGTTCGGACGGGCCGAGGAGGAGGAAGGAAGGGAGGAAGCAGTTTGGGTGCAAAGATGAAGAAATTCACTGAAACGTGCCATCCTTTTAGTTTCCACACTGACGTCATTCTCTGGTTGTTTCGAATACTTTCAACTATAAATATGATAATAAGATTCAAGTAATAGTTAAAGAAAAAAAAAAAAACAATTCCTTTTCTGTATCTTGTTGTTTGTAGAGTAAGAGAAGACAGGAGGTGTGAATGAGTGCGCGAGAGTGTTTATTTGTATGAAGCTAATGTGTGACGTGTTTTCTTTTGGACATCAGAGGAGGAGGGAGGTAGAGGCTGTTCAATACGATTTTTGAAAAAGACAAAAAAAAAAGCTCTTGCTGTAACTCAAACCTCTTTTTCAGTTTGTTTTGGGCTTATTTTATTTATTTTTGTACTGTGATGGAAAATAAAATGCACTGATCGTTCAAGGTGAGGTTGTGTCTTTATTATTATTAATAATTCTTTAAAAGCCTTGTTGCTATGCGGATTCAACGCCTTTATCGGATTATGTTAAAGTGTGTGCCGGTCCCATGCTCGGATAGGAAAATGATCGGCCTTAGGAAGGGCATCTGCCGTAACAGCGAGTCATAATTGGGGGTTGCAGGTTCTTGGATGTGACGATGTCACAGGACCCAGTGGGGGCAAGAGCCAGATTTCCTATTAACTGCATTACACTTTCACAAGCCGTATCTAAAGAGAAAATGTATTTATTACAAAAATGACCATTTATATCAGTCACTGGGTCCATGATCTCTCTGTACAAGACCAAAAATGTCCTCAAAAACAAAATAATTTTACCTCTGTATAACATTATAGGCCTTCAGAACGCTGTGATGTCACCTGAAACCCAGCAATACGAGGCTGACAGTATGTTTTGAAAATCCTAAAGTAGATCAATCGCAATAATTCAAATAAATGCAGTACAAGACGTTAAAGGCAAAGATCAACAAGCCTTTTTACATGAGAGCTGCACTATTTGGAGAGCAGATTTGAGACAAAACAAACTCTGGAAGCCTCTATATGAGAGAGAAGACTGAAATATGACATTCCCGATTATAGACAGACTTTTTGTTATCATGCTACCTCAATACATTTTGAATCGAACATTATTAGTATTATTACTCGAATGCCCACTTTCAGCAGCGTTAATGGTCAGATAGCCAGTGTAGTGTTAGTCAGCCTCCTGGAGCAGTGGAGGAGATCCCACTCACTGCAGCGAAAGCCATCACAGTATCCGCGGATCAGAGGTGGCCAGAGATGACTCAGAAAAAGGCGAGATGTCAGGCCAACAACATCCGGCCTCGCACACATACACAAACTGATGTGCTAATGAGTGGGATGTAATGAACTGCAGTCACAACAACTGGCCATTCATTTCATTCAAGGGGTGCTAGATTCAACACTTGCCTCTGACTAACATTAAACCACGCACAGACAGTCGCTGCTGCAAATACATTTATTAATGTAAAGATAACAGAAAAGTTATGGATTTGTTGGCATTTATACAATTGCACAAAACAAAATGACAGATTTTTTTTAATAGCGTGATATGCAACACTGAAAAATGAACAGAAATGCAAAACGTGATATGAAATTAGGCACATACTGGATCAGCATTTTAACAGAAAATGATTTGCATAAATCAACATCACATGAAGAAAACAAGGTTCTTTGGCGAGTAATGACAGGAGACTATAACAATAGTCACGAACAGGGCAAAAACAGTACATTTAGTCTAATGGCACGGAATGATTTAATTATCGGAGTCATTAGGAAAAGCCTGTTAGTGGCTTGTGTGTTCCCTTGCGCAATCAATATTATGGAAATGTAAGACGCCTAATTTTGGGTCTGAGCTTGCATATAAAAAAAAAGTGTTCTGCTGGTGTATTCCTCCTTTTGTTCCCGCTCCCTTCTGGGCAAAACAACAAGTCAAAGAAAATAACAGTGGAATGAGAAAACTGCCCCAACGGAGGGTTCAGTCAGTCTGGAGCGGGCAGGCAGCCAAATAAAACACGCTATAATAGGAGTGAAAGAAAAGGACGAGAGTGATGCTTTGTTCACCCACAACCCTGGTTTCCTTGAAGACAGCGCTGCAAGGAGCACTCAAGTGAGAAGTGAAATAGTCTGGCCTAATGATGATGGGGATGGAGGGGAGAGAGGGCCTATGGGACATCACTTGGCTGGAGGACACAGAAGATACATTGGTTGACTGGCTGGGTCTCGGCACGCACACTCTATCCATTCAAGTCCAGAGAGATTTCAAAATGTTAAAACACTCAATCTGACGTTCATGTTTGAATATTCTGATGCTATGGTGTGTTTAGATCTACGTTTGTTTTGTTTAACTTTTTTTTTTAACTTTAACTTTCATCGTTTTATGGACACGGCAGGATTTCGGCTGTGATATTCCCTTTCATAAACATATCCCAACTAGGGCTATAACCAGCAGCATTTCAGACAACTTCATAGACAAAAGAACAAGGCTGTTTAGCTGCGACGTTAAGTGGACACTGGATATAGTCATTAAGACAAATGACTTACACTCAGGACACAATTAGGGCTACAAAAGCGGTTAGCGGGTGCGCCTCGACGCGGTGGAGAAGACGCGAAGTGGGACAGGCACCGAGGGAGAGCCGATACCTTGGGCTACACCACCTCCCGCTCAGACGCTCCGAAGTCTATCACCCAGCCAAAGGAAGGAGCTAGCTCGAGGGAGTATGAAAGGACATCAGTGGAAATGTGTGAGGAGAGTTGGCGGGGTGAAAAAGAAAGTTGAGATCGAGCAGAAATTGTGCAAAGGAGAATCGTAAAGCATTACAATAAAAAACGTGGCTGTTTACGATGAACATACACCAATGCAATGCTGCGAACGGGTTTATGCTCGGAAACAAAGTGGTTTATGAGTTCATTGTTGCACGGAAAAAGGAGAGAGCTGCGTAAAGTCAGTTAACTTTAACCTCTTAACCCCCACTTGAACCAAACCCATCATCTGAACAGGAGCTTACAAGCTGTAGGCCAGTGTAACGCCATATTTGATAAGACCTACAAAACTGAGCTAAGATTTTTCCTTACATTGTTGCCACGTTTTTGTACCTTTTTGGTTGCGTTTTTTATTATTTTTTGGTTGCTTTTTTGGTTGCTTTTTCACCCTTTTTTCATCTCCTTTTTGGTTGTGTTTTAGTAACTTTTTTGTCTCTTTTTTCTCAGTCTTTGGTTGTGTTTTTGACGCTTTTTTTTTGGTGCTTCTTCATTTCTTTTTTGTTGCTTTTGTTGTTGATTTTAAGTCACATTTTTGTACCTTTCTAGTTGCTTTTTTGTTGATTTCTTGTTGCTTTCTTTCAAGAAGCTTTTAGATTTGGGCAATGTAAGGTGGGGGTTAAGAGGTTAACATAATGCTGTGCTATTTTGATGGTCCCATGCTATGATAAAACTGTGGCATGAATGCTTTTCCAGTGGTTTAATGAGACAGTTTTCCTGCTTCATTTGGGGTGTTCCTTGTTCATAACTATTTTTAGTTATGGTTTAAACTTGTCATCACAATGTTGTAAGGCCTTGTTCAAATATGGTGGCACGGAGAAAGCTTTTGTTTTCCACTGTGTTAGTTGGTGTGTAAGGTTTGCAGATTCAACTGACTCGAGTGAAAGAACAAAGTTATAGATTAAACAATCATTTAGAACAATACAACTAAAAGACTCTCTGCTCTAACCATCAGACGGTAGAATCACAAAAAAGAGAAAATAGAGAACACCATGTTTTGTCCCTAAATATTTGTGTTCGGATTAAACTATAAATTACAAAACAAAATGCCTCCGCGCTAAAACTGACAACAAAATAATATAACTGTAAGAAACAGCTAAATCTTGAATCCTTTCATATGAGGAACTGGAGTGTTTAAGCAGTTGACTCTGACTGAATAAAGTCATTAGGCGATTCAATGAACACAAAGACACATTGAAATGATCTGATTATACTGAACTGGCCCCAAACACTATGGCAGTAAGTCAATGATCACATAAACAACATTATTTTGTTCCCTTAAATCCCTCATACAAGCAGGATAAGTGCTTCTCATACGTGTTGCGTACATTTCACTAAATATATATATATCATTAGTTCAGGTTATATTAAAGTAGCTGTAGATATCGATATGAAAGAATTAAATTAAAGTATATTTGTGTGACGATGCAGTGTGAAGGATATGCTCAACACACCCCAACTGCATCCTGTTACAACAAGCAACAATCATTTTGGGAATAGTGCCTCATCACGTTTCCCGTATGTGATTGTAAACACATAACACTCCATTATTTACCATCAAGGTAGACACTGTACAAAGTCAATGACAATTACTCCCGTTCTAAAGCCGGCGGTTCTTATGGAGGAGTTCAGGTGTGTTGCTCTGCCTCCATTACTTTTGCATGGATTATATTCCTGCAAAGCCCCTGGATTTGGTTTCTCATTATGCAACAGTGTTTAAACAAATACACCAATCTGGCATAACATTATGACCACCACGAATTGATGCACGACACAATTCATAACTTTCTTTAAGATACGTCTTCAGGATTGTAAGAAAGCCAACTGAACTGAGAGACTTTTGATGCTAAAATGTATTTGAAGATGCTCTGGCAAACCCATTTTCAAGCCATGACTAATTGTTTTCCTCAGATTTACTCAGATTGGTGCTGTACGCTCGACTATTTTCCTGCTTCTCAATTTGATTTTGAAAAGACCAATTTATTCCACATCACTGAGTTTCAGATGACAACAGGTGATTACAGCATTTATAGGCCTAGAGATCAAGTTTGTGTTGACATAACTGACAGGTCGACATGATTCGAGCGCACTCAGCAGGCTCAGACCTGGTTTACACCAAATTTTGTCATTACTTAAAGAAGAACTAAGTAACTTTTTGTAATCCTTCTGGGGTAATATAAGTGTTGATGGGATGATTGGAAAGACTTTTATCTCCCCCTGGTGTCTCTGGCCAGAAAACCACCCTGGAGGCGCAATACACACTACACTATAATTGAGTCATGAGGAAGAAGCTAACAGGCTAACTGTGTGCTAGCACCACTTTAGCAGTGTTTACAGCCAAGTTTGAGTGAAAAAAAAAATCTCCATTGTGTATTTGGGCTGTGGCACAATGTACAATATCTCTCTATCCCTTTGTCTTTTCGGTCAGTGTAGTATTTACCCTGATGGACAATGAATGAGTAAAAAAAAAAACCGCAACATGCTACGGCACCTGCAGTTGCGCTTATGGCCTCTAGGGGCATGAGTTACTTAGTTCTGCTTTAATCCAAGTTTAGGTCTATGTCACCCCATGTTTGGCCTGGTATAACCTGATGCGGTCTTGGTCTAGTCCTGGTGACACTTGGGAAGCCAAAACCAATACGGAGTAGTACCGTGTGTGTGTCATATTTTATTTTTCAGCTTGCACTTGCTATTTAGCACCTGCCTTGATAAATAACCAAATTAATGTAGAATGGGGAATGTGAAATTCTTGTCAATAGGCTCATGTCAAGGGCCATGTCACTGATATAAATGAGCACATAGCATGATAGACATATTAAAGCTGTGAGTGGTCTGAATGTTATGCCCTATTGGTGTAATTCAAATACTTTGGTCGATCATGCAGGGGAGATAAGTTTTAACAGTTTGATCAATGCATAGAACACATTAGATTTGGCGTATACTGCATTAAAGGATTCGATTAGCACAGTTTGCTCAAAGCGCTGCTTCCCTCGCATCATCCGCCGTGGCAGCTTTTCAAACGTGAATCATAACTGAATCATTGTTATAGCACGCGGCCTAGTTTGAAATCAGTGCTCGTTTTTCTTGAGTTCTCTTCTTTGTTAGTTGCCGGGGACAGAGAGGATGTACCCGGAGCGGCTCTTGGTGAAGTCGGGCGTTGATTGGTTGATTTTGGGTTCGACGACAATGCTGCACTTTCTCCCATTCATGCTGCACTGGATGGGGCTGGCCACGTTCACCTGAAGCTTCCTCTTCTCACTGCGAACAGAAAAGGATTTGTTGTTGACACATTGTAGCACCGGCCTTCAAAGTTCCACCTTCACAGACGGACTCAAAAGGATAAAATGTGGCAGAGTCCCAAGCAGATCCAAACCAGGACTAAAGCAGAACCAACTTACACAACACGTCGAAACAGCATGCATTTTAAAGAAACCATTCATATTGCATTACTGTTTGATGTACGGTTCCCTCTGCACACTGTCTTCATCAGGCGTTCACTTTTAGTTCAATGTGTTCATTAAAATATGCATGGCCATTAGCGAACCGTGTGTGCGTCAGAATTTGATAGGTGCGAATACTGTAGCTGCAAAGGCGATAAATCATACTAATCCTCCATTTCACTCCAACCATAGACACACACACACACACAGGGGCTGAATGGAGACACACAGACCCCGGATCAGACCGGGACTTGTGCCATAAATCACTTGTTATAGCACCTTTCCCACACGCCACTGCGCCTTTTATAGAGGCTGGTAAGACAGGACACTGATGTGCAAGAGAATTTACTAAACCAAAGGACATAGAAATGTACTTAGAGGTCTTGAATGATTTTAGGGAAATACTGTGATTGTGATTAGATATGCAAATGGTGTCTTATATCATACAAGTTCACAAAGCATATCTTAAACTTGCCATACTATTCCCTGTCCATTCCACGCAAGAAAGTTTGTCTGGTAACGGAGGCATCGAGGCAGTTTAAACTTCTTTTTTACCTTAATAAATACCTTAATAAATCCTTTTCATAGTTCCTCTGAGGGTAATACAAGTGTTAATGGGATGATTTGGGGGGTATTTCATCTCCCACTGGTGTTCCTGACCAGAAAACCACACTTGCAACTTTCCTTGCACCGGGTCGGAGGCGCACAACACACTAATGGAATCACAAAGAAGCTAACAGGCTAACGGACAAAGCTAGCACCACTTTATCAGTATTTACAACCAAGCTTGAGTGAAAAAAAGTCATCTCCAATTGGATGTACAATATTCCTCTCTCCCTTTGTCTTTTCAGTCAGCACAGTATTTCCTCTCATGGACAATTAATAAGTTAAAAAAAAAAACGCAACTTGCTATGACACCTGCAGTTGTGCTTATGGCCTCTAGGAGCAAGAGTTACTTAGTACTACTTTAATAATCATAAATGATTTAAAATAGTTTGGCAAGAAGAAGTAAATAACAGTATCCAGCAAAAGCTTTTATGAAAACAATTGTAGCTCAGAATTGGCTCAACAATTCAGTTGTTTTTTACTTGTAAGATTTTTTTACATTGAAGAAAAGCGCAATGACAGGTTTGACAGAGTTTTGACGCATGTGCGCAGGTGACAAGTACATTTATTCCAAAGGAAACGCGAGTGTAATGAATAAGAATGATAACTTGAGGGGACGGCAGTACACAGCAGAAAAGGGAAAGGTAATGCGTATGTAAATTCATGTTCTGTGCAGAAAGAAATGAATGAGTAGATTCAACAAAGTTCTCTGTGTAATGAATAGATTGTAATGTGGATATAGAAGAACTGAAATAAGAGGTAACAAAAGGTGAACGTGCAGGTTAAGGATTCTTTAGTGTGCGAGTGTGTGATATTGGTTTGGAGTGTCAAGAAAAAGAACTCCCACACCCCGAACTAAAAGGTTTACGAGTCAAGAACAAGAAAATACAAAATTGAAAGATAAGACCAGTTCTTTTCCTTTGAGAAGTTTGATTTCACAAAATATACTACAAAAAGAGTTCCTTGCAAACTGCTGACACTGAGAGCAGGTAAATGTGCCACACTGTGTGTGCTGTGACATAACCCCTAGGCCACTGTGCAAAGCATTTCTGCACATCGACACCTCTTTCTTTGTGTCCATAGCCCTTTAATAAACCCGACTCCTGCGCAGCTTTCACAATGTGGATGTATAAATAGTGCCATTGAGGCGGAGATCCATACGTCTGCCCGGCCGAGCGCGGTGGCCGTGGGTTGCTGCGCAGTGGCTGTCACATCCAGTTAGAGCTTTTTCTGGGTGAATGGGCTCTTTGGCTCATTAGCTCTTAAGCAGAATCGATGACGGCAATCACAGAGAAAAAGAGCAACATGAAGGAGCAAACAGAGTAGTTTTTAAAATCCGGACTGAAGAAGATAAACACTGACGTAAATGGTGGAGGCTAATAAGGACGAATGGGAAATGCTTATGTTTCTGTGACACACTTTTTTACTGGGACAAATACTGTTGATGGCTATTGGCAATATTGGAGACCAAGAGCTAAAACAGGATTGGAAGTGGACCAAACCAGATATGAAACTAGAGCAAAACCAGGTCAAATTAGGACTGGGATGAAAACCAGGACTTGGCAACATTTAGGCTAAACCAGGACGAAACCAGGGATGAAATTGGACTAAAATGAAACGGAAACTAGGCCTAAATGTATAGAAGAAGAACTGAAAATCTACAATAATTCACCATCTGATGACACAAAAAAACATCCATATTATTAACCAGGTCAAAGCTTGGCTTACGTAGCAAAAATAATACAACCAGTATTGACAAAAGAGAGATCTACTCCAGCTCTAAATGAGACTTAAACTGAGACTAAACGTGGTTTTGGTTGGAGATGAATGAGAAATGCATGTGTTTATGCATACAGGCTTTCTCAATCGCCTACTTATAGTTGATGACTAATGGCAAGGATGGTAAACAAGTCTATTTTATCACATTTTGATCGACACGGCTCTCTGTACATCGCAGACAGACATGGAATGAGTCATGAAATGAATAGTTTTACGTAGCAACAACACTGAAAGAGAAGAGTTTTGAATGCAGATCGTGAACACAATGAAAAATAGTGAGTACTGCATAAATATTTTACTACAATGGCTACGTTGAGTGGTGTGGCTGTATTGGAGTGGGCTCATTGAGGAAAATGAACCGGACACTGCATGTAACTAGCCCTGGCAATTATGATAAATGCATGTGTTTATGTTCTCTGACACACTTTCTCACCTGCACGATTACCGTTGATGACTCTTGGCGATGATGGCGAGCAAAGCCTATTTTCTCTCAATTAGGGTTTGTGATCGAAAGCGACTAAACTTGGGAGTGAGTCATGAACCGAGCGGTTGTGTTGCGCAACGACAATAATAAGTCGAAAACAACAGCGAAAGGCTCGGCCGGCCCACTCGCCTCCTCTGCAGAGACTGTTTCAGGGCTCACGCAGGGCTGAGGCGCTGATGCTCGTTACCATGGAGACCACCCTGAACTCGCCTCCCCCGCCTGTCATGGCCGCCAGCCAGGGCAACCGTTCTGAGACGTCTTCCTCTCGGTTTGTACCTTCAGGTCTGTTGCTTCCTCTTCTCGCTCAAAGGGCCAGAGGGTTCAACGCTGCAGATTTTCAGGATGCTCATCATTGCACCTTTTCTTCATATCTATTTTAACTCGTAACTCTGAAATGGGCAGTGGCGACTGAATGTATCTTATACGGCATCTAAAAATCGGATGTGGAACTGTGAATATTTAAATGGATTTGCTTTTTCAATGTAAAAACAGGGGGCATTTTCAATTAAAGTGATAGTCTGTAAGTTTAAATGTTCTACTGATGTTTTATAGATTATGTATATTTTACCGCCTGGGCCTGCAATTTGACGCAACATTAATATTCAATAAAAATATTCTTTCAAAAGTCCACCCCTTTGCTGATCTTGGACGCTTATCAGAATCCACGGGCTCTCCCTTTGACCAATGAGATGAGCTTTTCCTGTGAACCCGCCTGTCAGGTCCAATCAGGAGGGGAGGGGGAGGAGCCTGATCGTTTGCTTTTGAAAGTTTGTTCCCGCTCTCCTCATTTTGCAAACTAGGAATGGCTTTCAGGCCCAGGAGAAGAGGAATTAGATTTTTACTTTCGAATTTCAAGTTCTCTCTCCTCACTTTACAAACCCACAGACTATCACTTTATGTAGTTTGTTTTCATTACCTGGGTTGTAGATGCAAACATTTTACAACTAATGTTACAGTTTTCTGATTGGCTGAGGGCGTAGAGAATGATGCCTAGGTGCAGAAGTGATTGGAGAGTAGCATGAAATAAAAAAATAAAAAATAAAAAAAAACCTGTGGGCAATTATGCTAGAGGCGGACTGTATACAAAGAGTAAATATGTAAATCTTATGCTAGAGAGGAATATAATGATTTCGAAACACAATCTCTTTCTTACTTAGATATGTTGCTGTAAATATAGCGTAGTGTGCAGCCCAAATCAGTTCAAATAAATCCTTCTCCAACCACTTCACTGAGTCTCGAAATAGAAAACCACCACGGCTCGTTTCTTGGGGTCAGTGTTTGGCCTTTTCCACCAGCGTCTCACAGCCACCGGCCCCGGGGCAGACTTAGCTCCTCATGGCACGGCCTCCCTGACTGGAAAATCAATTCTTTCCCTCTCACTGCCTCTGTTCACTTGCTCAGTCTCTGCCCTTCAAGCCATGTGACTCCGGGCTTACCAGCTCCCAAGAGTATCGGCGCTCACAGAACAAGAGACAAGAGAGAGAAAGACAAAGGGCATGGTTTACAATGCAGCAGATATAAATGACTCAAGACCAAAGTGGAAAGATGGAATTTTTGGTTTTGTTTTAGTGAGTGAACAACTTCATATAACTGGTTGTATAGGAGATTAGGTGACATTTCAATTGGGCATTGTGAGACTGTGAAAGAGTCACTTGTTTTGCCTCCTGGAGCCGCTTCAGTGAGGTTCCAGGACCGGCTCATTCTGGGTGGAGTTTGCATGTTCTCCCCGTGTCTGCGTAGATTTCCTCCAGGTACTCTGGTTTCCCCATCACTTAAAACATGTACAATAAGCCAGAATGAACGAGAGTGCATTTGCCTGTGTTAGGGAGCGGTGGTCGATTGGCTTCGGTTAGAATGACAGATCTAAACGAATGCTTTGATAAAATATTCAAAAAGGTGGAAGAGAAAATGCAAAGTTCATACTGTAATTGCTCTATTTCTTACTCCCTTGAAATGTCACATCCCTAATGGACAGGTAGGTGCAATTTTTGGGTCCAGAAACCAGGATTATGTTCTGACTCACGCTTTTGAAAGAGCACCTGGCCTTGTCCCAAAGTCTGTGCGCGCCGCAGGTGGGAGGGGGGGGAGGCTGCTCTGCCCCAGTCTGAAGCCTCACTCCCAAAGTGCACCATCAAAGGTACATCGTCACTTCTAATGATGATGACACTGCCATTTTCAAACGCTCAGCCAATTTACACAACAGAGAGGCCAAAAAAAACCCGACGCCTCCCTGTGCAAAATGAAATCCGACCGCTGCAATGGCATGAAGCGCTGCGAAGCATAAAGATGGGATATTTGCATAATAATCTGCTTAATATGGACTTTATGTAGGTCATAATGATTCAAACCTCTTTACACATTCCCAGCGAGAATCAAGTACCAGGCCTGACGATCTTGCACCCATGCTGATAAGATGCCACTTTAAACAGCAATTAATGACAACGCAATGTGACTCAATGTGAAAATTTAAAATGCAATGTACAATATGAAGAAGGTGTGATACTTATTTAAAGGTGCATTATGCAACTTTTTAGGTGATATATATATATATTTTTTATAGTTGTGCGTATTTGACCTTGTCGTGACCCAGCGGCTGTATGAGTGGTCAGCATGATGCCTTTACTTCCCATCACAGTGGTCTCAAGGACGCTCCAGGATCAATTGTTTGGAAGGTTTTCTCTGCTTTTCTCTGAATATTGATCCTGGAGCGTTGTAGAGACCACCGTGATTGAAAGTAAAGGCGCCATGCTGACCACTCATACAGCCGCTGGGTCACTACAAGGTCAAATACGCACAAATATTAACTTATTTTTCCGCATAAAAAGTTGTATAATGCAGCTTTAAAACCCCTCATATGGCTTTCGGGTCATTTTGACCACTGGAGTCAAAGCCCATCAAAACAATCCATAAGCCACAGGAGATTTTTGCAAAAAGAAGCAGAAAAAAATGTGAATGTATGGTGGTTTTAAGGCTCTTTTTTGGAGTGTACATTTGAAGTCTTGAAAGGGTGCTAATTGAAGGATCACAAAAAGGTTTTAATTATCAGTAGTTACTTGAGAGGCCTTTATGACTTCATTGGGCTGAGTACATTATTCAAAAATAAATAAAGAAAAAAATAATAATAATACAAAACAGTACCGGCACAGGAACCTATTTTGATGCTTATGCTACATAAATCATGACAATCCAAAATCCTAATAATAATGTTAAGTGAAAGCAGTGGTTAGCGCTCTAATGCTGCAGTCAGGTGATTCTGACCATGAGCCTTACTTTCTTGGGTTAATGCCAATGTTTCGCTTTCTCTCCCGAGAGCACCCTGATGGCAGAACATGTTTTTAGATTTTAATCTGCATATTGTCAGCATTGAGGGTGTGGCAGTAAATACAGCGATCTGTATGTCTTCCATATGTGTGATTTTGCAATGGCAGAAATGGCAGTTGACCCGATGAAATATATTTCAACAAAATCCAAAAATAGATGAAAGAAAAATCAGACAATAGACTTAGCCCTAAACAGCAACAGGATCCTTCACTGTCCCGCTGGTCCATCTTCGTCTTAACACTGATCTCCCCATCACACACAGTCAGCAGCATCTCCTGCCATTTCTTATTTACTGTACAGTCTCCTCCTATCAATATTTGAGTCCATCAGACCAGTGCACCCGCTGAGATCAAGAGAGTCAGAGGAGCCTGTGAGCGCGGATCGGGACCTATGGAGAAGCGCTCATGTTTGATGGATAGCCAGGGCCTGTAGTCCTGCTGTACACACCAAAAAAAAGCACGATAATTCTGCACAACACTGCACTATATGGGGAAAGCGGAGAGGTGAAGTGAGTGTCATGAGAACAGCGGGGGCATAAATCATGGATGCAAACCGGAAGCCGCAAGTCGATATTTTTAATTGCCATTACTTGCTTATTCTCTTTCCGAGCATCAACAGTGCCGCGGATACATGGCAGCCACTTAAAAGAAATGTCTAAACAGGCGAATCTGGGACTTTCATGTACCCGTTTTGCACTCGATATAAATTATTCACCAATCGATGTTAAACTTGCATGTGTACTGGTGGCTGGAAGAACAAAACAAAGCAGTTACCTAGATCTTTGAGTAATTTGGGATCAATTTGTTGGATAAGCTGTTTGTAAATTCCATTTCAACAATAAAAAAAAAAGCACATTCTCACCGCTATGTGGCCACATCCCTTCAGCTTGAACTGTTTTGGAATTCAGAAACTCAATAAATCTCATTCAACCTGATCCTAAAACTATTCACACTTTACAAATTAACGTTTTAAAAGCCTATTTTAAGACATGAGAATACAATGATAGGGATTTATAGCATCATTTATTGCATCATTTGCAATGGCACTTTGAAAAATGACGGAAAGCCCGCCACATAATCTTGATCTATCCGGTTTATCAAGGGCGCGTGACGGATGGTATGGTCTGTATCCAAGTACAGCATCTCTGTGAGCCTATTAATCTGCCAATGTTATTGAGGGTTAACCTTGTTCTCCTCCCCCCTTACAATAATGTACTATATATTGGTATCTAGTATATAGTGTGATAGCATGTGAAAGCAAATCATGACTGAATGTCTCTGTGTCAGTCCTTTGGCTATTGTCCTGGGATTGTTTCCAGATACCTGTGATCCCTGATAGCAAAAGGTGAAAGAAAACATAGGAATAATGATCATGATTTATTATATAGTAAAACAGTGGGGGGTAAATCTACTATTTAGGGCAGGGAATCACAGAGTATCTTGCGTTTCCATGTGAGATGCAATACATGAGTCACGATATGGTGATAGGACAATAAATAATATATAACAATAATTAAAGAAACACTCACCCCTTGATGCAATAATATAATACATGAACAAGTCCTAAAATGATAGTGCTGTCAAAATCTTAAGTAAGACAAACACGTAGCAGGCTGTACTGTAATATAGCATAAGATATATCAGATTATCAATATCTTTAACGCCACTAGTGCTGTTAAGTGCATCCACCTGAAAGACTAGTCAGCATACATCATATTAAGGGGATATTTACATTGATCATCCGAACATACCACAGCCCCTGAGTCACATTCAGACCCATGTGAGCGGATGCAACCCTTAATGCTTAGGGGCATTATGGGATTACATTAAAATGCATACATTAGGCTTTTTTGCATCCACATTTTGCCTCCCGCTTCATCGTTCATCACCATCTCCTCTCATTTATGTCACATGGCGCGAACACACTTCTCACGTGCTGCTGTGAACGCTCCGGAGGGAACAATGCGAAGAGCCATACAGAGAAAAACCACCTGCACGTGACTAAAAATAAAGCAAAGGACGCGCTATATGTGGAGGCATAGTCCCAGATGGTTTCCAAAATACATTAGGCCAGTGCAGCTCAAAGTGACTGGGTGGCTTGAAGTCCTGTTAAAACTCCCATTTGAGTGTATGCGCCCTAGTTAAAAATGGCCGATATATTTGGGCTGCGAAAGTCGCCTGAGAGTTTTGTGTAGTGCAATAACGACTCGTACCAGGACAACTGAAGCTGCTGCTGCTGCAACTGTACCTTATAAATAATAAAGAAATGCAGATGATTCAAAGGGAGTGGTTTACAGTAAGGGAACTTTAAGTATAAATGGATTACAGTAAGACAAAGCAGGTCAATTCTAAGAAGATGAGCAAGGAAGAAAACACAACAGTCAAGTAGAAGGGAAAGTAATTGTGATATACATATACACTGAAAACATTGAGATCGTTCAAGATCCTTCACAAGAATTTCAAAGTTCAATATTGGATCAAGGAAAGGCAGGGGGAAAAGATTACTCTATTGTGATGCTGCAAAACAATGCAATACAGTGTTTTTTGTTTATTTGCATCTTAAAGGGATATTTCAGGATTTTTGACATAGGGCCTCATTTTCAGAGAGTATTATCCAGAGTGTTGTTGATTGGAGATTTATTGTTATTTATTATTATTATGCAGTCCTTATATTTGAAGAGTTTAGTGGTGCTAGGCTAGTGCTAGGCTAGTGCATGTCTATGGTAACTAGTAGAATAAAAACAGTCTGACCAAAGCACAGTGCACCTGAGGCAAATCACTTATAACACTAGACTACCCATATAAATGTCTGTGTTGACTGAATATTTTTTTTCTAATATAACCATTTTGCATTTAAAAGAACTTATATTTGAGCAGCATCTGCTTCCTGGTTGTAAGCTACGCAGTGGCGGAGTGATCTGCTCGGTTACCGGATCTACAGTAGTTTGTTTACCTGTGGCCGGCATTACTACACGTGGAATTCACAAAGGAGCTTTCTACAAATCAGATATGGCAACGTTTGGAGGACTACCCGATGATTTTGAAGAGGTTTTAACGCAGGCTGCTAGTTACCATAGACATACGCTAGCCTAGCACTAGCCTAGCACCACTAAACTCTACAAATATAAGGACTGCATGAACAAAAAACAAAAAAACAAAAAAAAAAACCTCTCCAGAAATCAACAACACTCGAAATGAGGAATGTCAAAAATCCTGAAATATCCCTTTAAGAGCCATGTTATTTACAAGCGCTGCCATTGGGCAATACGTTTTACTGTCAATTCTACAACACACAGAGTACATGGAGAGAAATTGCGCTACCCGCGGCACAGAAAATAAAGTGTACAGACTATATAGAGCAATATCTGAAATACATAAACAAGGCGGGTGGGGAGTAGGAGTTGTGGAACAGGCAGTACTCCGTGTGCTAGAGGGGCTGGGGAAGACTCGAATGAATGCAAGTGGATGCAGAGAAGGGAGGGCAGGGAGAGTTCAGCTTGGTGACAGCCCAGTGGATGGCGTTTGTGTACGTATTCATAAATGTGTAAACTGATAATTTATGATCAAACTTTCTGTGCCAGTGATAGAACGCAAGAATTTGTTTTTATTTCGCACTGAAAGTAGGTCACTATGTCCCCGTCTCACGTGTCACAACAACGAGTCATGAATGGACCAGGAGCAAAGTGTCCGAAGCAAATCCCATAAATAGAGCTGTCCTAGATCTTTGCGGAGTATGGAGTTAACGGCACAAAAACTTTAAAAGGTCAAGAGCTCTCGCGTGGGCAGTGGCTGATATAGAAACTTGTCCTCCTTTTGCAGAAATCCAATGGCAATTCAATTGAAAGAGATTTGAGACTGACAAGGACAGCTGTCAAACGCGCGACACCAAAGCATCACCTTGTCTTGTTAACATTGCTATACCACTGTCAGGGCCGTTTTTTGTGTTTTTTTTGCACAGTAAGCTGGATCTGGGATGGGGAAGTGGGGAATCAGAGGCGCCGCTGCTGACTATCAAAGACCCCCAGGCCTCCGCAAGAAGCGCAAATAAAACGGCTTTTTGCAACCCTCCAGTGAAAGACCCTTAATATTTAATGTGTTTATTTCCCAGTTTTGTCGGTTCATGATAAGATTTTGAGCATGAATCTTTAAAACGGAAAGAAGCGCTGACAAAAATGATGAAGCACAAATGTAATCGGCATAATTTAAGGCTGACTGTGCATTTTACATTAGACTTCAGGGGGTGGACCAAAACCGACTAAACTATGGAAATGTGAAGCCGTGCGAGGGTGAAATAGAGGTCTTTTTTTGAAATCCAATTGCCTTATCCAATCACGCTAAATGTTAACTCAAGGACTAAATACATTTGTGAGCAGATATTGATTTTGGTGCACAGCGCTTGTATGGGGCAGATGTGATGAATTCTCTCTGGGCGTTTGACATAAACAGAACACAGTGAGGTCAGAGCCACCTTGACCTTTAACTAAAATCCCAGAAGATCAACACTGGGTCAATGCTGGACACAATACATGCTCTCTCCAAGATAAGCAGTGTTTACAAAAGCTTTTAGGTAGCAAGAGAACAATTCTGGCCGTGACTATGCTTTGTTCTGTAATGTAATCGTTATAGATTACAATAATTAAGTCTATGTCCAGAGCGTCTTTTTTAGGGTTTGAATGTGTTTTGGTAAATAATACAGCACAGGCTTTTAATATGTTTACAATGAATAGAGTCATCATCTTAAAGGGATATTTCAGGATTTTTGACATGGGGTCTCATTTCCTAGTTATCCAGAGTGTTGTTGATTTCTGGAGATATTTTTGTTTAGTGAGAGTTTAGCGGTGCTAGGCTAGTGCGTGTCTATGGTAACTAGTAGCCTGCATTAAAAACCTCTTCAAAATCATCGGGTAGTCCTCCAAACGTTTTAATGCAGGCTACTAGATACCATAGACATGCGCAAGCCTAGCACTAGCGCCATTAAACTCTTCAAATAGAAGGACTGCATGAATTTAAAAAAGCATATATATAACTTGGAAATGTCAAAAATCTTGAAATATCCCTTTAATGGTGAACTATGTCAAAAATGATTTAAAAAATAAAATGCAGCAAGAAGCCATGAAGTCAGCAGGTTTTTCTATTCAATATAACAGGGGACGGCTTCACCATGTGTCGCGATACTCCCAAAGGACATTAGGTGAATGATTGCTATCCCTGGTTACTGCTGATGCAAAGACCACGTCCATAAGACCCCTGTTAAACAAAAGGGCAAACCTGTCTATTCAAGAGAGCAGCGGGAGATGAAAGTGAAGCGGAAACGTCCCAAACCCGAGGCTTGTCTTTTCTCGGGGATACGGAGGTGCTCCACAGATGGTGTCGAGCTCTCTCTCCATAATAGCCGCGCAACAGGAGGCGGTGCGGCGTGTTAACCAGGCCAATGTGACATGACGGGGTGAAGTCATTGTCGGTGAAAGCGGTGAGCTAAATCTTACTCACTGCTCACCGGAGGCTATGCGAAAGGGTCTAAAGGGGAGTCTTAAACACAACACAAAAATCAATACGTGGACGAGGAGAATGGGAAAACAGGAGGAGCTACATCCACAATTAGTTGGTTATCAACAGTGTGGAACAGGCCTTTTTACTGTGCTCAATAGACGCAATCAATGCATCAATCATAGCTGTAAGGAAGCTGAACTCTCTCCCTTCCCTGCTTCCAACTGCATTCACAAACTGTACCCCCAATAAGCCCAGTATCTGGCAACGTAGTTTCAATTCTCTGCATGCATCGCTTTGATTTGGACTCATTTCTATTCAACCGATTCTAAGAAACCTACATTTTATTCAGCAAGTGTGACCTAAATATCAATAGGATTTCTTCACAAAAAGCTCTCTCAGGTGATTTGTATTGAAGGTGAGTCGACCGAGATTGCCTTGATCTGCAAACCGTTTGCAATGGCGCATAAAAAGCTGACATACGGGCCAACTTGCTATGAAAAAGTAGCTTCCCACATGACTTTCGAATAGGTTTTTGAAACAGATGTCCTCCCTGACACAGGATAAGCACAAACACAAGTGGCTAACAAAGCGTGGACACTGGACTATTTGCATTTGATTCAATGGCACTTGACAACAAAGTGCAGCATATTTTTAAGAACTTGGGATGGGCAACTACATAACAAACAAAATGAGATATTTCGCAGTATCACCAACGGTTAGTGCTGAAATGTTCAAATAAAAAAATAAAATAAAAAAAAGCAAACAATGGGGGTTTTGCAAAATGTAAATTTGTGTTACATTCAGTTGCATCAGATGACGCTGTCCAGAATTCCTCCCATAAACGTGAATAAAACATTAGTGCAACATATAAACGGGGCAACAATGACACCTCCAATGCTGATTAATCACAGAAATGGTGGAGTTAACATTTCAATAAAGAATGAGGCGAGGAAGTGCACCAAGTAATGATAATTGTCCTGACAGTTGGAGGTGATCTGCCTGGCGCTGTTGCCGGGCGGACTGTGGCAGAGCGCTGGCGGATTATTAAGGCTAAATTGAGAGGTCAGTGAACGCAGCACACGGGTAGGAACATATAGGATCCTTTTGTCTCAGCCCTGAAGCAATTACCAAGTGCATGTCATCACGTGCGATATGAAACAGAGAAGGGCAAAGGTGCGGTATATGAGGGAGTAAGGGATTGCAGGAATTTCATATGTGTGATAATTGCCTGCATGCTACATAGGGTTGAGAAATAATGTTATGCTCCAATTCACGCATAGGTCTACAGCTGAAAGGAATCAAAATGACAGATAATATAAATATATATCTGGATTGAATGCTAGAAATGTCCAGGAAAAATAGCTGCCATTTTGTTTGTAAAAGGCAAAAATGTCCATAGAGATATATTAACCTCTTAAAATAGTGCTTTTCTGGGCACTCAAAGGCGTTTCACATTCATTCACTCCATACTCTGTGTTAGTAAGGTGCCTTTCCAATAACACAAGGATCTCTATGATGGCACTTCCAGCCGTTTGATTTTTGTGGTGTACAACCAGATGGAAATAAACATCCGTTTCCTGACATTTCTCTCTAAGTAGATGTGGAGGACACAGTGTACTGCCAGACAGACGGCACTCATTTATGCCACATCCACCTGTAATCCGCAGACGGAAGCTGGCAGATGGACATCGGACGAAAGACAAACACGCAGCTCGACAGAACGGCTCCAAAAATAAACATCGCATAATTTATTGTTCATAAGTAATCAGAAATAGGATAGCTTGTATTCACCAATAATTGCATCCCAACTATCTAATCATCAGCTGCTGTTGATTTATGATTTGTTTGTGGCAGTTAGATAAGGGTTATTTACTGGCGTGTGCAAACAGTTTAACCTGCATGACACACAAAATGAAGTGTAATTATGGTTTGTGCCACACTTCCATGTTGATTGCGCTGCCGCCATTAGCCAGAAATATCTTCATTTTGCTCTTCCCAACTCACTTGTTTGGTTCAAACTAGTTCTTTAATCTAATTTTTAAACACATTTTTGGCCTGTAGGTTAATAGAGAGGGCAGCACAGTGTGAAAGAATGTGAAGAGTGAGGAGAGATTCAGTGAGAGTGTAAAATGCTTTGGCAATTTTGGACAAATCAGTAAAATAACTCTGTGTCACATCTGCGGACACAAATTAAAATTCTACATACCCTACTTTTAAAACGAGGGCGATTGAAAATAGTGAAGCACATGAAAGCATTTCACTCCTCGGCCATGGCACTTGGAACTGTCATCGGGATGGTATGAGAGCTGACTATCATGATCAATTTACTA
This sequence comes from Gobius niger, assembly GCF_951799975.1. NCBI lineage: Eukaryota > Metazoa > Chordata > Actinopteri > Gobiiformes > Gobiidae > Gobius > Gobius niger. The sequence continues at coordinate 16,570,735 of NC_136870.1, read as the reverse complement.
CAAAATGGTGTTTAATGGATGAACATTTGACAGACAGGCCAAATCCGAGTATCTAAGTGTCCCAGCAGGGCAACTTTTCAATCAGGAGTTCATTCATTTAGCTAAGTTTGTTTGTAATGAGCAGCCGATTTATGTTTGCACAAACTAATTACGGAAGGATGAGCTGAACCGTCTATAGAGGCACAGGCTAAGCTAAAGTTCACATTTGTTTGATATTGAGAAGCCCCCGAAAAGAGGAAAGTGGAGAGGTCACGGTGAATTTGTAGCTCTAATTATTGCCGTAATTATTCTCCGAAAAGCTAAAATTGTGTTTCATTCATAATCCACCCGCGCTTTGATCTCTGAGAATACAGCAGGAGTGAGGCTGCAGTCTCTGTGGTCAGAAATGATTATAGAGTTTGAGCACACATCATGAGATTTGCATGCATTAGAGGAACGCCGGGATGAACCAGCGACTGCAGGGAATAAAGGAAATGGCTGACATGTTTATATCATCCTATATCATCCTATCATCCTAATGTGCGGTCTTTGTTCAGTGGGTATTGCCTTCAAAATGTTACATTGTCAAGCTTTGCCTTTCTTTAGATATGTTAAGCAGTTGTACGGCATCGTTTAACATTGAAAGCTCATTTCATACTGTCAATATTGCTCTCCAAAGACATGAGCCTATCTTAGCAAGAGAGTTTGGAAGCAAAACAAAATTTTGTTAATAAATGTGAACAAAGTCCATAGAGCATAAAGCAATATTCAAGTGTTTATGAGTGTGATTCCAGAACAACAAATATAAATTTGCCCAAAAATAGAATTACATTTAAGCACCTGATTGAATTATAAAAAAAAAAAAAAAGTGAAATTATGTAATCTATTGTGAATTTCAAAAGGGAGCACCTCCCAACCCCCCGCTATTAGGTTTATTTAATCATATGAATGTATATAAATGTTAAAAATGGGTCATTCCGCTTTGGTCCCTATGGACAGGATCAACCATCCATCATCTGACAAGGTATAGATACCCCTAGGACTGCTCAATTATAGAAAAAAATAATAATCACGATTATTTAAGTAAAAAAATATTGTTCTTTGGACAGTGAAAAAAAAAGTCAAAACTACATTAAATATGCTACCGTTTCTAAACTTATCCTCTGTTAGAGACATCCTTGGCTCACTTGCCCCCTGCTGGCCAACCCTCACACCTGCCTAAGCAAACCAAGCTGCGCAGCCTGATGCGCAGCTCACACAGCAGTGTTTGTTTACGTCGGCCCAATGCATTTCCCATTAGCACGTGAAATGCGAGGGGAACAGAAACAATCATCACTACTTTGAGTGGACAAGCGGGAGGGCATCCTTAATGATCGTTTTTTGTAATCGTCTAGTGTAATCATCTAAATCATAATTGAATTTCGATTAATTGCACAGTCCTAGACACCCCTGCTGTAGTCATCACTCATTCACTCCACACTCAGTGGTGGCAACTTAGAGTTATCTTGCCGTACGTGAAAGAACAATGGCGCAGGAGCTGAATAATCTATAAATTAAAACAAACATTTGTGAAAATCTGCTGGTCCTTCCATACGGACATGCATAATAAGCGACTCATAATTGTTTGTCTGACTTACAAGCCAATCCACTTATCTCCTAAACGTCTCTAAAGATGATTATGAGTGACACGTCATTACAATCAGCGGCTCAGATTCATATACCTACATGCCACTACTGTTGTGGATTTAAGCTCTGAGTGGGAGAGAGAGAGAGCGCTGCCATTAGGGGCCGACTGCAGTACAGAAAAGTAGGTCAGATAGCATTTACCCGCATCCCTTTCATTCACCCTCCTCTGCCCGCTACAGTTCACGCACTGTTCTGTTTGAAGTGTGCACTGCGACACATATTAAGCAGTCTGTCGGATACACAAACAAACACTTGGTCCTGGACCATCGCCACGCGCCCGTCCCATCCCCCCGCGGGCTGCTGCACTTTGCCAAAGAGACGCAGGACTCCCACTGTCACATATACAGTCATTGTACACTTTGCTCATGTCAATATTTACCATAACAGTGGGTTCTACATGGATACGCTTTGAAAGGGCAAGCCATATCTTGATTTGAAGAGCTTGCTGTGATGGTTTCTAGAATTACTTAAATTTGGCTATTAATATCTCTGACCTACACAACGTATGAATAAAGTATAGTAACGCAACCTGCAAATTGACATAATCTGAATTTTGATTGGTAATAAACATGCAATTAAACATTTTACAATACGTTCTACAAAAAAATACAATTCAAATGTCGCTCGAACATACATTATGGCTTTTTCTTTTGCTTGATGGTGCACTGATATTTACTGATATATTTATAAGCACGGAAAAGCCAAATACTCTCCTTTTCATGAGCGTACACAAAAATGAACATTAGGAAAAACTATTGTACACACTAATATGAATCAGCTAAAACAATTACATTTGTGCCTTCATATGTGACAATGAGTTCAGCTCGCGGACCATAACCATTGTTATGCATTCTTTATTTCTGAAATACATTGGAGAACACAAAAAAAAATTCCTTTGGCTAACAGAGCCACATGTTATAGCTATATGATCTCATAAATTACTGAAACGAGCAGCATGTTTTCAAGTAAATTCCATTAGTTATCCAATTTATACCTCACCACTTCCATGTTACCTTGCTCTCTTTGTGCTCCCTTCCCAGATACAGTATTTGTGTCAATTTAATTGTAGGACAATGTTGTTACTATGACTGTATTGATTCGTATTACCCTATAAGAAGATATCACAGCTAGAGTGAACATTCCCAAGCATTGTCTATACTGTACACAGGTATGATTTATTATGTTATATATATATATTAAAAAAATCTATTGTAAATTCCCAGACGCTTCTTAAACACAATATTTGCTGCGTCTCCGTCTGGGGTCTTAAAGGAAATGCGCCGTTATCATCTCAAGACGCCCGCGTTATTAATGGATCGCATCGGACAAACATGGAGCTGATGGTTGCTATGGAAACTGCATCCAGCGAGAGGCGAGCGGCTGCTAGACAGAGAGAGAGACAGAGCGGGAAAGAGAGAGGCAAGAGGAGGGAAAGGGGGCGGAAGAGGAGGAGAAACCCACCTCCATCATCTGCTCAAGCATTTGATTCAGCAGAACGAGTGACCTTGACCAACGATACAAGCGTGATGGCACCCCACTTCCCATTTGCACACTGTCTTTATCTACACCTGCATTGTCAAAAGCCGCCGCACTCCATCCCACTTTCATTAATGAGCGCAATCTAAACAGGCCATTCAGCTCCAGATACTGAATTAATGCCATTTGCTGCGTGTATGATAAGAAATACATGTCAAAAAAGAAAGGCATTTGCTGTTTGCTGGTATAAACAGACAATGAAAGGTATGTTGGTGTCTTGGCTACATTGTAGGACGATAATGCATTTTCGACAATGAGAGCCAATTAAGTCAGTCCTAATGGAATCGTTCAGCGTGTCTAGACACATATTTTCGTTGTCAATGGTAAATAGTGCAATATACTTTGACAAAAGAAAGAATGTTTACTCTTATCAAGACAATACAAGAGACCACCAAGGGTTGAGCAATAGTAGTATTACAATGAATCTTTTTTCTTCCCCCCGCCTTCACCGAGCACATTTTTCTCCAGTTCAGCTTTACCCGAATCTAAAAGCTTCTTGAATGGAGAGTTTGGCCAGAGTAACACTTCATTTGAAAGCCAAGACCTGCAAAAGTGATCGTAGCCTTTTTCACGCGTTGTCGCCATGTTTTTATCACATTTTTGAAGCGTTTTTGTCACGTTTTTGTCTCTTTCATCGCATTTTTTTGTATCACTTTTTCCCCTGCTCTGATGTGGCTTTTATGTTGCTTTTTCATCACTCTTTAGTCCTGTTTTTGATACTTTTATATTGTGCTACTGATGCATTTTGGGCATGTTTTTGTTACTCTTTTGCTGCGTTTTCATCCTCACTTTCATCAATATTTTCAAGAAGCTTTTAGATTTGGGTAAAGCCGAACTGGACAAAATGTTGATGAAATGAAATGCTCAGTTCAGGTTAGGGTGAAAGCCATAAAAAATATGAGCATTCATAAAAACAACTATGTGCAATAATTTTATCTTTATTGGTGAAAATACTAACTGGGGCGACAGTGGTGCAGAGAGTACGTCTTACTTACATGGGTGAAGCCCTTAGGCTTCACCCACCTTGCCTCCAGTGTCTGCATACACTGGTGCATGAATGAGCGTGTGAATGGGTGAGCGGTTCCTTGATGTAAAGCGCTTTGAGTGTCTAAAGAAGGTATAATAAAAAGGCGCTATATAAATGTGACCATTTACTAAGAAATAATAAGAATACGAATACTAATAAGAAAAATGCACCTTTACTGAGCGGGCTCGCCTGTCCTCAGACCTGACTCGTAACTTTTGCTGGGAGTGGGATGTCACCAGATGTTGCTGCTTACTGTAAGCATAATGCGGTTTAAATAGGTCGTCTTCTAAACGCTTGCTGAACATTACGTACAAACCTTTAGTAGCAACATTATAGGCTGGAATGTTCTGCTGCGTTGCTTAAAGTTTGGCTTATTTATCACTCCGACCAACTTCCTATCTTCATATGCAGCTTTTTTTAAACTTTTAATTCACATTGATCCACAGCTTACACTGCATCACAGACACTTTCTCTGTTCCACACCTTCCCCGCTGCGATCTCCGGCAGAAATAACCAAGTGCTGAATTATTCATCCAGAAACCTAAGGGGTGTAAAACTGCACATTAAATACCGCCTCAGATGCACTCCATATAACACAAAGGCAATGGTGAAGAGAATTGTGATTACTATTCAAAGCAGAAGCTGATCTTAAAAACCCGACCACTGGCATGTGAAGTGACAGTGATTAGGATAAGTTAGGCATATCATACGAATTAGTTCTGGTCATTAAAAACACAGATAATTACACTTTTTTAATCATTGCAAGTGTTTGCCGTGACCTAAAGACATGGTGTCCCAATGCTCTACAATTGTAAATCCTCCGGCCACATAATATCCGGTGTCTTCCTGTCACTGTGTCGACCGCGGGTGTTGTGTAATCAGCTGGGATTAGATTCCTAGAAAAACACCGGATTGTTTCTACGGCAACAGCTTGGCTCCATTGACCACCGCTGCTGCTGTTGCTGCCGCTGTCAGTGTCCATAGAGAGTAATGAAAAAGCCAGGACTGATCGAGCGTTTCCCCCACCACCTCGTGTCCCATGTGTGCAGCCTCATGGCAGATGGATTTTTTTTTTTAAAGCTTAATCGATGACAGAAAATGAAGAATTGATTGTTAATGAAAGCTTTTAATTAGGCTAAATAATACTGTGAAGGAATGCGCCATCCCAGCTGCAGTTGGTAACAAGACCATGCACTAGTAGTGGTAATGCCAAGCTGCAAATGAGAATGTATGTAAACTACGTCAAATCAATACATAAATCACAAAAAGGCAAATGGCATGCCGTGGACTTTGCTAGAACATGATCGAAGCCATGTCATCCATGCTCAATTAAAGCAGGGGTATATACCTTTGGTAATAATTTTACCACCATCTTGATAACTATCTGACATTTTGTTCAATGCCTTTCAGGCTGTGTGGGCATCAGCACAGGAATCAGAAGGTGCTTATTTTGTAATAGTGAAGAATACTCCAACATGTGCACTTGTATTCATCTGCATGGCTAAAAACACAAGTCTAAGCAATGAAATATGGTACAAACATCTTAAAGACAATTAAGCATATTTTCCTTCCGTAAAATACAACATGAAGTCAATTATTTATGCACTAAGAATGCCTCTTTGAAAGTTTTTTCCAATAATGTTTGCAATCTGATGTGCACTGAGCTTCTTTGCAGTGTTTATGTAGCAGACACAGCTGTTCTACACACCGCAGCGAAACACAATCCTCTTCTGGGGGAGACCAATACCAAAACAAAACAGCCCATCTCTCCGCATTACAAGTGTGGGTTCAGTGTTGTTGTCCGTATCGATCTGCAATAATGAGTGAAAACCGTAAAAGGCCATTTATTATTTCTAAGCCGATTTTAATGAAGCTAAAACACCCATTGGTTTTTCTCACAGTTCTAAACAGGGCATCAGACTCATTGTAAGCTTTACTAATCTGTCGCCGTGACGACTCCATAGTCCTTTCCATTCATACTTTTCCCTTTCTCTCTAACCTCCACCAGTCTTTGTCCTTTTTCTCTGCCTCCCACATGCTCCAAGACTTCCTGCTAGTCCTCGCACCCCCATCTCCCGACTGTGTGAGTCAGCAGCACCAGCACATACCCCTGCATCGATCTACATTTGGCCGCTGCTCCTTTCTTTCTCTTCTTTCTTCACTCCTCCCCTGTTCTGTCTCTACAGGCACCAACACTTAACTTGTCTGACATCGACACTGCAGGAGGGACCGGGGAGGGGTGCCAGGACGCAACTCTGGGACAAAAAGAGATGTGTTAAGACGAGTGTGGAAAAAGGAGGTGAGAAAATGACTGCAGGACGAGATGTTGTTTGGATATCGCAGGGTTTGCAGTGGTTTCACTATAGTATGGGATAAACTTAGATCTGACAAGTCTCACACTGAAAGGGGAAAAACGTTAAAGTTTTATAGCAAACTGTAGGAACACTCTTCTTTCCAAACAGCTCCACGAAGGCTTATAAAATTTCCATTATACACTTTTAGTTTATCTGCATTTTCTTTTTGCACACAATCAGCATATATGATTCATTATTTAGAGGAAACTGAAGATTTTTCTTCCGCCTATGACCCATATTACAGTATAAATAAGCACTGCTTTTATTAAGTGAGAATTGTGGAAATGATGGACCCAATATCACTTGTATTATATGTATTCTAATTATTCTATATTGTAATATGTGTCATAATTTGTACTTCACAATATCAGGCTAACATAGCACTGTGCACTCTGCGCCTCATATACGATTAGATAGAAGTCAAGGACAAACTATCACACTGGCAGCACCAGATGACTGAAGAATAATACGTATACATTGTACTGTCCAGGTGGCTGGAGGGCTATGACAATATACAATCATCTGTGTATTTTGTCAAGAAGACAGATGAACGTAGGAATGCTTGTGAAGACTGTATGCTATAGAGCAGGGGTCTCCAACAGGGGGGCCGCAGGCCAAATCCGGCCCGTGAGATGATTCAATCCGGCCCCTGACTTGTAGAGCACTTTCTGAGTATGTGCGGAGCTATGGATTTTTAAAGAAATAACCAGAAATCTCACTCAAGCCACTGGGGGCAACTTCAATAAAGAAAGGAAATAATTCCACACGTGTCCAGTAGAGGTCACTGACATAGGAAGAGATCAAGATATAAACACATTATAGCCACGTGGTAAATGGACAGTCTGCCCCTGGGCGTCTGTGGCTACAATAGTAGCTTACCACCAGCAAGTGCTGAGTGAATGAAAAATGACTACATTGTAGCAGTAACCTATGACGCAGGCTTGTTAAATGCAATACAAGTGTAAGACATTTTTATGAGAATACAGTCCTGTCAGGCTGATTATTATTCATTAATTGAAAAAAGTTTCCTCAATAGTATATTCTCAATCAAACATATTTTACTGGAGCTTTTGTTTGTGGACCCCGGTGATACACTCCCGATATATTTTGGCCGCCAGCAAAATTTACCTGGACACCCCTGCTATAGTGTCTCAATAAATCTATCCGAAGCTGCCTCTCTGTTTGTTTTTATTATTATCTCAACTACGACCCTCTTTATGAGCAAATAGATATAGAACTACCCAAAGAATCTGATGGATATGGAATAAAGATGGGATAAAGGTAAATGTATCATAAAATACCGTAACTGCTAAAACTATTTACTATATACATATTGGACACACATGGACAGTTATATGGACCACAACCATTAGTGGCATTATCCAAAGTTACCATTTATGAACCACCCTTCATGAATCTAATTACTGTTAATTTAGCAAAAATTGAGAAAGAACTGACAAAGCACTTATGGCTAAAATTACAGATATTTCACCGCTTTTGTTTGTGGTAATAACACTAATCATACTTGAAATTGCAGTGTCTGGAAGTGGAAGATAAGTATAATATAATCCATATGATGAAGTGCGAGTGAAAAGCGCTGCAGTACACTTTGCGTGGGATGGATGTCAACAACTCAAGACAAAAAAGGGGGGAGCAGGCTGCGGCTCATCTAAATATAGGCCCCACCACCAGCAGCAGCAGCAGCAGCAGCAGCAGCAGCAGCAGCAGCAGCAGCAGCATAGCCTTAAATATTTCATCTCCTCCAGAAATGAAGCGCTTTGGGAGAAGAGAGCAAGGATGAGGAGAGGAGAGAAGAGAAGAGAGGACAGCCGCAAGGGGCATAGACTGGGTACAACGGGAATAGAGTCAAAAATAGCAGACAGAAAAAGGCGAGAGGAAGCTTGGAAGAGAGCGAGTCTAATCCATATCAGTTTTATGCCAATACAAAAAAGCAAAGACCTCCAGACATTGGTGCGTCACGGTTGATAAGAGAGCTATCTTCTTGACTCATGCCGTCCATGGCGACTTATTGACGAGTTGAAGATTTTGCACCTTCAACCGTTTGGCAGTTCAGAAATCAACCAACTTTTTGAGTTCAGCAAAAAAAAAAAGAAAATACAGATTAGTGCCAAGACGATTCGAAATAGTCGTAGCTCTTCTTATCTCTCTGACAGGGAAAGGGGGTTTAGCGCCAGCAGCGGTGTCATCCAGCTTTGGCCGCACTGTCACTCTCTGAGGAGGATGAAGTGGTGCTTTGTTGTGGCTATAAGCTGCCGGCTTTTTAACAGTCTGCTTTGGTGAGACGTGCGTGGCAAGTTCAAGGAGAGATAGAGGTGAAAGCAGTGTCTCTAAAGGGCTGTGGCACTGTTGGGACGGGGCATTGAAGAGAGAGAGAACACAAGAATGAGGGGGAATCACTACAGGGGGTGTCCTGCTAATGGCTCTGGTGCACACACAGGTTAATTAGGGTTGCTGTCATTTTTTGTGTCCAGGTGTTTTCCAAAGAAGAGGCCCACATACATAAAAGGCTGGATAAATAAATAATAAATGGATAATAAAAAGCTTTAAAAAAAACAAAAAAAACAAAAAAAAACAAATAAACAAACCAAAAGACTTGAATGGACATAAAAACCATAACCACCATTTTGATTTTCTTTAAAGAAGACCTAAGTAACTTGTTTACCTTAATAAATCCTTTTCGTAGGATTGTGTTGATGGGATGATTGAGGGTCTTTCATCTCCCCCTGGTGTCTCTGGCCAGAAAACCACCCTTGCAACTTTCCCTGCTCTGGGTCGGAGGCGCAATACACACTAATGGAATCACGAAGTAGAAGCTAACAGGCTAACGGGCAAAGCTAACTGGGCTAGCGCCACTTTAGCAGTATTTAGAGCCAAGTTTGAGTGAAAAAAAAAATCTCCATTTTGTAAATGAGTCTTGGCACAATGTACAATATCCCTCTCACCCTCTGTCTTTTCTGTCAGTGTAGTATTTACTCTCACGGACAATTAATGAGTAAAACAACACAACATGCTACGACGAAGTTTTTAGAAGAGCCCTGCTCCAAAATGTGTTAAAATAAAAGATCAAAGAGAATGCTATGACATTCTGTAAGACTAAAATGCTAATGCAAAGCGAAAGAAACAGCACTTTTGCCCATACAGAAAATGCAACATTGCCAGAAAAGGATACATAACATTATGCACTGGCCCTTTCATCCTGAAAAAGCCCAAATCGACAATATTCAAGGGTTTGTATGGGTGAGAACGGCAGCAGAACACAAGCACAAGGCGGTGCGTCCTTTTGTCCTGTCAGTGTTCCTCAGTGATGGATGAGTTGGAAGGCCTCGCACAGGAGGGTCATTACAGGGGGCCTAGAGGAGCCTCTTCTGCCTCACACCTACAGAGCGGCACCAACCAGCGCACAAAAAGCCAGATACCATCACAGGCGCGCAATAATGGAGAGGCACACTCCTATTCAACCAGCCACTCTATAGAAACGCCTCTATATGAGCGGCGAGATAAGGGGCCACTGCTTGTGTCTGCAACCCCCCATCCCTCTTTCATTGGCTCATTAGGCAAAGGTAACGGAATACAGTCAGTGGGTGGAGGAGGGACGGCTTTTCGTCTCAGTAAATATATTTCTGAAGACACTATTGACAATTTTATCTTGATATTGGTAACAAAAGCAGAAATCCACACAGTCATGACAGACATCTATTAATCATTACGGTTATGTGTGATGACCTGAGATTACACAGGAAAATGTGACCAGCTATACTGAAGCTAGAGTCTGCAAAATTGTGGCTTATAAACCTGCAGTAATTTCTGTGCATGGAAGGGATGCAAACAAATCAATGGCACAGTGATAAATGCAGATCGGCTCCGGTGAAAGTTTATGAGCTTATGGATTTCAGATTCTCTCTATGACACGACGAAATCCAGGGTGTACCGAATAATATGCCCCCTTTAAGATTAATGACAAATTTGTAATACGGCTCATGTCATTTCCTGGCACTTGCACAACAAATGATCAAAATAAGATATGAAATAAAATGTGTTTTCGGACATATCATCAATACTAACTTCAATACACGCATCTTGCAACCAAATCTTGGTTCAGGTTTCAAATATCTGCATTCTCCGGCCCATGATGGAAACACCAGAGGCTCCATCAGAACAATATGAAATCACCTCATTTATGGAGAGCACGTGCACACTCTCATTCCACCAGCGACATTATAGAAATGCTTTTACATGTGCAGCAAGATAAGCAGATGCAGCCACTTGTGTCCCCCTGTGTAATTACAGAGGGAGGGGGGGGTGGGGTGGGGGGGGCACACACACATGAGCCAATCAATGATGTGCCAGACAGTCAATTCAATAATTAGAGAAAACATTTGTCGCGCAGATCTCCAAACAAGCTGCACCGGAACAATGAGCCGCATTAGGCGAAGATTATCACATTGACTCCAAAGGTCAGCCATTACTCTAATTACCAAGTTGCTTCAGATGCCATAATTTTTGTGTCGATTCAAGTGTTCGTGTATGAAGAAAGTTTCATAATCTGGTCTTTTTGCTGAGAACTTATCACCTTAACTCCACTATTTGAAAGATAAATGTAATATTTGTACTCTACTACATTTCAATAAAGGTTACAAAGTAAATAGGATCACATTTTGCCCATTTCTTTCTGTCCTTTTTTCAATTCAAAGAACAGAAGGTTACCCAGGTTCTTAAGAAATGTGAAAAATCTACTTGTATAGGTCACTTCATCTTCTCTCCATCTTATGATGTTCCTGTACACAAGATGCTCTAGCAAATAACATAAAAGCTTTGACCACGGCTCACCCTGAGAGACAATGTACATGTCCTTGTTCAGCGTTGAGTGAGCTCTCATCTCCTAAAGGCTTATGTACAGCTTATTATATACATGAAAGTATCTTATAGAGAGAAGATAATGGATAAACATCTTCACAAGCAGACCTCACCTCACATGGATGAAACTGGCATTAAGAAAACCCACACGAAACCATACAGAGGCAGCATAACATTTCATAACCTGAGAATTAGACACATCAGTCACAAGGCACTGATTTCTTGAGTCGCCTTTCAAATAACAGCGGAGTTCGCTTCAGGACAGATGCTGCGAATGTGAACTCTATCTGCCCCATAATAATCCTCGCTCAGTCAATACGGCCAGCTGGATCAGTGCTACCCCATTACACTGTGATTTAGAAATGAACTGATGCACATTCAGCGGAGCCGTCGCAGAAAAGGTTACAGTTTTTGGTATTACTTTGGCATTTGAAAGTGCATAAAGTGCAGTGGCTAAGATTTTATTAACTGCGGTAAAAGAACTTAAGAAATGCGCTACTTCCATGCAGTTCCACTAAACTTTTGTAGTCTTAATGCCCTATCTATTTTCACAGACATGTAAAAATATATCAGATGTGTTATGGGAAAAAAAAGCTGTGGAAACAGGCAGTGAGGCGGTGGTTGCCAAACTTTTTTGTCAAATACAAATAATACGATTGCCAGCAAAATAGGAGTCCATTTCAGGTAGGCACTGTCTAATTATCCGAAGTGTTTTTTCTTGCTTGTAAACTTTGCCGTCTTTTGTCACTGCTCGTCAGATCCTACCTCTTAAAGTGGCTGAGCAGGGTGCCGACCAGCTCCCCGATGCGGCTCTCGTTTGGGGGGACCATGCCCTGGAGACACACCACCAGGTCTCTGTTGTCTTTGGTGTGGAAGACGACCAGCTGGTCCTTCCCCGGGGACACGCTCACCCCTGTCACCTGCAACGCAACAACAAAACAATACACAATATCAGACAGTGTAGGGATTAAACAGGTTGCTATACAAACAGGTGAATGTTACTTATGTTGAAGGGATGTTAGATGAAGAAATTGACTGGATTACAAGCTCAAGAAAGAGAAAAGAAGAAGTCAGCAATGAAAATAGGAACACACACTTTAAACCATGCATATTTCTTTGCCATGCGCACTTGACCCTGATACATTATTTTTGCTACAGCTTTATCAGAATTATTGGGAGATAGGATGAGATAAGAATCCAATCATTTCTCTACAACTGAAGCCCTTTTCAAATCCCGAAAAAACATAAAAGATTTGACTTGAAGTGCCTCTGGGAGCTCTGTAAACACTTTCAAGTTAAGAGACCACTCACGAAAGGCCCCCCTTCAAAAAGGCCTGTATCTGATGGCTATTAGCGAATGGGAATTCTCACACTCAGGACTTAAATAGCCCGTGATGATGCGGCGAAGAGCCTCCCAGAGGACTAATCCAATATCTTTGAGTTGAAGCCCCTGGACCGCAAGACGATTGAGATGAGGGAGGCTGACAGGGGAATCCCAACACTGCAGTTTGATTAGATTCATTGGTAGGAACAAATAAAATAGTACACTAGAAACAGAGGAGAGAAACAGAGGAGAATAGAACGCACACAATTTTATACCAAAGAAACACCGATAATAAAAAAGTGTACTTTAATATTTCATTAATATCTAATTGCCACAATTAGATAAAGGAGAAAAAGCTTTGAACCAAACTAGAGCTGCTTGATTATTGAAAAAATAATAATCACGGTTATTTCAGTCATAATTTAAATCATGAATATTCAAACAATTATTTTATTTATTTATTATGTTTTTGTCATAAAAGTACAAATAATTTCAAGTTTGCCTCGATTGAGGAGAGGTCTCTGTTTCACACCTGCCCCCTGCTGGCCAGCCCTCACACCTGCACAAGTAAACTGAGCAGCGCGGCCTGATGACATCATCACACAGCGCCGTTTGTCTTTATGTCAGGCAAAAGCATGAGCCATGGCACGTGAAATACGAAGGGAAAATAATCCCAGCGGCATGAAATAATGTTTAAAAAATGTGTAAAGTTTGGTTTGCTTCGTGAGATTGCTTCGGATGGACAAGTGGGAGGGCATCCTTAATAATCACTTTTTTCTATAATAAGTCATCAACCAAACATTTACTTAAGCTACTGCTATTTTCTTTTGGAAATGCATTGTACTGAAGTGCTGTGATGTCTGTCTAGTAAAGACTAATTGTCTCCTGTCTTGGTGTTAGTTTGTCCAATGTATTGTAACTGTTGAAATGCTTATGTATTGTTTGTTTGTCTTTGTCTTTTTGAATAATAAAAAGGAAAAAAACAAAAACTTTTTTTTCGATTATGCTATTTTTGTAATTGTTTAGTGTAATAATCGAAATTGTAATCGAATTTCGATTAATTGCACAGCCCTAAACCAAACCTAATTTAATTCATAAGTTTGATTACTGCCCCTCATATATTTATCCCTTCCTCACCATTTTAAAGAGACAGGCAGTGATTTGTGAGGCCTACTTGTTGTATCTCCCTTATTTTGCAATGCTAATTTGAAAACACATCTTAAAAAGGCAAACTTCATTAATTACTTTGCACTGTGAATATTGTAAATACCATAATCCCAGCTCTACTCAGTTACCAGCACCTTATCCGAGCTTTATATCCGTTTATTCCTAATCCATCTCTCTATGCTGCAGCAGTGCACCGTGATAAACAGCCAGGAGGCAGGACGTCAGGTGTTTTAATATCCCCAAGTGGAGCGCCATGGCGGGACACACTTCTTCTCTTTTCCCATCAAGGCGAGACAGTTTTCTGCCCCAGGCGACTCGACCGGGCTGGCTTATTTAGCTACAACAAGACGTCTGCAACTCCGGTCCAAAACACCTCTCCACAATCAGCAGTAAATTAAAACCCAAATCCTCCGCCGTGTCTCGCGTGCCGCACACTGTTAATTACATGGAGCCGATTGCATTTACATTCATATTAACAGTTTAATTGAATGGAACGCCAGGCAGTGTTATAATGAGTGGGATAATGGCGCATTCTCAGTCAGGTTTTTTTTTTTTTTTTTTTTGCCAAATCAGTTTTTACACCGTTTACACATTTGTATGAAATTTTCCGGAGCTGTTCATCAACGCAGGCATCTGTTTTCCTTTGCACAAATTTCACAGTATTTAAGCAGCCTGAGTAGATTTATCTTGATGTAAAACTTTGTAGAATTTAGAATAACACAGAAAAAGAATCAGCAAGGAATGAATGCTTATTCTATTTAATCCACGCTCCAAACTGTAGTGAAGAGATCAGAGGGAGTAGAGCAGAAAGTCTTCGATGCAAAAAGCCCCTGGAGAAAGGAGTCAGATCAGCGGCTAATGCTGACTTTACATTTTCATTGAATATTCAACAGTTACTGATGAATAAAGCTTGATGGCAGTTTTTGATGGCAAATAAAACCACAGAACACTGTTTCCTCATTGCTAGAGGAGCCAATAGTCTCCCCCTCATAGTCTCATCTTCTCACTCAAATGATAGCATCAACATTTGAGTGAGAAATTAAATCTGAGCTGCAAAAACTAACAAGAATCCCATGCATTTCAGAACCTGTTTGCAGAGGCTTAAACTACAGGGTTAGGGAGATTTTACGCATAATAAGTCTTTGCACGTTGCTCATTCGTTTTAAATCTGATTGCAATAGGTTGTGGAGCCCTTCTATAAGCTACTGTTCAAAAAGGATTAAACAGAGGCACAAAGTGACAGATTACTCAAATCACGAGCAGCGCGTCTTTGTTCTTCCAGGCCAAAGGGAAAAGGAAAAGTCCACTCTCTTAAGCGCGGGACATGGAGAGGGGAGCGAGCCGGAGGGGCCTGCGGGATAAGCCTCGGTGGAGACGCCTGTACATCGCGGCGGTGGCGGCCCGAGCACATGTCTGAAACGGCACCAGACAACAGCTGATCCGCCCCGCCGATCTGTATCCATGACAACCCCGTTCTCCCGGGAAGTCGCCATGACAACGACAACGGGAAGGACCGGGATGAGAGAGGGAGGGAGGGAGGGAGGTGAGGAGGCAGGAATCAACGGGATGGAAGAGAGAAAACGTGACACGGGAAAAGGATGGGGGGAAAGACTATGAAATGAATACAGCCGTTTCTGAAGTGTTGGAACTAAAAAAACATGATAAAACACAATAAATGAGTATGATAAAATTAAATGGACAAACAGATGCGGCAAATAACTATTTATAAGTGGAGAAAAAATAATAGTGGAGCATATGAAAACAGTACAAATAGTGTTTGGAGTGACTAAATAAAACAAGGTGAAGCTTTAAAGAGATTTGAGATAGGTTTCATTCAGCCACAGGAAGTCTCAAGGTACTGTATCTTTTGAGTGACTCCCAGGCAAATCTGAAGTCCAAAAACAAAGCTATTTGAAATCACCACAGGTATCCAACCACAGCACACTGAAAAGGCAGATTATTGAATATAGAGTGTAAAAAAAAGAGTAAAAAGAACACGGTATTCATTGACAAAAAAAATTCTTTGTCTGTCAGAAAGATGTGACCTCTTCCTCCTGTGAGCATGAACCATCCGTCAGTCCACCAATGTCCTCAATGGTTGAATGCAGGGGCAGCAGTAAATAAACAGTCCGGGGCGGCCGTGGGATGCGGCAGGAGTTGGGCTATCAGCGCTAATCAACAATGAGCTAACAGCTTTCCCCTCCACCTGACCTTCTCCGATCGATGGGGCTGTGTCACGCTGCCGTGGCTCCGGGCCTACAGCTCAATCTGTGCCGCTTTCACCTTCATATTCATCAATTTCCGCTTCAGTTCTCACCAACCTCTGCGCTTTTTTTTTTAACCATGATTGGTTTATTGATGCCTGTGCTTGGCTCTTTACATGGGAAATGCATCAATTATACCATAGTACAAATCACTGTTACTTCAATCAAATGTTAATAAGACTGGCTTTTTAAACCATTTGCTCAGGAAAAGGCCAAACTGGGTTAAAATGCGTTGGTATCTAAGAGTGCCTTGAATTATTTTTCTGGCTCATTGTATATGTGTACATTTTTTATCAACTAAAATATTGTACATTTACCCCATTTAGACCATAGAATGTACTTAAAGCCGTACTAAGTAACTCATGCCCCTAGAGGCCATAAGCGCCACTGCAGGTGTCAAGCCTGTTGCGTTTTTTTACTAATTAATTGTCCGTGAGTGTAAATACTACACTGATAGAAATAACAAAGGGAGAGAGGGATATTGTACATCCAATAACACAATGGAGATCATTTTTTTCACTCAAACCTGGCTGTAAACACTGCTAAAGTGACACTAGCCCGCAGTTAGCTTTGCCCGTTAGCCTGTTAGCTTCTTCTTCAGGATTCCATTATTTTGTATTGTGACTCTGACCCGGTGCAAGTGTGGTTTCCAGGCCAGAGACACCAGGGGGAGATGAAAGACCCCCCAATCATCCCTTCCACACTTGTATTACCCCCAGAGAGACTACAAAAAGGATTTCTTTAATACGGTTAGACCCAGTGATGCACTCACAATATTACAAGGATTCATTGAGCTCAAGCTGTGAATGAGTGGGAAGCGTGAGACACTTTCACACATGGATTGGCTACTACACATTCAAGACCTTACCCCACGATGTTGTTAAACCCTAAAGTAATGATCTAGTGGGAGGCTCATACCTATTTGCTTAAACACATAACACTATAACTTTTGCTCCACGTTCACACTCCAAAAGAAAAAGAAAAAGTGAAAAACTATATTCACAACATACTACAGCTCGCCACTTGTCCTCCCCCACACCTGTTACCTGCTGCTATGACGTCCCGTCGATAATAGCCAGCCCCATCCATCAACTCTGCGTGAATGAGTCATCCGTTGACATCCGTCCTCTGTTAGCTAATCCTTCTCCGCGCCACTGTCTGTCTATTGGCCCCGCATCTCTCCATTACAGATGCACTACTGATACAAGTTTCCTGTCCCTTGGGTGGGTTCCAATCCACCCCTGTCACATAGTTGTCAGATTGGACACTGGGACGTCCTGTCACAGCCGTCATTGCCCGCTGCTCTGGTCCACAGCAGGCAGACTTAGATTTGGGAGATTTATGTGCTGCAATTTCATGCCCCTCTCACAAAACCGCACTCACCTTTGGAGTCAGTCATTTTAGATTTTAGGTTTTACTTATGTCCTGGGGAGAGTGCAAGAATGGGTCTGGAAATATTGGTCTAACAGTGTATTCATTTTAAAGTTTGACCAGCCATACTCAATGGCCAGCTATAGCTGACCTTATAAATATGGCGGCCCAGGGGTGCAACACGGTTACGGTCAGGTGGCACCAGGGCCAGTCCATGTCTGTATTTATTGCAGCACATGTTGATTGTGATGTCTGTGCATGTGCTTAAGATTTGGGGTTCAGGTGGGGGTTAAGGCGTTAAGCAAAATCTGAATTGAGACATGAACGCCTCATTTTCAGCACTATGTTTACGCTTATTTACAGACAAATCCCCGTATGTGTTACAGTCTGGTGTATAGCATTTGTATTGCATTTGTTGCAGACCGCCATTATTCTGCCACCGGTTTATGAGTGGATCCAGTCGTATTCCAGGGGAGGCCAGGTGTAGACGTGGCCCTGCCAATCGTATAAGCAACACTGTAGAAAATACAGTTGGCCTTAATAGTCATATACGTAGCGACTTTGCGAATTGCACAGTATTACATAATCCTGGCAGGCACCTTATTTACAAACGGCAAGCGATTCAGTATGCCAAACACAAGTTTACATTTTATTTGTGCCAACAAGGGAATGTGTCCTCTTTATATGACCCGTCCTTCACTCGGATCCACTGGGGCAACCTACTCAGCGGTGTCCCTTCTCCAGATGTTCGACTTAGGATATTGGTCGGGTCTTGTTGGAGAATTAGCTCTCTAAGCATCTTTTAAGGTCATGCAAACTCCACACAGTGAGAGGCTGATAACCATGAGCCTCCTGTATCATACAATCCCAAACCGTAAAGGTCACAGGAAATAAAAAATGCGCCTGTTTTATCCTCTAGCTGGAGATAAGTTTGCATGGCCAAAGTTGGATACTGGAAATGAATCCCCTGAAATCTCTCATCTTTGCTTTTTACGATACTAATGAATTGAATTAGTGAAACAGTGAGTAGTCCCGGATGCAAAAAGTTGAGTGGAAATGTTCCCAGTCAGAGCCAGACTCTCCATGGAAACAGCCTAATGTGCTGTGTGCATGTTGCCGCTAATGAACCTATCACAGCAAGAACATAAATTAAAGGCAGCCAATAGCGGCGCCCCAGGCACATTTGGGCTTATTGACATGTTGCCGCTGGATCCCAGGCCAGTGGAAATTAGAGATGACTTTCTCCCTTCCACGCGCTCGTAGGCAAAGGCTAAAGGGTCGAGTTGCTTTGAAGAGTTGTTTTTAAAGATGATAAAGGTGGATAGGTTAAGTTCCGCCGTTCTCCGCATCAAGAAGAATCAGTTCTTTTAGCACTTATTTAGGGCAGACTGAACCAGACAGACAATCAGGAAACCCAACAGGAGTTCTCTTTCTCGCCAGACGCATCCTCCAGTCTCTCATCTCCTCCGAAGGGAACCACTAGACACTCCCAGGCACGATATCAGAGGTGGTGCTTTGTTCTGTTGAATTACAAAGGCTTTTCTAATTGAAATGTTGCCCTACGCAGGGAAACGAACAACAGCGAAATGGGCCAATTTAATGTCTGTTAGCAACTTGCCTCATCTTCTTGCATCCTGTTTTATTATTGTAGATACGATCGCTACGAACATCAAGACGCCAGTACACTTTTTTTTTTTAAACAATGTTCTTTGGCTGCACACTTTGTGACTCACTGGATAAAGCAGACAAATCCAGACTGGTAAAGCCATGAGGGTCAAAAAGCGAAAAGAAAAAAACTGATATGTTTTTGAGCAAACTCTTCACTCAGATAGAAGGTCATATCAGTGTTCACTTTGGTATGCCATTTGAATGGTTTGAGGCAATGGACAAAGGCAAACTATCTTTTGGCATGTTTCTATACTGCTATTGCAAGTAAAACATTCAGGCATAACATTATACAACCACTTGCCTTTACTTGTGGTAGTCATATGCAGTCCTCGGGGAGAATATTTTGATTTGTTTTAATGTTGTGTTGCATGTGTCTAGGCATGATTCTGTACAAGACTAGTATATAGTATATAATACAGTATATATAGTTAACCAAAAATGCCTTTCTACATGAAACACAATGGTAAATGCCTCACGTTGTACAGGGGGATGCTCTTCATCGGCTTGTACTGCTTCATGGGGTCCATCTTGTACAGGTGGCGGTCAGTGATGAGCACGGTCCGGTCCTCTGATTTATTAAAACGGTTGATCTGAAATAGGAGGAAAAGCAGAACTTTTTTTTTTTTATGCCTTTAGGTTTGGAACACATAAACACACGCTCAGTCAGAGGCCCCGCGGGGAGACAGAGCAAACGATCTGCAGTTTGCTTTTATTTGTTTGCGCTGACAGAAATAAAATATGTGTGCGTGGGCCTGTGTGCTCGACAGCCGCCCACCTTTCGAACGTTGCAGGAGAACAAGACTCTCATAAACTTGTCTCTTCGTTGCAGTTCGCCGGAGATTAAAGTGAACGATGAAGCCGTGTCGGGACTGTCTCTCTTCTGTTGAACAAAACAAAGGCATGTTCGTTAAGTTGGATGACATTCTGCAGTCTTCGTTACTAACACTGCTAACAAGTAAAATGCGTGTTTCTGCCCCTTCATGACTTGATTTATAGCCGACACCCACACAGAACATGCTTTTTGTGTGTTTGGACTGAATAAGTGTTACAATTATATTTCATCTGCACTGGCAAATTCGATTTTAAAATATTTTAAACACATCCAGGAGAATTAAAGCCACACCGCGTAACATTTCATCCAGTAGAGAGAGTACAGCTCGAGTTTAAAAAAGGAAACAAACGTGTTTTTTTTGGGAGGTACCGATCCAAGACTAGTATCGGATATCAGAGCCGATAATGGAAAAAATATGATATCGGGTATTGGCTACAAATATCCGATACTGAACCGATAACAGTTTTGGCTCTCAATGCCTTAAAAACCCAACTTTAACATCTAAATCAAAGAGAATTCAATCACTGAGTTAGTTTTAACCTCCACAAATGCATTTTTGATCTCCACGCAAAATGCAGCAGTTAGCATCAGTATGCTAAAGCTAGAGTTAGCATGCTAATGCTCACGAAAACGAATCAAGGCGGTGTCAGAAACTGTGATAGAAATACCTTAAGTAGCCAAATAAAATAAAATCGGTCACTGCTGAAGCCAGTGTTTGTATTTGAGTTAAAGAATAACTGATCAAACATATTTGTAATGATCAGATACTTTATGTGAGTTGTTTATATCAATGTAACATAAAGCCTGTCACACACCCAAGGATATTTAGTCAAGAAACGTCCAGTGATCCTTGATAAATGTTTATCCAAGAGTTTATCTATAGATATAACTGATTTGTAACATCATGACAATAAAATATGACTTTATTGATCTTGAAATGGAGAAAAGAGTTTATTAAAGTTTTCATTCAGAGAAAGCCACTTCTACGAAAGTCTCTTGGTATTGGTAAATATCGAATATCGGCAGATACTCAAACTTAGTATAGGTATCAGTAGCAAAAAAGCTGGATCGGTGCATCTCTAGTGTTTTTGCTGTCAGTGGCTCACTTCTCCTTAGACCTGACACTTTAACTTTACTGGGAGAGGGGGAGTATCCAGCTCATTTCCATGGAGATGTTTACTAAAGGCAGCCAAATATGAGATTTGAATAGGTTAGGTCCTCAACCAAATCCATTCTATGATCCTCCAATGCTTAGTCTAGCTTGCCATTAGGAGCATGTTTTGTATTGCTGGCAAAAGTATAATCCAAAATGTTACGCAGTGTGCCTTTAAAATTTGATTTATATATAATACACTGGGTACACATTTAGTCTGATGCTAATCCCACTCACTCACCAGGTAGTTCCCCTCCCAGGACCGCTGCAGCCCCAGGTCCGTCCTGTGGCCCTTGAGTGCTTCAAATCCAGCCACTTTCGCCCTCACTTGCAGCGTCTCCTCCGGTGAAAGGCTTTTGATCAGAGTCCATGCCCACCACCTGGAGGCACACACAAGGACACAGAGAGAGAGAGAAAAAAAATCAGCTTTCCAAGTAACCATCACAATACCGTTAGTTGATACACAAAAGTGAAGTACCCAGCTGCGCACTGAGCAGGTCAGACTGATCCTGACAGCTAACAGCGTTGTGGAGAAAGGCTATTTTCTAAACTGTGCGGAGAATCTAATAAAAACCAACGTTAGGATAAAAGACGGCGACGAGGCTTTGATGGAGGAGGAAAAATCAATGGCCAGTGTTCGCCCCGAGGCAGGAGGAAACACGTGTACGCTTCTGCAAATGGACAAATCTGGATGTAACAAAACCCTCAGGCGCCGATACAGGCAGCTGCTTTGTGGTCGGCTCTACTTTTACTAAAGACAAGGTTACTGCTTGAAAACAGTTCCAATTATTATACAAAATAAAGGAATTCCTTTACCTGTTGTAGATGCTCCTGAGCGCTTCCTCAAACTTGCGCAGGACTTTCGGAGGAGTCGGCCACTTCACATGTCGACCGTAGTCCTTCATGTTCTTGACGTTCTTGAAGCGCCGGTTCACCTCCTTTATGTAGGACTTGACTTTGTAGCGTCTGTAGGCCCGCAGGATGATGAGGGCTGCTCTCATGCGGCGGTATCTCATTCTGGCCAAGGTGCCTCTCCAAACCTGGATCAAGCAACAGAAAACGTTTTTGAAAATAGTCGATAAAGTGTGCACAGCCTGGCCGTAAAAAAAGCTCGGCATCTGGATTTAACGAGCAAATAGGTACAGCTCCTGTTGGGTAATTACCGCACGGGTGTTAATCTTTCAGGTGGGGACAAGTTATTTAACCCCAAGCGATGAAGCTTATCAAAACAATGCCACAGTGAACAAGAAATGTAACCAAAGCTAAATACTTCGGAGACCTCTTTCATTTGTTGCTGTTTTTGCTTTTGAACAGGCAGAGTAAAAAAATAATAATAATGACATGGAACAGACACTGACACACAGGCCAAAAATCAAAACACAGAGGGTTCGTGAGTGATAGGGCTGGGTACTGTTAAAGGAAAAAGTTTAGCTACTACCGGTACCGAAAAGATTAAAGTATCAAAAGCAGGTACCGAAAAATATATCTTATATCTTTAGATCCAAGTTTTGATGCTGTTGGTCCAGGGACAGCATTAAAGGAAGTGACTTGGTTCTTTCAGCTCGAATAAATGATTATTCCCAATTATTTGCCCAAAGTTTGCCCCATTTTGCCATTTTTTTTTTCTTATTTTTTGACACTTTTTTTTCATGGTTTCCCATTTTTTTCCTTAATTTTTGCTCACTTTTAATTATTAATATTTTCCCTATTTCCCGCATCTTTCCCCAATTTTCCCCCCCATTTTCCCCCCAAATTTTGCCACAATTTCTCCCAATTTCCCCCCAATTCATTCCCCATTTTTCACACATTGGAGATAAACCCAATACTGTAAATTTCCAGATCTTCCAAACATTATTGTTCTGCTTTCTGGTTCTGGATGACAACTATTTCAGTATAAGTATAAAGTTCTGGAACTGGAATCAAAAACCATGAATCGTATAGATATAAAAAAAAAACTACATGTAACGGTAGTGAGCGAGATGCCTTTTAAATAAGCCCCATGCTAAGCTAAACTGCTGCACTGGGAATGATATTGCATAATAATGTACAAGAATACATAGAAAAGATTATTTTGAAGGACTACAAAAATAAATGCTTGACGAATTTGGTTAAAAACATCACTTCTCTCGTGACATTTGTGTATTTGTAAAGTAAAAAGTAAAAATCTAGCAAATTCAATAATTATTTCCATTTAGTGTGAAATACTGAACATCCTTAGTGGATAAAGGAGACCCCTAGACAATGGCAGTTTCCAAAAATAGGATGAGTCAGTATTAGACCTTCTATCGACTGAATAATAGATGTTAGTGGGACCCCAGGGACACATAACTCCTTATATAGCCACACTAAACTCAACACCATATGCTCCCAGTCTACTGTTTCCTTTTGCAGACAGCCTTTATGCAATATTTTCAGTAGAAGCAAAACACAGCTTCTCCAAAACAGGTCCATTTTGTTCTGAAGTCACTCGAACGGGACAATAGGACCCTCTTCGTTGCGTATCAGACCTTTGTAATGTACAGTAATCACGGAGCTCATGAATATTTAATGACTGTGAATATGGGGGCTGCCCGTGGCAAATAGAGGGATTTGGGTGATTTGCATATTTGAAGTGCGGAGGAGGCGTTTTCCACCTGATGAGACCAGATCTAACGGACTGAGAAGATAATGACTCACACAGCGCATCACTTTAGCGCCATTGTGGTATATTTGTACTACTATATCTCAATGCACAGCAGTCTGAACATACAGCTAATATCCAACCACTGCCCATCAAGCAAAGCCGAATCATACCAGTTTTCTGACGCATTTCCATCAGAACTGGCACTCATTTCTTCAGCAATTTCTGCAACAGTTTCATCCAGAGCCACCTACAGGCACTTCTATACACAAACCTATTTTCTCCATCTTTTCCCGTGAACATTGCAGGATAAAATGTTCCCCTGCTGCTGAATCCATCTCACCCACTACAGACGGCAAGTATATTTATATTGTATATTTATGTGAAGAAAACGGGTAATTTCTGTGTGAACAAAATGCCTAAACTCACCGTCTTCTGGCACAATGAGGAGTTAAGAGGTTTTGAAAAAGACAAAAAACAGCAGGCGTTACATTCGCTCGGCTGCTTTGTAGTGGAAACAGTTTGAGAGGTGAAACAATCAGAACAAGACCAGTGAGTGTGTGGACTTTAACCTCTTAACCAAGCACATAGTCCTGTTCAGCTTTACCCAAATCTAAAAGCTTCTTGACTATAGATACAGACGGCTTTGCATCATAGAAGGGGGCGTGGCTTTGTCGAGGGGGAAAATAGAATCTTCTGGGAAAAACAGTTTTTCACAGTTTTTCGCCATTTTCTGGTGAAATGTTAACTTATTTATCATACAAATAAAGTTAAGTCTAAATTGGGTCCATATGGATGTTTATTCACAGCAGACTGTTCAGTAGAAGCGGGGGAAAAAAACCGGCAGCTAGCGTTAGCATTAGCACGATGCTAACATGTAGCATCATGTTGGCATTCTCTGTTATTTATGTATTTATGGGCTGTTGGACCACTTTGCTCCTCCCCATGTTTTTGTATCTTTATTTAGTAGAAAACTATATTCATAATTCAGCTTTTGTTAAAGCAGTTTTTGGATAATTAGAGAAAGATTTTTCTCCAAATTGTTTTCAAACATTACCATATATGGGCGAATCCAGAGATGCCGTCTGTATTTATAAGCAATTTGATCTAAATGGATCTTTTCCTCACGTTGTTGCCATATGCTGTCCCTTTTTTGACTTTGACATTTTCTTGTTGTGATTTTGTCACATTTTTTGACACTTTTCATCGCTTTTTCTTCACAATTTTGTCGCTTTTTGTCACAATTATGCTACTCTTTTGCTACTCTTTCTTTTCTTTGTCACTTTTTCATCCCTTTTTTTTTGCACCGTTTTCATCCACATTTACGTCTCGTTTTTGTCGCTATTTTGACACTTTTTTTCAAGAAGCTTTTAGTTTTGGCTGAACTGGAGAAAATGTAATCGGTTCAGGCGGGGGTTAAGAGGTTAAAAACATAGAGCATCACCTCATGACATCAGCAGGTGAGGGACGATTGTTTTGGGGTGTTCTCGGGAAAGAGACAGACTGCATAATGCAAGATTACTCAAACATGTGGCTAAAACAAAGCACAGCTCCGGATGCAACAGTATAATGTGGTTAAAAAGCTCATATAATAACGAGCATGGGCTCTAAAAAAAAAGCTTGAAGGAGATTAACTGAAGACTCACAGTAATCGAACGATCAGGTTTAGGGGTTGGAGGAAGGCATGGCTGCTGATGTGGAAAAAGGGCGGTGTCTTAAGCAGCTAAATTACATAGAAATCAATAAAGTGGGGGCAGCGAACCATTTGTACATCTCTGCGCAAACAACCCTGAATATAAACCTTAATATTGAATGGTTGCAGAGAGTAATACTTCCAATAGAAAGCAAAATCGATGATCTCACACACCGCTAATTTGGTTTCTGAGAGAAAAGCAAGATTTTTAGTCATTCTTAATCCTTACTCGGGACATTATCTGTAATTAGATTGATCACTTGTAAATTCACAGACAGATGTTCCTGTAATCTTCCTGCAGCGGTCTGTTGATGACCCCATCTACTGCTCCGTACAACTGCATTGCCTCTGATACATTATGGATGAGAACTGGACGAGCTGCATATTTATCACTAATCGACCCCTGAGTCGGCCCCTCCACGTTTGCCCCGATGGCAGAGGGGGATTTATGGATCACTGCCAGTTGTTTTGGTTGTCTGAGGCATAAAGGTTAATGGTTAGTTAAAATACAGTAATCTACCTGGGTATAATGTAATGAGCACACGATTCGCTTCTGCTTTAGAAGAGGACTAAGAGCAATGAAGAAGAATGTCTTTGTCTAATAGAGATATTTCTACAGACTCTTTATAATATATGAATAAAACATGAACAGACACTTGTACATCTATAAAGTACAAGTGCAAGTGTACAAGTGGACATGTTCAGCTTTACCCAAATCTAAAAGCTTCTCAAGTGGAGTTTACAGCTTATAGGCCAGTGAAAACCTTAAAAACTGATAAATAATGTTGTGGCCTGTTTTGTTGCATTTTTGTTGCTATTTTGATGCTTTTATTTGCTGCGTTTTCATCCTCATTTACAGTACATCACGTTTCTGTTGCTATTTTGAAGATTTTTTCAAGAAGCTTTTAGATTTGGGTAAAGTCAAACGGGAGAAAATGTGCTTAAGGGGTTAAGATGTAATTTCTTTTCTGCTTTTAAGCACGTTATAAAGTTGTCGAAGACATACACAGTTTTGGCTTCATTCACACAGGTTTGCATAATCATGTTCACTTTGTTGGCTTCTTCTTTTACGGCAAAAATTCCTTCTTTTTTTTTTTTTTAGAATTTAATAGCGTCCTGTGCACTTTTAAAGCTATTAAAGCATCAATTCATCTAAAAATTCAGGTTTAGTTGATTTTACCATAATTGATCGACAGCACTTCTTACTCTTTTTGAAAGAGTCAAAAGTATCAAAGTATCAAGTATCAACAGCTGACACAATTATATCTATAGTTTTTGTTTTCTTTCCTTCAGTGAACATGAGAAGATTCCCGGCTCCAGACTGGACACCCTCCAACATCACTTTGTGACAGAGCTCAATGCCTTGGTGGAGTCTGCTGCTCTGAAAGCTCCTGGCTCTTTCTGGAACTTTTGCCATTGACTACTTACCAAACTAAACAGACTAGAGATTTTGATAAAAGCCCTCATGGCACGCATCAACGCCAAATTAAACAACTGTGTTTATCTGCGCCACAAATCATTAATTACTCCGTAAACAACTGTAAAACGCTGCTGCGGTTTCCGAAAACAAAGGCTGGGAGAAAGGAGGCAATAAACCAACAGACAGCGGCTTAACGGTGGAAATAAAAGCGTCTAGTCAGTCCATGGAGGCTCATTAAAGTGTGTGACAGGTGGAACAAGCTGAAATCAGGAGGGTGGGGTTGCACAATATATTGCTCTTTAAGTGTCAGTCAGTGCAATATCTTTAACACAAGAAAGTGGGGCTTCCCAATTTGGAACTTCATGGTAAAGATTGCGATTCAATTAGTGATTTACGTTTTAAAGAAGAACTTCTTTACCTTTTTGTAGTCCCTCTGGGGGTAATACAAGTGCTGATGGGATGATTGGGGGGTCTTTCATCTCCCCCTGGTGTCTCTGGCCAGAAAACCACACTTGCAACTTTCCCTGCTCCGGGTCGGAGGCGAAATACACACTAATGGAATCACGAAGAAGAAGCTAACGGGCTAGCGGGAAAGCTAGCGCCACTTTAGCAGTATTTACAGCCAAGTTTGAGCGAAAAGAAAAAAAATCTCCATTGCTACGACACCTGCAGCGGCGCTTATGGCCTCTAGGGGCATGAGTTACTTAGTTCTGCTTTAAAATCAAGATATTATAATACAAAACATAAACAGCACCAATGAATCTTGATTTTGGTTCATGTATCCTGGCTCAAAGTACTCATTTTGTCTAATGGGTTCAGATTCTGAGCCATTTATTTTTGGTATATTATTTGTATTTAAGTATATAATGACACAAGCTTCCACTCAAATGTCACCCATCCTGCACTTCAACAGGAACAAAGTATGGCTAGCTTGTGTTTGGCTTGTTGAGACGAGGCCAGTTCTAACCACACAGTTTTCACAGCACCCATGGGTAACACATCAACACACTCCCTACACTCGAACGGGAGAGCCCCACAGACGGCACTGACGCTGATGACCCGTCAAAGATGACACACGAGGGAGGGTGTTTCAATCAGGCTAATAACAAGGCCCCTGACGGTCCGCCCCAGCCACTCAGTTGGCCAATAAAGCCATCTGATCACCCTTTTAGTGCATGGCATCGTGGAGAGCCTGCCATCTCCATGCCCCCATGCCACGATTTATGGCATCATCAAAGCCAGATTGGGGGGGGGGGGGGTCTTTCATTTCATTGGTACATCGGTTCATTGGTAGCGGGACAGGTTGCCAGATTTTCAATTGAAGGGGATGACTGGTAAAAGCATCCACAAATCATACAGCGCTATGGAGCAGATGGTAATATAGATTTCCACTAATTTCACAAGATACAATGAGTGGAAGAAGACAACAGTGTTATGCTTTCTGCAAGCATATGGTATTCATTTGACTTTGTGCGGTTACAAAAGTCTACATTGATCTAAAACTGCTTGTTAAAAGTTTCCCTTGTCCCATCTAAAATAAAAAAGCGTATTTTCACCTTGTCATCTGCACGAAAAAGGAGCATCGTCAAAATCCCACCATAGAAAAGACAGATGTACGCCATTGTCACAGTTCACTGCAATCTGCTGCTGCCCGAATGCTTTTATGTCTCGCGCTGGGGGTGGTTCTCCAAAGTTGGGGAGAGGGGGGGAGGGCAATCAAAGGAAGGTATGGCAATATAGTGATGCTTGACTACAGGATGTCCCAGGGAGAAATTGAACCTCAGCAAAGTCCGGCAATCATTATCATAAATCAATACCGAGCTTAAAAGAGCGTCATACCAGGGCAATCAGTGCTAATGCCACCATTCTCACATTGATCTCCTCGCTTCTCAGTCTTTGCAGTTTCACGTCAGGTTTCATCTTTGCCTCCGGGCTGACGTTTCGCCAACGACATCCAACGAGCGTCTTCGAGTGGAGCTTCAACAATAGAGGCTCATGAAAAGGGACAGTATTGGAGATTGAAGTCAATGGCATTGGTCGGTCCATCCATCAATTAGATAGAGCGGGTGAGGCTGGAGCGGTATTGCTAGGGGTCAGCAGGATAAGTCTAAACTACACATGCATTACTCAGGTTTGAAGGGCACGCAGAATGAAATTCAACCAATAGTGCAACATGCCCACAGTTAATGAAGACAAGTTTGCCTCCTTATTTCACATACGTTTTAAGCTTCTGACGCACTTGACAAATGACAAAAAAATGGCTTGTAACCCCTTGTAGCTGCATTATCCCTCATTAAAGGTGAACACAGTATGTAGGGTGAATGTTCATTTAACAAAACAAAGTATGGACATGTTAGTGGAGCATGTAATTTGTTTAGCCTCTTAACCCCCACCTGAACCGAGCACAAGTATAAAAATGCAACAAAAGAGCGACAAAAATGTATAAATGGCCACACATTATAATAATCGCGATTATTTTAGTAATAATTGATATCACGAATATTCAAACGATTATATGTTGTCATAAAAAAAAAAAGTCATTTTTTAAATTCATTTTTAAATTAACAAAACTATGCAAAACATTTTCTTTAGATAATAAAAAATAATAATATTAAATATGCTCACATTGCTGAACTGATCCTCTATTGAGAGATACCTGCCCCCTGCCAGCCCTCACACCTGTCCAAGCAAACAGAGCTGCGCAGCCTGTCGGATCAAAGCATGAGCCTTTAGCTCGTGAAATGCAAAGGGAGCAGAAACAATCATCACAGTGGCATGAAGTAAGAGTTTGCTTTAAGAGAGATCTGCCTCTGAAGAAGAGTTTTAGACTCTTCTACTAAACAAAACCAGTGCCTGGGCAAAGGATATTAACAGTTGTTCTCCTTTCAGCACAAGGTGAGCACTTAACAGTGGCGTTATCTCAAGAGCTGGGTATACAAAATATTGCACATGACAGACTTTTTGCACTTATGATGGACAAGTGGGAGGGCATCCATAGTAATCGATTTTCTCAATTATGCTATTTTTGTGATCGTGTAGTTAAAAAAAAAAACGAAATCACACACACACACACACACAGCACAGCCCTACCATTATGTCATAAATTAATTGCTCCATTAATTCCAAATATGCGCAGTAGGCAGGAAATGAAGAGACGCAGAAGTTTGTTAATTCGATCCTCACTTGGGAAACATACAGTTGTTAAGTCACTAATAATCTTGACCCTAAAGCCCATTCCAATCCCAGAAAATGTCTTGTGAAACACCAGCGGGAGGAAATGTAAAATGAATAGAGGATCTTTAGTAAGCGAGCGGGTTTGTAAGAGAACATTTGCCACATTTGCATATACTGTGAGACTCATATTCTTGAGCGCCTTGGTGAGAAGTGTTCTGCAGACAGCTCCAGTCGAGGTACAAGGTTTCACTCTCACTCTCTTTGATCGGCCGCTGTGTTCCCAGTCATCCATTTTCTTTAAAGGTAATAGCTTTGGATGATAACTTAAATGCATGGCAGGTTCAGAGGGATCAGAGGCTTAGGGCTGGTGTTTGTGCGGCAGGCTGGTGTCGGACGGATCAGTTCTGGGCAGTTAGGCACAGAGCAGACCAGGCTTTTGCACAGTCAAGCCTCACCTCAATGTTTCTAAAAACTGGGTACCCGTAATGCTGTTTGTTCATGGTTTGGTTTGACATTTGCCGAGTTTAAGGTCCAACGCGTACGTCTAATGTGGGTCCGTGACACTCCATTTGATTGGGCACGAATATGTAAGCATGATTATGTGCTTGAAGGTGATTGCGAAGGCCATGGGTGCAGATTGGCAGCAACATTTATGCCAAAATAACGAAGGGCTTTGTAAAGTATGTATTATATCAAGCTTGGCTCTTTATCAAACCTTATGCCAGTGGTTCTCAAACTTTTCACACTAAGTATCCCTTACAAATTCGTTGGTTCCAGGAATAAATGAGGCCAAAATATGGGCTGAGTCTGCTTCCAGCTCTGGCAAAAGCATGACTGATGTGGTTCTAAATAAAAATTTACTCAAAAGACAATAACAGAACTAAAAAATGCTGGGGACCTTGAGGACCGGCAGAAGTACCACAGTTTGCAACAAAAAAAACCCTCACCTAAACCGGGCACATTTTCTTTTCCAGTTTGGCTTTACTCAAATCTAAAATCTTCTTGAAATGAAGAGTCAAAAGAGCGACGAAAAACAATGTGCCGTAAAAGCAACAAAAATGCGATGAAAAACTGACAAAAACAAGGTAAAAGACAAGTGTCAACTTCTTACCCCCGCCTTAATGAGCGAATTTTCAACTATAATAAAGTTCAGCCATACCCAAATCTTAAAGCTTACAGGTCAGGCCAGCCTCATTTGAAAGCTAAGGCCTACAAAACTGATTGTAACTTTTTTTGTTGCCGAGTTTTTGTCACATTTTTTGCGTTTTTGTTACATTTTTTTTAAACTTTATTATTTTGTTATCGCTGCTTTTCTGGCATGTTTAGTTTTTTTGTTGTGTTTTCGTCATTTTTTTGGTCACTTTAGTGCAGCTCTTTTTTGTCGCTTTTTCATCACACTTTTTTCATAGGGTAAAATGGTAAATGGACTCAACTTATACAGGGCCTTTATACCTTCATCAGGCCCAATCCGCTTTGCATTAAGGAACCAGTCACCCATTCACTCTCTCATTTATGCACCAATGTGCACAGACACTGGAGGCAAGGAGGGTGAAGTGTCTTGCCCAAGGACACAACAACAGTGTGCATTTGCGGGAGCTGGGATTGGAACCCCGACCGCCACCGTCACCGTTGTGTTATTCTTGCTCTTCTTCCTCCTATTTTGACACTTTTTTCAAGAAGCTTTTAGATTTGGGTAACGCCAAACTGGAGAAAATGTGCTCAATTCAGGTGGGGATTAAGATTTTAAAAGAGCAAAGGAAAAACATTTTATGAAAACACAACAATAAAGCCACAAAAACCTGACAAAAACTTGACGAACAGCAACAAAAAAAAGTGTAAAAAAAAAAGAAAAAGACAAACATAACAAAAAAAGAGACAAAAACACCTAAAAAATGCAGCGCCAAAAAAAGTTCCGATCAGCTTTGTAGGTCTTAGCTTTCAAATGAGGCGTTACACAGGCCTATAGGCTGTCAGCTCCAGTTGAGCAGCTTTTAAATTTGGATTAACTGGGGGTTGAGAGGTTACTGTATTCATGCCATTAAAGACAAAGGATATATTATACCTCGTCGCTCATTATACCAGTATTTATAAACACCATTTTTCCACAACTGCAGCTACAGAGAACCCAGGGGGAAAATTACAAAATAAAGTCTTTATCCTTTACACAAATTCGTTTAGCTTTTGCCCAGACAGGCCCCCCGTGCGGTTTGCATTGAAAGGTGCCTAGTCAAGAAGACGACACGACTGTGCAGATAAACCAGTGCTACATTCAGACTATGTAAAGCTTTGCAAACCAATTAAGACAGAGGCTGGTAATTCACAGGGGGAGCTCTCTGTTCCCATCACTGTCCCCGCTCTGACAGCCTCCGACAGCCACTGTGATGTGGATGGCTGCGCTCGAATTTATGAAATATTCATTTTACATTGAGGTGAGGTAGCGGGGGTGCACCATGTTTAATTTATGACATTTGTATTTATACCATTGCTGGCTTTTTGCTTTCATTTGATGCTGCCATCTTATGAAGCTGCCGACAAATGGATTGATATTTTCTGGAAAGTCTGGAAAGGGAGCTTTTGCGGTAAATGGTATAAAGTAAAGTACGCTCTCGATAGCAAAGCATTACAGCTGCTGCGGTGTATGAGATGGCCATTAAGAGACAAAGGAGGACTATGGCATTACATGAATGCGGGTGCTATGATGTCTCTCCTCTCTTGTGTGTTTACTTCCCCACTAAGAAGTTACGGTAATTTACAGACTCAGTGTTCTCAGATCCAAAAACAACATTAAACCTACATAGAGTTGTGAAAACATTGAAGTGACGCAGAAGCCTAATTATTGTCAACTGAACAACTCAAAAAATTAAAGCCAATTACTGCATCTCTGAGCGAAAGAACAGCAAGTTACTCTTAATGCTTCCAATTATGCCTCTTGACCTTTAGCAAAACAAAGAAAAAACAGCACCCGGTGATTATGAAAAAGCTGACTAAAAGGAGAGGAGATAAGAAGTAGGTTGAGAGGTGAATGTGTGAGATAAAGGTCTCATTATTGTTACACTTGCAGCTGTGTATGCCTTTTGTAAACTTTTAGTTGCATTCTCACTTGCATTAAAGCAGTTTTTTGTAGTCCCTCTGGTGTCTCTGGCCAGAAAACCACAATTGCAACTTCGCTGCCTCCGGGTCCGTGTCACCAATACACACTAATGGCATCACAAAGAAGAAGCTAACAGGCTAACGGGCAAAGCTAGCTGCAGGCTAGTGCCACTTAAACAGTATTTATAACCAAGTTTGAGTGAAAAAAATGATGTACAATATCCCTCTGTCCTTTTGTCTTTTCTTTCAGCGTAGTATTTACTCTCACGGACAATTAACGAGCAAAAAAATGGCCTCTAGGGGCATGACTGAATTAGTACTGCTTTAACTGTGTAGAGCGTTTTGGGTGTCTAATGTAGGTGGAAAAGTTCTATATAAATAGAGACCATTCATCATTTTAACAATCAGAGCAATAGAAATAGTAAAAAGTCAACAGGAAGAAGAACAAGAACTGATCCACTGACAAGGCACTGACAAGGCACTACAAGTGTGATTTTTATGTGAATGCGAACAATAAGTAACATTTTAAACTTAATCTTAATTGGTTTATTCTTATCAAATTATAATTACTATATGCAATAGCTTTATTGATTTATTTATCCCTAAGGTGGAATTCTTTAATGTACAATTAATCCGAGAATTCGCAATCCATATACAGTATTTGCTGATAGAGTATTTACCTTGCACCGCCTGAGCAATTATTTTAAGAATCAACACCACTAGACAGAAAATGTACTAAAGGTAATCTCTGCCCATGCTGAGAGCAAAAGCAGGTAATCTTATAACGTGATCTCAACATGTTTAATTGACTGTACATTGAGGTCATGTACGTTGCTGACGCAGGCAATGTCGCAGTATTACGCACAGAATCGGAATCTTAATATGGAATGGGTAATGGTGGGCGCTGAACACAGTTGGATGCTTGATTGTGCTAAATCTATTATTGTGACATTTCTTATCTAAAGCCTGTGCCAACAGCCTGATACATCCTGGGCACAGTTTCAAACAGATGTCTGCATTTCCTCTGCATCGTCTTTGAGTGATTTGCTGCACATGATGGAACTATAATTGTTTTTTCAGTAGTTCATAAGCAGTTCCTGTTTTTGATAGATTGCTTATTGATTTGCAATCTCACAAAACAAGAACTTAACTGATCTGTCCTGAGCCTGAACTGCAAGACAAGTCCACATAAAGTACATTTGATACGCATAAAATCTTCATGAACAGAAACAAGGCTTCATCTCCAAAAAACATGGGACCATTGCATGTACAGTATGTTACAATGACAGCAAACACCTAATACCTGGCATGTACTGTATCTGTACTGTCTGCAGAAGAGTAGAAAGAAGCCGGGCTAATCCTACACTGAAAGGCCCATGTAAAGGGGCAGATTTGCGTGTTGTCCTGGCACTGTGGACCTGGTCTGAGGCGGGACAGCGCATGTGCCAGATGCTGATAAAGGGGATTGTTTGTCCCTCGACCTCTGCCTCTGTCTCAGCTGTTTGAAGAACATGATCGAGACCAGGGACGATTAGTTTAGTGTCAGTCAGTGAACACATACACTACACGCATGTGCTGTGTCACGAATATAACCTCATCACTGAGCCGACTGCAGGACAGACAGCAGAAAATCTCATTAGCTACTTTTGAGCCTTTACATCTCTTAAACATTATAATATATCCAGACATGGCCTTTACACCTTTAACTTGCATAGAAAAACTACTTTCTATGTGTCTGGAGGTTGTTTTGTTTCTGTATCTTTGGGCAAAGCACTGAAAGCAGAACTAAGTAACTCTTGCCCCTAGAGGCCACAAGCGCTTTGCCTGTTAGCCTGTTAGCTTCTTCTTCAAGACACCAGGGGGAGATGAAATACCCCCCAATCATCCCATTAATGTCTACTATTCTGTGTATTACAGGCTATTAGGTTAAAACAGCTTTCATTTCTATTAGAGTTAACATTTTCATAGGATCAATAACTACTTTTGTTTAGTTAAAAGAACACACACACCAGGATTGTTTGTGTATATTAAAGATCAATTGTTTTTTAAGATGAAAACAACTTGCACACACCAAAACATCACCATGAACCTCTGCCACACTGCGGGACTTGTTTTAGTGGAGAAAAGGCATTTTCCTTTTATTATCAAAGGCGGGACGTCTAGGGAGATACAACGATAAGGCTCTCCAGAGGGGCAGAGAGAACACTTGTCTGGGATGTCCGTGGGAGGTGGAGAGCCAAGGGTCACTTTAGTCGATACAGAGGTCATCCGATCAATAGACGGCGGGAGTTAATTTGGCTGGAAACCCTTTCATGTAGGAGAGCGCACATTGAAAAACAGACATGAAAGCTACACGCTAGTGTGGAGGAATCTCTCAACGCGAACAAAAGTATCAAGAAAGATACAGCAGATCTTTTGGGCTGGTCTCACAATGGTACAAATACTAAGCCTTTGGCCGATAGCAACGTAGCAAGTCAGCAGAACATACGATCAAGGACTCTGGTGGGCCTCTTTTTAGCATTTGTGACAGATATAGTTTGGAAATTTCTCATTAAAATAGCAGTCAATACAGTAATCCTGACTCCTGCCTCAGGGTGCAAAAAGTCATAGTTTGGAGTGGATTATAGTGGAGCCTGCATATTTTTCTTGTGTTTTGGGTAGGGATAGGGATGTCAAGATTAACCGATTTTACAATTAGCATGGTTAGAAAAACTCACTGTAGGTTAATCGGGAGAATTTTCGTCTCACGAGTTATTTGTGTGCACTCATCTGTAGTGTTAAATCTGCTCCTAAACACATGAAATGAACGGCAGGTTCAGTAGTCAAATGTGCAAATTTAATCTATTTTCATAACTGCCAAAGGAAGAGTCCCAAAAGAATCATGTGCAGCCGTGTTTATGTCACGTAAAACGGTGTGAGTGCATGGAAAGGAATGGATATTTCAAAAACATCTACATAAATTTGTTTCCTTTAGGTATAGATAATAATAATATTCTACTGCCTATTCATATTATTTTACTTGTTTAATATAATGACAAAAGCATAAAGATGAAAAACAAATGATCAATAGGTTTTCGATTAAAACAACCCTGAAAGAATCAGAACAATGTATGTAAAATGCCTTGCTTCTCTTTTGTGAAGTTTTAGACAGAAAGAAATTCTCAAGATTTTCTTCCTTACTTTAGCTAAGTCCTGTGGGTTTGAACTCATTTGAATTCATAGTGACTCATAAATTAAGAAGCGTGACATCCTTACTCACAACACGCCAAATTCTCCAGCTTGGTTCTCCTGACCAAACCTCAAGATCTCGAAATTTCCCCACAGGCGCTGCTCTTTGGTCACCCACTTTTCCTGACGTGATGGAAACACATTTCCTTACAGGGACTATGAAGTACACCTCACCATTAAATCTGAAGACGTTTTCATTCACTTCAAGTCAATACATCAAGCCTGACCATATACATTAGCTATCAAGTGCTAATGTCAGTAAGTATGGTCCTCAGACAGACTGATGTTGCCAAGCGTCCTGTCCGTCCATCAGAACTATCCTTTAAGGGCCTCCAGGAGAATTGCCAGTACTTAATTGGAGCGCTACATCTATCACCAAGACACCTCCCTCGGCGCTGATCTGAGACATGTCAAGGAAAAAAAAAATCCCGACAAGAGTTGACGTCAATAAGGGGAAACATGGCCTTGAGTGGCGATGAATGACTATTGACATACAGTGAAAAAGGTAATTCTCAGAGGGGGAAAGAGTGAGAAAAAGCCCACTTCAGTTTTTCAACACAGTTACGGAATAAATACAAAATAAGAGACTCAATAACACTCAAAGATAAAGTATGACAAACATAATTATGTGCCACTTGTAATAATGGTTTTCTTGTAATTTGCAAAAGCTTAAACAGATGCTTGTATTTTGATTTCATAACGTGCCAAGCTGGCTAATAAAAACCTTGAGAAAAATGTGCAAAAACACCTGTGTCTATTTTATCCAATGTGTGGGCGCAGACGCTTAAGTAAAGACACAAGAGCCCTTCATAAAGAAATGGTAATAATACAGGCTTTAATAGCTCTAAAATACCCCTTGTGCTTGTGCGACTAGACCACTAGACCTTAGGCTCGGAGGTTATTGATATGCAGAATGAAGCTGCTGAATTTCAATGCGGACATGATTCAGAGATGATAAATCAGATCTTCTTTGTGTGGTGGGCGTCTAATCACTTGATATCTGTCTCTGTCGGCGGCAGTCTGTCCACAATGGAGCCAGTGCTTTAGGCGTATTAAGAGAGCTTTATAAAGATGACAATTCAATTAATGTTTATTCCGGGTGTTAAGACAAAACTCAAAACAGCTCCACAAGTAGGTGTAGAGTAGCAGAGCGGTTTGCACTGAGGCCTATCTGTGGTTTCTCTACGGGTATTCTGGTTTCCTCTCATTGTCCACTGACCTGAAGGCATTAGAAGATACTTTACTTCATCACTTTTGTTATTTTTTTTATCCAATTGTGTAAATACAAGATTTTAATGAGCAAATTCTAGTGATATATTGAAATTGCATCACCCAATACTGTAATTTTTATAATTTTACTTGGAATAAAACTGGGCTTGTCTCACCTTTTGGAGAAACAGCACGATCCTCTTGACCATCTCTACCCTCTGCTCCTCGAGACTGAACAGAGTACGCGGGGTTCGGATGAAGACCTTGGTGTTGCCGTAGGCGACGTCGTGTTCAAACCCACAGGACTTGAGCAGACCTTTCACCGCCGCTTTGTCCGACGCCAGATCGTGGTTTGGCCACGTGAACTCGGAGATCATCTTGTATCTAAGAGAAGATATAAAATGTGATTAACATCGACTGTGGTAGTTGTCTGCTTTGAACAACTTAAATATAAGATGGTTTCTCCCGCAATATAGAAAGCAGTTCTCTGTACAAGCACTGCACAGCAATGAGCATTAGTTTATTTACCTCACTGCCAAAAAAAAGCTATTACGCTCTTTACACAGTATAAAATATGACAATAGCACTTTGTGGGGCAGCTTCAGCGAGTACAGCACAAAATGGTCTCACCATTTCAATGCACAGAAAGTATTTGTCTGAGAGTAATTAATGCAGATTGGCATTTATCGATCATTAAGGACAGGTCTGCCTTGTTTCTTGACAGCAAACAGCAACACATATTGATTTGCCAAAACAGTAATAAACGTACAAGACAGTCCTGGAGCAAATGTTACTGGGCAAAAGGGCGCCCACCTGTCCCTCTTTTGGTTGTACTGCACATCCATTTCGACCCTTGTCCCCCTGTCCCACCTATTCAGATCATGTCCCACTTTTCCAATCAGATTAGATTTACATAGAGAATGACAAATTATCCTCCACTGTGTACGAGTTTGATGAGCCATTAAAGGATTTATGCCAAAATGAAGGCCTTAAATGTCACGGAAAAGCATTACAGCATTACAGTTTAATCTAAATTTCTGGATCTGTTATGCCATAAATTCACTTACAAAAAGTAAGCATTATTTTAGTTTCATTTTTTTAAATAAATGATAAATGCATACATTTGTTGCATTTCAGGCATGAAAAAAACTTTGCACAAAACCAACAATACTGTATCTGAAAGGCCTCAATGAGGATTTCGATTTAAGACCTCTTTTATGATCTCATAATGTGTGTGCCGCCCCCCCCCTCTCTTTTGTTTGAGCATGATCTAAGTGGGCACTTCTACTCCAGTGTTTATGTGTGGTATATTGTCGTTCAATATGGTATTGTACTTATGCTGTGGGTTATTGTCATCACATCTCAGAGTGGCTACATATAGTTTGTTACTGTACAAACATATGTAATGCTGACTGATGCAAAATACTTTGATCAACACGTGACATACTAGTCACTGTGTATATATATTCAGGTGTGTAGCCAGGTTATTTATGTCTGATGAAGGGCCAACACTGCCCGAAATGTTACATCATCCTGTGGTGCTAATAAACTAACGCCTGGGAGCTCAAGCTGTGCAGATTCATCTCCATTTTTTCACTCATGTCTGTCCCGCCATGTCCCACCGCATCACATGACCTGTCCAACTTTCACTCCTATTTGAGGTGGTCCCTCCACCGACCAATGCATCGAACATACTGTAGAGAAAAACAGCGCAATGTATCGCCTAACTCAATGATGAATTCACTCATATAAGTCTATTCAGCGTCTCCTTTAAATCTTGTGAATGCAGTCGACACATGGACAGCGAGCGACTTCACAAACCACTCAGATTTCATTTTTTGTGAATGACTGATGTTACGTGGTAGCACTCAGACAGAAGCGACGCCGTTTGATAGAAGACATTATCCCAGATTTGATTGGAGAAAAAAAAAAAAAAATCTAATTACTCGCCACTTCAGCAGCACTGACCCACTACAGAGAGAGTGTGATGTAATTCCAAGTCCAAAGACATGAGTGGGGGGGGGATTGGCGGGAGATGAGTTGTTATGCAAAAAAACTCATTACTTAATCCTCCGCTTTGGACAGCATGTTGCTTGTTGAGGTCAGTGGGTGGCTGGGACATCTGGGGAAGACGGCCAAATGAAGAGTCTGTTTTTGTGGCTCGACTCCGCCATCGTTACAATACCGTCTCTGCTTCCTTTTCACGGTTACGTTTTCAGAATTCATTGTGGCTTATGCAACAAAAAAGCCCAACCTTTGCCTCGACTAGTGTCCGCAAAACATGGCGCATTCCCCACATCCAATTCCAAAGTGCTGCGGAAACATTTGTGGCACCTCTAATATGGATCGGCTTGATTAGCTCCGGGACTAGATTAAATGGAGGCTGATTAGGCTTATGCAACACATATTCGCACTCTGCTTTGAGGACAGACCATCTAATACCCTTCAGAGTCAGCCAATGTGCCGCTTCAAAGGATCACTGTGTTCAGGACATTTTGAAAACACACATGTCAGGGCTAACTTTCGTAACTCGATTTTCTAACCAGGGCACACATCAACCAAACTTCACTAAACATTTGCAGACAATTAAGGGGTCTATGTCATGTAAAATGGACCCTTTCTGAGCTTGTTTTTCTGTTACACACATTCTCCTCATTGACTCTAAAGCAGGGGTAGGCAAGTTTGAGTCACGGAGGGCCGATTTTCATCATCGCCAAAACACCAACGGCCGAACCTCAACATTGTAGCCTAAAGTTAAGAACCATTTTCTGCAAATGCCAATGTTTTATATCAGTGGTTCTAAAGTGGTCTGGTTATAATCATATAAAATATTGTGTTATTGCTGTAGATTTGCTTTTAAGACTGAAATTGTGATCAAAATACGGACTCCAGTGTGCTTCCGTGTAGTTTCAGATGGAAAATATTGAAAAAATGTTCCCTATAGGCTCGCGACCCACTTTTGAGTCCCGACCCACCAGTTGAGAATCACTGTTTTACATTATATATGACCAAGTGGGATGTTCTGCAAGGACATTTAAAAAATACACTAGAAAAAGACACTTTTTAGTGTACTTTAACAGGTTTTTGATCCCTTATTTGCATAATAATATTTCTCAAAATCATATTGAGGGCCAGAGATTCTGTGCTGGAGGGCCGGATTTGGCCCCCGGGCCTGACGTTGCCTGACACTGCTCTAAAGCTTGTGTGAGGAAAAGAAACAAAAAGTAATATCAAATGCATATATCAAAAAGTACGGTTCCTTCTCCAAATTGTTACACCAACAGGACCTGAGGATTCTGGTTGTATACCTCTGTAGGAAGCGAGGGTATGTCTGGCGATAGGCAAACCCGGCCCGCCGCACCCGGACGTTCTCCAGCAGACCCAGATACTCCACCTGGTGCTGGCAGCGCTGACGCTCGAACAGCAGAGGAGACTTCACCTCGTTCGGCTTGACACAGCGGACGTAATAGGGCTCCTACAGTGGGGAACTTTAGTTAATAATTACTTTATATAAAACACAATATTGATGCACAAAGACAAAATGTCCATTAATGTATGTCATTTTACCAGGACAGTCATCCTTTTACTGTCATCAGTCGTTATTACCTAAGGTCAATTGTATAATCCCGCATGTCATTTTTAATATACAATATGTAACGTGCCCTTTGTGACGAGGCTTGGCCCCTTTCACTTTGATTTCCACAAATGGCAATGCATTTAATCAGTAGATGAGGACTAATCCAAACGCAATACATTTCTGTGTCGGAGCGGCTGGAAGAGCGCTGCCCTCTCACCTTGCTGGCCAGGTTCTCCACCAGTGAGATCATGGAGTTTTTGAAGAGCGTCGCCGCCGTCAGTGGCCGTTTGGTGACCTCCGTGATGCGCAGTTTACCCTCAGGCCACATCCCCCTCAGCACCGGGTTGGAACTGCGGAATTACACCAAATATGATGTCAAACATGAATATAGAATTTACTATTTTTTATAGGTTTAAAAAAACATATTTTTCGATCTGGCTGTTGGACAAAGTGATGAAGCACGAGGGCTGTTGCCATGGCAGTTACGAGCACATTTACCACGTTTACGTCATACTTGTCCACCAAATGTATGAATGTAATGTGGCTATATCTCTGTCAGTCTACCTAAGGGCAGCCACCACAACAGGGAGGAGTCAATGTATGTAAAACATCCAAAAGAAACCATGTAAACTTAATATTACTGCAATACTATAAACAAGTAGAATATATTAAAAATTTATGCCAACCCCATGGCTTTATTATAGAGT
Organism: Gobius niger; assembly: GCF_951799975.1. Taxonomy (NCBI): domain Eukaryota; kingdom Metazoa; phylum Chordata; class Actinopteri; order Gobiiformes; family Gobiidae; genus Gobius; species Gobius niger. Next base: position 16,528,781 of record NC_136870.1, on the reverse strand, counting down.
TCGGGAATGTGATGTCAGTAATTTAGCAGCTAATGGAGTTGTTCCTGTTTTTACGGTTTTTAGCTAATATTAGTCTATGGAAAATGTATGCTAACAGCTGCAAACATGGCGGATCTCCATGGTAACTGTGGATTTTCCCGAACTCAGTTGTTAAGAGCTTTGAGTGACAGAAAGTAGAAAGCACTAAATTAAATGAGATTCACTTAAATTATGCTCACTCAATTTAGATGAACAGCCAGATGCACCCATAGGGAACTGTACAATCACAGTTTTACTAAATATATTTAATAGTAATAATACACAAGAGGCTGATATTGATTGCCTTTTGTGCAATATGATTACAATATTTCATAGTATATAACATTGTGTGCCGTTACACAACACTATACCACCCACACTGTACAGACATCATTTTAAGCTCAGTGAAAGTCGGTGAAAAACAGGGTAAGTGGTGCATGAGGTTAAGAGCCCACTGAGAGGAGATTATCTGTACCGTCCCGGGTCTCCTGCACGGCTGCGGGGGTAATGTAATCAAAGTATGTGTGAAATGTAAAGAAAGAGCGTGGGGTGAAGGAGGAGGCGACTGTACCTGTTATAGAGCAGCCTCTTGAAGTCCTGGAACAGCGTGTCTTTGTTCTTATCAATAAAACCAACCACAGAGTACCTGCAAGAACATCAGGTCAGGTTAACTCATGTTCACTCTGGCCTTTGCACAATGTGTCCTGTCAAAGACCTTTTATGCAAAAACAAGCACCTAAGAGATATTATGCTTTTTCTTGTGTGATCTCTTTAAACTAGAGGGACACAGAACGGTTTCCCGCTAAAAGCTTCATCTCTTCATGATAAATGGTGACCAGATATGGATCTCTTAGTTTAGGTCAAATAAGGCGACACAATATTCAATCAAATTATTGCGTTCGCAAGAGAATCAAGAGAAACAAGAAGCTGCAATACATCACAAATCTCTGAGGTCTGTGATTTACTCTGTATATTTTCTTGTCATTTGTTCTGATGAGGAAAAAAAAACATACATACAGTATATATATTTTGTTATATTTTTTGTTATATTTTTTTGCCCTAATAAATAATGTAATAAAAGTCAAAGTCGACCTTTTGTGGAGGAATATTGAGTATGTTGTCTTTATCTCGCAATGGAACGACATTGTTATTATGTTATTTGTGTTCACCCTGATGGTTTGAGAGTAACTTCAATCCTGTTCTGTAACTACTTTATATAATACTTTATGTTGAACCTTGTCTAGTCCATAACTTTCATTTATGATCAAAAACAATTTCTACTTGATCTTGCCAATAAGCCAAGCTCAATCATAACCACCTAGGCCGTGTTAATTACAAGTGATTATAACCCCTGCTGTGAGGTGAGGGGAGGTTTTAACCCGCTGCTTGGCTTAAGTGGCTTAGGGATCAATCAACACCCCCGGTTCAGCCCCTGCCCCTCTGCCTCCGCTGTCCCCGGGGTGGCAACACTTAGCCTGCACAAATGGGCTCAACAAGGGTCCCTAAAAGCACTTTTTGGAAGCTTAGCCTGTGTAATTTATTCATTTAAAAGATGTCAAGTCTCTAAAAGGTGCAAGGGGCAAGTGGAGTGAACAGATTTGGAAACCAGTGAAATTAAAATATGTGGTTATAAATATATGGGTGCTTTCAACATTGTCACAAGAAAGAATTTTCGTAGTTAATATGACAAAAAACATTGCTATTGAAATCATATTCACCTAAAATGCAATGAAAACAATTTGTGTATATTAAATTACCATTTCCCGTGAAAGAAATGTATTAATTGCGACAATTCTATGCCGACACTTTATAAATCCCATTTCAAGACATACATTTAGTTCATTGTAAATACACGTTTAAAGGAATAGGCCGCCATTTTGCATATATGTTCTCACCTTAGACTTAGACGAGTTGATGCGCACCTGTCTGGTCTTTACGCATGCGCTCAGTCACGCAAAAACAGCACAGACATCGTTAGCATAAGCCTCTCCTCCTCTTCTTGAGGGGAAACGTGGAAGAGCTTGGTCGCTTCCAACTTCTCCCCCGTTTGGCTACATAGAGGAGCTAACAACTATTAACATCGTCTGTGCTGTTTTTGCGTGACTGAGCGCACACGTAAAGACCAGACAGGTACGCATCAACTCATCTAAGCTCAGGTAAGAACATATCTCAGTGGCCTGTTTCTTTAATGGAAATGTCATCAAATTGGTTGCCTTTTGCTCTGCCCAATCCCATCAGATCTCAGACACTAAGCAGGGAAGGGCCTTGTTGGTACTTGGATGGGAGACTGTTTGGTAACACCAGGAAGCTGAGGTGACTGTAGTGAGTGAGTGGTTGGTGGGATGGGCCGATGACACAGACTGGTTCCCTTTCTTCCGTCAGTCTGCCCCAGAGTAGCTTTGGCTACAACAGTAGCTTACCATCACCGAGTATAGAGTGAATGATTAATAACTACAGTGTAGGGCTTTGAGAAACTTGGTAATACAGGCTTGTAAAGCGCAATACAAGCGTAAGGCATTATTATTATTATTATTATCCATCCATCCATCCATTTTCTTCCGCTTTATCCGGGGCCGGGTCGCGGGGGCAGCAGTCTCAGCAGAGATGCCCAAACTTCCCGATCCACACACACCTCCTCCAGCTGTTCTGGGGGGACCCCGAGGCGACACCAGGCCAGCTCGGAGACATAGTCCCACCACCGTGTCCTGGGCCTTCCACGAGGCCTTGTCCCACTAGGACATGCCTGGAACACCTCCCGCGGGAGGCGACCAGGAGGCATCCGAAACAGATGCCCGAGCCACCTCAGCTGGCTCCTTTCGACGTGAAGGAGCAGCGACTCTACTCTGAGCTCCTCCCGGGTAACTGAGCTCCTCACCCGATCTCGGAGGGTGCGCCCAGCCACCCTGCGAAGGAAACTCATTTCGGCCGCTTGTATTCGCGATCTTGTCCTTTCGGTCATTACCCAAATCTCATGACCATAGGTGAGGGTGGGAACGTAGATCGATCGGTAAATCGAGAGCTTTGCCCCCCGACTCAGCTCCCTCTTCACCACGACAGACCGATACAGCGACCGCATCACTGCTGACGCCGCACCGATCCGTCTATCGATCTCACGCTCCATCCGTCCCTCACTCGTGAACAAGACCCCGAGATACTTGAACTCCTCCACTTGAGGCAAGGACTCCCCACCGACCTGCAGAGGGGAAGCCACCTTTTTCCGGTGGAGAACCATGGCCTCGGATTTGGAGGTGCTGATCCTCATCCCGGCCGCTACACACTCGGCTGCAAACCGCCCCAGTGCGTGCTGAAGGTCCTGGTTCGTTGAAGCCATCAGAACAACATCGTCCGCAAACAGCAGAGATGAGACTCTGAGGCTCCCAAACCGGACACCCTCCGGCCCCTGGCTGCGCCTAGAAATTCTGTCCATAAAAGTAATGAACAGAACCGGTGACAAAGGGCAGCCCTGGCGGAGACCAACACGCACCGGGAACAGGTCTGACTTACTGCCGGCAATGCGAACCAAGCTCCTGCTGCGGTCATACAGGGAACGGACAGCCCTTAGCAGAGGGCCCCGGACCCCATACTCCCGGAGCACCCCCCACAGGGCACCACGAGGGACGCGGTCGAACGCTTTCTCCAGATCCACAAAACACATGTGGACTGGTTGGGCGAACTCCCACGAACCCTCGAGTACCCGATGAAGGGTATAGAGTTGGTCCAGTGTGCCACGACCAGGACGAAAACCGCATTGTTCCTCCTGGATCCGAGGTTCAACTATCGGCCGGATCCTCCTCTCCAGCACCCCGGAATAGACCTTACCGGGGAGGCTAAGGAGGGTGATTCCTCTGTAATTGGAACACACCCTCCGATCCCCCTTTTTAAAGAGAGGGACCACCACCCCGGTCTGCCAATCCAGAGGCACTGTCCCCGACCGCCACGCGATGTTGCAGAGACGTGTCAGCCAAGACAGTCCTACAACATCCAGAGACTTAAGGTACTCAGGGCGAATCTCATCCACCCCCGGAGCCTTGCCACCAAGGAGCTTTCTCACCACCTTGGTGACTTCAGCCCCGGTGATGGGCGAGCCCACCCCCGAGTCCTCAGCCTCTGCTTCCTCATTGGAAGACGTGACGACGGGATTGAGGAGGTCCTCGAAGTACTCCTTCCACCGCCCGACGACATCCCCAGTCGAGGTCAGCAGCCCCCCACCCGCACTGTACACAGTGTTGGTGAAGCACTGCTTCCCCCTCCTGAGGCGCCGGATGGTTTGCCAGAATCTCTTCGAGGCCGACCGATAGTCTTCCTCCATGGCCTCCCCGAACTCCTCCCAGACCCGAGTTTTTGCCTCCGCAACCGCACGAGCCGCAGCACGCTTGGCCTGCCGGTACCTCTCAGCTGCCTCAGGAGTCCCACAAGCCAACAAGGCCAGGTAGGACTCCTTCTTCAGCTTGACGGCATCCCTTACTTCCGGGCGCCACCACCGGGTTCGGGGATTGCCGCCGCGACAGGCATATTATTATTATTATTATTATTATTATTAAAACAAAAAAAAACAGGATCAAAACGAGGCTAAAATGTTCATAATTTAGGAAACAGACTTGACTTAAAACTGACTTAAAACAAGTTCAACCATGTGTTTTACATGTAAGACCTCACTGATTTGCGATACATTGCGAGGCTTCATGGTGCACAGATGATAATTTAGCGATATATAATGTACAGCCCAAAACTAGTTTGATGTTTATTGAATTTTTCATGGTTACTTACGCGACATCACCAGCGTAGTGCCGGATGCGGAAGTCTCTGTCAAACTCCAAAGTCTTGTCGGTCGGTGCAAGCTGTAGGAGAAGAGCACAATGCATCAGCGAAGATCAACTTCATACAGCAAAATACACAACTGAGTATGTAGACTACAAAAGTGTTATAATAAGCCCCAGTCGGCTGCTTAATCTTGTTGATAAATCCGTAAAAATGATTACACTTGCGCTGTGGGAAATAGACATTTAAATACTAGGCTTTTGAAATAGCAGAAAAACAGTGAGCCCAGAAACTTAATAGAAAAAGGCAGTTGCAAGTCAGTGTGAATATGAATATCTTTACAAAAAATATTGGCACACAAAATAAAAAAGTCAAACATGGTCGGAGAGTTGGGATAATGAGCCCCACTGTACATGCAGCGTATGTGATCACAGGGAAAACGCGCGAGATAAGATTCAGAAGCGTGGCACAGTTCCTAATGAGGCCCTTTGGCTCTTGTCATATTCTGGCCACGTTGGATTGTGAGGTTTTCAGAGAACGACAAACTGAAAAACATAAAAGATTACAACAAGCTACAAATACGGAATCACAGAAACAAGAAGTAAAAGGATCTGCAACAGTTTAGCGACTTTCGTGTAATAATGTGTTTTCATACATAGAATAGTTTGTACTTCAAAAGGGGAAATTAACTGACTGAGCTGTGCCCACACACTGCGTTCATCACTGGGAAGGTGGGCGAATGCGTTGCCCATGGACACAACTGCAGAGCACACTGGCCAGAGCGGCAAAACCGGGAAACAAACTATCACAATAAGCTGCAATATAAAGTATGAATGAATCACTAAGGTCTTCCATTCAGTGTTTTTACAGGCAGGAGCATGTGCATTTTCTCCAGTTCGGCTTTACCCAAATCTTGACTGGAGCTCATTTGAAGGGTACAAAACTGATCTAAACAGATCTTGTTCCTCTCATTGTTGCCGTCACATTTTTGTTGCTTTTAAGTCCGTTTTTGTTGCTATTTTGGCGTTTTTTCTGAGAATTTGGGTTTGGATAAAGCCCAACACAGAAAACTATATTATATTTAATTTCTTAAAGGTTGCAAACACACACAAAAAAACAGCAACTGCTAACTTTCCAGAATAATAAAATGTAGGTAAATTTCAGCCAAAATGTCGACTCAATTTAGACCATAATTTTGGTATTTTCAATGTATAAGAGTTCATTTGCAAAAGCAGATATCTCCGTTCTGAATTTTTTTCAAAATCGTTTTGGATATTTGTTATTGCACACAACAGATGCCACTTATGAAGCTAAAGTTGTGTGAATTTAGTTAAGAACAAGTGACTTAATATTTTTATGGCACTGAAACAAATCTGGGAATGAAAAACACTGCTATGTAAAGAGAAATGTTGAAGCATACGTTGAGTTTTTTCAATGGCACTTATCTGTTTTTGCAAATGAACTCTTCTTATTTTCATTGAAATTACACATTAACAGGGACTATTCTATAAAATTGTTAAAATCATGTAATTTCCTCCACTTACATGTTCCAGCCATGTCCTAATGTGTAGAATGAGCCCAGACCTGTTCATCACAACTGCCTCTAAAATCCTGCACTGTCACTCAAAAAGTTGTTAATTCGGGTCTGAATTGCCGTCATGCACAAGCTTAATATAGAAGCTGCAGTTACACGTATGACCTGAGGTGGCAGTAGTGAGTATATAATGGCCAACTTGCATCTAGCCCCTTTAAACATAAATTCAGCGACTATAAGCCAAAATAGTGTTTGTCTGTGACTGTTTCTTGAGGGATGCTTGGTGAACCTTGGCCAGAACCAAAGTGGATTAAACTCTTATAACCAGCGATGATGGAGAGGCCAGAGCGGCCGGTGAGTGAAAACGCGCGTTCGTGTGTGTGTTAGCCATTTATGAAGCTGTGTTGCAAATGTCAACTCCTTATAACTGCATTGTGAAGTAACTTCACTTTTTGCTGTGATATTATATTTTTCTACTAGTGCAAAAGTTGCATCTACTGCATCAACTTGGGGAGAGGGCTGGAGTTAACTGAATCCAAGCGTCTTGTCATCCGGGTTTGAAATATAGCTCTAGAAAATTCGTATATTTCTCACAAAAATGAGTACTCCATAGTGGTAGAGGTACAATACATCATATAAATGCCAATTCTTTACTTTGGAATGGCTAAAATAGCATGATACAGATCCTTTAATGCCAGTTTGAATCCAATTTAATGACATCCAAGGCCTTGATTTTGGCACAATAATAAAATAAGTCTATGCACAACTTCACCCATTTCTATATCATTATTGGTGGTTCTAGCTCTCCAGGCACCTCATCTACTCTACAATGCGCATTATATCCTGGCATCAGCGCGGCACACGCTGATGGAGAGTCATTAGCATATGAGAACAGCAGGCCGCGATGCTCTGTCTGAGATTAAAGCCGCAGATAACAAGGAGAGGAAGGATCCCTGTTTACTCCTGGGACGCGCTTCGAAATCTAATGCAGTCAGACAGGCGAAGGGAAGCCTAAAAATGGTCTGAACCCAAAGAGACATCTGGAAGAAATGCTGAGATACAGACACAAGAAAGGGAAAATCCTTGGTGCTATTTTTGAGACCCCCGTCTTTCTCATTCATTTGAACCTCTGTGAAGATGTAGTGAGTCACCCCATTCAAACGCAATCCATTCAACAACACAGACGAGTAGACAGTAAAAACAATGCAAAGTTCAAGTCGTATTCATTTCTGTTTCCGCTGTGCTCCTCTGGACAGACATGGTTCGGCCCAAGTTCTAGCTAAATCCTGGCTTATTCTTATTAACCATGGTTCTGACCTGGTTTCGATCAAATATAATCCCCGTTTACTTTGAACCTTTTAGTTCAGTTCTCGTTTAGTTTGGTTCCTTTGCTGTGAATTACTTGAGAATTACAGCTTAAAAAGATTACACGTCAATTAGTGGCCTTTACGTTGGGCCCAATCACAATAAAAAGCAAATAATCGTGTCATAAATTTAAGTTTACAAGGGGAAAAAAACATTTTAAACCCCAAAAAGCATTGAAGCGCTTTCCAAACATTCTATATCCTGAGGTTTACTGCTCGTGGTTATCTGCTCTTGGAACAAATGTGGAAAGGAAAGCTATTAAAAAGACGCATTGCTCTAATAAAAAAGGCTAATTTAAGCTCTAGGAAATTCAGTTCTTTTACCATTTCGTCTACAAGAGAAAAAGCAATAGCTAGACCCAAAACCCCACTCAAATATTTAACCAGTAAACACATCACGACTCACGGGTAAACAAATAAGGAGCAGACAGACAGACAGACTGCAGCTACGGGAAGCGGCGGTGCTCTCATCCATCAAAAATCAGTCACAGTCCGGGACACACGTGCAGAGAGTGGCCAAGATGACGCAGATTAGGGGATTAGGCAAACCCCCTGCTTATTTCAAACTTAAAATAAGCATGGAATGGCATATATATATATATATAAACACAGGTTTGTCAACGTTATAAGGAAAGCTGGACATTGCGGGATAATGAAATGGGAAAACACAGTAAGGTTCCTGTGCCAATACATGGGGCTTGTTTAGAGATGACTTTATGTCGTTTGGCAACATCCAGACCAACATCGCGGCTGTCCAAGTCGGATGTCGGCCTCGCTCCAAATACAGGCTTCAATCCAATGGTTTATTAAATTGCTCAAACAAGAGCTGCGTATTGTGACAATGAATTGGCCACTTGCTTTAGATGAAGGACACAAAACATAAAAACTAAGGCTGTACACAACAGTAAATATAGGAAGAAAGAGGTAAGTATTCTGACAATATCTCACGTCTAGAGTCAAGCGAAGTACGGGTTGGCATTTTATGTAATATTCTGGTAACAATGGGGAGTGGAGCATGTAGAAATTAAGAATTAAAGTGGGAAATAGATGCTTTTAGGTGCTGAAATGATCAAAGCAAGTCCAGGGATGAATGCATACGGATTTATCTTACAGCTGCTCACATAGATAGTTGAAACTAACCTTAACCCTAGGGAGACAATCAGGAAAACTAATGCAAAAATGAAGAAAAGTTCATTATGGAAAAAAAATAAGTGCAAACTGCAGTTATGCAAATCGACAATCTACTCTCAAGGCAGTGCGTGTTATCACAACCAACAGGGCAAGTCTTAGCAGCTGGAAATACCTTCTTCACAAAGTTATGCACCTTATTCCTGGGGTGGCGCATGTAGGAACGAGGATGGGGAGAATTTCCGGTGAGATGCCGGAAGTCGCTCCGAGCCATTGGTTTACAATGGTCTCCAGGGCGAGTTTTCGTTTTACATAGCGTTTTGTTTTCCACATTTTAAGATGATTTTCTAAACGATCAGCCTTCTGTAACATTTGAAAACATGTCCTCGCGAAGCACGAAACAAAAAGACTGTTTTTATGCTGAGCCATTCTCTAAGCCTAAAGTGCCACATCTGAGTAAAGTCTTTGTGAAAGATCGCAGAGTTAGAAACATCCATAGAGGTTAAGTGGAGACAACTTGGCCATCACACCCACGGGTCAGAAAACTCTCGACAGAGCAACTTTTGGTCAAAGGTTTATTGTGAGCAGCTAATCACGGCTCGTAGTTTTGTCTCAGCAGTGACAGCTCATATTATCACATAGTCTACACCTCAAGCCCATAAAACGGTCTCCATGCAAACAAACAGCAGCCCTGGTCATGCTGGAAATTCCCCCCATCCTTCATGCAAAGGCTCATGGGGCGTAGGAATAAGGTGGATAGGACTGCACGATTGAGGAGAATAACCTAAGTGTCATTTGTTTGAAGTACTGCAACTGCGATTAGATCAGATTAGATAAGCATTAAGTTCCCTGTGCACATTTTAAACAGGCATCAACATTTGAAATAAGAGTTCAATATAAACTGCTAAACTAATACAAGCATACATTTCAGAACATGTTTACAGGACACTTGCTTGTTTGAGGTGGATATTGGACAGAAAAGTAAATGCAATAGGAAGTGCCAAATACAACCATTCAAATTGCAATTTGACAGCTGAGCCTTCTCACCCTGGACACAGACCGTTTGACCCTCTCCCTTCATGCAGGAGGCTGCAGTCCATCCCGCCACATTAGGACCTTCCCTCCCTCTTTATCTTAGCACTAAATTATGTTCCATGTTGCACAAATTCACCAAAGTAAACTCCTAGTTTGTGAATGCTACCTTTCGCTGACAATGCCTACAAATCCTATTCTGATTTCTATTTGATTGCCATTAATTGCAGAGCCAGGTCTTCCAAATGCAGGACTGTTTTGTTCTGTCGTGAGAAAAAGGAGGCACTAAAGCTTAACTCGAAAGTGAAAAGGATTTTGTAAAGTGGCAGCCGGCGCAGTGAGGGCGTGACTGACAATAACAGGATGGTGTTGTTTGAACCTCACACAGGTACACTCTGTGCTGCTACTGTGCTATTATTGCCGGGAAGTCACGGCAAGCTTTTTTTCACACATCATTTTCACCCTCGTCATCCCCGTGATGCCGATTACAGAGCTTGCAGAAGAGGAAAAGTTTCAAAAGTTTCCCGTCTCACATCCGGACAGGCATCGATTTCACTGAATTGCATTATTCGTCCATTCGCAGTCTGCCCTTCTGCCGCACACTCTCCACAATCCCTCTCACCACCTGTGCCCCTCGCTCTCGGACTAAGTGGTGATCTATGAGGATTGGAGCCAACAGTCCCAACAGGCAGCTTCAAACCCTCCCCCAAAACTGTCCCGAAGTCACAGCGGGACCAGGGCAGTGGATCAGCGCGCCAGACGACAACATGGATTTGGGTTTTTGCGCCCGGCGGCAGCTGTCACAGAATTAGATATTTGGCAGCTGCACCAACGAGAGATGAGGGAGAGGTTTCCTATGAAGACCATTTAGTCAGCAGCATAACAATCACAGCAAAAGTGGCTCAGTTGGTAAGAGCTTTGGAGGATCCCAAAGGACAGCGGTTCGAAAGCCACTGTTGTAGGGGGTGGCGCAGATCTGTCTACACCAGGGCAGATGTGGCTAGAATAGTAGCTTCCTACCAATGGACTGAATGAATAAACAAACATCAACTGAAGCTTGTAAAGTTAAGTGCTACTTCATCCCACTCATCTCATTTGAGCAAGTTTGATTATGTATCCAATTAATTGTTTGTCGAATAAACCTTTCAAGCCGTTGTTATCATTATAAAGCTCCGGTAACACCTGTTTTCCAATGCAGTCCCATATACTAAATGGTAAAAGTAGCAATTTGTGAAAAAACAACACTGCTGTGATTTACCCGATCACAAAACTTGGAATGCAAAACTGATTCACGGAGCTCTTCTGACATTGCAGAGACAATTAAAGGTTTAAAACGAGAAAATAAATCCAGGCACATGAAGAAGCGGTGTGTGGAATAAGTAACTTAACATAAAAAATATATATTTAAAAAAAGTAGCATGACATGTCACTTATAATTAATTGGCTTAGTTGACTTGCAGATAAACACTACTTTCACTTTGAACTTGCCTCATGGATTTAAGTTAAAAATATAAGAAGTTGTATCAGCAGCTTTCACATAAAAGTCTTTAAGATGAAATGGAATAGAAAAACTTTGTCCAATTGCAGCAGAAATGTCAGAAATGTGCATTCTTGCTTGCTCACTCACATAAACAGTCCATGTGCACAGCAAAAATAGAAAAAAATAATCCCATTAAAAATTCATTGCAAGAAGTTCAGCTGCATTCCCTTATACAGAATATTATGCAGAAAACTATACTGCCTATAGCTGCATCAACACAAATTCAGAAATATAACTCACAGCAACACTTTTTCTTCTGTCACAAGGCTTTGTAGCACAGATTTGCCCCTGACCTAGAATGGCCATGGATAAAGGGCATGTCCTTGCACCATTTCTGTAACACTGACGCACAGTAGGCGAAGGAGTATTTGTTTGCCTTCCCAGTGCCTCTAGTTTCATGTGCTTGTGTTTTCTCCATACATCCATCCTTCCTGTACTACTTCAACCTTTTCTTTTCCACAGAAGCACACGCTGCAGACACCTCTCCACCTCGTGTCTCTGACCTCTCTCTTATATTGACCTTGTCGATCCTCTTGTCAGTGCGATTTGCGTCACGATCACATGGACGCGGCACGCGTGCTTCCCTGCATGCATCAACACATGTGGCAGGAGCAGAGTTCACTAACGCATTGATTACAGCCAATTAGCTCCACTCCACCTGTGCACAGACAGAGCACGGTCAGGTGTGAAATGCAGGATGAAAAACGTGAGGCGGAAAAACAACAATCACAGAATCACGTGGTTCGGTTCAGTTGGAGAAACACTCGGATGAGAAGCTGATATGAGCGGCTGCAGAAACCAATGCATCAGGGTATAGTTAAGTAGAATATGAAATACCTCAGCAAAATGAGGCCTTACGTCCCCTCATTTTTCATCAGTTAATTAAAATGTGTTGGCGAAAAGCTGAAATGTATTTATTTACTTTTATAAGCAACCATATGTGAAATGCTTTCCATTTCTAAATCAAACACACTTACAATACTTGCTTTAAAAGGCTTATTTGCAACAAATGTATCAGGTACGTGATGCATTAATCCTTACCTAGAACTAACTTAAAGCTGCGCTATTTATTTCACATAAAAAGTGGCTATTTGTGTGTATTTTACCTTGTAGAGATCAAGCTACTGTATGAGTGGTCAGCATGGCGCCTTTACTTTCCATCACGGTGGCCTCTACAACGCTCCAGGATAAACTGCTTTGTAGGTTTTTTGGTGAGAAACAGGTTTTTTGGCCTGCAGAGAAAACCTTCCAAACAATTGATCCCGGAGCGTCCTAAAGACCACTGTGATCAAAAGTAAAAGCGCCATGCTGACCACTCATACAGCAGCTTGGTCACTACAAGGTAAAATACGCACAGATAGCAACTTTTCATTTCACATAAAAAGTTGCATAGTGCAGCTTTAACTAGATACAATCGTGCATAATTGTGGCTTACAAACCATATTTTGGGCACTTCAGCAGTGATATTTAAAAATTATTTAGTATGAAGAAAGGAGACTTATCCCCCAGGGCTATCTTGGTTTGAGCCTCAGGGTTTTAGTTGGAGCGCCTCCTGCTGGCACTAGACAGAATTTAACATTCTTAAAAACGTATGCAATTTTTACCCAACGGCACACATTAAAATATATGGCACCGTGAGGCAAAACACTACTACTCCAGATAGATAGATTGACAGGGATACAGCATCATAATAGCGTTGTTACAGCTACATTTCAAAAAGTGTATTTTGTATGATATGTCTCCTTTTAAGTAAATGTTAATGTGATGAAGAAATAGCAATAAATAACATTTTACTGCATCAACTTTCAGGCATGAATGAACTGCGCCTCTTTAGGTGGGGTGTTTCCGTAAATAAGCATTTGGCATCGAGGCATCAAAGGATCCTTATTAATTCATTACAAGGCTGAGAAGTCTGGAGGCCAATAAACAGAATCTCTTCATCGCAGACTCTATGAGAATCACTCTCAAACTTTCGACACCAAGCACCAGGACGTAACCAGGCCAAAGCACAAGAGTGAAAACATGTTTACTCCTGGACAGAACAAGGACTTAGACCAAAACCAAAACAACAAGAGGACCAAATTAGAACTAACCAGGTTAATCAGGCCTGCAACCTGTCAGGGACAAAACCAGGAACAAATCGAGGCATGAATCTGAAACAAGAGAATGCACCTATATACCGCTGCCCTCATTTAAAGCTGTGCTGTTTTTGAACATTCACAGAAATGTTGGTTTGAAGTAAACTCAACTACCCATAATACAGAAAGACACCGCCTGTGCATAAACTTTAAGAATGAAAAACTTTCACTTCAACATAATGAAATGAGAATAAAAGAAGCATGAATATTCTCTGAACTTGAACAATGACAATGTTTTCTGTTTTAAATAAATAGACAGGCTGGAGCTGGATTTGCGTCAATGCGAGACTATGAAGAAAGCAGCATCACTCAGCAGCGCTACAACATCGGTAAGGCCTTGAATCACAGGTCATGTTACAAATACTGGAAGAAATACTGAGTCAGAGGCTTCCTGTTGGTCTCTCTGCTCCTTCTGGACAGCAAACACCTCTGACAGCAGACTTAATGATGTTTACAGTAGCTCCAGCACACGTCAGCTATATGTCAGACTCTAAGCATATAGGGAAGGGAATGGTTGGAAGCAAAATGTCAAAACTAAATGGTCCTGGAGTGTAAAACTTTCTTTTTGAAGATTTTTTTTGTTTAAGCTGATTGATTTCAAAGATCTACATTATCTATGATCATAAGTCACATCAGCGGAAGCCATATTTAGGCTTTTTTTTTTTTCAGATGAAAGCATAAAACTGAAGCGAACATTGACATTGATCCACATGAGGAAAAACTACAAAATTACAAAAATCACTTTGTTGCCATATGACCCTTGTGAAGACCTGGGCAAAAAATCGATTTGAATTAAAAACCGAGTAGGTAAAGCACATAGAAAAGTAACTTATCCCATTCATTTCAACATCAGCTTGAATGTCAAAAACTTGCTCAGGAAGTTTTGGTGAAAAGTGCCTTGATTTGCATTGTCAAAGTGGCATATGTCTTTCTGGAAACAGTTTATTTCATGCTAGCCTTGATAATGTAAGACATAACTCTAACCCTAATCTTAAGCCCTAACCTTAAGTGTCTCGTGTCCTATTAGTTAAGTTATTCCATTGTGTATATAACCCTTAGGTACAAGTTATTACACCTTGTAACAGAGCACATTACATTGTACTAAATTTAGTTAGGGACAATGTATCAAGGTAGTGTAAAATGAAGTGACACCAAATAAAGCGTTACTGTCTTTCTTACCACATTATTTCAGGTCAAATTATGCAGTATATAAGAATGTATTATAAGCTCTAGAATCTATTACGATGTGATGTGAAAGTAAAGTAAAATAACAACAAAATAAAAGAGTCACTTTTTTTAAAAACAGGTTAAATCTTAAATTATTATTCCCTCCCCTTTCCCCAACATATTTCTTCACAGGTTTCATCCTGACACTTTGATCCACCTGACAGACTCACGCTGTAGCACATTCAAAGACACACTTCGCATAAAACTTGCTTCTGAACACCTCTGACTTTTAAAGGCTTGAGTTTTTTGATTTTTACAAAGCACACACTTGCATGAGGAGCACTTGATTTGGAGAAGCCTCGATTCTAGGTCACACTGATGTAAAGAGCTTGTGTCTGCTGAAGACTCTCACGAAACAGAGCAGCTCTTGCAACAAAAACATCCAAGCGCTCTGCTATGCCAGGACTATGCAAGAGGAAAACCTCCTGGTAACATCTTTGCAGGTGTGGCAGCTCGTACTGTATCTACACGAAATACACTAATGCGAAAGGCTTGCAATAGATTCAAACCCTTTTAATTCATGTATACACCCTGTGGACAGATAATAACTAATAATGTTGTTGTCATTCATTCATTAGTTTGGTATAAATTTGAGAAAATGCTGTACATCTGGTAATGTAAATGTTTTACAATCCCATAGTAAAAAAAAACAAAGCTAGATCTTTACTGTTATCATGTGTCTGTGGACAGTGAAAGCAAAGACACCAGGGGGCAGGCATTAACATTGATCTGCCCAAAAGTTGAATGCAGGAAACGGCAGATGGATCATTGTTCATTTAAAATAGAGGAGCAGGTCAGAGAGCAAGGCGCCAGCAGGGGGCGAATCGACTCAGAGATGATACAAGGGGAGAGAGAGCTTCACCAATCAATACCCTCTAGAGCAGAGTATGATACTTACCTCGTTCCGTACGGCTTTAATCACAGTTTCTGATACTACAGAGCACTTGGGACAAAGGTAGACAAACTACAGGGGCGCTGACAGCAGGAAGGCACGTTCATGAAAGCACTGTCGGGCTGGATTTAGCTGGTAAAATGTCCACAGTGTCCATTTTAAACAAATCCGAGAAGTTTCAGATTTAGATTTTGCCATTTTACGGTATTAGAACAAGGGACTGCACCAACTTTTCATTCATAGTAGAGTGAAATCCATTTTGTCCCCATGCAGTGCAAAAGACACCGCTGCAGGGTGTAGAGCATTATATCAATGAGTGATCATAACCCTGGAAGTAGCACCAACGCTAAAAACAGTTAGCCTTATTGGAAACATTAAATGGTCTCTCTGCTCCCTAAAAGTTGTGAAGAATTGTGACGTCAGGAATGTTAGGAATGCACCAGGACCACAACTAACAATTTATAATGTACATGATCCTTTTTTTTAGTTTGAAAACAAGAAAATATTGGTACAGAGCCTTTATAGCAGAACTAAGTAACTCATGCTTTTTTGACTCATTAATTGTCTGTGAGAGTAAATACTACACTGATACAAAAGACAAAGGGAGAGAGGGATATTGTACATCCAATCACACAATGGAGATCATTTTTTTCACTCAAACTTGGCTGTAAATACTGTTTAAGTGGCGCTAGCCCGCAGCTAGCTTTGCCCGTTAGCCTGTTAGCTTCTTCTTCGTGATTCTATTCTATCTGGTGGCAGGAAAGGTACAATTGTGTTTTTCTGGCCAGAGACACCAGGGGGAGATGAAAGACCTCCCAATCATCCCATCAACACTTGTATTACCCCAGAGGGACTACGAAAAGGATTTAATAGGATAAACAAGTTACTTAGTTCTTCTTTAAAACACTGGCCAGTCTAATTAGCAAAATACCATGAAATACTAAACTTAACAAGAACAAAATGATTTCCAGAACTTGTTTGTAGAGGTTAAACTGGTTTCATACAGTAGATCCCATGGAGACGATATTTTGTACTTTGCATTTGCAGACCACTATACTCTATTAACTATAGCCTTTACTATTTGCTAATAATTGCAGTCATTCATTTATCGTTTTATTCTACTATGATTGATCTCACAGCCCTGGAAAGCACCAGTTTCCAGCCTGTTGCTCGTGTATTTTTATCCCTTTCGCCCAAGGACATACACGTTTCCCCACTACAGCCCAGCGCACCATTCATTTGAGGTGCTTCACTGACTTCCGTTCTCCCGTCCACCCAGTTGTCATTTCGCCTCATAAATCTGTAACTACCTCCCTGCACCTGACTCCGTAAAGTGCCAAATATTTTTCCCGGACACCTATCCCAACACAGCGCAGCACCGTCCCCATAGACTCCCATTGGTTGCCAGTGACATCACTTCAGCAAAGTGTCGAGTCAGAACCATGCAATGTTGCTCTGACATCTGATGCCACCTAGAGCTCATGAATAAAACTACAGGGACCATCATGTGGAATTAAATCAAGGGGGTGCCTCAAAATAATAACACAATGGCCTTGCTTTTCTTACGCTTGTGTTTATACATATTTATTTCATACAAGATGATAATTTATGGCCTTACAGAATGTCCCATGTGGAAAAAAGCTTGTAGTGAAACAAATTGGCTTATGTTTGTCTGGCCAGTCCATTAGCATGCATTACTCGCTGAGCTTTTCATATTATTGGATTTAAAAATATTGCATCCAGTCCTTCCCAATGTCAACACTGCTACAGTCTGCCCCCTGGTGTTGAAATGGTGAAATAACATACAGTTAGGTCTGTAAATATCTCGGCAAGGAGACACATTTTGTTATTTCAATTGTTGAAAAATACTTACAGTTATGTAATCTATATGGGGCTAAAGTACAGACTCTCGGTTTTAATTCTTGGGTGTTCACATCTAAATTGTAGGAAGGGTTCAGGAATTACAGCTCAATATTATGCTGTCTCTTTTTCAGGGACTCAAATGTAATTTAATTAGACAAAGGGAACAGAAAAGAAAAGCAGGAAAGGCAGTAATTCAGTATTTTAAGTAATATTGCATGCTTTTTGTTTTCACTTTAAATGGCACTTTGGTTTACCTTATGTTTTGGGTCTAGACATAAAGTAAGCATGTTCAAATCGAATATTAATCTGTCTTGAGAGATGCAAACTCCTCTTTTGGTCTTACGTATGGAGCCAATTATCCAAACAGGACTGTATCCAGTCTTAATTTCTGCTTGAGCAGGGCATATGTTTAAAGCTCAGTGACTGAATTCTAGACAGTCTGAGCTTGAGGTTTGTCCACAAATTTATACTTGTGTCCATGCAGGTTGAGTTGTGATTGTAGCATCTATCTAAAAACCAATTAGTAAACTATCAAAACACATTCATACCTTGCGGCTGGTGAAGTGGGCGTGCTTAGCCAGTTTTGAGTTGAGTCCTTGAAGGAAAACCTCGTCTGTGACTTTCCCCACATTCATACAGGCCTCGTCCAAAATGGAGAAGATCCCTTTGTGCTGCTGCTCCACCAGGTCCACAATGATCTGGTTATTGAAGTAATCAATCTGTGGCAAAGAGAAACGCAACTCTCAACTGGTGCCAGAAATAAAAACCTTTAAGATAATTTAGAAAACAGGGCCAGCGCATCAATATTTTGCCATAAATTACCATAAATACTGTGATAGTGACAACTTGCATACATTGTGCAGTGCTAGTTCAGACTAATTTGAGTGTCGACGGGGGGTATTTACATGTTTCCAAGGTATTCCCTCTCTCTGGTACTCCTCCTGCTCCTGCTTCAGCACCAGCTGGATGAACAACTGCTGCAGCTTCTCATTACAGTAGTTTATGCAGAACTGTTCAAAGCTACAACAGATTTAAACAGCATCAAAGTAAAGCATAAAAGAAAATAGAATGCAATCTAAATGTGATTAACAAACCTGTTGTTTTGGAAAATCTCAAAGCCGTAAATGTCCAGCACCCCGATCACAGTGTTCTTCCCGTGAATCTTGGCATCATAGTTTTTGACCTCAATGATGTCGTTGATCCGGCCCACAATCCAACAAAACATGCGCTCGTACATTGCCTGTAAGAACAAAACACACAAAAACCGTTAGACATTGCATCACATGGTTGAATAAATTAATACAGAGACAAAACTTTGCATTTAAGCAGCTCTATTTTCAAACTGAAACCAGGCACTGTGCTGGATAAAAGGTTACATTTTATAAATAGCCCACAGCATTTGTCTTGACCCTGCCCACACGCATCACGTCTCCGCGATGTCCTCCCACTGTCATAGCATTGTGACTCATGCGCGTTTGAATCAGCGTTAAAGCCACAAAAAAATATCCTCGAGCAAATTAGGAAGCACCAACCGCTAAAGACTTTTACACCACAATGTACCTTTGCCAGAGCGTCGCGTCCGTAGTTGGCCTCTTTCACGGTGTGCTGCTTCTCGATGACATCTCGGCCGGTGGCTACGGTCCGATACAGCATGGCCTTTTCCACGTTCTCCTCTTTGGTGGAAAGCAGATCTTTCAGCGACGAAACAAGCTTTGGGTTTTCTATGAGGGTCACATCCCCATCCACACCAAAGGAGAGGTTTCCCTGTGAAGAAAGACAACCGTTCATTAATGATTTTTTTTTCCTCTTACCGAGTGCATTTTCTCCAGTTCGGCTTTACCCAAGTCTAAAAGCTTCAGCCTA
This sequence comes from Gobius niger, assembly GCF_951799975.1. Lineage (NCBI taxonomy): Eukaryota > Metazoa > Chordata > Actinopteri > Gobiiformes > Gobiidae > Gobius > Gobius niger. Next base: position 16,509,424 of record NC_136870.1, on the reverse strand, counting down.
TACGTCAGTGTAATGCCTCATTTGAAAGCTAAGACCTACAAAAGTGGTCATAACTCAAGTTTTTGCAGTACTTTTGTCCCATTTTTATTGTTTTTACATCTCATTATTGTTGTTTTTTAGTTGTGTTTTTGTCACATTATTGCCACTTTTTCGTCATGTTTTTGTCACTTTTTTGTAATTTTTTCATCTTGTTTTTGTCACTTTTTAGTTGCATTTAGTTTTGTCATATTTTCGGCAGCTTTTTGTCATTTGTTCATCACGTTTTTGTCATGTTTTTGTCACTTTTTTATTACGGTTTTGTCACTTTTTTGTAGTTTATTCATTCTATTTTTATTACATTTTTGTCACTTTTTTATCATGTTTTTGTCAAGTTATTGTCACTTTTGTGTTGCCTTTTCATCCTTCGTCGCTATTTTGATGTTTTTTTGGAGAAAATGTGCTCGGTTCAGGTGGGGGTTAAAAGATTAATCTATTTCCTGGAGCCGTGCGATAGTTGTTCCCCTTTAGTTCCCAACAAATCACCTGGTCTCCCCAACACCAACAATTCCCTTGATTCAAAACAACATGTGATGTTGCCTCTCATACATGTAATAAAAAGTTAAAACAAAGTAGGGTTTAAGTCATCTACATGTACAGAAAGTCTCCACACTGGGGTGCAGAGCTGGCATGGGAAACAGGTTTGCCGATGTCGCACAATCAGGCCGTACCAGAAGCAGTATTGTGGCCAGGATCTTGTAAACCGTCTGGAGCTCGTCTCCCGTGAAACCGATCACTTTCATCGCATCAGCCACTGCTTTGAAATCAGCGCTATCGTTGATGCCCGACTGGAAAAGAGACAAGGAGGGATGGATTTAGAGAAAACACTGAGACAGCCAAGTGAGTGGGCTTCCTTTGCTTATACAATCTCAGCGGGCAACACTGCAGAAAATAGGTCACAATCAAAAGGGAGAAGAAGCATCTAATGTCAATACACACAAAAGTACCACAAAATGCTAGTATAATTAATAAAAACAGATCAATTACTGGCCAAAACCTAAAATAATGCAGTCTGTTTCCCCTGATGTAATCAACACTTCTAGGTTTCACATTGTACTCAGAATAATTAGCCAAACAGAGTTGTCGTGCTATGAAGGCTGTTTTGCTGACGCGCCCTATGCACAAACTGCTCACTCAGCTCTATGGTTTGGAGCGCCGGATGATGTCAGATGTTTGTTACTGTCAAGTGGTTTCCAGGCCCATTATGTGGATGCGAAAACAGTGGCACAGGGCACGGCACATTTAAATTATCGCCTTGTGACTGCGCGTAACCCCGCACAGATGCTGGTAATCACAGGTGTAATGAGTGTTTGCCGAGGCCTGACACAATACTTCAACGTCAAAACAAATATGTGCTTCCAAAAAATGGCTTTCTTGTGTACGCTTGTGGGTGAGACGACATCTGCAAGTCATACTGTCGGCAAACAATGTCTCCAGTCTCTGGTTCATGCCCCAAATACACAACTGAATAGAGCGTAATCCTTAAAAGGATATTTCAGGAATTTTGACATAGGGCTTCATTTCCTTGTTATCCATTGTGTTGTTTAATTTGTGGAGATTTGTTTTTTAAATTAGCATTAGCATTAGCCAAGCACCAGTACTGCATGAAACACAAAATATATATATCTCCAGAAATCAACAACACTCTGGATGACCAGGAAATGTTATCCAGAGTGATTTTTGACGTATTTCAGGATATGTCAAAAATCCTGAAATATCCCTTAAACATTCAAGACGACAGTAACAAAAGGCTACCTTTATTTGGCCGCCGACTTTGATGTAGTTGTAAGCTTTCGGGTCTTTCTGGATGTGAAGTGAACGCAGCAAAGAGTCTGGAGCACCTTTGAGTAACTAATAAAGAAAAAACAGATGGGTGGTCATAATGTTTTGCTTCATCTGTGGAAAACCACATTACCTGATAGAAAGAATGAAAGCTTCTCTCTCCTTCTTGTTGGACGATTACTCTGGACTTTTGGGGGAAAAGCGGGAAGAACTTTTTAGTATTTTCTCTCACACAATTCATAAAATAAATCGTCCAACATCTAATGCACACTGTACCTTCTCCAGCAGGTAGTTGTTGATGTGGCCTCCAATGGGATCACCCTTAAAATCAAAATTGATGTCCATGTATTTGCCAAAGCGGCTGGAGTTGTCGTTACGGTTGGTCTTGGCGTTTCCAAAGGCCTCCAGGACACAGTTGGATTTAAGCAGCATGTTTTTTACCCTTTGAAATAATGGAAGAATTTAAGTTCATGTGGAGGGTTGTTTTTGTTGTTTGTTTGTCGTGATAAATTGTAGAAAAATAAAATTAGATTGCTAGCAATGACTTAAATAATAATGACTGTTTTTCAGCTTTTAAAGGTTAATTAAAAGAGACATTCGTCAGATCTTATTTCGAATGCTGACGTGTGTGCAGCACAATCATATCAGTTTAGTCAATATTTAATCTGGCTGAAACCTTTTGACCCACATTCAGTTTCAGACCAATCTAATCTGTCCGAAACAAACCTCCAGACCTGAGTCTCCACCCACATATTAGTAACAACTCAACAACATGTGCAACCTACCTTTCCACTTCAGCCCTTTGATTAGGATTTGTGATAGCAGCGATGTATTGCATTATGTACTTGCTGGCCTCAGTTTTTCCTGCTCCACTTTCCCCTACGATAAAAGCGAAAAGTAGGTTGATAAAAATCAGATTACAAAAGTACAAGGAAGAAATCTTTTGATTATTGTATATGGTTATTGTAGGCCAGAGGTGGTCAAAGTACAAATACTTCTGGTCAAATATTACTCGAAAAGTAAAAGTTGCTCTTTGAAATGATTGTTTAACTTAAAGCACTAAAGTATTTGCTATAGAAAATATTCAAGTATTGAAACTTTGCTAAAACACAAACAGTGTGCCGGATTCACTCTCATCTCTGAATGGCAACACAAAACATGTTTCTCGTTGTAAGTCATTTGACAGTACATCAACACCCCCTACTGTTCATAGTGCATAGTATACATAGTAATACTATCGAGTCAGTTCCTTGTTTGACCACTGAGTGGCGCCTTATCCTCTTATTTGTATGTGCCATGCATCTTGCAGCCACATGCTCAAGAGGGTAAAATGGGTATTTTTAACTGTGTGGACTGTATGTTTTCCCAGAGGACTCCGCCTAAGGATTACATCACTCTCAGGTCAACATTAGAGCTGCAGTTTGCTACAAGACCATGAAGCGGCACATTTTAAAGTGTGCCTCAAAGAACAACAGCCCTGTAGCTGTGGTCAGGGCAGGGGGCTTCCCATGTTACCTGAGATGACAATACAAGTGTCTTTGTTCCTCCTCTTCATGGCTTTGTATGCGGCGTCAGCGATGGCAAACAGGTGTGGCGGCCGCTCGTACAGCTCTCGGCCTTTGTACTGCTCGATGACATCGCGGCCGTAGATGTTCATGGCACGGTACGGGTTCACGGACACAACCACCTCCCCGATGTACGAGTAGATTCTGCCCTTCTCAAACCTGGAGACACAGTTAAAACGTTTTTTTTTAGTTTATTGTTTTATCTTGCATATAACAAATGGTAATAAAGACAAACAAACTGAAGTCATGTACTTAGAAGACATGTCCATTTTGGGAATATACTTGTCCGGCTACCTCAGAGGTACACAAGAGAAGACCAAGGCATTTGTCTGATCACGCAGTCCCAAAGGTATGTAAACACTAGGATCTTGGACACGAATCAACAGAAAGTCTTACATATTCACAACTCGATTATTGGTAAACAAATTAGCCTTTCACCATTCCTGACAAAAACGCCTCTGCTTACAATGAGGGTGTACAGTGATATATATTAGATTTGCATGTAAACAAATGAGACACATAAGTCTGAAATGAGGAAAAACAGTAATGAACAGTGACTCTAATAGGCCCATTTTTAATTGCTGAATCTGGCTTCAGGTAAATATGCCTCTTGCACGCAACAGTATAATGGCAAGTTATCCTAGATCCTTTGACTCCCCCAAAAGTGCTTGCCTCAGCTCCATCTAATTATTCACAACATGCTCCCGTGTGCTCCCAGTCAACTTTCTCACATCTTTTGAAACATCTGGTATCATTTCATGCAGCTTTATGCTCCCCTTTCTCACTCTTGACGCTTGGTGTCTTGAAGCATTTCTATCTAGCCCTTGATCTCTGTTTGCCCCCGACTTTCTGCCCCAGAGTCCGACTGCACGACTTCCTTCCTCTCCAAAGCCGACTCGGATCCCAGTTTCTCTCAGCAAAAAGAATAGTGTCTTTCTTCGCGGGCCAGAACCTCTGCCACTGCAAAGCGATGCCGAATGCGTATTATACAGTTACTAAAATGGCCTTAATGGGGTCAGTCAGTGGAAAGAAACACTAAAACGGGAAGGCTGAGATTTGCTAAATAAAGATGGCATTATTTTGAGAACTTGCGCAGAGAGGAGAACAGCCTTGGTCATGGGTCAAAACAAACATTGGGTAAACTTGCCATTGGTTTTATGGAGTTGCTGTTTTTGTGGCAAAACCTTGACTTTTTTTTTTACACACTTCTAATCTCTGTCCTCAAATCAATGACCCTGATCTTAAACAACCGTCTCACACAACATTATAAGGTGACCAGCCATTTAGAGACATTCGGGACACTCCCAAAATACAGGCTTTTGTCCTGGATTCTGAATCAAATTGTCCCGGATCATGAGTAGCTCTTGCCAGGATTAAGGCCGACACACGCTAAATGCCATTATCATATTGTGTGGGAGAGCGCTGGATAACACAGTGCACAGTCTTCAAACCTGCTTTATTTGGACGTGTGGCATAAGCTCCTGGCACCTCTGCAGACAACACACAGGCCGTTATCTGATCTGTGACAGACATTAAGGCTGCCGAGGACAGAGACCCAGCGCTCACCGTGACACTTTGCTCATACATCCCCAATGCAACATTTTGAGAGCATGTTAATGACATTTTTGGATAAATTAAGCTTAAAGGGATGGAGTCTACAATGTTAAAACTAAGTATTTTCATCCCTCTACATGTTCCAGCCATGTCCTAATGTGTAGAATGAGCCCAGACCTGTTCACCACAACTGCCTCTAAAATCCTGCGCTGTCACTCAAAAAGTTGTTGCTTCAGGTCCGAAGTATAGTCAAGCACAAGCGTAATATAGAAAACGCAGTAAGACCTGAGGTGGCAGTAGATTTGCATAAAATGACCAACTTGCATCTAGTCTCTTTAAGCACAAATTCAACCTGGAAACCCTCATGACCATTCACCAATCATTCAATCACAGCCCAATCTCAAGCCGCACCTTCACAACAGCCAATCACCGCAGCTGCCAATTCCTGCTTCAGCTATTTTTCGTCCAGGGTCCCCTTCCTAACCTTCTTCGTCCATCACTTCCCAGCTGTGCTGCGACCCTCCTCCGCCCCTCCTCCGCTCACCGTTGTCGACTGGCCGCCCCAGGTCTCATCCTCTACCACCACCAGTGTCCGAGCTCCGGGAGAAGACTCTCTCTAACATTCATCATCGCCATGTATTTCATATCGTTAATGTAATCTTCCTCCAGTATAATATAATAATATATTAATATAATGTATCACTTTTCTGCCAACCATAATGGTGAAGTAACTGATCAAACCCGTGTTAGAGTCTGTGTAGAAACCACTGAATTATTACTGATTATCGATAGTGAGATTTGAACTCGATTATTGTGCAATACAATAACTACGCTTTGTGTCTGCAGGCCAGAAATATTGACTTGAAAATTGTATGCAATTATAGTTTTACATGTGTGAATACTGTGGTAAAGGAATTTAATAAAACCACAGTAAGATCAAGAGACTACCAGAACAGATTTACAAGCCTGACAAGATCCTAAAAATGTAATCTGACAGCAATCCGCCTTGCAGCGAGGTACTAAAAGTAGCTAAAATGCAGCACCATGAAGAAAAAGATGAGGCAAAGGTAGCAAACACTAAATGTGACTCATTTAGTGTTGAAACATATGGGATGGTAACATTCAGCCCATGGCTCATTATAATATATCGCATCTGTCAGTGCCACGGTCCAAGCCTATGGCCTGTGCCACAACAGAAGCAGCTCATTGTGCCCAGCTTCTCTCTCTCCGCCGTGTGCCCGCTCCATTGTCTTTGAGTGAGACTGTCCCTCTGTTCCTCCACATGGGCTGACAATGGTCCTGCCCACTACAGCACGTGGACTGTGGTTTACAGGCAAATGTTGGGTTAGCGTTACGAGATCCCAGAGAAGAAGGCAAATGACAGGGCACAATATAAGCCATGGGAATATATCGGTGTTAGACTCTATTTTGTATCGGAAGAAGAAGTCTTTGCGGTGTGATGTAAAAAAGAATTTCCATTTATCTAAGTATATGTAGTAGAGATCACATTGGTGCTTCTAAAAGAGTTGTGCTTATTCTTCCAAACCACAAATGTAATCCTGAACTCCCAAAGTCAGCAAGATGAAGAAGTCATCATTATTAAGAACTTTTGTCATCTGTGGTTAGAGTTAAAGAAAATATGTCATGCATGATTGTGGCTTATAAGCATACTTTTGAGTACCTGACTTTGTTAGTTAGCGTCTTATTTTGGGCTTCTGAAGTGGAGAAAGCTTCTCAGTAGATTGGCCTGTGTGAGTGAAGTGAAATAGTATGGAACTTTGATCCCAACTTTGTAAAGAACTGCTGCAGACAAATACCACAACCCTCTTCCGGTGACTAACCTTCCCTTTAGGAGTGAAATTTCTGTTTAATGCAAGATTTAATACGTCAAACGGGAGACACATTTATCACACTGCCTTAGGCTAACAATTAATCAGTAATTAGTAATAAGCATGTCAACTCTCTTTGTTAAGAGATTAAGTTACTTCAACCTCCCTCGTACAGTTTATCATGGGTGCAGTGAAAGCTTAAAATAAAAAACAATCTTCAAAAAAGAGTTTACCGGTAACGCTTTATATTAAGGTGTGCTCATTAAGTATTAATAAACTATTAATAAGCATTAATAACATGCTTGTAAAGTTTTAACACACTGCTTATTATACTTTTATCTGTTAAACATACTAATAGGCCATTAATAATAGGCTTATTCATAGCCAAACCTTAACCCTAAAATGATAACTAATACTTAATGAGCATACCTTAATCTAAAGAGAAACAAAATTATCATACATATTGACTATTGTGCCAGTTCAAAGCCTTTATAGACCTACTGACCTTGTTCATGTTAAAACCGAACAGAACAGGGCACTTCTTTGAAAAGTAGGACACGGGGATGTTTTATCTATATTATATTACAGTCCAGCCCAAAATGCAAACAAGTCAATGAGCTGTAAACCACGACCTGACAAACATAATTTCCCTGTGAGGCGGCCCGATCGATGGAGGTAATGATTAAAAGGCCCAGAGGTGCCCTTCCACCTGCTCCTGCATTTATAAATAGAGCCGTATGAGAATGAGTCCACAGCAGCCAGAGAAATCTCATCAGTGCTTTGTCCATCTGCTTCTCTCCATTTAAAGGGATTTGAAGAACCATGATACGGGATAATAACAGATGTGCTGTTCACAAAGTCACGTTGGCTTTGAATTTGGCAACGCTTCCTATTATCTGTTGCTTATACTTGTGCTACAAGTGCTAAACAGGGATGAAGGCACTGACTGATACTCATTTATTCCATTAAGGTCCCAGAAGCCCATGAGGATATGTTTCGCCAGTTTGCTTCTCCGGTGTAGGAATAAAGGAAAACACAAATGGGCCATTAGTGAAATAGATGTAGGTGCACTGTATGGCCCTAAGCAATAATATTCAAGCTAAAGATCTTAACAGTTTTCCTTGGTTTGACCTATTTTGTGATGATTTTACTTCCTTATGGGAAATGTGATATAATGGGCAAACATTCCTGCTGCTGTGCCACCGTACTACGGCTGAGCAATAAATCAAAATTTTATCTCCACTTTGGTCAATCTCAATAATCATCATGGCTTTATAAATCGATTTCTTTGGCACAAACAGTACCTAGCTTGGGAGTTTGGACGAGACAAGACTTTTGGGCATTAAAGCAGAGGAACTACTTTTTGGAGTTGAAGTGTTAATGGGATGATTGCGGGGGCTTTCATCTCCTCAACTTTCCTGCGACCGTACCAGAGTCACCAATACACACTAATGGAATCACGAAGAAGAAGCTAACAGGCTAACGGGCAAAGCTAATTGCGGACTAGCGCCACTTTAAACAGTATAAGCTTGAGTGAAAAAAAAAAAATTCCATTGTGTAATTGGATGTACAATATCCCTCTCTCCCTTCGCCTTTTCTGTCAGCGTAGTATTTACTCTCACGGAAAATTTATAAGAAATATAAATATAAAATATATTATAAAAAATCGCAACTCGCTACGACACCTGCAGTTGCACGTATGGCCTCTAGGGGCAACAGTTACTTAGTACTGTTTTAAATGAGACTTTTGTTTTTGTTTTAGCTGAGGTTTGATTAAAAGATGTATCCAATGTTATGAGTCAGCAAGATGTATTTAATTTGTTATGAAAAAATCTAAAAAATCCCTTGGTTTGCGATACCCGAGCAATACATTTTTTGATACCTATACTCAATTATTTGTTATCTACATCATAAAACAGAATATGTATCTTTTATTTGAGTAACTTTCTGTAGAGCTGTCCATAGATTTTGCTCAACTTCATTATTGATTAATTGGTTACTTTATCAAACGATAATCGGTTAACTGTTAACCACCGACTTAGAGTTGTTGTACAAGACATTTTATCTCAACAAGATTGTAAACATGTATTTTATATCAATAACAATCATAAAAAATATTGCTAAAAAGATTAATTATTAACCGAAATTCAAATAATGGGTTTATAAACAGATGCCATTTTATGCTTAATTGCAGTTCGATACTGTATTTTCTTTTCACATGCAGCATAACGATTAACAAACTTTTTAATCAAGTAAGTCCATGATGACGATTAAGCACAAAATCAAAACTCATTCTTAGGCCTGTCACGATAACAAATTTGAAGTTCGATATATTGAGGCGGAAAAGTATCGCGATAAACAATATTATTGACTCTAGTGATACTAGATACTGTCAACGCAGGCAGACAGTAAACCTTTGTTCTAAAAGTGCGTAATCATATAATAAAATACCACACAATGAATATGAAATGTAATAAATGCACTTTGCTTCTGTTAGAAATCAAAAAGAAAGTATTTAGAACGTTTACGAGAAAATAATCTGGGTAAAATATGAATAGATGAACAACGATAAATATCAAGCCTAAAAATGTATCGTTTATCTGTTATTTATTGAACGATAAGTCGATATAGTAATTATCATGACAGGCTTACTCATACTAAGCTCCAGCCACCTTAGGTCAGTAAAGAAAGAGTTTTAGAATCATCCTCATATGAAAAATAAAATCTTGAGCATTTGCCATAATATGCTCAAATCAAGACTGCTCCAAACTTTAGCAGTAAATCAATAGAGCTCATTCCATTTCCACTTCAAAGGTGTAATGTTGAGATTATTCTGTCTATAACTAGTCCCTATTTTATCTAATATACTTTTACAGCATTACAGTCGACACAAAGATGATCACCCATCATCATTCAGTATATCCGTGTGTATGGAGGTCACTATTTTGTCCTTTTGCTGAGCTGTGAAGGTTAGTTTTCATTTGAACTGGTCTAACCTGCAGCTTTTTGGTGTCTTTCCAAAATGGCTCCTCCCAAAAGCTGCCAGGAAACTACACGAGTGAGAGTGAGTCAGGCCAGCCGAGATGACACATTTGTAAACAGCACTTAAGCATTTAAACGTGATTACCCAAGGCTCATCTGTGTCACAGTGTCAGTGCAGGGAAGTGTTTCGAGGAGCTCATTGACGTGGGAGAACGTTTTTTTTCTACAATAGTCTATTAGGAAACCTCGTCTGACCCTAAAAATACCAGACAGCCCGATGCCACACACACACACACACCAGTCGCGGTGCCTCTCAATGGGAATTACAGAGAATAAGCCCGCGCACAACCACTGTCTCCAATCTTGTTTGGGTGGGACGTTTTATGGTTAACTGGGGAGGAGCGCGAGTGATTTTAAGACATTTTCTCACCAACAATCCCTTACAATGAGGGAAAACTTCACAAAACCTCTCCAGTCAGAAAATAATTAGGAGGTAAATGTAGCCATTACAAGTAGAAACAAGGCGGCGCCGCGACCATTTTCCATATATGGAATTGAAAAAGTGAGTGAAAGATTAAAAGGACTGCACTGTTACTTTAACGTCTGAAAATTCATATTAATTTAGAAAAAAAATGGACAATGGATCTACTACAAAGGTAAGCATAATAACATAAAATGATTTATTTTGAATATTAGAGTTGTACAATTAATGGCAACAAAGTCTAATAATCCTTCAATCTGAGGCATTAAACAGACCGGCTAAAAGGTGTTATTCAGCAAGAGCATAAATGCCAAACAAATAAAATGTAAATGAAAATAACAGTCCAGGATGTAAGCAGAGTGGTTTGCATGGATTTGTGGGTTTTTAGTCAAATGGAGGAAATGGCTTTGGTCCATATTGTCGTGAGCTGCAGCACGTGTCATCATGAACTTCAGGGTCAGTCCAGGAATTATAAAGAGTTAATCTGTGTCTGTTCCACTTTAATCTCAGACTTAAACACAGCACTGCTGGAGTGAAAGGAACACAATGACAAGACTCAAAATGGGTTGTTTTCTACTTTATCTAATTCTGCTGGAAAAAAAAAAAAAAAAAACAGGTTGACAGCAGACAGACTGAATATTGTCTTCTTATAAAATGTATTTAATTATTAAGACAGAGGATTCACTATTGCTTCCTTTTTTTTGGTAAAAAAAATAAACTTTTTTCTTTCTATCTCTTCACTTATACACATGGTCATAGCAAACAGCCTGATGTTTTGAGTCACATGATCTGGTCTTCATAATAGTAATTCATAGAACTGATCTAAACTACAGTGTTGTCAGGTTTTATATGATTAAGTCTCTGTGGTTTAGTCAAATCATGACTTCAATAGCTCTTGTAACTAAATGTGTTTCTCTGACATCATAAAGACACATTGGACCCGAGGGACGTCTCCTCTCTGCAGATCTTACAGTGTACAGTAGCTCAGCGCTGCCTCTCTCTCTCTCTCTGCAGCTCACATCTGGGCTGAGCATTAGGGATTTTCCGCTGCTGCTTAGCGCTCACTCCAAACTGCCCCGGGGCAGGCAGCCCTCGACACAAGCTGCCGCCCCGTGGCCCACATCAATCTTCTGCTAATCAAAAGGTGCTTGAGTTGTCAGCACCACAGCTGGGCTGCTCCACTGCTCCTCACTGAACAGTAGTTATGTAACTCAAGGCTCCAGTAACAATAAACATAGCACAAGTAGCTTTGTTTTGGACATAAAATCTCCTGTCTGCATCTGATGTCACCATAGACCATGACTCCTGCCATATTTTGACATCTGTTTGGTTAGCGCTAATGACTCAATGAGAGCAGGAGCTGGTTTGTAGAAATGATTAAAAACAGTTGGAAAAATAATCCTGTTTCTAATTATTTTTAAAGCCACGACAGTAAGTAGCACCTTGCAAAGGCGAAGGAACAGTAGTAGAAAGAGTGCAGTTTCTTGTTTTAGGGTGATCTGCTATTGATTAATCCAGAGTAATGTTTAAGCTCATCTCAAGGAACAAGTACAAAGCATTTTCTGATGTACCATAGGCTGTTGACACTACCAATTTGGAGCAAGGCCATAGTAGTACATGGGCAAAATAATAACAGACATGAGCACCTTTGTCTTTCAGTCCCATCATGCCATTAGAGACGGATGACAGAATGATGATTATAGAGGCGGCAGCACATAAACAGCGTCTAAAGCAGCGTTCCCTCTGAGTCTGTACAGGATGCTCCCATGAGGCCCACACTCTGAGCTCTGGGGGAAATGGGAGCCACGTGTAACCAGGCTGCTGCAGATCAGGTGGCAACAGGACCACGACCAGCTGCCTCGGACTCCTATACACACACATGAAGCTTATTATCCACAACCTGATCTGTGACTGCAATGGTCGCCCCGTTATGTCACTGCGGAGTAAACCATTAGAGGAGGAGACTGCGGGTTGGTGTGATGATGATGCACATGTTTTAGCGCTCAGATATCGGCAGCAGCTGATGTGAAATCACGATGGACTGTGTTAGACATAATATGGATGACTAAACGGATAAAAGAATGAAAGGACCACATCCAAAAATGACCAGACGTTACTCAACAAGCAATGAATGCACTATGAAATCAATCTGGATCCAGGGCAGGCATTCAGTCAAGCAAACAGTCACAATAAGGTTCTGTGGAAAATGGGAAGGCCCGGATCAAGAAAGAACTAAATGTAAGGCTGATATTACGTTACTTTGAAATAATTTTACTCAAGTACAAGTAAAAAGTAGTGGGCCAGTTTAAAGAGAGTTATTTTATTCCATAGTGTGTCAAGTGTCATCAAAGTATAAGTAGCTCGCCAGGTAAGAAAGGTAAGACACGCTAAAGGAACATTGGCTTTACCCAAATCTTAAAGCTTCTTGAAAAACGAGTCAAAATAGTGACAAAAATGAGCCAAAAACAAGGATGGAAATGCAACAAAAGAGCAACAGAAAAGTGACAAAAAAGTGACAAAAAAGCCACAAACGAGCAACAATAAAGAAACAAAAAATGTGACAATAAGCGATGAAAACCCAACAAAAAAGCAATTGAAATAAATGTCAAAAAAGTGAGGCCAAACCATCAATATCCATTTTGATCAGTTTTGTAGGTCTTAGCTTTCAAATGAGCCATTACACTGGCCTATAGGCTTATGGATTTGGGTAGAACTAAACTAGAGAGTTAAGGCGGGGGTTAAGAGATTAAGGATTGCAATAAACATGTGTATAATAAAAATGTGAGTAGCTAAAGGAGGCCATATTAAGCAGCACTAAGCAACTTGTTTACCTTAATAAATCCTTTTCGTAGTCCCTCTGGGGGTAATACAAGTGTTGATGGGATGATTGGGGGGTCTTTCATCTACCCCTGGTGTCTCTGGCCAGAAAACCATAATTGCAAATTTGCAGCCACCGGGTCAGAGGTGCAATACACACTAATGGAATCACAAAAAAAGAAGCTAACAGGCTAGTGGGTGAAGCTAACTGCGGGCTAGCGCTACTTTAACAGTATTTACAGTCAACTTTGAGTGAAAAAAAAAAAAATCTCCATTGTGTAATTGGATGTACAATATCCCGCTCTCCTTTTGTCTTTTCTGTCTGCATAGTATTTACACTCACAGACAATTAATGAGTAAATAATCACAACATGCTACGACACCTGCAGTGGCGCTTATGGCCTCTAGGGGCATGAGTTACTAAAATTGAAAAAAGTTATTTGGAAAATTTGCTGAAATACAGTATCAAGTCGGAAAATTATAAAAAATATGAAAGACCTACAAGTGTTAGAGTCAAATGTCATGCAGTGTAATTGGGTGTTAAGCATTTTTAAACATTTCTGAAGGCTTACCGAGAACATAAATTAATCATGGTTATAATGAACATTTTTACACACTTGTTTGTGTCCATTTTGAAGTGAAGGAAGACACAAGGGATTACGGCCAACAAACCAGCGTGACGGACAGTTATTCAACTCCTGCTGTGGTTCATGACTCCAACAGGTGCACGGAGAACAATACCCCACTGACATAAGCACCGAGTGACATCACAGGCTCAACAATGAGCACCCATGGGCCCGGGACAATACAGGCGGCGCTGCCCGCCACCTGAGTCCCGCCGATCATTAGAGATTCCCAGCACCGAGCCGCAGACGCAAGCCGACTCCCGTTCAGCAACGCCTCATTACCGCCGCTCAACAGGAGCAGAGAGTGTGGGCCGGCCCGTCTGAGCCTCGGAGCAAGGCATTCTGGGGAGTCGAGTCCAAAAGGCACGGCGTTGTTGGCGGAGGATGCGGTTTCTTGTTAAATTACAGCTTTTAACTGGGAGCTTCTAGGCTTTGAAGGTTTTTGTAAAAGGTGAAAGTATTTTATTAAATCGTGTGCCGACAAATTAGGGAGGCTAAGGGGAGGGATGGGAGCACCTTTGTAGCTTCAAAGCGTTCCTGCATCAGCACTTTTTCCCTAAATTCCTCAATAATTAAGGAAACTACATACATTGTGCAAAGACCAAGTAGAAAATTAAGTGCTCAAGAATCGGATGTGAAATAAAAATGACTTTGTGTGAAGTGAAAATTGCCATCAATGCAACTACTTTCTAAAATACTGAATGCATGAATGAAGTGATCAGGGTTAGAGAACAACACAGTGGTAAAATTTGATCCAAATGTTATTCTCTGAAGGTTGCTGAGAGGACAGATCTCTGCGGTTGGTCACAAATGAGATGCGCGATCCTGTGCCGCTGTTATTTTGCGGAGAACAGGCCTCCTCACGCTGGCAGTTTATGCACCGATGTAATGTGTTTCAGATTACCGTCGGTTGTATGGAAATACTTGTGGCGAGTCTGGACTTCTCTGAGCTAAATTCAGGGGGGCCAGCCTGTGAGGTTGGTCTTAAAAAGCCATCTATGACACCGCTGTTTCTCATATTTCGTATGATTCAAATCCAATACCTTTGGGCCAGACTACAGCAGTGAGCCCAGTGACTTACAAAAGCGGCTTCTTATGAATTTTGGCTACTTACGCAGAGCGAAGTCTATTTTGCTAACCCCGTGGGCCTATCGAATGCCTCAAACACTGTATGATTATAGCTGACATCTGCTCCCTTGTCGTCTGCCGTGTTTAAAAGCTACTGGTGGAACGCACTTCCCTCTAAATCTATAAATATTAGTCAAAGTCATCGCTACCGCCAACTCAAAGGACGCTCCATGAAATCTGGCTGACTTGAAACACATCTGCGCAGAACTATCAGCAGCTTCATCTTTGTAGCAGGAAGCGGACGTGCAGCCTGCTCTGCACATGGACTTTGGTATTATTGAGGCAATGAATGGACAAAGGCACAGAGAGCAAATAATCAAGTGCACTGCAGGCGGAGGGGGAAACGTCACCTGGGACACTATAAGCCTGTCCCATAAAGACAAAATACAACATTCATTTTTACCAGGCTATTCTACCACACATGATGGGGCAAGAAAATATGAGAACACGGTTTTTGGCATAAGATAAAACCTTTTGCAATTGATTAAAGTAAAGAAGGGTTAATTAGAGGTAGACTCACTCATTAGACCATAACTTTAAATATATTTATTCGTTAGAGAACATGTTTTCAGTGCAAAGAACACGGCTAAAGCAAACACTAGGAGGTCTGGAAAATACTGAAACGCCGAAGGAAAACCGAGGGTGAGGAAATGCTCGCTTTCCTGTTCCTTTGGCCTGGTTAGTCATAATGGAGTCTTCCTGTCAAAGGTCTTCAGAAACGTCTCACAGACAGTTCAAGGGTCGAACTACTTCAGCTGTCCGATAAATACACACGTTTTGGAATGATCTATGTTTTTAAGCAAAAGTGCGGCTTAACAACATTCTTTTGGGCATCTCCGCACTGCTAGAAGTGAGAAAATGGGCCTGGAGCGCCCTCTTCAGTCATCAAGCTTTCACTTTAAGGTAATGGCATTCTCGAAAATCGATGGTGTAGGGATGAACAGAAGTGCAGAACTGCTCAGAATTAGATGAATTATGGGTTTTAAACCATTCAAACTATGATAAAACAAAATCCTAGAAGTACAGACTGGAGAGATTCAGCAAAAAAAGAAAGATGAAAGTGAACAGCTTTACACAAAATCAGAATCAGAAAGCACTGCCTTTTCTGCTTCCACAACGAGAAAGGGAAGCATTTTTCTAGACAAACTATAAGTATTACCACCATCTGCATGAGACTTGCAAAACATGAGGCAATTGTGCAGTATGTATACATATACAGCCAATAAAGTAAAAAGGCAATGCGCTTTCTAACCATAAAAACCCTAAGTTCAACCATCAACTCAATCGACAATCGTGCATCACAGTCTTAACAGCAGCGCAATTCCCATGAAAATGAAAGAATTTGGCTCGAGCCTTTTACAGAACGCAAGCATTTCCACAAAAAGATTGGGCATCGGCAGAGCTCTATTTTGAGAGTGAACCAGTTCAACCTCAGTCACATCCAGTCCATGTCACTTTGACTCTGAGAGGAAACCGGCAATCTCTGCAATCTCCCCCA
Source organism: Gobius niger (assembly GCF_951799975.1). NCBI lineage: Eukaryota > Metazoa > Chordata > Actinopteri > Gobiiformes > Gobiidae > Gobius > Gobius niger. The sequence continues at coordinate 16,493,126 of NC_136870.1, read as the reverse complement.
AATCAGCCCTCCCAACGCTGCAGCCAACGGGGCCTGAAGAGCTCCTGAACAGCAGCCGCAATTTAGAAACTTTAGGAAAAATCTCTGACTGCAGTGTATTTAGAGGAGCTGAGAGTTACGGCGTTACACACAAAGCTGCTCTGAATCTGGAAAAACAGAGTCCATGAAGACCTATGAAATCCCCAAAAATGGATTAACTTGTCAATATGTGCCACTTTGGTTACACTGACTTAAATGGCACACTGCATAATATTTTGGATTCAAGTGTTGAAAGAAAAACAAAGCATGACCAGCTTGACACAGAAAATGCTGTGGCTTCCGAAGCAGATGCCTCGACATGAAGGCAAGGCAAGGCAAGTTTATTTGTAGAGCACAATTCATACACAAGGCAATTCAAAGTGCTTCACAGTTGCATAAATATAAGAAAACAAATACAATCAATAAAACATCAACATAGAATTAATCAATTACAGTAAGAGGCAAGAGTGTAGATAAAATACTTTCAGTTATATGCATTTTTAAGTCTTGAAGGAGCAGCGGCTCTACTCCAAGCTCCTCCTGGGTTACGGACCAACAGGATCAATTACATTTAGATTGAATTCTTGACAAAACAAGCATAGTTCTGTGCAGAAGTAGAAACACAACTGGATACAGTGAAGGGAAAATGGTCCCAAGTCCATCTCAAATTCAGTTTGTGGCTTGATCCGACTGTAATAATGAGATTTTAGAATCAAACTACAGTAAATATAATGCTATAGAGCCCAGGTGTTTTATTCTTGACAAGACAAGATGCTGTAGGTATTTGAGACCATTTTTGAGATGCAATAACTTCATACAGCGGGGGTCTGGAGTTGTTTACGTGTCAATTTTTGGGGTCCCAGCCAGAAAAGTTTGGGAACCCCTGCTCTACCTCATGGAGCTCTGTCTTAATGCCCACTCCCAGTTGAGCAGAAAGAGCCCTACAGCTTAGACACAGGGGAAAGGGAGCAGAAAGGAAACCCTGCCGGCAGGTCACACCCTCCACAAATAACACTACGCACACGCAACCTCCAGACAGCACTGTCCCGCAGGAGAGAGACACACTGGACAAGCCAAAATGGGGAAAATGAGGCAGTTCAATCACAACTGCCTTTGCCTTCTTGGCAGAACACAAGCTTCTAACATCGAGATGTGATTTAGAGTTCATACAGCACACATTTAACACCTCTAAACAAGACAAAGAGTCAATAAATGTTGAGATTCTGACTTAATTATGATTATCTTACAGCCATTATCGAGACAAAATAAGACTCCTATTATACCCATTTATTGTGCACCGTGGCTGTACCAGAGCTACAAACACGCTACAGGCTTGTTTTCCTATAAGTGCTCTCAACTTTAGCCAAAGAAGGAAAAAAGTTAGAAAGATAATTACAGCACCACCCAAAACCAGGACTAAATATTTATTACGTAAGACGTCCCTCAAAGTTTCTCTCAAACAAATGGTCAGGGCAAAGATAATAAACACGAAGGATGGTTTAAACAATAGAGCTGGTGTTAGGATGTATGGCTCATTGACCGTCCAAAGAGGAAACAGGTGAATGGGAACACTTGTGGAGCTGCAAATCTGGCAAACTCATAAATTTGACTTGTGTTTCCCCATAACTAATAATACGTACAATAGGGTTCCCTGATGAAGAGATTCTGGATCTCAGTAGGACTTAAATGGTTAAAAAAGCTCGAAATATGTATTTATAGCCTGATTATCATTGTGTTTATCAGATAATTACTGCTTTAACTTATAGAGCACAAGTTACAAATACTCCTTTGGTTTTTCCAGTAGGCCTGGCACGCATCTGACAGCTTGTTTTATTGGCCTATTAGCTGCCCAAAGTTATGCAGGTCTAGTAAAAGATCCCGCACTCATCACATTGCACTTTCGCGTTACAGATGACTGGGGTGAGGAAAGGTGGGGAGAGGAAACCGATTCCCGCGGACTCGACTGTCTCAATGTCTCCTTTCATTGAAAGCCACGGCGCGCCTGACATCACACTGAAACGGAGCCACCAAACAGCTGATCCAAACCGGTCTGAATCTTGAATGAAAGAAATACTGTAGTAGGTTTTTGGGTGTGGACTACTGCATAGTTCACATACAATTAGATACTGGTTGAATTTAATCTCAGGAACATGTTTTAAATTTGGAAAAAGTCTCTCTGCCAGGCCTATACCGGTTATCCCTGCAACTATGAGCCTTAGGTGGGATAGTAGAACTCACACTTGACTGAACATTGATCAGTTAACCTCTTGACCCCCGCCTAACTAAGTGCACTTTCTCCAGTTCAGCTTTACCCAAATCTAAAGGCTTACAACCTACCTTACGACCTACACAGCTCATCTAAACAAATCTTTTTTTTTTTTACACATTTCTTTTCATTTCTTTTTTTCATTGAGTTTTTGTCACTTTTCTGTTGCTCATTTACTGCTCTTTTGTGGCTTTGTGTCACATTTTTGTATATATTATCATTGTAGATTTTTGTTCCATTTCTGTCACATTTTTGTCACATTTCTGTTGCTCTTTTGTTACTTTTTTTTGTCAATTTTTGTTGAATTTCTGTCACTTTTTCGTCACATTTTTGTTACTTTTTCGTCGCTCTTTTCTGCATTTTCATCCTTGTCACTATGACTATCCAGTCAGGGGTTAAGAGGTTAAAGGCACAGGTGACACAGATGCAAACTTGGAAGCCACTGACTATTACTCAGCAACCATTTCAGTATAATATGGGTATATGTACCTCTAGTTGATGAGCAGCTTTATATAGTTTTATATATTATCATCGAACTCCTCAGTGTTTGGGTTGTATGGTTGGGAGACTTTTCACTCCTAGGGAAAATCTATTTGCATTCATGGCACACTGCCCAATGATAATATGTCAAATATACAGAACAGAAACATGTGAGCTGGAGAGTCACCTAGAGTGCACTGATGTACAAAATACCTCACATAATCCATTCTATGTAAAGAGCAGACTTGGTCCTCTCATACAAAGGCCATTCAAACTTCAAAGGCGGGGGATGATGACGATGCCCGCTTACCTGAGTTTAAGGTTTGCCATGAACTCTTCCATAGAAACATTGTCCAAAAGAACAAAATCAGCCTTTCCAAACTCCAGGCTCTCGTGCTCAGCCATCCTCTCTGTAGAGTTGTCTAAACAAAAATCAAAAGAAAAACATACCAAAAAAACCTAGTCTAGCAGTTCGGTGAAAAGCATCGGCGCGCGTCACTCAGCACCTCCTCAAAGTCCATTAATTTGGTCGCATTTTCCCAAGTGTGATTAAACAGCAATTTCCCTCATGTTGGGGAAAACGCGACACCAAAACTAAGCTGTGTGAACCGAACCAGAGTATCTCAACGACTTTCAACAGCCGAGTCAGTCATGTAAAGGTCCAAGCGCACTCATTTCCATACAAAGTTTACGCGTAAAATATCTCTATCCCGTTACATCGTGCCGTGGGCTTCGCTTTTTCCTGGAGTTTGTCTCTCCTGTCGGCCAGGAACACCGTCCGCCAATCACATCCGAGCCGCCTGCCCCCCCGGAGCCCCGCCCCCTGCCCCGTAGAGGTGTTGGTTCGTCTGGGCCCGTGTGTCTAAGTTCAAAAATATTACAAGTATTCGTGAAGACCACTGACTCCGAGGGTTTCCGAGACATATTTCAGCGGTGACGCATCCACTTCATTCAGGAAAAAAAAAAAAGCCACAGTGTTTGGGGAGATTTTTAATGCCCACTGCCTGTCACCATATAAGGAGAATTTAGGGCACCTCAGGAATGTTTAGTTGATTGAGAAGTTGAAAAGTGGGGATTTTACAAACCATTTCAAAATAGTGTAGCTCAACCAGCTTCCTCAATAAATCACCCTGGATGAATTATTGCCAAAAAAAAAGTAAACAGTGTCGTAAGTAAATCCTTTGAGAAGCTTTGTCACCTATTTGTATTGGCTATCTCTACATCTGGCAGGCACACTTTGAAGCGAGGGCGCTCTCTTGTGGAGGAGAGTGATATGTGCAGTTGAATTCTCCTGGGTGGATTGCAGTGAAGTGTCTTGCCCAGGAACACAACAACCGGATGAGCTACACCTGCATGAACTTTTACCCTGTCCGCCTCTGCCGGTCCTGTATATTTCTTCGTATTAAAAGGTAAGTAGCCTATACTGTTATATTCGTAATGTGGTAATGTAATATTGAAGAAAAAAAACAATAGGCCGTACGTTTAAAGCCATCATCCAAAGAAACCTGGAAATAAAATGCAAAAATAGCATAAAACAGTCATTGTTAGTCTCCTTGTGCACACTGACCTGAGCTTCTTTTATTTCAGATGTGTTCTGTTTATATACATTTTTTCATTCTACTTGTAAATTGTTGCTGCATTTTTATTTTTCATTTGTAATGTCCCCAACTAATCCGTTGGCTTGTTGGCGCAAAACAATGCATCTTCTGTCCAAGTCCTATGAGGCTTCTGCAAGGACACTGACGAAATTTACTTCATAGGCTCACTGTGCAACATTTCACACAGTAAATAGTATAAAATACGAGCATTGTATTTTTTTATTGATAACAAACAGCTGAGCATCTGGTTAATATGCATTAGGTCCTTGTTATTTTGACATCCCCCTCCCCACATAACAGTGTCTTTGTCTAATGAATCATTGGGAGCTTATTTGGTTTTGCTGACATGTTTTATGACATGTATTTCTACCGATAAAGTATAGAAACATACACTGCCTGCTCTGGAACATGATCTGAGTTTGCTGGTCAGGTTAAGGTTCAGCAACACTATGTGCCCAAAGAATGGCCATCACAGAGTCCAGATCTAACCCCATTGAGAAATGTTGTGATGTGCTGGAGAAGGCTTTGCACAGAGGTCACACTCTCCCATCATCAACACAAGCTCTTGGTGAAAAATAAATGCAATGCTGGATCTTTTGCCATTGCAGAATCATATTAAAACAATGCCACAGTGAATGGTTGCTGTAAAAGCTATAGGCGCCAACCAAGTTTTAGAGCATGTTATGTAATGTTCCGCAATGTGGCTTTAAATGTGGTGATGTAAAATTAAGTTACAAAATCTGGTTTAAATAATCACAGACAAAATAGTTGTAGGCGTAAAAAATGTAATTGTAAAAAAAAAAAACACTCCAAATTGTACATCATTCAAAGCAAAGAAAAAACACTTCATCACTTTCTGTACTGGTCGAGCAGCGAGCCCCCAAATGTGATGGTGGTGGAGACGGCGTTGGCCCAGGACCTTCCGCTGTTCTGAGTCACGTAGACCACTGCCCCCCTGCGCAGGAACGTCATGTAATACGTCAGACTCCCCACGGACGACATGCGAGGGATTCGGGTGCTCGAGACCGCCACCCAGTAACCATTGACGACGAGCCAAAGATCGGTTTTGAGGCTGGTGTTGCCGGTTTGGGAGGAGAAGAAGAACTGGTAGACCCCTTTAACGGGGGCTTTGAACACCCCCGTCTTTTTGTCAAAGCCCCGTCCCACGTTCACATAGACTTTGCTGTACTTGATGCGGTTCACTTTGCCCACAAGATGACCGGGGAAGGAGGCGAAGAAGTGGATCTTTTTGGATGAAACTGAAAGGGGAAGACAGAGTTACAGTACAGAAAAAGTACAGAGTAAGGTGTACGTTTTTGTTGTACCCATCATTTAAACAGTGCTTGAGGGTAATCTATCAGGAAAAATGGCAACCACAGCGCACCGCCTTGGGAGCCATCTCTAGAACTTTAGAGGCCACAATTTTTCCATACTGAGATATGTTCTTACCTGAGCTTAGACGAGTTGATACGTACCTGTCTGGTCTTTGTGTGTGCCCTCAGTCACGCAAAAAGAGCAAATATGTTGTTAGCATTTCTCTCCTCCTCTCCTCTATGGGGCCAAATGGGGGTGAAGCTAGAAGCGACCAAGCTCTTCCACGTTTTCCCTATTTAAATACAGTTGCGAGAAAAGTTACACGATCCAAGTATAGTTACACAAAATTAAACATGGCGATTTTCTAAGCGGATAAAAAGGGATGCTAAGGGAGCACTTCGACTTCTGTGCAGTAATATCTTCACTTTACTGCGTGGACGTTGAAGTGCTCCTAAGGTATAGTCACGCCTCACAATATAGTACCTCTTTTTATCAGCTTAGAAAATCGACATGTTTAATTTTGTGTAACTATACTTGGATCAGGTAACTACTCACGTAAACATATTTAAATAGGGAACATGGACATAACTTCAACCCGTTTGGCCCCATGGAGCAGGGGCTCCCAAACTTTTTTGGCTGGGACCCCAAAATTGACACGTAAACAACTCAGGACCCCCAAATTATTGCCCTTTTACGCTACTTTAGGGAAGAAAAACATTTTATAATCAAGTTCATATGCATCAGTATAACCGTTTATTTTCAATAATTGAATGGATTCCACAGAACAGTAGCATTTTTCTTTTTTTTTCATCTTCATCTGGGGACACCCCCCCCGACGGGTCCCGACCCCCACTTTGGCAACCACAACATCTTTGGTCTTTTTGTGTGACTGAGCGCAGGCGTAAAGACCACACAGGTACGCATCAACTCGTCTAAGCTCAGGTAAGAACTTATCTCAGTATGTAAAAAACGGTGGCCTGTTCCTTTAAGATCACATACAGTAATAGAGAAGGTGGTTTCAGTACTAGTAAATACTTGTACTTGTACTTAAAACAGCCTATAACTGTCAGTGACCTCTTTCTACTTTACTTACATCTCTTCCTCGCCTTACACCTCCAGTTGATCTTGTCTCGGCTCACACAGGCCTGGTTCCTGCTGCACCTTCCACAGACCAGAGTGTTTATATCTGCAAATAGACAGGCAGGATCACTCCGCATACATTAGACACCTGCGAGACAGAGCTCCCAAAAATAACGTCTCAAATTAATCTCATACCTGCGCAATAAGCCAGGTAACAGGCCGACGGGCGGGAAAACTTGTAAACAAAGTAGTTGCCGCGACACTTTTTGACTTTGATGGGAGTGGAGCGAAAAGCACAGCATTTTTTCTTCCAGCTGCCGCAGACCTGACGTGTGACGATGCCGTTTCTTCTCTTGGGATGGGATCCGGACAGCCATAGGGGCGCGTGGGTGCCGCACTTTTCCGCCTGCACGCAGCGCTCGGGCATTTGCAAGCTCTTGCCGTTGTAGAAAAGGCGGTACCAACCTGTGATATTGTCAGAAAAAAGATACAACTTTGCAACACCAAAAGGGTCAGCAGTCAATTAGGGATTGTTCAAAGAAGAATGAAAGGAATGGATGAAAAGTGTCCAAACTGTTTTATCAATATGCAGTATTGTCTGAGGGACTGGCCTCCTTCTCCATCACATCAGAAAGAAGTAAAAGCTTTTTAGAAATGACAAAAAATATTCAAGTGGCTGTATCCAACTAAAAAAGGTCTGATCAAGACTAAACCAGAATGGAAACAAATCTAACAAATGATAAAATCTTGTCCAAACCACTTTGAAACTAAGGCTAAAATGGGACTTATGGGTTTGTGAAAGTGAATATTTGTACCTAAGAATAACTAAACGATGACTTGACCTGCTCTAAACCAGAAAGAAAATTGAGCCTATTCTTTAAAATTGAGGTGAAGGGCAACTGAAAATTGTATGACGTTAACTATGGTAACTGTGCTAACTGGTGCATTGCAGATTTTTTTGTCTTAACATCTCAATCATTACTGGAAGAATCCACATGAAACAAAAAGTGTTTCAAAGTTCATCGTCTCCTCTGTCAGCACCAATGGGCGAGGAACGCACTTCTGTATGGTCCTTATGGTGGCCAGGGCCGACTCCAAGAGACACTTAGCAGCATTGATTCTAATGGGACTTCAAACGTCCCAAGAACGGCTTAAAGGCCTGGCTCCAAAGAGTTTTTCATTTCTAAAAATCGCTATGACCCATGTGACCACGCTGGGGAAGGTGAAATATTTTTTACCACGCTAGTTTTTGTTTATCAGCCCGATATTTGGAAGCATTTTCAGTGCATTAACTGGCTCCAGCACCTGTCAATCAAGCTCTGGAGCTCTGTGGAGGCACCGCCCACTCCGAGGGCACAGGGCTTCCCGCCTTTTTGCCCTTCTAAGGAACAGGAGCAGACAGAGCGGCCATTAAGGTTCACACAGGACTTGGGAACCTTTTTCAATGAATGGGGCTGAATGGGACCCACTCATCTTTATTATATTATATCTATGGTCAGCACATATGAACTAATATCCAGTTATTTTCTCTGAAAGGTGTCCAAAGGCGGAGACAATATTCGAAAACATGAGTGTGATGTTGGTCAATAGAAGGGACATACCTGACAAAAAAATAATATATCAGGTTTGTGAATCCACTACCAAATACTAATGAGGGAAAACATTTGACGATTTCTTACAAAAACTGTATTTCTCCCATAGAGTTGTATTGGCCCCTGCCCTACACCTGACATTATGACATCATCACATTCTATATCATGAACACTATTGGAAGATCTGAATGTATCCAAATGGAAAAGACCCTTCATTCCCACTGTAGAGTATAGAAACTAAAGCCTTGAGAGATTGAGCCAACCTTTCCACTGAACATTGCGGTCACACATCTTGTATTTGGTGGTGGAGTTGGTGGCTCTCCAGGCCTGGTCCAGGGCAGTGTAGTGGAAGCAGGGGTCCTTTCGCTTTTGGGACTCTTCATTTCCTCCCAACAAACCCTCTTCCTCATGAGTAGCTTCTGCGGCAGTGGGATAAGTGAGCGCATGTGTTCCTGTCACGAAACATGTAATAGGCACATTGAACATGCTGTGGATAAAGAAAGTAATTCATTATGCAATATTGTTTTCAGAAGTTATCATTATCAACTAGGTCTGCAAAACAGGCGACAGGCGACACAAATTTACTGTCTCAATCATCAATATTATGAATGACAATGTTTATGTGGGAACGGCTAGTATCCCCCTCTCACCAACACTGTCTTGATCTTGTTTGTGATGTTGATTCGTGTGCATCTATTAAAAGACATACAGTATTACACATCCTGTCAGTCAGCGAACACGAAGAAAAAGGGGATATTTAAATTACGCAGATCTAACCTGATTCAGTGCATTCTGCTGCCGCTGAAGTGTTGTTTGTTCACACCTCAGACTCTCCATCTCCTGCAATCATCATTTGCATCCATATTATAAGAGCACCCTGACATATCACGGCATCATTAGTAAACCAGCACATAAAATGATGGAGGAAAATAGACGGCCAGATGAGACAGCTGTGAAGATTCAGACAATAAAAGTAAGAACAGCTACATAACAAGTGTCGTATTATGCAGTTCCTTACCTAACAGTCAGTTCTGTACACATTTACTAAACTCCAGCATTAACTTGAGTAGCCATTTAACAATTTTTGTCGTGTTTTTGTCTTTTTTTTGTCGTGTTTTCATAGATTTTGCTATTGTGTTATTTATGCTTTTCTGGCACATTTTTGTCACTCTTTTGTGACTTATTTGAGACTTTTTTAGCCTTTTCATCACTTTCTAGTTGTGTTTTTGCCACTCTTATGTTACTTTTCTTCACCTTTTTGTTGTATTTTCATCCTCGTGTCCTACTGCGCTTTGTTCAAGAAGCTTTTAGATTTGGGTAAAGCCAAACTGGGGGTTAAGAGGTTAAGCTGTAATCGTCTATCCTTCTTTGTAACACATCCCACAGGAGCAGCAACTTTTTGAGGTATTTCGACCCTGCCGTCCAGTCAATGGAATTTGGACCCTTACTAAATGCTTCTCATTAGATGTTTTTTTCTTTTCTTTTTGGCCTTTTGGTAGTCATGCTGTGATTCAGAATCTCTTCTACAAAAGAGTCCTTGCCCCAGAGGGGAACATGTTCTACATATTTAAGAGGGCACGAATACCTATGCAGACAGGGAGAGAACATGAATACTCCACACCACAGGAATTAAATCTGTGACCTTCTTGCTACGAGGTCAAGGTGCCCCTAACACATTAACTTTGAAGAAAAACATTCACTTAATGCAATCTAATACATCTACTATAGGCGTCATGAAATAAACTGTTTCTTCTCTTCATCCGATGATCAAAATGTGGTCAATTCATACTGTTATACACAATATATGTGACTGTGTCCATACCGCCTTTGCTATGCTCGATCGCGTCAGACCTTGGAAGCTAAGCAGGGAAGGGCCTGGTCAGTATTTGGATGGGAGACCGTTTGGGAAACGAAGCCTAGCGAATGTAGTGTGTGAGTGAGTGGTTGGAGTGGCCGATGGTGCAGACTGGTTGTCTCGCTTCTATCAGTCTACCCCAGGGCAGCTGTGGCTAAATTAGTAGCTTACCACCACCAAGTCTGGTCTTTGCGTCTCCAGAAAAGCGCTATATAAAACCAGTGCATAATTATTTTTAATAGCTGTGTGACATCACCTTAAACATTGCTGCAAGCTGCACGGCCATTGGTTGATCTTTCACGCTCCGCAGATCTGGCCTGGTCTGTAAAAATGAAATTAGTTTGCTGACAAGTTAAGTTTAGTTGCAGTGAATATAAAATATCTTATTCTATTTTGAGTATGACTTTGGTGTGACAATAACCAGCCAAACATCTGTCTGAATTAAACAACATCTGGGGCCTTAAAAAAACGTCAGTTGCGTTTTTTTTAATTTTTTTTATTCAGTTCTATTTTCCATCTGCCTTTGTGGCGTTTTGATATCTGTGAACAAAGCCAGGACTCACAGCGTTTGGACTCCCGGGACAGCAGACGGCACATGATGACAACGCTACCAACATCGCCACGACTAAGACAACCATCTGGGGAAAACAACAGTTGTACAATCATTATGTAAATCCTGACATTCTACTGGATCTTCGAACAAAAGGATTTTTCTGTGTGAATATGCTTCTCCTACAAGACCAGAGGCACAAAAATAGTCATATTTGTCCTCAATAGTGTTGCTACTTAATTAAGAAGTACTCAAAGTATTAAATGTAAAAATAATTAAATTAAGTTCATAATAAAAGTTTACCTTGAACTCCGCATCCATCTGTCTTCTCAGAGAAAGCCCATGTCTGCCTCCCCCACAGACAAAGTTTACAAATGCCTTCGGTCGAACAAAGTCGTGTCTTTGCACTGATCAGTCAGCAACGCCATAAAACACAACATAAGGGAAAAATACAGGCTTCAGTTTAACAGTAGTCGCCCCACTCCGTCAAAGGTGTTACTTTTCACAGGCCACTTGCAGACGTAGACATTAAAATATTACAGTACAGGCACATTTTCAGCCCGTGTGGTCAGTGGCGTGAGGGAAACTGAGATGATTTAATTACGCAAACAATACTTTTAACATTCAAACACTATAAATGTTATGTAGTACATTGCCAGCTGATGGTTCACAACTAGGATTTTTTTTACGTTCAATCGTGCAACATGAAACATATAACACACATATAAATTAGATAAATAATAAACTATAAAAACTTCAAACTATACGGGACTATAGACTATAAGGGCTATAAGACAACTGACATAGAACAACAGCGTGAGTGTATTTACAGATGTGCAGGTGCATTAGCAGCACATCTAAGTGTGGACATACCACATAGTGCAATGGAGCAGTGGAAATGGCTGGAACATGGTATTATATTCATGAATCTGATGGTTGAAGGGGAAAAAACAGTTCAGGTGGCGGGAGGTAAGGGCCTGAATGGACCGTACCCTCCTGTCTGAGGAAAGAGGGATGAATAGTCCATGTCCAGGGTGAGAAGGGTCAGCTTTGATCTGACCCACATGTCTCCGGGTCCTGGAGGTGAATAGGTCCTTGAGAGGTGGGAGCACAAAGCGCTACAGTCGATGCTTGTCCCGGTCTGTAGCACCGGGGTACCACATGGTGATGGAGGAGGTGAGGATAGACTCGATGATGGCCATGTAGAACTGCACCAGCATCTCGGTCGGCGGCTTAAGTTTCCTCAGCTGCCGCAGGAAGAACATGGGCCTTCTTGATGAGGGAGCTGATGGTTGGCTCCCATTTAAATGTCCTTGGTGTTGGTGGTGCCCCGAAACGAAAGGAGTCCACAATGGAGATGGGGGTGGGATAGTCTGGGGTGGACACAAGATACAAATTACCATCAATGTGCAACCATACAGTACATACTGTACTAAGGGCCAGTGATATGTTTAGCCAACATAAGTCTCCCTTTTCATTTACCTTTCATATACTGGCCTTTCTTGGTTAAACTATTCACTGGTAATGTTAAACACAAAGCACAAACATTAACCCATCGAGAATGAAAAGCATAAAAACCGGTTGAAGTAAATATTTCTCATTATTACTGCCCAACCCATTTGAACACTTAAAAATATATTGTTTAAATGCTTACCAGTAAAATAGCCCATGTATGTCAACACTGTGTATTGTTGCAGTTCGTATCCAGTATGCACATTCTGAATAATGTACACTAGTCTTAACACCAAGCCTGCCTCTTTCAGATTGACCACTAGAGGGTCACAGTTCTTAGCAACATTTCAAGCAGTTATGTGAATCCCATGTATTCTGCAGACAGAACAGAAGTGTAACTTGCCATTCAAAATGTCAGTATGTGCTTATAGACTTCAATTTTCTTCCCAGGGAGCGATTTCATTGACAACAATAGAGCAGAAATTGAAAATACTTGGCAAGGTAGCGTGCTTTTCTTGACAGCTACAGTGTGCACAAGCTGTTCTCCCCTGATACATTCAGTCGACCTATAGGCGCTACCACAATTAATATGAGATGATGTTTACAGAGGCTGATTGTCTATGGCTGAGTTGTCTGTGGCGCCACAGTGAAGTAGGTTATTGTTATGAAAGAGGCTTTTATCAGGTGTGTGCAAGTCCAAGATAAGCATAAGTGCATGTTTGGGCACATGTTGGGTCCAGGGGTAAACACTGCTGCTCTGCGAAACGATGATGAAGTAGTGAGTTTGCAGCTGAGACCTGCATCGATGAGCGAGCTGTACGTCAGCAGGCACAAAAGGGCAGCGCAGAGATAGCAACATCTTGGTTAAAAATAACTTTGAATGTAATGAAGAGAAACAGCACCTCAAGCTACTATATGTGGAATAATGTTTTTTTGACATTTCGATAATAAGGCAAGGGGCTATCATACACTATAGCAAAAAAAGATCCATTATATAACCAGTGTTCTATCTGCTGTAACAAATTGTATAACATTTGGCGTCTCCTTATGTATTCCTATAGCTCCAAATGGGGGTGGAATTAGAAGCTACCACGCTCTTTCACGGGCACGCACAAAGACCAGACAGGTGCGTATCAACTCGTTTAAGCTCAGGTAAGAACATATCTCAGTATGTAAAAACGGTGGCCTGTTCCTTTAAGATACCTTTATAGAGATCCTAAAGTTTGTCTGTTCAACTTTCGCCCTGTCCCAGTGCATATTAATGTTCTGTCCTGCCACTGTCATAATGGCTGGTGGCAAGAGACAAGGCAGCCATGTTGAATGCTACCACAAACGTCTTTTTATGGTGAACAAAAGTACAGAAAAGAGACACAGAAACACTATTGGTAAAAACATACTAATGTCCAAAAACAGCCCTACATGTTAATTGGCTTAGCATTACACTGACTGGGAATTTTGAGTGGTCATGTCAACCCAATCTCACTTTCTATATACGAATAGAATATTAACTCAGTGAGAGTAAAAATATCTGGTTAGTTTCTTAGTCTGACATTTGTTATCCTAATTGTGGCTTTACCCTTTTGTACCAAGCCGGAGGAAGCCCAGTGAAGTGTAAATTTCAGCCGGCATTACTGTCTCTGTGTCCACTGCTGCCTCAGGGCCTGACACCAGCATGCCCGGCGGGGAGAGTTGCTTCCCCTTAATCTCGGGCAGTTTAAAATAGACACAGTCGCGCTAGAGTAAAGGTCTTGTCATTTCATTGTCTTACACCTAGACGGCATTTGTATCCTCGGCTTGAAAAATACACCAGTGAAGTAAAAACAAAGCACCACAAGACACGAATAGTGTTCTCAATTCTTTATCTTATTGCTCGTATTTACATCTTTTCAGCTATAAAAATAACAATTAACTTCCCAAATGGAAAAATATGAAAACAAGTGGCTCTCAACGCATACTATGGACCCGGGGCATCTTGAAATGGCACCACATTACAAATCTCCTCAGACTGGCCTCATTGGATCGCGGACAAATTATGAACTTAGACATGGCATGCGCTGCCTTTAGGCCTAAAGCTGACAGAAAGCTTTGGTAAAAAAAAAAAAAAACACGGCTGGTAAATTGGCCCATCTATTAGTTCATCTAAAGCCCACTTCTTCGGATTTAAATGCTTATTTTAAATCAAGATCATAAAGATAGACTATTTTAGCGTTCTTACAGGCACTGTGTTTAATCAGTGTAGCTACAGACTTTCTATGGACATATTTACATGCAAGAAACACTTAAAGTTAATGCTACAGACAGTACATTCAGTCACAGTACCCTCACAAGAGTGCATGAGGTAAAGTTTCAAGTATTAAAAGTGTTTTGGGGTGTTTTGATAAGGCATGGGTGACTTTTTTTTTCTCTTTTCCTTTTAATAAGCTAACACACTCATTGACCTCTCTGCTTTAAGAAAACACAAAATTGAGCACATACAGTAAATTTCATTCTGTTCTCTCATTCTGTTCTGGCTGATCCGTACCAGCCTCTGTGTCCCGGATAAACTCAAGCTGCCCCTATTTTTTTTCCCCGACCCGTGTAGATAAAAGGTCTGATAAATACTTGCACATTGTGTCGTTAGAAATACTTTAAACAATATAATGGCGCGATTACAAAAAACGCATCTGCTTAAGCCACACTTAAATGCGTGTACAGTTACAGTACTGCAGTCCTGTTGCCTTGCCTAAAGTGAAGACTGACAGGCGGAAAAGGAAACATGAAGGATTCAAAGCCCCCAGAGCCTGGAGGACATGTTACTTGGCCGCCTTAAAGTTGCTGAGGTCCAGCGGCTCTTTGCTGGGTATGCACCAGTCGTCTGCCTCTTGACGGACTTTATAGTTTTTCAGAGTGGTCTTGTTGTAGACAGGCAGCCTCTCCACGGAGTCTGTAGACAGCGCCTGGAAGAAATTAGTTACAGTTATATTTGCACATTGAGGCCTAGTGATTACAGTGATATCAAACTCTTTTTGATACAAGACAATGCTCTATAGAATATATAACGCTCTGAGCCCACTGGCTAAACTGCCATTGGATCAGTCAACTTTTGGCTTCTGGCTTCTCTCATGCTCAAGTCTGGCTAACCTTCAAGTAGATGACAGCGTCGGTGCCATAGCCCTCCATGGAGTAAAGCTGTAGGTCCCCCTGGAAGTACTTGGCATAAAGTCGAGAAATGGGGAGTCCATAGCCAAAGCCGGCCTGTACAGACAGACAGAGGGGACATCAAGGATTTAGAAACACTTTGTACTTGAGCAGGCACAGTAAGCTGCAGCGCTCCCCGAAATGGATACTCTGTCATTTAGTGCTTACCGCGCAGTTTAGTTCATTTGGAGAAAAGAAATGGTCATTCATCTATTTAAAGCAGCTCTGGGTTCAGGCTAGGGCAACAGTATTCATAGATTTCTTGTGACATCATGGGCAGCTGGAAGCGCCGATTACTCACAGACACAGGATTTGATTTTACAGAATCTTACGATGTTGATCTGACTCGGAAATACAGCATTAGAACCGTTTTGTTGATTCCTGCCCTAACAAAAGCTTTCGTCTCTGATCCGAGTTGTTTCAATGCACAAACATGAACGGAAAATAACATTAAATGCATTTGTCATTTAGTCACAATCTCCTTGTTCAGCCAATGTCTAAAAAACGAACTGCTGTGTGCCTATGTAAAGGTATTAACAAAACCTGCCTCAGGACTGACACAGAGCATTTTAATTTTGTTTTTTCTTGATGTGTAGCTCGCATTACTGACCAGCGGTGGCCGTGAGCGCTCTCCGATCTCGGGCGCAGGAGCGGTGGAGTACATGTAGCTGAAAAGGTTGTCAATCCTGCGAAATGGGACACCGCCTCCCCTGTCGCTCACCTAGGAGAAAGAGAAGTGCAGAAATCCAACGGTTACATTCCGTGACCTCCTGAGAGGGACAGTGTGGTCCCGGCTTTGGAGAGGGGCCAAAAGAAACCGTTAACTCCGCTGCAAAATAGCCAATTGAAGAAGACTGCGATCACACTTGGCGCAAAGGTGTGTGGAACATTTTATCAACACTGACTGACCGCGTGTGTTTGCCAGGCACCGTGCGGAAATTATGATGAAGACTTTACGCAACATGTTTGGAGACAGATCTGGGTGGTGACTTGTGCTACTCTTGGTTTAAAAAGTGTTCACTGGGTTTGTGCACAAGCATGTTCTGATCAGTGCATCCCATTTGTTTTAAAGGGGACTCACCATCATTGGCTACTGCTACTATACAGGAATTAAAAACGTTATCTATCTGTACCTCAAAGAACATAAGCACTGTGCAAACACTGTGAGCTTTACAACAAAATAGACATAGAAATCTAGATTATAAACCTAAAACCTACTGAAAGGTTTGATTATTTACTTACTCATATTATAAAAGAACAGAGAACTTCTTGACAGCTATATTAAAAGAAAATGCTATTTGCCAAGGTCGGCACACAGCTGCATTTGGAGTATGACACACCTCATTCTACCTCACCTCAACTGCATTTATTACCGTTCGTTAAACAAACCGTACAGTACAGTTGCGTAACACACAATGAAAGCAGAGCAGTTGTAAAAGAAAAAGGGAAAGGCTCACCAAATATGGTCTGAACTTTGGAAGCAGCATTGAGCTTGTTACATCAATCCTAGTTTAACCTTTAAGCGGTGGCTGTACAACAACACTTGTCCCTGGTAAACATGCTTTTTTTTTTTTTTTTCAGGTTTCAAAACGCTCCTTTTAGCAACACCCGTCTAGAAAAGCCAGCTTAAAAACAGAGGGCTACATTTTCATAATCTATGTACCAACTTAACATGAGACTTCTTAAACTATACATCTATACACCAGTGGATGACGCACCTTTATGGACATGTCCTCTCCTCCGAGCGACACCATGACCTGGATCAGTGGGAGCTCGTTGCTGTTTTCATGTGTCTCGATCGTGGCGCGCATTGCATTCTACAAATATGAGGCAAAAGTGTAAGACATTTTCACTTTTCATCTTAGTAACACCTACTTTAAACGAGTCATACCTTGAAGAGCTCGAACAGCATGTGATACAGGTGAGAAGGCACATACACGATACTTATTGGCTGCTCTCTCTTCTTGCCTGCTAAATAAAACAGTATAGTATTAGGACTGCAAAACACAAATAGATTGCAATCGAACAGAAGTGGCATTTTGAATGAGCAAAAACATTTCACTAAAATATCAAAATATCGTATCTCCAGGGGGGCCATATAATGTTTAGCCCTTCACAGGGAGCATTTCTTTTTTATTCTAACAAACAACAACTGTTATTGTTAAAATGACTAATGCGAAGTTGTTCTGACCATCATTTCAGCTTCATGGGCTTATGATTAAAGTGCATATGACAAGTTTTAATCCTTTTGTATTCATGACTTAGTTTGATGGATAATATCTGTGGAAAGCATAAGTCACAGATTTACTTTGGCGAAGCAGCAAATTAAAGGCACACTGCGTAACATTCCGGACTACACTGTTCCCATCAGAACAAAACATGCTCCTGATGACCAGCTCAACACAGGTAATGCTATTACTGCAGTGGATAATTAAAGAATGGATTTGGATGAGAAACTAACCTGTTTAAATCTCAAATCCTGCTGACTTTACTCAATATACTCAATATCACTTAAATTTTTATGCTAGTGACATAGAAGGAAAGCTCCACTCACTCATTTCTCTTTGGTATATCATGGTTGGCATGGCAACAATTATAAATGTTCACCTCTAGTGAAATAATAAATATGAGGAAAAAAAATGTCAAACAGCAAAACTAGGTAAAAAAAAAAAAAGTATATATATTTTTATTTGCATTAGTTTATCGGTCCATCTACCCTGTGCCCTTTGAGTTGATTCTTGATTTGAAAAAAATAAAAATAAAAAGAATTGCATATCCAGTCAGAAATAAAAGCAAATCTATAGTTATTTTCCTAAATCGTGCAGCCTCATCCACCTCACTTAAAATGCATCATGATTCACAGTTATATCCCCCCCGTCGTTGATAATTATTCCTTGCTCTGGTCGTGCGCTTTGAAAGGATGGGAAGAGCATGTCAATATTGTCAGATGCAGCGAGCCGGGCCCACTTAGCCGTTACTTCAGCTTCGGTGCTATAATTATCAACCCCTCAAGTCCATCTGGCTGAATGCTCATTTCCATAAAAACACATAGTCCGTGCACACAAAAAAGGGGTTAACAGGGACTGAGAGAACACCATCTGTACCAGCGAGGATTGTGCTGTTGGCAGTGCCAGTGAGTACAGTAATTGCAATTCTTACTGTTTCGCTCTTGTAGAACCATCTCAGGAGAGCGCAGATAATACTGGTCACACAGCATCTTGGCACTATGAAAGGCATCTGTGGCAAAAAATAAATACAACTTGAATGAAAAAAAATGAAAGAAGAGAATAAAAATAAAGTAGAAAGACAATACAGCCTCATGACCACAATTGATTATTCTACATGTTGTGACAACCTGCCTATTATGCAACACACCGTGATACACATTCAGAGCCACTACAAGTTTGAACCTTTCCAGTTTATAACTACTGTGGCTGATTCCTATCTTAGAAAACATAGAAAAAAGCAAGAACAATCTGGCTCTTGTCTCATGCAAATGTTGTGCCTTCCACATTAACTGAAAATGTTCACCTCTGATATACATGCATATGCACAAACAAAACAATAGGAGAACTGCTAGGATTTCTAAAACCAATGTAAAATACTGGAGTTACTGTTCATATATTATTGTATTAGATGTGTTAGATGTATTTACCAGAGGTTAAAACATTCCACCATGAACTCTATACCGATATCACGACTTCCGCGTCCGAGCAGACCGGCAAACGCGAGAAAAAAAACATGAAAAACGTAACAACAATTAATATTTCTGAAACTCAACAGAGAGTTACTGAACATACTTAGTTCTCAGACTCATTAGCCAAAAATGCCGCACCTACTGCTAAAAAAGTATTATTTACTAAAGTTACTACTTCTGGGGGTTAGTGTTAGCATTTTTCTCCGCTAAACCCGGATGTCGTGATTTTGGGAAATATTACTTTTATAGCAGTAGGTTCAGCATGTTGAGCTAATGCGCCTGATAAATAAGTATGTTCAGTAACTCTCTGTTGAGTTTCAGAAATATTGATTGTGGTATTGAAGAGCTGTTTTGTAGTTTCTCGCACATCTGCCAGTCTATGCGAACCCGGGAGTAGAGCTGTGAGGTCACCACTTAACAAACGTATAGCTTTAAAAGGCATTTCTTCACTGAAGTAAGATACTGACCTTGGATCACATCTGAAACTTGGCAGTGGGGGTCTATACTTCCAATGGTGTTGGGGTGGACTGGGTTTGTGTTGCCGTCAAATATAAGAGCTGCGAAGCAAGAGGATAAAAGAAAATTAGGTCGCTTGAAAATGTTGTATTTATTTTGAAAACGGTGTGATATCTTAGTCAAAATGCTGCAAATTTGTATCAAAAGAGAGCGGTTTGGCTTAGTTTAATTTAATTTTTTCTTATGGAGACTGATTTCAGTAAGCAAAATAAAACTCATCTATACTTACGAATCCCAAATATAATATCTTCCTCAATTTGTGAAGCCCAAAATCCTGATCTAGACCAATGGTGAAAGCCACTCACAGTGCTGGTTGATGAGCATTCGTATAGAGATGCGGCTCATGTAGAATCGGTCTAGAAAGTACTGGATGTTCTGGTTGGTAACTGGGTCCTGGGGAAATGTTTCTTTGTATTCAATAATACCCTGCGCCATGGTCGGCACCACGTCATTGTGTCGATTTCTGATGGTCACTAAAGTGTCAACAAACCTGGAAGAAAGAGAACACTTTTAAATGCTGGTTACATAAAGAAGGTGTTAGAAGTTAAGTAAAAGATTGATAGAGAGTCTAGTAAGAACTACAGTCCCTCCATAACTATTAGACATAATATATTGAACAGATAAAAACGACTGCACTTTTTCATGATACAGTTGTTCATGTTAGTAAATAGATGCACATGCCAGAAAACAGATCTCTACTATGCTTGGAAATGTGCCAGTGTGCTTGGCTGACCTGTTACACTAGTAGTTGGGTGTCTGTAAACAAAACTACTAGGCTTTTAAAAGTACACTTTAATGTTTGTTTTGGTCAAAACTACTCACTCTCCCAAAACCTTGTGGTCATCTGGATTTGTGTCAAGGAATTCAAGGATTTCCATCAAACTCTGAACATACCTGTAAAAACACATACATGGTATAATGAACAGTATGACTATAACTAATGCGTCAACAAGTTTGCCAAAGTGTTTAGGTCCCACAAAGGATGGAAAAAGGTTGGGCTGACGGCTGAGTCACGTGACACAGTCCAGGAAACTAGGGTAAAGGTTGACAGTGGAGAGCCCCCCTCCCTTTTCCGAGCAGCTTGGAAGAGGTACAACTTGGTCAAAGGGAGCTTTTGTAATCCAAAGCGTGACGTTGTCCTCTGAGCAAATTAATATCTGCCTGTTATATAGCATTGCTGTAAACAAGACAGCAGCTGTTCCCTTCACAACAGGGCGGATAACATCAGACTTTAAAATAGAATGGGATGGGAAATAAACACTTTTGGCCTTTAATGTGAGGGTTTGTAAGTTTTCAGGTACATGCTTGAAACACAACAAATGTGGCAGCATCATAACACTGCACTTACCAGCCCTGGACCATCTTAACAGAAGGGGTCGTGAGGAGTTTGTCAGGCAAAAGATTGATTTCCTTCATGATGTTGGAAAGTCTGACTGGGAGTTCTTGTCTTAGAAAAACAAAGGATGTCTTTTCACAGGCATTGATGGACCCTGCGTTACAGAAAAAAGGGTATTAAATATCAAAACAAATCTGTTTTTTTGTTTTCCTATAACATAACACTTATTCTAATGCCCTTTATGTACACAGATTGATACTAAAAATGATGCTGCTGATAAAGTTTTGTTAACCAAGAAAGCTGCAGCAGTCTGATGCAACATCTATGTACATTGACCATTTAGCTAAGCAAAACAACTGCTTAGCCTGCGTACACTGATCTGATCAAACACGAACTATACCAGTGGGTATTTTGTGAATGGTGTTTGGTACCTTAACGTTTTAGTGCAATTACATAGCTGTCTTTACCGATATATTTGTTTTGCAGCGCCAAAATAGCATATCAACGCTCGCACAGTCAGCAGCAGGAGGCTACTCACCGAAATCCAGAAACTGCTTCATGGACAGCGGCGAAGGAGAAAATTTGGAAAAATGTTCGATATGCTTGGGCACGCTTGTTAAAGCGGCATTTTTCATGATGAACCGTACGAACTTCATTGTCTTCGTTTTAGTGGCTTCATAACAGTAGTATAGAAAGCTGGAGGACAGTTCAGTTTAGTTATCACCGAGGGACGGAGGGCAGGGAACTAGGAGCGAGAGCCAATCAGACGGCCGGATTTCTATTTCTGTTTTGGAGATCAGCCAATGGGAACTGACGAGAGGCGGGACTATGTTGTTGACAACAGACGCTTCATGTGCTACACTTGCTGCACGTATGATGAGTTGGTTGTACCCGAGTTCTCAAAATGTTTTACTAAATAAATAAATAATAATAACAATAACAATAACAATAACAATAACAATAACAATAATAATAATAATAATAATAATAATAATAATAATAATAATAATAATAATAACAATAATAATAATAATATTGTTTCTTTATTTTCGGTCTTTAATAAAGTATATTTCTTTATTTATTTGTGTCTCTGCTCGCAAAGTCTGCTCCTGAACATGAACAACATCTTAATTGTATATAGCCCAAAGCCCTTCACAAGGGACGTTTTTCATTCACTTCATGCTCTGTAAATCTGGCTTAAATTCTGCTAGGTTAACAGCCCTATTTCAATTGGTGATCATGCAAGACATTGTGATTTCAACAATATCTTAAGTCACATTATTCCTGTCAAAGTTTCAATTGTCATGTTGGCAGGCACTCTGTCTGTCTGACATATCGGCCTATCCACTGTGTTATTCCTCCTTGGTATTTATATGCTATCCTTACATCACTGCCTGTTTATCTACAGCGATCAAAAGTTCATCATGATTCCCTGGAAACCAGCCCCTCACCTCTCTAGCTTTGACTGGAACCAAGTGGCATTGTCAGGGAACATACAGTCCAGATCATCTTCCATTACATAAGTGTTGGCTATTTATTTTTCACTACAGTGTGCATGGAACGTTCAGTATGAGTCTGTACTGTAAATACGGTTGACATATTGAATAACAAAAGGAGGCTGAAGCATGTAAACAAAACCCATGGTTACACAGATTTATTCACAAGCGAAGCAACACTTAAATGTCACACTTTATCTCAAAATGCTTTTCATATTATCGATTTAAACAGGCCCGTTAGTCACTGTGTCTTCATTGCCAATTGTTTTGCTATTTGTTGCCTGCCATTAGTGTTCATTCAAGTCTTCAAACCAACACTGTCACTAATCCTCACCAGTTTCTCAGAGATTTGAGCCTATGTGTGATCTTTAAAATGCCAAGCAGGCTCTGACAAAATTGTAGGTTTACTTCGCAATGGTTTGATGTTTTGGACTTAATGCAACAACACCATTTCAGATAAGAGATAAGCACTGTACTTTCTCCTCTGCTTCACTACTTTCTTCTCTGTCTGAACTTTACAGTTGATTAATAGTGTTAAGTGAATCAGTCTACTCATAATGGGTCACAACAAGGCAATGTACTGATGTGACGTAACAGCTAACTTCCTGCTGTTTATGCTTCCCTGTCCTGTTCAATAAATCCTATACAAGCTTAACAATATAAAAACTGTACTTTTTAAGCCAACCAGAGCCTGGTAAAAGGTGGTTGGACTCAATGCCAATAAGAATCATCACTCAGGAAACTGAACATTTTGCTGCAAGGGGGTGGGGTGTTGCTTGACAGCTGCTGACCCTTAGACATATTTAGAAAAGCGGTGTACAGGCAGCGTGTGGGACATGCACGAGGGGAAGCGTAATGGCCCTCTCAGTGTTTTTCCAGTTTCCATCAGACCGCACGCCCCCCAGTGCCCGGCTCTTATTCCCAGCTGTCAACACAATGACGCTCGACACATTGTTGGGTGTCCAGTAAGGGCCTTGTATTGGACACAGTATAGACAGGTATGTGGTCAACAACTATGGGAATTCACTCTTGTAGCAATTGTAGCCAGCCTATTGGATGCATCTACTCACAAATAGCAATCGAAATGTTAGTGACTCACTTTCCAAATGGCTTTATTCATTTTACAACGGCAGACTTGATAAACAGACTTAAATGTTTTATAGGGTCCCATTATTGTATGCCATTAAAACTTTCACAAATCTTCCAAAAGAGATTTCTTCATTACAACTCTAATCATGAGCGTGAAAAAACAATGAGGACAAATTTCAAGTTCAGATTAATAAGAGGCAGGAAATTATTCTCTATTGTGTCGTCCAATCACAGCTCATTATGAGCTCTTCAGTATTCATGATTGGACATTTCACAGCCATGACCTTTCCGACACTTGTTGCATATTGGTAAAGTTTGAACAAGTTTAGTTTTAGGCAATTTTACCCTCAGTGCCAATATAATTCATCATTGAGTTTCTTCCACTGCTTTTGATTAAAATGATCCAAGCTCGAGCAGGATGGTTTTTTACCCTTTGAATCGGTATGCAAATAAAACCTTGTGCTACAATAGGAAAACAGGCAGCAGATGCTATACCCAATTCATTTCAATGAAAAAAGCTGTACCTTATGTGGCAGTCAGCACCAGCACCTGTAACAGCTTGAGTTGCAAAGGTTGTATGTGCTTGTTTAGAACATTCCTATTCATTTAGGAAACATTGAGTACTTTCATTATAATTGAGCAGTATGTTTTCACAGCATATTCATAGCACACTTCTTGAATTTGGTTTGTTTTCTGTATCTTTTAGCGCTGCATATTGATGGGCCCTTGTATACAAAGAGGCATTGATGCTCGGTCAATAATCTCTGTCTAAAAATAAACTGATCCGCTGTGTTTGATCTGCTGGTCTTTCATGTTTGATACCTGCGCATTCTCAAACCTGAATTACACAAAACCGAATCGATTGACAAATAAGCTGGAAAGTTATGTGTTCTCTTTTTTATGTAGAATAAATGTAGGCCTATGAAGAAAAGCACTAAGAGGAAAACCAGGCTCAATGTGGGTAGTGTGTTTCAGAGTCAAGACCAGACCAGCAGCAGACAAGTCCACACTTTGAATGAGACCATGTAATACAGTTGATGTTAGAACTGGGATTATGAAATCATAAATGTACAAGTTCATGGGAATAATGCGGACACTCAATTTTACACTTTTGCATTTGCGAATGGCAGCATCTTACTGAAAAGGAAAGTCTCCAGCCTCACTCAGAATAACAGTAAATCAGTCACTTGCATCCCAATGGTTTAGGCCTGCAGATAAAAAGATCAGGTTCTGATACATCAATTACAATATTATGTAATAGCTAATTAGTGTCTCAAAGAACCACCAGGCCTAAATCAAGAACAAATCGGAACTAAATTGGGTCTGAAAGTTTGAAAAGGTAAAACTTGGACAAAATCATTTAGTACAAAATAGGGGTGGGCCATATCATATTGCATATTGTTATCGTGATATCATTTTTTGATATTGTTGTAATTTTTTATATCGCTGTGGACATGATATAATTTATGTTATGCTCAGTCCCATCAGAGCAACATAAACTGTAGAACACAAGGACCGGTGCTTAAAAGTTAAATTAAATGAAGGATGTAAACTGCTTGAGTAGATCATATGTGCAAGGGAAATTAGTATGCCGTAAAAAAAAGAAAAAAGAAAAGAGGATCTTCCCAAAAGGCGTAAGGCTGGGATTTTGAAGTCATTTGTCCATTGTCAATGATATTGTCAAATATATCGTTATCGTGATATTTCTGGCCATATCGCCCTGCCCTAGTACAAAAACAAAAACAATGCAAAACTACGTGCAATATTCCCTTTATCAGCATCACTTTATCGCCAATCTGCACTTGGACTGTAAACTTTGCACCACCAGGGCTGACTTTGATATTCTACTGTTTTATATAGTCTGTTCTAATTTTCACTTTCTTATTGTTTATATGTCTGCCCCTTTTTGTTACTATCCATTGTACATAAGATACCTCTATTTACTATCTAGCTGCACATTTCCTGTCTATTTTGCATACCCTCCAGTTCTCCATTGTGAGATCAATAAAGGATTATCTTATATTTTTCATCTTTAGATTGTCTTACTTAACGCTATTTGAGCAACACATATCTAAAATGAATTAGACTTCCACCTTCTTTTCTGTAACGTCAGAGGCCATTAGATCAAAACCTGCAGCACAAGCATTTCCTGATTTTGTGCAAAGCAGTCTGATGGATGTTATTTACTGGCTGAACCAGACTGTGTGAGATCTGCGGTTTAGAAGTCTATCTTGATTTAAGAGCACAGATCTTCAGATGCAGCCTGTGATCCTACACTAAAGCCTGCCTCTCAGTCTAAAAAAAAACAAAAACACCATTGACTCTGAACCCACTCCACAACGATGCTGTGCTTTTAAATCTGACCACAGTGCAGTGTGTGTGACCTAATCCCTCATCCATAGGTAGCATCTTCCCCGGGCTGCTCCTGCGCGTCGCCTTGACTCGGTCCTGTCTGTAAATACACACGGTGACTCAGGCTGTGCGTTGTTGCTCTCGTTACAAAGGAGAGGCTGAGTGAGACGCACACAGAGAAAGAGAGAGAGAGAAACGCTCCAATTCCCGCGACAACATCCTCTCTGCCTACTCCTCAGCATCAGCACCATCCCACACTGACGCTAGTGGAGCTCCTCACGGCGTGCGATGCGCTCCTCCGTTGGCTTCAAGAGGCGCGATTGTACGTGAACGGCGACCAATACAAATCCACCGGCTTCTGGGCACACAGCGAAACCAAAGAGGTCGCTTCAGCCTCTTCTTCTTCTTCTTCTTTTTCCCTTCCGGGGGTGAGCTAAGTCGAACCCCCCTCCAACATTGAGGATACGATGGCATTTTTGGAAACGAGCCGAAGGTAAGTTATCCTAAGCTCTTTTTGTTTTTGCTGCATCCACGTCTTTGGTTGGTGCGCACTGGCTTTACGAAAAGAACGGGACGTATCCATGTTATGAGTCCGCTCGTTTGGGGGAAATGAGACGTTTCAGATGCGATTGCACGCCCGGGTGTGTGTGTGTGTGTGTGTTGTTACGATCGTCAGCAGCAATCGTACACATGCACGTACATAAGCGCGATATGGCAACCTTCAACTTCGAGCTGCACAACTAGATCATACACCCCGTGGATTAGCAGTGGACCTGACCGAGGAGAATTGGTGCTACGGTCAATAGTCGTAGCAGCATTTACAACTCAGTGGAGCGGATAGGGGTGTCATTTCAATATACCTTAGCAATAACCTGGGTTTTGCACAGGCGTCAAAACCTCGCTGCCATTGGAGAGGAATACTATGGTGTTATTGGTGGACACACTATTCTGCATCGGTGTGCTGCTTGGAGATAATGCTGAGGACATCTCCACTAGCCTATATAAAATAGATTGCTTTTGCTATAGGCTATCTGCTCCATCTATGCCAGATAGCTTACTTTTATGAAGCTTGGGCTATACTGTGAGTTATTAGGCTATTGTTTTTTTTTATAGGCTGTCACAAAGAAGCCAGTGCTGTAAAATTTGCAAGTTAAAAGAGATTTCAGATTATTTACTTTTACGCAACAATGTCAAGAGAGTAAGATTTCTTGCGTAACACTGTGTGGGGGGGGTGGGATCCTGATCTTATGAGCTTTGAGTGTGTCTACTCATGTGATACTGTGGGTTTGTGTTGTACATGTTGCAGGAGCTTGAATATTTATGTGATTGGCCCGAGGTTGTGAAAAAAGGCTTGTTTATGTGGAGCCCCAGAGTGTGGACCATGCCTCTTGCCGCACACACACACACACACACAAACACACACACACACACACACACCGAGAGAGAAGAACCTTGAGTTGATTTGCTCCCAGTTGCCACGGGAAAAAAAAGATTGATGTTTTCATACAGTGCAAAATGCTTCGGCAAGTTTATGGGGATAGCCCTGAACGAAGAGAGGGATTTCAATAGACTAAATTTTCAACCACTTTTGGAGACCTTCACCGAGACACTAGTCCTGTCTCGCAAGATGAAGACGTAGCGGCCAGACTTCAAAGATCCATTGTTAATAAAGGGGTGTTCTATATCGTCCCCATAGGGAAATCTGCCCTGTGTATTTGACTCATCCTGAAATACCGGTGTGAGGAGCAATGGGTGGCGGATCCATGCCGAGATCTCGAGTCAAATTGGAGGATGAGCCTTTTGTGCATGTTTTGGTTTGATGGAGAAAAGGGAACAATATGAAGGTACCCAGATATGGAGAGAACATGCAAACTATTGCCCCCACACAATCGGGAAATACCATAGAACTCAAGGCCATCTTGGACCACACACAGTTTGAGTCACACAACTTTTAAATATTGTGGCAGTAGTTCGCGAATCATTCTGCTTTTAGTGAGTGGAGTTTACTTCTTCAGGCCATTTAAACCATTACCAAGTGGTTGTCTGCATCAAAACTATCCAAAATCTCCTTGGCTCATGAATACGTGACATTTTCCTAACAATAGCTACTTCCTTATTAAAGTTCTTCTGGATTTGGACATATTTTCACTGCACTATGACTTTTGTCCAGGGCCATTTCTTTTGAAAGAGCACACCCAGAATTGTTGACTGACAGTAATTGGCATGGCCCAGGACTCTCCAATCCAATCTTCACCGTGATCCAAGTTCGAATGATCATTTCACCTGCTCCAGACAGCGCTGCATTCACCAATTTGATGTCAAAATGCCAGATAGAAGGCATCTGCGTTTCACTGCTTTTGGAATGGACCTGGCAAATATATAATCCTGGAATGTTGAATATTATAGTTTTTTGTTAAAGGAATAGGCAACAGTTTTTGAAATACTGGGATATGTTCTTACCTGAGCTTAGACGAGTTGATGCGTAGCTGTCTGGTCTTTACATGTGCGCTCAGTCATGTAAACAGAGCAAAGACGGCATTAGCATTTAGCCTCTCCTCCTCTCTTCTATGGGGCCAAACGGGGGTGAAGTTAGAAGCGACCGAGTTCTTCCACCTTTTCCCTATTTAAATACGGTTACGTGAGCCTTTACACGATCCAAGTATAGTAAATTAAAACATGTTGATTTATATTGTAAGGCGTAATAATATCTTAGGCGCATTTCGATGTCAAAGTACTCCTGGTGTTATTATGCCTTGCAATATAGTTCCCCTTTTTATCTGCTTAGAAAATCGACATTTAATTTTGTGTGACTACACTTGGATCGTGTAAAGGCTCATGTAACCATATTTAAATAGGGAAAACGTGGTAGAGCTTGGTCGCTTCCAACTTCACTCCCGTTTGGGTCCATAGAGGAGAGGAAGAGAGGCTATGCTAATGCCGTCTGTGCTCTGTTTACATGACTGAGGACACGCGTAAAGACCTGACAGCTGCGCATCAACTCGTCTAAGCTCAGGTAAGAACATATCTCAGTATTTAAAAACAGTGGCCTGTTCCTTTGAGGATTGTGGGATTGTGATCATAATTTTGCCACACTAAATACAGCTTTTTTTTAAAGGCCCTACTTATATTTCTTGCAATGGAGTCAAATTTGATGAGTCCTTTGTATAAAATTTGTGATAAAAGACCTGGTCCTGCATGTACATTTTTGCTTGTCTTTGTGTCTCTTGGATAGACTAGTAATAAACCATAAACAGATGTTATGCATTTGGGCAAATAAATGCCAAATTCTACCACAGTTATGACCTGTCCTCTTCATTATTACTCCATCCTTTTTACATTATAATTTCACGTGCCTTCGGCCATTACAGAGGTCATGAAGTCGTCCCGCTCTCCTTATCGCGCTCTTTCAGCCATTTGATTTTAGCACTCGTTTTGAGACGTTACTTGATGAGCAGACG
The DNA here is from genome assembly GCF_951799975.1 of Gobius niger. Classification (NCBI taxonomy): domain Eukaryota; kingdom Metazoa; phylum Chordata; class Actinopteri; order Gobiiformes; family Gobiidae; genus Gobius; species Gobius niger. The sequence goes on along the minus strand of NC_136870.1, from coordinate 16,463,800 downwards.
CTTCATTTTGAAGTATCCAGGCTCTGAGCTCCCGTGGGGTCTGTGTCAGGGCGAGCTAATTTAAGAAGAGTGAATCACGACGGTACCTGCTAATCACCGAAGTCACATGGAGGCTGGGGTTGAGCAGTTTCTCCCCAGTCTGGACCCGTTTATCAATGATTTTACGCCTTTTCAACGTTTGCCAAAAAGCTGTGTATTTAATGTGCCATTGTTTATATTGGACGAGCATGATTCATTTGAAAGGGCATAAATCTCTGGCTCGTGCCTTACTGTGTGATTGTGGCGCATGAATGTGTGAGTGGTCGGAGGGACTGATGACACAGACTGGCCGCCTCGCTTCTCTCTGTCAACCCCAGGGCAGCTATGACTTCATTAGCAGCTTATCACCAACACGTATGGAATGAATGACAAGCGTGTCAACATTATTGTTATGTATGAAAGCATGTGGGGGGAAAAGACTGGAAACCACTGCAATACACTGGACTTAACATTAGGATCACTCACAGGTGAAGTGCAGATCATTTCCTCCTCTTGAGAACTGCTCGTGGGTGGGATGAGACACCGAGTGAACATTTTGTTCTAAGTTGATGTGTAAGAAACAAGATTTGAGGTCTGCACTGGTCATTATTATTGAATAAAAGTGTGAAAAGTGAACGGTATGAGGCACAAGATTTGAGAGACTTGCAACAGCCTGTTGGTCTGAAAGAAAGGTGTCCGAAATAATGTAGTTGTAGTGTAATTTAATTCTGCCCCTATTCCCTTGTTCTTTGCTTATCTTGCCAACTCGTAATTGAATTCTTAGCATTACTAAGTAACTCATGCCCCTAGAGGCCATAAGCGCCACTGCAGTTGTCGTAGCATATTCCTTTTTTTTTTACTTATGAATTGTCCGTGAGAGTAAATACTATGCTGACATAAAAGACAGATGGAGAGAGGGATATTGTACATCCAGTTACACAATGGAGATCATTTTTTTCACTCAAACTTGTAAATACTAAGTGGTGCTCGCCCGCAGTTAGCTTTGCCCGTTAGCCTGTTAGCTTGTTCTTTGTGATTCGTTTAGTGTGTATCGGTGGCCCATTGACAGCCAAGTTGCAAGTGTGGTTTTCTGGCGAGAGACACCAGGGGGAGATGAAAGACCCCCCGAATCATCCCTTTAACACTTGTATTACCCCCAGAGGGACTACGAAAAAGATTTATTAATGAAAACAAGTTAATTAGTACTGCTTTAATGGGTAAGAATCCTGCCTGTTTGGCACAATCATTTTAGTCAAATAATGCAGAATTGTCAGAACAATAATAGTCAAATTGGAAGAAAATAGTTTTTTTTTTTCTGCTTTGTTGTTCAACATGTAACTCTTTGAAAGAAACAAGAAACGCATTGTTCTTTGTTCTTGTGACGCTCTCGGCATCTGCTGACATTGAAATAATAATCATTTTGTCCTTTTCCCTATACAGTTAGTTGTGTGGAGTCGTGTTGCGTAGTGTTGTGTAAGTTTTCATCAGTAAAGTTGTTTTCCTGGTGTGGTGTAGACCAACAATTCAGTTTTGTCGTCTTCAAAATCCTGCGTCGTTTTCTGTGACAAAAACAGAACTTTTGACTGTGATCTAGCACCTCTGGCAGGTCTCCTCGGGTCAAAAAAATCAAGGTGCCACATAATCCATTGTGCCACTCTGCAGCTAATTAAGGTGTGTTTCTGATGCACCGCACCGGCCCGACCTTGACAAGGGCTATTTAGAGCCGTGGTCCAGAGGTGCTGTGTGTCACTGACAAAAGCAAAATCAGAACAGTGGCACGTTTTCTATTGAACAAACCAACTTCCAAATCCCAAGACTAATTCACTCTTTAGATGATTATAATCTAGCAACTGTGACTAAACACTGTTGAGTCATGAAAAGGCATGTAGCATTTTCATTCTGATCCTATGATATAAACTTAACATTGACATGCTGACATTTTGTTGTTCTTTTGAAGGATTACCAAAACATGTCTCTGGCTTGAAGGATGAAGCACAATGCTTGTATTGAAGCAGAGAAAAAAGATAAGAGCTCTGCCACAACAAAATCCACAGTGAGCTTCCTGTCACTGTAATGAATAACTCAAAAATAACGAGCCTGGAATCCTAATTAATATTCAAAAATACAGAACACTTTTATTATAATTCTGACATTTTAAAATGTGCCTGTAAAAAAAAAAAACTCAATTGGAGGCCTCCATCCAAAAATGAAGTAGTGATTTAATCCTAATCAGTTGTCTCTCTGTGGGGAACATTAACCTGGCTGTGAATACACAAAATGATCAGCACAATAAATATGATGAATCACTATTAGAATACAATAATGAGAGGTGTTTGTTGTTTGTGGTTAATTATGCCTTGGAAAGAGGCAGAGCTGGAGGTTTTAGAGCTGAAGATGTTTAGATTCTCTTCATAAGAGAATAGACTATAATGAAAACATGAGGTACAGCTATGTCAGATGGTGGTATTGAGATCGATCTAACAGGGGAATTGCAAACATTGTGAAAAGGCACATGGTCATTAGATATTCAAATATTCAAAGCTCTTTGCATTAAAGACACACTGCAGAACATACATTTGAGGTTCAGAGTAACTGAGCTGTGGTACAGTGCTGATGAAAAAAAAAAGATGACTAATGATTAGATAACAAAAATGTGGCAGTGATTCTCAACTCGTGGGTCTGGATTTGGGACTCAAAAGTGGGTCGCAGCACCATTTGCAGTGGGTTGCCAAAAAACATGCTCATAAGTTGTTTTGATAGTTTTAGATCAGCCCCATAATGGAACTGTTTTCATTACAGGTTAAAATTGATATTGTTATTTGGGTCGCAGCTCGTTGTGGCAGACTATAGATGAGTCCCTAAGCCACGCCAGTTGAGAACCCCAGGAAATAAAGCCCAGGCTCACAAATGTATTTAAACATCATGTTTGGCTCTACCGCAAAGCAGCAATATCTGCACGGTTACTTCAAAGCTACAAATCAGGTTTGACTGGAGGCGACCCACTCAACAGTAAAGACACATAATTAGTTTGAGGTATTTTTGATTAATGAAACACACATGAGAAAATGGTAAGTGCATAAAATGTGCTGTAAAGTAGATTAGAGTTGAGTAAGGTAGAGACACAGGAGGCCAGGTGAGTGAGTTGTCTTGCCCAAGGACACACAGGGTTGCCAGTATCAGAGATCAAGCCAAAAATTTGAAGCCAAACCTGGATAGATGCTTAATTGAAGAAGACATAATTATCTATATTTATTTTACTAAAGCAAACAAGTTCTTAGTTTTTCAAGGTTAGATTTAAAGCAGAACTAAGTAACTTGTTTACCTTAATAAATCCTCTCCGTACTCCCTCTGGGGGTAATACAAGTGTTAATGGGATGATTGGGGGGGTCTTTCATCTCCCCCTGGTGTCTCTGGCCAGAAAACCACAATTGCAGCTTTCCATGCTCCTACCCGGGGGCTCAATTCACACTGGAATCACGAAGAAGAAGCTAACAGGCTAGTGGGAAAAGCTAACTGCGGGCTATCGCCACTTAAACAGTATTTACTGCCAAGTTTGAGTGAAAAAAATGATCTCTATTGTGTAATTGGATGTACAATATCCCTCTCTCCCTTTGTCTTTTCTGTCAGTGTAGTTTTTACGCTCACGGACAATTAATGAGCAAAAAACTGCAATATTCTACGACACCTGCAGTGGCGCTTATGGCCTCTGGGTATGATGTACTTAGCACCGCTTTAAAACACTAATTTGGTAATAACAAGGTGCATTATGCAACTTTTTAGGTGAAAAAAAAGTTGATTTTTGTGTATATTTGACCTTGTAGTGGCCCGAGGCTGTATGAGTGGTCAGCATGGCGCTTTTACTTTCGATCACCTTGGTCTCTAGGACACTCCAGGATCATTTTTTTCGAAGGTTTTCACAGCTGACGGATCCTCTCACCAGAAAACCTACACAACAATTGATCCTGGAGCGTTGTAGAGACCACTGGGCTTGAAAGTAAAGGCTCCATGCTGACCACTCATACAGCCACTGGCTCACTACAAGGCCAAATATACACAATAATCAATTTTTTTCCCCCCACCTAAAACGTTGCATATGCACCTTTAAGTCTGTACTCCATATCAGGTCTATCTTAGGCTTAATCCTCTGTGTTTCTCTTTGATCACGTGGCTGCACTGTCTGAAGCTGTCAGAGGTTCAGGCAGCTTAAACTGCGCTCGGTAATGATTGTTCTCACTATGTGATAGACGTGGAGGACTCAGCATAGATGAATAAGACAGTGATGAATCAATTGAGGATGAGCGGCAGGGATTTCAGATTAATTAAAATTGTGTTAGGTAGGGTGCAAGATTTTTCATAATTTTAGTAATTATTAGCAAATCACAAAGACTGCAGTAAAATAATAAAACAAAAATGCTGTTGTGGAGCCTGACTATGTACAAAATTGGCTTCTGAAATTCCTGCATGTGATTCTTATGTTAGCACTTAATATTTCAGACTTTTCTCAAGCGTTATGAAGGGTATGCACTGCAGGTGATGTCAAAGCATAACAACGGAAACCAAATGAGTGGCAATTATCCTGTATAGATGAGTTTACAATGCGCACTGTGAACTGAATCTTGATTTTAATAAAGAATGACAAGCCTCTTCACAATTGCGACACTTAGTCAGAAAAATTGCATTTAGATATTTCCCCAAGCATTGTTATGTTGCCGCACCGGCCGACGCACTGGACACAGTTGTTAATGGGATTTGAAGGTTGTCTTAATGTCGATAACCGACTGTGCAATGATGTTTTTCTTTTTCGTAAGCGCAGAGTGGTGAGAATATAAAAGCAATCCTTCTTACTCTGTTGCATAATTTCCACTGTTTTCTGCCTAGAAACGCTGCCCACATATTGCGCAAATTGCTAATGCATGCAAAACCTATTAGCCTTTCTACTAACCATCTATCACTGTGTGCGACGTGCTGTACACAAGCCAGACAAGTAGATGCTGCTCGGAAAAAAAAAAAAGCTAAAATGTATCACCAAAAAATACTTCCACTAATGATACTGTAACCACTTATATAACCTGGTCAAAGTAGCTACTCCTGACACCTCAGATTTTGCGTGATTTGCTTTTGGATCTTGCACGAAACCTGGTCCCCGGTGCTGAGTTAAAGTGCTGAGCGTCTATTGAATGGAAAAGTGGAAAAGTGAGGTCAGCCTGAGCTCCCACATCCATTTGTCTTGTGTAGCGTCTTCAGTATTGTGCTGTGTCTGCGTCAGGGCCGTGATGACCTCAGCCGCCGCCTCACAGGGATCTATTACATTGTATTGAACATTTAACAAGGCTGAGTGGAGCAGGTGTGGGCCAAATGACATGCAACCTGTGTATCTTATCGAATTAGATGGGATTTGAGTGATTTGTGTTTCTTTTTTTCCCACTTTTTTTCATCCTCGTTTTCGTTGCTATTTTGATGCTTTTTTATTTTTTATTTTCGAAGCTTTTAGATTTGGATAAAGCCAAATTGGAGAAAATTCGCTCGGGGTTAAATGTGTTGCCGTAGCACTTTACAATTGCCAACATCTTACTTTCTAATTGTGAAAAATTCTCAGAAATGGCATTGATGACTGGGAAAAGTGACGAAAACCCATGTGTTCCTGACTTTTGAGTATAGGTTGCTACGGTAACAGTGGCACAGGTGGTGGAGCGGGTCCTCTCGTGATCGGAAGCTCGTGGGTTCGAATCCCACGACCTTCCGATCTCTCGTGCACACTGTTGTTGTGTCCTTGGGCAAGACACTTCACCCTCCCTGCCTCCAGTGTCTGCGTATGAGAGTGTGAATGGGTGACTGGTTCCTTACTGTAAAGCGCTTTGGGCCTGATAAAGGTAGAAAAGCGCTAGGGCTGAAAGATATCGTTATTGTATTGATATCGAGATATGAACTTTCAAAACATTGAAATCGAAACAGCAAAATATAAACGATATAGATTTTCATAAATAAAACTGCACTCTTTTGTATTACGTTTTTATTTTTCTGAAAAATGCTTGGTTTTCATCTAATCCATAGTTATATCGTATCGTATCGATATCGAGATATCTGGCATGAGTATCGAGATATGACATTTTCTTCATGTCATTCAGCCCTAAAAAGCGCTATATAAGTTGAGTCCGTTCACCATTTACCATTTTACCAGCTCATTATTGGGACAGCTCGACTTTATTTGAAAATGATTTTGTATTTTGACAACTTTTTATGGTAGTTAGAAGTAGTCGTAGTAGAGTTTTGGAATAGTTCAAGTATTGCAACATAAGTAGTAAAGTAGCTATGCACCTCAATACTTTTGTGTACTTTGTCAGTTTGTCTTTGCTCAACATTTATTTTCTCCCAATTCAAAACTAGTCCCTCAAGACTTTGAGAAAATACTTTGTTGTTTTCACACCAGTCTTGTTTTTCCGTTTACATAACTACTGAGCTGTTGTATCCCTGAGCAGAGACACTGACCACTGCACAACCAACGCCTGCACAGAAGAGTTTTGTTTTTGGGTGAGTCAGCAGCAGCACGAGCAAGTTTTTAGACAAAGGAAATCTCGTCTTTCTTCTCCTCAGCCTCTCTCGTTCTGTCTTGGTTGGTGGAGCTGTCCGGCGCCTGCACAGGCTGTCAGTGCGTGATTTGTGAGAGCAGGACCTTGAACATCTCGTCTCCTCCTGCGGTTGACATAACGTGACATGCTGCAAGTCGGCGGCGTCGGTTTGTAAAGGACACCTGGTTGCTTAGGCGACAGAAAAGTGTGATGTAAGGACCGTGTAATATGTCCACGGAGGTGGCGTACGTGGGACGAGTTTGCGACTTCTTGTCAACTTTTTCAGTTCAGTTTTTAGAGGAAAACAAAAAATGAAAGCTACGTACACAGAAGGCTACAGTAAAAGAAGGAAACGGGAGAGTAAAGCTTTCTGACAGTCTGGGGGATGGCATGGATGGAGACTCTGCAGTTAACGCCCACCTTAACCGAGCACATTTTCTTTAGCCAAATCTAAAAGCTTCTTGAAAAAAGTGTCTAAAAAGCAACAAAAAAGTGTCGGAAAAGCAACAATAACGATAAAAAACACAGATTAAAACACAACTGAAAGTGATGAAAAGCAACAACAAAAATGCCACAAACAAGCCCAAAAAAGCCACAAAACAATGACAAAAATGTGGCAGAAAAACAACAATAACACAATGAAAAAGTGACCAAAGAAAATAGCCATAAAAAGCAACAAATGTACAACATAAGTGTTACAAAAATGTGACAAGAAAGCGGCAAAAATACGGCAAAAAAAGTGACGACGATGCGGCAACAACGCAAGGAAGAAAAATCTGTTTTTTGTAGGTCTTAGCTTTCTAATGAGGCGCTATACTGGCCTATTGGCTGTAGATTAAATTAGATTTGGGTAAAGCCGAACTGGAGGGAATGTGCTCGGGCTTTAAGAGGTTAAGGATAGCTCTCTTGTGCAGGGCTGGCTCTGACATCTCCATTTTCTTTCCAGTTGTGTTTTGTTTTTTGTAAGCATTTCATGTTGCCGGCGTTGCTCTTTAGTTAATGTGATCAAGGCCAATTCGTTTAAAAAGAAGCTTGGTATTACAAATATTGTCTTTATATGATTCCACTTTGTTGGGGTCATTATTGTAAAATGAGCAACATCAATAATCCTCCCTGAAATCCCGATTGTTCGTGGAGTGATGCTGCAGTTGTCTAGAAATCCAGTCTGCCGAGAGTTATTGCAGCACATGAGTGAAATGCTCCGGGACAGTCCAAAGACACAGTTTCCGGAACGATTTGAAGAAGTCCTTCCCTCGCTCTCCTCATTTGGGATTCGCTTTCTTTTTGTGTCTCAGAGAAACCAGGTTACCCACATGATCGTCACTCGTTACTGCCGGACTGCTCCACTCTCCACAGGGAGCCTAAAAATATCCACGAACGGCACTCGAACGCCTCGGCACTATTTTGTAACGAAACGCCTTCTTTTAATGTCTCTCTACTATGATTCCGCTCGGACTGTGATAGTTTCTCTGCATTGGAAATAGATTTTTGGACACGAGGAAAGAGCCGACTCAGGCGATCTGACAACATTGTTACATCTCACACAGGCGCGACGCGTGCCTCTGTCTCAAATTATAGCCCTCGACAATCAGTCATCAGATAGAGCCGCCACGAGGGAATCTCATTTATGAAGAATTTGTGTTTTTTTTCTCCTTTTCAGCGGGTCACAGAACAGCTAATAAGAATCCATTAAGTGTGTTTCTCATTGTAACTCGAGGAGCAGCAGAAACTGATACATGAGCTGTTTCTGAAATGCTCATGATCAGACAAAACTATGACCATTGTGAACAACTGCTAATCATTGGTGGCTATAATGTGAGGCTGAATATTGTAGTAAAAACAAACAAATCTGGCAACAGGTCCAAGAATATTTGGGTGACTGAAATGTGAACCGGTTAACTGTTTGTAGAGATTTAAACTAGAAATGCACAAATTCAGCTTTTTTGCTTCAGATACTGATCCAAGGGTTTGAGTATCTGCCGATATCCGATATAAACCGATACCAAGAGACTTTCTTAAAAGTGGTTTTCTCTGAGTGAGAAAGTTAATGGTCCTCTTTTCTCCATTGTGAGATCAATAAAGTCTTTTATTGTCATGATGTTACAGATCAAATATACATATTAATAAACTAACTGAAAAACATTTATCACAAAAGCACTAAAAAATAATATTAACATAGTGATCAGATCATTACAACTTGTGCATTACAAATATGTCAGAGTTTAGTCACTTTATTAGCACTTCACAAACCAAAACACAAACACTCGACCACGCCAGCAGTGGTTATTTTATTTTATTAGGCTACTTCCGGTATTTCTATCATAGTTTCTGTCCCAGCCTTGATTAGTTGCCGTTAGCATTAGCATGCTCCCACTAGCTGTAGCATGCTATTGCTAGCCGCGGCATTTTGCGCTGTGATCAAAATACATTTGGTAGAGCTTGGCCGCTTCTAACTTCACCCCGTTTGGAGCTATAGGAATATACTTTGAATAATCTTTGGTCTTTTTGCGTGACTGAGGGCACACACTTCTTCCATGCTGTGATATGTTCTTACCTGAGCTTAGACGAGTTGATACGTACCTGTCTGAACTTTGTGCATGCCCGTGGAAGAGCGTGGTGGTTTCAGCTTCACCCCTGTTTGGAGCTATAGGAATATGCTGGGAGAGGCCAAATGCTAACAACATCTTTGGTCGTTGTGCGTGACTGAGCGCATGCACAACGATTAGACAGGTATGTATCAACTCAGGTAAGAACATATCTCAGTATGTAGAAATGGTGGCCTGTTCCTTTAAACAGAGGTAGTAAGTTTTCGTGAATAACATATATTCTCTATTCACTGCATTTATCCAAAAGACCTTTGTTTTTAAGCTCAAAGCTCAATAGGTCTGCATCATACTGTGAGCTGAGGGACGGCAGGTTGTCAGCTCTGCAGCCTCTGTGCCAACTGCTCTTTTAAAGCAGTTAATTCATTTATTTAATTCACCTTGTCATTGTTCTGCCCTGTGTCCTTAACATTCACCCAGTGCCAGTAGCCGCCGCCATTAAAATACGGAGCTGCCGTTTGCCAAGGCTTTCAGCAAAGGGCTTTCATTCAGGATTGACAGGGGGGTGTAGTTTTGACCGTTTTGCCTGTTTGCTCCGGGGATGTCCTTCAGATTTAATCCAGGGTCATGAGGCCCAGGCCTTGATGCAGTCAAGAACCTTTGAGTTCTCTTTGACTGAGAATAAAAGGTAAATGCTGTTGTCAAAGCCAGCTTTTTACAGCTGCGCCTTTTGACCAAGGTTAAGCCCTTTCTCTTGTGTAAAGACCTTGAGAAGGCGACTCAGGCGTTCACCAGTTCTCGGTTGGACTATTGCAACTCTATTCTGGCCTCCCACAGTCGTCACTCCACCGGTTACAATTAGTGCAGAATGCAGCAGCCTGTCTTCCGGTTCATGCAGACACAGCCACATCGCCCCGATCCTCTCCTCCCCGCACTGGCTCCCGGTTTGTTTTTAAAGCACTTCATGGTCTCGCATCTAACTGAGATTGTGACCATACATCGCCCCAGCAGAGGGTGATTGTTGTAAAGTAAATAATCTACTTCTGCATAAACTAGCACAGTCTGGCCCATTCAGCCACAAACAATAGTAAAATATCACCCACACACAAAACCATTTTACTGTCACTTAGGCATTTTTCTTATTGACAAACATCACCTCTATTCTCGTGATTACTCTTGTGGGAAGCTCCTCTGGTCTCTTTTAATGACACTAACAGCTTTGCACCTTTCTTTTCAAGCACTTAACTCAGTCCATAATAATAGATTAGTGTCCCATTCAAACAGCTTTCCACAAGGAAGTGTGTGGTGTTTTGTTCCTGTGCAGGGGCAGCTCTCCGTGGTGCTGAAAACCAACAGCAAGCATTGAACAGCTCTGTAAAGCATTAGATCTTTGGCACAAATCTGTACACATTGGCATATCGGGTTCAGGGGGTGCTTTATCTTTTTGTTAAACTATTTCATTATCTATTTATTATGGTATTATTCGGGCTCAAAGGCTTTTTTTTTTGTTTAGCGGAGACTGAATTTACTGTAATCGAACCGAAATCACTGTTTGAATTGTCTTAGCAAATGTCAAGATCTGCAAATATGAAAATATCTTGTTTACTTTAGCAATGTTGTATTTCCGTCTCCTCTCAAATGTGAATGAACCACCCAAACCTGTTTCAAATATTGCCATTTTGATCTTGAGCAAGACGCTTCACCCGCTGCCTATGCCGTGTCTGTGTGTGAGGTTGTGGGAGCCGGGGGGCAAACGTACGATGCTAAGGTTTAAATAAGAGGCCAGCAAATGCGAAGCAGGCTAATTTGCATCACCTACTTTGTTATATCCATATTATTGCTCTTGCTGGACTGCACAAAGGTTTTCTTGAGATTAGTGAAACAAATGGCTTTTAGTTGTAAGTCAAAGAGGCGGTGGCTCAATGGTAGAGCATTTGCCCAACAAACCTCGACCCTTTCTTTGTTTGTGCTTCTCGAATAAACATGCACAAAGCTGTTCCCATATACTGCGCACCTCCACTGTGTAGGTCCAAACGTTATTGCCGTAATCCATTACCCGCCTTTATTGCATTACCGAGACGCAGTTCGTTCACCATTAAAGGCACACAACAAAGGCGCCCTACTCTAAATCCCTGAGTGGAGAGAACCTATTGGCTCGGTTTCCGCTGTTTGCCGATACATGCGGTTCGTTGATTAAATGAACAAAAGGCTGCTCTCTGCTCGGCATCTACAGGTCATGGAGGAGAACATGAACTGCAGCATATGAGTTCGCTGCCCTAACAAGTCTGTGGGTTTGCGCCCGGTGCCTATATAAGATAATTGGATGTTGACGGTCGGATGCGGCGCTCTACCTTTCCATCTGCTTTCCGCCTTTCTTTCATTTGCCCCTTTCTTGCTTATTGTGTCTTTGTAGTTCAAGGCGTTGGTTGCGGCTTTACAAGTGGAGGCTGTTTATTCCCTACGGTCACTTGGTTACAGTCGTTTCACTGCGGCTACCCCCCTCCCCCCCCACTCCCCCCCCCCCCCCCCCAGCCCGTGAATGTCATGCCTTTCTCTTTGTTCTTTATTCCCATGCACCTGCCAATGTATTATGTTCAATCGATGCCATGCATTGTCTTTGATAGCGCCATGGCAACCTTTCAGTGCATGGCAAAAACTAATACAGTACTTGATTGCTGTTGTGGTGTTTTAATTGGACATGTGTCTTGTTATGAACTGTTTTGTTCAATGTATTCAGCAAAGAACAATTTTAATGAGGTCCGTGTTTGCACATGTAAAATATGTTTAATGAGGATTTAAAGACATATGAATTTATCAGGAATGGAAGTAAAACTAGATACTCTATATGTGCATGTACGCCATTTGTCATATATAATAGTTTCACAGTAAATGCTTGGATCTAACACAAAGTTGACTCCTACAGAGAAAGCAAAGCTCGGAATCAACAGGCGCCTTTCCATAGTAAACATTATAGTAAACATAAATTCATCAAATTCAACAAAAAACTTTTTTGTTTTGGTCTTCAGCTGCCATAGTCTGTGAGAATATCTTTAAAGCATCTAGCACAAGTTAAACCCACACTGCATGATTCGTGTGTTTTAAATGTACAGTAGGGCAGAGAGGTGTAATACATATGAAAAGTTGAGAGTATGTAGTCAGAGCTGTGTGTTATTTCATACCTGACAGTTTCGGCTACTACTGCGGCCTTCCTCAGAGGTGTCACTTGATGTTGCTGTGATGCAGGGGTGTCAAACATATGGCCTGATCCGGCCCGCGAGATGCCCTGTAGAGCATAAAGTCCAGAGTATGTCAAAAAAAAAAGTAAGTCTCTAGCCCATTCCAGTGCGGAGTTATGAATTTTTAAAGAATAACCAGAATGCTCATTCTAGCCACTAGAGGGCATTAAATAAATAAAAAAGGCTAGAGTTCCACACGTGTCCAGCAGAGGGCACTGACATAATAAGAGCTCAGGATATGAACAACACATTATATAGCCATGTGGTAAATGGACAGTCTGCCCCAGGGCGGCTGTGGCTTCAATAAAAGTTTACAGCCACCAAGTGAATGAATAATGACTACTGCACTTTCAGGAACTTGTGACACAGGCTTGTAAAGTGCAATACAAGTGTAAGCCGTTGTCATTGATGAAGCTACAGTCAAGTTGGAGCTTTGATCAAATCACAGCTTATTATTATTCATTTATTGGAAACATTTTCTCTATTATATGTGGCCCGCGACCCGCCATGGGAGCTGAATTTCGGCCCGCGACCCAAAATGAGTTTGACACCCCTGCTGTGATGTGTCCGGTCTGTGTGTGTCCGGTCAGCTGATTTAAACAGTTTTCGGCTTTGACTTCCTGCTTGTACTGGCTCACAGCGCCATCTGCTGTCCGACTTCTTCAGAATTGTATCCCAGGTATGAGAAAATTGAAGAAGAACAAAGGACAGCATGTGACAAAGAAACATTGAAAGCGTGCACATGAGCCACCAGACGATAAGCAGAAGAAGAGCAGCTAACGTCTGCTATATCAGACCACTGCAAGAGGGAGAACCTCTTCATGGATTGGGACAATGCACATGTCATCGGCACAGAGAGCAACAAATACCACTGCTGGATCAGAGAAGCCATCGTGATCCGGAAGAGCGCTCCCCAGACTGTCAACTGGGACAAGACAAGACAACTTTTTCACACCTGGGGCACAGCTCAGAAGAAGTCGGACTGCAAATGGCGCTGTAAGACGGCTACTACAAGCAGGAAGACACACGCACACGCACGCACATGTTTGTATTTCTATCTTAGTGAGGACACTCATGGACATAATAAATTACCCAGACCCTAACCCTGAAACCTAAACCCCTCACCCTAACCTTAATCCTAACCCTAATCTAAACCCAATTCTAACCCTAACCCTAAAACCACATCTTGACCCTCAAGCAGTCCTTCAAATAAGTGGGAGCACCCAAAATGTCCTCAGTTAAAAACTTGAACTGGTCCTCACAGTGTCGTAAGTACAAGAACACACACACACACACACACACACACACACACACACACACACACACGTAATCTTGTACCGCTATCTTAGTGAGGACACTCATAGACATAATGTATTACCCTAACCCTGATCCCCCAAGGCTCTAACTCTGACCCTAGCCTTACTCCTAATCGTTACCCTGACCCTACCCTAAACCCAATTCTAACCCTGACCCTAAAACCACATCCTGACCTTAAAAAATCCCAAAACAGTCCTTTCACAAAGTAAGGACAGGCCAAAATGTCCTCACGTTGAAAGATTGTCCTCTAAAACTCTGTGTCTAAAACTCGTGGAGATCCTCACACTGTTGGTCCCTACGAGTACACACACACACACACACACTCACACACACACACACACGCACGCACACGCACGCACACACATACTCATTGGTCGATGAAAGTCCAGATGAGGACAAAAGACTGCACTGGAATAAGAACTCACTCACATGATTTTAATTTAAGAGTCCACTAGTAAGTGCACTAATATCAGTGCTTTACAAATATATTTTCTTTGCCCTTGCATTAAAGTACTTCATTTGAACTGCAAGGGGAATTACTTGACAGATTATTAGTCACCGATGCTGCTATAATTATCCGTTCTTATTGGCAATGTTCGGAGGAGGAACACTTTCTATGGACATTTGCTAAAGGCGTTCGATTCGGCACTGTACAAGATGCTCCACGGTTTTCATTTAGCCACTGCCAAGATGGAGATTTTTCACTCAGCGGAAACAGTTAAACGTGTGACTGCGGCCTTTTGATTCCTTCAGACGAAGTCGCCTCCTGAAGAGCATTTGAGGACGAGGGTATGCATGTAGAGGTATCGTGCTGTCAGGAGGTCCTTTCGACTTTATTATCTCGGTATGCGCTCACATTTCTGCCTGCAGATCTTTGATTGGCCGCGGTGCCCAATGTGACTTTCACTTTCAGCCCTTTTTCCTCCCCCTTCCTCTCCTCCTGACACTGTAATCGACTGAATACATTACTCCAGTCACCTCCCAGTGCGCTGCGTCCTGATTGGCCCCCAACCCCTTATGTGAAAGAATAGTGGCAGAGGGCAAAGAGATAAAGCGTCCACCAAGGACACGCAATTTCATTACTCCTATCTTTCTACTCAACAGCCCACAGTAGAAGTAATAGTTGTAGTAGCAGCAGTAGTGGCGAAGTAGTTCACGTGGATAGTAGGGAAAAAAACAACCTTTTTCCATGAGTAGATGGTGCAATAGTGGTGCGAGAAAAAGTGGCATTTGAGTGGATTGCAGCCTTTTTCGAGAGAAAGGCAGCGGAGGGCAAAGAGGACAACCACTTTCATTATCTCTATACCTCAAATCAAAAGCCTATAGATGCGCTTTTTTTCGCCCCAGAGTCCTCTGCTTCTGCCGCTACCGCGTGTATCATATATTCTTTCAGATCCACGCCATTGCTCCCTTTCCCCCCTCGCTCATCATCTTGTCTCCAGATCTGTCCAACAAGCAGCATGCGCTATTAATTAATCAGGAGCCACAGCCTGTCGTATCAGCTCCGCGAGCCAATTAAACACCCGGGCGAGATTTTCTCTTTTGAGGCACGTCCCATGGATCATTATTAGGCCTATTGACATTAGAGGCCATTACAGTCCATCAGGATCCCATTGTAATCGCTGGCATGATCAGGATTAGTTTTCTGTCACGAGAAGGGCAGCTTTTCTAATGTAAAGGTCATCCATGGGCAGCTCCGGTTTGCACTGACATGTTTACAGGGGATGTAGTAATCATTTAGATAGTTTTACATTACTCCATGTTTTGGCATAAGCTACTACTTCCCAATCATGCAGTACTGGTGTATAGAAGTAGTTATTAGTTTGGGCATAGTATTATAAAAAAGTGTGGGATTTATATGGAAGGAGGAACGGCTTTATAAAGTAATGGCCATTGCTGTAATGTAGCTGTAGTAGTTATACATATGTTGCAGTTAGAGTTATATCCCTCTAGTCTTTATAAAGGACCCCCACTGTATGTTGTTGTTGTATTTACAAACAATATGACGAAAATACTTGCCAAATCTCAGCTATCCATTTAAAAAAGTTAGTGACTGGCACGTGTTTTTAAACAGTCTTGTTTCAGGTTCTTTTTGGCAGAGCTTATTTAACTGGGTGCTATACAAATGCGTTTTCACGTCTATTACCGACACAATGGTTTCATTACCTCCCATTCTATCCAGTCTTTAGTTTTTCAGTGGTGGACTGTCTTACTGCGGATGTGCTATCACAAATTTCAAGAACTGGAGAAAAGTGCGAGACAAGTCATGGCCTTCTGTACTGAAGCGTTGCTTTTAATGTATTATATATTCATTTACACAAGCAGACAGACAGTCAGTGAGTCAGACAGAAAGACAGTTTTTTGTTCAGAGCGATTATTGATGCATGCCTTGGTTAAAATGTTCATAGCCTCATCCTCTTTGTATTTTGTGTCCTTATATTGAGAGCACATAGGGCCAATTATTTTACCATTTAAAATCCCAATGTAACATACTTACTTTTAGAGGCTCCAAAATTCTGACCAGTGTTGTGTTTTATGCTTAATGTTTTAAAGTTTGGTGATCATTTTGTGCTAAATTTATTCATGAATTCAAACGTCCCCATCTGATTTGTGTCGAGGCCTTGGCTGTGCAGTCACTGTGCCCTTAATGCGGTCTCTCCAGCCTGCCGTGCCAACTGGCCAACGGGCGCAAATGCCGTGTTCTGTGACAGCTGAGACCAAATTATAAGCTTAGTTGCACTCGGAAATACTATTCCTTTTTGTGTGTAGGTGGTTGAGACGGTTAACTTGATATATAATGGTGTTCAGTTTTTTGGGGGTTGTCATAGTAATCCATCACCTGGTTAAAACTTATAGGGCCAGATCTTGTGACTGGCGCAGTCCGTGCGCAACTCTCACGCAACGTGGTGCACGCGCGATCTTGCATGTGGCACAGGTTTTGCGCTAAAGGCTGCGCTGCTAGGGAGAGGGCGTTATATAAGAAAAAGAGGCCGACTGAGGCGTGGTTCATTACAAGCAGCACTACTCTTCTATGGCAACCTTCACATTATGTTCCTCTTTACACCGCGCTGACTTGTCTTCTACCTTAGAATCGATGTCAAATTGAAAACAAAAGCGAAATTGCCTTGAAAAGTCTGTTCAGCGTAGGATACACACGGCTTACTTTCTACAGTAGATCAACCTGCTCACCCCTAACACCAAAACAACAGTTTTCCATAAATAAACCACACATGCCTTCAAGTGCCACAACACCACGTCCAATCTGCGTTTTAAGGTGACATTTCCATCGTGTGTCAGTCTTTACCTCCTGATGATGCTCCTTGTGTAGCCACAGCTCAGGGCGCATAGCAACTTTTTTTTTCTTTTCCAGCCATCCAGCTTTTTTCAGCCACTCTAAGAATCCTGCAGCTGAAGCACAAATGTTCCAATACTCTACAGTTTTCTTGCAATTACTGCATAACTCTGCAACTCCTCCACGGCCGATATAACAGTTTCTGATCAGTTAAATCCTGTACATTTCGTAACTTTGCGCATTCAACGGTGTCCAACGCGAGGCTGCCTCTCTGTCCTCGCCCGCTCATCTTGGATCTGCAGCGAGTGGCTGCAGCAGCGGAGTGACAGTTTTATTTCTTTAATCTTTACTAAACATTGCGCGTTGCATCACGAGACAAGAGAACCGCTACCCACCGCCTTCCGCAGGTCTGGGGAAAGCATGGGGAGGGGGCGGCACCACAACATCGCAAGGCGAGTCTGTCCCCCCCTCCTGTCCTGCCCACTTTTTGCGCCAGGTATGACACTGAAGATTGCAAGGAGCGCCACCCGTCTGCGTCCTCGTCTTCTCTACAGCCTGCGCTATGAACCACAAGATCTGGCCCATAGTGATTTACCTTAGGGCTGTGCTGTATCAGTGTACGAATGATAATTGTCACTTAAAAGGACTAGATGCAAGTTGGTCATTTTTATACTCACTACTGCCACCTCAGGTCTTACGTGTAACTGCAGCTTCTATATTAAGCTCGTGCATGACGGCACTTCGGACCCCGAATTAACAGCTTTTTGAGTGACAGTGCAGGATTTTAGAGGCAGTTGTGGTGAACAGGTCTGAGCTCATTCTAAACATTAGGACATGGCTGGAACATTAATAGTAACATTTTTAAACTCCGTATAGTCCATTAAACTTGCCATCAATATGGCTGCCTTATGTGTCTGCAAAAGACCAATACAGCCAATTCTGTGGAAGTAGTAGCTCTTTGTTTGGAGTTTGGAGGTTGTGTTGAATAGTGGGAGTGGAGCCCATTCAGTTTTCTTCCATCCATTTTCTTCCACTTTTCCGTTTCCGGGTCGTGGGGGCAATTGTTGGAGATGCCCAAATCACATTGCACCATAGGTCTCTCATAAGGGGCTTCTGAGCCGCTCTTTTTCTGACCCGTCACCTAGGACCAGTTTGCCATGGGAGACCCGACCAGGGGCACAAAGCCCCCAACAACATAGCTCCCAGGATCATTCGGGTGCTCAAACCCCTCCTCGTTAAGGCTCCAGGAGGGGGCCATTCAGTTTTGTTTTGTTTTATTGTAGGTTTGCTTGAAAACTTCTATATCTGGTCCATACATTCATTACCCATGATAGAAAAAAGGTATTATTTTACTGTAACATATTGCCCTGCATGTTATCTTCAAATGTGTTTATTTTGTAGTACTTTGGATTTGTTAAAAAACTTGAACAACTTCCTTGATCTTAAAGCTAGTCATCCATCAGTACTATGCTGTTGGGGAGAAACCAATGGCAGTTTTACCCAGTTCTTATAAAAGGAATATCTGTTTATGAGCAAACTGAGTTTTGTAAAACAAGTTACAGTAGAAACAACAGAATGAGCTTTTGCCCCTGAACGAGAACGTCCAAACTTATTCCTTGCATATGCACCAGGGCTAGTCTCGTGACAAAGGTTTATCTCGCAGTTTATCTGGCAGTTCATAAATTACAAGTCCTCCCCCTGAGATAATGTTATCTCGGCCTCTCCATCTTCATTGTTCTTTCATGGGGCTGCGCTTTAGTTCATGACTGATATTTCCGAGAAAGGAAATCCACATGTATTGTATTGTGGATTGGTAATAAAGAGGAGATTCATTTTTTTGTGTGCAAAGCTCTGTGATTCAATGGCAAGATACGTTTCTTGTATATTTTAGTGATCGGCGTCGCAGTTAAACTTCGCCGCTCGGATACACGACAGGAAAAAGTGTTGACGTAATGACTCTTGAAAAAATAAGATTTATAAACTCTACAAATATGAACAAATGCAGTGAGGAGTGAACAAGCCCCATTGTTCCAATAAATCATTCTCCAGATTGCTCTGAATGAGTGACAGATTGATATTATCTATAATAATGATGTCTAAATTCTTGATAATAATGGGTCATACCAATAAAGAAAAGATGAATGTCTTTTGTGCGTGAGCTCCAGGATTGTCCATGATTTTTTTTTTACTGTAGGAGTTTAAAACTTTGCAGCTTGGTGTCTGCAGCCTGTGGATAAATGACAGGGAGATTGGGTGTGTGATGAGGAGTGAGCAAGCCCTATTTGAAAGGCACATGAAGAGGGATAGATGGACAGACAGAAAAAAAAAACATGTGTGGTCAGCTTTGGGAAACATTTTAGACAGACAGACCAGGTAGATAGATAGATAGATAGATAGATAGATAGATAGATAGATAGATAGATAGATAGATAGATAGATAGATAGATAGAAAGATAGATAGATAGATAGATAGATAGATAGATAGATAGATAGATAGATAGATAGATAGATAGATAGATAGATAGATAGATAGATAGATAGATAGATAGATAGATAGATAGATAGATAGATAGATAGATAGATAGATAGATAGATAGCAATTGAGGGGTCGGCAGAGTGCATGCTTCTTGATAATATTGGGCCATAATAGTGGAAAGATTAATGTCTTTTGTGCGTACCTCCGTGATTCAAAGTCAAGATAAAGTTTTTCATTTCAGAGAGATCGGCGTCGGAGATATACTTTGCAGCTCGATGCCTTCGGATTAAGCGACAGGGAGAAAGGGTATGCGATGAGGAGTGAACAAGCCCTATTGGAAAGATAGATGAAGGAGGCAGGCTGAGAAAGAGCAAAAAAAAAAAAAAAAAAAAAAAGCAACACAACTCATTGTCTGCCTCCTGCCACCGCCATCCATCTCCGAGTGGCAGCTGTCCCGCGCACACACATAAACACGCACGCGCACTGTCGATCCTGGAGTGATGAATCTTGGCTCGGCGCGACTCGGCATTTGTTAGGTTTTTGAGGTTGTTGTGCAGCTCCGCCGGCCCGAACAAATGCCTCATGCGGCTCGGGTGAGTGTCTGGGAATGTGGGAGAGGAGCAGTAGTGGCACGTGCATGCTGTGGGCCGACTGTGTGTGTCTGTGTGGTAAAAATGCATTCAACAAGGCGTTAAGATAGTGAATAGACGGATAGCAAGGATCAGTGACGTCAGATATGTAAAACCCCTATTGGCTCTTGACAGGAGGAGTGATATGGCATATAATTGTGATATGATGGTTTCATATTCAGTGCACGCCTGAAAGTGTATATGAATCTCGGCAGTCCTCATTCTAATATTATTGGATTTGATTGAAAGAAATACGGGTAGTCCTCATCGTATTGAGGATTTCTAGGAAGCCACAACAAATTGAAAAAACAAATTAAAGAAACAGCAGCAGCAGGAGAATTAAATTACATTGGCAATAAACACTTCACAACATCGTCTTTTCTTTCACTCAATGTTTTCTATAGTCCCCAAACTCAAAATACTTCACATTTTTGCTTTTGTGATGAAACATTGTAACGCTTGATGATAGGACTGTGCAATTAAACAAATGTTTGTCCCAATAGTGATTGAAATTAAGTCAGTCTCAATGATCAGCTGGGTCTTTTTTTAACCAATAGTTCGACTTGCCAAACCAATGGCAGAAACTAGTGCTGCTCGATTATTAAAAAATTATGAAATGAAAACGATTTCAAGTATGTCTCGAATGAGGAGAGGCCTCTGTTTCACACCTGCCCCCTGCTGGCCAGCCGTCGCACCTGCGCAATTAAACAGAGCAGCGCGGCCTGATGACATCATCACACAGCCCATGGCACGTGAAATGCGAAGGGAAAATTATCCCAGCGGCCTGAAATAGTGTTTGCTTTGCTTTGTGAGATCGCTTCAGATGGGGAAGCGGGAATTTTGGAATTCATTGTGGTGAAGTGCTGAGTTGTCTAGTCAAGACTAATTGTCTACTGTGTTTTGTGTTGTTTTGTAATCCTGTCTTTGGTGTTAGTTTGTCAAATGTATTGTAACTGTTGAAATTGTTACATATTGTTTGTTTGTCTTTTCTTCGATTATGCTATTTTTGTAATCGTTTATAATCAAAATCGTAATCGAATTTTGATTAATTGTACAGTCCTAGCAGTAACAGCACCTGGTTGGACTTGAGGAACAAAATGGAAACTTTTACTGTGGAGATGAAAAACAATGTATTTAAATTAATAATTTATTTAAACCTGAGATTTATGTAAAGGTTGTATTTTGTCAACGGTCGTGAAACACATCACTAAAACACTGTCTTTCTTTTTAACATTGCACAATCTGACGATAAAGATGTGGCTATTTTTGTGTCATATTGCCCAGTTCTCAGTTAATTTGATCGGATTTATTGTGTCAGGCCACCCATTTTCACTCGGAGCGGTGCAATTTCCATACAGGTGGCCATTTATTATGTGCGGCCCAAATGGGAATTAGAGAATGACATGTTTAATTTAACCTCAGTCAGGGATTATTTGAAAATACTTTTTGGCATGTGTGAAAATCCGGCTGGTCATACAGATGGCTGGGCTTTATTGCAGCTACTTTAGCAAAAATGTATTAGCTTGGTTACAAAATAACGACAGTATTAGCACTCACTGCCCTTAGTACACATCCTTTTCTTCTATTACTCACTGTTTCACTTGCAGAATAATAAGTGGAAGTGGCAGTTCAGCTTTTTAACACATCACTGGGTATCTGAAAAGTCGGCTTGTTCTATACTTCACTCTCTTGCACAAATCTTTCTAACAATTACCATCGCTGTAGCCAAAAGAAATCTGGACAAACAAGCAATTATTCACCGACCACTCTTTCCAGATTGGCTTCAGTTTTGGCAACACCGTGCGTCAGCAGCCTTTTCGGTTGTGGCACATTGTTGCTCTTTGTTCAATCGCCTCTACGCCAGAAAGTCTGCTGCTATACCCAACATTTCCCCAGGAAGAGGAGCGCGTTTGTTTGGCATTTAGTCCTTTGTGACGGCCTATTATGACACCGCGCTATCTCATGACTCAGAGACTGTTAGTGCCTCGGTAGCTATAACTCTCCGCAGTATCTCAATGACTTTTACAAGATTGGTGTTCTAAATAGGTCAATGCAGAGGCTGGGCTGCTTCTCCTTTGTAGTTGTTTGTGTGCTTGTTGTTTAGCATTAGCGGAGTGTGTGTAAGCTAATGGGACATGTGTCGGACGAGGTGAAGCCAGGTTTACTGTGTCGTACGTTAATTGCAAAACAGTTGTGTGGTTAGCAGTTTGCACAGACAGAGGCAGCAGCCAGACTTAGATCCAGCGCTGCAATATCCTATATGGAGCTGCACAGTTGTTTATTCTGTGGTGCTCGTCGTGGGTGAATAGCACTAGGTCCTGGGCTGGAAGACCTACCACTATCTTCAGTTTCATAGTCTAAAACATGGATCCATAGGACAACCAACCATTCACACGGCTGACAGCAGAGTGGGAGCATTTTATTCTGACAACGGATACCACATTCCTCATAAAGAACACTTTGTACCATAGTGACGACACAGACAGCATCTAGCAGTAACACACAATTATTACAATATTCAGTTAGCTGCAGGGCAATGACTGTTTATTTGTAGTCCATTATGGATTTCAAATTCATCCACATCATTTTTGTTGAAACAGAACCGACAGTTAATCTAACCATTCTGCCACTTCACATCAATTAATGTTTTTAATGCACACAGCACATAGCAAAACACATAATAAAATCCCAGTGGCTTTAATGTCGAATTGAACCCTGACTTCAGCTTTAAAAATTAGTATTCCAAACCCTCATCCTGCCTGATCCATCTTTGACGTTATTTGCTGCTGGCTCCTCCTGCGTTGTCCTGGTATGGCCCTTGTATTACGCACGCGGTGTCTTTGCTCCCTTTTACACAGTCTTACACGGATGTGGTGCTCCACGCCGATATGCACTACCCAGTTCCCGTCTAAAAGACACACAGCCTCTACAACCTCCACCTGCCAGAGTGTTAATGGCTTCTCACTGTGTGCTGGCTGGGTTTTTTGGCCTTGTGTGGAAAGGGAGAGAGTTGAGAGTGAGCAGGTGCAGCGAAGCAAAGCGGGGCATTTTAGAGCATTTGTAGTTTCAAGGGCGGGACAGTGAGCTGAGTGTCTGCCTTGGACATGTGTGAATCAGAGGCCAAATGTCTAATCTGACGGGAGAAACAGGCGCTAAGGCACAACTTGTGTTTATTTGGTCAGGACAGTGAATGTTAATGAACATACATGAGACTCATGAGAAGAACAAACTCCACACAGAAAGGGGGTTGAACTCGGGACCTTCTTGCTGTGAAGCACAAGCACTAACTGTTGCACCCAACAGGCAGAGAATTCTTATTCTAAAAATTGTGAAAATGAGATAGAAGAAAATAAGGAAGATGGGCTGTACCTAGACAACAGATTTTTCACGTTTTGCATGATTTGAGACTGTGACGAAGCGTTCACCCTCACTGCGCATCACCAGGTCCTGCCGAGTTTGCCATCCATTTTCTTTTGCTTTATCGTTGGCCGGTTGCGGAGGCAGCAGTCTCAGCAGAGATGCCCAGACTTCCCTATTCACGCACACTTCTCCCAGCTCTTCTGGGGGATCCCGAGGCGTTCCTGGGCCAGCTTAGAGACATAATCCCTTCAGCGTGTCCTGGGTCTTCCTGTGGGCCTCCTCCCAATGGGACATCGAGATAGTTGAACTCCTCCACTTGAGGCAAGGATTCTCCAGTTGGGCAAGCCATCTTTTTTCCGGAGAACCATGGCCTTGGATTTGAAGGTGCTGATGTTCCTCAGTCCACGCTGCAAATCTGATTTGATGAAGCCAACAGAACAACATCATCTGCAAAAAGCAGATATGAGATCTTGACACCCTCCAGCCCCCTGGCTGCACCTGCATATTCGGTCCAAAAAAGTGGCAAACAGAACCAGTGACAAAGGGCATCCCTGGCAAAGACCAACACACACTGGGAACAGGTCTGACTTACTGCCGACAATGCAAACCAAGCTCCTGCTGCGGTCATTCAGGGAACGGACCGCCCTTAGCAGCGGGCCCCGGACCCCATGAGCACCCCCACAGGGCACCACGAGGGACACGGTCAAACGCTTTCTCCCAATCCACAAAGCACATATGGACATCCATGAACCTTCCAGTAACTGATGCAGGGTCTAGAACTGGTCCAGAGTTCTCCTGATTCCGACGTTCGACCTTCAATGAAAATAAAAATGTTTCAAAAATAAAGATGCAGCACACAGTGGACTTTTCTTCTTTTTTTTTTAAATACTGCTTTTATATTATATTCTAAGCTGGGAGAACACATTTTCTGACAAGATTTTAAACAATTAGGTGCTTGGCTTTTAAAAGGTACTACAAAAATGATTACACAGTCTTTAATGGAATTTATGAATTTTTTCATTACTATTTTGTTTTATGTTTCTGGCAGAACAGTGGTTCAGCAGTGAGTAAAAGGTCCTTTCTGTGTCTGTGTGGGTTTCCTTCATTAACCCAAAACATGCACAGTAGGTTAATCCACCAGTTAGGTGCTCCTGACCATGAACCCAGCTCCAGACTTGGAGATGGGTCCAGCACTGGACTGCACCTGTTACTGTAACTAGTACTGGAAGGACATTTTTACTGAATCAGCCCTATGCAGAACAAAGAGGGAGCAATTATGTGTAGTATATGTGACCTGTCAACAGTGGAGAAGAATATCCATTTATATTTATTGTTACTCCTGTGGGAGTGTGTGGGTCGGCCTGTGAGGAGTAAACTCTGCGTAGAGGGCTTTTATTTGTATATTTCACTCATAGGTTTCAGAACATATATTCACAGGGGCTGAGTAAAAAGTGGTTTCCATCCGTCAGTTCAAGATCCAACTTTAAAATGACTCCCAGGGGGGGCCTCCTCACTCACTCAGTTTCCTCTTTGATCCTCGACTTTGACCCGGCTGCATTATTTCTGAAGCTTTCTCATATATTGTAAGGCACACGGCGCTGTATGTGAAGAGTGTGTGAGGAAAAATAATGTGTAAAGCTGAAGCCAGAGCATTTCAAGAGGATATTGTGTATTCAACTTAAGGATTTGGCACATAATGGTATTAGGACGAGCAGTAATCCAATTGATAAAATATCACAGAGGCATAACAAAAGCCGGATTGAGCTATTTACAGACTACGAAATAGCTGGAAATGTTTGGTAATGTCTTGTTTGGGTGGCCCATAAGAGCTGAAAGTTTTGTTTCGTTCTTCCATCAAGGGAGAATTATGTTTATCTTAGGATCTGACTTCTGAATTTTAAATCATGATACTATATACTTTATTGATCCCAAAAGAAATGAGTTTGTCAGCTGCATATATTAGTCACAAGTAAATAAGCAGATTGGGAAATATTGAAGACAACATCAATTTAAAGCCTGCTGAAATAACTGATGTTTTAATTGTATATTTAAGGATATGGTATTGTGGCCACTTTGGAATCATGCGGGATGAATAAGAAGTATTTGGACCCACATCGATGTAACAGTGAATACAAGATTTTGTACTAATGTTCCGTCATCCACCATCTTCTTAGCACTCCACTCTCACAGCATGCTTTGTGCAATTTGCATGTTCTCTCGGTGTCAGTGCAGGTTGCCTCCTGGTGTTCTGGTTTCCCTCAACACTAAAACATGAGTTAAAAATAGAGATGCTACCCACTGTGCCGCCATCATCAAAATATTTTTTTCCCCCCCAAGCCTCTGCCATTATTTAGGTCTTACTTCAATAAACTTCAAAGTATTTTATTGATGAGAACCTGTTCGTGCTGCCCAAGTTTCTGAGGAGTTTTGCGATTGCGATTAGATAGGGTTTTAAAATCAAGATTAAGAGCAGGGTTAGCTGTTTTATAACAAGACCCCATGGAGACAGGAAATGTCAATTAGGATATAAACAGATGCTTTGCCAACTGCAACTATTCAAAGCGTGATTTTGGTTCAATTGTGTGTTTTTTTTGTTTTGTTTTTACCCATGCAGAACATACTGGAATAGATGTATAGAAATAATGACCGTGCAATCTCCAGAGAGGAAACGGGACGGAAAGGGAGACAGGATGTAAAAGAACAGGGGTCTCTGTGGATTAGTGTGCACCACGTGGCCTTGAGGTATAATGTATGAGTCTTCACTGTAATTGCAATAATGAAGGTGCTGCTAAGGTCCGACAAGACCCTCTCTGAGCACTGCAAATGAGCCCCCTGGTCCGGGAGATGGAGTGGACCGAGGCAGAGGAGCACATGTGGGGGGCAGGGGGGATGGGGTTGGACCGGATGAGGGATATTTTGGGCCAAGGAGCAGAGAGGAAGATAGGAGCAGTGTGTGTGCATGTATGTGGGTGATAAATGGGTGGTTTCTGAGCAGGAGATGAAGAAACGACTGCTGATAAAATGGATGTCACTGCATGCGCCGTGTTCATTATTTTATCTGTGAAAGCGTACTGTGTTATGTATGGTCCAGTGGTTTTTAAACCCTGGTACGAGAACTCATGATACACAGACTGTTTGTGCTTGGGACTTGATAGTAGACTGGCTATTTAAAGGCATGCTTCTAGCCCAATCTTTTGTAACTCTCCTTTAGTTGTTCAGTCTTTCCATTGTTCTGATTGTAGCTCTTTCCATTGTTCTGATTGTAGCTCTTTCCATTGTTCTGATTGTAGCTCAGTGGTTGGTGTGGTTGGTGTTTTTTCTTCACCAAAACGTTGTTATTGGCTTCTTCTTGTTCTACTTTGCCAAACTTTAGTAACAATTTGTCGATTCTTGAGATGAAAAGCTTTGAGCTTTGGTCCAAAATGCCATGAAAATTACTGGTAGGAAAGAGTATCCTCCTTTACAAACAATCTTTGACTCCAAAGAACCCTCTCATGTGTTTACTCTAGGGCTGCAACTAACGATTATTTTGTAATCGATTAATCTATCGATCATTTTTACGATTAATCGATTAATTGCTTGGCTGTGAATGGTGTAGGAAAATTTCATTTTTTATTTTTTTTTATCACATAAGTGGCGCTGTTTGAGGGTGTGTTGATGGATTAAACTAAAGGGAAATGTTTTTTGAAGGTTCTATTAATGAAATTTACAATGTACAAAACACTACAGACCCTTAATATAAAATCAAAGTAGGTTTTCATCAAAAATACTACATTTTTTATGTCATTTTTGCTTCATTTTAGCCTGTGTGAACCAAAAAACGATTAATCGATTACTAAAATAGTTGTCGACTATTTCAATAATCGATTAGTCGTCGATTAATCGATTCGTCGTTTCAGCCCTATAGTTTACTCATGTGTTTTTTTCACTGTGATCAAGTCTTTGTATGTTCTTTTTATGCCTTGACGGAAACGTATGTGCAACATTGTGGCCTTAAAGTGTAATATATCCATTTAAAACCATTTTCCATTGTTGTAATTGTGCAGAATGAGCTGACTGTTGTTCTTCTGTACGTTGTATTTTTATGTCATGTATTGAACTAGCCGCTGCAAGTGCAAGGAACTGCATGGCAAGTCCAAGTCCAATTTCCCTCTGGGACAATTATGTTTAACCTAACCTACTGAGGTCCATTGTACTATTTTCTGACTCTCAGCTATTTTAAAGCTGGTCTTATTTTCTTGTGATAAAGAAAAAAATATTGCAGCTAGTAGTAAAATATGGACATAAAAGGCTACATCTAAAGCAAACTTCAATAATTGATCGTTTTTATCGACATGGAAGTGTCCGCACTATTTATTCCATTGGTAGTCCACCTTGCTTCACTTTGCCGTCCACCAAAGCTGTGCACACACCTGAAACAGACTTATTTAAGAGCATTAGATAATAGTTTAACTGCAATACCTCTTCCTTCCCTTCCCTTCCCTTCAGATTTATTAACTTTGGTCTATACATAGTTATTTCTCATCTTTATCTTTTGAATAGACAATTTTGTCCATGTATGAGTATGCAATGCAATAGCAATGTCTATGCAATCATCTTTTTGCCTGGGTTTCTCTTCATGCATAATTATGTGCTCAGACAGTATGTAGGCAGATGGAGCATGCTGTTTCCATGGAATATTGATGGAAATGTGGTCACTACATACAACACAGGCGCAAAATTATTCATGTGATCAAATGGCATTAAAACAGTAAAAGCACACTATCTATTGCGCAGGAGTCAACATCTGGCTCCAAAATGGGGACCTTCTTGAGCAACCAGTCCAGCACATCAAGGAGGCCAATGTGTGCCCTCCTCATTGGTCCTCAAACAGGGCTCGTGTACACTGGCTGGGGATTGCTTGGTTGCGGTAATGGAAATGGCTTTGCGTGAATGTGTATGTAATGTATTCATTTAGACAGGTGGAAAAACAGTGAAAAGTTGTCAGCGCTTTTCAATTCTGGATGACACATAGAGTGTGGTTGCACGTTTTCTTCAAGTCAGGGAAATGTTTTTTGTGAGGCCATGTGCAATTTGATTAAGAAGCTAAATAACACTGAATGTGCAGCTACAAGACGTATTGTGCATTGATACATCGTGGTGGATGCGGTTGCCAGCTCATTCGCTACATACAGCACTCACTTAGAAGTCAGTGTTAACCAAGGGCCTCATTCTGACCTCATTCTGGGGTGCATTGAAGTACTGAGCAGTCTGGCTTTGCAATATTGAAACCTTTTAGCATCCAAAGTTAATGCTGTGAACTGCAGCAGTAGAAGGAGCACTCAACATGAGCATTAAAGTGTTAGGGTTCAAAAAGTTCCCATAATCAACATTATAACTATTTGGGCTGAATTAAAACTCCCTTTTTTTTCAACTATAATTTAATTTTCTCTAAAACCTATGATTAGAAGTGGGGCTGCATGACATTGCGTGTAACAAAGTGTTATTTTTCTGTATTGTGGTTGCAATAACATTTGCAATTCATGTTTAAAGAAGAACTAAGTAACTTGTTTACCTTAATACATCCTTTTCGTAGTCTCTCTGGGTCTAATGCAAGTGTTAATGGGATGATTGGGGGGTCTTTCATCTCCCCCGGTGTCTCTGGCCTGAAAACCACACGCAGCTTTCCCTGCTCCGACCCGGAGACGCAAACACACTGATAGAATCAGTATAAAAGAAGCTAACAGGCTAACGGGTAAAGCTAACGGGTAAGTTTGAGTGAAAAAAATATCTCCATTGTGTAAATGAGTTGTGGCACAATGTACAATATCCCTCTCTCCCTTTGTCTTTTCTGTCAGTGTAGTATTTACTCTCACGGGCAATTAACAAGTAAAAAAAAAACGCAACATGCTACGACACCTGCAGTTGCGCTAATGGCCTCTAGGGGCATGAGTTACTTAGCTCTACTTTAAAGTCAAGATTCACACAATGGAAATTTGAACAGCTAAGCTAATACAAGAATCAGATGCATTTGGTTTGTGCGTAGAAGTCTAAACTACAGAGTTAGCAGGCTTTTGACATAACAAGATTTTTTGTTCTTAATAACAATAGTTTCGATTCAATTGTGAAAAAATGTGCCAAAATCCTTAGTTCAGACTATAGCCTCTCTTCAAAGGGTATAAATGATCCATCTTTGAGACAGCTAAAGTACAGTGTGTTCAAACACCACTGTGGCATTTGACTTGGGTTCAATGTATTGCCTGTTCAACTACAGTGGATTTACCTCTCCCTGTTTTCACATACAAAAGATTTCACTCAGGTTTTAATTCACTTTGAAAATGTGGTTAAAAGGCTGTACAGCGACACTCATTTCAGTCTCCTTTTTGCATTATTTATCACAGCAGTTGCTTAACATTACCAAATGTTTCTTGCTTTTATCTTACAAGACTTTTTCATTAAAAGCATGAAACATTGAAATACCTAACATTAAATATAAATGTATGCAGCACACCAAAGGATATATAGACGTCTATAGGATCAAAGGTTTGAGTCCAAGAAAAGCTGTTACGTATAAGAAGCAAAGGCATCGTTATTTATAAAAGTTGTCATGTGAGATGAGATCAAAGTGGCACTACCAGCTCTGCATACATCACAAGAGCTTACGTAATACATCCCACTGTAAACAGCATCCTATAAGGCAGCTGGCAGGTGAGACACTGTAAAACCTCAGCGTTTTATGATGCAGCGCTTTTCACTTTTGCAAGGAATTTGTCTACGTAGACGGCACAGAAGGTTAAGTGTGTTGGCCATTACAATAACAAGGGTTGTTGGTTGGATTTCCTCTCTAGCCTAGAATGCATCCTCACTTAGACAAAATGTATTGAACAGATTGCAATCAAATACCATTAATCTTTCCTGGATGTTGTTCCATGGTTTCGGCCTGAAATACCAACTTTTTGAGAGACTGTGCAGGATTTTAGTGGCAGTTGTGGTAAATAGGTCTGGGCTCATTTTACACATTAGGACATTGCTGGAACATGTAGGGGGTGGAAAATACATAATTCTAAATTTTTTTAATTCTGTCTCGTCCCTTTAAAGCAGAACTAAGTAACTCATGCCCCTAGAGGCCATAAGCGCCACTGCAGGTGTCGTAGCATGTTGCGTTTTTTACTCATTAATTGTCGGTGAGAGTAAATACTACACTGACAGAAAAGACAAAGGGAGAGAGGGAGATTGTACATCTAGTTACACAATGGAGATGCGTTTTTTTCACTCTGTAAATACTGCTAAATTGGTGCTAGCCCACAGTTAGCTTTGCCTATTAGCTTCTTCTTTGTGATTCCATTAGTGTGGAAAGTTGCAATTGTGGTTTTCTGGCCAGGGACACCAGGAGTAGATGAAAGACCCCCCCGATCATCCCATTAACACTTGTATTACCCCCAGAGGGACTACAAAAAGGATTTATTAAGCTAAACTTAGTTACTTAGTACAGTTTTTGGGGATCTGTACCTTACTCTAGTTGTATTTTTGTTGGGAATTTGCTCCACTACATTTGAAAGACAAATATAATACTTTTGTCTTTCTCCACTATATTTCTTCAAACGCTTCAAAGTAAAAAAGTTTTGCTCATTTTAAAAGCTTAAAATGCACACTCCAGAACAGTAGGTGGCACTGTGCAGATGTTCTGTCAAATGCCACTGACTCACAACAAGGAAGGTTTGTCTCCGTCGTGTTGCCGTAAAGGAGGGAATCTTTTGGTGCAATTTTTTTACAAAGTTATTTTAGCACTTTAAACAAACTTCTACTTCTACTTTGAACACTTAAGTATTTTCCACAGCAAATACTTTCACTTAAGTGGATATTTGTGCTGTATTGGAGTAATGTTTGAGGGATATTGTACATCCAATTGCACAATGGAGATATTTTTTTTCACTCAAACTTGGCTGTAAATACTGTTTAAGCGGCGCTAGCCTGCAGTTAGCTTTGCGCGTTAGGCTGTTAGCTTCTTCTTCATGATTCCATTAGTGTGTATTGGTGGCTCCTACCCGGAAGCAGCGAAGTTGCAATTGTGGTTTTCTGGCCAGAGACACCAGGGGGGAGATAAAAGACGCCCCAATCACCCCATTAACACTTGTATTACCCCCAGAGGGACTACAGAAAGGACTCATTAAGGTAAACAAGTTACTTAGTACTGCTTTAAACGTCTCTAAATAGTTTTCCCAATGCAGTGGGTTTGCAAATGTTTGATCCACGCTTGGTCCACATGCGTCTTTTGTCTCGCCCCCCTCGTTTTTTGGACGTGCTTTTGTGCCTGCGTTCCAGTGTGGGAGTGTCTTTGTGTGCTCACTGTGGATCTCGAGGCTTCAGCCCCTCTCCTCTCTCCAGAAACACCAGGAAAATAGCAAAGCGAGGAGGAAGGGAACGGATCAAAATAGCTCAGTAGGCAATAGTCTGACTCATAAGGCAATGCTTGGAGTCAGAAAGCCATCCAGTTCTCCAGTATACATAGAGTTGTTGTGTAACGCATACCAAAACAGTAAAGCCACAACTATGACTTCATGGCCTCCCGGATAAGGGGACGTTGGTGGCATGAGAAGGTGCCATTTATCATTTGTGACAATCCCGCCCATATAGTGTCCTGAAGCGGAGGGGGGATTGGCCAAGGCCAAGCTGCTGCGAATGGTCAGTTAAACAGCCGGCTCATTCATCAAAGCAGTCCAAGAACGTGAGATGTCACTGCTCATGTTTTATTAAGGCCAAGGAAAGTAGACATCGGCACGTACAAGGATGGTGTGCATTTTGGCTGCGTGTGCGAGAGCTGAATGTGTGTGCAAGAGCGCGAGGCAGATGTGGTCAGACAGGCATTTGAGGTAAATCGAAAGGAAATGACTAAGCATTAATGTCATAGGCAATACGAGTTTAGCCAATGAGATGTGCGATTTCTGTTTTCAAATTAAGATTCAGTTCACAGTGCGCAATTTAAACGTGCTCAGGACGGGAGCAGTATACAGATGAAGACTGAAATATCAACGGACTACCAGGACTACATGTACAACTTCTATATATTTTGTTTTTTGCACAGAATATTATCTTAAAGGGGACATATGTTAATCAACTGTTTTTGAGCTTTTGCCCATGTTATGACATTCTTTCATAAAAGATATGTAAACGTTCATGCAGGTTTATGACTTGATTTGGTCGCTTCTCCTTTCATTGCAGAAGCACTAATGTATACGTTTTTGTAAATCTATAATATAAGCCATTATTGATCTCTGTTACATCAGCTGTCGGGAAACTTTGGCGGGTGCAAATAGTCAGGAAAGTGTGTAATCAAAAAACAGGATGATGTGCAAACAACTAATAGCAAATAAAGGCATCTTACATACGGTTGAGTTGATATCACCAAGCAACTAAGAGTCCAGGACCAATATAAAGTTCAATAAATCAATCAATCAAGTTTTACTTCTATAGCGCCTTACAGCAACCAAAGCTGACCAAAGCGCTGCACACAATAAAAAATACAATTTAAACAAAACAAAACAATTTCAATAAAAACAGATCATTATCATATTCACAACAGAACTATCTGTGAAATGCCCTTTTAAACAGGTGAGTCTTTAGTTTTGCTTTGAACAGGGCCAGGTAGCTCAAGCGGCAACGACTTTCAGAGTTTTGGACCTGCGACAACCAAAGCCCGATCACCTCACTGGTTGTTATTTGACCTAGGCCCCCCTTGCAGGTGGTGTTGGGCAGAACGTAGCGTTCTGCTGGGCTTGTAAAGGGTCAGAGTCTCACATAAATACGCAGGTGCGAGGCCGTGGATGGAACGGAAAACAAAAAGCAAAAGTTTGTGCTGGATTCTGAAAAGAACCGGGAGCCAATACAGGGAGTAAAGGACAGCCGTGATATGGTCATGTTTGCGAGAGTTGGTGAGGAGCCGGACAGCGGCATTTTGCACAAGCTGTAATCAGCCTAACCCTAACCCTAACATTGATCCTGGACAAACAACTTTACATTGGTCCTGGACTCTTAAAGAGAGGGTATTATGCTTTTTTCAGTCACATAGCACCAGTCTATATCACACTACAATGATGACGAAACCTTCTGTTGGTCTGTAAATGCAGTAAATTAGAATAACTGCCTTGTATAAAATTGCTCTCTCAAAATGGCTGTAGTGAATGTCTTGAAATAGGCCTCTGTCTCTTTAAGAACCTCTGACCCTTTCCGACCCGCCCCCTCCACACGCTGTCTGTGGCATCAGTGGGGAGGGGGTTCTGCTGAGGAGCAGTGGTTGGTTACTCGGCTGGTGACGAAAGCTCGGAGGCGTCTCCAGGAGGTGGGGGCGTTCCTAGGAGGACTCAGGCAAACCTATCCCTAAAATGGCCGCCATCAGAGTTTTTACAGATTACTCAAAAATACGCGAATGTGCCAAGGCAACACTTCAAGCATGTTTTTAATGAGGGAATGACATAATAACATGATGTAAAGCTTGAAAAAGTCCATTTTGCATAATACCCCCCCTTTAATTACTTGGTGATATCAGATCCACCCTTATATACAGTGAATAAAGAAATCATAATGCAGGTGATTGATGAAGTGACTCTGATACAGAAGTTTGCACATGGATAACTTTACAGTGGTGTTGTACAGCCTGACAGCGGTAGCGCTCTGAGGGTGTCTCAGTCTTCCACTGAAGGAGCTGCTCAGCTCCTCTTTTCCCGTGCAGTGGAGGTGTTGTCCATGATGGATGAGAGCTTGGCTAATCTGTCCCTCACCTCCTCCACAGAGTCCAGTCTGTTTTGAACTGCTCTCAAACCGCAGTTACAATGGCACCATGGATTTGTTAATGTGCTCTTAGCTCTAACTGATAGCTTGAATTTTGTACCTTGTATCCCCCTGCAACCAGTGTCCACTTAGGCCATATTTTTAAGATATAAAACATGAAATATTAACACTGAGGAGAACTTGCAACCCCGCACGAACATCTGCATGTGTTTTTGTATGACGTGGCAAAGATGTGACTAAGCAGTAAAAATGAATGCATGATTCATAAACGACACACAGCGTTTCTGCAAAGAGTTCTTATCATATTCAGAGAAATCATAATCCACGAAAACTCTGAACACATTTGAGTAGCAGAGCGTCCCCAGTTATATTCATAAGGATAATGGCGTGTTAAAAGCAAAAGTTGTGCCAGGTGTCATACTTTAAACCAACGTAATAAATTCACGATAAAAGGGCAAATGTGGAGCAATTAAACGTCCTCGTAAGATGTGACTTATGCTAATTGAGCATTAAGTCCTTACAAGCATTTTTACAGTTTAATAAAGTCTTGTTTTTGACAGCTCAGTTTCAGGGGTGGTTTTTCGGGAATTGGAAGAGTAACAAGTTTTTTCCCTGGTATCAAAACTGTTTCTTCCTTCCTGTCTTTCTCAGCTCTACATCCTGCACATATACAGTATTCCAAATCTCTCATTTATATGTCCAAACTCTCTCAGACTTGCCCTCACATGAGCTAACTTTATGACTTTCCAAATCCCATCCATTCTTATCACTCTCAAAGACGTCTTCTATATTTTCAGCTCTGATACCTCCAGCCCTGCCTCCTCTCTCTCTCTCCTCTCTGCCACGGTCTATAAACTAGCTCCTCTTCGCACTGTCTTGTACACAATAAAGTTTATATCAGGCCACTTGGTCCCATATGATTACTTTTGTGTCAGGCACTTTCCTTTTGAATTATTTAAACTGACTTCTCCTCGGAGCACACGCTGGCCTTTTGACTTCATGCAAACACGCCCTACCACGTAGCATAAACTTTCGATGTCTCCAAGGCCTGGACGATTCTATAAGAAAATCAAGTCTAATCTCCAGGGTTTGCGGCTTTTAAACATAATTGGACTCCATAGAGACACAACATTTTATTTGTAGAGGATATTATATCATATAAATTATTACAATCTTGGCGATTTGTGGCCATTGTGATTTTGATACAGCCGCAATTCACCTCGTAACCCTGGCGTCCACTCTATTTTACTGAATAATACATGACTGTCTGTCTGTGCTCGTCCCGCAGGTTGATGCTGTGAGCCATGCAGTCTCTTTTCGGCGGGGGTGAGCTGGAGCTGCTGGGGGGCGGAGGCGGCGGTGACGCGGGGGGTGGCCTGAAGGACGACTGCGGCAGCGTGGTGTGGCGCTCCTCGTCGGTGTCCAACGATGACGTGTACTCGGCCTCGCACTTCGCCCTGATCTCGGCCTACCAGGACATCAAGACCCGGCTGGTCTGTCTGGAGCGCGAGAACACCAGCATCAAGAGGAAGCTCAAGATTTATGAGATCAAGGTGAGCGGGACTTTTATTGTTAAGTACGATGTGAATAACCTGCGCTTGACATTAAGGCAGTAATAAAAGTTATGTGCTCTATCACAGTTCATCTCTTTAGCTGATCAGACTCCATATGCACTGTTCTGAAAACTATAGCTGGACACTTAAGTCCTGAAGTGATTTAAAGGTTTGTAGGACGAACATTCTCAGGATGGGTACACTTATGCACAAAAAATGTATCAAATAAAGGCATGTCTTACTGAACTTTTGCCAGTGAATTCATAGGTTTTATTATTGCTTTTTTGTCTTCTTTTCGCCATGTTTTTCTTGTCATGGTTTTGTCACGTTTTTGTCGCTGCCATGTTTTTGTCACTTTGGGTAAAGCCAAATTGGAGAAAGTGTGCTTGGTTCAGGTGGGGTTTAAGAGGGTATATAACCCGTTTCAAAATACAGTATATATAGATCAATATATATTTTCAAACAGAGTTTAAGATACTGCTCAAGATGTGTTCGAGATACAATTACCAACTAAAACCACGTAAATCATGGTTTATTTTAGACCTGATTGTGCCCAAGTTTTGACCCAGTGCAGTTCTGTTATGGACCCGATTTGTCACAGGTGGAACTAGGTGTGAAAAGTTTGAGAACCACTGATATATTTTGCCATTTTACTCGCATCATTGTTAAAGGACACTGATAGAGATTGGTTTAAGATAAAAGGTGGGCAAACCAGCTACTTAGTTTTGTAGTGTTTTCCTTCATTGTTTGGATTCCCCTAAATTGCAGTTTGGCACTTTGACCACACATAAGTCAATGTCAAACCTGAATATACATTATCGCCATCTGCTGAGTCTATTTTGGGCTGTGCAATCAGCATAAGTGTGTTCTTTTTCTTAAGCAATGAGGCTGTACACAAAGATATCAAAGACACGGAGGAAGCTCTGGTCGGCTTTGATCAGCGGGACAGTATTCAGATGTAGAAACTCATCTGCATTTAAACAAAAGTAAGCGCTGCATCATACACAGGGGGGTGTACAGTGCGCCCAAAAAGAACTCCAGTTAGTGAAAGATTACAAAAAATGTCTTGCAAAAGTTGTGTTTTACAGATAAAAGTAAGTGAAAGTAAGAAAGTATTAGTGCCATGTAATGTGGACAAAATCAAAGCATGTCTGGGAGGTGAATTTTTAGAGACATTTTGATGTGCACTTTCATCTTCCTCACCTATTTCCGTGATATGAGTCATGCATTACTAGACCTACTATATGAAACCACCAAATGGACTTGCTAAATAAGGTGGTCCAAAATTATGTTTGATATATTTTGTCTAAAGAGTAAACAAAAGAATGGATTGCACGTTTTCTTCCCAGGCTGAGCTATTATGTATGTTATCCCTCCATACAAAAACCTAACATTGGATCCTATAGGTTTATGAGCCTGCAGGAAACCTACCAAAACATCTTCTGTCTTATTGCTCAGTATCAGTATCATTGGGAACATTTCTGCATGGCTGGAGAGGCTCGAATGGTGGTGGTAATCAAACCATTATTTGGATGGATTACCGAACTGGTGAGGCATAAAAGCACCACAGCAACAGGGAGAAAAGACCATCCCGGACTCACACACAGCACACAGCCTGCGGGGCAGAGGATTAGATAATAGAAAATATGGGAGCGTTCTCAAGGAGAAATTATAGACAAAGGGGAGATTAGGGGCATATTCCTATATACTTTTCAGTGATTTAAATTCACTTCAGCTCGTTGTCATCTTTATACAGTCGCTAATGGAGTATTTTTATCCAACAAAAAGCTGCAGTGCGTTTTTAAAAGAGCAGCTACAAACAATGTGCACTTGGCTACAGAGAACAAAATGTCTCAACAAGATGACAAAAGCCTGTCAGACTCTGTTGTTCTGGAGGAAAACTAGTAAACGTGAACCAAGGAGATGCAAGCTGTTGCAGCATTATGGTCTACAAGGAATACAGAGAGGGTTCTGTTACGTAAGAAGAGCTGACCATCGAAAGAGGGTTTGGTTTGGATACGACAATCAAATGATAATAATAAAACATACCAGAGTCTCTATGATGATTTGTCTGTTTGCATCACAGAAAAAGTAAAAAGAGTCATTTTGAAAAGTAGTTCTCACACTGTGGTACTCGGGGTCATCGGCACATTTAGACTTTGCCGATGACCCCGGCAAAGTGGTAGATTATTTAATATATGCTTCAGTAATGTGTTTAAGTGATGGGGATTTTCTGGTTTAGATGCAGTTTACACCCAGTTTAGAGACAGTTTAGTTAAATTTAGGCCTCATTTAGTTCATTTTAGACCCAGTTTAGTCTAAACTAGATCATGATCAAAGTCTGGTGGTACATGGTGTGAAACATTTAAGAACTAGTTCAGGATTTATTCATTAAAAAGGAAAAGATGGAACAGGAAGTTCTCTCATCGTTTTTGGTACAGTTTGTCAGGGAAGTAGCATTTTATCTATCTATCTATCTATCTATCTATCTATCTATCTATCTATCTATCTATCTATCTATCTATCTATCTATCTATCTATCTATCTATCTATCTATCTATCTATCTATCCATCCATCCATCCATCCATCCATCCATCCATAAATCTATCCATCCATCCATCCATCCATCCATCCATAAATCTATCCATCCATCCATCCATCCATCCATCCATCCATCCATCCATCCATCCATCCATCCATCCATCCATCCATCCCTCCCTCCCTCTATCCACTCACTCACTCTGTATTCCAGTTCCCCTGTACCCCCCAGTATGCAGTCCTATGTGAGCGCTAAAGTCCTGTCGCGTCTGAAGCTAACAGCTGTTGGCTCCGGCTGCAGACGCTGTTGACTCAGCGCAGCTCCGTCCCACACGTCTCTCGGATCCATCCAGGGACAGGTGCGGGGCTGTGCAGATGTCACTTTGTTTGGACCGTCACACCTGTGCTTTACAAATACTCTCTTTTTACAACGCCATGAACGTGGATGTGTTTACTACTCAGATTAATGGATTCAGATAAAAAGCCTGTGATGGAAAAATGAAAGCGTTGGCTGCACTGGACTGAGTTTTCTCTTTGACACAACCACCAAGGTGATTTTAGGAACACTGTGTTTCTCTTTTAACTGTCTGTTTTATTTGTCATATTTCTTTTTATTTGAGTGTCTCAAAGGAGGCATATCATGCAAAATCAACTTTTGGGGAATTTTAACCATGTTTTGACATTGTTCTCTTAATACTACCTGCTCTGTTCCAGATTTTTAAGCCCATTATCCATCACTAACTACACATCTGCGCTGTTTTATTATGTGTCCTCTCCGCTACTACCTGCAGAGGGCACTCTAGGCCATGTTGAAATCCATTTCAGCCCAATGTCTGACTCCTTAAAGCAGCACTAAGAAACTTGTTTACCGTAATAAATTATATCCGTAGTCCCACTGGGGGGTAATACAAGTGTTAATGGGATGACTGGGGGGTCTTTCATCTCCCCCCGTGTCTCTGGCCAGAAAACCACACTTGCAGCTTTCCTGCACCGGGTTGGAGTCACCAATACACACTAATGGAATCACGAAGAAGAAGCTAACAGGCTAACGGGCAAAGCTAACTGCGGGCTTGCACGACTTAAACAGCCAAATATCTCCATTGTGTAATAGGATGTACAATATCCCTCTCTCCCTTTGTCTTTTCTGTCAGCATAGTATTTAATCTCACTGACAATTAATGACTAAAAAACGTAACATGCCACAACACCTGCAGTGGCACTTATGGCCTCTAGGGGCATGAGTTACTTAGTACTGCTTTAATGTCTTTTCTTTACATAGACAGTGTTGGGCAAGTTACTTTAAAGCTGTAACTAATATCTTCTGTATTAGTAGTTACAGCTTTGACAATGTTTATATTACAGATTACTGTTTCAAAGATGTAGCTGAGTTACACTAGTTTGAGTTACCTTTGAGTTACTTTAGAGTTACTTTTGACAAAATATAAACTGAAAATAGAAATAATGCGACCAAGGAAAACTGCAGTCAAAGATTTCCTTTTCCTCCTCCTTCCCCATTCTTTCTGTTTTGTTTTGACAACTCTAACTACACCCAACTGCAGATCTTCAACATCAGTGTCCGTTATTATGGGGGGAGTTTGGCTTTTTTTTTGTTCATACATTTTAAATGCACTTGTAACTCGAGCTACTTAAATTATGACTAATATATTCCCGTATTTTGTGCAAGTAATATGTTATATTCCTTAATTACTGAAAAAAGTAACGATTTATTTGTAATGCATTACCTCCAACACTGCACTTATACACACCCAAAAGAGTTCAGAATGATCCATTTACCTACTTGAATATTTTTAGATTACTGTAGGTGTTAATTTTGCACAGATTTTTGAGAGGGAAAAAAGAAAGACAGATAAATTCATGCTGCTTTCAGATATTTAGCAATAATGTGACTTTACTCATAATTTAAAACTTCATCTCTTGCTGTCACACTATTACACCGCCTTTTAACTAAGGCTTTGAATAATGCAAAGCAGTTGTTGAAAATAAAAAAGAGCAACTGAACTGATGATAACTGATTATACATCGCCCAATTGTCCTCAGCCATTGTAACTGTGAAGCTTCGTGCTGTTTTACTGAGGGTACTCAATGTTCTTTGCGCTGCTGCTTTGAACACTTTTGAAGCAGCTCGGTCTGACGTCCTGATGTCCCCGGTGTAAACGCCCGTGTTGATAACATGTACCGCTAAACTGAGCAGAGAGGTGCACAGCTAAATGGAAAACGGTTGTTTGGTGCTACTTGGAACGGAAATACTTCACTTTCACTGACTTTACAGACAGGAATAAAAAGTAAAAAGCCCGCCGCACTTATTGCCAGCCACTCTAAATGTAAATGTGTGTGGTTATATAAGAGATCTTTAGTTTCTCTGTCACGGTCTCTGCTAACAAACAGCCATTTAGCAGCATAACCTTTGCGTCTGCTCTAGCCAGGAAAATGCTTACTTCGCGAAAACATGCTAAATGTTGCACGGCCCATTAGCGCCTACATGCATTATATGGTTGCATAATCTGTCATCGGCACCTCTGCTGCGTATCACTGGGTTTCAGAGGCACCACAGCACTGCATGTCAAAGAGAGATGAGCAGGTGAACGACCGGAGTTTGTGGTGTGTGTGGTTGTAAATTGTTCACTCTCAGTACAAAAAGGATTTGGTTTCAATATTTGTGAATTTTCTTTTTGCCTGAAAATGAAATTCTAGTGTACGATTTTTGCTCCATGACATTTTGGACTGGTTGCACCGAAACTTGGACATGATTTAATTTGGCGCCCTTGTTTGACAATGATTTTAAAAGGAAAAAAATAAAGAGATACAGCCTGTATTATTATGTTTGGGCGAATACTCAGCTATTGATGCAAAAAGAGTGCAATCATAACAGTATGGCTTCAAATTAGGGTCTGCTGAGAGTTATTGTAAACTGAAAATTGAAAATGTAACTGACTACAATCATTAACGAAAAAGTCAATCATGAATAGAAAAAAACAATTGTAATTCTTCTTTTCATTCACTTCAAAAGCTACGTTTACGATACAGTTATTATCAGAATTCATTTATTGTTTCAAACGTTTATTTTATGAGACAGATCGACAGTTTAGGCACTTTTACAGACGTTTTATTCGACATCTAAAATTAAAATCACAAAAAATATTTTAAAAGTCACTCCGGCGTTAGTTCAAAGGCGTGCAGAAAGTAGGTCAGCCCGGTGTCCGAACGCCAGCAGAATGAGTGCACTACGTCTACTAAAAGTTCACTAAACTCCGGGAGTAAGGTATATCTGCGATAAAGACAGACCAAACTCAAGAGACAGTGGAATATTTATGGATTAATATGAGTCAGATACATTTTCTTTCACATGGATTTACATGAATGAAGAAAACAGTTTAGATTTTTGTCCGAGAGAGTCTGTAATGTGCGTTTGAGTTCAGCTTAAATTGATGACGTAACATCCTGTCACTCCATTATAAAAGGGTCAGAAATAAATGTATAGTAACCGTACCTTGTGAATTGTAAACGTAACCCAATAAATGTTTAGTTGCACGTGGAAACAAATTGGTCTCGGGCTAAAGCCGGACATTTGAAAGAAGAGCGGCTGCTTTTACCCATTTCAAAAAGAGAAAACTATTAGAAATATCCAGAAGTACCAGAGAATGTCCGATATACTCTATTTATTCTGCCTGATCACCAAATCTGCAGATGAGCTGTAGAAATGTGATCTCCCCCATTCACAGCATTAAAATATTGGAATGTAATCCAACAAAAGTCCAATTATAATCCTGCATACCTGAGGCCCACCCAGTGAATACAAACCAGCTTCACAAGACCTTCAGCTTTGGGCTCAGGACATATCGATCGTATATGTCTTTATATAACGGCGCAGCTGTTTCACCTCCAACTCACCTCAGCCCAACTGCAAAACAAAAGCAACTCATTTCAAGTTAATGTCACCTTTTGTTTGCTTTGCACAGTTCTATAATGGAATAAAGTATAATTGATTATACATTTGATAAACTCAGAGAAAGAAATGTGTTTTTTATCATTTATTAGGTGAGATTTGTTTTATGCCGAGAGTAAATTAGAAGGGATGTGCAGATCGGATATTCAGTATCGGTATCGGTAGCCAATCCGGGCATTTTGAGAGTATCAGATTGGATAAGAATGACTGGATCAGGTCCGATACAAAACCTGTGGTTCTGGATCTGCAGCGGCTCCAACCTGCTGGTTAACCGCACTGCAGAGCTTCGAGGTTTATCGCAGCACAGTGGTAAACCTGCAGACCCAGGACCGCAGATTCACGGCCTTGGTCTCAATGGTCTCAACTTATATAGCGCTTTTCCACCTACA
The DNA here is from genome assembly GCF_951799975.1 of Gobius niger. NCBI lineage: Eukaryota > Metazoa > Chordata > Actinopteri > Gobiiformes > Gobiidae > Gobius > Gobius niger. Next base: position 16,421,154 of record NC_136870.1, on the reverse strand, counting down.
TTAGGCACTCAAAGCCCTTTACAGCAAGGATCCACTCACCTCATTCTCATTCATACACCAATGTACGCAGACACTGGGGGAAATGTGGGTGAAGTGTCTTGCCCAAGGACACAACGACAATGTGCACTTTCAGGAGGTGGGATTCGAACCCCCGACCTTCCGATCATGAGACGACCCTCTCTACCATCTGCGCCACTGTCGCCTTCATGCTATCGCTAAGCTAGGCTACTATCGTAAACCTGCCGCTAACGCCTGCTGCTAACACCTGCTTCTTAAAATCTTTGTAATTTAAAATTCAAAGCTAAAGGCTAAATCTCTTGCATGTTTACAAAAAAAAGCAAACTGGTTAAACTACTGTGATATCCATTGGCTACAATATATAATGATATATATGATATAAAAATATAATAATACAAAAAGACTGTATCGAATCGGTATCGGCCAGCATGAAGTGTCAAAATATCGGATCGGCACATTCCTATTAATTAGTAATGTAAAAATGTATTGGGTATACTTTTCTTCTTTGTACTTTTTGGAATTGTATTTTGACACTGTGCATCAGGCTCCTTTCAGTTTAAAGTGACAGCGCTTACTTTAATATGCACATTTAGTATATAAAAATATTGTTCTGAATCTTATGCTGCTACTTGCTGTGTTTCGGCTAATAAAACATTCCTGCAATGGTAGAACAAAAGCGTTGAAGTATTAATAACAAGCGTAATGCCGTCAATAGTACGGCGTGATAACTGGGGCACACAGTTACAGCTGATATGATGAATCTTTCATGATCCCAGTGTGAACTCATCAAATATTGCAGACGTGAGTGGGGGAAAAGCGCAGAGAAAGTGCAAATGTAATCATGCAAAGGAAACAGGGACTATAAATGCAGAAATAGACAG